>NW_020620714.1:1007838-2423659 GCF_003573695.1 Papaver somniferum | reverse complement strand
CTAGGCCTGTTAAGAATAAACAGATCGTATGCAAGTGATTTTATCGATCAACTTGGGCTGGAATGGCTGGGAGAAGCGATCAAAGTCCAAACAGAATACGTGTTCTCTGTGAAGTTTTCAAATATATTTTTAGAGATTCTGGGAGAGTTCTACGTTGAAGTAAAGTGTATCTAGTCAAAAACATAATTCAACTTGCTTTTAGTATACATGACTTTCGGAATCAATATTTACAATTACTTTTGCTTCCAAGTGCATGCTTCTGGCCATAATAAAAAGTACTGCTTACCATTTGGTAGAGTTGTATTCGTTGACGATGGCCGTAATACCAGAGGAGTAGGAGATGATAATGGAGGTATCGAGGAAGTAATAGTAGATTCATAAAAAGGATACAATTCATATCTAAGCATACAACTAGGACCAATAACTCTTGCACCTTGTCTCCAATCACAACAACGTGGTAACACATCCATAGCTCCAAATAGACATAGACTACAACTACTTGAAGGTATGTCTGCAGTACACTGTACTAATCCATATAATTTTGAACGATTAGTAATATTTTTTTCCTCTGTAGCAAAATTAGTATAAAACCCACTAGACCCAGCTTTACCTACTAAACCAACCAAGAAATCATTTAAAATCGGTTTAAACTGAGACGGATTAGAAATATTATTTCTGTTTGCCATCCAATAATATGGATTCTCTTGCATTATAGTAAAGTAATTTTGATCTGAATACCTTAGCATACATGTATCATACCAAACAATTGCTTGTTTAAAATTTATACATTTATCAAATTCTTTGTTCACTTGAGTAACATATTGAACACAGCCTTGACAAGCATCTAATGTAACATCACCTCTACACTGTATAGACCCATAAACAGTATCCGGGCTTTGACCAACGGTGGCGTTATAGTATCTATCTTGTATGATTGAAGGAAAAAGAGTCTTGAGATTAGACTGGAATGTACTTCCATCTGTGAAATTTGCTCCTGAACATATATGATTAAAATAAGTTTGTTCAGTTGTGTATTGTATGGTGATCAGTAGGTTAGAAAAACAAAACATGCAATTAAAGAAGATCGAAACTAGATTAAAGCAACCCATGTTTTTGTTTCTGATAATCATTTTTTTTCTTCCTTTTGGAATGATTTTGGGTTAACCGAACCGCAATCGTCAAGGGTACATATGGGCTGTTGGTATGTATTCAAAGTCTATCACGAAGACTAGAGAAACCATTTTTATCCACAAGTTCGAAGAATATTTCTTCCTGTGTATCAATATGATTCAGTAGACTAGTCAAATAAGTATTGAAAAGAAAATCTGTGTGAAGGTTACAAAAAAAAAGAAGGTGAGATGCATATTCAGAGGGGTCCCAAATTTGTTTTTTCTTGTTTCTTACGGACGGCCCCTGAATAATTCTTGTGTTTGGCTCGTAATAATGTCTCAACTCCTTGCCTATGCAAATCATTATTGACCAACTATTCAACCCCTAACTCAATTTCGTGGTCCGGGGCTCCTTAACCACCAAATCAGCGGCCTCTTCCACCCAAGTTGATACGTTAAGTTGACTTAGACTTGGACTTTACTAGGAGGCAGTGCATTTGGAATTATCTTAAAAATTCAGTATCTCCTTTGATAAAAATTGAAAAGTTTCGCAGTTTAAAACAGTGATTTTATTTCAATGAAGAACTGACCTTTTCTTACTCCAATCAAACTTGAGTCGGACAGATCAATTTGAGTGTTTTTGAAAATTTTGATAATGATAAAAATGAATTGGTTCAATAACCCGTCTCCGGATCCTCTGTACACAAGACTCACCTGTGCCCCTGTTCCATCCTATTAGAAAGTGCCAAGATTCCGAGTTACAGTTTAAGATAGCTTACAAATTCAGTAGGAGCCAGAAACAACAATTTTCTGTTAAATACATATCATATTAAATCTCGATTGAACACGGATTACTTTATGGATCAAAAAACAAGAAGGTATAGAACGCAAATTAACATAGAAAAGCAGAAGATTAAAAGAATAAGACTGTATGCTCTACTTTCTCCAAAAAAAAGAAAAAAAAAATTGTGTACCCTCCAAATGTAGTGGTACTTAATGTCAGTATTGGCGTTGGACAAAATTTTAAGAACAAGAAGTCTATGTTTTACTAGGCGTTATGCCAGCGCCGATGCTTTTTTTCTTAGGGGGGCCTCGCGTGCATAGGTGAGCACCCGGGGGGCCTTTTGCAACATAGCAAGAAGTATACGACAACCAAAAGTGAAAAATTTGAACAAACTAGATAACCGAAGGAACCACACGAGAATAATTCCATTGTTTGGCTCTTACTTATTGATATCTTAACTATGGTGCACTCCCATAATTCTCAAAGCATTCTCCAATCTCTTTCAAAGAAAGAAGTGTGTTCATATGAGGAATTATTTCAGGGCAATTACCATTAGTATTCCGGTAGTAGACATGCGAAGATTTGCTTAGAGTTGAAGTGTCAGGGTCATAACGGTAGATGTAGATGGGTTCTGACTTACTAGATGAATATTCTGTGATCCATAGAAGAACTTCATCGATCTCGGTAATTGCAAATGGATTATACCACTCTGTGGATTCATATGGTAAAGTAATACTCTTGTCCGGCAACAACTCCGTGAAGTAGTACTTTTACATCATTAATAACGGCTTTCTTGAATGTCCATATATCTAAGCGGCCTTCATAACCACGGGTATAACGAGAAACAACGCGCAAATTTCCTCCCAACAGTGCAAGGTCTCTGGAAGCATAATATTCCCAAGCGGGTGATGGGACAGATTTAAACCTCTCATCTGCCAGATCGAAAGCCACAATCTTCTTCTCCCGTACTTTGATGGATCCTAACAAATGAATGGCTCCATTTGCAAAGATGCCTCGCTTATCAAAGATACTTGAACTCTCCAATAAGTAAGGGCGTTTATCTTTGATGATTCTCCAACCAATGCCATTGCCAAGAGTACGCACATGGCTTGTCTTCCTGTTGCAATCGATTCTAACAACCTTATATTCATTAGTGGAGTGAAGGTAACCAAATCCAAATTTTAGATCTTTCCGTTTCACAGCTAGTTCTCCGTCGAGTCTTTCTAGAAAAACGTAATCCCCGGTTATAGGGTTGCAAATAATAATATCCTCATACTGATCTGCTGCTGTGTTTAGTGATAGAAAACAAACTAAACCATTGCATAAACCAGCAAAGTATTGGTTGAATACAAGTGCTTGTATGCTTAATCTTTTTTTTGAATTGTCTAAATGGTTTGTAAGTGTCTTACCGGAGTCGTACTTCTCTAGATTAACTTCTTGGAGGCTAATACGATCTGCATAGCAGAGGTTCTGTTGTTGTCCTCGAAACTGGAAAAGCAGACCGACTTACTTTTACCGACGACCGTTCTCCAAGTTTTGCAAACCCGTCTGCTCTGTACAGTGGATAGAGAAGGCAACCGAGAGAATATGGTTTCTAAGATTTCTACAGGGAGACTCTCCATTTAGCTGATTTGATATCCAAATTCAGTCCTCGTCTCTTCATAAAATTTTAGGGTTAGGGTTTAGAAGAAAATCATCGACTACGGTACTCCATATTTTATAGACTCTTCTGGTGCCCAAGAGTCATGTTATCGCGCACTGGAGTGCATTATAATATTATGAGTAGGCACTTTTAAGCAGTCAAATTTTGCATTTACTTTTGTGCATCTTGTACCCTCCACTTTTACTAACCTTGCACAAATATCCCCGGGTATATATATTGAAGAAAAAAAGTTTTCAACTTCTAGAATAGCTGAAAATGAACACGTCTCAAAATTAATACTGAAACATGAAGCTATTGGATCGATCTTGACTCACTGTTTGGAAATTCTCGACACACTGCCAATGTTACTTATGCGGTATGTTGAAACCCATGAAAGGTGAAGTACCGAGTGTTCTTAAGAGGTATAAGAGAGAAGCGGAACAGATTTTCCACAGTTCTTAAGATTTTGGCCCTAAAGCATATACTAAGCGCCAATTTTCCAGTCTGCAGCTAAATATAGCTTACAAATTAATCCAACAGAAACTAACAACAAGTCTAATCCTCTGTAAATTGCATATCAACTTATAAGCATTATTGTGAAATCTCCACTTCTTGAATGAATAATGATAAAAAAAACTAGGTAATGCCAAAAAAAAAAAAAGAACCTATAGCATGCCAACCAACAAAAAAAAATGACAAAAGAACAAGATCATATATTCTGGAAATGTAGTGGTATATATCATTATCGAGGGTCTAGTTCTGTAATTGTAACTTCATTCACGCTCCCCATCGCTACTTCACTGACCACTGACTCGTTCTTCGAGCTTCCTTGCTCTTCGCTGTAGACTAAGTTCGACTGGGGCTCCATATTTACGGTACTCCCAATAAAAAACGCAGGCGCTGAAGGTAAAGCAGGATCAGTCGCAGAGTAGCTGTAGAGCATTTGGATAACTGTGGGCATTGTGGGTCTATCTGCGACATCTTCTTGAACGCATAATAGCGCAACATGGATGCATCTCATCACTTCACTTCTTGAACATGTGTCTTTTAATGTTGGATCTAATATTTCTATAGCAGACCCGTTATTCCAATGTCTCCATACCTGCATCAGTTTCTCCTACGTTTTATTATCCAACGCCAAACGCCAAAACAAAGTAGATTCCAAAGAAGATATTATCAATATTTTTATTTTTTTTGATGAAAAGATATTATTGATATTACTCACATAGCTTAGAAGGTCTTGAGCAATAGAAGATTGATGAAAACTGCTGTTCTTCTGTCCACAAAGTATCTCTAATATTAAGACACCAAAACTAAAAACGTCTGACTTCACTGAGAAATGACCATGCATTATATACTCTGGAGCCATATAGCCACTGCAAAATAGAATTATCAAGATTCATCAAGATTATTTTTTTTGGTACGGTTATGAATAGTTAGACATTCAAAATTTGGAAGTTAATACTTACTACGTTCCAACAATTTTGCTTGTACGCTCTTGAGTTTGGTCATGCACAAAAATCCTAGCCATGCCAAAGTCTGCAATTTTTGAATTCATATCCATGTCTAACAATATATTGCTGGCTTTGAGATCCCGATGGATAATTTTAAGTCGGGACTCCTCATGGAGATAGACAAGTCCTCTTGCTACCCCTGCAATTATCTTGTATCGTCTTTCCCAATCCAGCTGTGTGCATTTAACTGGATCTATACATTCATTGGCAGACAAAAAACACAAACTTTTATCCCATCCTTAATCTAGTGTAAAAAAATGTCTCTATATTTGAATATAATGATCGAATAAGATTAAACAGACACAAAACGGGATGCACACCGAATAGGAATTGGTCAAGGCTGGCATTTGGCATGAATTCATATATGAGTAGTTTTTCTTCACCGGCTAGACTGAAACCAATAAGCTGCACAAGATTTCTATGTTGAAGTTTAGCTACTAATGTAACTTCATTCTTGAACTCTAGGTCACCTTGACCAGAATATTTCGACAGCCTTTTCACGGCTATTTGTCGCCCATCGGGAAGTGTCCCCTGAGGACATCAAACAATACAAAAAGCAAAAAAATGTTCAAAAACAACCACCTGCTAATAGTTAAATTTAAGTTTCAATATGCATGTAGGTTCTAGTACCTTGTAAACAGAACCAAATCCGCCTTCTCCAAGTTTATTAGCTTCCGAGAAATTGTTTGTTGCAGCACTTATTGTACTGAAGTTGAAATGTAAAGATTCTGCTGTACTGACTGGAGTCTCATCATCCACATCTTCATGACCAAAACAACAAAATTTGCGAACCCATTAAGCAAGCTTAGAGAAACATATGCCTGGATTTCATTTTTGAAGGATTTGTACTTACAGGAATACTTGTTTTTCTGTGTTCTCTTTCTTTGGAAACAGAAGAACCCCAAGGCAAGGGCAAGAAGCACAGCGACAACCAAAGGAACCACTATACTGATAGTAAGTTTGGATGAGTTATTCCTATTTTCTGCAAGAACATTTCCCACCTAGGAATTATGAGTAATTTGAGTATATGCATGAGAAACAACTATCCTGACTTTAATTTTTTATTCGGTTGAAATGGTCAACCGAAGAATATCACAGATCAAAGAGTACTACTTACCATTTGGTACTGGCGCATTTGTTGACGATGGTGGTGTGGGAGAAGGTAAAGGAGGTGGTGGAGGAGGAATAACCGTAGACTCAAAGAAGGTATATAGTTCATATCTAATATTACAACTGGGTCTAATAACTCTCCCACCTTGTTTCCCATCACAACAATTTGGTATGTCAGATATAGCTCCGGAAAGACACCTATTGCAACTTCCTGAAGATATATCTGGAGTACATTCTACTAATCCATATGCTCTTTGAAAATCATCAAAGCTTCTATTTCCAGAAGCAAAATTAGTAGAAAAACTAGACCCAGCTTTTCCTGCTAAATCGTTCATTAACTCACCTAAAATCAGGTTAAACTGTTCCGGATTAGAAACATTATTAGGATTCCACAAGTAAACCCCTGGACTCTCTTGCATAATATTAAAGTAATTTTGATTAGAATACCTTAGCATACATTTCTCATACCAAATAATCGCTTGTTTAGAATTTGGACATCTACCCGTTTTGTTGAAATCTTGAATAGCAAAATCTACACAACTTTGACACTCATCTTGCTGGATATCACCTCGACACTGTAAAGATCCGTAAACATTATCCGGGCTTTGGCCATTGGTGGCGTTATAGTATCTATTTTGGATGCTTGAAGGAAAAAGGCGATTGAGATTAGCTTGGAATGTGCTGCCAGTAGTGTAATTATCTCCTAAACAGAATTTATAAACAAAATCTGGTTGTGGCTGTGCAGTTGTGTCTTGTATGGTGATCAATAAGATAGAAAGAAGAAACAAGTAAATGAAGAAGATTGAACCATTTCCGATCTTTTTGTTTCTGGTTACCATTTTTCTTTTTTGGATGTTTGTTTGAGTGACACCAACTACAACAATCTTCAAGGGTACATGTACATTGGATGTTGGTTTGGCTGTAAAGTAAAGTCTATTATGAAGACTAGAGAAATCATTTTTATCCACAAGTTCGAAGATTGTGGATAATACTGAACATGTCACGGTAGACTAGTCAAATGAGTTAAGCAGACATCATGCATAGAAAGACAACAAGAAACCGTGTGCAGTTTAGAAAGAAACGTAAAAGAAAAAGTCAAGTGGTCCCAATTCAAGAAAAATATATGGCAATTGAATAACACTCAAGCCTGCTAATGGGATACCGAATTGCTAGGGTGTGTCAACTTAAAGATAATGACTATTTTATCTTATATGTATTTTGATACACACCAAGTAATTTGGTACCCCTATTAGCAATCTTGAAAATTTTTAAGAAGAAAATTTATAAGACTAAAATTTCGAAGGTTTTTTCTTTGAATTCCTTTTTTCAGAAATTAAGTTTTAAAACTCGAGATTAATCCACGTTGCAAATCTATAGTGATAAAACAAGATGAACAAGATACACTTTTTAGATTTTTGCTGCAAAGTAACTCAAAAAAAGGTGAAGTTCCGGGTAACACCTCAACCTACAGAGAAATTTCAAAATAGTGCATAAAAAAGGCAAAAAATGTCCGTAAAAGTATCGTCTGCGTCTCTGAAATGGTGATGTACTCAATGTTAAGAAGTCAACAATATATTTTCGAGTGTCCAGTATGAGTGCACTCGCGTACTTGGTTCAGCAATCTGAACTCAATGTTACGCATTCAACGGCCAATAGTACGTTTGATGTAGGAAACTGGACTCAATCAGCCCTCGTTTACCAAAACTTATGTGAAAAGTGTATTGTGAATGGTAAAAAAAGGTATGATGTCGTTGCCAAAAATCCAAAATGTCGGTTTTGGAAATTTTGAGTTGGAACAATACGTGCCCGGAATATTACCCTTTTTGAAGTCCTTTCCCGGCAAATAGCTCCTGCTGGTACCATTTGGAGCCGCTAAGCATGCTTGTAGAAACAGAGACATTTTCACCTCCTATTAGAGAATACGAGATGTCGAAAAACTCTATATGAGTAACTCATCTGCGATAGAGGTTGCATAAAAGGGAAAGGTCGAGCATAAGCTCATATCTTTAATATTCTCACATTGACTGAAGTTTTCATGTTCTGGGCATATATAAGAATCTTGTATCTTGTTCTGTTGTAGATGGTAAAAGATCGAAGATCTTAATTAAATATGGAAAACTTGTTATAACTAAGGGCAATGATTTTTTAGGCATCGGTTATATGACATAAAGTCTATATAAGCTTAAAGGAAAATCTGATGAAGTGAACATAGTTGATTCTTATGCTTTCTTTTGTGTGTCTTTGAATGTTTTGCATGGTAGACTTGGAACCGTAAGTCTAAAAGTCAACGCATAAACTGGCTAGCTGTAGCCCCTCCTAAGCTAGTATCTGACTAATCAAAGATATTAACTAAATAAAGAGGTACTAATAATCTAAATCATTTACTTAAAGAACAATTAAGAAATCTGTTACAAAACTTAATCCAAAACTAGCCTCGCTCAGAAATATATATATATATATATATATACAAAAATTCCTCTCAAATTATACATATACAATAGTCATTTAGTTTACAAATACAATATGCAATATAATAAATATAGTAAAAGTTAACCAACTAATGAAATCAACCCTTGAAGCTTTCGCTGCGCAACTCTGATCCGTCTCTGAAACTGAAACTGGGAATGGGTGAGCACATCATCCCTAAAAGAGGTACCCAGCAGGAATAACACTTTAAGTAATCATAAGAAAGATTTGGAAAACAATACATGTTTTACAAAACATTAAATAATGACCAAGTCACTGAAATAAACAAACATATATATGGACAAACTCCTTCTTCAAACAACGTACTATATTGAGTGTCGACCAATTCCTTACACACCTTATTAGTTTATACTGGTGTTGACCAATTCCTTACACACCTAATACGCATAAAAGCTCGAATTCATGTAGATATAAAAGAAGGAGTGTATCATATATACCACAAGTGGAAATTCTTATTTCCCATAACAATTCATATGACAAACAAATATTACAAGTCCTTTTCAAACCATGGAAGATTAACAGAATCAACAGAATTATCGTAAAAGCAATTTAAACCAAGCATGGAATGCACAAATAGACAATGCATGAGTTTGTTAAGCATAAACTTTTATAAAAGAAATAACAATGGTTACAAAAGAGTCAAATGTACTCCCACCTCTTTTGATGACAAGCCACCCCTACCTTGAAATCCACGATCCAGTGGTTCATCCTTTGAATCGATCGTTGTTAATATAGACTAACTGTTAATCACACAATAAGTCTAAGAATATAGCCAAAAGGCTCACACAAGTATCATAAAAGTCTATCTAACGGTTCTAAGCTCATTTATGACTTTACACCTTTTCATTATCTATCATTAACATATCTAAGGTTTACTAATTCAATTAGATTGGTTCTATAGTTCATCAACTAAGTCTTATGAATATCTACAACTTTGTAGAAAAAACTAAAGTCCAGTTCGGATCGCAAGAGGTCCAAAACATCTAATTAAGAAAACTGCCCTAAGCCGAAGTCCACTAAATCGACCATTAATCTAAGGTCCAATCCATCTGAGTCAACTAATAGTCACTAACGGTCAACTAATTGTCAACTAATGGTCAACGTCAGTTACAGGTCAAATGAATGGTCAACTGAGGTCAGGGTCAAAGGTTAAAGTCCAACTCGGTCACACTGACTCACTCTGAGTTTAACCGATTCAACTCAGATTACAAGGTCAACTCGACTCAGTCAGATATATGAGTCAGGGTAAACTAGACCAGTTAGCCAACTAACTAGCTGATAGATGCAAGACCTAAGCTAAAGGACAAGCTAAGCTCAAACTGAGCAACCAATCTTCCCTATCATAGTTTTCAATTCAACTTTACCTCATTAACATTTCATTTCTATTAAACATAAAATTATAAATTCATTCATAAGCAACTTTGAATGTCAATTACAAATATAGACCAAGTTTACCTGCCAAAGGCAGTTCCAAGCTTTCTCTCTTTCTACAAACTACCAACTCATCTTCATTGTAACTACTCAATTCCATAACAAGCACAAACTGCCAGCATCAGAAATTGTATCCCAATTCTTTGCATTCACCACCAGTTACATCTTCTGACACAACTACACATCTTCATCTCAGTCCACCTGCATTTTTACACAACATCTACCCTGCCTATACTACATATTAGATTCAGTATTACTAACCTCCATTTCCTTAACTCAAGTTATTCTTATCTCGAAAACTTCAGTATCATTACTAGTAAGAAAATCCATAATCTGCAATTCAACTATCAAATGTAGTTAACCAACACCATCATACACGGACATTCAACCCACAACATATTCACCAATTCATTTTTAACTCCATACTCTAGTCACTGTTCAGTTCAAACTCCAACAACTGCAAATACAAAGACCCTCTGAAACTATAAATCTCAACACTAACAATTCCACCTAAGTGTATTGATACCAGCAACGCATACATATTCTTCACATCAAACATTAAACCTTCTTCCCTGCCACTCATAAATCACCATTTTCATAACCCTGTAATCTCACTAATTCAATTCATTACCCACACTTCAATACCTGTCTGCACAATCTATTAGCAACAACAGCACCACCAGAGCAGTATTCTTGTCCTGCAACAATCATATCAACCACCACCAACACAACACCAAAATATCTATCACCAAACCACTAACATCAACACTTCTACCACTTCTATTACCAGTTCTCAATCAAAGAAATATCTCAATTCCAGTTCATTTACAAACACATAAGACCAATCAATGAAATCCAATATTTTACTAAATTAACTCAGAATATTTACCTCAAAGTAATTTTCCTCAAGCAATTGAATCAGATTCTACTTCTCACCTTGATTTTGATTTACCAATACATCTCAAGACTACCCAGAAATCATCAGCTCAGCTCAAACCATACCCTAATTCTTCAACCCATCACTGATTCTCAAATTGAGAAAGAACATAAAGCCTAATTTCCCTTAATCCCGAATTACTCTTCATCCTTGACCATAACTCACTCTAACGATCAATACCCATCTCAAATCATTCTTCCACAACATAAATTTCATCATTTACAGCTTCTCTGACTTGTTCTCATAAAACCCTAATTCCTAATTTTCTTCACAACTAACTACATATTATCTAATTAATCTTATCCCGTTCCACAATCAGTTAAACCCACTTCTTATCACATATCTAAAGCATCGGATTTAAATCATCTCAGAGTTATTCTCATAACCATAATCAAATCCTAGCTTCACCAAATCAAATTAATCTTCTTCTTCAGAACATCTTCTTAAAACCCATCCTTAATCAGCTAATTTCATATTCAATTTCACCTAAATCCCCTAATTGATTCCACCCTATTCAGAAATCATAACCTTTCAGTTCTGCATCAAAATCACTTCTAACCTTCAATTAAAAGATAACCCTTTGTTATTCAATCAACCACAACTCTAAATTTCATCCTTAAAATCTTCAGAACCTAAATCAAATTTATAACCCTAATTCAGATCGTCTCAGATTCGAACCCTAATTGTTTTGCTTCATACACGACAACCAAACTATATTCCACATCATCTAACTGGATCATAATATAATCTTCATAAAATTATAATCACTCACATCTCACAAAGATCTCGTAGACGAAGAATATGGGAAAGAAAGAAAGAACGAGAGGAGGAAGAAGAAGAAGAAGATAAAAATAATAAGAAGAAAATGAGAAAAAGGAATAATCTTCTCAATTAGGTGTAGATAAGGCCGACCAAGGTTGTTAAAGGAACCCAAGAATCGGATAAGGGAAGGCCACAACGTGTCTTTATTGCATCAAAAGCGTTTTCCAGAAATGACGATTTTACCCATCATATTTTTTTTGATATCTTCTTCTTAGTCCGATATCCGGTTCACACGTTTGAGTAGTCCATTTCGCATAACTTTTCGAGATCTAACTGATGGTACTAGTTTCATATCTAGATAGTTATTTTATTAATTCCTATTAATTATCGTTCGTGTTAAACTAATCCAGTTAATATCGGCTAATTCGTCACTTGACCGGTCTAATAACGTTGACGAGATCGATGGACCTTACACTAGCGTAGGCTACGTACCCAAATTTAGTTTGGATATTAAACACAAAAGTTAAATCATCATAGAATCAAAATATTCTATAAAACCTTTTAACAGAATTTTTCAAAGTAATTCTAAGCCTTTAGATTAATTCGGTTAGACCTAGTTCACATGAAATCAACCCAAAATAAGGTGGTAAAAGGTGGTTTATAACTTTCATAGATGATTGTACGAGGTACTATCTTGTATAATTGCTTAGTGATAAAGATGATTCCTTAGAAGCCTTAAGGGAAGTATATGTTACTACTAAAAGGGTTAGGTCTTAACGTGATGGCGAGTGTGAAATTCATATAGGATATTGCACCTCCTTTTTCACCATATTCTAATAGTAACGTTGAACGTAAGAACAGAACCATTAAAGAGACGATATATTCCATGTTGATTAAAGGATAACCGCAAACTTGTGGGGGAGGTCGTCCTCTAATTCTGTTATATCCTGAATATAGTAACCTTCAAAGTATCAGATAAAACTCCCTATGATTATGGTAATATAGACAACCTTTTTTTTTAATACGTCAAAGCGTGTGGGTGTTTAGATAAGTTCTCATGAGTACCCTACTGCATAGAGTTTTTTGGTTGTTTCTGACTCTGGTGTGAATACTTTTATGGAGTCTAGGGATGTTAAGTTCTTTGAACATGTTTATTTTGAAACTTGTCACTTCTTAAGGATGTTTTGTCGATCCCCTAGATGTATTTTCAACTAGTTAGAATTTACCTTCAAAAGAATACGGAGTAGAGTAGATCCTAGGATAAGTAAACGGATGAAAACTGAGACATTTTATGGATCCGACTTCATAATATGCCTATCTTAGTCTGAGTTCCAGACTCGTAAAGAAGCCATAACGTTTACTGAAATCCTATTCTAGTATGAAGCTTCATTTAGTGAAATGGACTCAATCCGTCAGAACCAGACTTGGGAGCTTGTTAGTTTACCTCCAGGGAGTAAGACTATAGGATGTAAATGAGTCTTTACGAGGGAACATAAGGTAGATGGAACTGTGAAAAACAAAATAAGGCTAGGTTAGTAGATAAAGGCTATAAACTAAAATAAAATGTGGATTTCCTTTATTCTTATTCACATGTGATGAGAATTACCTCCTTTGAGATGATAATTTCTATTGCTGCGATAAACAACTTAGAGATACATCAAATGGATATTAAGACAACTTCTCTAAAACCGTGAATTAGATATAGAAATTTACATAGACCAACCTGAGGACTTTGTAGTGAAAGGTTGTGAAGACAAAGTTTGTAAGTTGAACAAATCTTTGTATGGGTTTTAAATAAGCACGTAAACAATGACATGTAAAATTTGATCATGCGATAATGAGTAGTGGATTTAAGTTAATGAATTTTAAAAGTATATTTCAAGTAACTTGTTAAGGATGCATGTGTGATTGTATTCTTGCATGTTGATGATACGTTTATACTTGATACAAACATAGAGGTGATTAATTCCACTAATAGTATGCGTTGAATGAGAATGTTGATTTGAAAGACTTAAAGATGATGATCAGAAGATAATCTAAAATTTATAGTCTTAGTCGTTCTCATTATGTTGAATTGTTCTTAAGAGATACAATCAGTATGTTTGTAAGCCTTCTTATACTCATTATGATTCTTCTTGTAGACTCAAGAAAAATAAGGGTAATGGAGTATCTTAACTTGAATACTCAAGAGTTATAGGATGTCTGATGAATTTAATGAACTGTAATATTCCATACGTTGCCTATATTGTGAGTAAGTTAAGTATAAATACTTCTAGTCTAGAGCAAGAGGATTGGGATGCACATAGTAGAGTATTACGATACCTAAAATACTCTATTACCTATTTCTAGGTTCATGAAAGATATCTTATTGTCCTTGAGGGATTTTGTGATGAAAACTGGATAGTTGACTCAAAGGGGAGTCTAAGTCCACGAGTGGATATGTTTTCACTCTAGCAAGAGGATTTGTTTTGGGAGATTTCAAAACAGACATATTTTTCTCAATTCATTATGGAATATTATAGTTTGCGCTAGATATAACGAGAGGGGACTGAGTGCCTAAGATGCTTTTTAGAAGACATTCCACTCTTGCACAGGCCTGTGCCAGCTATATCTATACATTGTGTTAGCCAAGCTATATTAGCTAAAGCTAAAAATAACTAATCTCAATCGACGTTATTTCCATTGATTGGATAAAGTCCAAGGAGAATATCGCGCAACCTTTAACGAAAGGTTTTTCCAAAGAGATAGTTATAAATACATCGAGGGGGATGGGGCTTAATCTCATAAATTAAACTTGCCATGAAGGATACTCAATCTTGCTGACTGGATATCCCAAGATCAAGGCTTCGAATGAGACAACTAATTTATGGTGGGTAAATGTAAACACTGTCAGAGAATTTTAATCTTTGTCCCTTCCCTATGGTGTATATATGATAGTATGACTGCAAGTGGATTAATGAGTTTTATAGTTTCAATTCAAGATTGAAGTGGGGTGTAGCAGTAAACACTCTTGATGGAATTAACCTATCTGAATGAGGAAGTGGGTCGCTTCATATGAGAGTATGAGCTGATTCTCCAGAGCATTCTGAGAAACGGGATACGTCTAGGGCCAAAACGAACACAATGGCACGATCTTGGAAGCAACCTTGGAGATATCATTGCGTCGTTGTTATCGCGAATTACATCAAATGCTAGCAGTTTAAGACATAGTTCATTGTCTCTAGCAAGTAATTCCGGTAATATATCACTATTTAAAGCTTGAAACGAAAACTACTTTTATTTCAAGAGATGTTGTTTTTCATGAGCATTGTTTCCCATTTAAAGATGCTAATGTCACTAACAAGGATTTCTTAGTTTCCCCTCCACATCATATTATGATGATAGTAAAACTTTGTCACCTGTCTTACAACCTCTTATCCCTGTGTCAAACTCTCATCCAAATAATGTACCTTTTCAGTCTACTTCCATCCCTGGTAATACTTTGTCTGTAGGTGAATCTTCACCTTCCAATGCCGAAAAATCATCATCGACAATATATCCTGCTGCTGTCACTCTGTCTGTAGATGATTCTTCACCTTCCATTGACGTGCAGTCATCACCAGCGATTTCACCTTCTGTTGTTACTCTGCCAATAATGCTGACAATCTCACCTGATGCTAATCTTCCACTAATACCGGTAGTTGCACCTGACATTTCTCACTCTGCCAATGAACAACTTGTTAGGAGATCTTCTCGGCAAAGTCATCCTCCACCTCACCTGAAGGATTATATTTGCACAGTAACACAAAGTAAGTCCAATTCCCCTTATTCTCTCACCAATTATATTTCTTTTGATAAGTTCACTCCACAACATCGTGCGTTTCTTTCTTCCGTTATAACTAGTGAAGAACCTCGCAATTTTACGGAAACTATTGAAATACCTGAATGGCGTGATGCCATCGTACAAGAACATTCCGCTTTGCAAGCCAATGATACCTTCACTACCCCTACTATACCTCCTGGCAAAACAGCCATTGGTTGTAAATGAGTATTTAAAATAAAATATAGACCGGATGGCATGATCGAGCGTCGTAAGTCACGTCTTTTTGCCAAAGGCCATACTCAACAAGAAAGAATCGATTATCATGATACATTTGCCCCTGTTGCGAAACTAGTATATGTACGTGTTCTCCTATCTGTTGCTTCCATTAATAATTGGCCTTTACATCAATTAGATGTTAATAATGTTTTTTTACAAGGTGATCTCAATGAAGATATTTACATGAAAATTCCTCCAGGTTTTCATAAAAAGGGTGAAACTCGTGTTTACAAGCTTAACAAATCTTTATACGGGCTAAAGCAAGCTTCTCGACAATGGTTTGCAAAATTTTCTTCCGCTTTACTTAACGAGGGATTTGTTCAATCTCGTGCTGGTTATTCTCTTTTTATTTTTCATTCTGGTAATATATCTATTTATATTTTAGTCTATGTTGATGACATTGTTATTACAGGTAACAATGAATCGGCGATTCAGGATCTCAAACATAAACTTGAAACCAAGTTTTCTCTCAAGAATCTTGGTCGCTTACAGTATTTCTTGGGTATTGAATTTTCTCGATCTCCCAAAGGTATTTTTCTATATCAACGTATATATATTCTTGTCATTGTCCATGATTCTGGACTTCTAGGTGCTAAGGTTGCTCCTTCTCCTATGGAACAACATCTTAAGCTTCTCCCAACTTCAGGTGATCCTCTTCCTGATCCTAGCATTTATCGACGGTTAATAGGTAGCCTATTTTATCTTCAGGTAACACGACCTGACATTACCTACTCGGTCAATTGTTTAAGTCAATTTTTGCAGCAACCATGTTCTGGTCACTTGGATACTGCACACCGGGTAGTTCGTTATCTCAAAAGAACTGTTAGTCATGGCATTTTCCTTTCTGCAACTAGCTCTCTATCTGTTGCTGGTTATACTGATTCTGATTGGGCGGGTTGTCCCACTACTCGACGTTCCACTACATGATATTTTACAATGCTGGGAAATAGTCGTATCTCTTGGAAATCTAAGAAACAACCCACAATCTCTTTATCTTCTGCTGAAGCAGAATCGTGCTCTCGCCAAATTAACTTCTGAACTTCAGTGGTTACATGGTAGGCCCGGGAACGTGTATATAATTGAAGCGAAATGAAACGGGGGCCTACAGTAATACCGCAAGTGCACGGTCGTCGGTTGTAGCTCGTGCAAGTACGGGTCGATCCACAGAGATCGGGTGTGTTTTGGAAGTGTTTTAGCTAATTGGGTTCCTAAATTGCTATTGGGCTATGAAGCTTTTTGGCTTCAATTGGGCTTAATGGGTTTGTTTCAATAAAATGAACTGAGTTTGGGCTCAGTTGGTCTTAGAAATGCAAATTGGGCTTTGGCCTTACAGTGAGTTCAGGCTTTTGGGCTTGAGTGCACAGCAATGAACTGAATTGGGCTCAGCTGGCTTTGATCTTTGCTTGGCTGCAGGAACTGTAAGACTGCACAGCAGCTGCACAAGTGACAGAGAAGGCAATGCACAGCAGGAGAAAAGCAATGCAGCAGCAACAGGGTTGCAGCAGCAGAGAAGAAGCAATAGCAGCAGAGGCAGCAGTGTAGCAGAAACAGACAAGGCAGTGCAAGCAAAAACAACACAGGGCAAAACAAGGAACAAAGCAAATGAAAACTAAACAGCAACAAAACAGTGAACAAAAGCAAAACAAAACAAGAATTAACCAAGGCCTAAGGCCAAGGGCAGGGGTGATAAAGAAACTGAAATGAAGCAAGGCTAGACTAAGGCATTCAGGAGGTAAACTAAAAGAATGGGAAGAGAACTAGCTTGCTATGAGCACTAGTTTCTCCCAATGCTCAATCAACACAATGCACCTAAGCATACACAAGGAATGGTAAGATGATCAGCTTGCTATGAGCACTGATTTCTTCCATTGCACAATCACAACAAAGCTTCAAATGTATCTAGCCTAGCATTCCATCTAACAGCAAGTTTAACATAACAGTGAACATGTAACAAACATCAACAGGAGAGAATAGCATTAACAGGACACAAGTAACAGGTATTAACAGAACATGATCACATTAACATAAATAACATGAGCATTAACTATAAATAACAGGATATGAAAGTCTAACATGAACATGAAACTAAGCAGCAAATTGAACTAAAAAAAACAACATTAACAGAACATGGAAATTGAACTGAACATGAGCTTGTAAATTAAAATTTAACAGAACTTGAAAGTTCTGGATGCTGGCTAATCCAAACATAAAGTTTCTCACACTACACCCATTCTCTATTTATAGCTCACAAACACAATTACCCTAAATTATACAATTAGGGTTTATAGAAAAATCCCCAAATTCCAACAGTGAAATTAACTCACCTAATATTCAAATTGACGTCGACCCATCCTTTCTATGACTCTCCTGATGTTATCCACGCCTCCAATTGCAACTCTATTTCACCTAATTTGTCAATTTCACCTCTAGGGTTCCTGACATGGGAGAGGCGTGAAATTGAGTGATTAGGAGGACATAGAGTTGGTGAAAGGGGAAATAATGATGTGGGTTAGGGTTGTTGTGGAGAGTTGGTGGTGTTTGGTGGCGTCAGGGAGTGGTGGTGATGATGGTGGTGCGGCAGGGAAGGAGGTGGTTCTGCAGAGAGGGGGTGATGGTGGTAGATGGGTTCGATAGAATGGGAGAAGGGGGTTGTTTGGTTAGGTGGTAGGGCTCGGGTGATAGGGTGTTAGGCGGGCGTATCGAGTTTGATGTTCTGCGTCGCTGAGTCACTGGATGCGAAGCTGGTAGGTGAATCGGACGGTGATGCGGAGGCAAGCGAGGAGCGACCGTCGGATGAATGGATACAACGAAACGAACGGTACTTGATGGAGTTAGGTACTGTAGTGTAAGGCGGAGATATCAATCTTCGATGAACAGCAAGGGAGCGACCGTTGGATTCAACTACCATCTAATCTGAAGGCTTGGAATTTCAGCGCTGTGGTGCTTGGCAGAGACTTCAGATTTTGATGCTCTATGAAGGAGCGACCGTCGGATGCTTCTGAGAACTGATCTGATGGCTGAGAACGGAGGCGCTTTTGTGTGTAGAAAATGAGGTTGTGCGCACCATTCTTCGCGGCTTCCTTGCGTAATTTCTCCCGGCTTTTCACTACTTTTCTGCTCTTTTCGCTCCGCGACTCATCCGAACTTTATTTATTACCTAAAAATGCAAAATTAATTAATAAAAATATTTATTCTTGAAAACAATGAAAATACAGAATATGGGATAAAATGTAGAATTAATGCATAAAAGATGAGTTAAATGCCAACAAAAAGGGATAAATATATACAATATTTGGCACTCATCAAATACCCCCAAACCTGAATTTTACTTGTCCTCAAGTAAAACAAAACTAAGGAAATCCTAACTATACCACTGTCGCTGGTCTCTCGAATGCATTTAGCGTATGCACTAAGCCTTTTAAACCACTAAGTGTCCCTAGTGGACGAGTTGAAGTCTCGTGAAGGTTTACCAGAGGTGTGCCTACAAAACCTAAGGACAAAATATAAGCTCATTCCATCAAACGTGACATGTGCAAAACAGTTTAAGCTCACAGCAAAATGGAGATGTCAATCTAGCTATCGAAGGCACAATCCTAGCACTGATAACAAATAAGACATGTGATAAGAGTGTAAAGTGTATCTACACATGTGTAAAGAAAGATCTGAAGTCATGACTACTAATCACCAAGAGATAGTTTCTCAGGCTAAGAACTGAGGTCGAAATCTAGCTAGCTGTCCGGACTTTACGAGAATTGTGAATGAGTTGGAGGTATTTCACAATTCTCGCGTTGTACATCAATGGCATACACCCTCCTTGCTTATTACAACGAAACAACAAAAGATGACTATTTACATGACTCTTATTTACATTGACTATCTCTTTTATTTTTGGAACAAGAGAGATGGAATTGATAAATACTTGATTTTTTTTATTTTGATATTTTTTCTGATATTTTTTTTTTTTTTTTTTTTTTTTTTTTTTTTTTTTTTTTTTTTTTTTTTTTTGAACAAGGAAACACTTTTGATACATAACAAAAAAACAAAAATTACATGACACTTTGCAAGAGGTAGCCCTTTTTGATGCACCCAGTTAAATTCGATGGTTGTCTTTCTTAATGTAACCTCCACCTTCTATCCCAACCAACCAAAGAACAAGCTAGTCAAGTTTCGTTCAGTATTCTAAAGTGATTGGCAATCGTAACTTCCTATCAACACCTTGAAGATCGAGGCCATACATGTATTGGTAGATCGTGCGCGTGCAAATTTCTTATCACTATGTGAATTGTGCTAGAATCAGGGTGCCTAAATATCTAGACTAAGACTCCTAATAAAAATACATATTTGCACAAGAGTCAACATTTCAAGGTAAATGAGCTCCATTTTTATGATTTTTTTTTTTAATTTTTTTTTTTTTTTTTTTTCAATTTTTTTTGGAATTTTTCAATTTTTTCAAAAAGAAGAAGGAGTTCGTTTTTAATTATAGCATATTATCGTGGATCTACTCTATACCCCCAAACCTAAACTAAACATTGTCCTCAATGTTTCAAAATATGGAAAGAATTAAAATGCAACATATGGAAAGGGACATGCTGAGTAGAGTAAAAGGAGAGAGAATACCCGATTTCGGCGAAAGCAGAATTAAAACTCCGTTATTCAAGGCAAAAATCCAACATATTTCAGCCGAGATCATATTGGATTAGCAAAATATATACAAAAGGAACAAAAGGGTTTTTAAAATTTATCTACTTGATTATATACAAAAAATTCACCATACACTAACAGTCTAAAGAGTTGAGGATCAACCCAAAAGAAAAAGTGTAGAGACATAGAAAGTTTCAAAACACTAAAATTGGACTTAAATGGGAATGAGAGTGAAAAACCGAATGAATCACCCCTAAACCTAAATTGTTCAGCAGGTTTACTTTTAAGCACAAAATCTTTTAATTTTAAGGGTTCAGGATTCAAAAGGTATAACTCATAATGGACTGTTTTCGGGATGGGCAAACATGCAATTTCCAACTGTGGCTCTTTAAAAGTGTTATATTTTGAAACAAAATAGTCCAAGAGGACTTGGGAAGCACACAGTTCCAATCCTAGATTAGGAATTTTCAGAAAAATCGGTTTGACAATATGGGTACAAACCAAATCTAGGTTGGGTGGAAGGCCACCAGATTGTGACTTAGGTAGAAGAATAGGCATATCATTATCAATCAAATCAAAATCTTCTAACTCATCTACACATGTCACATCATGCTCACAATCATCAATCAATTTGGCAAGATCACAATCAGAATTATCAACATCATCAACAGATTTATTCTCGTCTATCGGTACATCAGGGGAAAAATCACATGGAATACTAGAAGAAATATCATGCATTAAGGTCGGGGCAGAGAAGCCTAATGTATTTGAACCCAAAGGTTCCATAACATTTTCAGTATAGACATGTTCTTCTAACATAACATCATAATCATCATCATCATCATGATAGGAATTTTGCAATCTAGGATAATTTTCAATCCTAAGGTCGGAGCTATTACAAGAATAAAACTCTAATTCATGAGGGTGACTCATATCATGTGGTGTTGTTCCTGTTTCCCTAACGGATTCCCATTGATGGGTTTTTTCTGCAATCTCGGCTAAAAAATTCCATGCATCATCCACAGATTTATCAATAAACTCACCATTACACATAGACTCAACCATGGTTCGAGATTTAAAGTCTAGTCCCTCATAGAGGATGACGACAAGTCTCCACTTCTCAATTCCATGGTGCGGACATTCACTCAACAAATCATTAAAACGTTCAAAATAGTGAAAAACAGTTTCTTCATCCAATTGGACAAAACAATTGATACTTTGACGAATAGCGATGGTCCTATGGTGTGGAAAATTTTTTTGGAAAAATTGATTAGTGAGTTGTTCCCAAGTGGTGATTGATTGTGGTCTCAAACCGTAAAACCATGTTTTGGCCCTTTCTTTTAAAGAAAATGTAAACAAACGCAATTTCAGAGAGTCTTCGGACAAATGATCAGGTTGCATAGTCCGACAAATTTGTTCAAACTCTCTTACATGAGTATAGGGGTTCTCAGAATCGAACCCTCGAAATATAGGAAGTATTTGTATCATGCTTGCATTTATTTTAAAAGGGTTATTGGTTTGAGGTAAGACAATACATGATAATGGAATTTGTATTGATGGGTACATGTATTCATGGAGAGCATGAGATTGGTCCATTTTGAAATGACACAAAGCCCACTATTTGGTTTTTAAAGGGTTTTCAAAAATTTGGTTTTTTGATGGGTTTGGATTTTTGGGAAAAATTTGGTTTTGGTGGGATATAAAAGAAAAAGAAAATTTGGTTTAAAATGGGAGCAAAAGAAAATTTTGGTTTTTTTTTTTTCTTTTTTTTTTTATTTTTTTTTTATAAAAAAAAAGGAAAATAAAATTAAGACAATAAAATTTGGTTTTTGAAATGGGAGCAAGCCCACTGTGCAAGCCTCTAATGAAATGGAATGAAGGCTGCGGCCTACGAAAATCCAAGTTTTAATTTTGAAAGTTTAATTTGGCCCAGTTGGTTAAGGCCCGACGTTTGTTTTAAAACTTTGGTTTCGAGGTCCACTCTTGAGTGGAAACAAGCCCACAATCGGTTACAAGCTCAGCTGGGTTTAAACCCAGAGTCCAAAATACAAGTCCAATGAAAGAATTTAAACAAGCCCACACAAAATAAATACAAGCCCACAAATTAAACAACAAGCCCACAAATAAATTATTACAAACCCAAAATAAAAAAATAAAAAGCCCAAAAAATTGGGTTAATTATTACAAGCCCACAATTAAAAAATTTGGAAGCCCACAGGTTGGGTTCTCTCAATGGAATGGATTTAGGCTTACCTTTTTAGCACAACCCAGCTGCTCTGATATTGTTGCAAAAACCCAGTTGGGTTTTGGTTCTTTTCCTTGGTGGCGTCCCAGCAGAGGAAAAACAGGTTCGGAACAGCAGGTCCAACAGCAAATGAAGTGAAGCAGATGCAGATGCAAATGCTATGAAATGGAATGCAAAAATAGCTAAGAAAAACACGGATAAAACACAGCACCAATCCCCGGCAGCGGCGCCAAAAACTTGGTAGGCCCGGGAACGTGTATATAATTGAAGCGAAATGAAACGGGGGCCTACAGTAATACCGCAAGTGCACGGTCGTCGGTTGTAGCTCGTGCAAGTACGGGTCGATCCACAGAGATCGGGTGTGTTTTGGAAGTGTTTTAGATAATTGGGTTCCTAAATTGCTATTGGGCTATGAAGCTTTTTGGCTTCAATTGGGCTTAATGGGTTTGTTTCAATAAAATGAACTGAGTTTGGGCTCAGTTGGTCTTAGAAATGCAAATTGGGCTTTGGCCTTACAGTGAGTTCAGGCTTTTGGGCTTGAGTGCACAGCAATGAACTGAATTGGGCTCAGCTGGCTTTGATCTTTGCTTGGCTGCAGGAACTGTAAGACTGCACAGCAGCTGCACAAGTGACAGAGAAGGCAATGCACAGCAGGAGAAAAGCAATGCAGCAGCAACAGGGTTGCAGCAGCAGAGAAGAAGCAATAGCAGCAGAGGCAGCAGTGTAGCAGAAACAGACAAGGCAGTGCAAGCAAAAACAACACAGGGCAAAACAAGGAACAAAGCAAATGAAAACTAAACAGCAACAAAACAGTGAACAAAAGCAAAACAAAACAAGAATTAACCAAGGCCTAAGGCCAAGGGCAGGGGTGATAAAGAAACTGAAATGAAGCAAGGCTAGACTAAGGCATTCAGGAGGTAAACTAAAAGAATGGGAAGAGAACTAGCTTGCTATGAGCACTAGTTTCTCCCAATGCTCAATCAACACAATGCACCTAAGCATACACAAGGAATGGTAAGATGATCAGCTTGCTATGAGCACTGATTTCTTCCATTGCACAATCACAACAAAGCTTCAAATGTATCTAGCCTAGCATTCCATCTAACAGCAAGTTTAACATAACAGTGAACATGTAACAAACATCAACAGGAGAGAATAGCATTAACAGGACACAAGTAACAGGTATTAACAGAACATGATCACATTAACATAAATAACAGGAGCATTAACTATAAATAACAGGATATGAAAGTCTAACATGAACATGAAACTAAGCAGCAAATTGAACTAAAAAAAAAAACATTAACAGAACATGGAAATTGAACTGAACATGAGCTTGTAAATTAAAATTTAACAGAACTTGAAAGTTCTGGATGCTGGCTAATCCAAACATAAAGTTTCTCACACTACACCCATTCTCTATTTATAGCTCACAAACACAATTCCCCTAAATTATACAATTAGGGTTTATAGAAAAATCCCCAAATTCCAACAGTGAAATTAACTCACCTAATCTTCAAATTGACGTCGACCCATCCTTTCTATGACTCTCCTGATGTTATCCACGCCTCCAATTGCAACTCTATTTCACCTAATTTGTCAATTTCACCTCTAGGGTTCCTGACATGGGAGAGGCGTGAAATTGAGTGATTAGGAGGACATAGAGTTGGTGAAAGGGGAAATAATGATGTGGGTTAGGGTTGTTGTGGAGAGTTGGTGGTGTTTGGTGGCGTCAGGGAGTGGTGGTGATGATGGTGGTGCGGCAGGGAAGGAGGTGGTTCTGCAGAGAGGGGGTGATGGTGGTAGATGGGTTCGATAGAATGGGAGAAGAGGGTTGTTTGGTTAGGTGGTAGGGCTCGGGTGATAGGGTGTTAGGCGGGCGTATCGAGTTTGATGTTCTGCGTCGCTGAGTCACTGGATGCGAAGCTGGTAGGTGAATCGGACGGTGATGCGGAGGCAAGCGAGGAGCGACCGTCGGATGAATGGATACAACGAAACGAACGGTACTTGATGGAGTTAGGTACTGTAGTGTAAGGCGGAGATATCAATCTTCGATGAACAGCAAGGGAGCGACCGTTGGATTCAACTACCATCTAATCTGAAGGCTTGGAATTTCAGCGCTGTGGTGCTTGGCAGAGACTTCATATTTTGATGCTCTATGAAGGAGCGACCGTCGGATGCTTCTGAGAACTGATCTGATGGCTGAGAACGGAGGCGCTTTTGTGTGTAGAAAATGAGGTTGTGCGCACCATTCTTCGCGGCTTCCTTGCGTAATTTCTCCCGGCTTTTCACTACTTTTCTGCTCTTTTTGCTCCGCGACTCATCCGAACTTTATTTATTACCTAAAAATGCAAAATTAATTAATAAAAATATTTATTCTTGAAAACAATGAAAATACAGAATATGGGATAAAATGTAGAATTAATGCATAAAAGATGAGTTAAATGCCAACAAAAAGGGATAAATATATACAATATTTGGCACTCATCATTTTACATTATTTATTCACTGATCTTCATGTTGCTATATTCCAAAGCCTATTCGAGTTTATTGCGATAACCAGGCTGCTATTCACATATCAGAAAATCTTGTTTTTCACGAAAGAACTAAACATATCGAAATCGATTGTTATTTCGTTCGCGAAAAGCTTTTATCTGGTCTAGTTAAACTAACTAAGATTCCTTCCGCATAACAACTAGCCGATTTCTTCACCAAACCACTAGGAGTGGATCATTTTCGACGTCTTACAAGCAAGTTAGGCGTTCGACCTCATTCTTCTACCGCTCCAACTTGAGGGGGGTATTGGACATGTATATGATAGTCCACCAACAGCTGCGCCGTCAACACACACCTACGGTTAACCAACAAGACCAAGTATTCCGGGGTCAAGCAGCTGAGTCTGTATAAAGTCCGAGTCCTTTGTTTACTTCCTGTTGTATTCAACCTATATTATCTGAGTCTTCCTGTATTATCTCTGAATCAGTATAACAAATTTGTATATCGAGTCTTATAAATTGAATGAGAAAACAAAGAGTCTACACAGTTATGTAAACTTACCAGCATATCTAGATTCTTAGTTTTAAGAAAAATTTATAAAAACCATGGATTTTCTTATTCTAAGAGATTTCATCTTCTCCGTCTATATACCAGGGACAGAGGGGGTACAAAAAAAAATCCCATATTTATGGGAGCAGTAATTACCATATGCAGCATAAGATAGCTCACAAATCCAATGTATAGAAAGTAAAAACAAGTCTAATTTACTGTAAGTTGCATACCACTTCATATGTAATCAATCTGCCATTCTTGAATGAACAATGAAAAAAGTTCAAGTAGTCCCAATGTAATTAGAAAAAAGAAGAGGACAAATGAACAAGAATATATACTCTTGAAATGTAGTGGTGAATCGTCATCGAGGGTCTAGCTCACTAATTGTAACCTCGTTCACGCTCCGCGTTGCTGCTTTACTGATCGACTCTTTATTCGAGCTTCCTTGTTCTTCACTGTAGCCTAAGGTCGACTGGGGCTCCATATGTATGGTACTGCCAACAAAAAAAGCAGGTGCTAAAGGTAAAGCTGGAGCAGTCGCAGAGTAGCTGTTGAGCATCTGGACAACCATGGGCATTGTGGGTCTATTTTCAACATTTTCTTGAACACATAATAATGCCACATGGATGCATCTCACCACTTCATTTCTAGAACACGTGTCTTTCAAAGTTGGATCTAATATTTCAATAGCAGATCCATTGTTCCAATGTCTCCATACCTGCATTAAATTGGTTTCTACTCCGTGTTATTGTCCATCGCATAAACGAAAATAGATTGAACGCAAAAAATATTTATTGATACTCACAGAGCTTAAAAGGTCCTGAGCTACATCTGATTTACGAAAACTAATGTTCTTCTGCCCTGAAAGTATCTCTAAAATTAAGACACCAAAACTAAAAACGTCGGATTTCACAGAGAGATGACCATGCAGAATATACTCTGGAGCCATGTAACCACTGCAAATACCAAAACCGGAAGAACATAAGAATATGAAAATATGATTTGATACAGTTATGAACAATTAGACGGTCAAAAGTTGGAAGTTTATTCTTACTAGGTTCCAACAATTCTTCTTGTATGCTCTTGAGTTTGATCAAGGACAAAAAGCCTAGCCATGCCAAAATCTGCAATTTTAGGATTCATGTCCACATCTAATAATATATTGCTAGCTTTGAGATCACGATGGATGATTTTCAGTCGAGACTCCTCATGGAGATAGATAAGTCCTCTTGCTACCCCTCCTATTATCTTGTATCGTGTTCCCCAATCCAGTTGTGCGCATTTAATCGGATCTACACATTTATCACACCAAAAAATCAAACATTTAGACCGCCCTTTTAATCTATAACTCCTACCATGGTGAACAGACAAAGAATAGGAGGCAAACCGAATAGGATTTGGTCAAGGCTTCCATTTGGCATGTATTCATAGATGAGTAGTTTTTCTTCACCAGCTGCACTGAAACCAACAAGCTGGTTTAGCTACTAATGTAACTTCATTTTTGAATTCTAGACCACCTTGTCCTGAAAATTTCGATAGTCTCTTCACGGCTATTTCTCGCCTGTTTGGTAGTGCACCCTGAGGACGTCAAATGGTAAAAAAAAAACAAAAACAATTCTAAGCCTTACGGAAATATGCAAAAACAATTACCTGCTAAGAGGTCTAAGTTTGAACATGCATGGGTTTTTGTAGGTTTTAGTATACCTTGTAAACAGAGCCAAATCCACCTGCTCCAAGTTTATTAGCTTCAGAGAAATTATTTGTAGCAGCACTTATTGTACTGAAGTTGAATTGTAAAGATTCCGCTGTAATTTGAGTCTCATCATCCACACCTTTATGCCCAAAACAAGAAAAAGTGCAACACATTTAGCAAGATACCTAGATCATGTCATGTTTGAGGGATTATTACTTACCTTCAAACTTCTTTCTCTGTGTTTTTTTTCTTCGGAAACAGAAGAATCCCAAGATAATGGCAGAAAGTACCGCCATAGCTGAAGAAACAACTATACTGATAATAACTTTGGATGAGTTATTCCTGTTGGCTGCTAGAATATAAACATTTCTCAATTAGGAACAGAAATCATTATTCACAACAATTTTCGTTTCAAGAGACAGAGTACTACCTACCATTTGGTACAATTGCATTCGTTGACGATAAAGGAGGTGGTGGAGGAGTAATCGTAGATTCAAAGAAAGGATCATCTAATTCATATTTTAAATTGCAACTAGGTCTAATAACTCTTGCACCACTTTTCCGATAGCAACATTTTGGTAATTCGGATATTGCTCCACGAAGACATCGATTACAAGTTCCTGATGGTATATCTGGAGTACACTCTACTAATCCATATATCTTCTGAAAATTATTAATACTTTTATTTCCAGTAGCGAAATTAGCAGATAAACTAGACCCAGCTTGTCCTGCTAAATCATCCATTAAATCACCTAAAATTTGGCTATACTGATTCGGATTAGAAACGTTACCAGAATTATTCCAAAGATAACCTCCTGGAGTTTGTTGCATAGAATTGAAGTAATATTCATTTGAATACCTTAGCATACATTTCTCATACCAAATAATCGCTTGTTTAGAATTTGGACATCTACCCGTTTTGTTGAAATCTTGAATAGCAAAATCGACACAACTTTGACACTCATGTTGCTGGATATCACCTCTGCACTGTAAAGACCCGTGAACAGTATCCGGGCTTTGGCCATTGGTGGCGTTATAGTATCTATTTTGGATGCTTGAAGTAAAAAGGCGATTGAGATTAGCTTGGAATGTGCTGCCAGTAGTGTAATTATCTCCGTAACAATATTGATAAACAAAATCTGGTTGTGGCTGTGCAGTTGTGTAGTGTATGGTGATCAATAAGTTAGAAAGAAGAAACAAGTAGATGAAGAAGATCGAACAACTTTCTATCTTTTTGTTTTCGATGAACATTTTTCTATTTTTCTTTTTTTGAATGTGATCAGTTGAAGTTATGGCTGTTAATGGAGATACGTATGAGCTATGGCATCGGCGTATAGGACATCCTTCAGAGAAAGTTTTGCAGAAGTTACAAGGAGTGAGTAGGTTAATAAAGAAGAATAATGATGCTTGTGATATCTGTCCACGAGAAAAACATCATAGGAATAGTTTTGCTAGTAGTTTCAGTAAATCCAGTTGTATTTTTGAGTTGGTTCATATAGATTTATGGGGTCCGTATAAGACTCAGTCATCGTGTGGAGCACATTATTTTTTGACAATAATAGATGATTTTTCAAGAGGTGTGTGGATTTATTTGCTTCGAAACAAAACTGAAGTTGAACAGACATTTCTTAACTTCATTGCTCTTGTGAAGCGTCAGTTTAATAAAGAAATCAAAATTGTTAGAAGTGATAATGGAACTGAGTTCAATGCATTGCATTGATACTTTCGAACTAATGGGATAGTGTTTGAGACATCCTGTGTAGGTACACCGCAACAGAATGGAAGAGTTGAGAGAAAACATTAACATATAATGAATGTGGCAAGGGCTTTGAAATTTCAAGCCAATTTGCCAATAAGGTTTTGGGGGGAATGCGCATTGACGGCTGCGTATTTAATCAATCGTACGCCTACACCTATTTTAGATCATAAAACTCCATATGAACTTTTGTTTGGAAAACAACCTCCATATCATCAGTTGAAGGTATTTGGATGCATGTGCTATGTGCATGATGAAAGTAGTAAAGGGATAAGTTTGCGAGTAGAGGAAGAAGGTGTGTCTTCCTTGGGTATCCGTTTGGTAAAAAGGCATGGAAAGTATATGATTTAGACACGAAACAATTTAGAGTGTCAAGAGATGTCAAGTTTTTTGAACATCAATTTACGTTTAAGACTGATGGTGTATCGCGTAGGATGGCGACTGAGATGATGCAGTCGAGATTTAACGCTTCATCTGCGACTGATATGCAAGGTGTATCGGCTGAGAGGGTTCAGTCCAGTCCTGATGAGTACTGGAGTGAAGGTGAAAAAAGAGAAGGAGCAATATTAGCTCCTCAAGGTGGAGATTCAACTGAGACGGACAGCGCTGGCGTTTCAACTGAGACGGACAGCTCTTGCGTTTCAACTGAGACAGACAGCGCTGATGGTTCAGCTGAGACCGAGGATGCTGGTCCTTTTACTGAGACTGAAGGTGCTGGTGTTTCAGCTGAGTCCGAAAGTATGAAGGAGAGAATACAATATGATGTCCCGAAACAGCATGAAGAAAATGTTGCTTCTCCCAATGATGTTGTAGTTGAGGGTGACATGGGTAAAGGGAAGCGTCAGAAGATCCCTTCTAGCAGACTAAAAGGATTTGTGACGCACACCATTCGAGCAAACAGTCTACCTCATCCTCATTCTACACAATCATCATCCTCAGGTACGCCTTATCCTTTGACATATTATGTTAGTTGTGATAAATTTTCTTTTGTGCATAAGAAATATCTTGCAGCTATAACAGCTGGGTCTGCACCACGCAACTTTAAAGAAGCCATGAAGAATCCAGGGTGGAGGAAAGCCATGGAAGCAGAAATCCGAGATTTGGAAGAACAAGGTACCTGGGAATTGCAAGAATTACCGCCGGGCAAGAGAGCACTAGGGAGTAAATGGATTTACACGGAGAAGTATGATGAAAATGGGAAGTTGGTACGTTTAAAAGCACGCTTGGTGATCTTTGGGAATCATCATGTTGAAGGGTTGGATTACAAAGAGACATTTGCACCAGTTGCAAAAATGACAACGGTACGTACTTTTCTAGCTGCCGCAGCAGTTAAACATTGGGAAGTACATCAAATGGATGTACATAATGCATTTCTTCACGGAGACTTGGAGGAGGAGGTGTATATGAAGATACCACCTGGATTTGCCAAAGGTCAGACAAATATGGTGTGTAAAATGAAGAAATCATTATATGGTTTAAGACAGGCTCCTCGTTGTTGGTTTGCCAAACTATCAAAAGCCTTGAAGAAATATGGTTTTCGGCAAGCATACTCAGACTACTCTCTTTTTACTATGACCAAGGGAGACATGCATCTTAATGTCTTGGTCTATGTAGATGATTTTATTATTGCAGGGAATAATCTAGTGGAGATTCATACATGTAAATCATACTTGGGACAATGTTTCAAGATGAAAGATTTGGGAAAATTGAAACATTTTCTCGGCTTGGAGATAGATCGCAGTAAACAGGGTATTTATATATGCCAGAGGAAATATGCATTGGATATTTCATGGAAACGGGTTTATTAGGAGCTAAACCTGCTGAGTTTCCAATGGAGACTAATCATCGTCTGGCTTTGGCGCAGGGAGATTTGTTTGTTGATGTGGAAAAATATAGAAGACTAATTGGTAGACTGATTTATTTGGCAGTGACTAGACCTGATCTTACATACTCGGTGCATACACTGTCTCACTTTATGAAAAAACCGAGAATAGAACATTGGGAAGCTGCACTTCGAGTGGTTAGATACTTGAAAAAGAATCCTGGGCAAGGCATTTTGTTGCGCTCTGATAGTACCCTAAGTTTGCAAGGGTGGTGTGACTCAGATTGGGCAAGTTGTCCTTTGACTAGACGTTCATTGACAGGATGGTTTGTTCGTCTTGGGCATTCACCGGTGTCTTGGAAGACAAAGAAGCAACCAACTGTTTCTTGAAGCTCAGCTGAAGCAGAATACAGATCCATGGCGGCAGCAACATGTGAGTTGAAGTGGTTAAAACAATTACTTGGTGATTTGGGGGTTCGTCATCCGCATGGAATGCAGCTCCTATGTGATAGTCAATCAGCATTATAAATTGCTCAGAATCCAGTCTTTCATGAACGAACCAAACATATAGAGGTGGACTGTCATGTTTTTCGAGATGCTATCGTACAGAAGATTATATCCCCTTCTTACACTCCTACGGTGGTGCAATTGGCAGATATCTTCACCAAATCCTTAGGGAAAGCTCAATTTCAAGGTCTTTTGTCCAAGATGGGCATTTGTGACCTACATGCTCCGTCTTGAGGGGGGTATTAAAAGATACGTAGTGTTGGACTCAAGACTGTGTCTTGAGACCTACGTATTCGGTCTGGATTTCTGAGACCAACTTGGATAGTCCATCTAGATGGACCAACTTGGATAGTCCATGTAGATGGTCTGTTTACGTACGTAGCAAACTTGAGATCCAAGTAATCGGTCTCAAGTCGGTAGATTTAGGGTTTGTGTCTTGTAACCCAAGTTTGGTCTTGTATAAATTGATACGTAATGAATGAATGAAAAGACAGAGAATTACCAAAACTTAACAGTTTTTCCGTTACACCAACCACAGTATTCAAGGGTACATATACATTTGACTCTGAAGTCTATTAAGAAGACTAGAGAAATCATTTTTATCCACAAGTTCAAAACATGTGTGTGGATGCGACTGACTATGTCACAGTATACTAGTCATGTGAATTCAGCAGACGTGTAAGACGAAAAGAAAACCGTGTGCAATTTAGAAAGAAAGGTAAAAGGCCGAATCAAGGTGGTCCCAAATGAAGAAAAATGTATGGCAACTAAAGAAAGTTCCTAGGAAGAAGGAAGATATTCAAAGGTATTTTCTTTGAGTTCCATTTTTCTTACAATAATAAAACAAGATGAGAAAGATACACCTTTTACTAGTAAGATTTTAAAAAGTTATACGATTGTTTTATCTACTTAGAGCATCTCCAATAGGAGGATGTCATTTTCCTAAATTTTTTGCCACCTAGAATTTATTGAGAATTTAATAGCAAAATGGTCTTCAACTCGAATGTGAGGATTAGGTGACAAATGGTTAGCTTAACATCCTCAAGTAGATCCTTTGATTTCAGAGCTTCTCCAATGGTTGTTGTATGTATTTCCTATGTGGCAACACAAACAAAACATCTGTATTCCAAATTTTCCTTAAGTTCAGGTGAAAAAAGTTATTCATCTCAAATGGTGTTGTTTATGATCATTTTCTTATTAAATGTAAATTTTATGTTTAGTAATTTTAAGATTTTATTAGATTTAAAAATGATTATTTATTATATTAGGATTAATGTTAGTAAATAAAATATATTTTTAATTAAAAAGAGCTGACTAGGATAGTACACAATGTCATGGGGAATGTGGAAAACTAGACATTCCGTTGATATTTTCTACCTAAAGTCATGCATACATTGATTTATGACATCGGGATTGAAAAATGATTTTGGAGAAAATGGATGTGCATCCTAAGTGGATTTTGACATTTATCTCCACACACATACCATTGGAGAAGCTCTTAAAAAGATCTCTTATAGGATGGGAAGATACTAGTCATACTTTATCCTAAATTAATTGGGTAGTTTTATGTTTACTTTTTAAAAAATTTAAAATTCTAAAACTGCCTAACCAATTGTATTCTTACAAATAGGCAAACAATCTACTAAACATATCTCCCGTTGGAAAAGGTTTTCTTAAATTTTCTAAAATTAAGAAAAATTTCGTTAAACATCAATAAAACAATGTCTTCCCAAACGTCCACATAGGAAACACATTGAGGATCATTGGAGATGCTGTTATTATACGAATCAGGATAAGTTGATGCGAAATTCAATTTCTCAATTCGTATTTACAAGCTACAACCATCTTGTATTATGACAATAAAATGATAAAATGCCTAATAAAACTGACAACAAGAAAATAATAACTAGCAGAATCACGATTAGTAGGATACATATACAGGATGTGCAGTCGTGCATTTGTATTGCAATGAAGAAGAAGATCGAAACTAGATTAACGTACTGCTACCCATGTTTTTGTTTCTGATGATCATTTTCCTCTTTTTCTATTTTTGGAACGTTTCTGCTTTACGTACCCCCAACCACAATCTTCAAGGATACATATACATACATATATGGGGCTTGCTGGTTTGTCTCTATAGTCTACTGCGAACACTAGCGGAATCATGGGTTCCGTAAGTCAACTTAGTTGAGTTACCGATTAAGATGAAGAAAAGAAGTCCGGAAATCATTGTAATGATATTTCATCATCGAGGGTATAGTTCAGTAACAGTAGCTTCATTTGCGCTCCATGTTACCGATTCATTGTAGCCTTGGAGCTCTATATGTCTCTTAATATCAGCCAAAAATGCAGGGAATGAAGGTATATAATCTTGACCGATCACCAAGTTGTTAAGCATTTGGACAACTGTGGGCATCGTTGGTCTATCTTCAACAATTTCTTGAACACACAATAACCCAACATGGATGCATCTCATCGCTTCACTTCTGGAAAATGTGTCTTTCAAAGTTGGATCTAATATTTCTATAGCAGATCCATTATTCCAATGTGTACATGCCTGTATGCATCAGTTTCTCCTCTGTTATACGTATCCATAGTCTAAACAAATGTGTATTCAATGCAAAAGGGGCATATTGATACTCACATAGCTTAGAAGGTCCCCTGTAATATTGTATATATAATTTGAGGCCAATTTAGAGAGTTGTGGTTAAAAGCTGAACAATACTTAAACCGATTTGAGAAAATATAGACCAATAATAATCTTGAGTTTTGAGATCTTTTCCATGTTTTTTGCAACACACAGTATGGGGTGGGTGGTCAAAATCCACGCTCATCTCATCACAGGAAACAAAATCCATATCGTATCTTCTTATTCATCTTTATCCCTACATACCGTATCTTTATTCTCTACGTTTCCTCCCAATTCTCTCATCTTTATCTCTTCCCTAACAGCTGCAACTAATCTAAATATACCATAGAGAATATTATCTACCAAGTTACCTTCGGTAGGGGAGATTAACCACTTTTTTTGCGATCATAATCAGGTGGTGCAATGGTGTTTTTTGCCGCACACTAAATGGGGGAGGTGACGAGTACTTTCTATCTGATATAAAAACCTTTATCTTTTCCACAGAACCCTAACCCACTACTTCCTGTACGGGGCGGGTTTTTTACGGGTTACCCATAACATTAAGCTCAAATATGATGAGTTAATTTAATAATCAATATCTAAGTTCAACCAATAATAATAATAATAATTTAAAATTTCAAACTCATAAATTCATCGTAAAACAAACAAAGAAAAATAAATTGGTCTATAAACGAGCATCACTCATTTTAGTTCTTAATTATTTCTTATCAAGTATCTTCCTCCATGTTGATCACCTCATCGTCTGCTTCAGTTTCTTCCCAAAATGTTTCACCATCCAATTTTGATCCACCTAGCCAAAATAAGAAAGTGTATCATATAATCATAATGATGTATTAAATGTAAAAAAAAACATTTCAATAAAAAGAGAATTTCATTACCATTCAGCATATCCCATACCCAGTCTTGAGCGCACAACAAAGCTTCCAACGTTTTTGGATGTACTCTATTACGTTGGACACTCACAAATCTACCTCCGGTACTAAAAGCTGATTCGAAAGCTACCGTTGAAACTGGAATCGCTAAAATATAATATAATTTCTTAGTTTAAATATAATATAAATAATTAATGATATCTTATACTTTTACTTTTACCTTTTCTTTTATAAAATAATATAATATAATTTCTTAGTTTAAATATAATATAAATAATTAATGATATCTTATACTTTTACCTTTTCTTTTATAATATAATATAATATAATTTCTTAATTTAAATATAATATAAATAATTAATGATATCTTATACTTTTAGCTTTTCTTTTATAATATAATATAATATAATATATTAATTTAAATATAATATAAATAATTAATAAAAATATAAAATACTAAAATGGGAACGTACGGGGCGGGGACCTAGAATCCCATCCCCGCTTCACTAATTTCGGATATTATTCATACCCAATCTCAACCCCGTTTCGACGGATAAAAACCTACCCAATAAGGGCGGGTACCGACGTAGATGGGTTTGGGTGCGGCAAATGGCCATCCCTAATCTTTTCCTCTCCTCTCCTATTCTCTTTCACTATTTCTTTTTCACCGCCTCCTGTCTTCTCCCTTGCATTTCTTTTACTCGGAGTTTCTCCTCCATTCTCTTTTTTTTCTCTGGTTTCGTTAAAAAAAATGTTGCAATGTGGCAGGTGACGATAGAGGTTTAATTTCCACTGAAACATTATTATTATTATATCCAAATTTAGGTTGCTTATTTTCTATTAATTTGTTGCCTGTGTTTGCAGGTGAGAGTTTGCAGTTGGAAACATGTGAGGTTTTTCTAACAGTATCAGAATGGTGATCGTCTCATAGAGAGTATTTTGGCAGTTCATATGGTATTTTAAAATGGTAACTTTTTTTTCTCTCATACTTTTGGTAAGGTAGCAGAGCCACCACAAATGGTTGAATCAAGTTTACAAGAAAATCAAGTTTGAAAACTGGTAGGGTAATGAGAGAAGTCTTACAGTTTGTGGAACAAGAGTAGAATCAGATCGAAGCAAAATACCTTGTCCAGGGCTGCTCTTTAAGTAACGAACAACACGTAAAGCAGCATCCCATTGCGAGTGAGTTGGGCGTTGCATAAACTGAGATAAAATATGAACGGAGTAAGAAAGTTCAGGCCGTGTGATAGTAAGATAAATTAACTTTCCTACCAAGCGCCTAAAACGAGCGGGTTCACTCATGAGCTTGTCTGACGCAAGAGCTAGTTTGTGATTTTCTTCCATTGGAATGCTCGCAGGTTTAGAACCAAGAAGACCTGTCCCTTTTAGAATGTCAAGAGCATACACCGTATAAAAAATACACCGTCTCTTCCAGAAACTGAACATCACGGGACGCAAAATAATTGCCTGTCGAGAGATCAAACATATACCAACCTTTCTTCCCAAAAGGATATCCAAGAAAAATACACCGTCGACTACGACTATCAAACTTGTCGCAAGAATGAAGATTCTTTGCATACCATAAGCATCCGAACACTCGAAGGGAATCGAGAGTGGGAGCAGTACCATATAAAAACTCATATGGAGTTTTGAAATCGAGTACACGAGAAGGGGTTCGGTTAATCAAATACGCAGCGGTTAATACACATTCTCCCCAAAAATCAATAGGTAAAGAAGCTTGGAAACGAAGAGCACGAGCAACATTGAGAATATGACGATGCTTTCGTTCCACCCTAGCATTTTGTTGAGGTGTTTTGACTATAGAAGTTTGATGAATAATACCGTTCATGCGAAAGTATTCTGCAAGACCTTTGAACTCGGTCCCATTGTCACTTCGCATGATTTTCACCCTTTTGGAAAATTTTCGTTCGATCAAAGCAAAAAAATTTCTCATTAAATGAGGCACCTCATCTTTAGTTTTCATCAAAAGAACCCAAACACAACGAGAATAATCATCCACAATAGTCAAAAAATATCTTGAGCTGCAGGCCCGATTAGCGTGATAAGGACCCCAAACATCACAGTGAATTAACTCAAACAAATCAGTAGCTTTATTATCACTTATTGGAAAAACATTACGAGTCTGCTTGGCTCTATAACAGATATCACAAGCATGGAAATCTAACTGACTAGTAGTGCCACAAATTGGAGGTAAGAACTTCATTGCTTGCATGGAGGGATGACCGAGCCGTTGGTGCCATAAAGATGTAGAAGACGTCCCGGACACAACATTAACACGAGTTGGTTCCCACGACTTTAGGCAATAAATCCCTCCCATAAGTTTACCCGTACCAATCGTCATCCTCAAGGTATGGTCCTGTATAACACATTCAGAGTTAGTGAATTGAAAACGAATCATATTCTTAACATGTCGAGAGGTTAAGAATTGAGATACAGATATGAGATTGCAGGTGAATGTAGGCACAAAGAATACATCAGATAAAACGAGAGTTTGATTTAACTTCACAACTCCCATTTTGGTCGCCTTAATGCTTGCACCATTAGGTAATCCTATTTGAATAGGTCGAATGGTATAAAGAGAATGAAAAAGAGATTCATCACAACAAACATGATTGGAAGCACCAGTGTCGATAATCCAAATATGAGCATCCTTACCATTGAGACGAACATGATTCAAAGAAGCGGAAACGTCACCAAGAGTAACATTAGTTTTGACAGATTTGTCAAGTTTACCACGGCCTGCAGTTAAACGTCGAGGTTCTCGGCCTTCCGGATAACCATGTTTCTCCCAGCATCGGTCCTCCAGATGACCATGAAAACCACAGTAAGTGCACTTCAATAGGGATTTCGACCCCCCTCCTGATTTGGAAGCTGACGGCTTTTGGCTGGGCGTAGCAAACGCCATAGGGGTAACAGATGTCTCAGCTCTGCATTGAATATGCATCTGAACTTCCTCTTCTTGTATAAGACGTGAGTATACAACATGTATAGAAGGCAGCGGTTCTGTACCCAAGAGATTAGATCTAACATTGTCATAGCATGGTTGAAGACCCATAAGGAATTGACGCACCTGATCAGCCATACGTCTGTTACGGAGAGTAACATTGAGTCCACAGCTACAACCAGTGCAAGTGCAAGAAGGAAGAGCATCAAAGTCATTGATGTCATCCCATAGCTTCTTTAAACGTCCATAATATTCTAACATAGGCTCAGAAGGCTGTTGTTTACAACTAGCAACAACGGACTTCAATTGATATATCTTTATACCATTACCCAGTGAAAAATGAAGTTTAATATCTTCCCAAAGTTCATAAGCAGTGTCACGATAAGAAATTGTGGAGCGAACGCTTGGCTCAATGGTATTAAAAATCCAAGCAACAATCATATAGTTTGCAGTCCACCAATCCTCAAGATCCGTGAAACTATCATCAGGTTTACGATACGTACCGTTAATGAAACCAAGCTTGCGTTTAGCACCCAAGGAGACTCGAAAACCTTTAGCCCATTCTTCATAATTGGAACCTTTGAGGACAACATGAGTAATAAGCGTTCCCGGACCATCATTAGGAGCTAATGCATACAATGACTTAGGAGGTAGTTCAACCGAAGGTTGTTGAACCAATGGTTGGTGAACTAAATTCTCTCCCATGGATCGAAAATTTGACTCACAATACCATGAAGGTTTGCGGAACTACTAGAATATGAAGAACACAATCTTTTTTTTTTTTGATTTGTTTCTTGCGTCATTTACAAAAAAACGTTTCCTATATAAATAAGTCTAGTGCTAGAAAATAATCCATCATCAAAACAAGATCTCTTAAGCTAGGCAAGATAATATACAAGATATGCACAATATATATCCTAAACTAGGTAAGATATTATATACAACACATTGCCAAATATACGTGAGATATATTTGGCTAATAAAAATGGTTTGTTATGATTGTAATTTTGGGTTTTTATGGGAAGCATTGCACATATCCTGGTGGAGATCAGTCAAATTAGATCGCAACACAATGATTTCTCCTCTCGTGGTTTTAATGTGATCTCCACAAATCCCCGCTCACAAAAATGTGCACAAGTGGGAACCTCTGCCTAATGGATTCTAAGATTGAAGCTTCAGATCCTATAATCTCATTGATCACTGCTGGATGGATATCTTTTGAGGTACATTGTCGATTCTTTTTTATTTTGATAGGATACACTTTTTGAATGTTTAAGTTGAGATCACTTGTGATGAAATTTACAGGTTAGCAGATGAATTGGTTCGAAATGAAGTTAATCAGAAGATTCAGTGGAAATGCTGCCATATATATATATATATATATATATATATATATATATATAGGAAGGATAAGTAGCGGAAGATGAGGCAGGGGGAAGACATATTAAAGAGAAAGCAGATAGTTTACATTAGTATATTAAATCTAATGACATTGTAAATCAAGATCTTCCAAAAAGGAATATTTGTGACTCTGTATGCATATGACTTAAGAGGAAATGGGTCTCTAAAAATCCACTCAGAATGATTATGTTCAAGATAATCTATACTCTCAATTGATGATTTGTATTCTCAATTGATTTGCAGCAAATATGGTTTTACTTTGCTTTTGTGAAGTTCTTCATTCAATTTCTAACAAAATGTAAATGCAAAGCTCATAAAGACTTTTGGCCGAATTGCAGCTTAAAAGTAGGTTACAAATTCAATAAAGACATGAAACAAGTCTAATTCTCTGTAAATATCATATCATTTAGTATTGTTTCTGTGGGATTTAGAATTGTTGAATGAACATTGCTTAAAATTCAGGAAAGAAAGAATGCTGATCAACATTGAAAAGATAAAGAAAAGCATTCTAAATATGTGCTACTGTATTGTCATCGAGCGTATAGTTCAGTTACTGAAATTTCATTCACGCTCACTGTCGACACTTCACTGATTGACTCGTTCCTCAAACTTCCTTGCTCTGCACTGCCGACTAGATTTAAGTCCGGATGACGCGTTATGTGTCTCGTACCATCAGCCATAAATGCAGGTGATGTAGGTAAGTCATGACTGGTACTGACTGAGTTGTTAAGCATTTGGACAACTGTAGGCATACAGGGTCTATCTGCAACATTTTCTTGAACACATAGTAACGCCACATGGATGCATATCATAACTTCGCTTCTATTACATGCATCCTTCAAAGTTGGATCTAATATTTCTATATCAGATCCATTATTCCAATGTCTCCATGCCTGCATCAATTCCTCCTCCGTTTTACTACCCATCGCGTAAATAAAACTAGAGAAGGATGGATACAAAAAAAAGAAAAAGAAAAAAAATTATTAATACTCACATAGCTTAGAAGGTCCCGAGCAACATCTGATTTATGAAAACTGCTGTTCCTCTGTCCACAAAGTATCTCTAAAACTAAAACACCAAAACTGAAAACGTCCGATTTCACAGAGAATTCACCATACATCATATACTCCGGAGCCATATAGCCGCTGAAAATCCCAACACCCAAACACATTAGGAACATCACAACTTGTCTTGATAGAGTTATGAAAAATTACAAGTTCAGTGATTCAAAGTATATACTTACTGCGTTCCAACTATTCTTTTGGTACTATCTTGAGTTTGCTCAAGCACAAAAAGCCTAGCCATGCCAAAATCTGCAATTTTAGGATTCATGTCCTTGTCTAACAGTATATTGCTAGCTTTGAGATCCCGATGGATGATTTTTAGTCGGGACTCCTCATGAAGATAGAGAAGTCCTTTTGCGATGCCACCAATTATCCTGTATCGTCTTTCCCAATCCAGTTGTGTACATTTATCTGAATCTACACAATCCTCCGACCAAAAAGCACAAACATTAATCTATTTATCGGACTATGACTGGTAGAACAAGAATAAACAGACGCAGAACAGGGTACAAACCGAATAGGATTTGGTCAAGGCTTCCATTTGGCATGTATTCATAGATGAGTAGTTTTTCTTCACCAGCTAGACTGAAACCGACAAGCTTCACAAGATTTCTGTGTTGAAGTTTAGCTACTAATGTAACTTCATTCTTGAACTCCTGGTCACCTTGTCCGGAATTTTTGGATAGCCTCTTCACAGCTATTTCTTGGTTGTCTGGAAGTGTACCCTGAGGACATCAAATGGAGACAAAAAAGAAAAGTTTTGAGCACTGTGAATAGTTTCAAAAACAACCAGCTTTAGGAATTATACTCTAAATTTCAATTTACAACATATTTTTTAAAAAAAATGTACCTTATAAACAGAGCCAAATCCACCTTCTCCGAGTTTATTAGCTTCAGAGAAATTATCTGTTGCAGTACTTACTGTACTGAAGTTGAATTGCAGGGATTCTGTAGTTAGAACCTCATCATTGACATCTTCAGGAGGAAAACAGCAGTAAACCAAATTAGCTGACTATCAAATCTTTGAAATGTAACACACTAACACTGCACGAAGGAGCATATACATATCCCTAAAAGTGTCATGCTTGAGGGGATAGTTACTCACAAACGAACTTCTTTGCCTTTTTTTTCTTTCTCCAGAAACAAAAAACCAAGATGGCAATGGCGGCAAGTACCAAAATAGCCGATGGAACAGCTATACTGATAGCAATTTTAGATGAGTCGTTCCCTTTTGCTGCAAAATTATAAACAGTTCTCAATCATGAATTGAGCACAAGGTGATAATTGAGTATAAATATAAACAGATATCCTAAGTATGAAATCTTCATTGTGTTCGCAGACCCCCAAATTGCTACGTACCGGAAAATAAGGTAAGACAAACAAGACGTTACGGGCGAATATAGAGTAGGAGTTCTTCAAATTGAAAATTAAACTCGCCGAGTTTAGTATAACGAACAATGAAATGGATACAAAACCAAATTCTATTTGAGTAAACAAATAAAGTTTTCATTATTCCCAAGAACTTAAACTTTTGGTTTGATTGGGCTGAATCGAATAAATGAAGATTATCATCACAAAATAAGGAGTACTACTTACAGTTTGGTTTCTCTGCATTGGTGGACCCTGGCGGTGATACGCGAGGAGACGGCCGTGAACTAACTGTTGTAGATTGAAAGAAAGGATCTAAATCAAATTTAAGAATACAACTAGGTGTAATAACTTTCCCAGCTCTTCTCCCAGAACAACAATCTGGTAATTCAGCTATAGCCTCATGAAGACATCGACTACAATCACCTGAAGATATATCTGCGCTACACTGTAGAAATCCATATAATTTGGTAGAATCTGTAAGATTTTTATCTCCAATAGCAAAATTACTCTTAGACAAAGCTTCAGTTATTAAATTCTTCAATAAATCATCCAAGACTTGGTTAAACTCATCTGGATTAGAAACATTATTCAGACTCCAAAAATAAACTGTAGGTTTGTCTTGCATAATATTAAAGTAGTGTTGATTCGAATACCTAAACATACATTCATTAAACCAAATGATTGCTTGTTTATAACTCGGACATCTCCGATTTGTGTTCATATCCTGAGCACCCATCTGAACACAAGTTTTACAAGCATCTAATGAAACATCACCTCTACACTGAAATGAACCATAAACAGTATCCGGAGTTTGACCAGCGGTGGTATTATAATATCCATTTCTTATGACAATTGAATTGTTGCTGGCAGAGGATGATAGTGAAGTAATTAGATGATTGAGATTAGTTTGAAATGTATTACCAGTGCCAGCAGAACTACTGTAATTAGCTCCTAAACAAAGGTGAAAACGATATATTGATTGTGCAGTTGTGTACTGTATAATGAAGAAGATCGATACTAGTACTAGATTAAAACAACAACCCATGTTTTAATTTTTTTTCTGATGATCATGTGTTCTTCTATTCTTGGTTTTCCCTAAAATAAACCTCCACGCCGGCCACCAATCTTGAAGGGTAATATGGGCTGGTTTTGCACTAAAGTCTATCATGACAACTAGAGAAATCATTATTTATATTCCACTAGTTGAATGATTGTGGCTGCCCATATTTATGACTAGTCATATTAGTGGAACTGTGAACTGTGACTAAAGCAGACATATTCCTTTTTGTTTTAAGCATAACAACTCCACTTGTTGTTGCAGGAGAAAAATTATTTTTTATTTTTTAAAAAAGCCTTTTTCACTTTATTTTTAAACATTTGCCCACCTGGTCAACCTAGGTAACAACCAACAGTCTGTCTGTTAAGTAAGCAAAAAGCTAAATGTATACCAAATTTCGTAGTCCAATTGTGGACCAGTGAAATCAAACCATTCAAATCAGTTTTGCAGTCCCAACTTAAACCTTTAAACCCCACCCCTATAAATCTTAATGATCCGTGGGTTTGGTCCACAGTTGGTCCACATTTTTAATCCAACCCTAGACGCGTCGAATAAATAAATATATGGTAGATGTCACTACATACCTGAAACAGCATCCATAACCATTGGACACGTGCAGATTCCTTCCTACAGATACATGAATAGGAGACAAACCGAATAGGAATTTGTCAAGGCTTGCATTTGTCATGAACTCATAAATGTGTGGTTTTTTCTTCATCAGGTAGACTGAAACCAACAAGATTCAAAAGGTTTTCGTGTTGAAGCTTAGCTAGTAACGTAACTTCGTTCTTGAACTGGCTTGGTCACCTTGTCCTGAATTTTTCGTTAGCCTCTTCACGGGTATTTCTTGCATGTCTGAAACTGTACCCCGGGGACATCAAAAGAAATATAAGTTTTAGCTATCTAAAACTACAAGAACAATGTCTTATGCGAAACTCAATTCTAAGTTTCAAGTTACATGCATTTAATATTTATTTTTTAGTACCTTATAAGCAGAGCCAAATCAAGCTTCCCCAAGTTTATTAACTTCAAAAAAATGGTTTGGTGCAGCACTAATTAGAATAAAGTTGAATTGTAAGGATTCTGTATTTCGAATCATATTACCAACATCTACATGGAAATCGCACCAATAAGTTGGAACTCATTTGGGAAAGGTGTCAATTCATATGAAGCAGAATATATACCTGGGTATCATGATTGAGGGATAGCTAATTTACCGTCAAAATACTTTATCTTTGTTTTCTTTCTATCGAAACTGAAGAACTCAAAAGCAATAGTGGAAAGTATTATGATAACTGAAGGAATGGCAATAGTAATAGCAAGTATCAGTGAGTTATTCCCGCTTGCTGCAGGAATATAAACATTTTCCAATTAGTATCAGAAGGAAAATATGGATAGAATGAAAAGCAACAATCCTTACCAGCGTAAATTGTAACAACAAAATCTTGGTTATCTAAGAAAACCGGTAAAAAACATTTTGTAAACAAGGACCCATGGACAAATGCAAAACTGCAGGATTTCAATATACAGATTAGTTTGAGTATCGCCATTAAAATGTGGCCGAATTCAGTTTATCCAACGCAAAATGAACTCCGAAATAATGCAAAGATGTAATGTCGCTTCTGTTTCTGTTTGGGTGAGATGACAATAGAGGTGGTGGAATAAGGAAGGGATATGCTGCATACCAATATTATAACTAGGTCTAATAACTCTTCCACCTTCACTCCCATCACAAAGATTTGGTGATTCAGATATAGATCCAAGAAGGCATCCGTTTGATCAATATCATTGTTCATTCAACTTCAGTGAGACATATTCACAGTCACGTTGCGAGCAGAAAATCAAATCACTAACTCAGAGTCATAAAAGGAATCATAGTTTTCGAAAAATCAAGCAGTATTCAAAAGGAAACGAAACTTCAATCAATAAATTCCCGAGACAGACGGTAATCATAGTTTTCGAAACAAAATTCATAGAAGAACATTCATTCGAAAAAATTCAGTGTTTTTTTTTTGTTACCTCATTTGAAAGATCAAAGATTCAAAATGGGGTATTGATTCTATCAATCAAACCTATCATTACCTTCTACTATCCTCATCTTCATCTTCACCTTGTATCCTTTAAATCGCCATTACTGGGAGCTTCCTGCTGAACTCTGTAGTTTCAGGCACTTTGTACTCTATAGTTGACTGTTATATGTGCTCCTTCCCCGTAGTCTCAAGGGGTGTAAATAACCGCAGACACGTGACCACTTACAAACGAGAAAATTGGGCTAAGGCCCGAATAAAAAAATATTGTTAGGCCTAAAATATTTTTGGGTTACAGTGGCATCCATAATTATCTGAAATTGTGAAAACATCGGCATAGCTTGTTATGTATCCTAATTTTTCAGAGGTATAGTTGGCAAGCAAATTAGAATATAACACATCTAAAAATCCACGCACCTTCGAATTTTACAAATTTTATCTCGTTGGAATCTGCACAACGAATACACACAACTATATCAAATTTTTGTTTTTCACGAAGAAATCGGAGGTGATCATCATTTTAAGAAAATTTCAAAAACTGACTATAAGTTCATTATACAGTCTCTAAAGAAGATGCATAACACAATATGCATTCACCACAAAAGATGCATAACACAATATGCATTCACCACAAAAGATGCATCACACGTTATGCAGCTATACTTTTTTTCATACAACTAATATTTTGGTTATGCAGCCACTAAAAAGTCTAAAATGTTATATATGCATGAACCCAACAGTAAAACAAACGCATATCGAATTATGCAACCATTTTCTCGACTGCATTACACGTTATGCATCTTTAACAGGTTATGTAGCCATTGTTTTGGTTGATTTTAGTGCATACAGAAAAAATTGATGCGTAAAATGATTAGGTAGCCATATTTTTGATGCATACCCGGATATGCATCCATTTTCTGTTCACAACTAATAAAAGAGATGTCGTATAACACGTTATGCATCCATTTTCTCGATTGCATAACAGGTTATGCAGACATTTCTCGACTGCATGAAAAAGTATGCAGTCATAACGGGATCATTTTCTTATTCTTCGTTTTTCTTTGTTTACTTCTCTTTGAACTCCTCTTGGACTTAACAACATCATCTTCTTGTTAGTTACCATTTTCCTTGTAACTCAAATCACAAATTCAGGACGCTACACATACATCCATACACCCACCACGGCCATTACCTTTTTTTAAACCTAACCTTAATTTCTCATAAATCCTAGTTATCCAAATCATAATTATAATATCAAAACAATAGGGTTTCACTACACCATTTTTAAGAATTAGCAGCAGACCTTGCATGGTGCTGACTGGGATCGCAACGGCTTACGTCTGTTGCAAAACACTGTGTTGCAATTTTTCTCAATGGCATAAGCTCGGTTGCGAATCTCGGTCAGCAACGGGGATTCCCAATGGTCGTTGTCGTTGCTAAATTGTTAATTCGCAACAGAAGTCAGCCGGCGCTAAATATTTTTAGGAACGGAAAAAAAAGGCTCAGAATGAAGCCACGTATTTGATTCTAAGCTACGACTTCATCCTAATCCACGTGGATGGATGTCCGAACCGTTTTCTAATGGATTCGATGTGCGTGAAATTTTTACAATCTAACGGATTACGGATTGGGTCCGGATGCAACTTTGAAAATCCGTTGGATATCCATAACCGTTAGATTATGGGCATTTATATAGTTTTTAAAAAATATATAGATATTTAGGAATTCTTAAGGTGTTTGCTTGGAGTGATATATAAAATGTGTATAGGTTCTATAAGAAGTCGTCTATGTTGTCTTTATTTCTTTGTTATAAATTTTAATAAAACAAATCTATTGGATTATCCGTACCCAATTTGTTCATTCGTGCATCCATTGGATGCTGGATTGGATGCAGATGCCAAATTTGAAATTCGTAATTAACTAGATCGGATGTTGATGAGGTAAAAACTGGCCCATATCGGCCCATGCTCATCCCTAATTTCAATATGAAAACTATAGGGAGACCCATTCTTTGGATATTTCCCACTGTGAAACCCACACTCAGAAAAGTTCAGGCGCGCACCCATTTTCAGGGATAAAATTTCTCCCACACCCAGAATTTCTAAAATTGTTTCTTCGCTTATTCTTCCTCGTTTTTCTTTTATTCTTCTTTTCCTAAATTGATTCGGAGATGAAGAAACTGTTTAGAAGCAGAAATCGAAATAGAGCTACATCAACAATCGATCCTAAAAGATAAATCCTCCTCTTGTGTCTTCATTCTACTCATACAATTTTTATATCTGGTTATTTTTAACAAAATTTTGGAATGGGTTTACAAAACTCATGAATTGATTTCCTCTTCAACGCAAGTTTTAAAACGAGTTTTGAATGCAGATTTGATGCCAGTGAATCGTATTTCACAAACCCATTGGATAAAGTTTGAAAACATTGGATATCAAAGTTTCGATGCTGATTTGGGGATTTCTTCCCACGAACAAAATCTAATGGTTTCACTCTTCGTATGGAAGATATTATCAAAAGTTCTGACTTAATTGAGTGCTTGCAGTGAAGAAACAAGACAACTTCGTCAAGAAATCTTTGCAGTCGCTAGATGAAATCTTGGAATAGATTGCCAAAATCTGTCAAAATAAAAGAAGAAACCAATTAGGTGAAGCAATAACAGCTTCAAGCGAAGAGTTCTCAATTCAGCGAAGTCTCATCATCAATGAACAACCAGTATACAACGAAGTTCAGCAACTCATCTCGTCAAGCAACCATTCCATCGAAGAAAAAATTGACAAAGTAAATTTAATCGAAGTTGAATTCGCCCGAACATCATCAGTAACATCACCAAAGTTACTTCGTGGAAGAATTTTCGTGAAAGGGAGGAGATTCAACATAAAGTTTACACAGTAAACAAAGAAATACTTCGTGAAAGAAGAAAGCTAGGCGAAAAGATACTTCGTAAACTGTAGTATGAGTAGTACTTGGTTGCCACACTTTTAAGGATGACTGCTTACAAACTATTAAAAGATTAGAGATGAATGGTTTGATGAAGGAAATAATATCTACGTTATGCAGATACTTTTTTCTTAGTATTGAAACCAACAAAAAACAAGGTTGCATAACTTGTTATGCACCTACAATAATATCTACAGAACATGGTATGCAGTCATGAAAGTGGATGCATAACCTGTTATGCATCCGAAAATATGACTACATAATGCATTATGCATCGAGAAAATTGTTGCATAATCTTTTATGCATCGATAAAATGGATGCATAACCTGATATGCATCTTTTAAATATGGTTGCATAACACATTATGCATCAATTTTTTCTGTACGAACTAAAATCAACCAAAACAATGGCTACATAACTTTGTTATGCATATACATAACTTGTTATGCAGTCGAAAAAATGGTTGCATAATTCGTTATGCATGTGCATAATGTGTTATGCATCTTTTTTGGAGGCTGCATAATGAATATGCAGTCAGTTTTCGAAAATTTTCCCTAAAACGATGATCACCTCCGATTTTTTCGTGAAAACAAAAATTTGGTATTGTTGTTTGTACTCGTTGCGTATCTCTCTTTAAAAGATTTCCAACGATATAAATTTTTTAAAATTCTAAGACGCGGATTTTTAGATATGTTATATCCAAGTTGTGTTGCCAATTATACACCTGAAAAATTAGGATGCATAACGAGTTATCCCTGAAAAAACAGTATGCATAACACGTAATGTGGATGCATAAGTCGTCATGCAGACATGTTTTAATAATTTCGGATAATTATGGGTGTCACAGAAATATTTATGGGTGTCACAGTATCCAAGATTAATTGTGGGTCTGACAATAAGAATATTATTTTTTTTGGGTCTCCCCCTAATTTTCCTGATTTCAATCCCATGTTGGGTGTGTGTTCCGAATCCCCAAGACCCGGGCTAAAGCCCAAGGGTATGTAAGGTATAAAGGACACTTTGGTAAATCACGATTCGCTGTTGACTACAAACACAAGCCCTAGAGTTCCATTTGATGTTTCAGAAAGAAATAAAAGTGAGAGAGTGAAAGTGGAGGGAAACCAGTAAGGCCGGCGCAAAATCTGAAAGATCTGATGATCAGAAATGGATGGTTGCCGTTTTAATGTGATTTTTAGTTTACGAGAACCATCACAAATACCATGGTGGAGATTTCATATACGGTGACACAAATTAGATAGCAAAATGATTTCTCTTCTCATGATATTTATTTGTTGACTTTGCTTGCTCCAGGATATCAAGAGACTATTCAATTGATCGCACAGTGATTTTTTCTTAGTACACCGGTATGAGGTGGCTGAGGTTCGATCCAAGAAACTGGTGCCGCAGCATTCGGAGCTGCAGCAGGTTACTGATGCCAATACATGTCGGAACCTCTGACTATGAATTCTTAGAATGCAGTTTTGAGGTTCTGTCATTTCTTTTTTCCCTGCTGTATGATTACTGCCGTTACTAAGATTTTTTTTTTTTAAGTTGAGTTGAGCAAAACTAGTGATTTAATTTAAGATCTTTCCACATGAAAGGAATATGTGTATGTTTATGAGGGAACGGCTCTCTGCTCACAGTTTACATTACTAGATTAAATCAAATGATATTTTAGAAACGGAACACATTAAAAGTGTCATGCTTGAGGGATGGCTGCTACTCACAATCGAACTTACTTGTCTTCAGTTTCTTTCTCTAGAAACAGAAATGCCAGAAGGCAATGGTGGAAACCACTGCAATCTATGTTTTCAAAGGCGACTGCACCATACAGAGTTTGGGCGCCTCTCCAGTAATGCGCCAAAAGCACACAATACTATACTACTTCATGCATAGAGTCACTGTGTCATTGTTTTCAATAGGTTCTTCTATCATAATTCATAATTGCATCCTTTTCCACCGCAGATATTTAGACTTCTCGAAGGAAAAATAAAAAATTTGCTGAATAGGTAAATTGTTTAACATAGTTTCAGGTTTGAACTTGACTATAAACCTTTGATCAACCCCTGATGTGCCACCCAAAGTTGATACAAAATGCAAGCCTACCTGTCTAGCCAAGTTGATACAATATTACGGAACCAAACTTACGCATCCCCAGCCCATCACCAGGTTGATGCGATATTACATGATTTTGGAAGCAAATCATCCATTTAGTCTGCATCAGACTCAAAAGTACATATCCTTAACTAAAGGTATAACAACACTCTATGTTGAGGCGACGAATCATGCCTGTTTTTCATGCAATTCCTGTATAAGGCACCATCATTGAGTTGATGTTATCAACAGGCTCCTCCATCGTAATCGGATCCATCTCCACTGTATCCGTGACAAGAGACAAGTTCGTCCCGCAATCTAAAAGCAACAAACCACCGCTGCATTTTTCTATCAAATTTTGTCTCTCTATGAGTAGGGGAGAAATCTTTGTTTCCAAAGCCAAAAGTTGCTCTTTTGCCAAGACCAACTCCTGCTCAGCCTCGATAACTTGTGCCTTTGTCTCATCCTGTTCCCTCAATGTGTCTTGAAGCTCCTTCTCCTCAGCAATAGTTTTCTTAATATCTTCCAAGCGTTCACGAAGCCAGCTGATGTTAAATCCAAGTTTCTCTGCAACTTCTACCTTCATCTCCCAAGAGTCGATCACCTTAGAAGAAACCTGGTCGAGATGGTAGCGATTCATATCCCGAATACAAGTCATTATTTCAGAGACAAGGACTACTTGGGAATAATAATAGAAATCTGACAGAACTTGGTTCGAAGCAATGTGCCCATAATTCAACCAGATCTCTTTATACAAGGACGCTTGTGTCTTCAATACACTGAAGCCTCCAACATCTTCATATTTCTCATCCAGAACAACTTCTTTGCAGATCTTACCTTTTTCATATAGTTGGCCAGCACCTAGAAACTTATCTCCTTTTGTTGCACAACATACTGTGACCTCGCCTACAGCTTCCACTGCCCCTTTAAGTTCACTTCCTTGAGTTGGCGCCGAATCTGGGTAGATATCTTCAGTAGGCATCACAAATTCAGCAAGCACCCCTACACTCTGGTCTACTTCCATTGTGTTAGTTGTGTGCACCCTTACACTCTGGTCAATTTCCATTGTGTTACCTGTGTACACCCATACAGTCTGGTCGATTTCCATCAAAATCTTACTTCTTTGCACCTCGAATTCTCCTGAAGACACCGTCAAATTAGTAAATTAGTAATGGAAATGGGTCATCCATACCAAGGGAAAAAAACAGAAACAAGATCATGTTGTTGCATTTAGGACCAGACCATTGTAGGACACTTCTTTTATCATTAGGCATTTCTACATTCCTTTGGATTTTCTTCTAATAAGAACAATGAGATTAGTATGATTTCTGAAATGGATTCTCAAAAATTCAATCGCGGATAACAGATTTGATTTGGCCATGTCCACTAAATATACATGCTTGACATTACCTAGTCTCATTATACTACTTCACAGAACTGCCGTCTGTTGCTAATTTAGACTTTTTCGGATGATTTTGTAGAGATGGAAATAGCTGAACCGGTCACCGTCAGAACATTCCGGCAGATCCGAAATTAAAAATATAAAAATTGAGACATATGCTGCAACATACTTTACATATTACACACAAGACTGAATTTATGGCAAAAAATTGGTGCGCAGCCAATTGTGCTGATTCAGTTACTGATGAAACTAATACAACTAAGTGGTGTCAATGTTGATGCAAAAATGTATTAATACCAGCAATTCGGTTGCAATTTCAGAATTGAGTTGGGCTCAAGTGATCAATTATAGAATACATTCAAACTCCAAACACTTATATTCAGTAATATCATGCAATCCTATAAAAACATAAAAGCGATAAGAAGAAGTAGATGGATCGAGGAACTACCTGATTTCACTCCAACAGATTTCAAATGTGTTTACTGCCAAAGAATTTGGTGGACAGAAATTTGAGATCTAACTGGGGAAGGAGAAAATGAAGAGAATAGAGAAAGTGTAGTTCGATGACGGCTGCAAAATTTTAGGGTACCCTATTTTTAGGGCATAACTTATAAGAGAGATGGTTACAAGATCTAATGGTCTGAATATTATCCGGATAATGGACGCCCATGGTTGTCCTAAATATTGCATAACGGTGTATTTTATTATAAAAATTCTCAATAAACCAAGAATGTAGACTCATAGTTTTTTGATTGTGGGACCCAATAGTGGCCCATGAGGGACACGAGACCAAAACCAATGTGAGTACATGCACTTTCTTTAGTTTTTTGGGATGGTTTATCTAGAATTACCTATTATTATAGGGAGTAGTTTAAAACCTTTCCTTTCAATATGACTCGTTGGATCACGGTGGACAAACATGTACCATATAGTTACATGCTTTTTCTTTGATCAACATCAATAGACCACATCGACACAACAATTCCTATTCCTATGAGATGGTAAAAGTAGGATTTCTTTATTTTGAGCCTACGATGAACTCAACGAATGCATAAAATAGACGACCGGACCGTCACAGTTTGATGGTTACAGTGTGATAAAACATTAAACACGCGAAAAAAAATGGCATACATCATTTTCATGTCCTTACGTAGAATCTAAAATCAAAATCTATTCTGCATAAATAAATTGTTTTAATGAATTCAAAGAATAGAATTTGATGTGTTTATTTTATTACTTTTGCAAGCTTACCATAAAATTCGGGACAATCATTACCATGAATAAAGAAATTAACCAATTTCATCACAGTTGATTAAATTTGAGTTTCAACCAGAACCAAAAAAATTAATTATAATGACACGATTTTGTATTCAATTCCTTTCAAATAAGAAGTAGCAAAAAAAATCGAATTCAAAAGTGAAAATGGACCCATAAGAAGATTTGATCTAGATTTTTTTTTTTTTTTTTTTTTAATAAAATCCTCTAATTGATCTCACTTGGACACAGAAATCTTCAGATCTATAATTAGTCGTTTTAGAGCAATAATATTGTCCTCCTTCTGACAACATTACTACGAGCAAAATCCCTAACAAAACCCTTCCTCGCTCTTTGCGAATTCGATAAAATCCAATATTGCTCTTGTTGTTAGGTCGAAAAACCCAGATCAACAAAATTTATGTTATCTTATATCACCATATGGCCTAATAACCTAAAATCAAATCTAAAACATAGAGAATAGGCAAGAAAATCAATATTGTTGAAATCAATAAAACCTGGAGAGATCAACAAAATTTATATTATCTTATATCACCATCTGGCCTAATAACCTAAAATCAAATATAAAACATAAAGAATAGGCAACACTAGTAGAAAAATCACGTTCAGTGACAGTTCAAAATTGTTACGGTATAATTTCCGTGACAGTTTTATTTTTTTCTGCGGTGTTACTAAAGCCTCTGTTTTGGAAAGTTTATAAAAACTGTTTCAGAATAAGTTGCTTATAGTAGCACTTCGTACGAATTTATGTTGTTGAATGGTTACAGTCGTAACTGTTTTTATACAAATCTATTGCGATTGATCGTCTATCGTAACATATTCGGTAACAAACTGTTACCGTTGTTAAAGTAATCGTAACGGGTTTTCTTTAAAACTGTCACATTACTTTATATACGGGTGTGGAGGGTGAGCTAAATGGGAATGTTAGGTACATAAATGTATATTCAGGGATTGTGTTGTCCAACTCCAGGGAGAAGCCCAATGGCTTCATATTTCCCAGGGTCCAGTCCTGGGCTTTGTTTAAGTAGAAATGTAAAATTTCACAAATGGGAATAAATGTATTTTTAATATTTTAAAATTATTTACCAAATCAAATAGCTTATGTTCTAACATCCAAAAACAAAAACAGCAAGAAAAACGTTAAACAGTAAGCTTTACACAACATTATTTAAACAAAGCATCTTGCACATAATCAATTCATATCTTCTGCTCAATCATTTATGGTTTGATGTTGGTGGAGAGAAAACTCGAAAACCTCTGCAAAGAATAAGATCTATTGGAAAAAATTCACTCACCTTGTTACTGTTCAAACAACGAACAAAAATAAAGAATCAGGGAACTAAAGAAAATGCATATTTATGTCATTTACTACTACTAACTTATAGAACTCAGAAAATATTAATAACTGGAAGAAATCTTTAAGAAAAACTAAAAAGAGAAAGGAATGAATTACAAGTATTGAAGATGTTGAACTCGGCCAACACTGTCATACTATTTTCCGCACTTTATTCCGACCAGAATCCATCAATGGCAAGAGCTTTGGTCAGACATCAAAACTCCATCTACAAGGACCTGGAAAATTGGTTCTAAAAATTCAACTTAAGAATGCAAATCAGCACAAAACCCAAGTTCAAATTAGGAACAAGAGCAAGTGAACTAATTAATCGTACCTCACCTGATCACCGGCTTTACAGGAACAAGATCAAATATTGAAACCTAAACTCTTTTACCAACCTGTGACCTCCAAAGTTTATGCGAACCATGCTAATTTACACAAAAAACAAGGATGACAGTCTACCTAGACTGAGGCTTACAAAACTAAGCATGGATCGATAAGTTCTTGCGGTCCTGATCAATGAAATGTAACAACAAGGATTTAAACAATCAGTTGGTACAAGTACGCAAACTCCATCATCTATACTTCAAGATTGAAAGTGGCACCTAATGAACGGTAACAAATAGTTTTAGTGGCTCTAAATTCGCAGGAGCAAATTAGAAGACACATTGCATCACCACAATATGCTTACTTTAGTGCCAACTTACAGGTTATGGTGTTAAGGAAACTTAACAATACATAACTCGATCAATGTACAAGTAAGATAATAAATCTAGTCCTAAACTACGCGATATCCAGCTAGCACAAGGTCCCAATATCAATTAAGCCACTAGCAAGAAAAATATACCAAGCAAGATAAATAACACGACACCCATCTCAGTCACCACCAAATGTTACTTACAGATTGTTATCAGCGGAAGTCGATATGATATGAACCAACAAGTTTCTGCTTCTCATCTTGGTCAGATGACGTGAACTTAATGAATATCATAGAGCCTTCTATTAAGTGAACTACCCAGAGATTGTTGCTTTAAAACTGTGTCTCCATTGCTCTCTTCATTAAATATAAAATCAAATAAATAAGTAAATGATCAGATAATAAATTGGGGTAAAAGAGAGTATTAACCAAACTTAGTTGACAAACTACCCAGAGATTCTATTTACCAATATGAGAAGATATGAGCATCTTGTTGATGTGCCATAAGTCAAAGGGTTTAATTAAGAAGAGGAAATAATCAAACACTTGAGATAAAGAATGAAACTAAGAAAAAAGATTATGATATCACTAAGTACCTCCAAATGGTAGTTATTATCGTTGTGTTTTAATTCCCAAAATCTACAGAGAAAGAAGTGGGTTTAATTGGAATTTAAACCAATTCGAGAAAGAAAAAAGAAATTAAGGAGGAACTTCAATTTTCTTATAAATTTGATCAATCTAGAGAGAGATGACTGAGATTTAATAATCTATTTCATAAAAACCTCATGAGTATCGCAACATTAAATTTTTCTCCAGTTCTTCGTACCAAAAATTGGTAACCCTAAATCCATCACAAAGCCAAAACACCCAATTTAAGAAGATTTTAAAGAGAAAATATCAAAATATAAGAAATGGATTTCTCGATTTATACCTAATACCTTCACAAGAAGTTTAAGTAGATATTGGTTGCTGGTGCAGTCCTTTTGGTTTTCTTGCAATTTCGTCCTGCAAGTTAATCGATCCTCCACAATAGAACACAATTGAAACCCTAGAAGAAGGATGTGAGAAGAAGATTGGAGAATGAAACCCTAGCGGCCTTGCCCCGCCTTCAGATTAAGGATATATAAAACTCGGTTTCGGGAGAGAGGAAAGATAAGAGAAGAAGTAGGTTCTCTCTTTTATGGACGAGTCATGACTACTCTGAGATATAGAGGTCCTACACTCTTACTAGTATCCTACTCCTAGAGGAGAAAAACTCGTTTGCTTCAGCAATTATCGAAGTGTCTGCCCTGAAGACTAGTTATGGAGTGCCTATGTTACAGTAGAACAGATATATTGATAGTTCTCCTAAAGATGTCTATGGTGACAGGTTATAACTGCTACCGTAACATAGGTGTATAGTATCAGTTGATCTAAAACAGTTACATATGTCAATTTAGATGACGCTTGAAAACTGTTATACTAAAATATTTATAGTATGCAACATTTCTTATAAGAAACGATCACCGAATCTCAACAACCAAACATTTAGTACCAGGTATTTTCCAAACTGTCACCTTATAAAATTCTTAACTGTTACCAAATGTCATTTTTCTACTTGTGCAAGAAAATCAATGTAGTTGAAATCAATAAAACCTAGAGAGAATCTTAGTTACTGTGGTGAAAAACAAAATGACAAAGTAGCTGCTTCTTCTCCTCTATGTGAAGAAAGGGTGTTTTGGCCATTAAAAGAAAAATAAATTACCGACAAAACATAATTTCAAAAGGTTAGGTTTCACTAGTAGAAAAGTGACATTCAGTAACAGTTCAAGATTTTATAAGGTAATAATTCGTAAATCACCTGTTACTAAATGTGAGGTTGTTAAATAATGGTAACAATTTTTGTAAGAACTGTTACGTAGTATAATCTAGGTTGTATACTGTAACAGTTTTTATAATAAGTGTTACTATATACCCATGTTACTGTAACAGATTTAATGTGTTACCATAGTTGACATTACCGTGAGATTTATTTAGACCAACTGTTACTATATACCCATGCTACTGTAACACATCTAATATGTCACCATAGTTGACATTATCGTGGCACTTTTTAGACCAACTGTTACCATATACCCATGCTACTGTAACACATCTAATATGTCACCACAGTTGACATTATCGTGACACTTTTTAGACCAACTGTTACCATATACCCATGTTATTCTAACATATTTAATATGTCACCATAGTTGACCTTCTCGTGATATTTCTATAAAATAACTGTTACTATTTATGTATATAACTAATTATTTGGATATCCATACCTAGCTCTTAGACCGACATGTCACTATTTACTTGTAGATTTAATTTCATGCACTTATCTAGCCATGGATCGCATGGATGGTTATCTAAGATTTAATAGAAATTCAAACCTAATAAAAAATAATAAACAAGTGGTACAATATATAGAAATACTACAATATAAATATGTTGTAGTTGGGCGGTGACAACAAAGATGATGGTAACGAAGGTTGTGGTGGAGGTTGATAATTTATTGTTTAATGAGAATAAGTATTTTATATGGATAACTAGGGATTAACCCGTGCCGTAACGGCATAAGACGTTTCTTTGTTCCACCCCTGCTCAAATTTACCCATGGCCAATATTGTCACCTAAAAAGACCCTCATTGACCATGTTATCATTAGAATATTAAAAGAAGTGCACATGCCATACTTTTTATTCCCAAATTTATTCCATATTAAAGACACACTGGCCATATTCTTCGTTTTCCATTTTAGCCTATGACACCCCTTGTCACAGTTAATAAGGGGCACATACTTAATGCTAGGCCATTTTTTTTCTCTTTCACTTCCTAATAATTCTTTCTTTTCTTCTTTTCCAGGTAATTATTTGTAAATTGAGGTATTAGTGAACATCAAAAATTGTTTGAATTCCCATATTACTTGGATGTAGCGCTCGCTGAACAGTTTTTCTCCTGAAATGCCTTGTTTGTTTGCAGCTGACTCGGCCTATGGATCTGAGTCAAGCCCTGACTCGAGCAGAGTCAGTAGTCAGACCGTTTGTTTTGCATTTTGAGTCAGATCTGACTCGACCTCTGACTCGGGCCCATTTGAGTCAGGTAACAAAATACCCCTGACTCAAAGGACCAAACCATTGACTCACATTTTTTGAGTCAGATGAGTCAGATCTGATTCAAAACAAACATATCGAGTCAGATCCAGATGAATCAGGTGATTTCAGTCAGATCCAGACGACTCAGATGAGTCAGGAGTAAACAAACATGATGGTGTTGTCTCGTTATAACAGAACATGCAAAGGACCAGCAAAGTAACAGGTTACAGGTTCCAACGATACAGAGGTTTCGCTGTGGGAAAATACTGAGTCATATTTTTAGGCCATAACTGCACGGTTAAGGATATGTGTTTCAAACGTATCCATCGTTTCATACATGTCGTAATTGTCTGAGAAGAATCGAACCGATCGATCCAAGTCTAAATGTTTTGAGGAGTTGGTTAATAAACATGTCCTTATCCTCGAAACTTTTAATATTGTGTATGTAAGTCTTACAACCCTTTGGGACAAACATAGTTAATTTAGAGCATGTAGTAGAACATTATTACTTCGTTCACTACTTCAAAAAAATATCATCAAAGGTCATTCATGAAACTTATAACAAAACTAAAAACACCTAAAATTACTTTAAAATCAATTAGTTTAATCTTGCAAAATCTGTTAGCATTAGAATTTAATTTTTCTCTTTGATATAAATTGTTGGGTTCCTTATTTACGTAGATTTGTGTTTATTCATTTTTCTAAGATTTATAATAATATTTAATTCTTGGTCCATTTATTTTCTTGTCTCTTTACCTATTATCATGAACTATTTCTCAAACATGCATAATTACACGAAGTTGGGGAGAAATGACAAAAACAGAAATCATGACAAAAAATGGGAATAAAGAGAGATGTGAGAAACTGAATCGTCTACAATTAATTCACGTGTAGCCTTGCATAATCCCATGAAGTAGGGGAGAAATAATGACAGAAACGGAAACCATGACAAAAAAGGGGAATAAAGAAAGATTTGAAAAACTGAACCGATTACAATTAATTCCCGTGTAGCCTTGTGTTTGGTCAATTTTCTTATAGGTTTCATTTTTATTCCTGCCCCCTACCTGGTAAATCTTAAAATCGCAACATCTTCTTTTTTGGAAAAATCCGGCCTTTAAAAATTGTTTTAATTTTAAAAAATAATAAAAAAAGTAATTTAAAAACTAAAATCAAATTAAAAAAAAAAACAAAGAAATATTAACCAAGATTGACTAAATAATTTACCTATCTTAGGACACATTTTCTCACCCTACTGCCACTACTTCTTCCAGCACCACCTTATCGTTACCATTCCACAAGTCTTACCAATACCCACCATCATTATACCCACCGCTGATCCACCACCACCACCCACCATCAAAACCACCATTAGTGCTTAATTTACCTATCTTAAGACCCTTTTGTCACCCTACTGCCACTACTTCTTCCATCACCACATTATCGTCACCACTCCACCAGTCTCACCAATACCCACCACCATTTATCCCTACCACTGTCCACCATCACAACCACCATTAATGCTTACTGATTTGGTTAATATCAAATAAATTTATTATGTATCAACAAAAATACATTCATTTGATTAATTAAAGAAACATTTATTATGAAATATCAATTGAGCATTTATTATTAATTTTTAATTAAACGTGATCATTTATAGCGGTAGATTTATGTTCTGCAAGTATAAATTTGATCGTTCTTTATCTAGCCTAAATTGTTCAAACTTTGTTTTGTACTCTGGAATCCTCCTCATATATTTGTGTTTTGTCCTTATCAATTCTGCTAAAAACATCCAACTACATCTATCACAATAAAATGTTGCCCATTTTGTAAAGATACAAAACTATTATTGTCCACTACTTTTCACTAACATCCACCACCGTACGTCAAAGCCAGCCACGCCCACTATTTTTTCCACCACCGGTAATGTTATCACCTCCACCACTCACACATACCCGCTACTGTTTCCACCACCCACTGCTTCTTTCACTACAGTCATTAAAAATTAATAATATAAATTTTAACAGCGGTCACTGTAGTATAGTGGTAAAGTCATTGTGCGATAATACCAGTTACCTGAGTTCGAAACTCGCCAGCACCAAATTCTTTACCGATCAATATGTATATAGTTTTTAATCAATTCATTTATTAATAAAAATATGTATTTATTTGATTCATTAAATGAACATTTATCATGAATAATTAATTAATCATTCATCATGAGCAAGCAATTAATAGGATACTAATTAATAAAGTATTTATCATCAATTAGTGTGAAACACTAATTAGTTAGGTATTTATTATATTAATCATTTATTATATTAGATAAATGGATCATTAAATATTAGTTTTATGGGAGAAATTACAGCCATAGATTTATCATTTGGGAGATAAAACTTGGACGCTACTTACACGTGCGAGATGAGGGTGTGGTCAGGAGAACTACAGCCGTAGATTTATCTTTTTGAGGACAAATCTGGACCACCACTAACACGTGCGGGGAAAGGGTGCGGTCTGGATAACCACAACAATTGATTTATCTTTGCGAAGGACAGATCCTCACCGTTCTTTACATAGACCAAGTTATCCAAACTGTGTCATGTATTTGAGACATGAACCAAAAACAACGCGTGGAATAATGGTTCAAGAGTTATAGTTAGGTGTAATAGGTCTCAAGGTCGAATCCTGTGAAGAGTAATTTTATAAAATTTATATTTCAAGCTCAATCAAGCATCCCAACTTGTGGTTGTGGAACAGTGGCGTGCATAGTGGATATGGTTGCGGCGGTACCGGTGCTGGCGGCGCTAGTGGTGAAGGTGGTGGTAGTTTCACTATAAATTGTTACTATTTTTGATGACAGTTTTCATAAAAACTGTTATGGTTACTCAAATAATAACAGCAGTTTTATGAAAAACAGTTACCGTGGCAATTATTCAGTAACATATATTTAATAAACTGTTACCAAAAATTATTAACAGTGACAGTTTTGGAATCTATGAGTCATTTTTCAATAGTCATTCCGTAACAGGTTTTATAAACTTTCCGTAACAAGGTCTTTAGTAACACCGCAGAAAAAACTAAAACTGTTACAGAAATAATACAATAATAGTTTTTAACTGTCACGAACATCATTTTTTAACTAGTGTCTATGCGTATTTTTTTAAAGAAAAATAGATGCGACAGTGAAGTCTTACACGCTTCCGTTCTCGACTTAAAAAATAATAAAAAACATTCCTGATTATAGCTCTCACTTTTTTGGTAATTCACATTCTTAACTATATATGTTGAAATGTTGTATTGTAGTCTAGAATTATTTAGACTAGTTTGGATAAGTGTGAATCAAGTTTTGTAAAATCTAGAAATCGAATCATCCTGATAGATATATATTTTTTTCTGATGGCTAAAAAAGTAGATGCTAATGAATTACATTCAGATCATTGGTGTCATCCTGATATAATTCTACTGACTACTAGTCGGTTAGAGATAAAAAAGAAAAACCTAGACAAAGTGGAGCATCCTAACAATGTTGCACACCTATAAGTCTAAAATTCAATGTACACGACAATCATAACTTTACTCAACTAATTGATTTGACAGTGCGTAGGAGTCATACGTACACTGGGTAATTTAGATGACTCAAATAATTATGATCGGCTATCAGCAGAGGTGTAAATTGAGCCATGCCAGGACGAGTCCATAGCATATTAAAATTTTATCACATCTGAGTACAACATGTAGCTTAGGCGAATACGCCCCAGCACATTCGTTTCGTGGATTGTGTTGGGCTAACCTAATCGGCACAATATGACGGCCCAGTATGCAGCACGGATAAACACGTGGAACAACAGATAATATCATGATAAGAAAGTACGTTGTAATATTCATAAAACACTACAAAATACATCACATTTTGTGTATGTCTCACAAAAAAGTCTTTATTTTAATTTTTGATATTGGATCATCACTATATTGACTAAATTTTATAACAATTTACACAATACTAAAATATTTAGTTTAAAAAACACAAATTACATGTGCCCGATACAACATAACACGCCACAACACGTTTGTTTTTTTGCCACAAACGCAACCCATCAACTAGCACGACACAGCATGACGTGCCTTAATCTCCGGCACAACATGCCACAACACATAACATGCTAAGCATGTGATATCGTGCGGTAGGCTGGCACATTTTACACCTCTAGCCGGTGAACTTATATATAGCCCCATATTTTCCGATTACATGTTAATCCCTTTATCAGAACTAATCGAAAACAATAAAATTAGGTGAATACTCAAATTAACATCATCTTATCACGTTCTATTTAATTCAACTAACATAAAATATCTAACATCACCTCATCACGTTCTATTAAGGAATGTTCAAATAATGCATATACAGCTGGCGTGGTTCATGACTACGCAACTTACACGTTACACCATTATTAATTATATACTGGTCTGACACAACGACTTTCAATTTCAAGTGAGTTGTTGTTCCCATTAACCTTGTACGTAACAAATATATAATTGGTCATCGGATTAAATTCTCTGATTCTTTGTCGATAGCACGACATAAGATCATTGTGAAAATTTATTATTAACATTCATGCCATTGTCAACTATCAACCCCTTTGGTTTTGGGTGGTGCTGCATCACCTATCCTTATGACCCTCTAATTTTATTTCAGCATGATATATATAAATAGAAGTATTGATTTCACTCTTCGTTGTAGAGCAACTAAGTTATAAACTTATAAGGTTAGGAGTAACAATGGAAATTGCTAATAAATCTAATCATGCAAAACATTTCCTTGTTACGCCTTTGGTCATCACCTTGGTTATAGGTTTCCTCTGGATGATCACCATCCTAAAACGCTATATCCCTAAAACGCTGTCCAGAACATTTTCATGTCCTCCAGGTATCCTTGTAGTTTACAAAGATTTTATTGATGTTTTATTTACTTATTTATAAGAAAAATATATTGTTGTCGTGAAATATCTGCAGCGGTTCCAGGGTTGCCATTGATAGGAAATCTACTGCAGCTAAAAGATAAGATATTTCATCAGACTTTTGCAAACTGGGAAGAAATCTATGGACCCATTTACTCCATTAAAATAGGAGCTTCTACTATTGTTGTCCTCAATAACACCGATGTTGTCCAAGAGGTTTGAACGTAAACTGAGACTACTTTAAGTATGAATTTGTCATTTATTCCATAGTACTAATTAGTATTTATTTTTACAGGCAATAGTAACTAAATTCTCATCCATTTCAAAGAGGAAGCTTACTCACGCGATGAAAATACTTGGAACTGATATTCTCATAGCAAGTGATTCTAATGAATATCATAAGATGGCAAGACGACTTGTAGTCACTCACATGCTGGGAGCTGGTGCTCAGAGGCGACATCGTGCACACAGAGACATCATGATGGATAACATAGTGCGTTGCTTACAAGCCCATGCCAAGGAAAATCCTCTCAAACCAGTAAACTTCAGGAAGATACTCCAAACTGAAATCTTTGGTCTAATTTTGAAACAAGTAAGATACTTTTCTCTTGTTAATTGTATAAAGATTTTTGGTAGTCTTCATATGATCTATTATTGTAAAAATATTGAAAAATAATTTGCGGAAACCTGTTGGATTTAGGCATTAGGAAAAGATGTAGGATCTTCAAAATATATTGAAGGTCTTGGTGAAACTTTGTCAAGAGATGAGATCTTAAAGGTTTTAGTGTTGGAGCCACTATCGGGAGGAATTGAAATGGACTGGAGAGACTTTTTCCCGTATATGAGATGGGTTCCTAATAAAAACTTTGAGAAACACATTGGACGGATGGAGACACGCAGGCTAGAAGTGATGAAAACTCTTATTGAGGAGCAACAGAAACGGATTTCATCGGGAGAGGTACATATTGCTCGCTCCATACCGTGTCTATATTAGTTGTATGCGCTGCTTATTAATTACAAGGAGTAACTTTGGTCTAACAGGGAATAAATTGTTACCTGGATTGGTTGATGTCGGAAGGGAAAACTCTTACAAAGACACAAGTGAGCATCTTGATTTGGGAGACCATTTTTGTGGGTACCGATTCAAGTGTACAAACCGCAGAATGGGCCATGTATGAACTTGCAAAAAACCCAAAATATCAGGCAATTTTTCCCAACTCACTTGTCATTCGTTTGTTTTATGTGCATTTATGCTAGTTTCGACCATATGACCTTGATCCCTTCCTATCTATCTTAATCCATTCCATCAGGATCAATTACACCATGAAATACAAAAGGTATGCGGAAACGGCAAATATACAGAGGAGCAGTATTCAGGGGTTACGTACTTAGGCGCCGTTTTTCATGAAACATTGAGAAAGTATCCCCCTTCACTAATAGCCCTTCCACTTAAATATGTACATGAAGATACTCAACTAGGAGGGTATGACATTCCTGCTGGAACAGAGGTGATCGTCAGAGTTGAAACCCAATAACAATTAATACACTTTCTTGATAAATATTTTAGTGCGATAACTTTCTAATTTCATACGCTATTTGTCTATGCATACACAGATTGCCATCAACATCTATGGTTGCAATATGGACAAGAACCAATGGGATTCACCCAAAGAATGGAAACCCGAGAGATTTCAAGATAGTAAGCATGATCCCAAGGATCTTTACAAGACTATGTCATTTGGAGGAGGAAAGAGGGTCTGTCCAGGAGCTTTGCAAGGACTTCTGATTACTAGCACTGCTATTGCCAGGTGTATTCAAGAGTTCAAGTGGAGTTTGGAACTAGCCGAATCGGAGGAAGAAGATATAAATACTACTACCCTCACAACTCAAATCCCCAATCCTTTTCTAGCAACTCCAAGAAATTGTTGATGGAGTCGAGATTAGGTTTTAATTTATTTATTTTTAAATAAAACAGAAACTGCGAGCACTATGAATCAGAGGCCTTTATACGTCGTCCGTTGACTAGTCAACTGTTAATTTGACATCACGTTTGAGAGAAGAAAAAACTACGTAGTACTCACTAATTTTCCAGCTCTTCTAGTATTTGTTTTCATTCTATAGGCACATTGAAACCCACACCAAAGACACCAAAGGCCAAATGCAGTATCATGCGGGCATACCTCTTTCTGTACCTTAAATACATAACTAGAGTTCTTTCAAAAAAAATGACTAAACGTAGGATAGTCGTTCTTTGGTGTTTAGGATAGTTCGTATGGCAATGAACAATTTTCTTTTGTTGAACCAGGTGGATGAACAAACTGTATTCTGCACTATGGTAAATGAACAAATTTGATATTTTAGGGTCCTATAAGTGATTTAATTAATATTCTCTCTGTTCCAAAGAAAAAAAAAGAGATTATATATTTTCCAAATTTACCCTTATTAATATCTCCTAAAATATTTAAATTTATAGTTTTTAATTTCTAGATTTTAGTGTGGATTTGGAATCTACTGGATTATTTAAAATTTTCATTTGGGAAATTGAACTTATACTATACTTTATGTTTATATATGATTCCAAAGCATTGACAAATCAGGAAGGTTTAAGGAGAAAATATGAAAATCTTCATGTAATTTGGGACTTGAAAAAACCCATCCCCTTCGTCTAAAATAAGGTGGATGGAGTATAAACTAATAGGAGTTGAGTCCCACCCATTATTTAACTAATAAACTAATGCTGTGGGGGCGACCGATGTTTGGTAGTGGGTGGAACCGCAACGAGTTTTTGTGACAGTTTTGTCATAGTACTTGCAACAATTTTTGTAACATTAGTTTAATGACATTTATAAGTGTAACAATTATGTGATACTTATTTTGTAACAGTTTTGTAAATATTTTGTAATAATTATGTAATAGCAATGGCATTTTTACATCTTGTGGCTGAATTTTGCTGATAATCAACGGTCAAGATCAAAACTAAAAGTATAGGTGACGGTTTTTTGGCCGTTTTCACACCGCAATTACCGTCAATTGGCTCGACTTCCGATCATTTTGATTGCGCCTAACCACAACACCGGTTGATGACTCTCCAATTGGCGATCTAATTTCGTTGAAAAATCACCAATTGGAGTCCAATTTTTGCGATTAAAAATAAAACAAAACCGTTGCGTGGAATTGCATTTTTGGCTCCCATAGGGAACACATAGAAGGACTCCCTTCTGTCGTCCAACAAATAATAAAAAACAAATCCTAAATATAATAATCGGGTTTTGGAGAGAGAAAAGAAAGAGGCGTCTTTGTTTCAAACGCCGGAGTTTTTACTTCCAACTCCATAATTGTTTCTTTTAACGCCAGCCATTGTAGCACAATCGCCCGGTCTATCATCAAGCGCGTGCTTGATCATCCAACTCAATGAACAAACCAACAAATTTATTGGTTTGAATATCCATTTTCCATGTTTATTGAGTCCATAGTGGGAGCAAAATAAACAAACTCAGAGTTTGTTCATTTCATAGGAACTGCTCTTAGGGAACCGAGAGCTGCAAATACTGAAAGCAAATCTAAGAGAGCTGCAAATACTGAAAGCAAATCTAAGAGAGCTGCAAATACTGAAAGCAAATCTAAGTGGAGCAATGAAACCTTGACATTTTCCATTGTGGCATTTCGATAATAGTCCCTTACCAGGCACGAACTCTACTGAACTTAATAGATCAACTTATCATCAAAAATTTTACAAGATGGAAATTCCTAATAGAAAACAACAGAATAACGAATAGATGGGGCTGGCGTAGTCGTAATTGAACTACTACGCACGTTCACACAGGATTTGAATCTGAACAGTCCAAATCCTTGTAAACATCAATAAGTAGACAATATCATTCATCCCTACACGATTACTCCATATGAACTGGTATCAGTTGCCTGGTCTTCGGATTATTTCAAGCTAATGATGAATATATTATTGGTGGCAACCAATATCTCCTACACCCGCTATCAGTTGTTCCTGCGATGTTCATGTATCCACATTTAAGAACCTTGACAAAATGCTTAAATAAATAAACAAATTAAGAGACAGGCACTTTACCTCAAACCCAGGTATGTTCATCTAAGCTTAGATACTTAATAATTTGCATTGATGAATCAATGCTTGATGTTAATAATTATTTCAGAATAATAATTCGTATTGAGTTTAAGCATGTACGATGTATCCACATGTGAACTTTTAATTTTACCAAATGATCAAATGTTCGAATCGATTTATCTGCACACTCCTTCATATAATTTGTGTGTAATATTGATTTCTCACGTACCATTGAATATTGTATTTGGGTTAACGCAAAAATATTCAGATATGAAAAATAGTCATCAGAAACAAAAAGAACGAAAATGGTTTGATCTTCTTAATCTACTTGTTACTTATTTCTAATTTATTGATCTCTATACAATACACAATCGCACAGCCACAGCCAGATTTTGTTTATCAATGTTGTTACGGAGATAATTCCACTAGAGGCAGTTCATTTCAAGATAAACTCAACCTTCTTTTTCCTTCAAGCATTCAAAGAGTACAATCAAGAATTCCTAGGAACTATGGAAAGCTTAAATATAGCTTTTCAGAAATTGATAAATTTCTAGATGTCACGCAACAACCACGTCTTGCGTGACACAGAGACATTCCATCCATCCTTTGCCCAATTGCAATGGACGAGTAAACCCAAATTTTCAGTCGAGTGGGCTGGCGTAGTGGGACGGACCATCGATCAAAATTTGATCAAAGAGTAAAATCCAGACCAAATTTGGTCTGCGATCAAGACCAAATCCAAATATAGTCAGGCGTTGATATAATCTCCGCTACACATCGGGCGTTGATATAATCTCCGTCATTCATCGGGCGTTGATATAATGTCCGCTACACAAGGGGCGTTGATATAATGTACGCCTGAAACGGGGCGTTCGTTAAATGTACGCCCGATGGGGCGTTCATAAACTTAACGCGCGAAATGGGGCGTTCATATACTTAACGCCCCACTCCATTTTCAACTTCACAATTTATGAAACTTGCATGGGGCGGGCTTTATACCTCCGCCCCATTTTTCTTTTTTTTTTTTTGTTTCTGAAGCGTATACTATACCAATGCCCCACTCCGGCGTTATCTTTACCAAAGCCCCATTCGGGCGTTATCTTTACCAACGCCTGATCCCAGGCGTAATGTTTATCAACGCGCGACCAAATATACTCTTTTCCCACTACGCCACATGACGGACTAAACCCAAATTTGGTCTTTTTTTTTAGTCTTTGGTCTTTGGTTATACTCGCAACACTGTGGACGCTCTGAAGCCAAGACTCCTAACTTATTTTTTCTCTTCAAAAATGACAGACCATTGCGTATATGTGGGGTTTCCGATCCTCTTAGCAACTCAAAATGTGATTATTTTTGTTGGATTGTGCAAGTCTAAAGGCCCAGTAACACAAGGGAATATTAGATTTAAAAGCACATTTTGGTAAAACACACTCTTGTGTCGTCTATAAAACAAACGAAGCCCTAAATTTCTACACTTATGTATAGTCAAGTGAGATTGTAGTGAAAGTGGAGAGACCAGTGAGGCCGGCCGTGTTTAACAAATTTCCAAGATCTGATCATCAGAAATGGGTTGTTCTTGGTTTGAATGTAATTTTGGGTTTGTATGGGAACTCTTACACATACCTTGGAGATCACCACCACAGAATAGATCATCCACAATGATTTTCCCCCTCATGGTTTTAATTTGTTTGCATTTTTTGTGCTGCTTACCAAGATTTCATCAACCGGGAACCTCTGCTTATAGATTTTAGAAGAGAAGTTTTGAGATTCTATTATTTCCTCTGTCGTATGCTGTCTCTTTATACAGATTTGATTTTTTATTTATCTATTTTATTTTTGAATGTTAAGCTGAGCTCACTTCTAATGAATTTTACAGTTCCCACTGGATTAGATGCAAAATTGCCAGCAACCTCTTGAATATTTGTATGCTTATCAGAAATAGGCTCTGCTCACTGTTAAAGCTAGTGATATTGTAAATCAAGATAATTTTTTTGAAGATGTTGTAATTGTCATCTTGATATCATTTTAAACGCATTTTCATTCAAATTCTAACAAAATGTAATTACAGAGCTCATAATTTCTCAAGACTTTGGCCAAGATTCACAAGGCTGATGCAATAGAAACAATTAAGTCTAATTTCTTGTAATTTGGATATCATTTTATAAGTTTCACTTTGAGAACGAATTCATGTATAAACATTGCTTAAAACTCATGTATTTCTGTAAATTAATAAATAAATAAACTAGAAAAAAGAGTGCCCTTCAACTAAGGAAACATGAAGAAAAGCACTCTGATTATGTACTGACTGTAGTGACTGAAAAAGTGGAATTTCATTCACCGCTGCATATATGTCTCGTACCATCAGAAGAAGAAAATGCTTATAGATGCCAGCTATGTGAATTAATTGGAAGAGGAGATCCATCAATGGATTCGACAGGATGGCGCCTATCAGATGTATTGGGTTTCACATATCCACCATTTCGACCAGGATGTCCAGTTATTGTTTGTAGGATCTAAGAGCTAAAACACAATTCACAATCCAACATCCAGATAAATGTTAAACAGACACCACCACTTATTTGAAAATCCCATTGATCCATATCAAGTTCTCAAGTTCTGAAATGGAATAGAAATGGACTAAGCTACTTATCAATGCAACCACAATTAACATCAAGGGGAAAAGGCTCTCCTAGAGCAAACCTCTCCAAGATCCCGTATATTGCTTCCTCCATTTCCTAGAAGTTTACTTTCACCCATTTATTTTTTATCACTCAAAAATGATTAGCTATGCTGGGGATGTGTCATATGTGTATCAAAGGTCTAGGCTATGGTTATGATATGGAGTTCTTTAAAGTTTGATGGCTTACTACTAAGGGTGATCCTATCCTTGCTTTTAAGGAAATCCATTTCAAATGTAAAATGGGTTGGACGCTTAATGCAAAAATGATTAACTCACCGAAATAAAAAACCGAGATTCACACCGTGTGAGAAATCACGGTGTAGAGTTTGGGTGAGTACCTCTCACCAGATTTATCACGCAAAAGTGATTAGTGCCCACGTCCATTTCTTTGGAGAAAATGAGTTAGGACGTGCATTATGTTGCGAACTCTACCTGTGAACTCGTGCTAGCTTATTATCTTGTTATGAACTCATGCGCGTGATAATATGACTCTTAATGGATTTGGTTTGTCTACTTAAGAATATCATGCAGAGATAACATAGATGCGCATGTACTCTTTAGATCTAATGCAAATTCAATTAAGCTCATTTCTTCATTAATTTCGACCAGATTTCAGGTTGCTGACATTAAAACGGAGGGTCTATATCTTGTCGATTTGTTTTTCTTAGAGGCAAGTTTAGAGTGGTACGCCCACCCCTCATCTTGAGGGGGCCAATAGATTAAGTTAATCCGTAATTAATGTGACGTTAGCTAGACTGTTAGTTGGTTATTTTCAGCTGCTCGGTGTCACTCAGGTGTCCTACTTGACTGATTATAAGCTGTAGTATCAATCTCTTTCTCCTCGAATAAATAGACTGGTGCTCGAACAAACCAACCGCAGGTCAATATAAATTGCCTGAGAGAGGTGGTTGAGAAACATAAAATATGGCTAACAAGCTTTTCTTGTACGATCTGCAGTGTCTTTCATCGGATCTGTACAAGAAATGTTGTCATATCAAAGGCACTGGTGCATTAAGGAAGCCAAAATTTCATCCGATTGTAACCACTTTCCAATGAAAAATAACCTTAAATGAGAACAAACCTTCTTTAAATAGTAAAGAACAAACTTGTGGTTCTAAAATTAAAATACCAACCTCTTCCTTGAATCATCAACAACCATCATACTACGCATTCAAAACTACTCAGAGGAAAAAAATATACATAAAGATGGAAGGCAAATCCCCTGCTGCTCTCAGTGCTATGATGATCGGTGTACTCCTAATGGTACTTTTCATGGCACAAAATACTTCCGTTGAAGCGAAACCAATTCACTGGAACTGCGAAACGCCACTTGCAAGACTTTGCTTTTACCATTGCACGAAGGACCCCGGTACCATTTATTGTGGATTTCGCTGTGGTTGCACTCCGGAGGGTATGTAAGATTACCCCAGAAACAAGCAATTTTCTGAACCAAATAAAGATTTTTTATGCATATTTGATTCCACTATTCATTTGTCTTTTTGGACGCTAATAGGTGGCGAACCCAACATAGATGAGATGATAGATGGGACCAGTGATTTCTGCAAGTTGGGATGTGTATCCTCCATGTGCAGTAAGATAATAGCTCTCCACAAATCTGCAGGTAAGACAATACGATTCCCCATTTGTGTGCGTGTAATGAATTACTAGCTTGTCTTACAGTAAATATAGCCGGAATGTTTCTTTCTATTTTATTTCTAGTTGTTTTCTGGAAATAGGACGCGTAAGTGAACTTACAGAAGTAGCCGCGGAGCGCTGTAACAATACATGCTTCCAGTTCTGCAGCAAGAAATCTGGCACTGTAGTTGTTGCTGCTAAGTAAGCAAAGGCTTACCGTACCTCATGCATGCCTGGAGAGATATCACGTCCAAATTTATAGTCTATCCACGGCTAGCATTCACTGTGTTGCGTTCTTATATTTTGAATAACTGTCGTATGATGACAGAGTCCAATGTTTAATTACTTGTATCGTGTATTATCTGTGTTGAAAGATCTGGATTGCAATCATAAGAACTAGCTAGTGTGATATTTCCTCATGTAAACATGGGACTTTCATTAGTCTGGATTGTCAATATATACAACTGAGTTCAAGTAATATACCACAAGTGCAGTAGAGCGATACAGAGAACAGAGAGCAATAAATAGAAAGAAAGTTACGGGAATTATAAGGACATGTTAGTCCCTTCTCATTGGCATTTTCAATCTATCTTTTGATTTGTGGCTTTGATAATGGTTAGCCATTAAAAGGAATGATCTTTGTCAAAGGATCCATTCTATTCCTCTGAAGTTAACACTAGCAGGATTATGACTAGTAGAATGAATCTGTATTCTTCATGTTTCAAATTTACATTTTTGTTTAGGTGACTAGAGTGTATGTTGAAAATGTAAACATGATTATGCCTAATTAATAATGATTAGAAGAGTCTAGAGGAAGGGAGGCTTGTCTGTTCATCGTAACCATCTCTTCACCTGGTAAATGCTAGTTGATCTTGGATTATTATTGCTGCTAAGCTTGAGTTGTATACTAAAATTCTTGCCATTCAGCATTCTCTATAGGGAGGGGAGAGACCTGGATATTGAAATTACAAGCTTCCAGAAATATTTGCTTGCCCCACTGGCCAGTGACATTACAGAGTCCGTCCATGCCTTGCACCATTAAAGGTCTCATAAAGTCCAGAACTAGGGGTGAGCATTTGGCCCGTAATCTGTGGATTTAACCGGGACCAACCGTTCTTTGGTGGATGGATGCCCGGACCGTTCGTTAATAGATTGGATGCGAATGGAATCTTTGAAATTCAACGGATAACGGATCGGGCCCGGATACAACCATGAAAATCCGTTGGACATCCATATAGGTTAAATTAAGGGCATTTATATAGTTCTAGAAAATACTATGGTAAAATGTTTGCTTGGGGTGTTGTACATGACATTTTTATATTTATCAAGAATATAAAGCATAGTTTGGATAACTTTATTTATGTAAGTGGCGGTTCAGATTTGTCCCCCACAAGATATAAATTTAGGGATGTAATCGTTTGTCATAAGTGTTGTGATTGAGATTAGAAATGCATCTAACGGACAAAATTTATCATGTCCTTAAGGTTCCATAATTCTCCATAATAAATACCCTATTAATTTGTCATTTTAATATTTTATTAAATGTCAAATTAAAAATGATAATATATAAATTATTCTATTAATCATGATAATAAATATATTTTTATTAGCTAAGACTTAGGATTAGTTTGGCACTACACCAAATCTAGGTTTTCCTAACAATGAGTTTCCTAACCAATGTGGTTAATATCGAATATCGGTTTGTCTCTGTCGGGAACCGATACACTGGTACAATTTTGTATCGGAGAGATTTCAGTTCCAAATCTCGGTGCCATCTGGGCCTCAAATTTTATACCTAATGAGTGTGTGTCTACTAATATTAGACATTGGATTTAAAGTTTTAATTCCACCCATCTATATTGGCCCTAGCTTACTCCGCCTTCGACCTTGAAGGCCGGAATTTCTCACATTTCATATCTTCATCTTTTTCTCCCGATTCTCTGATCTGTGTTTCTCCTTTCCACCCTAGACACACACAACCGTCCCCTCTGCTTCCTCCCTCCACCGCCACGAAGCCCACCACCAATCCATCGTTGTTTATTTTATTTGTGTAGTTCATTAATGGATCAAACTGATTTCTGTAGTTCACTCTAATTTTGTTTTTTTGTGTTACATCGATTGAGGATGCGTATTTGATTGAATTATGGTTATATATGATCCATCATTGATTCATTAGCTTATAAATCCTTAATATGTTCAACGATGTGGATCATACAGTTGTCATTTTTATGTTACGTTGGTTCAGAAATTCAGAACCTTTTTTATCTTAGTTAAATAAGAAAACAGCAATTCCGGCCGAGAAAACCGGTTTTAATCGAGTTATATTGATTCCGGCCGAGATAACCGGTGAAATATCGTCTTGGCAATAGCGGTATCCAGTATTTCGCCCCAAGAGTTGTATCCGATATTTTGCCGAGATCTCGGCCGAGACAGCCGAAATCGACTACATTGTTCCTAACTAAAACTTTTTTGATAACTCAAATGATCCATTATAAATATAGTAACTTATATAAAGGATTAGCAAATTATGAAATATAGTTACCATAATTAGGAATTATCTCATAAAAACTAAATAACTATGGAAAGTGTGAGATCATTAATTATACATCCCTAGCACATTTTACACTAAATCACTATTCCTAATATTCCTACCCAAAATCCATGTATACCAAAATCCACCCCATCTTTATAACAATCCTGCTATAGGGGCGGCGGATTCCATTAGAGGGGCGGCAGGTAATAGGACAAAAAGGGTCATTATATGGTAATTTGAAGTGCCCCTTATAAAAAGAAAACTGAAAATGACTAATTAACCCTTACATAGTTTAGAGCTGATAATATAGTTTAGTGTTCATAATCTAATTTAGTTTTGATAATCAAATTTCACTTATATTTACTCTAAAACAAATCAAAATCAGATTTTTAGAGTTAAAAAAAGTCTAGTGTTGAAAAGAACAACTTTTGTGATATTTGTGAAACCCTAGATTTTGAGTCACTCAACCAAAATGAGTGATTCCAATGACAAATTTGAGACGGGTGAAACTCTATATGATAGAGAAAAAAAATACTACATTCCTCTTGATGGAGATCCGGATATGGAGTATTTGTTAGATGGTAGCTAGAGATGTTTTAACCCAAAGTCAAGGTCAATCTCAATCAACTGAAGAAATTAGCCAATAAAGTGAAGAACCAGAGCATGAAAGTGACCAGTTATACTTCTAAATTAGTTCCCATTAGCTTTTTGTCGCTCAAAACTATCTAACATACGTAAAAATATCAAAACTTTTACATCTTCAGAAGAACTTACGGTTGGAATTGTGCTCTTGACCAACCGTAAATTTATGTTACGATTCATAAATTATCGAATACCAACCGTAACTGGTTCAATTTGGGGAAAACCCAATTGGAATACCAGTTACGGTTGGTAAAAAAAATTCGGTACGAACCGTAACATAATTACGGTTTGAAACATGACAGCATATAGCAACCGTAACAAATAACGGTTGGTAACTAATGAACCGAGACCAATCGTAACTGACTTACTGTTGGTATTTCAACTAATTTTTGAACCGGATAAATTTCTAAGACACAATATGTTTTACGGTTGGTAAGGTTATTTGAGTTACAAGTCGTAGCTCAAATAAAAAATGAAACATCCAGAAAGAATTACGGTTCGTAACTTAAATATCGAGACCAACCGTAAATCAATTACGGTTGCAAAAAAAAATTGTAACTGAGCATTCTTTCTCAAAATCAAGAACTTACGGTTGGTATTTGAGTTAAATGAACCGTAACATCAACCAAATATATAGTTACGGTTCCAAATGACATTATTACTAACCGTAACTCACATGCTACACAAAAATTTCAATTTCAATTTTGTTCTAAAGCCCTGATTTTTGATATAAAACTAACTTCAATCTTAGTCAACATTCTTCTTCGGCATCTATAATATAGTTTTCAATCAATGATTATTTTCAAATTTCCGGTTGATCGAGGACGATGAAAATTTCAGTTTTAATGGAAGAGGAGAAGAGAAGATGAAGATGAAAAAAAAACTGTTTTGATTTTTTTGATTCATTAGGTTTAGAAATAGGGGAGGACAATTATGTATTTTCAACCAAAAAATAATGGGTAAATTAGTCAATTTACACCCCTACAGGACATCCCCTAACCAACTAGAAGGACATTGTTATCACACTTGCCGCCCACTAATGGAACATGCCGCCCCTATAATAGGATTGATTTATAACTCTTTGTCATTTTTAGTGATAACACAATTTTACATAGATAACACATTGATTTATTTTAAAATTTAGAAACTGTAAAATAAAATTATAGAATTTTATAAATCTTTTTGTTTGGAACCAACTGATAGTGCTAGGACCCTAGAATAACCTAAACCCGGAACTAATCCATACCTTTGCCTAGGGGAACCAAAATTCGAGTTCCATATTTTACTTGACAGAACCAAACCAAATCGAATTTCATCCATGCCTTAACAAAACCAGTTGAACGGAAGAGAAAAGTCCATCTGCACCATGGGTGGCTTCTTCCCCAAAAGAGAAAATTCAATCGAATTCTAGCCTAACTCCAATCAAAGAATATCTCGTGTTCGTTGTTATGGTTCCCTTTGTTTTCTTCAATTAATCGATTTCATTGGAATTTAATTACAACGATGAAGGTGATTGATTTCTGGTGATTTGTTTTCTTCAACTCAAATTTATCGTATCTGGTATGATTCTCTTCTTATTCTTATTTGATTGTTCTTATTACAATTTTTCAATTATGAACCTAGGGTTTAAACAATGAGGGACTTTCAAATTAAATTGGGGTTTCTGATTGGGGTCTATGAGATTGACTTTGTTGAGGCTTAATGATGTTTCTGAGTTATTTTTAGAATGTCAGTACTTTGATGTTGCTTAAAAACATCAATTAAGATGGAGACTGCGTTGTTGCTGCAAGTTATAATGTACCAGTCTCATGTCCATTTCCTTTAGGGACATGGTTTCACTTTTATCACCAGAACCAACTAGGGGTTTCCTTCTCATCGTCATTGTATAGACTAATATAATATTAACAATTGATATGCTGCTAATGCCAGTTGGTGGAGCAAATGCAATATGGGTTTATAGGCAGAATAGCAGCTGAAAAAGAAATGATGATTTCATTAACTTTGAAATGGAAACCAATGTTAGCTCAGAAAAGGAAAACTATAGCCTTTTCCCCAAATTTTACAACTTGTTCGATTGTACATAAGTGGCAAAATGGGTGGTATATATATATTTTGATTGCTTTCTAAGTGTAGACATCTTTTGAGATATTCAATTCAAGCTGCATCTTCCTTTATGTATTGCATCATTATTCTTAACAAGCATTTTTTTGTTTCTTTATACATCATGGTTGATATCTACACTGTTCGGGGAGAAAAATAATTTCATGGAACTGGTGGATGACATGATTGATTTGGTGCACTCAAATTGGTGTTCGGTAACACAGAGCTTATAATCTTTCCTTCTAACCAGTTTCCCAAGTTGTACGGAGGTAAGCTCAAAATCCTTAATCTGATGATATTGGTTACTTAAATTTGTTTACCGAGATTGAATCAGGTTCACCTTTCAACAATTTCTCCTGATTCTTTTGCAGAATTTCGCGGGGCATCTTATTTATGGGGAGTATATAGAAAGAGAATTATTCCTGTGTAATTCCTCTTCTACATTCTTGTAAGCACCAGTAGTTACCATTAGCCTATCATCCTTACCTTATTGTTTCTGTAAGTATTTTCCTGGGAAGTGAAGAATGTTCACTTTGTCGTATACTGGGACTGTTAACTCAGTTAGGGCTTCATACTTATTATAAATGTTGCACAAACTAGTATTGGTTCCGGAGTTTAGAGAGTGTCCTGTTTCCTCGAGTTGAACTCTAATAATGATGGAATGGAAGATAATTTCTTGAAGTGTTAAGTGTTTGATCTTCTTTTCTATTTCATGGTTTTTCTTTTTTGAAGTTTTCTTATTTGTGTAAAGTGTAAACTTCTGATACCTTTCCCCCTTGATCTGTTTTAGGTAACAGTTTCTGCGATAAAGGTGGCATGACGTCGTATTTCACTCAGTTAGAGTATGCCTTCCAGTCTCTGAGTGTTTGGACATCTTTTAGGATTTAATTTTCTGTTTACACAGTCTTGTCTTCACAGTTGTAATCAGGCAAGATTCATTGTTACAGAAAGTATATCTTGCTTATGCAATTGCTTTGCTTGATTTATGAGCATACTTGTACTTTTTCAGCCAGCGGCGGTGGCTCTGAGTAATGGCTTGCTAACATTTACATTATTACTTCAGCGCTATTTTGAGCACCTTCTTTCACCTTTTTTTTTGATGTACATTCAACTTTTCTATCTTTAACTGTGCTTTTCCTCTGCCTTTGATATCCTCGCAGAAATTTCAGAAGAAGCTCATGGTGTGACATCTTAGATGATTCGAGCTTTTCTTGAAACGGAACAGGGGTATATTTCTTTTGTGAAATAAGACTTATCGCAAACACAAACCACCACCACCGCAAAGGTAATTATTTCATATGTTAAGTCGATCAGTAACCACAATTTAGCAAAATTCAAAATCAAAGTGATGCAAACCATTGAGGCTTCGGCTCATTTGCGTTCTGAAACAAGTTTTTGTGAGAAACTTTTAAATGTGAACAAGAAAATCGCAGGCCATTTATGTTTTGTGATCGAGACCTTGTGTCGACTACCCGTTAAAAGTTTAACAGTCTTCGAGTGTGTATCCAAATCGTAGTTCAAACTATTTTCTCATGACTGTCTTCCTAAACTTTCTTCAAATTTTTGTGTTCTTAGAATATAAAGGGGAAGAACTCGTAGACTTTCTGGTACATGGAACAGTACGTGTTACTGTGTAGCCTATTATTACTACTTGCACTATGCTTAGCTGTTGATTTTGTTCAAGTGCTGGATTTATATGTTCAAACTTTTAAAACCAGCATTAGAAATTCGGTACTCGTTAACATATTATAAGATATATACAAATATTCTTTGTATTATTTCTATATCTAGAGAAGTTATCATATACTTTATTGTTTTGTTTCGCACCAGATGACAAGTTAATTTGGTGAATTTTAATTTTCAGAATGTTAGAAAAAGATAGATTTGGTAAAGTATATACAGAGATGGGGTCCTTGAGGTGTTGCTGGCTTTGGCTGCCAGCAAGCTCGGATCTTCTTTAAATTAGTCAGCAAGAAGGGTTATCCTTTTGAATCCTTTGGAAATCCATCTGCAATTTCAGGTGTAATAGGTAATCGTTTTTTCCCTTTTTCTTTAGATTATTTCAGTTGTTTCTGATCATAATATAATAGGTTCATAAGAATAGAATTCCAGTCCCTAACGTGATCGAAGGAGACTTGTTTCCTTGCAGTTTGTCATCTTAATTAAATACATACTTTCAACTCTGTTTTAAAGAAGCACTTGACCACTTGCTGCTGTGAATGCTTCCCTTATTATAATATTTGAGTTTAGGTGGTTGTTTGATTAATATTTTTAGTTCCAGCCAGACCCTTACATGTATTATGTTACCACTCATGTTCTATTCTTACAACTGATTTGAGGAATAAATTTAGGTAAACTGGGATTATCCAATTTTATGCGTGCGAGCTCATGGGTTTCGAAAAATCTTACCGGACTAGTTAGTAGAGCTCCATTATTTCATAAACATGTTTTCAGTTACCAAGAAGGAAAAACATTGTACTTCATAAAATCTTACTGACTTGGATGTGGATCTCTTCCAAAAAATAAAAGAACAATTACATGGATGTGGTATCCTCAACCTTTCTAGAAATTTGCTTTCATCTAAACCGATTCTCCGAGTTAAAAGTTAGTAGCGTGCGTGAACTTCATTAGAGCAGTTCCTATGGCAATGGCCAAAATCAAACATTTGTTGAGCCATGTGGATGGACAAACTAGGTTTTCCACTATGGTAAAGCGTAGGGCGTTAGAACATCAGGCGCGCGACCGAAAGACAGTATCTGGCGTTGGAAGACTCGACCCGAATGTTGGAAGAACCGACTCGGGCGTTAGACACAAAGTCTCTAACGGTCGACTCTCTAACGCCCATATTTCCAACGGTCGAATTGCAACTCTATAAATTCGTTCATCATTTCATTTTCTTTCAATTACATCACTTCCATTTCCTTCTTCTAAAACTCTTCTAAATCAAAAATTTCTGATACAATATGAACATAGCGAGAAGAGCGGTGAATAATATAAAGAAAAAAAGAGATCGAAAAAATTAATCGACACCGTTGCCTCATACAGGTGTAGATTTTTCTCAAAATAAAGAAGAAGAGTTTGCAAACCTAAATATAGTTGTTGCTCCATCATTAGTCTCAGGTCATGTGTCGGGGCATCATGAACGATCTGAGGATTATTATGTCACAAGAGGTGGATTTTCAGAATTAAATGTTTTTTATGTTGGTCTACCGGCTGCAGTCCGACAAAGGGTTGACATACATCCTTGGCGTGCGCTTTACAGAATAAAGCCTGGAAAACATAACAAAAAAATTCTGAAAACTGTGGTAGAAAGGTGGTGGATGACAACGCACACATTCCATTTTATGGATTTCGAAATTGGTAAGTTTTTTTAACTTAACTTAAATTAAATTTTTTAAATAATCATGAAATTTTTTAAATTAAATAATCAAAAGAATTAATCATAGTTGATATTACACTTGTAATAGGAATTACTCCCCTTGATTTTTATTTCATTGTTGGGATTCAAAGTGGAATGGGAGACCCACCACCATTCAACCAAGACGAATGGATGTCAAATAGTAAATGGGAGACGCTTTGTCCCTCGTTTTTGGAATCAAATATGCGTCAAGATTATAAAGAATTGAAAGGAGGTGGGATTAGATGTGCGGCCTTGAAGATTTTCCTAACCAAACCCAGAAACCCAGAACATATAGATGACTATCCTGAACTCGGAAGGATGTTTATCTTATGGGTACTGGGTCAGGCATTCTTTCTAAACTCAAATTATGTTGCTCATATTGGTTGGCTTGAAGCGTTAGAAGATCTCGACAAAGCACCATATTATGACGGGGGATCTGCAATTTTAGCAGAATTGTACTGTGCGCTGGATAAAGCGTCCATGGGAGAACCAAACTTCACTGGTTTCTGGAGCATCATAGAGGTAAATATCAAAATTATTATTTTTAAATTTATTATTATTACTAAATTTAAACATTTTTTAAGAACAAATGTAGATTATTTAGTCAAAATACTAAAATTATGAATTTGCAGTATTGGTGGTATACCTACTTCCGTGTTGGTAAACCAATCCTAAAAGACGGGACAATTAGATTTCCAATGTTGGACATGTATATGAAGAACAACTTAGAGAAGAACACTGGAAGTGACGTCTTTAGTTCCAGTTTTGTTTACAGGTTACATCAGATGACTCGTAGCCACAACAACGTAGTTGTTCACCATTACGTTGATTTAGCTCAGTATAACGATGGTATTGGAGTAAGAATTCTTGATTATTCTATGCGTAGAGTTGTTTTTTACAGTCCGGAATCATAAAGAGGGGTTTGGTATATGGGAGAAAGAGTGTAGTACCAAATACAAGGTATATTTACAATTGAAATTAACCCGCTACAACAGATGCAAACCTCTGCATCAGATTTTTATGTGTAGAGAATAACCGGTTGAAAGAGATATGAACAAAATACAAGGTTGAATATTACTGAAGCGCAGTATGTCAACTGGTACTAGTCAATTACGAAGCATGTGATTGTGACACAGAACATGCACGTCTATGGGGTTGATTTCCCAGGATTATCAAACATGTCCCGTAATCCAAATATCGTTCCTAGCCAACCACCTACAAAAGAGCCAAGCTTTATGACCTATCCCAGGACAGGTGCAAGTTCTTCATCATCCTCGTCAAATATGCCCGAAATTCGTTGGGAGATGCAAAGTATCACTTCACAAGGTGATCTAACCACGATCCCCATTGTTTCCCAAGGTATGGACCGTGATTATCCTTACTACAATGTCAGTGCCAGTGAGGAAGAGTTGCGGATTCGATTCAACGATTTGCATTGGCAGAATCGGCAAGTAGAGGCGATGCACTTGGAACAACTACGAAAATTGAATACATACACAATGTTTGGATTGACTCCAACTGTAAGTCCAACTATAATGATGATGGGCGGCAGTCACATTCTTCCAATTCCACCAGGAGCAACAGATCATTGCACGAAAGTGAATAAACCGACAAATCATGGCAAGAAAGTGAAGAAACAATGGTGCGAGAAACACATCACAGTACTACTTCACCACAAATTGTGCCTTTATCTCAACCTCAGGCATATCGGTTTGAACCTAGGCGCATTTCATCATCATTTTCGCCCTACAACCCAAATGTGCCCTACAATACAAATGAATACTACACACCAACACCACCACAACAACAAACCTCTTATATGCTTGGAGGACCGAGCACACAAAGTGCTTTCCAATTGCCTAATTTTGTTCAGCCAGGTCAATCGCCTAATTTTTTCAGCCAGGTCAATCGCCTTATTTTTTTTCAGCCAGGTCTATCGGGTCTATCCCCTCTATCAACATTTGGAAATTTACATACTATGTTGTCTATGCATGATTTTCCAGGTCTATCTCCAGGAATTTCTGAATTATTGGCTCTAGAAAATAACAATGAGAGAGCTAGAGATGAGCGACGTCAGGGAGATTAATGTAATTTTTAATTCTTCTACATTTGTAGTTTTAGTTTTAAAAATATGACAGTCTTAATTAAATAAAATTACATATGTTTAAAAGTAAGCGTTTTACATTTGCTTCACTAAATTATGACAGACTACATTACATTAGCTTCACTAATGGGAAGAAGTACTAGGTGGAACAACAACTACAAATAAGGGGTTGAAACTGTTCAACTCCTTAAGGATTTCAAAACATTTTTCGAAAGGAACAGCCACATTTTTCCATATTCTCCATTCAGCCAAAGATCTTATTACCATCTCAGTATCAGTTTCACCTCTGAGTCGATATCGATTTACTTGTATGGTTAAAGCTACAAAGTCACTTACTTCTTTCTTAATTGTACCAAAAAGATGTTCTATGTCGCATATAGAACGACGACTGGGATTACGAGTGTCACTGCAGAACCCATCGGGAATAACCGACCATAAATTCACCCATGGATAGTTTGCCGAAGCAAGCTGAGTAGATAAAAAAATATAGTTTCTGCAAATAGATTCATCTTCTTCATTAGCATACGGAACTCGCCGAACTAACCGTGGCCGAGACATGTTCAATCAAGAATTGAGAGTTAAGAGAAGAATGTGTAGAATGTGTAAATTTAGAGTTGAATGTGTGAATTTAGAATGTGTGTATTTATAGATCTCAAAAAGTGTAGCCGTTTGATCACAAGTTTTTGTAGCCGTTCAGATTGAGCCGCTAGCGCCAATGGGAAAGACGCTGGCGCTTTTAATACTGACGCGGGCGCTTTAAGTGAAAACGCGCGTTGGATGTTCGGGCGCTGGCGTTTTTCTTTTTGACTCCAACATTGGCAGCTAGGTCGCCCGTCCTTAGCACAGACGCGCACTGGTTTGTCCGTCTCAATGTTTAAGTCAACATATTTGTTGATTTGAACATCCATTTTTCATGTTTGTTCATTCCATAATGGGAGGAAAATGAACAAACTCTGAGTTTGTTCATTCCATAGGAATTGCTCTTAAAGCCCAGCCTAAAACCCAAAAAGGAGAGGTGAGGTTTAAAGGACATTTTTGTAAATCGCTGTTTTGTGTTGTCTACATAGCAAAGCCCTAAAATCTTGTTTGATGTTTATGTTTTAGAAAAAGAGAAAAGTGAGTGAGTAAAGGTGGAGAGACACAGGCGCTGCTGAAAAAATCATACAAAAATTTTAGAAAAATCTCAAAAATCAAATCAAAGGAACCTCAGAAAAATACCAAAGGTATGATGAGAAATGGGTTTGGTTTGATTCAACTCTGGTCAGTGATTTTATTTTTCTGTTGCTGATAATTTGATAATTTTGGATTCAATTTTCAATTCAATTTCCATCGCTCAAAAGTGATTAGCCATGTTAGGTTGTCTACTCAAAGGCCCGGGATAAAAAAAACCCAAGAAAAGGTTACATTTAAAGGACATTTTGGTAAATCATAATTTTGTGTTCTACTATAAGTTGGAAGCCCTAGATTCCCCATTTGATGTTTCTGAAAGACAGAAGATTGAGATAGTAGAAGAGGAGAGAGACCAGCGATCCGCCGGTGTTAAAATCTCTTCAGATCTGATCAGAAAATGGATTGTTGTTGTTGTTGTAAATGTAATTTAGAGTTCTTATGGGAAGCATTACACATACCCTGGATCGAATCATAGCATAATGATTTCTCCTAATCGTGGTTTTAATATTCTGCCCATACTAGATGGGTATCTCCGCTTGAATTCACAAAAAGTGGAGCTGCAGTTTGAGCTTACCGATTCCAGTACATGTTGGAACCTCTGCCTATGGGTCCAAAAAAATGAAGCTTTGAAATTATGTAATTTCTTCAAGTCTTTGCTGCAAGGTTACCTATGGAGGTTTGTTGTTGATGTTGTCTCTCTTTACAGTTCTAATATTTGTTATTTATTTTCGGATACATCTTTTGAATGTTGAGTTGAGCTCACTTGTGATGAACATTATGTTCCCATCGGGTTAGATGCATAACTGCAGGAGAACTTACACAGGATGACTAGAAATGCTGTCAAGTATGGTTAGGGAACACACATCAGAAAGTGCCTTTACTCTATGATATTGAATCTAATGTGGTGTAAGTCAAGCACTTCCACAGGAATATTTGTATACTTATAAATGGTTCTGCCTGCTGTTTACATTAGGGTATTAAAAAGATATTGTAGATATCTAGATCTTCGGTGGCTCTCTAAAAGTTTACTCAGAATGATTTTGTTGGATATGATTTATCTTGTGTATTAATTATGATATTTCTTTTGTAAAATTCTTCTTTCAAATTCTAAAAAAAACGTATATGCAAAGCTCATCATAAGGCCAAGATTTATGTACTACGGCCACAGTTCTCAACAAAAAGCAAGTCTTAATTTCTTATAAATTGGACTTGGATCTGATATTTCTGTATCAGATCTACTATTCCAATGTCTCCATGCTGGCATCATATAAACAAAATAGGGAATATTGGATGCAAAGAATACATTATTGATACTCGCTTAGCTTACAAGGTCTCTAGCAACATCTGTCCACGTACAAAGGTACCACGCTTGCTGGACGATGGGTGCTGATCCCTTTATTAATGCGAAGATTCGGCTAGTTCCAAGATTGACTCACAGACTCAACAGAAAGGACAACAAAATTCCACGATTTATAAGGGGCTATGAATTTACAAAATTTAATTCCTGCATATAAATGTGGTATCCAGAGACCATTTTTAGTGTCACAGATTTGAACAGTAAAGATATTGCCCTTCACATTTTGATGGACTTGTTTTCAGTAGACCACTGCTCAAAGGCATGTTTTCTGTAACCATCAAGAATGATGTGGGAGAACTTTGAAAGCATGGAGCTTTTCTATTAAAAGAGTGAAAAACTTGTATTAGAATTCCAGAATTCTAAATGTCATGCCATGAACCTCGGCTTTGGTGACCAGAGACACTACAGTCCATCAATCCCTAGCACAACCAAGGGGAATGACCCTCCTACAACTAACAAAACTCCGTATGACCTTTTTCTCTTCAAAAAATAATACTACAACAATTGCATGTATGTGCCCAATTTCCCTACCATTTCTCATCAAGAGATTTGCCCCTCAAAATTGACACGTGCTAAGTTTTGTACTCAAAGGTAGGTCAATTTTAAAGGTTATTTTGGTCAATCACAATTTTGTGGTATCTATATATAAAAACAAAATAAAAACGCCCTAGAGTAGCAATAGAAAGAGTGGAAATATACTAGAGAGGCCGCCGGTGTTAAAATCTCATATGTAATCAGAAAATGGATTGTTGTTGTTATTTTGGGTTTATGTGGGAAGCATTACAAGTACCCTGATAGCAACCAGAAATCAGATCGCAGCACAATGATTTCTCCTCTCATGGTTTCAATATGCTGTCCTTGATTGATTGCTCAACAAAATCTGAACAAGTGGGAACCTCTGGATTTTGAGATGTAGGCTGCGAGATTCTTGCTTTCTAACTGATCATCTCCATGAGGTATCTCGGGGTAAGCAGCAAAAAAAAAAACACAACAGAAAATCTGATTATAAAGGATAAATACCCAACAACAGCCAGAGACCACCATACAATTTGGTAGGGGTATAATTTTTCCTCCCAGTGTTTTAATTAGTATTATGAAATTGGTGTTCTGTAATTCAATCAGAATGACTTTGTTGAAGACGATTTATCTGCTTTATTTTGATTTCTATAACAAATATTGTATCTCTTACTTTCAGAAATTTTTTTTCATTCAAATTGTAAACACAAAACGTCTGCTCATCATAATCTGCAACAGTCGAATACATCACTCATCAGGTACAGAAAAGAATATCGATCATCATGAATGAGGGTGGAAGAACTTTGAATGTCTAGACTCTAGAGACTTCAATAGAGTTGACATCTGACTTCTCCATTGGGATTTCAAAATAATAATGCCAAATATCAATCTTTTTTTGTGAGATCTAGCCGGGCCAATAAGACACCCTATGACCTTGTTGGAGATCGGTGTATCCTACTGAGTTTCCCACCGAAATTATGTATCTGCCTGGAAGCCTATTGTAGAATGGAAAATGAAGATCGTAAAAAAATCAATTGTCAATCTAAACGGCACTTCGAACTCTAGGTTCTCCATCTGGAATCTATTGAAGAAATGGTCCAGCAGTTTCTTGATTATGAGTTATTCCTGAACACCAATGCCAACTACAGTTTCAAATTTGGGGGATATTGTGTGTAAGCACGGTGAAAGTATGAATACCATGCCGATTAGGTCGCTGCCGGTATGGTATTTGTACTTTTACCATGCCGACACTGAGTTTTTCAGGCGTAACAATGACGAATTCAATAAAAAAAATCAAATTTCAATACATTAATACCTATACATGAATATTTGGAGCACTTGTATGTTCAACTTGTTTACTTTCCTGGGTTGGTTCTTCACCTAAACTTCATGATCATAAATATCTTGATTTAACGTTGTTACATCAAAAAATTCAATAATAATGATTTATACTAATTATTATCAAATTAATTTATTAACTTAACTACAACATAATTAACAACTACCAAATATGATTAATCAGGGTAAATTGGGAATTACAAAAAGTAAACAAATAGGGTTACCTGTAAAATACTATTTAAATTCTTATTTTCTCTTATTAGCATATACCCCAATTGCGCGTTCAACCCATACCAACTAGAAATTGTCTAGTTCCATAAAGTTCCGCTTTAACTTCCCATTGAATAAGGCATCTAAAAATTCCACAGTTTTCATAAAAGACATTTTGCTTTTTCTTTTTTTTTTTTAGGAAATAAGTTCTATTCTTATTAAAAAAAAGAAAAACGTCTTCTAATTAAGGTAATAATAAGGTAGGGTTGGCTATCCAAAAAGGAGTTGGAGTACAACTTGTTTCCTGACTACCAACCAAATCTGTGTAAAAGTCTTTTTACTTATAATAATAATATTTTTTATAATAATAATATTTTTATAATAGTAATAATAAGGTAATATTATAAATTATATTTAATGTAAAATATCCCTTGGATATAGGGGTGAGCAACGGATGGGTGGAAGCGGATTTAGTACCACCCGCGTCCAAACCATCAAAATTGCGGATTTGGAATTTTTACCAATGTCCAATTCATTATCTGTTGGATATGACACTAAGCGGATTGGCTGCAATAGATTTGCGAATTTAAGAAAATTATAAACGAAAAATGTTGAACATGAAAAATATAACTTAGTTTTAAAATTTAGATAAATAAAATATGAAAAGTTAACCTAACAAGAGTGACCAAAATTGTAATAACTATTGATATGAAAGCCACATATCAATCCAAAATTGATACTCGTGGAAATCATTGAGGATCTTCAATGCTTCTCGATAGAAAAATATATATATATTATCTACCAATTTTCTATAATGATCTTCATATATGTAAATACTAAAATTATCTTTCGGATCGGGTGTCCAACAGATAGATGATGTTCCACCGGCGTCCAACCAATAAAAACAATTGGTTTCAAAACTTCATCCGTGTCTAATACCCAAATTTATATAAACCCCAGTAATTTCTATAAATTAGAACAGGAAAGCATGTAAAGTAATAAAAAAACTACAACAACCGTTAACATGTTAAAAAAAATGTAGCCCTAATTTATGAAAAACCTCTGAAAAAAATCCCCAAATCTGTATAAACCCTAATAGTTTCTATAAACCATAGAGAACAAGAAAACATGTCGAATAATAACCTACAATAACCATTAACATCAACAAATTATGATAATAATTAACGAATTTTTAGATTACTAACCTGTTTTCAAACCCCCTTTTCAGTTCCACTGTCTCTTGTCGATTTAGTTGTCCACGCCGTCGATATATAATCCTGAAGGATGATATCACACTCTCTATTTAACTTTATCGATCTGTTTCTCTCTGGATTTTAAATTTGATTTCATTTCTGTGGAGAAACTCGAATACTCGATGTACATTTGGTCGTCAGGTATGGGGTTCACACGTGTGATGGATTTTACCATAATATTTTTAGATTGTTTTTTCCTTTTTCACACCTCTAGTACAGAAAAAAGAAATATATTTTTTCATCTAACTTTTTATTTTGAAAAATAAGATTAAAAAATTATGTGCAGTCATCCTTGATGATGGGTTTGTGAAGGGACTTGCTACTAGGAGAGCATGGAAGGTAGTAGAGTTAATGCAAGTTTTATCCAAGCTCCGCGATCCTCAGAGTGAATTGTTACTTCTTCGTGCGTATATGGGCATCTCCAAGCTACTCTTTGGGATTCGTATTTGCTTCCCAGAATATACTACAGAAGCAGTGAATATTTTTGATAAAGGATTGAGAGAGGTGGTAGAGCGTATTGTGGTTTATGGAGGTCCTTTTTTCGGGGATTTACAATGGAGGTTATCCACCCTACATATTAGATATGGAGGCCTTGGCTTATACACTGCTAAGGAGGCGTCATGTTATGCCTTTCTAGCTTCACGAATGGAATCCTGGGGTATACAAGATCACATATTAAGGGATGGTGGAGTGGAAGGCATGGATGGCAATTTTCATAAGGCCTTGGAGGCATTGCAAGCAACTCTTCCTGATTATGACTTTAGTAGCTTTACCAATAAGGACACCACCACCCCTAAAGAACAAAGTAACCCGGCGAGTGATCTTTTTGGTAAAGTGGTTAAAGACATGGATCGAGTTTACAAGTTATCAGACAGGCAGAAAGCTGTTTTTGGTTGTTTGCGAGAAGCGCATGCCCAGGAATTTCTTCTCGCTATTCTGATGAAGGGGCTTTGACAGAAGATATCACCTGTGGAGTACCGTTCAATCCTTAAGTACAGGTTAATGATTCCTTTATACCCCTCAGATTCACGCTGCCCTGCTTGTTTCACAAGATGCTTAGACACATATGGGGAAAATGCAGTTCATTGTAAGGTAAATCCTGGTTTTAAATATAGACATGATCATGTGAGGGATATTTTATATGATGTACTATGGAGAGCGGGTATTTCAGCAAAGAAAGGAGCGTCTATCAACTTTTTGACAAACCCACTCGAGGGAAGATCCACACTCAGTCCAGCAGACGTTCTCATTTTTAGATGGGCTAATGGAAAGCACGCATGTGTTTACCTCACTGGGGTTTGGACATGGCACTTTTATAGTTGGCCAAGCAACGCTAAGGGATGACTCAGGTAACATAGCGAAGCATGAGAAAGCATGTATCGATAATGGGCACGCTTTTATTCCCTTTGATTTTGACAGTTTTGTTTTCTTGGCTTCATAGGTGGTTGGACTCCTCAAAAGAGTCCAGAAGGTCATGCACAGTAATGTCATGACCCCGAGTTCAAGAGAGTTTATTTTTAAAAGGATAGACTTTGCAATTCAAAAAGGGCTTGCGGCGCAGTTTGGTGCTCGCTTTCCTGCTATGTGAGAATTTCTCTTTGCTTGTATTAACTTTTTGAATAAAATAGTGATTGATGAGCTTATAGAAAGAGGAAGAAAAAAAAGATAAGTTACATAGGTAAAAAATAAATAAACGATTATAATAAAAAATATCAAAATAAGAATAAACAAATAAAATCAAAAACCTCAATAATAACGTTATTTGGGCCCGTTATAATTGTTTTTACGCATGTTAAAACAGGTAGATAAGAAATTCTTGATTTCTTATCATAATTTATTTATTTTTTCTATATAACAGTTACCACAGTTGTTATTTCAGAAAAACGTCATAATAGCGCGCTTTTTCCCTGCAAACGGGTTTTTTTTGTCCAAAATGTACTCACACCAGTCAAAACGCGTTACAATGCTCACGATCATTACACCAAAACAACCTTTTTGTGGCGTTTAGAAACGTTGCGCATTTTTTGTTCCATTGGACAAATTATTTTGAGCAACGCTCATTTCACAATTGTTGATGCAACGATTTATTTTAATTTCTACAACGATTATTATTAATAAATAGCACTTTTGTGGGTCTCATTTTTGTTTTCTATCAAAGTCTTTTTTGTTTGGTTGCATTTTCAACCATTGCTCATTTCAGGTGGTGATTTGTGCAAGGGATATTTTTCCTACGTTTATATCCGCTGCAAAATTATTTCCAAGTCAAAAAAAGTCGTTGTCAGCTGTAGTTCTGACAATTGTCTGCACCTAAATATATATTGATTTTGTACCACTAGAAGTCCCAATTTAGGTCGGTACCTCAATATCATTAAAATCGATCAAGAACAACTATTGATCATCTCAATCCATCAGGATCGATTCATACATCAACATAATGATGAACCATAAACTCATACAATATTAAACAATTTATGCAAAATCTCAAATGTTATAACAGAAGTTTCTGAATTTGAAACTATGAAAACCCTAACCTTTTGTTGTTACATTTTGAGTATTTTGGTAGAAAATAATACCTAGTTGTGACTTGCATAGTCATACCACTTTCATAGTAAAATCCATATGATATGAAGCAAGTTACACCACAACTACTGAAAAGTGGAGCAAGTCACGTATGGTGGTTGCTGAATGAGACCACCATTATGACATGTATGAATTTGTCATGATTATATAATTGTATCAGTAACTAATCATATATCATGGACCTTCTTGAGTTAGTCGCGGAGGCTTGGTCGATGTTTCTAAAATGTTTGACACATGCGACGCACATAGAGAGTCTCATGTGCGACCAACACGAGTAAGTGGACCGTCTCTCTTTGATCGACTGCCAGGAGTTATTTGAGAAGGTCGGGGATGAGGTGATTGGTTCTCATATGAAAGGGATGACCGGTAGTACTCATGGCACTTCGTTGATTAGCTCAAATCAAATTCAAGACAGTCAAATTAGCTAGCCAAGTTGGATGTTTGAGATGATTTGCCGCAGTTTTTGATTATCGTTTAACCTAATTAAGACACTTATGGGAAGCATGACTAGCCTATTTTGAGCGATGATTCATAGCAAAGAAGGTAGGCGAGGAACGAGCTGATTGGCTGAAATAATAGAGGGTGTGAAGGTAGCTACCATGGAGTTTGCTCGATAATGCTAGGAGATGGCTAAGCTTGTTATATTTGACCGGCCAAGTCGTGTGGTAGTGATCATTCTGCGACTAACTTGGACGGTTTAAAATTAATTTCTTATATAGAAGAAGAATGTCGACTAGAGTACTTTGTCCAAAAATTTGGCAGGTATGCTAGGAGCTTTCTGATTGGTCTTGCGCCTGACTTGAGAAGCGAAGATCTGTTTTCTTAAGAAATTAAACCATGAAACATAGTAAGATTAGTGGATACGACATGTACCCCCTAACAAGGGTTCTAGTAAATGTATGGGAAATTGGGAGGAGTCCAGAATATTGGAAAAACCCAGAAGATTTTTCACCAGAGAGGTTCAAGGATAGCTCCACTGATTATGTTGGAGATCAAAACTTTGAATACTTACCTTTTGGGGGTGGTACATGGGGTTTCCCTGGATTAAATATGGGAATTGTGTTAGTAGAGCTCGTCCTTGCTAATGTGGTTTACGCTTTCGATTGGCTACCAGAAGGAATGAACAAGGAAGACATAAGCATGGAGGAATCATCAGGGCTTGTTATTCATAAGAAAATTCCGCTTGAGCTTGTACCCATCAAGTATGTATATGATTGGGAGAAATCTAATTAAAAGAAAACTAAATTGGTTGCTAAATGTATACCACCACCTATTGTACTGTGTTGCCTGGCCTGATACCATCTAAATATGAGATTTAGGCTGGCTTTGGGAATCAAATTATCTATTTCTGTCTGGTTTCTCCATCCTTTTTTTTTTTTACACGCACTCAAATACAAAGCCTGGCTTGTTATTTCCGACTCATCTGAGTCGTCTGGATCTGCGTGAAATCACCTGACTCATCTGGATCTGACTCACTAAGATCTGAGTCAGAAAATATGTTTGTTATGTGAGTCAGGTTCAGGAAATGTCAAATTACAGCAAGGTGAAGAACCTGACTGCAGGATGTTTCAGGAAATGGAGATCTTACATAGCATTCAGGAAAACCATTACTTAAAACCACTAAATTGTAATGGCAGAATGAGACTAGTGAGGAAGGTCTGACGTGTTTTATTGTACATTAAGATCTTCCAAAGGAATATTTGTATGCTTATGAGGAAATCGCAACAAGCAAATTTAGTCAAAAAGTTTTTCGACGAAGATGATTTATCTAGAAATATGCAAATACAAAGCTCACAATTTCCAACCATAGAAAATATATGAAATTATTGCAACATAGAGCTTCAATTGCTCAAATTAAACACCAAATACAAACAAAAATTACAAACGAAATACAATGAAACATCTCTACATGTTCATCTTTCTTATACAATGTATATTGAGACGCTTCATTTTTTATTGAAGAATATAAATTACAAAAGCATGCGAGACTTGAAGATATTCATCGAAGTGGTAACTAGGAGCCTTACCAGGAGGAAGTGATGTGAATATGTGAGCAGTCGGAGGAGGTGATTCATACTTGAAAACTATTGGGAGTAAGCTGGGGCGGTGACCGTTCTTAGTAGATGGGGGTGAGAGGCTTGTAAACTGGTGTAGGCTTGTAAACTGGGGTAGGCTCGTAAACTTGAGCCTTGTAGACTGGTTTAGGCGTGTAGACCGGAGCCTTGTACACTGGTTTAGGAGTGTAGACGGGAGCCTTGTAATAAGATTTAGGTGCGTAGACAGGAGCTTTGTAGACTGGTTTAGGAGTGTATACCGGAGCCTTGTAGACTGGTTTAGGAGTGTAGACAGGAGCCTTGTAGTAAGGTTTAGGCGTGTAGACGGGAGCCTTGTGGACTGGTTTAGGAGTGTAGGCGGGAGCTTTGTAGACTGGTTTAGGCGTGTAGACAGGAACCTTGTAGACTGGTTTAGGAGTGTAGACGGGAGCCTTGTATTAAGGTTTAGGAGTGTAGATCGGAGCCATATAATAAGGTTTATGAGTGTAGACAGGAGCTTTGTACACTTGGTTAGGAGTGTATACGGGAGCCTTGTTGACTGGTTTACGAGTGTAGAGAGGAGCCTTGTAGTAAGGTTTAGGTGTGTATACGGGAGATTTGTAAACTGGTTTAAGAGTGTAGACCGGAGCCTTGTAGTAAGGTTTATACGTGTAGACGGGAGCCTTGTAGACTGGTTTAGGCGTGTAGACGGGAGGCTTGTAGACTGGTTTAGGTGTGTAGACGGGAGCTTTGTAGACAGGTTTAGGAGTGTAGACCGGAAACTTGTAGTAAGGTTTAGGCGTGTAGACGGGAGCTTTGTAGACTGGTTTAGGCGAGTAAACCGGAGCCTTGTAGTAAGGTTTAGGCGTGTAGACAGGAACTTTATAGACTGGTTTAGGCGTGTAGACCGGAGCCTTATAAACTGGTTCAGGAGTATAAACTGGAGCAGGTTTATATACCGGTGCAGGCTTATACACCGGAGTTGGAGGTTGTGGTCAATCATAGAAATAACCATTTGCGGTGGTTTGAGAAGGAAAGCTAAGAGATATGAATAGCACTAACAAAATGGTGATAGAAGAAGTCATTGAGGCTCCAATTCCTGCCATCCTGATCTTTTGTATTTTCTAATGCTGTTTCTGTGGTGTATCTTCTCATACACTTCGCATTCCTATTTATATACTTCTTATTTGGTAATGTTCTTGAATTAAAAATATTCCAGTTGTGGCAAAATGAAAAGAAAAAAGAGGACATAATTGAAACAGTTTGTTTTCGGAATTTCCACCTTGATGTGAAATTTTGATCATTTGATTTGGCATGGCTATCCTTGCTGGTAGACATTATCGTCTAGCATTATTGCCCAATTGGTTAGTTTAATTTTTTGATAATGCTGGAGGTTTTGCAGTGGGATTTAACAATAGCCTGTTTAATTATCCAGATATGGGTGCTATTCTGTTCATCTTAATTTTATGAGGTATATCAAGGTGGTTTTGCAGATCAAGTCCAGAGATTGTGGCCCTTGAATTGAAAGCCAATGAGAAACGCCACTGTGTCGGGGGTAATATCTTTAGGAAATTTCCACCATAATGTGAAGTTTTTGATCGTTTGACTTGGTTGTCCTTGCTGGTACACACTGGAAAACATTATTGTACAATTGGTTAGTTATTTATATGATAATGCTGGAGGTTTTACGGAACTGCTTCTGTAATGGAATTTTTATAATAGCCATTTCACATTTGTGCCGTTCTGTGTGAAGGTGGTACCGCGAAGTTCTACCAACTCAGAAAAAGGTATACTGAAAATACGAGATGTTACGGATTCTACATCCATAATATATTACGCAACCCTATTCACTTATTATTTTTGTGTATTTTTAACGAGTAATGACTAATGAGATTGATGTAACAACATAATTGTACAAATAGACAATATAGCTTTGTCAGTGGTGAAAAATAATATGCAGAAAGACTTTATCTCTTTTCTGGCTTATGATGCAACATGAATATCATTTTCGTGCATGTGTCGGAGAACTAATTCTACGACTCAGATCTTTTTCGTTTCAAGCTTAATTTCAAACACATATTCTGTATGATACGACAGGGTCACTTTACATTACGAACTTGGAGTGAGATTCTTTAATTTTATACAAACAGTTTGAATATTTCAAAGTCGACTATCATCATTGTAGATACCAAAATATGGACCGCCAGGTGGATATAGGAAAGACACGAGAATCCGGTCTAAAGATCATGTATCGTGTTCGGAAGATCTTCCTCAGTGACTTGTCAAATCAAGTCAGAGTCACCATTATTGACTATTTGACGAGGTAAAAGCGATGTGCGAGATAGTGTTTCATCACGAAGTAAGATCCTAGGGGAACATGGGCCATGAAGGATCAATGGAGTACCCTACAAGATACCCGCCGTGAAGTGGAAAAGGACGAAGTAAGATTACTTGGTTGAGAAGACAAGCCGCGAAGTAGATAAATTATGAAGCAAGAAAAGAGACAGGTGTCCCGACAAGCCCATGTGAAGTTGGCGAAAGAAGGGGAAAAGCTTTATGGAAAACGGTCTGGGCGAAGTGTAAAGCGCCCCTGCGAGAACGTGACGAGATAAAATGAGTTGTGCTCCATTAGGGTTAGATGGCCTATAAATAGAGGTCCTTGGAAAATGTATTGGGGATCGGATTTGGAGAGAGTGGGAGAGCTTAGCCTAAAGAGAAAGATTAGGGTTTCCTTGTGTTCAAGAACTTGTATCTTTGTTACTTTGAATGATTCATCAATAAAGATTTCTGTGTTTATATTACTTTGTATGTCTTAGATCTTGGTTGCTATAACTTTGGGTGTACTACTGGATTTCCGTTAGTTAGATTTTGACATCCAGAAACAGGGATTAGATTGGGGTTCATCCTCATCTAAGATTTTTTGAAAAAATAAAACCATTTTAAGATTGTAATAGTTTGAAATTTAGGCGAGTTGTTTTGTGCAGATATTTCTATAGAGTTAGTGATTTAGTAGTGTCTAAAGATCTAAGATCTGGAAGAGAAAGTCAGTGAGGCGGCAGACGGAACACCAGATTTAGCAAGAATTGAACGATGGCAGGAAAAGCAAGACGAGTGGAACCCCTAACAACGGTAAGAAGGAGCAAGCGGTTGGAAGCCCGAAAGGAAGGAGAGAAGGTAGAAGCGTCCATAGAAGATGAAAAACGAGAAATCATAAGGAAATGTAAAGGCAAGCAGATCATATAGGATGAATCCATGACGTAACCAGCTCAAATCGTGAAAGCCGGGGCTATTACGGAAGGGGAAACGAATCGAGAAGAAGTGGAGGGGAACGAGGGTGACAAAGACTTGACATTGAAAAAACCGAGTAAAGCAATCCGTCGAGATAAAGGGCGAGTAAAGTACCAGCCGGAATGGCAAGCAGGAACGGTAAAACGAGACAGTCATGCGAAACGAGAGGAATACGAACGTGGCAACAAAATAGAGGTTGAAATCTCGTAAGAGGAAAACTCTAGTTCCGAAATGATAAAGGCTTCATCTCGGAAAAGGACCCTGTATTGGGAGGAGAGTCCCTACGAAGATTACGAACGAAGAATACAGAAAAGAAGGTTGCTAGAAGGATACGACCGATAAGAAGGATGTTAGTGGAGGCGAGAGCGGAAAATCATAAGTTAAGACACGAAGAAGGAATGAGGCGTGAGGAGCAAAGAAAAAACAAGGGCGAGAAAGAGATATCGATGAATCGGTAAGAAGGATTATGGACCACGAGATCTTACGAGAGCTGCGAAGATTGAGGATTCAGATGGGAAATTCGCAAAGGCAGGACAATTTTCAATGCATGGAGAAGAAGCTTATGTTGACCGCTATGGTAAAAAAAACGTCAGAAGGAGAGCTGAAGCGGATTGACCAAAAGAGAGAAAAATCCTTGCAGAAGGATCGAAAGCCGCGAAGTGATAAAGCCAAAAAACACCAGCTGAGGAACATAAATCCAACGAAGCAAGGAGTAAACTCTTGGATATAATTAGAACTCTCAAAGATTAACACAACTGTGGAGAGGATATGGGAGGAAGTGATACTGACTGAGGAAATTCCAACACCACCGAATATTGGAAGATAACCAACCTCTAGGAAGAGTCAGGAGTTCTGAAGATATTATAGTTTCCATGGACATCATACAAACAATTGCAGGAGCGTTAGGAAGATCATACTTCACCTCGTGGAACAGGGAAAACTCGCACATTACGTAGAAGGTCGGGATTTACCACCAGCACCTCAACATTATTATGAAAACCTGACGGGACAGCATCAAATTAACGCAGACCAAGGAGGGAAGTCATTTGGCTGCAATTTTTTAGTACATTCGAAGGAAGATTTCCTCAGCTGCCAAGATAACGTGCTCTCAAGGATATACAAGGTGGACTATGAAGGGAACGAGGTATTTCCAATAGAAAAGAAAGAGCCACTAGAGGAATGGCAAAAGAGAGACATATCATTTTCAGCACGGGATGCATCAAAAGGAGGGGGTCAGCATATGAAATCATTGGTCATCACCTTGACCATTTGTAAACATTTGTTAGAAGAAGAAATCCAACGAAGAATGTGCGTTGTGGACAAGGTCTTGGTAGATATGGGGAGTTCGGTTGATGTCCTATTCTACCATACGTTCAAATCCTTGGGGTATGAGGATTCTGACATGATACCATCGGCATATGCACTTTACGGATTCAATGGGGTGGTAACGAAACCAAAAGGCGAGATACGTGTGAGGATCCTCACAGGAGAATTAGAAACAATGGTTACCGTTTGCGTGGTGGATGTGGAGTCACCCTACAATGCCCTCGTGGGCCGACCATGGATCCATGGGATAAAGGGAGTCGCGTTAACCTACCACCAATTGTTACGATTCCCCATGCCCAGTGGGATTGGTGAAATACGTGGAAGCAGCGAGGACGCGGAAGAATGCGATGAGAAGGACATTGAGAATTATGAGGGAAGATTGAAAAGGAAGAAGGAACGAAAGAAGAAAATGCTTGAGTTCAAAAAAGAGGATGAGCTAAGGGTATACATGGCAAGAGCTAAATAAGGATGGGCAATCCCCGGTGAAATACCAGAAGAATAAGGAGAGCCCGTGAAACCGATAAAGGAGCCGACACCACTAGGAGAACCGGTCATGAACTTTGCTGCGGTGGAACCAACAAAGGACGTAAACTTGGGGACTGACATGAACCCAAGATCCTAAAAATTTGGACGACAATGGACAAAGAACAAGAAGCGAGGCTAGTTGAATTGCTAAAAAAATATGGTGACATATTTGCGTGGAGCATGGTGAAAATGCCAGGAATTGATCCACGGGTAGTATGTCATAGATTGGAGCTAGATCCGACAGTCAAACCAATCAGGCAACGAATAAGGAAGATCGCCACAACATATCATGAGCAAATCGATAAGGAACTTTGAAAGATGATGGATGCAGGAATCATAAGGCCGGCAAAGTATCCAGATTAGATTGCGAACATGGTAATCGTGCCCAAAAAGAACAATGGAATAAGAATATGTATTGATTTTAGCGACCTGAATACCGCGTGCCCCAAAGATAGCTTTCCCCTAACAAATATCCCACAGATGGTGGAATCAACATCATGATACAAAAGGTTGTCATCCATGGATGGGTATTATGGATACAATCAAATGCCATTGGCTGAGGAAGACCAGGAACACACGGCTTTCTTCGCTCCCAGGGGGTTGTACTGTTATACTAGGATGCCATTTGGATTGAAAAATGCGGGGGCGACATATCATCGGATGATGGAGAAAATTTTCGCCAAGTGGGTACATACGCAGTTAGAAATTTATGTGGATGATATGCTGATCAAGACAAAGGATTCAGGGGAACATGTGGAAGACCTGAGAGAGATCTTTGAACAGATGAGGAAATACAAAATGAAGATAAACTTAATAAGTGCATCTTTAGGGTTGAATCAGCGAATTTTCTGGGACATATAGTTTCACGAAAAGGCATAGAAGTTGACCCAGCAAAAGTCCAGGCTATACTAGAAATGCCTTCACCTGCCACCATAAAAGACATACATAAATTAAATGGTATAAAAACCAGAACCTGGAGAGGAGCTGTTGCTTTGTCTCGCGGCAACACCAAACGCTATTAGTGTCGTCTTACTTCGGAACGACGAGGGGTAGAGAAACCAATCTTTCAGGTCCGAAAAACCCTTAGATCCGCGGAGAAAAGATTGAAAAATTGATACTAGCAATTTTTTACACATCACAAAAGTTATGGACTTATTTCCAAACCCACAGAATTAAAGTCCTTACAAGAATTCCTATAGAATCAGTCTTGAAGAATTCAAAAAGAGTTTGGAGAGTAGAAAGATGGAATACCCAGATTGATCAATTTAAGCTAAAGTATGAAGTACAGACTTCTACGAAGTCACACATAATCGCAGAGTTTATCGTTGAATTTCTCTCGGGATCGAGAAGACGAAAGCATCGGGGAAATGATGGATGTAGACGACAGTCGGCCAGACCCTAAGGACTTATTACAATAGAATCATCCCAGAAGATGGGATATATTCGTCGACGGATCATCAAACAGTTGCGGAGGAGGAATAGGAATAGTATTCACTTCGCCGACAACGATTATGATAGTTTTCTGCTTTCGGTTGGAACACAAAGCAACAAATAATGAGACTGAGTATGAAGCCGTGATACAAGCTTTGAGGATTTTGAAAGAAATTGGATTATACGAAGTACGAATTACCAGTGATTCGCAGCTAGTGGTTCGCCAAATTGAAGGAAGATATAACACAGTTGATCCGGTGATGCAAAGATGTCAGCAACTCGTGAAAGAATACTCAATGAAGATACGAAGCCTTATTTGGAGAAACATAGGCCGAGACAATAACAGACATGCGGATGCACTTGCCTTTATAGCCTCAATGATTGAGGATCCAAAAATCGGGCTTATCATGATTGAGCGGTTAATGCAACCTTCAGTAAGCAGAGTAGAAAGGGAGTCCAAAGTGATAATGGTAGAAGAAATAGATGTGGAAATAAGCGATGATGATTGGCGAGCCCCCACCTATAACTATCCATCTAATCAAATGGGAGTTTTCAGAATCCCAAAGAAAACATTAAAAGAAATGGACGCTGTACAACGGAGATTCTGGTGGAAGAAGAAAGAAAGAAAAGGTGTATACTTTATATCATGGGACAGAGTTAATACCAACAAAGAAAATGGCGGCTTAGGCTTTCGTTACTTAGAGTGCTTCAATAAAGCTCTACTGGCAAATTCTGTATGGAGATTATACCACACCTCTCACCAACTTTGGGCAAAGGCGTTAAAAGAGAAAAATTTTCCAGATACATCGATTTTACACTCAAAGAAGATGAAGAACACAACCTAGACATGGAAGAGCATTCAGGGTGAAGTAGCATTTGTGCATAAGTACAGCTTCTGAGATGGAAAAAAGATCCTAACTTTGAAGGATAATTGGATACTATGGGAACAAGTACCACCTATCACAATAGGATACTTCAACCTAACAGTATCCTACAATACTGTAAGTAATCTCATTGACAAAAAAGAAAATATTTGGAAAGTCTGGATTTTACATCAGCTTTTCGCACCTGCATATATCCTCAAAATTTTGTGTATGGAAATCCTTATTCACTCTCTATACAAGCTAATATGGTCACTTACTCGCAATCGTCAATTTACAGTCAAGTCTGAATACAGAAAATTGGTGGAGATAAAAAAAAATGCAGCTGCAAACTATGATGCTGAGATGGAAGCTTTTCGGGAACAACTATGGAAATTAAATACTTTACCAAGGATTAAAACCTTCCTGTGAAAGTGCATTGAAAACATAATTCCATCGGGTGAACGTATGGGGAGGGTAATGCATTACAATGGAGAAATTTGCAGCATTTGTCAACATGAGACTGAAACAACTAAACATATTCAACGGGAATGCGCTTTTTCTCAGGCTGTTTGGACATCAGTTTCAGGTGCAAGGAGAAGCATGTCAGATACAAATCACATTGTATCTCAATGGATAAGAAGCTGGTTCACTAATGATTTCACCAAATTAGACAGTGAATGGATAATTAAAATGGCTAATGCTTGTTGGGAAATTTGGAAGCAATGATGTAGAGATGTTTTTGGTGGAAAAAAACCCAACCCGGTGGAAGTTATACACATTGTACAACACCTCATCAACATGACAGGAAAAGGAATTCTCAAACACAAATTCCTGGACAACATCAATAGCCTAGCTAACACTTTTCCTGTCATGTGGTCAGCGCCTAGTGCACCATTTTACTCTATTTGCTTTGATGCTTCTTTTATAAAGATATTTCTACTGGTGAACTTTCGCGAGGGAGTTCCATCTATGAGTGTGGACAATCAGACGCATAACATGCAGAGATAGAAGGTTTGTTGCATGCCATAAAATGGGCAGAGGAACTCAACTTGCAGCATGTAAAGTTCGAGCTTGATGCGCAGAATGTGGTAGTTCCAGCAAATGGAGAGTATCAAAAAGTCAGATGGGAATCTCAGGCTCTTATCTTAGAGATCATGGGTTTTTTAAGCAAGCACTAACCATGACTTGCATTTTTATTAGTAGAAAGTTAAATAAACCAGTAGATAAGCTGGAGAAACATTCTCGTACTTTTCAAGTTAGTAGGAATTGGATACAATATCCACCAAACTTCATTGTTGAATTATTACATGCTGATACAATGCCTATAAGAGGTTCCAGTTTTTAAATAAAATTATTTCTGTGCATCAAAAAAAAAAGTAATGGGAAAAGGAGATATAGGACACAAAAAGGAATAGAATAATCACCATCCACCAAAATTTCTAGTTATAGAGTTAGACCCATAATGTTGAACCATATTTTTATCAGAAAAAAAGTAAGACACTTCTTCGCAAAAAGAAAAAAAAAAATCAAATACAAAACCATTGGTTACTCTTCCGAACATATATGATCTTTTATAAGAAGTATCAATGTGTTTTTGATGAGAGTCTTATTATTTTTTACGTTACGGTTGATTAAGAAAAGACATATGTTGGTAAGTTTTCTTAAATAGAATGGGAAAAGACACCACTGTTGGTCATTTTCGTCTATGAGTTATCTTCCTTGAACTTTTTGTTAGAGCGATTCTCAAGAATCATCCGATTGAGGTCTGATAGGCTTGCACTAGATGGACTCTTCATAATATTTTTGAAGATTTATGACTCTTAGTTTTTCTTGGAAAATTATATTTATTTACGACAGATTCTCTAAAAAACATCAGGGAGACGGGAGTTGGGCTTCCAGTAATAAGGATCAACAAGTTTGTTGCAATTTCATGAATAAGTTACGAGTATATGGTAATTCTCCATTCTTTCGAGAGTCTTAATCCATCCATGTTTGGGCATATTATTTCAAAGGTAAGAATCTTATTTTTCATTTTCTTCTTCTTATTTTGGGTATATTATTTCAACATTAGTGTAGTATATTAGTGTTCCCTTGTGATTAGATAAAAATACTACACTAACGAAAATGTGTACGGAACATTTTCTCATATACATCATTGGATTTCATCGTGAATCCTAGTAGAAAGATTATTTAGCCATTACAAAAGAAAAAAAAAAGGCTACGAAAACAAAAGAAAACTATATTAATGCTCGGCGGAACCGGCCTCCGCTCCTTGATTGAATATCATGGTATATATAGGTCCGGAAGAATCCTACCAACACAAATATATGTCCATCACTTGTGCATGAAAGTTCATCTCAAAGTTTCATATTTTTCTTCTACTGAATTTCCACCACTTCATTTGATCATTACTGACAAAACAACTCATTGAAAGTACTTTGGCTCCCATTAAAGATTTGGTGTAAGCAAACATAGAACTATATGCCCTAATTTTATCCCGAAGTGTCTGTTTCCTCCTTGGTAATCCAGCAGATTCTGTAACAACGTTGCTGGATATCGGTGTAACGGCAACCGCACTTTACCAGTGGAACAACAGATTGAGAACTCAGGTTCATTAGTTGTTTTAGATTTATTATCTCTCCTCGTACAATTGCACTACTTTAACGACACTATGTGTTCAAACACCAAAGTTCCAAACCTTGTTTACTTCTTCTATATATATAAAGAATTTGATTAGAAATGTGCAAATTAACTTCACATGAAGAATACATAATTCGGAAAACAGTCACTTGGATTTGGGATATGAAACATCAGATTATGTGTTAAATTCATGTGACACCATGCCATTTGTTGTAACTATAAGGTTCACTAGTATACTTGAAATTAAGTTTTGCAAAGATGATCTTCTAGCATAATTAAGTTAAATTATGTGGTCTTTAATCTCGTTTGGCTTGATTCTCCTTTGATTGATCAAATGTCGTGATTAAGATCAGTGTCTCATCTATTGTTTTTGAATTAAATTTTGGGTTCCCGACCGTCTATAAATTGATTTTTCAAATGGCGTGTTTGTTTTGCTATTATGTTCAATGATAATCTGCTAGGAGAGCGAACTATAGAGGAAGATAACTGTGAAGGGCAATCTTTTAACACTAATTGACCAAGAGGAGTGTCGTTTCAAACCCAATGAGCAAGAAACGCAAAACGTTAAGATTAAGAGTTTAAACAAAAGTAACTAATGGGTTTAATGAGAAATTGTTCTTCTTCGAAAAAGTGGCCAATCGGATCAGTATTGTCCACGTGGTTTACTTCAATTGGACAAAATGTGAGGGATGTTTTGAATCCTCCACATCATCCAAAACATTCTCCGTTATATTAAGAAGAATTAATATGATTTCTTTTTTATATTTAACCTAAATTAAAAATAATTCAAAAGTTTATTTATGAAATATGAAAACGGTACATTTTGAATAACCGATCACATAAATTTTTTACGTACATATTATTTAAAGGAGTGTGCACAAAACTGAACTTTATTTACGACTTATAATTTTTCTATTTAACACTTATATTAATCTTGTTATAGACGAAACCGGTATCATCCTGTATTAAACCCAAAAACTATGAGATGAATGCATTATAGACTTTTTATTTTTCCTTATTGCATAAACATGGATGAAACGGGTATCATCTTGTTTTGAATTTGATTGAATTGTTTTTCATCCATGTTTATGGTTTGGATTGAATTGCTTAAACTAGTTTGAGATTAATTGAATTAGGCTTGGATGAAACTGGTTTCATCCTGTTTTGGGTTGAGATAAAGTTGTTTTCATCTAAGTTTAAACAAGGATGAAACTAGTTTCTCTCATTGTAAACAAGGATGAAACTGGGTTTCATCCTTTACTAAATTGGGTTGAATTTGCTTTCACTCATTTTAAAATAAGATGAAATCAGTTTCATCTATAGGTAGGATGAATCTATGATTTTTGAGTTAGGTATCACTAATTGTAAACAAGGATGAAACTGGGTTTCATCCTACACTAAATTTGGTTGAATTTGGTTTCACCCATTTTAAATTACCATGCAATTGGTTTTCATCCTATACTAAATTGGGATGAATTTGGTTTCACCCATTTTAAACTAGGGTGAAAACGGTTTCATCTTATAATAAACTGCTGAAGAAGTCAGATTTTATAACCGATATATTTCACTATGTATAACAAAGTTGATTCCTTGAATGAAAAAAACGTATCATCCAAATTATTTATTTCTTCTTTTTTTTAACTCTTGGTTGTAATCACAGGCATTAGCTGATCCATATTTTCATGGTTTGGAAAATGTGGACCGTGAACCATCAACGCAACCCATCTCAAAATTTGAGTTTGAGTTTGAAAGGACGAAATTGTCGAAGGAAGATGTACGAGAATTAATTTACCGAGAGGTATCTGAACATCTTGATCTCAATTATTTTACATCTTTCATTTAATAGATGCTTTGTAATATAACTATTTTCTTAAAATCAACAGATATTGGAGTATCATCCCAAATGCTTCAGGAATACCTGAATGGTGCAGATCAAACTAGCTTCCTGTACCCAAGGTACGCCACGTGATTAGATTCTATGATCAACTTTGTTTATTATCCTTCTTTGTGAGACACCCTTTTTGAAGACGACTTTTGTTGTGCAATTATTTCTTACTTTGTCTATTAGTGAACATTAGTCGTGTCATGATTGTGATCATCCTGGTTCATATCACAGTTGCTGGAAAAATTGTCGACATAATTAGATGTTCTAGCATGTTTCCTAGATATAACTTGCAAAAGCATGTTGATTTTCTTAATGCTCATTGTGGTTCTAGGTAAACCAGTTCTAGTATAATTGCAGATAAACATGCTCATTCTATCGTTACATCTTTAGGTACCTATCATGAGGCTTTTGCATGTTCACCTGCAGTACATTGGAATTTTCATCTTTGTTCAAACACTATATTCTTACACTCCATAACCTATATTTGAGGTTTGCCAAACTAAGCAATTTCTGATCAAATCTATTAGTTTTGCTTCAGTTATTAAAACTATTAGTCGGTTTGTTATCAAATTTGATAATTTAGAATAAATATTTTATCTCAAGAGGAGTAGTTATCATAACTGACCATTTGCTCATTTTATGCCAACATAGTGGAGTTGATCGTTTCAAACGACAGTTTGCTCATTTGGAGGAGCATTGTGGTAAAAGCGGTGAGAGAAGCACTCCTCCACTTCAGAGACAACATGCGTCTTTACCTAGGTAATTGTTTATACTGAACATGTGTTGATAGTTGACACAATACATTACCTCTTCATTTTATTGAATGAAAAAGATCTACATCATCCTAAAGGGCTCCCTTAGGCATTTTCCATGGGATGCTTTTTTGAAGGTTTAGTCAAGTTGTGGACCCTGTGACCTACAAATAACCCCATCAAACGATGGTTCGTGGCAGTTAAAATTTGAAGCATAAGTATACTTTGATGGGGTGAAAGGTATTGGTTAATGGAGGATAATGGCAATTTAAATTTACTAAATTACTCTTAAATGGATAGGCTGTTCGATTGAAACCTGTGAGATCAATACCTTCAGCAGTTCTTAAAGGTGTTAAAGGCTTAACCATTTTGACTGGAGTTGTTGATAGCACTTGGCCTGGAAGAGAAGGAAGTGAACTGCAGGTGGTCTTGTAACTGCTTACAGGGAAGCTGGAAGGATTTTTCAGTTACAGTGGTTGAATGTTGTACAAGCTCTGTTTTACGTACTCTGTATTTTGCTGTACAAGCTCTGTTTTGCTCTGTTTTTTACTCTGTTTTAGCGCTCTGTTTTTTTGCTCTGTTTGAGTACTCTGTTTTGCTTGCAATTAACTCGTAAAACAGAGCAAACTAATTCTGTTTTTTTGTAGTTGTTGTACTCTGTTTTTTATAGATTTCTTTGTTCTTCTCCATCCCGGTAAACATTTGTAGAAGATAGGGACATAATTGTCTCTTCAGGTTAATAAATAAAAAATATTCTGAGTCAAATATCCATTTTGGCTAAATGAACAGTATTTTTCTAATTTTTGGCTATATAAACAATATCTAAACTTAAGAGTCTATTTCACCCATGAATTTTCTGATTTGGTCTTTTTGACCAATTTTGTATTTCATCCTTACTATTTTTTTTTTTGCCATTTCACCCAAACTATGTTTTACTCGTCCATTTGAACCGTGATTTAAAAATATTTGGACAAATGACCCATTTTCCGAATTAAAAATAAGAAAAAGTATTTAAAAATGAGTAGGATGAAACTGTTTACATCCTGGCTATTTTTACATTTTTGTCCATTTAAACAATATCAAAATCTAAATGTCTTTTCACCCAGGGATTGTTGATTTTAGTGTTTTTGACCAATTTTGTGTTCTAAGTGAATATTAACAAAACCGAAATACATCGCAAACCCCAAAAACAAATATAAGAAGGAAGTCTCTATCATGAATGTGCAGTGCATATTTCAAATTATGCATAACACAATGATCAGAATCAGTAATATTGGAACATCTTGAATGGAAAATGGAATGACCTTAAAAATATACTAAATGTACAATAGGAAGACAAGCACCAATAGAACATTCAGTGACATCCCATATAAAAAATCAATAAAGTGATCCCGAAGGGCTATTTCGGGTTTTCGCCACTACCAACCCATAGATTTTCTCCATGTTACAAAAATAAAATAAAATAAACAAATAAAGCCAATCAACTCGATATCCACCAGGGACGGGCGTCTCTATGTAGGGGCTAACCCGCGTTATAGTACATTCTTAAATTAGCCTAAAAATGTATGTATAGGAAACGATGCTGATTTTGTTCTTAACCCAATGGTTATACAGACTAGCCCATTTGATTTTTTGAGAAAGCATACTACCAGCCCACTTGTTACCAATTTAACCGCCGCCACTCAACAATATACCATGAAAATTAGACTTCACTAACTGACTCGATCAAAAATCTGATGAGTTTACAACATTTCTCAAAACGTCTTAATCCGATTTTTGAATATCTACTTATACATTAGAATAAAGAATCTTAAACGTCTTAATATATTTTCTTACCAACCAAAAAAATTCGGCGGCCTTTGGGCGCATTGTCCCGATGAAAACAAATTATCCCTAAGATATCTTCCTCAATGTCATTGGGTTTGAAAGGCTATGTCCCAATCATCTCATTGTCCCGATCATCGAAGTGCCAAAGATCTCTAAAAATTCACTCAGAATGATGTTGTTGAAGATGATTCATCTACTTAATTAATTTGTAGCAAATATTATTATCTTTACTTTTTTCCTTGAAAGCATTTGCAAAATGTAAATACGAGCTCATAGTTTCCAACAATAGAAAATATATGAAACATCTCACTGAGCTTCTTAAACATAAATTACTAATACGATTAAAATACAACGAAACATCTCTACATGTTCACCTTTCTTGTTTATTGAGATGCTTCATCATTTATTGCAGCACATGGTTCGCAAAAATAATGCAATTTCTTAGCGACTTATGTTAAGGTCGTTAGAGTTCACAAGGGGACATCACGACATGGTCATAATACTTTTCTGTAGGTCGTAAACTAGTAATTACATCCAACCTACTTTCTGTCCACTTTCAACTTGTGTCTTATGATCATCCTGGTGCTTGGAGTCTGTATCGAGAACCACAGATAAGATTCTTATTGGCAGTACTGACATCGTTTTCTTATAGTATACATTTTGTTTTCTTTACATATTTGTGCACCTACTGAAATTGGGATTTATTTGTCTTTTTCCATCTGAACTGATACGCTAGATTTTGGTTTCCACTCAACATTACTGCCTACTGACAAGAATTCGTTTTTTGAGTTACACTGTCAAATGTTTAACAGATTTGGTAATCTTACTTCTATTGTTTGTTTCATATGATTTGTCATCAAAGTTTCTATTTAGTTACTTCCTTTTCGTTTTATTGATGCAGTATCACTATCCAAGAACGTCTGCATAAGATAACAGAGTTTGTGAGTGAAGTTGCTCTTTACAGATATCAGTCATCAAATCTCATAACAAAATAAATAAGAACAATGTGCCTCCTGGTTCTAATGCTGTTTGGGAACTTCTGCTGTACATCTCAACAGCGCAGTAGCCGTACTGCATGTGAAATAGTTAAAATTGCACGTAACAGCCTTATTATGATGAAAATATGAAAAAGATAAGAAATTTGACTTGGTTGTCCTTGCTGGTACACAGTCGAAAACATTATTATACAATTGGTTAGTTATTTATATGATAATGTTGGAGGTTTTATCTCTGCTTCTGTAATGGGATTTTTATAATAGCCATTTCACATTTGTGCTGTTTTGTGTGAAGGTGGTTCGGCGAAGTTCTACCAACTCAGAAAAAGATATACTGAAAATACGAGATGCTGCGAATTCAACATCCATAATATATTAAGTAACCCTATTCACTTATTCTGTGTATTTTTAACGGCTAATGACTGATGAGATTTTTTTTTTTTTTTTTTTTTATAAAGAAATGACTGATGAGATTGATGTAACAACTAAATGTACAAATAGACAATATAGCTTTGTCAGTGATTAAAAATAATATGCAACATCAGTATCATTTTCTTATATTTGTCCGCATATTCTGTATGATAAGACAGGTCACCTTACATTACGTACTTGGGCATGAGATTCTTTAATTTTAACAGTTTGAATATTTTCAAGTCGACTATTAACTATCATAGGGAGGGGAATTTGTAATTTAGAGAGCTGACGAATCCTTGTCAATTCGTTAACTAGGAGCCATTTATAAGTTTCCATAATATATTGAGGTAAGCGCCTTTGGTTTTGCAAAGTTTTTTATTGAAACGTCAAGCACATTCCACTTATGGAACAAATTAAAGAAAAAAATCACTTCTGGAATTAGCCAACATTGCTGAAGTACAAATGGGTACCGTTGAGCTTGCTCTTGAGTACAAAATCAATTCATATAATTTTATTGCCACTCCTTGGATGTTGTTAGGCTTGTAAATTGGACCTGGAACCGCACACACATTTATGCTAGCTGGTGAAATGTCAAAGTACAGCAAGGTGAAAAACCTGACTGCGGATGTGTGAGGAAATGGAGATCTTCCATAGCATTGAGGAAAACCAATACTTAAAACCACTAAATTGTAATGGCAGAATGAGACTTGTGAAGAAGGTCTGACGTGTTTTATTGTACATTAAGATCTTCCAAAGGAATATTTGTATGCTTATGAGGAAATGGCTACCAGCAAATTTAGTCAAAACGTTTTTCGACGAAGATGATTTATCTAGAAATATGTAAATACAAAGCTCACAATTTCCAACCATAGAAAATATATGAAATTATTGCAACATAGAGCTTCAATTGCTCATAATTAAACACCAAATACAAACAAAAATTACAAACGAAATACAATGAAACATCTCTACATGTTCATCTTTCTTATACAATGTATATTGAGACGCTTCATTTTTTATTGAAGAATATGAATTGCAAAAGCTTGCGGGACTTGAAGATATTCATCGAACTGGTAACTGGTAATGAGGAGCCTTACCACGAGGAAGTGATGTGAATATGTGAGCAGTCGGAGGAGGTGATTCATACTTGAAAACTATTGGGAGTAAGCTGGGGTGGTGACCGTTCTTAGTAGATGGGGGTGGGAGGCTTGTAAACTGGTGTAGGTTTGTAAACTGGGGTAGGCTCGTAAACTGGAGCCTTGTAGACTGGTTTAGGCGTGTAGACGGGAGCCTTGTACACTGGTTTAGGAGCGTAGACGGGAGCCTTGTAATAAGGTTTAGGTGTGTAGATAGGAGCTTTGTAGACTGGTTTAGGAGTGTATACGGGAGCCTTGTAGTAAGGTTTAGGAGTGTAGACGGGAGCCTTGTAGTAAGGTTTAGGAGTGTAGGCGGGAGCCTTGTAGACTGGTTTAGGCGTGTACACAGGAGCTTTGTAGATTGGTTTAGGCGTGTAGACGGGAGCTTTGTAGATTGGTTTAGGCGTGTAGACGGGAGCCTTGTAGACTGGTTTAGGAGTGTAGACGGGAGCCTTGTAATAAGGTTTAGGAGTGTAGACAGGAGCCTTGTAATAAGGTTTAGGAGCTTTGTAGATTGGTTTAGGCGTGTAGACAGGAGCTTTGTAGATTGGTTTAGCCGTGTAGACCGGAGCTTTGTAGACTGGTTTAGGAGTGTATACGGGAGCCTTGTAGACTGGTTTAGGAGTGTATACGGGAGCCTTGTAGTAAGGTTTAGGCGTGTAGACCGGAGCCTTGTAATAAGGTTTAGGTGTGTATACGGGAGCTTTGTAAACTGGTTTAGGATTGTAGACCGGAGCCTTGTAATAAGGTTTAGGTGAGTATATGGGAGCTTTGTAAACTGGTTTAGGAGTGTAGACCGGAGCCTTGTAGTAAGGTTTAGGTGTGTATACGGGAGCTTTGTAAACTGGTTTAGGAGTGTAGACCGGAGCCTTGTAGTAAGGTTTAGGCGTGTAGACGGGAGCTTTGTAGACTGGTTTAGGCGTGTAGACGGGAGGCTTGTAGACTGGTTTAGGTGTGTAGACGGGAGCTTTGTAGACAGGTTTAGGAGTGTAGACCGGAACCTTGTAGTAAGGTTTAGGCGTGTAGACTGGTTTAGGCGTGTAGACCGGAGCCTTATAAACTGGTTCAGGCGTATAAACTGGAGCAGGTTTATATACTGGTGCAGGCTTATACACCGGAGTTGGAGGTGGTGGTGAATCATAGAAATAACCATTTGCGGTGGTTTGAGAAGGAAAGCTAAGAGATATGAATAGCACTAAAAAAATGGTGATAGAAGAAGTCATTGAGGCTCCAATTCCTGCCATCCTGATCTTTTGTATTTTCTAATGCTGTTTCTGCGGTGTATCTTCTCATACACTTCGCATTCCTACTTATATACTTCTTATTTGGTAATGTTCTTGAATTAAAAATATCCCAGTTGTGGCAAAATGAAAAGAAAAAAGAGGACATAATTGAAACAGTTTGTTTGCGGAATTTCCAATTTGATGTGAAATTTTGATCATTTGACTTGGCATGGCTATCCTTGCTGGTAGACATTATCGTCTAGCATTATTGCCCAATTGGTTAGTTTAATTTTTTGATAATGCTGGAGGTTTTGCGGTGGGATTTTAATAATAGCCTGTTTAATTATCCAGATATGGGTGCTATTCTGTTCATGTTAATTTTCTGAGGTATATCAAGGTGGTTTTGCAGATCAAGTCCAGAGATTGTGGCCCTTGAATTGAAAGCCAATGAGAAACGCCACTGTGTCGGGGGTAATATCTTTAGGAAATTTCCACCATAATGTGAAGTTTTTGATCGTTTGACTTGGTTGTCCTTGCTGGTACACACTGGAAAACATTATTGTACAATTGGTTAGTTATTTATATGATAATGCTGGAGGTTTTACGGAACTGCTTCTGTAATGGAATTTTTATAATAGCCATTTCACATTTGTGCCGTTCTGTGTGAAGGTGGTACCGCGAAGTTCTACCAACTCAGAAAAAGGTATACTGAAAATACGAGATGTTACGGATTCTACATCCATAATATATTACGCAACCCTATTCACTTATTATTTTTGTGTATTTTTAACGAGTAATGACTAATGAGATTGATGTAACAACATAAATGTACAAATAGACAATATAGCTTTGTCAGTGGTGAAAAATAATATGCAGAAAGACTTTATCTCTTTTCTGGCTTATGATGCAACATGAATATCATTTTCGTGCATGTGTCGGAGAACTAATTCTACGACTCAGATCTTTTTCGTTTCAAGCTTAATTTCAAACACATATTCTGTATGATACGACAGGGTCACTTTACATTACGAACTTGGAGTGAGATTCTTTAATTTTATACAAACAGTTTGAATATTTCAAAGTCGACTATAGTCATTGTAGATACCAAAATATGGACCGCCAGGTGGATATAGGAAAGACACGAGAATCCGGTTTAAAGATCATGTATCGTGTTCTGAAGATCTTCCTCAGTGACTTGTCAAATCAAGTCAGAGTCACCATTATTGACTAGTTGACGAGGTAAAAGCGATGTGCGAGATAGTGTTTCATCACGAAGTAAGCTCCTAGGGGAACATGGGCCATGAAGGATCAATGGAGTACCCTACAAGATACCCGCCGTGAAGTGGAAAAGGACGAAGTAAGATTACTTGGTTGAGAAGACAAGCCGCGAATTAGATAAATTATGAAGCAAGAAAAGAGACAGGTGTCCCGACAAGCCCATGTGAAGTTGGCGAAAGAAGGGGAAAAGCTTTATGGAAAACGGTCTGGGCGAAGTGTAAAGCGCCTCTGCGAGAACGTGACGAGATAAAATGAGTTGTGCTCCATTAGGGTTAGATGGCCTATAAATAGAGGTCCTTGGAAAATGTATTGGGGATCGGATTTGGAGAGAGTGGGAGAGCTTAGCCTAGAGAGAAAGATTAGGGTTTCCTTGTGTTCAAGAACTTGTATCTTTGTTACTTTGAATGATTCATCAATAAAGATTTCTGTGTTTATATTACTTTGTATGTCTTAGATCTTGGTTGCTATAACTTTGGGTGTACTACTGGATTTCAAATAGTTACATTTTGGCGTCCAGAAACAGAGATTAGATTGGGGTTCATCCTCATCTAAGATTTTGTGAAAAAATAAAACCATTTAAAGATTGTAATAGTTTGAAATTTAGGCGAGTTGTTTTGTGCAGATAGTTCTATAGAGTTAGTAATTTAGTAGTGTCTAAAGATCTAATATCTGGAAGAGAAAGTCAGTGAGGCGGCAGACGGAACACCAGATTTAGCATGAATTGAACGATGGCAAGAAAAGCAAGACGAGTGGAACCCCTAACAGCGGTAAGGAAGAGCAAGCGGTTGGAACCCCGGAAGGAAGGAGAGAAGGTAGAAGCGTCCATAAAAGATGAAAAACGAGAAATCATAAGGAAATGTAAAGGCAAGCAGAGAATATAGGATGAATCCATGACGGAACCAGCTCAAATCGTGAAAGCCGGGGCTATTACGGAATGGGAAACGAATCGAGACGAAGTGGAGGGGAACGAGGGTGACAAAGACTTGACATTGAAAAAACCGAGTAAAGCAATCCGTCGAGATAAGGGGTGAGTAAAGTACCATCCGGAATGGCAAGCAGGAACGGTAAAACGAGACAGTCATGCGAAACGAGAGGAATACGAACATGACAACAAAATATAGGTTGAAATCTCGCAAGAAGGAAACGCTAGTTCCAAAATGATAACGGCTTCATCTCGGAAAAGGACCCTGTATTGGGAGGAGAGTCCCTACGAAGATTACGAACGAAGAATACATAAAATAAGAATACTAGAAGGATACGACCGAGAAAGAAACCTAAGAAGGCTGTTAGTGGAGGCGAGAACGGAAAATCATAAGTTAAGACACGAAAAAGGAATGAGGCGTGAGGAGCAAAGCAAAAACAAGGGGCGAGAAAGAGATATCGATGAATCGGTAAGAAGGATTATGGACCACGAAATATTACGAGAGCTACGAAGATTGAGGATTCAGATGGGAAATTCGCAAAGGCAAGACAATTTTCAGTGGATGGAGAAGAAGCTTATGTTGACCGCTATGGTAAAAACAACGTCAGAAGGAGAGCTGAAGCGGATTGACCAAAAGAGGGAAAAATCCTTGCAGAAGGATCGAAATCCGCGAAGTGATAAAGCCAAAAAACACCATCTGAGGAACATAAAGCCAAAGAAGCAAGGAGTAAACTCTTGGATATAGTTAGAACTCTCAAAGCTTAACACAACTGTGGAGAGGATATGGGAGGAAGTGATACTGACTGAGGAAATTCCAACACCACCGAATATTGGAAGATAACCAACACCTAGGAAGAGTCATGAGTTCTGCAGATATTATAGTTTTCATGGACATCATACGAACAATTGCAGGAACGTTAGGAAGATCATACTTCACCTCATGGAACTGGAAAAACTCGCACATTACGTAGAAGGTCGGGAATTACCACCAGCACCTCAACATTATTATGAAAACCTGACGGGACAGCATCAAATTAACGCAGACCAAGGAGGGAAGTCATTTGGCTGCAATTTTTTAGTACATTCGAAGGAAGATTTCCTCAGCTGCCAAGATAACGTGCTCTCAAGGATATACAAGGTGGACCATGAATGAAACGAGGTATTTCCAATAGAAAAGAAAGAGCCACTATAGGAATGGCAAAAGAGAGACATATCATTTTCAGCACGGGATGCACCAAAAGGAAGGGATCAGCATATGAAATCGTTGGTCATCACCTTGACCATTTGTAAACATTTGTTAGAAGAAGAAATCCAACGAAGAATGTGTGATGTGGACAAGGTCTTGGTAGATATGGGGATTTCGGTAGATGTACTCTTCTACCATAAGTTCAAAGCCTTGGGGTATGAGGATTCTGACATGATACCATCGGCATATGCACTTTACGGATTCAATGGGGTGGTAACGAAACCAAAAGGCGAGATACGTGTGAGGATCCTCGCAGGAGAATTAGAAACAATGGTTACCGTTTGCGTGGTGGATGTGGAGTCACCCTACAACGCCCTCGTGGGCCGACCATGGATCCATGGGATAAAGGGAGTCGCGTCAACCTAACACCAATTGTTACGATTCCCCATGCCCAGTGGGATTGGTGAAATACGTGGAAGCAGCAAGGACGCGGAAAAATGCGATGAGAAGGACATTGAGAATTATGAGGGAAGATTGAAAATGAAGAAGGAACGAAAGAATAAAATGCTTGAGTTGAAAAAATAGGATGAGCTAAGGGTATACATGGAAAGAGCTAAATAAGGATGGGAAATCCCCAGTGAGATACCAGAAGAAGAAGGAGAGCTCGTGAAACCGATAAAGGAGACGACACCACTAGGAGAACCGGTCATGAACTTTGCTGCGGTGGAACCAACAAAGGACGTAAACTTGGGGACTGACATGAACCCAAGATCCTAAAAATTGGGACGACAATGGACAAAGAAGAAGAAGCGAGGCAAGTTGAATTGCTAAAAAAATATGGTGACACATAATGTATTTTCAAATGTTGTTGTAGATAGTGGTGAAAACTGGGTTCTTTTCGAACTTGTGAAGGTAACTTTTTTTTAGATTTAAATAAATAAAATTATATGCACAATATTAACAAAATATGGGAGAGAATTTTTACTGGGGATCAGGATTCCACCATCCACCAAAATTTATGTGATTCAATAACAATTCTTATCATGCAATTCTAGACAATATAACTCCAATCAAAGGAAAATTGTGATTCTAATCATTGCCTAAATTAGATTTTGAAAACATCCATTGTTAATCGCGAGCATGAAGTATCAAAAGCAATTTACTAAGCATACTCCATCAAGAGAAAACACAATTGATTAATAAAAATCATTTACTCCATATTTATTCGGTGCAATTAATCATAAAAGAGTTGCATAAATAAATTTAAATAAAGTTTACCACATAACTTTTGAAAGAACAGCTTCCTCCGTCACCCCTGGGATTGGACTTAGCTACTCATGATGAAAAACCTCTCAAAATGATTCATTGATTCTCAAAAGTTGTTTACAATCAAGAGAAAATGTAAATATAATCGGGTTTGCAACGCATATAAACGTTACACACTGCTGTTACAAGAGCGACAGAAATGAAAAGGTGTTCCCTGGTTGAATCGACCCACAGCTGAGTGTCGCAGACGCTTGCAAAGAACGACTGCTGCTGCAAGACTGTTCTTCCCGTTCTTCCTCTCTCGCACCAGCATAAACTTTCTCTCTGTATGTTTTTGTTCTTTGATTCTCTCGACTCCAAACTCTCCCCCAAAACTCTCCAACTCTTCTAAACTCTTTAGACTTGTATTTATAGTGTTTTAAACAAAAATATCCGACCATAACACCGTATAATCTCCCATTAATCCCGTCATTGCTCGCTGCCCATATTTAACAATAATTTCCATTTTTGGCTTCTACACACGTAAACTTTGATCCTGCACGCTCTAGTTAACCTTCCCAACGCCTCCAAAGTCATCGAACTCCTCCAAAACACTCCATGCATGGCAAACACACAATCAAACTCGTGTTACAGGACACGTTGCTCTGTTTTGAGCTCGTGACTCAAACCAGGATTTCCAGCCAATTCCGATCAAATCCGATGCCCACAATGTGTTCCTTAAGCTATATCACATCTTCCTACCAAGTTTGAGCCATTGAATCGCAACACAACACCTTCATTTTGTCGATTTAAAATCTGCCAGTTGATGAACCAATTTTCCCGCCAAAAAGTTTATTTGAATTTGAGAAGAAGGTGCCCCTTATCCAGAGTGCTGGGGTGCGAATAGTAATTTGGGTGGAAATAGTAATTTTTCTGGGATCCTCCGGTACATTTCTTGGGACGTTTCCGGTGCATTTCTGGGGTACCTTTCAGTGCATTTCTCCGGGGTGTAAAACATTACTTATTGAGCAACTCTTTCTACACAAGGGGTATTTCTCCAAAAGCACCTAAACAAACATAAAAACACCACAATAAGCAAAAATGGGTACTAACAAAATACACAAAAGAGATGAAAGTAGACACATAAATGCGTCTATCAAATACCCCCAAACTTATTATTTGCTAGTCCTCGAGCAAAATTTATTCTTGAAAAGTGACCGAGTTAATCTCGGGTGGGTTTATCAGAGGTGTACCCACAAAAACCAATACTCCAGACCCTAACTATCTGCGCAAAATCTTAGAAAGAACTAAAGAACCTCCTTGGTTGGCATACTTATTAATTACAGGAGGAAGTACCCTGACGCGAAATTCCAATTACTGTATACGAGTTTGCACTCAAGCATACTAAAATTCATATAAGTGACAGAGCTCTACTAAGATAGTTTCACGATGGACATCATACTCGGAGTCAGACTAATCACATGAAAAGATTAAGAAGATGGAAAAAGAAAAATGTAGATGGTTGAAAAGTGAACGGTGTTTCCCATATCTGTCTGAAGGCCTCTGCCAAGGTGAACCTAACCTAAATGACTGAGATACCGGTCTGACTAATATTAACACACTGGCATATACAAGGGAACCAGTGGTCAATAACTGAAATCTTGATCAACAAACTGGCAAATACAAGGGAACCAGCAGTTGACTACACATAACCATTCACTTTTTTTTTTTTTTTTTTTAACTTAACGGCATGAATAGATATTTTTGATCCAAGCGCATGCTTCTTGTCGGCAGATTACACGATAGTTCACACGGGTCCTGCATTCCACGCTTGCTTAGGCGACGGAAACAGGGAGAACACACGCATATTGCTATCCAAGTGTTAATACTTATTCCGATTGGTCTAACTGGTCCGGTCTTTTTTTTTTTTTTTTTTTTTTTTTGAAAAAGGTAACTCAGTCACTCTATTTCACCCTAGCAAAGGTAACAACTTGAATCGTGTGCCCCACCAAATCACTTGAAACAAAAGAAAACTAAAAATAGAAAGTGAAAAGGACTCGACAAGATATGGCGAAACTATCATGTTATTTCTAACACCTGAGCTTTGTGCTTTTATGAATAGACTCTATAGATGTTTCCATCTAGTCAGATTGGTTCCTCAACTCCTAAAACAAAATGTTTCCATCCACTTAGATTGGTTAGTGCTATCCTAAATACGCATAATTTTTTAGGCTCTGGAGTTTATTTATTGCAACTAAAAAGTTTCTCCCATACCCCCAAACTTAAATCTAACATTGTCCTCAATGTTCTAAAGATGAAATTAAAAGCATGAACAAGGAGAGACAGTTACTATTTGAAGCAAAAGAGTGAAGGAAGGATATTACCGGGTTGCATGAGATTGGGTTACCTCCCAAGAAGTGCTAAGTTTAAAGTCTTCAGCCAAACTTAGGAAAGGATTAGTCAACTCGAACCATAAAGTAACAGTCGAAATAACTGTGGGTCTTCAAAACGAAAAAGAGCTGACCAAAGGAAACTACAATAACCCAAGAAAGTGAACAAGAATAACATGCCCTTATCTAGTTTCCTGATTAAGATATTTATATCTAATTGTGGTTCAGGTTCAGGTTCTATGAAAGGGTCTAAATAGAATATTTTCATTGGCTGCGTTTCTTCATAGATGGGATCCGAATCACTAGGTCTTAGAGTCTGTAAAAACTCAAATACGAACTTAGAATCACGAAGTAATAACCTAAATAATTGCGGATCCTCTAAGTCAGTCAGATATGACTTACAAAGTTGACCATAGTGAGAATTGTGGTCATTCTTAAGCAAATGTGTCGATTCTAATTTTCTAAGGCATTTAGGTTTAGTCTCACAACTTAATAAGTGACACATTTGAAATCTATACGTTCCCACAATTGGAAGAAAACTATTTGGTGGGAAAACAAAATCAATCTTGGTATTATTGCCTGGGTTAACCACATCAACCAGAGGATGGGTTTCCAACATTTGAGACTCTTGTTGGATATCATTAGGTTCTGGAAAACGATTATGAAGATAATCTTGTAAGATGGTTGAGGCATTGATGTCAATTTAAAATCTGCCAGTTGATGAACCAATTTTGTCGATTTAAAATCTGCCAGTTGATGAACCAATTTTCCCGCCAAAAAGTTTATTTGAATTTGAGAAGAAGGTGCCCCTTATCCAGAGTGCTGGGGTGCGAATAGTAATTTGGGTGGAAATAGTAATTTTTCTGGGATCCTCCGGTACATTTCTCGGGACGTTTCCGGTGCATTTCTGGGGTGCCTTTCAGTGCATTTCTCCGGGGTGTAAAACATTACTTATTGAGCAACTCTTTCTACACAAGGGGTATTTCTCCAAAAACACCTAAACAAACATAAAAACACCACAATAAGCAAAAATGGGTACTAACAAAATACACAAAAGAGATGAAAGTAGACACATAAATGCGTCTATCAACACATTTGCTTGGAGCATGGTGAAAATGCCAGGAATTGATCCACGGGTAGTTTGTCATAGATTGGAGCTAGATCCGACAGTCAAAAAAATCAGGCAACGAATAAGGAAGATCGCCACAACATATCATGAGCAAATCGATAAGGAAATTTAAAAGATGATGGATGCAGGAATCATAAGGCCGGCAAAGTATCCAGATTGGATTGCGACCATGGTAATCGTGCCCAGAAAGAACAATGGAATAAGAATATATATTGATTTTAGCGACCTGAATACCGCGTGCCCCAAAAATAGCTTTCCCCTAACAAATATCCCACAGATGGTGGAATCAGCATCAGGATACAAAAGGTTGTCATCCATGGATGGGTATTGTGGATACAATCAAATACCATTGGCTGAGGAAGACCAGGAACACACGGCTTTCTTCGCTCCTAGGGGGTTGTACTGTTACACCAGGATGCCATATGGATTGAAAATTGCGGGGGAGACATATAAACGGATGGTGGAGAAAATTTTCGCCAAGTGGGTACATACGAAGTTAGAAGTTTATGTGGATGATATGCTGGTCAAGACAAAGGATTCAGGGGAGCATGTGGAAGACCTGAGAGAGATCTTTGAACAGATGAGGAAATACAAAATGAAGATAAACTTAATAAAGTGCATCTTTAGGGTTGAATCAGCGAAGTTTCTGGGACATATAGTTTCACGAAAAGGCATAGAAGTTGACCCAGCAAAAGTCCAGGCTATACTAGAAATGCCTTCACCTGCCACCATAAAAGACATACAGAAATTAAATGGGCGGATAACGTCTTTGGGAAGATTTATCTCGCGGTCCTCAAACAAATTTAAGCACTTCTTTGACATTTTGAAGAAAGGAGAAAAGTTCGCGTGGACGCAAGAGTGTTAAGAAGCTTTGAAGGATATAAAGGAGTACCTTATTAAATTGTCAATCTTACAAAAACCAGAACCCGGAGAGGAGCTGTTGCTTTGTCTCGCGGCAACACAAAACACTATTAGTGCCGTCTTACTTCGGAACGACGAGGGGTAGAGAAACCAATCTTTCAGGTTCAAAAAACCCTTAGCTCCGCGTAGAAAAATTACCCAAAGATTGAAAATTTGATACTAGTAATTTTTTACACATCACAAAAGTTATGGACTTATTTCCAAACCCACAGAATTAAACTCCTTACAAGAATTCCTGTAGAATCAGTCTTGAAGAATTCAAAAAGAGTTTGGAGAGTAGAAAGATGGAATACCTAGATTGATCAATTTAAGCTAAAGTATGAAGTACAGACTTCTACGAAGTCACACATAATCGCAGAGTTTCTCGCTGAATTTCTCTCGGGATCGAGAAGACGAAAGCATAGGGGAAATGATGGATGTAGACAACAGTCGGCCAGACCCTAAGGACTTATTACAATAGAATCATCCCAGAAGATGGGATATATTCGTCGACGGATCATCAAACAGTTGCGGAGGAGGAATAGGAATAGTATTCACTTCGCCCACTGGGATCATGATAGTTTTCTGCTTTCGGTTGGAATACAAAGCAACAAATAATGAGACTGAGTATGAAGCGGTGATACAAGCTTTGAGGATTGTGAAAGGTGTATACTTTATATCATGGGACAGAGTTAATACCAACAAAGAAAATGGCGGCTTAGGCTTTCGTTACTTAGAGTGCTTCAATAAAGCTCTATTGAAAAATTCTGTATGGAGATTATACCACACCTCTAACCAACTTTGGGCAAATGCGTTAAAAGAGAAATTTTTTTCAGATACATCGATTTTACACTCAAAGAAGATGAAGAACACAACCTAGACATGGAAGAGCATTCAGGGTGAAATAGCATTTTTGCATAAGTACAGCTTCTGAGATGGAAAAAAAATCCTAACTTTGAGGATAATTGGATACTAGGGGAACAAGTACCACCTATCACAATAGGATACTTCAACTTAGCAGTATCTTACAATATTGTAAGTAATCTCATTGACAAAGAAAAAAATATTTGGAAAGTCTGGATTTTACATCAGCTTTTCTCACCTGCATATATCCTCAAAATTTTGTGTATGGAAATCCCTATTCACTCTCTATACAAGCTAATATGGTCACTTACTCGCAATCGGAAATTTACAGTCAAGTCTGCATACAGAAAATTGGTGGAGATAAAAAAAAAATGCAGCTGCAAACTATGATGCTGAGATGGAAGCTTTTCGGAAACAACTATGGAAATTAAATACTTTACCAAGGATTAAAACCTTCCTGTGGAATTGCATCAAGACATAATTCCATCGAGTGAACGTATGGGGAGGGTAATGCATTACAATAGAGAAATTTGCAGCATTTGTCAACATGAGACTGAAACAACTAAACATATTCAATGGGAATGCGCTTTTTCTCAAGCTGTTTGGACATAAGTTTCAGGTGCAAGGAGAAGCATGTCAGATACAAATCACATTGTATCTCAATGGATAAGAAGCTGGTTCACTAATGATTTCACCAAATTAGACAGTGAATGGATAAAAATGGCTAATGCTTGTTGGGAAATTTGGAAGCAATGTAGAGATGTTTTTGGTGGAAAAAAACCCAACCCGGTGGAAGTTATACACATTGTACAACACCTCAACAACATAACAGAAAAAGGAATGCACAAACACAAATTCCTGGACAACATCAATATCCTAGCTAACACTTTACATGTCATGTGGTCAGCGCCTAGTACACCATTTTACTCTATTTGCTGTGATGCTTCTTTTATAAAGATATTTCTACTGGTGAACTTTCACGAGGGAGTTGCATCTATGAGTGTGGACAATCAGACGCATAACATACAGAGATAGAAGGTTTGTTGCATGCCATAAAATGGGCAGAGGAACTCAACTTGCAGCATGTAATGTTCGAGATTGATGCGCAGAATGTGGTAATTCCAGCAAATGGAGAGTATCAAAAAGTCAGATGGGAATCTCAGGCTCTTATCTTAGAGATCATGGGTTTTTTAAGCAAGCACCAATCATGACTTCCATTTTTATTAGTAGAAAGTTAAATAAACCAGCAGATAAGCTGGATAAACATTCTCGTACTTTTCAAGTTAGTAGGAATTGGATACAATATCCACCAAACTTCATTGTTGAATTATTACATGCTGATACAATGCCTATAAGAGGTTCCAGTTTTTAAATAAAATTATTTCTTTGCATCAAAAAAAAAGTAATGGGAAAAGGAGATATAGGACACAAAAAGGAATAGAATAATCACCATCCACCAAAATTTCTAGTTATAGAGTTAGACACATAATGTTAAACCATATTTTTAACAAAAAAATGTAAGACACTTCTACGTCAAAAAGAAAAAAAAAATCAAATACAAAACCATTGGTCACTCTTCCGAACATATATGATCTTTTATAAGAAGTATCAATGTGTTTTTGATGAGAGTCTGATTATTTTTTACGTTACGGTTGATTAAGAAAAGACACATGTTGGTAAGTTTTCTTAAATAGAACGGGAAAAGACACTATTGTTGGTCATTTTCGTCTATGAGTTATCTTCCTTGAACTTTTTGTTAGAGCGATTCTCAAGGATCATCCGATTGAAGTCTGATAGGCTTGCACTAGATGGACTCTTGATAATATTTTTGAAGATTTACGACTCTTAGTTTTTCTTGGAAAATTATATTTATTTGCGACAGATTCTCTAAAAATACTACACTAAAAAATAAAAATTATATTTATTTGCGACAGATTTTCCATTTTCTTCTTCTTACTTTGGGTATATTATTTCAATAAAAATACTACACTAACGAAAATATGTACGGAACATTTTCTCATATACATCATTGGATTTCATCGTGAACCCTAATAGAGAGATTATTTAGCCATTACAAAAGAAGAAAAAAGGCTACGAAAACAAAAGAAAACTACATTAATGCTCGGTGGAACCGGCCTCCGCTCCTTGATTGAATATCATGTTATATATAGGTCCGTAAGAATCCTACCGACACAAATATATGTCCATCACTAGTGCATGGAAGTTCATCTCAAAGTTTCATATTTTTCTTCTACTGAATTTCCACCACTTCATTTGATCATTACTGACAAAACAACTCATTGAAAGTACTTTGGCTCCCATTGAAGATTTGGTGTAAGCAAACATAGAACTATATGCCCTAATTTTATCCCGAAGTGTCTGTTTCCTCCTTGGTAGTCCAGCAGATTCTGTAACAACGTTGCATGATATCGATGTAACGGCAACCGCACTTTACCAGTGGAACAACAGATTGAGAACTCAGGTTCATTAGTTGTTTAAGATTTATTATCTCTCCTCGTACAATTGCACTACTTTAACGACACGTATGTGTTCAAGCACCAAAGTTCCAAACCTTGTTTACTTCTTCTATATATATAAAGAATTTGATTAGAAATGCGCAAATTAACTTCACATGAAGAATACATAATTCGGAAACAGTCACTTGGATTTGGGATATGAAACATCAGATTATGTGTTAAATTAATGTGACACCATGCCATTTGTTGTAAGTATAAGGTTCACTAGTATACCTGAAATTAAGTTTTGCAAAGATGATCTTCTAGCATAATTAAGTTAAATTATGTGGTCTTTAATCTCGTTTCGCTTGATTCTCCTTCGATTGATCAAATGTCGTGATTAAGATCAGTGTCTCATCTATTGTTTTTGAATTAAATTTTGGATTCCCGATCGTATTTGAATTGATTTTTCAAATGGCGTGTTTGTTTTGCTATTATGTTCAATGATAATCTGCTAGGAGAGCGAACTATAGAGGAAGATAACTGTGAAGGGCAATCTTTTAACACTAATTGACCAAGAGGAGTGTCGTTTCAAACCCAATGAGCAAGAAACGCAAAACGTTAAGATTAAGAGTTTTCACAAAAGTAACTAATGAGTTTTCTCAAAAAGTCAGATTTTATAACCGATATATTTCAATATGTATAACAAAGTTGATTCCTTGAATGAAAAAAACGTATCATCCAAATTATTTATTTGCTTCTTTTTTTTTAACTCTTGGTTGTAATCACATGCATTAGTTGATCCATATTTTCATGGTTTGGCAAAGGTGGACCGTGAACCATCAATGCAACCCATCTCAAAATTTGAGTTTGAGTTTGAAAGGACGAAATTGTCGAAGGAAGATGTACGATAATTAATTTACCGAGAGGTATCTGAACAGCTTGATCTCAATTATTTTACATCATTCATTTAATAGATGCTTTGTAATATAACTATTTTCTTAAAATCTACAGATATTGGAGTATCATCCCCGAATGCTTCAGGAATACCTGAATGGTTCAGATCAAACTAGCTTCCTGTACCCAAGGTACGCCACGTGATTAGATTCTCCGATCAACTTTGTTTATTATCCTTCTTTGTGAGACACCCTTTTTGAAGACGACTTTTGTTGTGCAATTATTTCTTACTTTGTCTATTAGTGAACATTAGTCGTGTCATGATTGTGATCATCCTGGTTCATATCACAGTTGCTGGAACAATTGTCGACATAATTAGATGTTCTAGCATATTTCCTCGATATAACTTGCAGAAGCATGTTGATTTTCTTAATGCTCATTGTGGTTCTAGGTAAACCAGTTCTAGTATAATTGCAGATAAACATGCTCATTTTATCGTTATATCTTTAGGTACCTATCATGAGGTTTTTGCATGTTCACCTGTAGTACATTGGAATTTTGATCTTTGTTGAAACACTATATTCTTACACTCCATAACCTATATTTGAGGTTTGCCAAACTAAGCAATTTCTGATCAAATCTATTAGTTTTGCTTCAGTTATTAAAACTATTAGTCGGTTTGTTATCAAATTTAATAATTTAGAATAAATATTTTATCTCAAGAGGAGTAGTTATCATAACTGACCATTTGCTCATTTTATGCCAACATAGTGGAGTTGATCGTTTCAAAGGACAGTTTGCTCATTTGGAGGAGCATTGTGTTAAAAGCGGTGAGAGAAGCACTCCTCCACTTCAGAGACAACATGCGTCTTTACCTAGGTAATTGTTTATACTCAATCATCTCATTGTCCCAATCATCGAAGTGCCAAAGATCTCTAAAAATTCACTCAGAATGATGTTGTTGAAGATGATTCATCTACTTAATTAATTTGTAGCAAATATTATTATCTTTACTTTTTTCCTTGAAAGCATTTGCAAAATGTAAATACAGAGCTCATAGTTTCCAACAGCAGAAAATATATGAAACATCTCACTTCTTAAACATAAATTACTAATACGATTAAAATACAACGAAACATCTCTACATGTTCACCTTTCTTGTTTATTGAGATGCTTCATCATTTATTGCAGCACATGATTCGCAAAAATAATGCAATTTCTTAGCGACTTATGTTAAGGTCGTTAGAGTTCACAAGGGGACATCACGACATGGTCATAATACTTTTCTGTAGGTCGTAAACTAGTAATTACATCCAACCTACTTTCTGTCCACTTTCAACTTGTGTCTTATGATCATCCTGGTGCTTGGAGTCTGTATCGAGAACCACAGATAAGATTCTTATTGGCAGTACTGACATCGTTTTCTTATAGTATACATTTTGTTTTCTTTACATATTTGTGCACCTACTGAAATTGGGATTTATTTGTCTTTTTCCATCTGAACTGATACGCTAGATTTTGGTTTCCACTCAACATTACTGCCTACTGACAAGAATTCGTTTTTTGAGTTACACTGTCAAATGTTTAACAGATTTGGTAATCTTACTTCTATTGTTTGTTTCATATGATTTGTCATCAAAGTTTCTATTTAGTTACTTCCTTTTCGTTTTATTGATGCAGTATCACTATCCAAGAACGTCTGCATAAGATAACAGAGTTTGTGAGTGAAGTTGCTCTTTACAGATATCAGTCATCAAATCTCATAACAAAATAAATAAGAACAATGTGCCTCCTGGTTCTAATGCTGATTTGGGAACTTCTGCTGTACATCTCAACAGCGCAGTAGCCGTACTGCATGTGAAATAGTTAAAATTGCACGTAACAGCCTTATTATGATGAAAATATGACAAAGATAAGAAATTTGACTTGGTTGTCCTTGCTGGTACACAGTCGAAAACATTATTATACAATTGGTTAGTTATTTATATGATAATGTTGGAGGTTTTATCTCTGCTTCTGTAATGGGATTTTTATAATAGCCATTCCACATTTGTGCTGTTCTGTGTGAAGGTGGTTCGGCGAAGTTCTACCAACTCAGAAAAAGATATACTGAAAATACGAGATGCTGCGAATTCAACATCCATAATATATTAGTAACCCTATTCACTTATTCTGTGTATTTTTAACGGCTAATGACTGATGAGATTTTTTTTTTTTTTTTTGATAAAGAAATGACTGATGAAACGTCAAGCACATTCCACTTATGGAACAATTAAAGAAAAAAATCACTTCTGGAATTAGCCAACATTGCTGAAGTACAAATGGGTACCGTTGAGCTTGCTCTTGAGTACAAAATCAATTCATATAATTTTATTGCCACTCCTTGGATGTTGTTAGGCTTGTAAATTGGACCTGGAACCGCACACACATTTATGCTAGCTGGTGAAATGTCAAAGTACAGCAAGGTGAAAAACCTGACTGCGGATGTGTGAGGAAATGGAGATCTTCCATAGCATTGAGGAAAACCAATACTTAAAACCACTAAATTGTAATGGCAGAATGAGACTTGTGAAGAAGGTCTGACGTGTTTTATTGTACATTAAGATCTTCCAAAGGAATATTTGTATGCTTATGAGGAAATGGCTACCAGCAAATTTAGTCAAAACGTTTTTCGACGAAGATGATTTATCTAGAAATATGTAAATACAAAGCTCACAATTTCCAACCATAGAAAATATATGAAATTATTGCAACATAGAGCTTCAATTGCTCATAATTAAACACCAAATACAAACAAAAATTACAAACGAAATACAATGAAACATCTCTACATGTTCATCTTTCTTATACAATGTATATTGAGACGCTTCATTTTTTATTGAAGAATATGAATTGCAAAAGCTTGCGGGACTTGAAGATATTCATCGAACTGGTAACTGGTAATGAGGAGCCTTACCACGAGGAAGTGATGTGAATATGTGAGCAGTCGGAGGAGGTGATTCATACTTGAAAACTATTGGGAGTAAGCTGGGGCGGTGACCGTTCTTAGTAGATGGGGGTGGGAGGCTTGTAAACTGGTGTAGGTTTGTAAACTGGGGTAGGCTCGTAAACTGGAGCCTTGTAGACTGGTTTAGGCGTGTAGACGGGAGCCTTGTACACTGGTTTAGGAGCGTAGACGGGAGCCTTGTAATAAGGTTTAGGTGTGTAGATAGGAGCTTTGTAGACTGGTTTAGGAGTGTATACGGGAGCCTTGTAGACTGGTTTAGGAGTGTAGACGGGAGCCTTGTAGTAAGGTTTAGGAGTGTAGACGCGAGCCTTGTAGTAAGGTTTAGGTGTGTAGGCGGGAGCTTTGTAGACTGGTTTAGGCGTGTACACAGGAGCTTTGTAGATTGGTTTAGGCGTGTAGACGGGAGCTTTGTAGATTGGTTTAGGCGTGTAGACGGGAGCCTTGTAGACTGGTTTAGGAGTGTAGACGGGAGCCTTGTAATAAGGTTTAGGAGTGTAGACAGGAGCCTTGTAATAAGGTTTAGGAGCTTTGTAGATTGGTTTAGGCGTGTAGACAGGAGCTTTGTAGATTGGTTTAGCCGTGTAGACCGGAGCTTTGTAGACTGGTTTAGGAGTGTATACGGGAGCCTTGTAGACTGGTTTAGGAGTGTATACGGGAGCCTTGTAGTAAGGTTTAGGCGTGTAGACCGGAGCCTTGTAATAAGGTTTAGGTGAGTATATGGGAGCTTTGTAAACTGGTTTAGGAGTGTATACCGGAGCCTTGTAGTAAGGTTTAGGTGTGTATACGGGAGCTTTGTAAACTGGTTTAGGATTGTAGACCGGAGCCTTGTAGTAAGGTTTAGGCGTGTAGACGGGAGCTTTGTAGACTGGTTTAGGCGTGTAGACGGGAGGCTTGTAGACTGGTTTAGGTGTGTAGACGGGAGCTTTGTAGACAGGTTTAGGAGTGTAGACCGGAACCTTGTAGTAAGGTTTAGGCGTGTAGACGGGAGCTTTGTAGACTGGTTTTGGAGTGTAAACCGGAGCCTTGTAGTAAGGTTTAGGCGTGTAGACTGGTTTAGGCGTGTAGACCGGAGCCTTATAAACTGGTTCAGGCGTATAAACTGGAGCAGGTTTATATACTGGTGCAGGCTTATACACCGGAGTTGGAGGTGGTGGTGAATCATAGAAATAACCATTTGCGGTGGTTTGAGAAGGGAAGCTAAGAGATATGAATAGCACTAAAAAAATGGTGATAGAAGAAGTCATTGAGGCTCCAATTCCTGCCATCCTGATCTTTTGTATTTTCTAATGCTGTTTCTGTGGTGTATCTTCTCATACACTTCGCATTCCTATTTATATACTTCTTATTTGATAATGTTCTTGAATTAAAAATATCCCAGTTGTGGCAAAATGAAATGAAAAAAGAGGACATAATTGAAACAGTTTGTTTGCGGAATTTCCACCTTGATGCGAAATTTTGATCATTTGACTTGGCATGGCTATCCTTGCTGGTAGACATTATCGTCTAGCATTATTGCCCAATTGGTTAGTTTAATTTTTTGATAATGCTGGAGGTTTTGCGGTGGGATTTTAATAATAGCCTGTTTAATTATCCAGATATGGGTGCTATTCTGTTCATGTTAATTTTCTGAGGTATATCAAGGTGGTTTTGCAGATCAAGTCCAGAGATTGTGGCCCTTGAATTGAAAGCCAATGAGAAACGCCACTGTGTCGGGGGTAATATCTTTAGGAAATTTCCACCATAAAGTGAAGTTTTTGATCGTTTGACTTGGTTGTCCTTGCTGGTACACACTGGAAAACATTATTGTACAATTGGTTAGTTATTTATATGATAATGCTGGAGGTTTTACGGAACTGCTTCTGTAATGGAATTTTTATAATAGCCATTTCACATTTGTGCCGTTCTGTGTGAAGGTGGTACCGCGAAGTTCTACCAACTCAGAAAAAGGTATACTGAAAATACGAGATGTTACGGATTCTACATCCATAATATATTACGCAACCCTATTCACTTATTATTTTTGTGTATTTTTAACGAGTAATGACTAATGAGATTGATGTAACAACATAAATGTACAAATAGACAATATAGCTTTGTCAGTGGTGAAAAATAATATGCAGAAAGACTTTATCTCTTTTCTGGCTTATGATGCAACATGAATATCATTTTCGTGCATGTGTCGGAGAACTAATTCTACGACTCAGATCTTTTTCGTTTCAAGCTTAATTTCAAACACATATTCTGTATGATACGACAGGGTCACTTTACATTACGAACTTGGAGTGAGATTCTTTAATTTTATACAAACAGTTTGAATATTTCAAAGTCGACTATAGTCATTGTAGATACCAAAATATGGACCGCCAGGTGGATATAGGAAAGACACGAGAATCCGGTTTAAAGATCATGTATCTTGTTCTGAAGATCTTCCTCAGTGACTTGTCAAATCAAGTCAGAGTCACCATTATTGACTAGTTGACGAGGTAAAAGCGATGTGCGAGATAGTGTTTCATCACGAAGTAAGCTCCTAGGGGAACATGGGCCATGAAGGATCAATGGAGTACCCTACAAGATACCCGCCGTGAAGTGGAAAAGGACGAAGTAAGATTACCTGGCTGAGAAGACAAGCCGCGAAGTAGATAAATTATGGAGCAAGAAAAGAGACAGGTGTCCCGACAAGCCCATGTGAAGTTGGCGAAAGAAGGGTAAAAGCTTTATGGAAAACGGTCTTGGCGAAGTGTAAAGCGCCTCTGCGAGAACGTGACGAGATAAAATGAGTTGTGATCCATTAGGGTTAGATGGCCTATAAATAGAGGTCCTTGGGAAATGTATTGGGGATCACATTTGGAGAGAGTGGGAGAGCTTAGCCTAGAGGGAAAGATTAGAATTTCCTTGTGTTCAAGAAATTGTATCTTTGTTACTTTGAATGATTCATCAATAAAGATTTATGTGTTTATATTACTTTGTATCTCTTAGATCTTGTTTACTATCACTTTGGGTGTACTACTGGATTTCCAGTAGTTAGATTTTGACATCCTGAAACAGGGATTAGATTGGGGTTCATCCTCATCTAAGATTTTGTGAAAAAATAAAACCATTTTAAGATTGTAATAGTTTGAAATTTAGGCGAGTTGTTTTGTGCAGATAGTTCTATAGAGTTAGTGATTTAGTAGTGTCTAAAGATCTAAGATCTGGAAGAGAAAGTCAGTGAGGCGGCAGACGGAACACCAGATTTAGCAAGAATTGAACGATGGAAGGAAAAGCAAGACGAGTGGAACCCCTAACAACGGTAAGGAGGAGCAAGCGGTTGGAAGCCCGAAAGGAAGGAGAGAAGGTATAAGCGTCCATAGAAGATGAAAAATGAGAAATCATAAGGAAATGTAAAGGCAAGCAGATCATATAGGATGAATCCATGACGGAACCAACTCAAATTGTGAAAGCCGGGGCTATTACGGAAGGGGAAACGAAGCGAGTAGAAGTAGAGGGGAACGAGGGTGACAAAGACTTGAAATTGAAAAAACCGAGTAAATCAATCCGTCGAGATAAGGGGCGAGTAAAGTACCAGCCGGAATGGCAAACAGGAACGGTAAAACGAGACAGTCATGTGAAACGAGAGGAATATGAACGTGGCAACAAAATAGAGGTTGAAATCTCGCAAGAGGAAAACTCTAGTTCCGAAATGATAAAGACTTTATCTCGGAAAAGGACCCTGTATTGGGAGGAGAGGCCCTACCAAGATTACGAACGAAGAATACAGAAAAGAAGGTTGCTAGAAGGATACGACCGAAAAAGAAACCTAAGAAGGCTGTTAGTGTAGGCGACAACGGAAAATCATAAATTAAGACACGAAGAAGGAATGAGGCGTGAGGAGCAAAGCAAAAACAAGGGGCGAGAAAGAGATATCGATGAATCGGTAAGAAGGATTATGGACCACGAAATATTACGAGAGCTGCGAAGATTGAGGATTCAGATGGGAAATTCACAAAGGCAAGACAATTTTCAATGGATGGAGAAGAAGCTTATGTTGACCGCTATGGTAAAAACAACGTCAGAAGGAGAGCTGAAGTGGATTGACCAAAAGAGGGAAAAATCCTTGCAGAAGGATCGAAAGCCGCGAAGTGATAAAGCCAAAAAACACCAGCTGAGGAACATAAATCCAACGAAGCCAGGAGTAAACTCTTGGATATAGTTAGAACTCTCAAAGCTTAACACAACTGTGGAGAGGATATGGGAGGAAGTGATACTGACTGAGGAAATTCCAACACCACCGAATATTGGAAGATAACCAACCCCTAGGAAGAGTCATGAGTTCTGCAGATATTATAGTTTTCATGGACATCATACAAACAATTGCAGGAGCGTTAGGAAGATCATACTTAACCTCATGGAACAGGGAAAACTCGCACATTACGTAGAAGGTCGGGAATTACCACCAGCACCTCAACATTATTATGAAAACCTGACGGGACAGCATCAAATTAACGCAGACCAAGGAGGGAAGTCATTTGGATGCAATTTTTTAGTACATTCAAAGGAAGATTTCCTCAGCTGCCAAGATAACGTGCTCTCAAGGATATACAAGGTGAACTATGAAGGGAACGAGGTATTTCCAATAGAAAAGAAAGAGCCACTAGAGGAATGGCAAAAGAGAGACATATCATTTTCAGCACGGGATGCATCAAAAGGAGGGGATCAGCATATGAAATCATTGGTCATCACCTTGACCATTTGTAAACATTTGTTAGAAGAAGAAATCCAACAAAGAATGTGCGTTGTGGACAAGGTCTTGGTAGATATGGGGAGTTCGGTTGATGTCCTCTTCTACCATACGTTCAAAGCCTTGGGGTATGAGGATTCTGACATGATACCATCGGTATATGCACTTTACGGATTCAATGGGGTGGTAACGAAACCAAAAGGCGACATACGTGTGAGGATCCTCACAGGAGAATTAGAAACAATGGTTACCGTTTGCGTGGTGGATGTGGAGTCACCCTACAACGCCCTCGTGGGCCGACCATGGATCCATGGGATAAAGGGAGTCGCGTCAACCTACCACCAATTGTTACGATTCCCCATTCCCAGTGGGATTGGTGAAATACGTGGAAGCACCGAGGATGCTGAAGAATGCGATGAGAAGGACATTGAGAATTATGAGGGAAGATTGAAAAGGAAGAAGGAACGAAAGAAGAAAATGCTTGAGTTGAAAAAAGAGGATGAGCTAAGGGTATACATGGCAAGAGATAAATAAGGATGGGCAATCCCCAGTGAGATACCAGAAGAAGAAGGAGAGCTCGTGAAACCGATAAAGGAGCCGACACCACTAGGAGAACCAGTCATAAACTTTGCTGTGGTGGAACCAACAAAGGACGTAAACTTGGGGACTGACATGAACCCAAGATCCTAAAAATTGGGACGACAATGGACAAAGAAGAAGCATGGTGAAAATGCCAGGAATTGATCCACGAGTAGTATGTCATAGATCGGAGCTAGATCCGACAGTCAAACCAATCAGGCAACGAATAAGGAAGATCGCCACAACATATCATGAGCAAATCGATAAGGAACTTTAAAAGATGATGGATGCAGGAATCATAAGGCCGGCAAAGTATCCAGATTGGATTGCGAACATGGTAATCGTGCCCAAAAAGAACAATGGAATAAGAATATGTATTGATTTTAGCGACCTGAATACCGCGTGCCCCAAAGATAGCTTTTCCCTAACAAATATCCCACAGATGGTGGAATCAGCATCAGGATACAAAAGGTTGTCATCCATGGATGGATATTGTGGATACAATCAAATACCATTGGCTGAGGAAGACCAGGAACACACGGCTTTCTTCGCTCCCAGGGGGTTGTACTGTTACACCAGGATGCCATTTGGATTGAAAAATGCGGGGGCGACATATCATCGGATGGTGGAGAAAATTTTCGCCAAGTGGGTACATACGAAGTTAGAAGTTTATGTGGATGATATGCTGATCAAGACAAAGGATTCAGGGGAACATGTGGAAGACCTGAGAGAGATCTTTGAACAGATGAGGAAATACAAAATGAATATAAACTTAATAAGTGCATCTTTAGGGTTGAATCAGCGAATTTTCTGGGACATATAGTTTCACGAAAAAGCATAGAAGTTGACCCAGCAAAAGTCCAGGCTATACTAGAAATACCTTCAACTGCCACCATAAAAGACATACATAAATTAAATGGGCAGATAACGGCTTTGGGAAGATTTATCTCGCGGTTCTCAGACAAATTTAAGCATTTCTTTGACATTTTGAAGAAAATAGCAAATTTCGCGTGGACGCAAGAGTGTTAAGAAGCTTTGAAGGGTATAAAGGAGTACCTTATTAAATTGTAAATCTTATAAAAACCAGAACCCGGAGAAGAGCTATTGCTTTGTCTCGCGGAAACACCAAACGCTATTAGTGCCGTCTTACTTCGGAACGACGAGGGGTAGAGAAACCAATTTTTCAGGTCCTAAAAACCCTTAGCTCCGCGGAGAAAAATTACCCAAAGATTGAAAAATTGATACTAGCAATTTTTTACACATCACAAAAGTTATGGACTTATTTCCAAACCCACAAAATTAAAGTCCTTACAAGAATTCCTATAGAATCAGTCTTGAAGAATTCAAAAAGAGTTTGGAGAGTAGAAAGATGGAATACCCAGATTGATCAATTTAAGCTAAAGTATGAAGTACGGACTTCTACGAAGTCACACATAATCGCAGAGTTTCTCGCTGAATTTCTCTCGGGATCGAGAAGACGAAAGCAAAGGGGAAATGATGGATGTAGACGACATTCGGCCAGACCCTAAGGACTTATTACAATAGAATCATCCCAGAAGATGGGATATATTCGTCGACGGATCATCAAACAGTTGCGGAGGAGGAATAGTAATAGTATTCACTTCGCCCACTGGGATCATGATAGTTTTTTGCTTTCGGTTGGAATACAAAGCAACAAATAATGAGACTGAGTATGAAGCGGTGATACAAGCTTTGAGGATTGTGAAAGAAATTGGATTATACGAAGTACGAATTACCAGTGATTCGCAGCTAGTGGTTCGCCAAATTGAAGGAAGATATAACACAGTTGATCCGGCGATGCAAAGATGTCAGCAACTCGTGAAAGAATACTCAATGAAGATACGAAGCCTTATTTGGAGAAACATAGGCCGAAACAATAACAGACATGCGGATGCACTTGACTTTATAGCCTCAATGATTGAGGATCCAAAAATCGGGCATATCATGATTGAGCGGTTAATGCAACCTTCAGTAAGCAGAGTGGAAAGGGAGTCCCAAGTGATAATGGTAGAAGAAATAGATGTGGAAATAAGCGATGATGATTGGCGAGCCCCCACCTATAACTATCCATCTCATCAAATGGGAGTTTTCAGAATCCCAAAGAAAACATTAAAAGAAATGGACGCTGTACAACGGAGATTCTGGTGGAAGAAAAAAGAAAGAAAAGGTGTATACTTTATATCATGGGACAGAGTTAATACCAACAAAGAAAATGGCTGCTTAGGCTTTCGTTACTTAGAGTGCTTCAATAAATCTATACTGGCAAATTCTGTATGGAGATTATACCACACCTCTCACCAACTTTGGGCAAAGGCGTTAAAAGAGAAATTTTTTCCAGTTACATCGATTTTACACTCAAAGAAGATGAAGAACACAACCTAGACATGGCAGAGCATTCAGGGTGAAGTAGCATTTGTGCATAAGTACATCTTCTGAGATGGAAAAAAGATCCTAACTTTGAAGGATAATTGGATCCTAAGGGAACAAGTACCACCTATCACAATAGGATACTTCAACCTAGCAGTATCCTACAATACTGTAAGTAATCTCATTCAGAAAGAAAAAAATATTTGGAAAGTCTGGATTTTACATCATCTTTTCTCACCTGCATATATCCTCAAAATTTTGTGTATGGAAATCCTTATTCACTCTACAAGCTAATATGGTCACTTACTCGCAATCGGCAATTTACAGTCAAGTCTGCATACAGAAAATTGGTGGAGATAAAAAAAAATACAACTGCAAACTATGATGCTGAGATGGAAGCTTTTCGGAAACAACTATGGAAATTAAATACTTTACCAAGGATTAAAAACTTCTTGTGGAAGTGCATTCAAGACATAATTCCATCGAGTGAACGTATGGGGAGGGTAATGCATTACAATGGAGAAATTTGCAGCATTTGTCAACATGAGACTGAAACAACTAAACATATTCAATGGGAATGCGATTTTTCTCAGGCTGTTTGGACATCAGTTTCAGGTGCAAGGAGAAGCATGTCAGATACAAATCAAACTGTATCTCAATGGATAAGAAGCTGGTTCACTAATGATTTCACCAAATTAGACAGTGAATGGATAATTAAAATGTCTAATGCTTGTTGGGAAATTTGGAAGCAATGATGTAGAGATGTTTTTGGTGGAAAAAAACCCAACCCGGTGGAAGTTATACACACTGTACAACACCTCAACAACATGACAGGAAAAGGAATGCTCAAACACAAATTCCTGGACAACATCAATAGCCTAGCTAACACTTTGCCTGTCATGTGGTCAGCGCCTAGTGCACCATTTTACTCTATTTGTTGTGATGCATCTTTTATAAAGATATTTCTACTTGTGAACTTTCACGAGGGAGTTCCATATATGAGTGTGGACAATCATACGCATAACATGCAGAGATAGAAGGTTTGTTGCATGCCATAAAATGGGAAGAGGAACTCAACTTGCAACATGTAAAGTTCGAGCTTGATGCGCAGAATGTGGTAGTTCCAGCAAATGGAGAGTATCAAAAAGTCAGAAGGGAATCTCAGGCTCTTATCTTAGAGATCATGGGTTTTTTTAAGCAAGCACCAACCATGACTTGCATTTTTATTAGTAGAAAGTTAAATAAACCAGCAGATAAGCTGGAGAAACATTCTCGTATTTTTCAAGTTAGTAGGAATTGGATACAATATCCACCAAAATTCATTGTTGAATTATTACATGCTGATACAATGCCTATAAGAGGTTCCAGTTTTTAAATAAAATTATTTCTTTGCATCAAAAAAAAGTAATGGGAAAGGAGATATAGGACACAAAAAGGAATAGAATAACCACCATCCACCAAAATTTCTAGTGATAGAGTTAGACCCATAAGGTTAAACCATATTTTTAACAGAAAAAAAGTAAGACACTTGTACGTCAAAAAGAAAAAAAAAAATCAAATACAAAACCATTGGTCACTCTTCCGAACATATATGATCTTTTATAAGAAGTATCAATGTGTTTTTGATGAGAGTCTTATTATTTTTTACGTTACGGTTGATTAAGAAAAGACACATGTTGGTAAGTTTTCTTAAATAGAATGGGAAAAGACACCACTGTTGGTCATTTTCGTCTATGAGTTATCTTCCTTGAACTTTTTGTTAGAGCGATTCTCAAGAATCATCCGATTGAGGTCTAATAGGCTTGCACTAGATGGACTCTTCATAATATTTTTAAAGATTTACGACTCTTAATTTTTCTTGGAAAATTATATTTATTTGCGACAGATTCTCTAAAAATCATCAGGAAGACGGGAGTTGGCTTCCAGTAATAAGGATCAACAAGTTTGTTGCAATTTCATGAATAAGTTACGAGTATATGGTAATTCTCCATTCTTTCGAGAGTCTTAATCCATCCATGTTTGGGCATATTATTTCAAAGGTAAGAATCTTATTTTCCATTTTCTTCTTCTTACTTTGGGTATATTATTTCAATAAAAATACTACACTAACGAAAATATGTACAGAACATTTTCTCATATACATCATTGGATTTCATCGTGAACCCTAGTAGAGAGATTATTTAGCCATTATAAAAGAAGAAAAAAGGCTACGAAAATAAAAGAAAACTACATTAATGCTCGGTGGAACCGACCTCCGCTCCTTGATTGAATATCATGTTATATATAGGTCCGGAAGAATCCTACCGACACAAATATATGTCCATCACTAGTGCATGGAAGTTCATCTCAATGTTTCATATTTTTCTTCTACTGAATTTCCACCACTTCATTTGATCATTACTGACAAAACAACTCATTGAAAGTACTTTGGCTCCCATTGAAGATTTGGTGTAAGCAAACATAGAACTATATGCCCTAATTTTATCCCGAAGTGTCTGTTTCCTCCTTGGTAGTCCAGCAGATTCTATAACAACGTTGCATGATATCGATGTAACGGCAACCGCACTTTACCAGTGGAACAACAGACTGAGAACTCAGGTTCATTAGTTGTTTAAGATTTATTATCTCTCCTCGTACAATTGCACTACTTTAACGACACGTATGTGTTCAAGCACCAAAGTTCCAAACCTTGTTTACTTCTTCTATATATATAAAGAATTTGATTAGAAATGCGCAAATTAACTTCACATGAAGAATACATAATTCGGAAACAGTCACTTGGATTTGGGATATGAAACATCAGATTATGTGTTAAATTAATGTGACACCATGCCATTTGTTGTAACTATAAGGTTCACTGGTATACCTGAAATTAAGTTTTGCAAAGATGATCTTCTAGCATAATTAAGTTAAATTATGTGGTCTTTAATCTCGTTTGGCTTGATTCTCCTTCGATTGATCAAATGTCGTGATTAAGATCAGTGTCTCATCTATTGTTTTTGAATTAAATTTTGGGTTCCCGATCGTATTTGAATTGATTTTTCAAATGGCGTGTTTGTTTTGCTATTATGTTCAATGATAATCTGCTAGGAGAGCGAACTATAGAGGAAGATAACTGTGAAGGGCAATCTTTTAACACTAATTGACCAAGAGGAGTGTCGTTTCAAACCCAATGAGCAAGAAACGCAAAACGTTAAGATTAAGAGTTTTCACAAAAGTAACTAATGGGTTTAATGAGAAATTGTTCTTCTTCGAAAAAGTGGCCAATCGGATCAGTATTGTCCACGTGGTTTACTTCAATTGGACAAAATGTGAGGGATGTTTTGAATCCTCCACATCATCCAAAACATTCTCTGTTATATTAAGAAGAATTAATATGGTTTCTTTTTTAAATTTAACCTAAATTAAAAATAATTCAAAAATTTATTTAATGAAATAAGAAAACGGTACATTTTGAATAACCGATGACATAAATTTTTTACTGCATATTTTTAAAGGAATGTGCACAAAACTGGACTTTATTTACGACTTATAATTTTTAACACTTATATTGATCACCACTCAATTTTTTTTCCATAAATCCTTAATACCACCTATAGATTTTATGCTTGCACCCACCAATAAAATCACCCAACAACTAATCCCAAAAAAAACCCCTAAGTTTCAAATCAATATTTGTTCCTCAATCTTTGCCATTCCCCATATCGTTTCCGCAAATCCCTACATGATCACCACGAGAGTGAGTCTTCTTCTTCTCCATTTCAACAACCTTCTCCCTTTCTAGGTGCGGAAAATGGGTCATTTGTCCAAATATTTTTAATACATGGTTCAAATGGACACCACAAAAATAGCAAGGATGAAACTGGATTCATCCTGACTTAAACTTAAAAAATAGCACGAATTGAACTGGATGCATCTTGATATTGTTTAAATGGACAAAAATTAAAAAGATACTGTTCAAATGGACAAAATATAAAAATAGCCAGGATGTAACAAGTTTCATCCTACCCATTTTCAAATATTTTTTTCTTATTTTTAATTTATATCAAGATGCAACCAGTTTCATCCTTGCTATTTTTTAAACTTAAGCCGCGATGAATCCAGTTTCATCTTTGCTATTTTTTTTTGTCCATCTCACCCATACTAATTTTTACTCGTCCATTTGAGCCATGATTTAAATTTTTCTGGACAAATGGCCCATTTTCCGTTTTTTTTTTTGCCATTCCACCCGAACTATTTTTTACTCGTCCATTTGAACCGTGATTTAAAAATATTTGGACAAATGACCCATTTTCCGAATTAAAAATAAGAAAAAGTATTTAAAAATTAGTAGGATGAAACTGTTTACATCCTGGCTATTTTTACATTTTTGTCCATTTAAACAGTATCGAAATCTAAATGTCTTTTTCACCCAGGAATTGTTGATTTTAGTCTTTTTGACCAATTTTGTGTTCTAAGTGAATATTAACAAAACCGAAATACATCGCAAACCCCAAAAACAAATATAACAAGGAAGTCTCTATCATGAATGTGCAGTGCATACTTCAAATTATACATAACACAATGATCAGAATCAGTAATATTGGAACATCTTGAATGGAAAATGGAATGACCTTAAAAATATACTAAATGTACAATAGGAAGACAAGCACGAATAGAACATTCAGTGACATCCCATATAAAAAATCAATAAAGCGATCCCGAAGGGCTATTTCGGGTTTTCTCCACTACCAACCCAAAGATTTTCTCCATGTTACAAAAATAAAATAAAATAAATAAATAAAGCCAATCAACTCGATATCCACCAGGGACGGGCGTCCCTATGTAGGGGCTAACCCGCGTTATAGCCCATTCTTAAATTAGCCTAAAAATGTATGTATAGGAAATGATGCTGATTTTGTTCTTAACCCAATGGTTATACAGACTAGCCCATTTGATTTTTTGAGAAAGCATACTACCAGCCCACTTGTTACCAATTTAACCGCCACTACTCAACAATATACCATGAAAATTAGACTTCACTAATTGACTCGATCAAAAATCTGATGAGTTTACAACATTTCTCAAAACGTCTTAATCCGATTTTTGAATATCTACTTATACATTAGAATAAAGAATCTTAAACGTCTTAATATATTTTCTTACCAACCAAAAAATTTCGGCGGCCTTTGGGCGCATTGTCCCGATAAAAACAAATTATTCCTAAGATATCTTCCTCAATGTCATTGGGTTTGAAAGGCTATGTCCCAATCATCTCATTGTCCCAATCATCGAAGTGCCAAAGATCTCTAAAAATTCACTCAGAATGATGTTGTTGAAGATGATTCATCTACTTAATTAATTTGTAGAAAATATTATTATCTTTACTTTTTTCCTTGAAAGCATTTGCAAAATGTAAATACAGAGCTCATAGTTTCCAACAATAGAAAATATATGAAACATCTCACTGAGCTTCTTAAACATAAATTACTAATACGATTAAAATACAACGAAACATCTCTACATGTTCACCTTTCTTGTTTATTGAGATGCTTCATCATTTATTGCAGCACATGATTCGCAAAAATAATGCAATTTCTTAGCGACTTATGTTAAGGTCGTTAGAGTTCACAAGGGGACATCACGACATGGTCATAATACTTTTCTGTAGGTCGTAAACTAGTAATTACATCCAACCTACTTTCTGTCCACTTTCAACTTGTGTCTTATGATCATCCTGGTGCTTGGAGTCTGTATCGAGAACCACAGATAAGATTCTTATTGGCAGTACTGACATCGTTTTCTTATAGTATACATTTTGTTTTCTTTACATATTTGTGCACCTACTGAAATTGGGATTTATTTGTCTTTTTCCATCTGAACTGATACGCTATATTTTGGTTTCCACTCAACATTACTGCCTACTGACAAGAATTCGTTTTTTGAGTTACACTGTCAAATGTTTAACAGATTTGGTAATCTTACTTCTAATGTTTGTTTCATATGATTTGTCATCAAAGTTTCTATTTAGTTACTTCCTTTTCGTTTTATTGATGCAGTATCACTATCCAAGAACGTCTGCATAAGATAACAGAGTTTGTGAGTGAAGTTGCTCTTTACAGATATCAGTCATCAAATCTCATAACAAAATAAATAAGAACAATGTGCCTCCTGGTTCTAATGCTGTTTGGGAACTTCTGCTGTACATCTCAACAGCGCAGTAGCCGTACTGCATGTGAAATAGTTAAAATTGCACGTAACAGCCTTATTATGATGAAAATATGAAAAAGATAAAAAATTTGACTTGGTTGTCCTTGCTGGTACACAGTCGAAAACATTATTATACAATTGGTTAGTTATTTATATGATAATGTTGGAGGTTTTATCTCTGCTTCTGTAATGGGATTTTTATAATAGCCATTCCACATTTGTGCTGTTCTGTGTGAAGGTGGTTCGGCGAAGTTCTACCAACTCAGAAAAAGATATACTGAAAATACGAGATGCTGCGAATTCAACATCCATAATATATTAAGTAACCCTATTCACTTATTCTGTGTATTTTTAACGGCTAATAACTGATGAGATTTTTTTTTTTTTTTTTGATAAAGAAATGACTGATGAAACGTCAAGCACATTCCACTTATGGAACAATTAAAGAAAAAAATCACTTCTGGAATTAGCCAACATTGCTGAAGTACAAATGGGTACCGTTGAGCTTGCTCTTGAGTACAAAATCAATTCATATAATTTTATTGCCACTCCATGGATGTTGTTAGGCTTGTAAATTGGACCTGGAACCGCACACACATTTATGCTAGCTGGTGAAATGTCAAAGTACAGCAAGGTGAAAAACCTGACTGCGGATGTTTGAGGAAATGGAGATCTTCCATAGCATTGAGGAAAACCAATACTTAAAACCACTAAATTGTAATGGCACAATGAGACTTGTGAAGAAGGTCTGACGTGTTTTATTGTACATTAAGATCTTCCAAAGGAATATTTGTATGCTTATGAGGAAATCGCTACCAGCAAATTTAGTCAAAACGTTTTTCGACGAAGATGATTTATCTAGAAATATGTAAATACAAAGCTCACAATTTCCAACCATAGAAAATATATGAAATTATTGCAACATAGAGCTTCAATTGCTCATAATTAAACACCAAATACAAACAAAAATTACAAACGAAATACAATGAAACATCTCTACATGTTCATCTTTCTTATACAATGTATATTGAGACGCTTCATTTTTATTGAAGAATATGAATTGCAAAAGCATGCGGGACTTGAAGATATTCATGGAACTGGTAACTGGTAATGAGGAGCCTTACCACGAGGAAGTGATGTGAATATGTGAGCAGTCGGAGGAGGTGATTCATACTTGAAAACTATTGGGAGTAAGCTGGGGCGGTGACCGTTCTTAGTAGATGGGGGTGGGAGGCTTGTAAACTGGTGTAGGCTCGTAAACTGGAGCCTTGTAGACTGGTTTAGGCGTGTAGACGGGAGCCTTGTACACTGGTTTAGGAGCGTATACGGGAGCCTTGTAATAAGGTTTAGGTGTGTAGATAGGAGCCTTGTAGACTGGTTTAGGAGTGTAGACGGGAGCCTTGTAGTAAGGTTTAGGAGTGTAGACGGGAGCCTTGTAGTAAGGTTTAGGTGTGTAGACGGGAGCTTTGTAGACTGGTTTAGGCGTGTAGACAGGAGCTTTGGAGATTGGTTTAGGCGTGTAGACAGGAGCTTTGTAGATTGGTTTAGGCGTGTAGACGGGAGCCTTGTAGACTGGTTTAGGAGTGTAGACGGGAGCCTTGTAATAAGGTTTAGGAGTGTAGACAGGAGCCTTGTAATAAGGTTTAGGAGCTTTGTAGATTGGTTTAGGCGTGTAGACAGGAGCTTTGTAGATTGGTTTAGGCGTGTATACGGGAGCCTTGTAGACTGGTTTAGGAGTGTATACGGGAGCCTTATAGTAAGGTTTAGGCGTGTAGACCGGAGCCTTGTAATAAGATTTAGGTGAGTATATGGGAGATTTGTAAACTGGTTTAGGAGTGTAGACCGGAGCCTTGTAGTAAGGTTTAGGTGTGTATACGGGAGCTTTGTAAACTGGTTTAGGAGTGTAGACCGGAGCCTTGTAGTAAGGTTTAGGCGTGTAGACGGGAGCTTTGTAGACTGGTTTAGGCGTGTAGACGGGAGGCTTGTAGACTGGTTTAGGTGTGTAGACGGGAGCTTTGTAGACAGGTTTAGGAGTGTAGACCGGAACCTTGTAGTAAGGTTTAGGCGTGTAGACGGGAGCTTTGTAGACTGGTTTTGGAGTGTAGACCGGAACCTTGTAGTAAGGTTTAGGCGTGTAGACTGGTTTAGGCGTGTAGACAGGAGCCTTATAAACTGGTTCAGGCGTATAAACTGGAGCAGGTTTATATACTGGTGCAGGCGTATACACCGGAGTTGGAGGTGGCGGTGAATCATAGAAATAACCATTTGCGGTGGTTTGAGAAGGAAAGCTAAGAGATATGAATAGCACTAAAAAAATGGTGATAGAAGAAGTCATTGAGGCTCCAATTCCTGCCATCCTGATCTTTTGTATTTTCTAATGCTGTTTCTGTGGTGTATCTTCTCATACACTTCGCATTCCTATTTATATACTTCTTATTTGATAATGTTCTTGAATTAAAAATATCCCAGTTGTGGCAAAATGAAATGAAAAAAGAGGACATAATTGAAACAGTTTGTTTGCGGAATTTCCACCTTGATGTGAAATTTTGATCATTTGACTTGGCATGGCTATCCTTGCTGGTAGACATTATCGTCTAGCATTATTGCCTAATTGGTTAGTTTAATTTTTTGATAATGCTGGAGGTTTTGCGGTGGGATTTTAATAATAGCCTGTTTTATTATCCAGATATGGGTGCTATTCTGTTCATGTTAATTTTATGAGGTATATCAAGGTGGTTTTGCAGATCAAGTCCAGAGATTGTGGCCCTTGAATTGAAAGCCAATGAGAAACGCCACTGTGTCGGGGGTAATATCTTTAGGAAATTTCCACCATAATGTGAAGTTTTTGATCGTTTGACTTGGTTGTCCTTGCTGGTACACACTGAAAAACATTATTGTACAATTGGTTAGTTATTTATATGATAATGCTGGAGGTTTTACGGAACTGCTTCTGTAATGGAATTTTTATAATAGCCATTTCACATTTGTGCCGTTCTGTGTGAAGGTGGTACCGCGAAGTTCTACCAACTCAGAAAAAGGTATACTGAAAATACGAGATGTTACGGATTCTACATCCATAATATATTACGCAACCCTATTCACTTATTATTTTTGTGTATTTTTAACGAGTAATGACTAATGAGATTGATGTAACAACATAAATGTACAAATAGACAATATAGCTTTGTCAGTGGTGAAAAATAATATGCAGAAAGACTTTATCTCTTTTCTGGCTTATGATGCAACATGAATATCATTTTCGTGCATGTGTCGGAGAACTAATTCTACGACTCAGATCTTTTTCGTTTCAAGCTTAATTTCAAACACATATTCTGTATGATACGACAGGGTCACTTTACATTACGAACTTGGAGTGAGATTCTTTAATTTTATACAAACAGTTTGAATATTTCAAAGTCGACTATCATCATTGTAGATACCAAAATATGGACCGCCAGGTGGATATAGGAAAGACACGAGAATCCGGTCTAAAGATCATGTATCGTGTTCGGAAGATCTTCCTCAGTGACTTGTCAAATCAAGTCAGAGTCACCATTATTGACTATTTGACGAGGTAAAAGCGATGTGCGAGATAGTGTTTCATCACGAAGTAAGATCCTAGGGGAACATGGGCCATGAAGGATCAATGGAGTACTCTACAAGATACCCGCCGTGAAGGGGAAAAGGACGAAGTAAGATTACTTGGCTGAGAAGACAAGCCGCGAAGTAGATAAATTATGGAGCAAGAAAAGAGACAGGTGTCCCGACAAGCCCATGTGAAGTTGGCGAAAGAAGGGAAAAAGCTTTATGGAAAACGGTCTGGGCGAAGTGTAAAGCGCCTCTGCGAGAACGTGACGAGATAAAATGAGTTGTGTTCCATTAGGGTTAGATGGCCTATAAATAAAGGTCCTTCGGAAATGTATTGGAGATCAGATTTGGAGAGAGTGGGAGAGCTTAGCCTAGAGAGAAAGATTAGGGTTTCCTTGTGTTCAAGAACTTGTATCTTTGTTATTTTGAATGATTCATCAATAAAGATTTTTGTGTTTATATTACTTAATATGTCTCAGATCTTGGTTACTATCACTTTGGGTGTACTACTGGATTTCCAGTAGTTAGATTTTGACATCCAGAAACAGGGATTAGATTGGGGTTCATCCTCATCTAAGATTTTGTGAAAAAATAAAACCATTTTAAGATTGTAATAGTTTGAAATTTAGGCGAGTTGTTTTGTGCAGATAGTTCTATAGAGTTAGTGATTTAGTAGTGTCTAAAGATCTAATATCTGGAAGAGAAAGTCAGTGAGGCGGCAGACGGAACACCAGATTTAGCATGAATTGAACGATGGCAAGAAAAGCAAGACGAGTGGAACCCCTAACAACGGTAAGGAGGAGCAAGCGGTTGGAACCCCGGAAGGAAGGAGAGAAGGTAGAAGCGTCCATAGAAGATGAAAAACGAGAAATCATAAGGAAATGTAAAGGCAAGCAGAGAATATAGGATGAATCCATGACGGAACCAGCTCAAATCGTGAAAGCCGGGGCTATTACGGAATGGGAAACGAATCGAGACGAAGTGGAGGGGAACGAGGGTGACAAAGACTTGACATTGAAAAAACCGAGTAAAGCAATCCGTCGAGATAAGGGGCGAGTAAAGTACCAGCCGGAATGGCAAGCAGGAACGGTAAAACGAGACAGTCATGCGAAACGAGAGGAATACGAACATGGCAACAAAATATAGGTTGAAATCTCGCAAGAAGGAAACGCTAGTTCCGAAATGATAACGGCTTCATCTCGGAAAAGGACCCTGTATTGGGAGGAGAGTCCCTACGAAGATTACGAACGAAGAATACATAAAAGAAGGATGCTAGAAGGATACGACCGAGAAAGAAACCTAAGCTAAGACACGAAAAAGGAAGGAGGCGTGAGGAGCAAAGCAAAAACAAGGGGCGAGAAAGAGATATCGATGAATCGGTAAGAAGGATTATGGACCACGAAATATTACGAGAGCTACGAAGATTGAGGATTCAGATGGGAAATTCGCAAAGGCAAGACAATTTTCAGTGGATGGAGAAGAAGCTTATGTTGACCGCTATGGTAAAAACAACGTCAGAAGGAGAGCTGAAGCTGATTGACCAAAAGAGGGAAAAATCCTAGCAGAAGGATCGAAAGCCGAGAAGTGATAAAGCCAAAAAACACCATCTGAGGAACATAAAGCCAAAGAAGCAAGGAGTAAACTCTTGGATATAGTTAGAACTCTCAAAGCTTAACACAACTGTGGAGAGGATATGGGAGAAAGTGATACTGACTGAGGAAATTCCACCACCACCGAATATTGGAAGATAACCAACCCCTAGGAAGAGTCATGAGTTCTGCAGATATTATAGTTTTCATGGACATCATACGAACAATTGCAGGAACGTTAGGAAGAGGAAAAAGAGATAACGGAAAAAATCGCACATTACGTAGAAGGTCGGGAATTACCACCAGCACCTTAACATTATTATGAAAACCTGACGGGACAGCATCAAATTAACGCAGACCAAGGAGGGAAGTCATTTGGCTGCAATTTTTTAGTACATTCGAAGGAAGATTTCCTCAGCTGCCAAGATAACGTGCTCTCAAGGATATACAAGGGGGACCAGAAGCAGCAAGGACGCGGAAAAATGCGATGAGAAGGACATTGAGAATTATGAGGGAAGATTGAAAAGGAAGAAGGAACGAAATAATAAAATGCTTGAGTTTAAAAAAGAGGATGAGATAAGGGTATACATGGAAAGAGCTAAATAAGGATGGGAAATCCCCAGTGAGATACCAGAAGAAGAAGGAGAGCTCGTGAAACCGATAAAGGAGACGACACCACTAGGAGAACCGGTCATGAACTTTGCTGCGGTGGAACCAACAAAGGACGTAAACTTGGGGACTGACATGAACCCAAGATCCTAAAAATTGGGACGACAATGGACAAAGAAGAAGAAGCGAGGCAAGTTGAATTGCTAAAAAAATATGGTGACACATAATGTATTTTCAAATGTTGTTGTAGATAGTGGTGAAAACTGGGTTCTTTTCGAACTTGTGAAGGTAACTTTTTTCTAGATTTAAATAAATAAAATTATATGCACAATATTAACAAAATATGGGAGAGATTTTTACTGGGGTCAGGATTCCACCATCCACCAAAATTTATGTGATTCAATAACAATTCTTATCATGCAATTCTAGACAATATAACTCCAATCAAAGGAATTGTGATTCTAATCATTGCCTAAATTAGATTTTGAAAACATCCATTGTTAATCGCGAGCATGAAGTATCAAAAGCAATTTACTAAGCATACTCCATCAAGAGAAAACACAATTGATTAATAAAAATCATTTACTCCATATTTATTCGGTGCAATTAATCATAAAAGAGTTGCATAAATAAATTTAAATAAATTTTACCACATAACTTTTGGAAGAACGGCTTCCTCCGTCACCCCTGGGATTGGATTTAGCTACTCATGATGAAAAACCTCTCAAAATGATTCATTGATACTCAAAAGTTGTTTACAATCAAGAGAAAATGTAAAAAATGGTTTGCAACGCATAAACGTTACAAACAGCTGTTACAAGAGCGACAAAGGGAAGTGTTCCTGGTTGAATCGACCCACACTGAGTCGCAGACGCTTGTAAAACGACTGCTGCGCTGTTCTTCGTTCTTCTTTCGCACCAGCAGAAAACTTTCTCTCTGTTGTTTTTTTCTTTGATTTTCGACTCCAAACTATCCCCCAACTCTCCAACTCTTCTCAACTCTTTACTTGTATTTATAGTGTTTTAGAACAAAAATATCCGACCATAACACCGTATAATCTCCCATTAATCCCGTCATTGCTCGCTGCCCATATTTAACAATAATTTCCATTTTTGGCTTCTACACACGTAAACTTTGATCCTGCACGCTCTAGTTAACCTTCCCCACGCCTCCAAAGTCATCGAACTCCTCCAAAACACTCCATGCATGGCAAACACACAATCAAACTCGTGTTACAGGACACGTTGCTCTGTTTTGAGCTCGTGACTCAAACCAGGATTTCCAGCCAATTCCGATCAAATCCGATGCCCACAATGTGTTCCTTAAGCTATATCACATCTTCCTACCAAGTTTGAGCCATTGAATCGCAACACAACACCTTCATTTTGTCGATTTAAAATCTGCCAGTTGATGAACCAATTTTCCCGCCAAAAAGTTTATTTGAATTTGAGAAGAAGGTGCCCCTTATCCAGAGTGCTGGGGTGCGAATAGTAATTTGGGTGGAAATAGTAATTTTTCTGGGATCCTCCGGTACATTTCTTGGGACGTTTCCGGTGCATTTCTGGGGTGCCTTTCAGTGCATTTCTCCGGGGTGTAAAACATTACTTATTGAGCAACTCTTTCTACACAAGGGGTATTTCTCCAAAAACACCTAAACAAACATAAAAACACCACAATAAGCAAAAATGGGTACTAACAAAATACACAAAAGAGATGAAAATAGACACATAAATGCGTCTATCAAATACCCCCAAACTTATTATTTGCTAGTCCTCGAGCAAAATTTATTCTTGAAAAGTGACCGAGTTAATCTCGGGTGGGTTTATCAGAGGTGTACCCACAAAAACCAATACTCCAGACCCTACTATCTACGAAAAATCTTGGAAAGCACTAAAGAACCTCCTTGGTTGGCATACTTATTAATTACAGGAGGAAGTACCCTGACGCGAAATTCCAATTGTTGTATACGAGTTTGCACTCAAGCATACTAAAATTCATATAAGTGACAGAGCTCTACTAAGATAGTTTCACGATGGACATCATACTCGGAGTCAGACTAATCACATGAAAAGATTAAGAAGATGGAAAAAGAAAAATGTAGATGGTTGAAAAGTGAACGGTGTTTCCCATATCTGTCTGAAGGCCTCTGCCAAGGTGAACCTAACCTAAATGACTGAGATACCGGTCTGACTAATATTAACACACTGGCATATACAAGGGAACCAGTGGTCAATAATTAAATCTAGATCAACAAACTGGCAAATACAAGGGAACCAGCAGTTGACTACACATAACCATTCACTTTTTTTTTTTTTTTTAACTTAACGGCATGAATAGATTTTTGATCCAAGCGCATGCTTCTTGTCAGCAGATTACACGATAGTTCCCACGGGTCCTGCATTCCACGCTTGCTTAGGCGACGGAAACAGGGAGAACACACGCATATTGCTATCCAAGTGTTAATACTTATTCCGATTGGTCTAACTGGTCCGGTCTTTTTTTTTTTTTTTTTTTTTGGAAAAGGTAACTCAGTCACTCTATTTCACCCTAGCAAAGGTAACAACTTGAATCGTGTGCCCCACCAAATCACTTGAAACAAAAGAAAACTAAAAATAGAAAGTGAAAAGGACTCGACAAGATATGGCGAAACTATCATGTTATTTCTAACACCTGAGCTTTGTGCTTTTATGAATAGACTCTATAGATGTTTCCATCTAGTCAGATTGGTTCCTCAACTCCTAAAACAAAATGTTTCCATCCACTTAGATTGGTTAGTGTTATCCTAAATACGCATAAATTTTTAGGCTCTGGAGTTTATTTATTGCAACTAAAAAGTTTCTCCCATACCCCCAAAATTAAATCTAACATTGTCCTCAATGTTCTAAAGATGAAATTAAAAGCATGAACAAGGAGAGACAGTTACTATTTGAAGCAAAAGAGTGAAGGAAGGATATTACCGGGTTGCATGAGATTGGGTTACCTCCCAAGAAGTGCTAAGTTTAAAGTCTTAAGCCAAACTTAGGAAAGGATTAGTCAACTCGAACCATAAAGTAACAGTCGAAATAACTGTGGGTCTTCAAAACGAAAAAGAGCTGACCAAAGGAAACTACAATAACCCAAGAAAGTGATCAAGAATAACATGCCCTTATCTAGTTTCCTGATTAAGATATTTATATCTAATTGTGGTTCAGGTTCAGGTTCTATGAAAGGGTCTAAATAGAATATTTTCATTGGCTGCGTTTCTTCATAGATGGGATCCGAATCACTAGGTCTTAGAGTTTGTAAAAACTCAAATACGAACTTAGAATCACGAAGTAATAACCTAAATAATTGCGGATCCTCTAAGTCAGTCAGATATGACTTACAAAGTTGACCACAGTGAGAATTGTGGTCATTCTTAAGCAAATGTGTCGATTCTAATTTTCTAAGGCATTTAGGTTTAGTCTCACAACTTAATAAGTGACACATTTGAAATCTATACGTTCCCACAATTGGAAAAAAACTATTTGGTGGGAAAACAAAATCAATCTTGGTATTATTGCCTGGGTTAACCACATCAACCAGAGGATGGGTTTCCAACATTTGAGACTCTTGTTGGATATCATTAGGTTCTGGAAAACGATTATGAAGATAATCTTGTAAGATGGTTGAGGCATTGATGTCAAGTCCCAAGTGAGGGACCTTACTAAGAGTTAAAGCACATGGAGAATGATACTCACCCCCAAACTTTGAGTTTTCGGCGTCTCTAGATAGACTGGTCATCACTGGCCTAATTTCTAGGTCAGCAATTGATTTTTCTAAGTCAGGTTCATCCTCGCTAATCTCTACGATTTCATCTAAGACTATTGTTTCTAAATCGTTTGACTCGATCTCAAGATAAACTGGTTCCTCTAAACCATCATCGGTTTCGTAAATAGGATATACTACATCGTCTGAAACGGGGGTATCTCTAGTCAAATCCTCGTCCTTTTGAATAGGTGAATAATTTTTAAAATTATTAGGATCTGAACCAGAAATAATATAATCATTATAAGGCTCAACTAGGGTAACAAATTCCTGATCACTATTCCCACATATTTCAGATTCTTCATCATCACTATCCTCATCATCATGATACAATTTTTGAAATTCCAGAATTCTCAATCTTTGTTCCAAACTACATGGTCTATGTTTATAATATTTCTCATAGATCGTTAGAGGTGATTCCTCAATAAAAGTTGGAGTATCCATATATCGCTGCCCACGCATATATTCACCAAGAGTCATTTCCGAAGACATCTCTTGATAACGAGAATTTCTAGACATATATTCTCGCAACGTCATCGCAGGTGGCGTCTCCTCAAAAGGATTCATCACCGAAGAAATATAAACTACAGAGGGATTCTATACAATCACAAACAAGGCCGACTCGACTCCACCAAAGCAAACCTAAAGATTTCTAACAAACAAAAAGCATGATGGATCCACTTAGATTGTTTCTAGACCAGCTTCTATCTTTCGAAAGGGAATTCGTTGCAATTTGAGCAAACCCCTCTGGAATCAATCCGAGTCAAAGTAAGTTGAATTGAGGCGAGGGAAGCTCAGTGGAGCTTTGATACCCAAGGCCTCACCGCTATCACAAGGCGGCGCAGTCACGCATTCAACTCACAGAAACCATCATGAACTTTGGAGTGTGCTTAAAGAGCAACCAATATTTTTCGAACGAGTTTCCTATTAAGCTCGTTACCCTATCGGTCTCGTTCTATTCCAAATTTTAAGCTTGGGTTCGCGTTAGGTTTTGTTTTCCTAAGGCGGGCAAGAAGGGAACGGTGATGAAATCCGAACCCTTATCTTGTTTAGGCCAGGCCTTGCCCTTTACTAGGAAAATAAAGACAGTCCGGTTCGTCCTCAAACAATTATCACCTTAAGGCATACAGTAACCCGCTTGCAGGAGATTCGCGGGTGTTTCGATTGGACTTACCTCCCGTACCAGAGGGGGGATGAACCGTTGTCGTCGACTCGGGCCACGACTCCTATGCCTTGTGCGAACCCGAGGGGCCGAGACGATATAGTAATCGTCGTCCTTCCCTGCACACAGTTTATATAATAATTTTTTTTTTTTTAATAATAATACCCTTCCGTAGGGTTAAAAAAAATTAAAGTCCAATTGTTTAAAGTCCAAAGTCCAAATAAAGTAAAGTGCAAAAGAAAAAGAAAAATAACCTAAAAAAAAATATATATAAAAATCTCTCTTATTTTTTCCTCTCTTTTCTATATATAAAACAAAAAAAAAGAAAATTCCTCTTTCGCTCCTTTCGCTTTAAGCTTTTCCTTCCATGGTCCTTAGTACTCCACTTCGAACCTGCAAATCAAAGATAAAAAGAAACGTAAAAAGGAAAAAAAATAATAATAAACCTAAAAAAATTCTACCTAAGCACAGGTCCGCGTCGGCGGCGCCAAAAATTTAATGTATTTTCAAATGTTGTTGTAGATAGTGGTGAAAACTGGGTTCTTTTCGAACTTGTGAAGGTAACTTTTTTTTAGATTTAAATAAATAAAATTATATGCACAATATTAACAAAATATGGGAGAGAATTTTTACTGGGGATCAGGATTCCACCATCCACCAAAATTTATGTGATTCAATAACAATTCTTATCATGCAATTCTAGACAATATAACTCCAATCAAAGGAAATTCTGATTCTAATCATTGCCTAAATTAGATTTTGAAAACATCCATTGTTAATCGCGAGCATAAAGTATCAAAAGCAATTTACTAAGCATACTCCATCAAGAGAAAACACAATTGATTAATAAAAATCATTTACTCCATATTTATTCGGTGCAATTAATCATAAAAGAGTTGCATAAATAAATTTAAATAAAGTTTACCACATAACTTTTGAAAGAACGGCTTCCTCCGTCACCCCTGGGATTGGACTTAGCTACTCATGATGAAAAACCTCTCAAAATGATTCATTGATTCTCAAAAGTTGTTTACAATCAAGAGAAAATGTAAATATAATCAGGTTTGCAACGCATATAAACGTTACACATTGCTGTTACAAGAGCGACAAAAATGAAAAGCTGTTCCCTGGTGGAATCGACCCACAGCTGAGTGTCGCAGACGCTTGCAAAGAACGACTGCTGCTGCAAGACTGTTCTTCCCGTTCTTCCTCTCTCGCACTAGCAGAAACTTTCTCTCTGTATGTTTTTGTTCTTTGATTCTCTCGACTCCAAACTCTCCCCCAAAACTCTCCAACTCTTCTAAACTCTTTAGACTTGTATTTATAGTGTTTTAAACAAAAATATCCGACCATAACACCGTATAATCTCCCATTAATCCCGTAATTGCTCGCTGCCCATATTTAACAATAATTTCCATTTTTGGCTTCTACACACGTAAACTTTGATCCTGCACGCTCTAGTTAACCTTCCCCACGCCTCCAAAGTCATCGAACTCCTCCAAAACACTCCATGCATGGCAAACACACAATCAAACTCGTGTTACAGGACACGTTGCTCTGGTTTGAGCTCGTGACTCAAACCAGGATTTCCAGCCAATTCCGATCAAATCCGATGCCCACAATGTGTTCCTTAAGCTATATCACATCTTCCTACCAAGTTTGAGCCATTGAATCGCAACACAACACCTTCATTTTGTCGATTTAAAATCTGCCAGTTGATGAACCAATTTTCCCGCCAAAAAGTTTATTTGAATTTGAGAAGAAGGTGCCCCTTATCCAGAGTGCTGGGGTGCGAATAGTAATTTGGGTGGAAATAGTAATTTTTCTGGGGTGCCTTTCAGTGCATTTCTCCGGGGTGTAAAACATTACTTATTGAGCAACTCTTTCTACACAAGGGGTATTTCTCCAAAAACACCTAAACAAACATAAAAACACCACAATAAGCAAAAATGGGTACTAACAAAATACACAAAAGAGATGAAAATAGACACATAAATGCGTCTATCAACACATTTGCGTGGAGCATGGTGAAAATGCCAGGAATTGATCTACGGGTAGTTTGTCATAGATTGGAGCTAGATCCGACAGTCAAACAAATCAGGCAACGAATAAGGAAGATCGCCACAACATATCATGAGCAAATCTATAAGGAAATTTAAAATATGATGGATGCAGGAATCATAAGGCCGGCAAAGTATCCAGATTGGATTGCGACCATGGTAATCGTGCCCAGAAAGAACAATGGAATAAGAATATATATTGATTTTAGCGACCTGAATACCGCGTGCCCCAAAAATAGCTTTCCCCTAACAAATATCCCACAGATGGTGGAATCAGCATCAGGATACAAAAGGTTGTCATCCATGGATGGGTATTGTGGATACAATCAAATACCATTGGCTGAGGAAGACCAGGAACACACGGCTTTCTTCGCTCCTAGGGGGTTGTACTGTTACACCAGGATGCCATATGGATTGAAAATTGCGGGGGAGACATATAAACGGATGGTGGAGAAAATTTTCGCCAAGTGGGTACATACGAAGTTAGAAGTTTATGTGTATGATATGCTGGTCAAGACAAAGGATTCAGGGGAGCATGTGGAAGACCTGAGAGAGATCTTTGAACAGATGAGGAAATACAAAATGAAGATAAACTTAATAAGTGCATCTTTAGGGTTGAATCAGCGAAGTTTCTGGGACATATAGTTTCACGAAAAGGCATAGAAGTTGACCCAGCAAAAGTCCAGGCTATACTAGAAATGCCTTCACCTGCCACCATAAAAGACATACAGAAATTAAATGGGCGGATAACGTCTTTGGGAAGATTTATCTCGCGGTCCTCAAACAAATTTAAGCACTTCTTTGACATTTTGAAGAAAGGAGAAAAGTTCGCGTGGACGCAAGAGTGTTAAGAAGATTTGAAGGGTATAAAGGAGTACCTTATTAAATTGTCAATCTTACAAAAACCAGAACTCGGAGAGGAGCTGTTGCTTTGTCTCGCGGCAACACAAAACGCTATTAGTGCCGTCTTACTTCGGAACGACGAGGGGTAGAGAAACCAATCTTTCAGGTTCAAAAAACCCTTAGCTCCGCGTAGAAAAATTACCCAAAGATTGAAAACTTGATACTAGTAATTTTTTACACATCACAAAAGTTATGGACTTATTTCCAAACCCACAGAATTAAACTCCTTACAAGAATTCCTATAGAATCAGTCTTGAAGAATTCAAAAAGAGTTTGGAGAGTAGAAAGATGGAATACCTAGATTGATCAATTTAAGCTAAAGTATGAAGTACAGACTTCTACGAAGTCACACATAATCGCCGAGTTTCTCGCTGAATTTCTCTCGGGATCGAGAAGACGAAAGCATAAGGGAAATGATGGATGTAGACGACAGTCGGCCAGACCCTAAGGACTTATTACAATAGAATCATCCCAGAAGATGGGATATATTCGTAGACGGATCATCAAACAGTTGTGGAGGAGGAATAGGAATAGTATTCACTTCGCCCACAGGGATCATGATAGTTTTCTGCTTTCGGTTGGAATACAAAGCAACAAATAATGAGACTGAGTATGAAGCGGTGATACAAGCTTTGAGGATTGTGAAAGAAATGGGATTATACGAAGTACGAATTACCAGTGATTCGCAGCTAGTGGTTCGCCAAATTGAAGGAAGATATAACACAGTTGATCCGGTGATGCAAAGATGTCAGCAACTCGTGAAAGAATACTCAATGAAGATACGAATCCTTATTTGGAGAAACATAGGCCGAGACAATAACATACATGCGGATGCACTTGCCTTTATAGCCTCAATGATTGAGGATCCAAAAATCGGGCATATCATGATTGAGCGGTTAATGCAACCTTCAGTAAGCAGAGAGGAAAGGGAGTCCCAAGTGATAATGGTAGAAGAAATAGTTGTGGAAATAAGCGACGATGATTGGAGAGCCCCCACCTATAACTATCCATCTCATCAAAAGGGAGTTTTCAGAATCCCAAAGAAAACATTAAAAGAAATGGACGCTGTACAACGGAGATTCTGGTGGAAGAAGTAAGAAAGAAAAGGTGTATACTTTATATCATGGGACAGAGTTAATACCAACAAAGAAAATGGCGGCTTAGGCTTTCGTTACTTAGAGTGCTTCAATAAAGCTCTATTGAAAAATTCTGTATGGAGATTATACCACACCTCTAACCAACTTTGGGCAAATGCGTTAAAATAAAATTTTTTTTCAGATACATCGATTTTACACTCAAAGAAGATGAAGAACACAACCTAGACATGGAAGAGCATTCAGGGTGAAATAGCATTTGTGCATAAGTACAGCTTCTGAGATGGAAAAAAAATCCTAACTTTGAGGATAATTGGATACTAGGGGAACAAGTACCACCTATCACAATAGGATACTTCAACTTAGCAGTATCTTACAATATTTTAAGTAATCTCATTGACAAAGAAAAAAATATTTGGAAAGTCTGGATTTTACATCAGCTTTTCTCACCTGCATATATCCTCAAAATTTTGTGTATGGAAATCCCTATTCACTCTCTATACAAGCTAATATGGTCACTTACTCGCAATCGGAAATTTACAGTCAAGTCTGCATACAGAAAATTGGTGGAGATAAAAAAAAAATGCAACTGCAAACTATGATGCTGAGATGGAAGCTTTTCGGAAACAACTATGGATATTAAATACTTTACCAAGGATTAAAACCTTCCTGTGGAAGTGCATCAAGACATAATTCCATCGAGTGAACGTATGGGGAGGGTAATGCATTACAATAGAGAAATTTGCAGTATTTGTCAACATGAGACTGAAACAACTAAACATATTCAATGGGAATGCGCTTTTTCTCAGGATGTTTGGACATCAGTTTCAGGTGCAAGGAGAAGCATGTTAGATACAAATCACATTGTATCTCAATGGATAAGAAGCTGGTTCACTAATGATTTCACCAAATTAGACAGTGAATGGATAAAAATGGCTAATGCTTGTTGGGAAATTTGGAAGCAATGATGTAGAGATGTTTTTGGTGGAAAAAAACCCAACCCGGTGGAAGTTATACACATTGTACAACACCTCAACAACATGACAGAAAAAGGAATGCACAAACACAAATTCCTGGACAACATCAATATCCTAGCTAACACTTTACATGTCATGTGGTCAGCGCCTAGTACACCATTTTACTCTATTTGCTGTGATGCTTCTTTTATAAAGATATTTATACTGGTGAACTTTCACGAGGGAGTTGCATCTATGAGTGTGGACAATCAGACGCATAACATACAGAGATAGAAGGTTTGTTGCATGCCATAAAATGGGCAGAGGAACTCAACTTGCAGCATGTAATGTTCGAGATTGATGCGTAGAATGTGGTAATTCCAGCAAATGGAGAGTATCAAAAAGTCAGATGGGAATCTCAGGCTCTTATCTTAGAGATCATGGGTTTTTTAAGCAAGCATCAATCATGACTTGCATTTTTATTAGTAGAAAGTTAAATAAACCAGCAGATAAGCTGGAGAAACATTCTCGTACTTTTCAAGTTAGTAGGAATTGGATACAATATCCACCAAACTTCATTGTTGAATTATTACATGCTGATACAATGCCTATAAGAGGTTCCAGTTTTTAAATAAAATTATTTCTTTGCATCAAAAAAAAGTAATGGGAAAAGGAGATATAGGACACAAAAAGGAATAGAATAATCACCATCCACCAAAATTTCTAGTTATAGAGTTAGACACATAATGTTAAACCATATTTTTAACAAAAAAATGTAAGACACTTCTACGTCAAAAAGAAAAAAAAAAATCAAATACAAAACCATTGGTCACTCTTCCGAACATATATGATCTTTTATAAGAAGTATCAATGTGTTTTTGATGAGAGTCTGATTATTTTTTACGTTACGGTTGATTAAGAAAAGACACATGTTGATAAGTTTTCTTAAATAGAATGGGAAAAGACACTACTGTTGGTCATTTTCGTCTATGAGTTATCTTCCTTGAACTTTTTGTTAGAGCGATTCTCAAGGATCATCCGATTGAAGTCTGATAGGCTTGCACTAGATGGACTCTTGATAATATTTTTGAAGATTTACGACTCTTAGTTTTTCTTGGAAAATTATATTTATTTGCGACAGATTTACTAAAAATCATCAGGGAGACGGGAGTTTGGCTTCCAGTAATAAGGATCAACAAGTTTGTTGCAATTTCATGAATAAGTTACGAGTATATGGTAATTCTCCATTATTTCGAGAGTCTTAATCCATCCATGTTTGGGCATATTATTTCAAAGGTAAGAATCTTATTTTCCATTTTCTTCTTCTTACTTTGGGTATATTATTTCAATAAAAATACTACACTAACGAAAATATGTACAGAACATTTTCTCATATACATCATTGGATTTCATCGTGAACCCTAGTAGAGAGATTATTTAGCCATTATAAAAGAAGAAAAAAGGCTACGAAAATAAAAGAAAACTACATTAATGCTCGGTGGAACCGACCTCCGCTCCTTGATTGAATATCATGTTATATATAGGTCCGGAAGAATCCTACCGACACAAATATATGTCCATCACTAGTGCATGGAAGTTCATCTCAATGTTTCATATTTTTCTTCTACTGAATTTCCACCACTTCATTTGATCATTACTGACAAAACAACTCATTGAAAGTACTTTGGCTCCCATTGAAGATTTGGTGTAAGCAAACATAGAACTATATGCCCTAATTTTATCCCGAAGTGTCTGTTTCCTCCTTGGTAGTCCAGCAGATTCTATAACAACGTTGCATGATATCGATGTAACGGCAACCGCACTTTACCAGTGGAACAACAGACTGAGAACTCAGGTTCATTAGTTGTTTAAGATTTATTATCTCTCCTCGTACAATTGCACTACTTTAACGACACGTATGTGTTCAAGCACCAAAGTTCCAAACCTTGTTTACTTCTTCTATATATATAAAGAATTTGATTAGAAATGCGCAAATTAACTTCACATGAAGAATACATAATTCGGAAACAGTCACTTGGATTTGGGATATGAAACATCAGATTATGTGTTAAATTAATGTGACACCATGCCATTTGTTGTAACTATAAGGTTCACTGGTATACCTGAAATTAAGTTTTGCAAAGATGATCTTCTAGCATAATTAAGTTAAATTATGTGGTCTTTAATCTCGTTTGGCTTGATTCTCCTTCGATTGATCAAATGTCGTGATTAAGATCAGTGTCTCATCTATTGTTTTTGAATTAAATTTTGGGTTCCCGATCGTATTTGAATTGATTTTTCAAATGGCGTGTTTGTTTTGCTATTATGTTCAATGATAATCTGCTAGGAGAGCGAACTATAGAGGAAGATAACTGTGAAGGGCAATCTTTTAACACTAATTGACCAAGAGGAGTGTCGTTTCAAACCCAATGAGCAAGAAACGCAAAACGTTAAGATTAAGAGTTTTCACAAAAGTAACTAATGGGTTTAATGAGAAATTGTTCTTCTTCGAAAAAGTGGCCAATCGGATCAGTATTGTCCACGTGGTTTACTTCAATTGGACAAAATGTGAGGGATGTTTTGAATCCTCCACATCATCCAAAACATTCTCTGTTATATTAAGAAGAATTAATATGGTTTCTTTTTTAAATTTAACCTAAATTAAAAATAATTCAAAAATTTATTTAATGAAATAAGAAAACGGTACATTTTGAATAACCGATGACATAAATTTTTTACTGCATATTTTTAAAGGAATGTGCACAAAACTGGACTTTATTTACGACTTATAATTTTTAACACTTATATTGATCACCACTCAATTTTTTTTCCATAAATCCTTAATACCACCTATAGATTTTATGCTTGCACCCACCAATAAAATCACCCAACAACTAATCCCAAAAAAAACCCCTAAGTTTCAAATCAATATTTGTTCCTCAATCTTTGCCATTCCCCATATCGTTTCCGCAAATCCCTACATGATCACCACGAGAGTGAGTCTTCTTCTTCTCCATTTCAACAACCTTCTCCCTTTCTAGGTGCGGAAAATGGGTCATTTGTCCAAATATTTTTAATACATGGTTCAAATGGACACCACAAAAATAGCAAGGATGAAACTGGATTCATCCTGACTTAAACTTAAAAAATAGCACGAATTGAACTGGATGCATCTTGATATTGTTTAAATGGACAAAAATTAAAAGATACTGTTCAAATGGACAAAATATAAAAATAGCCAGGATGTAACAAGTTTCATCCTACCCATTTTCAAATATTTTTTTCTTATTTTTAATTTATATCAAGATGCAACCAGTTTCATCCTTGCTATTTTTTAAACTTAAGCCGCGATGAATCCAGTTTCATCTTTGCTATTTTTTTTTGTCCATCTCACCCATACTAATTTTTACTCGTCCATTTGAGCCATGATTTAAATTTTTCTGGACAAATGGCCCATTTTCCGTTTTTTTTTTTGCCATTCCACCCGAACTATTTTTTACTCGTCCATTTGAACCGTGATTTAAAAATATTTGGACAAATGACCCATTTTCCGAATTAAAAATAAGAAAAAGTATTTAAAAATTAGTAGGATGAAACTGTTTACATCCTGGCTATTTTTACATTTTTGTCCATTTAAACAGTATCGAAATCTAAATGTCTTTTTCACCCAGGAATTGTTGATTTTAGTCTTTTTGACCAATTTTGTGTTCTAAGTGAATATTAACAAAACCGAAATACATCGCAAACCCCAAAAACAAATATAACAAGGAAGTCTCTATCATGAATGTGCAGTGCATACTTCAAATTATACATAACACAATGATCAGAATCAGTAATATTGGAACATCTTGAATGGAAAATGGAATGACCTTAAAAATATACTAAATGTACAATAGGAAGACAAGCACGAATAGAACATTCAGTGACATCCCATATAAAAAATCAATAAAGCGATCCCGAAGGGCTATTTCGGGTTTTCTCCACTACCAACCCAAAGATTTTCTCCATGTTACAAAAATAAAATAAAATAAATAAATAAAGCCAATCAACTCGATATCCACCAGGGACGGGCGTCCCTATGTAGGGGCTAACCCGCGTTATAGCCCATTCTTAAATTAGCCTAAAAATGTATGTATAGGAAATGATGCTGATTTTGTTCTTAACCCAATGGTTATACAGACTAGCCCATTTGATTTTTTGAGAAAGCATACTACCAGCCCACTTGTTACCAATTTAACCGCCACTACTCAACAATATACCATGAAAATTAGACTTCACTAATTGACTCGATCAAAAATCTGATGAGTTTACAACATTTCTCAAAACGTCTTAATCCGATTTTTGAATATCTACTTATACATTAGAATAAAGAATCTTAAACGTCTTAATATATTTTCTTACCAACCAAAAAATTTCGGCGGCCTTTGGGCGCATTGTCCCGATAAAAACAAATTATTCCTAAGATATCTTCCTCAATGTCATTGGGTTTGAAAGGCTATGTCCCAATCATCTCATTGTCCCAATCATCGAAGTGCCAAAGATCTCTAAAAATTCACTCAGAATGATGTTGTTGAAGATGATTCATCTACTTAATTAATTTGCCAAACTAAGCAATTTCTGATCAAATCTATTAGTTTTGCTTCAGTTATTAAAACTATTAGTCGGTTTGTTATCAAATTTAATAATTTAGAATAAATATTTTATCTCAAGAGGAGTAGTTATCATAACTGACCATTTGCTCATTTTATTCCAACATAGTGGAGTTGATCGTTTCAAAGGACAGTTTGCTCATTTGGAGGAGCATTGTGTTAAAAGCGGTGAGAGAAGCACTCCTCCACTTCAGAGACAACATGCGTCTTTACCTAGGTAATTGTTTATACTCGATCATCTCATTGTCCCAATCATCGAAGTGCCAAAGATCTCTAAAAATTCACTCAGATTGATGTTGTTGAAGATGATTCATCTACTTAATTAATTTGTAGCAAATATTATTATCTTTACTTTTTTCCTTGAAAGCATTTGCAAAATGTAAATACAGAGCACATAATTTCCAACAATAGAAAATATATGAAACATCTCACTGAGCTTCTTAAACATAAATTACTAATACGATTAAAATACAACGAAACATCTCTACATGTTCACCTTTCTTGTTTATTGAGATGCTTCATCATTTATTGCAGCACATGATTCGCAAAAATAATGCAATTTCTTAGCGACTTATGTTAAGGTCGTTAGAGTTCACAAGGGGACATCACGACATGGTCATAATACTTTTCTGTAGGTCGTAAACTAGTAATTACATCCAACCTACTTTCTGTCCACTTTCAACTTGTGTCTTATGATCATCCTGGTGCTTGGAGTCTGTATCGAGAACCACAGATAAGATTCTTATTGGCAGTACTGACATCGTTTTCTTATAGTATACATTTTGTTTTCTTTACATATTTGTGCACCTACTGAAATTGGGATTTATTTGTCTTTTTCCATCTGAACTGATACGCTAGATTTTGGTTTCCACTCAACATTACTGCCTACTGACAAGAATTCGTTTTTTGAGTTACACTGTCAAATGTTTAACAGATTTGGTAATCTTACTTCTATTGTTTGTTTCATATGATTTGTCATCAAAGTTTCTATTTAGTTACTTCCTTTTCGTTTTATTGATGCAGTATCACTATCCAAGAACGTCTGCATAAGATAACAGAGTTTGTGAGTGAAGTTGCTCTTTACAGATATCAGTCATCAAATCTCATAACAAAATAAATAAGAACAATGTGCCTCCTGGTTCTAATGCTGTTTGGGAACTTCTGCTGTACATCTCAACAGCGCAGTAGCCGTACTGCATGTGAAATAGTTAAAATTGCACGTAACAGCCTTATTATGATGAAAATATGAAAAAGATAAAAAATTTGACTTGGTTGTCCTTGCTGGTACACAGTCGAAAACATTATTATACAATTGGTTAGTTATTTATATGATAATGTTGGAGGTTTTATCTCTGCTTCTGTAATGGGATTTTTATAATAGCCATTTCACATTTGTGCTGTTCTGTGTGAAGGTGGTTCGGCGAAGTTCTACCAACTCAGAAAAAGATATACTGAAAATACGAGATGCTGCGAATTCAACATCCATGATATATTAAGTAACCCTATTCACTTATTCTGTGTATTTTTAACGGCTAATGACTGATGAGATTTTATTTTTTTTTTGATAAAGAAATGACTGATGAGATTGATGTAACAACTAAATGTACAAATAGACAATATAGCTTTGTCAGTGATTAAAAATAATATGCAACATCAATATCATTTTCTTATATTTGTCCGCATATTCTGTATGATAAGACAGGTCACCTTACATTACGTACTTGGGCATGAGATTCTTTAATTTTAACAGTTTGAATATTTTCAAGTCGACTATTAACTATCATAGGGAGGGGAATTTGTAATTTAGAGAGCTGAAGAATCCTTGTCAATTCGTTAACTAGGAGCCATTTATAAGTTTCCATAATATATTGAGGTAAGCGCCTTTGGTTTTGCAAAGTTTTTTATTGAAACGTCAAGCACATTCCACTTATGGAACAATTAAAGAAAAAAATCACTTCTGGAATTAGCCAACATTGCTGAAGTACAAATGGGTACCGTTGAGCTTGCTCTTGAGTACAAAATCGATTCATATAATTTTATTGCCACTCCTTGGATGTTGTTAGGCTTGTAAATTAGACCTGGAACCGCACACACATTTATGCTAGATGGTGAAATGTCAAAGTACAGCAAGGTAAAAAACGTGACTGCGGATGTTTGAGGAAATGGAGATCTTCCATAGCATTGAGGAAAACCATTACTTAAAACCACTAAATTGTAATGGCAGAATGAGACTTGTGAAGAAGGTCTGACGTGTTTTATTGTACATTAAGATCTTCCAAAGGAATATTTGTATGCTTATGAGGAAATCGCTACCAGCAAATTTAGTCAAAACGTTTTTCGACGAAGATGATTTATCTAGAAATATGTAAATACAAAGCTCACAATTTCCAACCATAGAAAATATATGAAATTATTGCAACATAGAGCTTCAATTGCTCATAATTAAACACCAAATACAAACAAAAATTACAAACGAAATACAATGAAACATCTCTACATGTTCATCTTTCTTATACAATGTATATTGAGACGCTTCATTTTTTATTGAAGAATATGAATTGCAAAAGCTTGCGGGACTTGAAGATATTCATCGAACTGGTAACTGGTAATGAGGAGCCTTACCACGAGGAAGTGATGTGAATATGTGAGCAGTCGGAGGAGGTGATTCATACTTGAAAACTATTGGGAGTAAGCTGGGGTGGTGACCGTTCTTAGTAGATGGGGGTGGGAGGCTTGTAAACTGGTGTAGGTTTGTAAACTGGGGTAGGCTCGTAAACTGGAGCCTTGTAGACTGGTTTAGGCGTGTAGACGGGAGCCTTGTACACTGGTTTAGGAGCGTAGACGGGAGCCTTGTAATAAGGTTTAGGTGTGTAGATAGGAGCTTTGTAGACTGGTTTAGGAGTGTATACGGGAGCCTTGTAGTAAGGTTTAGGAGTGTAGACGGGAGCCTTGTAGTAAGGTTTAGGAGTGTAGGCGGGAGCCTTGTAGACTGGTTTAGGCGTGTACACAGGAGCTTTGTAGATTGGTTTAGGCGTGTAGACGGGAGCTTTGTAGATTGGTTTAGGCGTGTAGACGGGAGCCTTGTAGACTGGTTTAGGAGTGTAGACGGGAGCCTTGTAATAAGGTTTAGGAGTGTAGACAGGAGCCTTGTAATAAGGTTTAGGAGCTTTGTAGATTGGTTTAGGCGTGTAGACAGGAGCTTTGTAGATTGGTTTAGCCGTGTAGACCGGAGCTTTGTAGACTGGTTTAGGAGTGTATACGGGAGCCTTGTAGACTGGTTTAGGAGTGTATACGGGAGCCTTGTAGTAAGGTTTAGGCGTGTAGACCGGAGCCTTGTAATAAGGTTTAGGTGAGTATATGGGAGCTTTGTAAACTGGTTTAGGAGTGTAAACCGGAGCCTTGTAGTAAGGTTTAGGTGTGTATACGGGAGCTTTGTAAACTGGTTTAGGAGTGTAGACCGGAGCCTTGTAGTAAGGTTTAGGCGTGTAGACGGGAGCTTTGTAGACTGGTTTAGGCGTGTAGACGGGAGGCTTGTAGACTGGTTTAGGTGTGTAGACGGGAGCTTTGTAGACAGGTTTAGGAGTGTAGACCGGAACCTTGTAGTAAGGTTTAGGCGTGTAGACGGGAGCTTTGTAGATTGGTTTTGGAGTGTAAACCGGAGCCTTGTAGTAAGATTTAGGCGTGTAGACCGGAGCCTTATAAACTGGTTCAGGCGTATAAACTGGAGCAGGTTTATATACTGGTGCAGGCTTATACACCGGAGTTGGAGGTGGTGGTGAATCATAGAAATAACCATTTGCGGTGGTTTGAGAAGGAAAGCTAAGAGATATGAATAGCACTAAAAAAATGGTGATAGAAGAAGTCATTGAGGCTCCAATTCCTGCCATCCTGATCTTTTGTATTTTCTAATGCTGTTTCTGTGGTGTATCTTCTCATACACTTCGCATTCCTATTTATATACTTCTTATTTGATAATGTTCTTGAATTAAAAATATCCCAGTTGTGGCAAAATGAAATGAAAAAAGAGGACATAATTGAAACAGTTTGTTTGCGGAATTTCCAATTTGATGTGAAATTTTGATCATTTGACTTGGCATGGCTATCCTTGCTGGTAGACATTATCGTCTAGCATTATTGCCCAATTGGTTAGTTTAATTTTTTGATAATGCTGGAGGTTTTGCGGTGGGATTTTAATAATAGCCTGTTTAATTATCCAGATATGGGTGCTATTCTGTTCATGTTAATTTTCTGAGGTATATCAAGGTGGTTTTGCAGATCAAGTCCAGAGATTGTGGCCCTTGAATTGAAAGCCAATGAGAAACGCCACTGTGTCGGGGGTAATATCTTTAGGAAATTTCCACCATAATGTGAAGTTTTTGATCGTTTGACTTGGTTGTCCTTGCTGGTACACACTGGAAAACATTATTGTACAATTGGTTAGTTATTTATATGATAATGCTGGAGGTTTTACGGAACTGCTTCTGTAATGGAATTTTTATAATAGCCATTTCACATTTGTGCCGTTCTGTGTGAAGGTGGTACCGCGAAGTTCTACCAACTCAGAAAAAGGTATACTGAAAATACGAGATGTTACGGATTCTACATCCATAATATATTACGCAACCCTATTCACTTATTATTTTTGTGTATTTTTAACGAGTAATGACTAATGAGATTGATGTAACAACATAAATGTACAAATAGACAATATAGCTTTGTCAGTGGTGAAAAATAATATGCAGAAAGACTTTATCTCTTTTCTGGCTTATGATGCAACATGAATATCATTTTCGTGCATGTGTCGGAGAACTAATTCTACGACTCAGATCTTTTTCGTTTCAAGCTTAATTTCAAACACATATTCTGTATGATACGACAGGGTCACTTTACATTACGAACTTGGAGTGAGATTCTTTAATTTTATACAAACAGTTTGAATATTTCAAAGTCGACTATCATCATTGTAGATACCAAAATATGGACCGCCAGGTGGATATAGGAAAGACACGAGAATCCGGTCTAAAGATCATGTATCGTGTTCGGAAGATCTTCCTCAGTGACTTGTCAAATCAAGTCAGAGTCACCATTATTGACTATTTGACGAGGTAAAAGCGATGTGCGAGATAGTGTTTCATCACGAAGTAAGATCCTAGGGGAACATGGGCCATGAAGGATCAATGGAGTACCCTACAAGATACCCGCCGTGAAGTGGAAAAGGACGAAGTAAGATTACTTGGCTGAGAAGACAAGCCGCGAAGTAGATAAATTATGGAGCAAGAAAAGAGACAGGTGTCCCGACAAGCCCATGTGAAGTTGGCGAAAGAAGGGAAAAAGCTTTATGGAAAACGGTCTGGGCGAAGTGTAAAGCGCCTCTGCGAGAACGTGACGAGATAAAATGAGTTGTGTTCCATTAGGGTTAGATGGCCTATAAATAGAGGTCCTTCGGAAATGTATTGGAGATCAGATTTGGAGAGAGTGGGAGAGCTTAGCCTAGAGAGAAAGATTAGGGTTTCCTTGTGTTCAAGAACTTGTATCTTTGTTATTTTGAATGATTCATCAATAAAGATTTTTGTGTTTATATTACTTTGTATCTCTTAGATCTTGGTTACTATCACTTTGGGTGTACTACTGGATTTCCAGTAGTTAGATTTTGACATCCAGAAACAGGGATTAGATTGGGGTTCATCCTCATCTAAGATTTTGTGAAAAAATAAAACCATTTTAAGATTGTAATAGTTTGAAATTTAGGCGAGTTGTTTTGTGCAGATAGTTCTATAGAGTTAGTGATTTAGTAGTGTCTAAAGATCTAAGATCTGGAAGAGAAAGTCACTGAGGCGGCAGACGGAACACCAGATTTAGCAACAATTGAACGATGGCAGGAAAAGCAAGACGAGTGGAACCCCTAACAATGGTAAGGAGGAGCAAGCGGTTGGATGCCCGAAAGGAAGGAGAGAAGGTAGAAGCGTCCATAGAAGATGAAAAACGGGAAATCATAAGGAAATGTAAAGGCAAGCAGATCATATAGGATGAATCCATGACGGAACCAACTCAAATCATGAAAGCCGGGGCTATTACGGAATGGGAAACGAATCGAGAAGAAGTGGAGGGGAACGAGGGTGACAAAGACTTGACATTGAAAAAACCGAGTAAAGCAATCCGTCGAGATAAGCGGCGAGTAAAGTACCAGCCGGAATGGCAAGCAGGAACAGTAAAACGAGACAGTCATGCGAAACGAGAGGAATACGAACGTGGCAACAAAATAAAGGTTGAAATCTCGCAAGAGGAAAACTCTAGTTCCGAAATGATAACGGCTTCATCTCGGAAAAGGACCCTGTATTGGGAGGAGAGTCCCTACGAAGATTACGAACGAAGAATACAGAAAAGAAGGTTGCTAGAAGGATACGACCGAGAAAGAAACCTAAGAAGGCTGTTAGTGGAGGCGAGAACGGAAAATCATAAGTTAAGACACGAAGAAGGAATGAGGTGTGAGGAGCAAAGCAAAAACAAGGGGCGAGAAAGAGATATCGATGAATCGGTAAGAAGGATTATGGACCACGAAATCTTACGAGAGCTGCGAAGATTGAGGATTCAGATGGGAAATTCGCAAAGGCAAGACAATTTTCAATGGATGGAGAAGAAGCTTATGTTGACCGCTATGGTAAAAACAACGTCAGAAGGAGAGCTGAAGCGGATTGACCAAAAGAGGGAAAAATCCTTGCAGAAGGATCGAAAGCCGCAAAGTGATAAAGCCAAAAAACACCAGCTGAGGAACATAAATCCAACGAAGCAAGGAGTAAACTCTTGGATATAGTTATAACTCTCAAAGCTTAACACAACTGTGGAGAGGATATGGGAGGAAGTGATACTGACTGAGGAAATTCCAACACCACCGAATATTGGAAGATAACCAACCCCTAGGAAGAGTCATGAGTTCTGCAGATATTATAGTTTTCATGGAAATCATACAAACAATTGCAGGAGCGTTAGGAAGATCATACTTAACCTCATGGAACAGGGAAAACTCGCACATTACGTAGAAGGTCGGGAATTACCACCAGCACCTCAACATTATTATGAAAACCTGACGGGACAGCATCAAATTAACGCAGACCAAGGAGGGAAGTCATTTGGCTGCAATTTTTTAGTACATTCGAAGGAAGATTTCCTCAGCTGCCAAGATAACGTGCTCTCAAGGATATACAAGGTGGACTATGAAGGGAACGAGGTATTTCCAATAGAAAAGAAAGAGCCAATAGAGGAATGGAAAAAGAGAGACATATCATTTTCAGCACGGGATGCACCAAAAGGAGGGGCTCAGCATATGAAATCATTGGTCATCACCTTGACCATTTGTAAACATTTGTTAGAAGAAGAAATCCAACGAAGAATGTGCGCTGTGGACAAGGTCTTGGTAGACATGGGGAGTTCGGTAGATGTCCTCTTCTACCATACGTTCAAAGCCTTGGGGTATGAGGATTCTGACATGATACCATCGGCATATGCAATTTACGGATTCAATGGGGTGGTAACGAAACCAAAAGGAGAGATACGTGTGAGGATCCTCGCAGGAGAATTAGAAACAATGGTTACCGTTTGCGTGGTGGATGTGGAGTCACCCTATAACGCCCTCGTGGGCCGACCATGGATCCATGGGATAAAGGGCGTCACGTCAACCTACCACCAATTGTTACGATTCCCCATGCCCAGTGGGATTGGTGAAATACGTGGAAGCAGCGAGGACGTGGAAGAATGCGATGAGAAGGACATTGAGAATTATGAGGGAAGATTGCAAAGGAAGAAGGAACTAAAGAAGAAAATGCTTGAGTTTAAAAAAGAGGATGAGCTAAGGGTATACATGGCAAGAGCTAAATAAGGATGGGCAATTCCCAGTGAGATAACAGAAGAAGAAGGAGAGCTCGTGAAACCGATAAAGAAGGCGACACCACTAGGAGAACCGGTCATGAACTTTGCTGCGGCGGAACCAACAAAGAACGTAAACTTGGGGACTGACATGAACCCAAGATCCTAAAAATTGGGACGACAATGGACAAAGAAGAAGAAGCGAGGCTAGTTGAATTGCTAAAAAATATGGTGACATATTTGCGTGGAGCATGGTGAAAATGCCAGGAATTGATCCACGGGTAGTATGTCATAGATTGGAGCTAGATCCGACAGTCAAACCAATCAGGCAACGAATAAGGAACATCGCCACAACATATCATGAGCAAATCGATAAGGAACTTTAAAGGATGATGGATGCAGGAATGCTAAGTGGGTACATACGAAGTTAGAAGTTTATGTGGATGATATGCTGATCAAGACAAAGGATTCAGGGGAACATGTGGAAGACCTGAGAGAGATCTTTGAACAGATGAGGAAATACAAAATGAAGATAAACTTAATAAAGTGCATCTTTAGGGTTGAATCAGCGAATTTTCTGGGACATATATTTTCACGAAAAGGCATAGAAGTTGACCCAGCAAAAGTCCAGGCTATACTAGAAATGCCTTCACGTGCCACCATAAAAGACATACATAAATTAAATGGGCAGATAACGGCTTTAGGAAGATTTATCTCGCGGTTCTCAGACAAATTTAAGCATTTCTTTGAAATTTTGAAGAAAGGAGCAAAGTTCGCGTGGACGCAAGAGTGTTAAGAAGCTTTGAAGGGTATAAAGGAGTACCTTATTAAGTTGTAAATCTTACAAAAACCAGAACCCGGAGAGGAGCTGTTGCTTTGTCTCGCGGCAACACCAAACGCTATTAGTGCCGTCTTACTTCGGAACGACGAGGGGTAGAGAAACCAATCTTTCAGGTCCGAAAAACCCTTAGCTCAGCGGAGAAAAATTACCCAAAGATTGAAAAATTGATACTAGCAATATTTTACACATCACAAAAGTTATGGACTTATTTCCAAACCCACAGAATTAAAGTCCTTACAAGAGTTCCTATAGAATCAGTCTTGAAGAATTCAAAAAGAGTTTGGAGAGTAGAAAAATGGAATACCCAGATTGATCAATTTAAGCTAAAGTATGAAGTACAGACTTCTACGAAGTCACACATAATCGCAGAGTTTCTCGCTGAATTTCTCTCGGGATCGAGAAGACGAAAGCATAGGGGAAATGATGGATGTAGACGACAGTCGGCCAGACCCTAAGGACTTATTACAATAGAATCATCCCAGAAGATGGGATATATTCGTCGACGGATCATCAAACAATTGCGGAGGAGGAATAGGAATAGTATTCACTTTGCCCACAGGGATCATGATAGTTTTCTTCTTTCGGTTGGAATACAAAGCAACAAATAATGAGACTTAGTATGAAGCGGTGATACAAGCTTTGAGGATTGTGAAAGAAATTGGATTCTACGAAGTACGAATTACCAGTGATTCACAGCTAGTGGTTCGCCAAATTGAAGGAAGATATAACACAGTTGATATGGTGATGCAAAGATGTCAGCTACTCGTGAAAGAATACTCAATGAAGATACGAAGCCTTATTTGGATAAACATAGGCCGAGACAATAACAGACATGCGGATGCACTTTCCTTTATAGCCTCAATGATTGAGGATCCAAAAATCGGGCATATCATGATTGAGTGGTTAATGCAACCTTCAGTAAGCAGACAGGAAAGGGACTCCCAAGTGATAATGGTAGAAGAAATAGATGTGGAAATAAGCGATGATGATTGGCGAGCCCCCACCTATAACTATCCATCTCATCAAATGGGAGTTTTCAGAATCCCAAAGAAAACATTAAAAGAAATGGACGCTGTACAACGGAGATTCTGGTGGAAAAAGCAAGAAAGAAAAGGTGTATACTTTATATCATGGGACAGAGTTAATACAAACAAAGAAAATGGCGGCTTAGGCTTTCGTTACTTAGAGTGCTTCAATAAAGCTCTACTGGCAAATATTGTATGGAGATTATACCACACCTCTAACCAACTTTGGGCAAAGGCGTTAAAAGAGAAATTTTTTCCAGATACATCGATTTTACACTCAAAGAAGATGAAGAACACAACCTAGACATGGTAGAGCATTCAGGGTGAAGTAGCATTTGTGCATAAGTACATCTTCTGAGATGCAAAAAAGATCCTAACTTTGAAGGATAATTGGATACTAAGGGAACAAGTACCACCTATCACAATAGGATACTTCAACCTAGCAGTATCCTACAATACTGTAAGTAATCTCATTGACAAAGAAAAAAATATTTGGAAAGTCTGGATTTTACATCAGATTTTCTCACCTGCATATATCCTCAAAATTTTGTGTATGGAAATCATTATTCACTCTCTATACAAGCTAATATGGTCACTTACTCGCAATCGGCAATTTACAGTCAAGTCTGTATACAGAAAATTGGTGGAGATAAAAAAAAATGCAACTGCAAACTATGATGCTGAGATGGAAGCTTTTCGGAAACAACTATGGAAATTAAATACTTTACCAAGGATTAAAACCTTCCTGTGGAAGTGCATTCAAGACATAATTCCATCGAGTGAACGTATGGGGAGGGTAATGCATTACAATGAAGAAATTTGCAGCATTTGTCAACATGAGACTGAAACAACTAAACATATTCAATGGGAATGCGCTTTTTCTCAGGCTGTTTGGACATCAGTTTCAGGTGCAAGGAGAAGCATGTCGGATACAAATCACATTGTAGCAAATATTATTATCTTCTTAATTAATTTGTAGCAAATATTATTTTCTTTACTTTTTTCCTTGAAAGCATTTGCAAAATGTAAATACAGAGCTCATAGTTTGCAACAATAGAAAATATATGAAACATCTCACTGAGCTTCTTAAACATAAATTACTAATACGATTAAAATACAACGAAACATCTCTACATGTTCACCTTTCTTGTTTATTGAGATGCTTCATCATTTATTGCAGCACATGATTCGCAAAAATAATGCAATTTCTTAGCGACTTATGTTAAGGTCGTTAGAGTTCACAAGGGGACATCACGACATGGTCATAATACTTTTCTGTAGGTCGTAAACTAGTAATTACATCCAACCTACTTTCTGTCCACTTTCAACTTGTGTCTTATGATCATCCTGGTGCTTGGAGTCTGTATCGAGAACCACAGATAAGATTCGTATTGGCAGTACTGACATCGTTTTCTTATAGTATACATTTTGTTTTCTTTACATATTTGTGCGCCTACTGAAATTGGGATTTATTTGTCTTTTTCCATCTGAACTGATACGCTAGATTTTGGTTTCCACTCAACATTACTGCCTACTGACAAGAATTCGTTTTTTGAGTTACACTGTCAAATGTTTAACAGATTTGGTAATCTTACTTCTATTGGTTGTGTCATATGATTTATTATCAAAGTTTCTATTTAGTTACTTCCTTTTCGTTTTATTGATGCAGTATCACTATCCAAGAACGTCTGCATAAGATAACAGAGTTTGTGAGTGAAGTTGCTCTTTACAGATATCAGTCATCAAATCTCATAACAAAATAAATAAGAACAATGTGCCTCCTGGTTCTAATGCTGATTTGGGAACTTCTGCTGTACATCTCAACAGCGCAGTAGCCGTACTGCATGTGAAATAGTTAAAATTGCACGTAACAGCCTTATTATGATGAAAATATGACAAAGATAAGAAATTTGACTTGGTTGTCCTTGCTGGTACACAGTCGAAAACATTATTATACAATTGGTTAGTTATTTATATGATAATGTTGGAGGTTTTATCTCTGCTTCTGTAATGGGATTTTTATAATAGCCATTCCACATTTGTGCTGTTCTGTGTGAAGGTGGTTCGGCGAAGTTCTACCAACTCAGAAAAAGATATACTGAAAATACGAGATGCTGCGAATTCAACATCCATAATATATTAGTAACCCTATTCACTTATTCTGTGTATTTTTAACGGCTAATGACTGATGAGATTTTTTTTTTTTTTTTTGATAAAGAAATGACTGATGAAACGTCAAGCACATTCCACTTATGGAACAATTAAAGAAAAAAATCACTTCTGGAATTAGCCAACATTGCTGAAGTACAAATGGGTACCGTTGAGCTTGCTCTTGAGTACAAAATCAATTCATATAATTTTATTGCCACTCCTTGGATGTTGTTAGGCTTGTAAATTGGACCTGGAACCGCACACACATTTATGCTAGCTGGTGAAATGTCAAAGTACAGCAAGGTGAAAAACCTGACTGCGGATGTTTGAGGAAATGGAGATCTTCCATAGCATTGAGGAAAACCACTAAATTGTAATGGCAGAATGAGACTAGTGAAGAAGGTCTGACGTGTTTTATTGTACATTAAGATCTTCCAAAGGAATATTTGTATGCTTATGAGGAAATCGCTACCAGCAAATTTAGTCAAAACGTTTTTCGACGAAGATGATTTATCTAGAAATATGTAAATACAAAGCTCACAATTTCCAACCATAGAAAATATATGAAATTATTGCAACATAGAGCTTCAATTGCTCATAATTAAACACCAAATACAAACAAAAATTACAAACGAAATACAATGAAACATCTCTACATGTTCATCTTTCTTATACAATGTATATTGACACGCTTCATTTTTTATTGAAGAATATAAATTGCAAAAGCATGCGAGACTTGAAGATATTCATCGAACTGGTAACTGGTAATGAGGAGCCTTACCACGAGGAAGTGATGTGAATATGTGAGCAGTCGGAGGAGGTGATTCATACTTGAAAACTATTGGGAGTAAGCTGGGGCGGTGACCGTTCTTAGTAGATGGGGGTGAGAGCCTTGTAAACTGGTGTAGGTTTGTAAACTGGGGTAGGCTCTTAAATTGGAGCCTTGTAGACTGGTTTAGGCGTGTAGACAGGAGTCTTGTTCACTGGTTTAGGAGCGTAGACGGGAGCCTTGTGGTTTAGGTGTGTAGACAGGAGCTTTGTAGACTGGTGTAGGAGTGTATACGGGAGCCTTGTAGACTGGTTTAGGAGTGTAGACGGGAGCCTTGTAGTAAGGTTTAGGCGTGTAGACGGGAGCCTTATAGTAAGGTTTAGGAGTGTAGACGGGAGCCTTGTAGTAAGGTTTAGGTGTGTAGGCGGGAGTTTTGTAGACTGGTTTAGGCGTGTAGACAGGAGCTTTGTAGTAAGGTTTAGGTGTGTAGACAGGAGCTTTGTAGATTGGTTTAGGCGTGTAGACGGGAGCCTTGTAATAAGGTTTAGGTGTGTAGATCGGAGCCGTATAATAAGGTTTAGGAGTGTATACAGGAGCCTTGTAGACTGGTTTAGGAGTGTAGACAGGAGCCTTGTAGTAAGGTTTAGGCGTGTAGACCGGAGCCTTGTAATGAGGTTTAGGTGAGTATATGGGAGCTTTGTAAACTGGTTTAGGAGTGTAGACCGGAGCCTTGTAGTAAGGCTTAGGTGTGTATACGGGAGATTTGTAAACTGGTTTAGGAGTGTAGACCGGAGCCTTGTAGTAAGGTTTAGGCGTGTAGAAGGGAGCTTTGTAGACTGGTTTAGGCATGTAGACGGGAGGCTTGTAGACTGGTTTAGGTGTGTAGACGGGAGCTTTGTAGACAGGTTTAGGAGTGTAGACCGGAACCTTGTAGTAAGGTTTAGGCGTGTAGACGGGAGCTTTGTAGACTGGTTTAGAAGTGTAAACCGGAGCCTTGTAGTAAGGTTTGGGCGTGTAGACTGGTTTAGGCGTGTAGACCGGAGCCTTATAAACTGATTCAGGCATATAAACTGGAGCAGGTTTATATACTGGTGCAGGCTTATACACCGGAGTTGGAGGTGGTGGTGAATCATAGAAATAACCATTTGCGGTGGTTTGAGAAGGAAAGCTAAGAGATATGAATAGCACTAAAAAAATGGTGATAGAAGAAGTCATTGAGGCTCCAATTCCTGCCATCCTGATATTTTGTATTTTCTAATGCTGTTTCTGTGGTGTATCTTCTCATACACTTCGCATTCCTATTTATATACTTCTTATTTGGTAATGTTCTTGAATTAAAAATATCCCAGTTGTGGCAAAATGAAAAGAAAAAAGAGGACATGATTGAAACAGTTTGTTTGCGGAATTTCCACCTTGATGTGAAATTTTGATCATTTGACTTGGCATGGCTATCCTTGCTGGTAGACATTATCGTCTAGCATTATTGCCCAATTGGTTAGTTTAATTTTTTGATAATGCTGGAGGTTTTGCAGTGGGATTTAATAATAGCCTGTTTTATTATCCAGATATGGGTGCTATTCTGTTCATGTTAATTTTATGAGGTATATCAAGGTGGCTTTGCAGATCAAGTCCAGAGATTGTGTCCCTTGAATTGAAAGCCAATGAGAAACGCCACTGTGTCGGGGGTAATATCTTTAGGAAATTTCCACCATAATGTGAAGTTTTTGATCGTTTGACTTGGTTGTCCTTGCTGGTACACACTGGAAAACATTATTGTACAATTGGTTAGTTATTTATATGATAATGCTGGAGGTTTCACGGAACTGCTTCTGTAATGGAATTTTTATAATAGCCATTTCACATTTGTGCCGTTCTGTGTGAAGGTGGTACCGCGAAGTTCTACCAACTCAGAAAAAGGTATACTGAAAATACGAGATGTTACGGATTCTACATCCATAATATATTACGCAACCCTATTCACTTATTATTTTTGTGTATTTTTAACGAGTAATGACTAATGAGATTGATGTAACAACTAAATGTACAAATAGACAATCTAGCTTTGTCAGTGGTGAAAAATAATATGCAGAAAGACTTGATCTCTTTTCTGGCTTATGATGCAACATCAATATCATTTTCGTGCATGTGTCTGATAACTAATTCTATGACTCGATCTTTTTCGTTTCAAGCTTAATTTCAAACACATATTCTGTATGATACGACAGGGTCACTTTACATTACGTACTTGGAGTGAGATTCTTTAATTTTATACAAACAATTTGAATATTTCAAAGTCAACTATTGTCATTGTAGATACCAAAATATGCACCGTCACGTGGACTTAGCGAAGACGCGAGAATCCGGCTTATAAATCCTGTACCGTGTCCGGAAGATCTTCGTCAGTGACTTGTCAAATCAAGTCAGAGTCATCATTATTGACGAGGTAAAAGCCATGTGCGAGATAGTGTTTCATCACGAAGTAAGCTCCTAGGGGAACATGGGCTATGAAGGATCAATGGAGTACCCTACAAGATACCCGCCGTGAAGTAGAAAAAGACGAAGTAAGATTACTTGGCTGAGAAGACAAGCTGCGAAGTAGATAAATTATGGAGCAAGAAAAGAGACAGGTGTCCCGACAAGCCCATGTGAAGTTAGCGAAAGAAGAGGAAAAGCTTTATGGAAAACGGTCTGGGCGACGTGTAAAGTTCCCCTGTGAGAACGTGACGAGATAAGATGAGTTGTTCTCCATTAGGGTTAGATGGCCTATAAATAGAGGTCCTTGGGAAATGTATTGGGGATCGGATTTGGAGAGAGTGGGAGAGCTTAGCCTAGAGAGAAAAATTAGGGTTTCCTTGTGTTCAAGAACTTGTATCTTTGTTACTTTGAATGATTCATCAATAAAGATTTCTGTGTTTATATTACTGTTGAGATTATTATATTAGTCCCACATTTTTGGGCAATCTATGATCCTACGGTTTATAATCTCTTAGGGCCTCTCCACTCATTGCCAATTGGTTTTGAGTTGGATTCCCGTGTTCTAACATGGTATCAGAGCAGGCTATTTGCGACGAGTCATTGACCGTGCCTTTACTCCGCGTCACCCGATTTATTGTCCACGTGTTAGACCTAACGAGGCTACACGTGAGGGGGCGTGTTGAGATTATTATATTAGTCCCACATTGTTGGGAAATCTAAGATCCTGCGGTTTATAATCTCTTAGGGCCTCTCCACTCATTGCCAATTGGTTTTGAGTTGGATGCCGTATTCTAACAATTACTTTGTATGTCTTAGATCTTGGTTACTATCACTTTGGGTGTACTACTGGATTTCCAGTAATTAGATTTTGACATCCAGAAACAGAGATTAGAATTGGGTTCATCCTCATCTAAGAGTTTGTGAAAAAATAAAACCATTTTAAGGTTGTAATAGTTTCAAATTTAGGCGAGTTGTTTTGTACAGATAGTTCTGTAGAGTTAGTGATTTAGTCGTGTATAAAGATCTAAGATATGGAAGAGAAAGTTGGTGACGCGGCAGACGGAAAACCAGATTTAGCAAGAATTGAACGATGGCAGGAAAAGCAAGACGAGTGGAACCTCTAACGGCGGTAAGGAGGAGCAAGTGGTCGGAAGCCCGGAAGAAAGGAGAGAAGGGAGAAGCGTCCGTAGCAGATGAAAAACGAGAAATCATAAGGCAATGTAAAGGCAAGCAGAGTGTAGAGGATGAATCCATGGAACCAGCTCAAATTGTGAAAGCCGGGACTATTACGGAACGGGAAACAGATCGAGAAGAAGTGGAGTGGAACGAGGGTGACAAAGACTTGACATTGAAAAAACCGAGTAAAGCAATCCGTCGAGATAAGAGACGAGTAAAGTACCTTCCGTGTTATAATTATTTTATATTATAATATAAAGTAAATACACTAGTGCCTTAATCCTAATCATATTGATCCTATAATAAATTGGTTATTGGTCGTAATCATTATCAAGTGAATATCAAGTTGTCGTATTGTCTCGACTTTGTCCATAGATGATCATACTTGGTATCAGACTCATAGGTTGAAACAAAAAAGATTGTGGTGTATTTGGGTACCCTCGTCTTTTCACCTTTAGTAATCGGGGGTCCCTTAGTAAATTTAGGGGTGTAAATGGGAAAATTCCTAGGAAGCCTTTATAAATTTTCCTGGTACTTTTAACGTTTCTCTGGGGTGCCACTAGTATTTTCTCTCGAAGGTGCTCACTTTTGGAACCAATTTTACCGCAAAAGTTTATTTCTCCAAAAACACCTAGAATGACATTAAAAGCCATAAAAAAATAAAATAAAGCACTAACAATACATAGAATTGAGATCAAAATAGACATATTAATGCGTCTATCAATAATCAAACGAACTCTTAGTTAATTCAGGTAATGAGAAACAAATATAAGTGGATGCACGTAAAAATCAAGTCAAGGATACATGTTACTCAATGGGTATTTCTGATGCCACCGGTTCAATGGTTCTGGTAGTCTGTGGTAGATAATTTAGAGCCGGTCACCCGTCCTCCAGAAATAGGCTTACTATCTTGTCATGTTCTTACATATTAAATCTCCAAGTTGTGAAAAAATTAAATGAAAAGGATAAGAAACTATTGAAAGATTTTTTTTTGCGAAACTTCCATCACCATGTGAATCAATGGAGATGTGTTCAATTGTAAACCAAGAACTTCCGAAGGAATATTTGCATGCTTATGAGGAAATGCCTCTCTGGAAATTTATCAAAATTAGATGATTTTGTTGACGAATGCAGCTGGAAAAAGAGTTCACGTAAACTTCTCTAATACAGTGATCAATGACTGGGATATTTTGTTTATGTAATCTGTAATATGTTCTTGTAAGTTTTATTTCTTTTTCCCTTTTTTCTGTGAGTCTACCTATGGTAGCCTTCTGTACATTCTATTCTCATAATACATGATCTCTTTTCCGATCAAAAAAAAAATGATGATTTTGTTGACGATGATTCATCTTATTAATTATGTAATAGGAAATATGATAATCCTTTTCTTCTTTTTCTGAATTCATTTTCATTTAAATTCAAACAAAATGTAAATACAAAGCTCATAACTTTCAGCAGTAGAAATGTATGAAATTATTGCAACCTAGAGCCTCAATGGCTCGAAATTACACACGAAATACACATAAATACATTACATTACTTATAAAATAAAATGAAACATCTCTATATGTTCGTCTTTCTTATACTTGACGTATATTGATTGAGATGCTTCATAATTTATTGAAATCTTGAAATCTAGAGTGGGTGGAGGTGGTGATTTGTAGACTTTGTAGAAGATGGTGGTGATAGGATATGAACTAGGGTAAGTGGTGGTGTTGGCTCGTTCTTAGTAGATAGGTGTGGGAGGCTTGTACACTGGTGTAGGCTTGTATACTGGAGGCTTGTAAACGGGAGGTGTGTATACTGGAGGCTTGTAAACTGGAGTATACACAGGAGGCTTGTAGACAGGTGGCTTATATACTGGGATGTATACCGGAGGCTTGTAAACGGGAGGCTTGTAAACTGGAGGCTTATAAACAGGGGGTTTGTAAACCGGAGGCTTATATACTGGGGTGTACACTGGAGGCTTATAGACAGGGGGTTTGTAAACCGGAGGCTTGTATACGGGAGGCTTGTACACAGGAGGCTTGTAAACTGGTGGTTTGTATACGGGAGGCTTGTAAGTTGGGGTGTATACAGGGGGCTTGTATACCGGTGGCTTGTACACAGGAGGCTTGTACACAGGAGGCTTGTAAACTGGTGGCTTGTATACTGGAGGCTTGTACACAGGAGGCTTGTATACGGGAGGCTTGTACACAGGAGACTTGTAAACCGGAGGCTTGTACACTGGGGTATAAACTGGAGGCTTGTACACAGGAGGCTTGTATACGGGAGGCTTGTACACAGGAGGCTTGTAAACCGGAGGCTTGTACACTGGGGTATAAACTGGAGGCTTGTATACGGGAGGCTTGTACACAGGAGGCTTGTAAACCGGAGGCTTGTACACTGGGGTATAAACTGGAGGCTTGTAAACAGGTGGCCTGTATACTGGAGGCTTGTACACAGGGGTATAAACAGGAGGTTTATACACCGGAGGCTTGTAAACTGGTGGCTTGTACACAGGAGGCTTGTACACCGGAGGTTTGTAAACAGGAGTATACACTGGGGGCTTGTAAACTGGCGGTTTGTAAACTGGTGTAGGAGGGTCATACACTGGTGCAGGCTTGTACACTGGTTTTGGTGGTGGTGGTGAATCGTAGAAATAGCCATTTGCTACGGTTTTTGAAGGAAAGGTAAGAGATATGAAAAGCACTAAAAAGATGGTGATTGAAGAAGACATTGAGGCTCCAATTCTTGACATCTTCGTTTGTATTCCTATTGATGTTTTTGTTGTGATCTTATCCTTCACTTCTCATTCCTATTTATAGGATTATTATGTTGTTATATAATCAATATTTTCAAATTGTGGCTATATGAAAGAAGAAAAACAAACTATTGAAAGTTTCTGTTTGCGAAATGTACATCTTGATGTGAAGTTTTGTTCATTTGACTTTGTTATCCTTGCTGATATACATAATTAGCTTGCATTATTGCCCAATTGTTTAGTTTAATTTATGATAATGCTAGAGGTTTATCTCTTTCTTCTCCGGTGGGATTTTTATAATAGCGTATTCAATTAGCCATATATGAGTACTAATCTGTTCACGTTTTATGATAAATATCAAGGTGGTTCTGAAGAGGTAAATGATCTCACTTGTCATATGCAACCCTTGATTTTGCATCGTTACAAGTATTCAAAACAGTAAAAAAAAAAAAATCTACCAGGTCCTGTTTCTTTAGTAAGATAATAAAATCATCAAGTGCATATTAATACCCAAGAATCAGAAGTAAAATCTGTTAGCATTTTTCCACCATACTAAAGTAATATAAATATTAGGTATAAAATTCAACAGTCTAATTTATTTACGCAACCGCTACTAATTCTAACGGGTAATGGGATTGATGTGTCTTAACCACTACTAATTCTATATGTAAATCGACAACATAGCTTTGTCATTGGTGATATTTTATCCGGCAAGACTTGATCTCTTCTTCGTTTTTGCTGGTGATGCAACATTATCTCTTGAGAAATTGTCAATATGTTTCCATGTCAGCGTAAATTGTAAAGACTAATTCTACGACTTGATCTTCTTCGTTTTCTGTTTAGAGAACATTTTTGGTGCATAGGGAAAGGTCACTTTACTGTAAAAATGTTGTAATCTTGTTGGATATATCCGTTGGAGTTAATTTGTTAAGAATTCCTAAATGTTAAGAACAGCCGCCATAACAGAAATAATCTCTGGTCAGCAAGCCATAACGGTTGGGGAAATTAGGGGGAGACCCAAAAAAATAATATTCTCGTTCTCAGGCCCACAATTAATTTTAGATACCGTGACACCCATAATTATATGAAATTATTATATGAATTAATACATAACTGGTTATGCACACTATCTTTTCAGGCATAACTCGTTATGCGTACTATCTTATTCATGGGTATAATTGGCAGCACAACTTGGACATAACATATCTAAAAATCCGCGCCTTAGAATTTTACAAATTTTATATCGTTGGAAATCTTTTTAAAAGAGCTCTGCAACGAGTACAAACAAAAATATCAAATTTTTGTTTTTAACGAAAAAATCGGAGGTGATCCTCATTTTAGGGAAAATTTTTGAAAACTTGATACTTAACCATTATGCAGTCACCAAAAACGATGCATAACACATTGTGCAGACGCATAACGAATTATGCAACCATTTTTTCGACTGCATAACAAGTTATGTATCTGCATAACAAAGTTATGCATCTATAACAAGTTATGTAACCATTGTTTTGGTTGATTTTAGCCGTACATATAAAAAATTGATGCATAATGCAGTATGCATCCATATTTACAGATGCATATCAGGTTATGCATCTATTTTCTCGATGCATAATGCATTATGTAGCCATATTTTCGGACGCATAACAGGTTATGCAGGTTTTCTGGAGTGCATAACAAGTTATGCAACAAATTTTGTAGATGCATAACAGGTTATGCATCCATTTTCACGAATGCATAACATGTTATGCAGACAGTTTCTCGACTGAATGACATGTTATGCAGTCATAACCACATCATCATCTTCTTTCATGTTTCATTAACTCCCACGCAAACCATTATCTTTCAGTTATTCGGGGGCTCTTGGTCAAAATCATGTATTTACACCATCATCTTCTTTCATGTATTTACACCATCATCTGCAATTAAATTTGTAGATGCATAACAGGTTATGCATCCATTTTCACGAATGCATAACATGTTATGCAGACAGTTTCTCGACTGAATGACATGTTATGCAGTCATAACCACATCATCATTTCATTAACTCCCACGCAAACCATTATCTTTCAGTTATTCGGGAGCTCTTTGTCAAAATCATGTATTTACACCATCATCTTCTTTCATGTATTTACACCATCATCTGCAATTAAACCTTCTTCACAATTCATCCAGTATTGCTTACTCCAACTCAATTCACGACTGAGAGTTTCATAAAAATCTGAAATTCATTTCAAAATCTTCATTGAAAACAAGTTTTGATCATAAATCTATGATGATCAAACCGTGTTCTACAAACCCATTTAGGGATTTTTGCTGCTACCATTAATAACAGTAGTGCATTTAAATTGTAATGAAGAGAATCGGTAGTAAGAGTGTTCGTCGTTAATTCGAAGAAGAAGACGATTTGGTGCTGCTGTTGAGATCAATCGAATTTAGGGATGAATTTGTTCTCGAAATCAGTCAAATCTCTCTCTTTTTCTGAGATCTAGGTATAGTGGAGAAGAAGAAGAAGAAAAAAAGACAAAGAAGAAGAAGAAAAAAAAAAGACAGAAACAAAATTTTATTTATTTTGGGTTTGAGAATAATTTTCTTTCAGAATTTGGATGCGCGCCTGTAGTTTTGGGAGCGTGGGTTTCACAGTAGAAACATGAGGGAGAATAGGTCTCCCTGTAGTTTTCACTTTTTCAAAATAGTCGACCGCACCAACACCTTCGTGATTCATATGTATCACTCTCTTAAAGCCCAAACCAACTAGGAATTGTCTAGCTATAATATTAGAAAGTTTTCTTTTACTAATTAAAAGGTTTAACTTTAATCCATCTTTGACCGAAATTTTGCGTGCCAATAATTTGCATAAATAAATTTTATAGTTACTTTCAAATTATCACAAACACCCTTTCGGCATGAAACTGCTTAGGGCTTCTCCAATTCTAGGGTGAAGGTAATCCTAGGTGTTACCTAAAACTTAGAGAAAAATTTATTTTGGAATAAAGAATTGATGATTTGTCAAAAAACCTTGGATCATGGAGAAGGTAAAGATATGACTTTTTTCTTTACCCTTTCCTATGAAATGGCAGCCATGTCATGCTTTTATCTTTATCTTAACCTTTGCATTGGAGATAAATTTTTGGTGCGGAAAGTGCTAAATCCTAGGTATCATGTTTTTTTTAAGATCCTCACCCCTAACATTGGAGATGCTCTTAAGATACCATCGTAGATGTTCAACGATAAATGCAATCTAAGAGCCTAAACTATGCAACGTTGCTAATATGAGGTGCTAATTTTCCTGGGTTGTACCAATCGAATAATTCTGATGTTGTCCTCATATATTATCTTCTTTTAAATCTCGATAATCTTACTGGCTATCTACTATATCTTTTCTCCCAAATTAATGACATCTTTAATAGACATATAAGAAGAAGAACGCGAACGCCTTTGTGTGACTTGGACTTGATAAGATCTCCTAGAGTGTAGTCAGCTACATATCTAGCATCTCAGGACGATTTAATTTTTGGTAAACTGACCATCCAGTGTAAATTAAATAGTGCGCCTGACATATCTCTGTCATAATATCACTTTAACAATTCTCATGACCGCAATGCAGCTCTTGATAAAGCTTCATAGACGGCAGAAAACCATCTGGAACATGTGCATCATAGACGGCAAAAAATACAATGTAACTTTTTCATCTCAACTATTGATTGCCGCGATGGTAAAAAATTTCTTGGACGCTTCGACTAATCTCGGTTGAAGGAAGAAAAAGAGAGGTTTAGAATGAATACTTATTATGTTTTCTGATTTTAAGTTTTTATATTAAAGGTAAGGGTAGATTGTTAATTTAAATCATTCGATGGCATATAAATTATAGATTTTAAACTAACTAATAGACACCTTTTTTTAAGGATATCTTAGATGGGAAAACTGGTTTGCATGCTTTGAAATTTTCAGTATTCCCTAAAATAGGGTTCCAACTTTTAAGGGTGAACAACTTATGGGTGGATGCGGATTTGGTATCACCCGCATCTAATACGTATAAATGGTGGATTTGGAATTTTCTTCCAAGTCTGATTCACTACTCGTCGGATGTGAGGAACGTGGCTGAACGGATAAGCGGATCTCAAAAAATTATTAATGAAAACAAATAAATGTTGAAGATGAATAATATAACTTAGTTTAAAAATTTAGATTACTAAAATATAAGTAATCTAAAGACTTATATAAAGGCCTAGACAAATAAAGTTTCCACCTTGAATGGTGAGGAAATCCTCACTTCCTATTAGTGGAAATAGGAAGCAAGAATATTTGGCAATATCTGATTGGTTAATTTTTATTTTTTTTAATTAAGGTCAGGAAAACGAAATAAAACGGAAAACCATGCCTTACCTAAAAACGTGGATTCCAAAACTGAAGTGATACCTAATTAATCTCAAGTTAATATTCCAAAACCGTGTATACTCAAAACTTAGTATTCCAAAACCGTGTACATTCAAAACTTAATTGCGATATATGTTCTGCGCATCATTATAAAATATCACTTCCAAGAATCCAACATGTTGTGCCAAATGTCTGTGCGTATTTATGTCTGTGTGTGGTATCTCACATTTATCCACACCATGTTGTACTTAAGTTTCACGAACATCACTTGCCATGTAATCGCAGCCTGATGAGTGCAGACTGTGCACTATTGACATGACGAGAAAGGGCAAGTCTGTGATGCAGCGGTCCATGTAAGATATTCTACCTATCCATTTACTTTTCGGTTTTTCTATAGTAACTCGAGATGAAGGCATTACGTGAAACACGCTCTTGGTTGCATGTAAACATCCGCTTTCAAGTTATTGTCGTTGTTCGATCAATTTGCGTGCATATAATAATTAAGAAGATTAACTATCAGTCGCCAATTAAAAAGGGTTTAAATACGCAAGGATCTTTCGTCGTTAGGGAAACCGAAATTCCTAGAAACAAAACCTTACGAGATTCCATTGCGAAAAATAAATTTGTTAAGAGCATTTAGTTAAGGATAACTAGTTTATTAAATTTGTTGAATTGAGCTTTGTTGTAACCTTGGTAGTTTTGAGTTCATGGTGGCCTTAACGGATCATTACCGGTATAGGATGGAAGGTTGAACGCCTCTCGGAGGAATGCATGGAGAAAAACGAAACGGATTTGGAAATGAGGGAGATGATTAGAGAAAAGTGTATCTCCGTTTCCCAACGTTGGCCATTCATTCTCAAGCTACCCTATGACGTGATTGCAGCTGATTACGACAATTATGCTGTGGTTTCAGAGGCTAAACACACAAGTTTCATTCAGGTAACATAGGGACGGTATACACCTATATAACTATCAATATTCATTTGCATATTGCAGTAAACCACAGGTCCCGAAGCGATTACATAGTAATTGTATGATATTTCTAATCAAGCTCTGGTCTCGAAATTTAATATATACTCAAAGACGTACGCCAAATCCTGGACCAGAACTCACTGAGAAAGAAGGAATTTATGCGTTAAACATCTGGAATTTTATGGTAATCAATGTGAAGATTAGGAAATCGCCCCGCACAGACCAAATCAAAAATGCATCGCCACGGGACTGGGCAAAGCCCCGCGCACATTGAATCAAGGATACATGCTCACGGGGCGGGGAGAAGCCCCGCACACACTAAATTAAAAATGCTTTTCGCGAGGCGGGACGAAGCCCCGCGCACACCAAATAAAAAATGCATCGCCATGGGACGGGGCGAAGCGCTGCACACCAAGTTAAAGGATATAAAATGTCTGATGCGTAGTTCGGGCACAAATCTAGTTAACATAACAAGGTTAACAAAATATCTTTCCGACAACCAAAATACAATATTTATTGATATGAAGACCTCATATCAATGCAAATTTCATACTTTTAGAAAATCATCGGGGATCTTCAATGCTTCTCCATAGCAAACTATATATATTATCTATCAATTTTCTGTAATAACCCTTATATCTCCCCCTTTTAATGAGCACAATGAATCCACAAAATCTTAAAAGTTAAGCTACGTGAACCGTTAGATCACACAATCATAAATCTGAGCAGTTAGATCTTGGAATATTCCGAAAAAAAATAATTCTCGTGTGATTTCTTTCATTACTCGATGAAAATACCTTTCTTTTCGATATTCCCTCTTCATTTCCACCATCACCACCCCATCGTTACCATCTCCACCAGCAATACCATCACCCCCACCACTAACATCATCACCCGCGGGTGCCACCACACCCACTACTACCAGCAACACCATCGCCAACAGAGCTTAAATGCGGGAAACTGATTAACTAATGGAGTCTTCTTCCAACGGAATAATTGAAGTTGAAATTAAAGATTTATAAAAAGAAATTGGGTAAACAAGTTGTTTACTCCACCAATTCATTGTTCATCAAGAATTTTCCCCTTTTTTTTTCCATGACTTCGCAATTCAGTAAGTAAACTTATCAATTTTGTTTGATTTTTTTTTGGGCTTTTTATAAAAATAGGCCTGTTTTTTTGGTGCTTTTCAAATCTAGGCCATTTTTTTATTTATTGCTAGACTAGGCAAATTTTGACCAAAAGTGATGGATGGAAAGTTAGCACCGTTAGGTGTAACTAAAAAGACCTAAAAGTCCTTTGTATCACTGATTTAATGTTATATCATTGATTTAACTCAGTTCCTCCTTTGAAGTCCTTTGAATCGATGATTTGAGTTTGTGTCACTGATTTAAATCGGGGCACGGTTTCAGTTCAACCCATGTATGTACTGTAATCACGACCATTTCCCTGTCATCATTCTCAGAAGCAAAGAAAACCCATCATTCTCAGTTCAACTCATCTATGTGTGCATATAATCCATCAAAAGAAGTATCTAATTGACGGCAAAGCTAATTCAGTTTAGGCTGAAACAAGAGTTGTGCGGTTCATGCATTTTAACAAGCACCTCGTTTGCATTTTGCTGCTGCTTCAGAGATAAACTCCCTCTTGATTTCTAAGACCATATTCTATCTCTTTCCCTGCAATATGATTCAATTCCACCAATACCTCCCATTTCCAATCATTCAAACCTATAAAATACACATTAATCTCTTCACCATTTGTTCTCCCAGCTACACCTAGCAACATCACTGCTAACACCTGCTCCCTGCAATTCTATCTCAGACTCATAGCACCATTTGTTCTCCCAGCTACACCTAGCAACACCACCTGCTACTACTTGTACATTGGAGCACTTCAACTGCTTCAGTTCTTTCGACCATCCCAGCACGATAATCCCTGACTTCCTACTTAATTCAAAAAAACAAGACAACTATTCTCCACAGACTTTCCTGTAACAACAAAAGCCAATTCTTGCTTGTTCCATTTTCTTAGATTTGACATTCTCTGATGCAACACACAAACCCATTTACCACCAGTTGTGACTTCTCTGCAGCACAACTCCAACATCAACCAGCCTTTTAATATAAATTCTTGCAGCTGCAATATACCTGCAATTTCAGCTGAAATCAGTGATGCACACAGCAGCAACTCCTGCAGCACTGCATCAACAACTCCACCTGCTCATCCCTTCAGCCATCAAACTTACCCACCAATTCACTATAAACTGCACTCATTCAATTAACACAGTACCTCAACCACTCTGCAGTTCCACAAGTGCCTCCATCTCCTCTGTAACAACCATTCTCTCTCTCAAACCATCAGCTCTCCACATTTCTGAGCAACATAACCCTCTCTCAGATACTGCTCGGAACAACAACAACGGACTCAAATCAATTCTACCATCACCTATTTCACATCAACATCATTACAACTCTCTTAAAGCACATCCTTCTCTTAACTTCAAGGTCAAACAACCAACACCTTTTCGATCTCTCAATTCAATTGAAACCCAACTTCCACTTCTTCATCTCTGTCTCAATTTTGGTTCTTAAATTACACAACCTCTTTTGAATCTCAACCTCCGCAGCACATATCCCATCGATCTCAACCTCCACAACAACCATTTCACTCTAATTCTGTAATAAATTCATAACAACCACAATTGAAACCCCTTTCTCAGCTTGTATTCGACATGAACCACCCTTTCTGCAGCGAACGCTATCTTTGTCTGCAGTAACAATCAATCAAACATCCTTTTGAAATCAACAAATCTTATGGTTTCAAACTCAATTTGAGCAACCCATCTTCTTATTCATCAACATAACCCCATTAATGAAAACATTGATAGACCGTCAGCAACATCGATTCACTCTGTTCATCATTAAACATCTCAGATCTTCATTTTCTTGTTTCAATCTCTGCATAAACACTCATAGATTCAAGTCAGTTACAGCACAATGTTGGTTCATACATTATAATCGATTAAATTGAAAGTACAGTAGGAGATTGAAATCGAGTTGATGCCGATTTTAGGGTTGTATGCATGTTGAATATCGCCGAATAGAGTGCTAATTGATACTCATATTTGGGTTTTAATGATAAAGATTGAATCGACTCGGAGAATTTTCCGTTTAGATTTGTAAAAAGCCCATTTTAGCAACACGTGGACATCTTAACGTGTGTGACTGACACACACGTGTGAAGGACATTTCAGTAATCTTACCACATGTATGAGATCTCCCTATATGATATTTTGGCGAGATATTAACAAGTCAACGCGATAAATTGACCGAGATGGTTAAAGTAGATGGAATCCGTTTAACTTGCCTAGTTTTGCAAGAAATAAAAAAAAAATGGCCTAGAAATGAAAGTGAGGGTCCAGACCAGGCCTACTTCTGCATATATCCTTTTTTTTTTGTGGTATTTGAACTTTTTTCGGAAATTTTTGATTTTGTCCGAAATTGAAACTATCGATTCTGGGAGGATCACATTTTTTTATGACTTTCTTATTGATTACTGTTAGACAGTATTAATTTGTTGAAAATATTGACGTTTTGTATAAATTTTACTAAGGATCGGGGAATTTCATTTAGATCGATTTAATTTTTGTTAGCATCATTGTATTTATTACAAAATTAGGTAATGGTAGTTTTTTGTTTCTGTAAGGATTAGAAGTTGTGTGGTAGTTTGGGAGAATCTGCGAAGAACTGACAGTATTCTCGATTTTATTTTGGGTATTATGATAAAGTACCCTCGTTATTTTATACCCAAAAAATAAATGTCCCCGTTTTTTTCAAACTTGTTAAACTGCCCTGCCATTTATTTCACATCTTGGTCCCGCATAATTTAGTCAATAGTCGCTTACCCAGTCGAAAAACGGGACAAAATACCATAAACCCATCACTTATCCTAAAAGGGTGACAGACATCGTTTTCACCGACACTCTTTCCCTTCTTCCTTCTCTTCTGTTTCAGAGGGAAAATTTGGCGATTCAATTGAATCGATAGGATAGGTAATTCAATAGATGATTTTGTTTTGATTGATCAGATTAATGAAAATTAAATTCAATGGTTTCATCGATGGGGACGACTGGAAAGGGAAAGATGATGTCCAGGTAAGAGATTTTGAAACCCTAAATTTTGATTTTGTTAAATCTGTACTTGCATTATGTAATCAAATGATTTCAAAGATTTTTCAATGAATATAAAGTGAAACCCTAACTTTAGTATTAAAGTTTAATCTTTATTTGCACATCTGCGTTATTTTGGAACATCTTTATGTATGAAATTAGTACTTTTTAAATCATGTATTACATATGAAATGAAGCATGTTTACATGTTAAGACCTTTTCCTAATTTTGTAACTAAATCATCATTTGTTGTGTAGAATCTCTAACTCTCTCCTTTGCAGCAATGAAGATAGCATCTGTAGCCCATCTAAAAACATCAAATTTTTGGCAGGTAAGGTAAGTTATTCCCTTGTTGTGTTGATTGTTGCATATCTTCAGGTACATTCTGGAATTGTAGGTTGAAGAGAAGCAAAGTTGACGGTGCAGTGGAAAACTTTCAAAGCAGTGATCATCTTATCCACAAGCTTGGCAGCTTTTAACTGATGGTAACAATAGCAATTTGGATTTACAATGGTCAGAAGCATCTTCAAACAATTCGAAATAATTGCAGGTAGGTATTGTGCACTTTAAGAACATTTTTCCATAGTTCTCATTTGTTGTAGATTGAAGAAATGCCCTTACACCATTACAGGGAACATGCTTGCACTTAGATATAGCCAAGGACACACTTTTGTGTCATGATTACCTTGTTCACACATAGCACACTCACTGCGAATGTTTTTTTTTTTATTCTCACCTTATTTTTGTTGTTGTTGTTACTATTACTACCTGGAGAGTCTTTTGCACATCCACCCATCATTGTTTCTGAGTTTTCTTAGCTTATGGTGAATTGTTTTGAGTTGCAGAAACATATGGAAAATCATTTGTATACATACAGGTTGAAGAATATGGAATTGAGAATAAGACCGTTGGGAGATTAGATCTTATTGTGGGTCCTTGATTTTTCTTTTCTTTTACATTGATGGTTAGATGGATGCCACGTGTTTCTTATTGACTCGAGTCAAATCGGCGTTTCAACTGGGCGATTCGAGTAGATTCAACTCTACTTAGTTGGAAGTGATTTTTAGACTTTTTTGGACTGTCACCTGAGCATTAACGGCTGTTAACTGTTGTTTCCCGTGTTTTGAATAAAACGGTCAAGGCAGGGGTACTTTAACAAATTGCAAAAAAACGGAGACATTTTTGTAGTGTGAAGTGAAAGTATGGATACTTTATCAAAAAACCGGGGACATTTCAATATGTTTATGATTCTCACTGTTGATGAGACTGTGAATGTTGGTTCTAAAATGAAGATATTTCTCTTGATGTTTGGAAGTGCTAAGTGAGTTGGTGTGTATGCTTTTTTGAACATAATGTTTTTCATTACTTCCTCTTAATTTGGTATTCAGTTGTCTTTAAATGGTTTCACCAGGTTGATGTTATGGCACTTCCTTTACAGACTATGTTTTGGCAGTTGTTTAAATGATTTCACCAGGTTTATGCTACATTATTATGGATTTTAAATTAGCATTCCACAAGTGGAACTTTGCATATAATTCATGCGGAATAAATTTTGTTAAAGGATTATAGATATTGTACCGTTGAAATATTCTTAATAAGAGTCTATCTTAAAAAAAAGTTATGTAATTTTGTTTGCACTATCATGGTCGGCCTAAAAATCTCAACAGTCATGAGTTTATGGTTCAGGTATAATTTGATTGATATGCTAAATCTTGTATGGACTCATAAACTTGCCTATGGTAGCATGGATGACACTGGCTTTCATATGTGCAGGGATGCTTAAGTATTAAATCTCTCCCTAGTCATAGGCCATAGATTCGGTACTCAATACCAAATTGTGAGCTCCTTATAAGAAACGAAATTAGTGAAATGGATGAGACATCAACAACCTTATGTGTCCCATAAATTTCATATGACCTTTGTTTAGAGAGTTGAATCTGTTTTTCTAACTAAAATTACTTGCTTAATTTGTTGTACGTATGAAATATTCTGATCATATCAATTTATCATGGAAGTGCAACCCTGTGGAAATAAGAAAATTGAACTCTTTACGCGTTTGTTTCCTGGCTATATAGTTTCGCTGTGTTTGTGGCGCTTGGCAAGGTGACCATATTTTAAAGTAGTCACAAGAAGAAGTTCTTAGTTGCAAACCTTAATAATGATCTTGGTATACAGATTTTTCCATTTTTATGTTGATCATTGTCTTTTTTTCATAAGAAAAACGGATTGGAAACTACAGAGGCTCTTATTATCTGTCTTATTTTTCAATGTCTTAGGTGGCGTTACTAATTACCATCCTTCAGCAAACCATGTTCTGTTTCTTATTTGTATTGTACCCAGGTTGAGATGTTTATCGTTTGTTGTTGGTGGGTTGTGAAAAAGCGGGAGTCTAACAACACCACCCAATATTTCGCTTAGAAATCTGTATATGGACTAACTCCGAAATACTTTCTAAAGAATCAACTAGACAGTCAGAATCAATCTAGGTAAAAGTAGCTCAAGGAGTTAATATTTCTCTCTTGTTTTGGTTTACTCGAGCTAATAGAAATCAGCGAATCAAACACAAGGAATAACTTGGATGGTACCAAAGACCAATATCCAAGGATCAATCAATGACAATCAACAACCAAAGGTTGGATTACTCTAATTGATGATCTAACGCACAAACTGTATTATTTCAATTATAAAGATAAAACAATATAATGCGGAAATTGAAATAACACAGACACCAGAAATTTTGTTCACAAGGATGCAGAAAAATCCCGGGACCTAGTCCAGATTGAACACACACTGTATTAAGCCGCTACATACACTAGCCTACTCCAAGCTAACTTCGGACTGGACTGTAGTTGAACCCCAATCAGTATCCCACTGATCCAAGGTACAGTTGTACTCCCTACGCCTCTGATCCCAGCAGGATACTGCGCACTTAATTCCCTTAGCTGAGCTCACCCAAAACTAAGAGTTGCTACGACCCAAAATCGCAGGCTTTGACAATAAACAAATCTGTCTCACATAGACAAGTCTATCAAAAGATCAATCTGTCTCCCACAGAAAAACCATAAAGTTTTTGTTCCGTATTTTGATAATAATCTGTCATCCACAATGAGACGAAGATGTTTATGATTACATTTTATATCTTGCGTATCGGAGATATCAATCTCAAGCCAATCAATCTTATTGTACTCGTACGATAGAAGATGCAAGATCAGATCACACAACTACGATAAAATTAGCATCGGTCTGGCTTCACAATCCCAATGAAGTCTTTAAGTCGTTAACCTGGTTTTAGAAGAAGAAAACCAAAGGTTAAAGGAGAAAAGACTCTAGCACGCAAACTAGTATCACATGTGAGGTGTGGGGATTAGTTTTGCATAATACTAGATGTCTCATTTATATAGTCTTTCAAATCAGGGTTTTTCCTTGGTAACAAAGCAATCAATATCAACTGTAAGATAAAAACCTAATTTAGGTTCAAGCTAATATTTCTCAACCGTTAGATCAAAAACTTAGCTTGTTATACACAAATGAAATGCACGCTTCTAGGTTTGTCAACCGTACCCAAACGTGTACGTTGTTGGTTTAAAAATAGCTAACCAAAAGGTTAGTCATATGAGCATTTCATACCAACCATATTCTTCTTCACCATAACTAGTTAAAATGACTCAAATGAACTAGTTAGAGAGTTGTTCAATTACAAGGAAATGTTATGTACTACACAAGACACAATTGAAGCAAAGATGATTTGTTTCACTCGAATCGGTTCATGAACTTTATAGCCACGGTTTGCACATTGCATTCCTTAGTCTTTATAAGTTTAAGTTCAGAAATGATCTTCAGATATACAACCTTCTTAAGTTCGCACACTAGGTTCGCGGACTTAAACAACCGGACAGAGTTTACAAAATCCAGCAGAAAATCTCGGCAAAGACTTTCCGCCGGTTCGCGTACTGGGTTCGCGGACTGGTACTCACGCAACTAGTTTGTCAACTCTAGCAGAATTTCTCGGGATGAGAAGTTCGGCAGTTCTCGGACTGAGTTCGCGGACTTGACAACAAGCCATTCTTCCGGTTTCTCTTGATCAACAAAGTTCGCAAACTTTGGTTCAAGGGATAGGACTTATGCAAATATGTGTTTCCACAACAATACTTATGTCCATCATTGGTTATCAAATCTAAACTTTCATTCCAACCATTGAAACATTCTTATAGGACGTTATACAGTTGTTACACCATTTCTCGTCAAAGAAATTTTCAAAGTGATTGAAACATATCATGACTTTCGTCACTAGGTAAAGATAAACATGGTCGAAGCGAAATGCTTACCAACACATATTTCGAGATAAGATAGCGAGGTATACTCGGCTCGATATACCAAATGTGTATAATCTAAATCTATATATATAACATACGACTTTTTGTCTCAATAAGTAAGAGATAGAGTAGATAGGCTTTTGAGTGACAGATAAGTTCAAGTCTTCACATACCTTTTTGTCGAGAAGTTCCACCGGTTTCTTGAGTAGTTCTTCTTATTGTATGATGAATCTCCATGAAGTCCTTGAGCTCAACTACACTTTCTATCCTAGTCCGAGACTTAGCTATAATAGACTAGAAATCAAGACTTATAGTTTTGATTACTAACATTGACAAAAATGCTTGAGATAGCAACGCATGCGAGTTCGACCGAGCAATTGTCAGACAATCTCTCCCTTTGCCAATTTTAGTGACAAAACTATCAATGCATATGGAATACAAAAAAGATAAAGAAACTTTAGTAGCTCCTATTCCACATGTCTAATCTTCAACAGTCCTCGAAATCTTCGTCACTTCCAAGTACTTCAATGATCCCAAAGGTTGTAAGTTTAGCATCATCGTTGTTGAATATCCGTAGCTATAACAATGAGAAAGCAACGGTCTCGATCATTGTTATACAGTGTCATAGTATTATTACACAGTGTCATAGTCCAATTGTATCCCAACTTCAATAATAATTCTATGGTGATATGTATCACACCCCCTTAGTCAATACTCCATCTCACATGGAAACCACTCCCCCTTACACAATAATCCGAAAACCATATGTATTTGTAATGTGAACTACATATTAATTTTCCCCCTTTTTGCCAATAAAATTGGCAAAGGTACAAGAACGAGATCATAATGAAATTTCCGTAAGAGACATTTCATGACTAAAATAAAAAGAATACATAGCATCTAATTTTGATGCAATCATATAGCCTAAGCTAATAACATTCATCAAGGAGTTTAAAGATACAAGATAACCCATTTAAAATTCCACAGCCGTACACCCCTCAAGATATGACCATTAAACACAAGTTCAAAAGAACTTTCCCCTATTTGATGTCATTCCCAAGGGAACAACAAGAGCGACCTTAATTTCAAAAGAAAATAAGGATTTTTATTGGACACCAAAAACTATGAGAATGATTTCCTATATCTAAAAACTCAATCAAATTAATCACAAGTAAACCCATGATTAATTTAATCGGAATAAGCAATCAAATTAAACACAAAAGTGATCAACTTAATTGATTATGCTCGACATAAGAGAACTTACGGAGCATACGAATAACATAACCATTGGAAAATGAATAGGATAGTCGTTCATATACTCAACATAAGAGGAATCTTACGGAGTATGAAAATACTCAACTAGATTAATTACAAGAGAACCCATAATTAATCTAATTGGAATACACAACCAAACTAATTACAAAAGTAATCAATTTAATTGTCATTTATTTTGCTCGACATAAAAAGACTTATGGAGCAATAACTAAATAACCAAACAAGATGATTAATTTAGTTCAAAACTGCTCAACATAAAAGTACCTTACGGAACAACCAACAAAGCTAATCAAAAATAATCAACTTGGTTGTATCGTGCTCAAAATAAGACACATTACGGAGCCTCGAAGTATTACATACAATATGGATCAGTGAAGATCAATACTGTGGAATATACAAGGATTCATTTTATCTTCCATCAATATTTGCATAAAGGTATTTAATAGACATAATCCTTGAGCACAAAATATTTTAACCTATCTTCCTTGAACACAAAAGATTTTAATAGACATAATCACGATTTGCATAACGATATTTAATAGACATAATCCCCGGCAGCGGCGCCAAAAATTGATGTAGTTTTGAAAGTGATAAGTAGAAGTTCGTTCAAAGACTTGTAAAGATTTGATTTCAGACTTAATTTTGGTTTCACTTAATGTTATGAGAGACTGGGACTCAGGATTTCACCAATAAATCCATTCATGCGATTCATATAGTCATTCTAAACAATTGTAACTCAAAATATTGACTCTGTTTCTTTGCCAAGGTAGATTTTTGAAAAGCAACGACTGTAAATCTAAAGCATGGGATATCAAAAGACTTAACCTAAGTATAACCCATCAATTGAAATCACAACCGTTCAATAAAAACCATAAAACAATTAATAATCCATGCAAAAAGTCATGAAAGAATTAAATATAATTACCACACGCATGAAATATGGTTTCCTCTGTCATCCCAGTGTTGGGGTTTAGCTCCTCAAATTATTCACGTGCTCAAAATAGTTGTTCATAGCTCAAATAGGTGAAAAACAAGAGAAAACTAATAAAGAAGATAGTTTGCAACGCTGCAACGGTGTTATAAACAACTGTTACAACGGGTTGAACTGTTACAGAGAAAAGATGACAAGCTTATCATATATGTTATCTATTATTGTTTAACAACGATACTTCTGTTATGTTGTTTGAAAAAGACTTCCTCTGCGACTGTCCTCGTCTGTCCAATGTTCTTCAGCTTCGTCTTCTTCCTCCTGCTTCAGCAGCAGCAGAGAGCTTCTTTGCAAGTCTTCTTTCTTGGATTCTCTGGCCTCTGACCAGACCCCCAACTCCCGATTCCCCTGCTGTGACTCCAAACAACCCTTTTTATACGTAATAGGGCTATAAAATCTCGCGAAATCTCTTCTTTTCCTTCTTTTCCAAGTCACGACAATATTTCCTTTTCTTTTCTCCTACGTGTCTGCTGTGGTATCTAAACTTTCCATATTTGGTATAAAAGAGTATATCTTCTCCCAAGTACACGTAAACTCCAAAAATAGAACCAAAGAGATCCCGAGATATCCTCATTGCCTTGTCGAGAATCAGTGATTATCATCTTCTTCTTTTTTCGCATTCATGCCCACTGAATATCCTGTCTAACGATAACAGGCTGATTTAGGTCCAGGCCAACAAGCCAATCCGATTAAAACTTCTTCAAGGCTCCAAAGTCTCACGGCCTCAGCAACAGAAACCCCAGTTTCTTATCCTCCCCTGTTTCGTCGAGATTCTGTAGAAATCTTCTCTTTTTTCGAACCCAATTCAATTACCAATCCTGTTTGGATTAAACAGGCCCAAACCAATCCTTTCCATCCAGAAAATTCATGCAGTATGCAGACGCGACACAGACGAATATAAAATCTTCCCGCCAAATTCGATTTGAGTTGGTGAAGAAAGGGTGTCCCCTTATCCAGCGCTGGACTCCATTTAGCCACTGGGTGTAAATAGCACATTTGGGGTGCAAATAACAGTGGATTTCCCCTTAACAGTTGTGTGCCCCTTATCCAAATTGGGGTGCCTTAAGTGATTTTCTCCCACAAGCGCAAATACCACTTTTCGAGCCAATTTCACCGCAAATGCTTATTCCTTCAAAAACACCTTCAAAGACATAAAAAACCATAATAAATACAAAATTGAGCATTAAAAATACATAGAATTGATATCATATCAGACACGAAAATGTGTCTATCAGATAACCCCTTTAAAATTCCACAGCCGCACACCCCTCAAGATATGACCATTAAGAAAAGTTCAAAAGAACTCTCCCCTATTTGATGTCATTCGCAAGGGAACAACAAGAGCGACCTTAATTTCAAAAGAAAAGTTGAATTTTTATTGGACACCAAAAACCATGAGAATGATTTTCTATATCTAAAAACTCAATCAAATTAATCACAAGTAAACGCATGATTAATTTAATCGGAATACGCAATCAAATTATACACAAAATTGATCAACTTAATTGATTATGCTCGACATAAGAGAACTTATGGAGCATACGAATAACATAACCATTAGAAAATGAATAGGATAGTCGTTCATATACTCAACATAAGAGGAATCTTACGGAGTATGAAAATACTCAACTAGATTAATTACAAGAGAACCCATAATTAATCTAATTTGAATACACAACCAAACTAATTACAAAAGTAATCAATTTAATTGTCATTTTTTTTGCTCGACATAAAAAGACTTATGGAGCAATAACTAAATAACCAAACAAGATGATTAATTTAGTTCAAAACTGCTCAACATAAAGTACCATACGGATCAACCAACAAAGCTAATCAATAATAATCAACTTGGTTGTATCGTGATCAACATAAGACACATTACGGAGCCTCACAGTATTACATAAAATATGGATCAGTGAAGATCAATACTGTGGAATACACAAGGATTCATTCTATCTTCCGTCACTATTTGCATAACGATATTTAATAGACATAATCCTTGAACACAAAAGATTTTAACCTATGTTCCATAAAAGAATTGACAATATAGGCTTAACTTTTGTATAGGTCATAAGTAAATTCATTCTTTTACCAGTACATGAATACGGAACACGAACGACTTTATTTTTGACAAAATATGGGACAACATAGTTCACGGACGTAAACACCAATATCCCATAAAAAATTGCAATATAAAAAAGATTAATTACTGCAAGCCATCATCCTCCAAATATTTTTAGAATTTTAATACCAATAAACCTGAAAAAAACAAGAAGATGAAAAAAATAGCTATGTGTAGTCACAATCATTGTTATTCCTGGCACTAGTTATTCTTCCAACTAAATCAAAATGAAGACTTACTAGGCATTGTAGATCTTTCTCAGAGCATCTACAGAAAATTCATTTTCATTATTGAAAAACCCATTGATTATGGGATCGTTGAATTCCTCTAGATCTTTAGAAATGTCAGTTAACTCACTAAGTTCTCTTTTTAGATCACGCAAGGTATTCTTGGTCAGAGACAACCTTTGTTCATAGTGAGTTATCTCTTCCAAAGAAGAAATGATTCATTACTTTAAATCATTTCGCTTGTTGATGAAAACTTTCATCATGTCTCTAGTGCGACAAACAGAAAAGAGACAGTTAGAGGAAGAACCTTCTCCATTGGTTGTTGATTTCTTCTTTATCATTCTCGAGGAAATGATTCCTTTGCACAGATGTACATTGACTGATTCTACTGCATCTCTTTTGATAGTACCTCTAGTTAAAGGAGCCATGAGAACGTAATTAAAAGAAGGAGAAAACAAACAATAAAAGGAGATTTATAAGTGTCAAACCCTAGACCATTTTGATGCAGTCTTTCAAGAATATAAAAATAAGATTACCTACACAAATATAAATTTAAATTCACGAAAATTGACTTGAGCCACTTCTCAGACACTTCTCATCCTTCCTAAGTTAAAGATGAGAAGGCAAACGTCACCATTCAGTTGGTGACCGGACAGGCCAAATGCCCACTTCCCTTGTTTTTTCGTGGCTTTCACTGTTGGTTGTGCTAAAAGATTTCTTAGTTCTTCTGGAATATTTATCTTTCTTATATTTATCCAGACTCACTATTTGCATGTTCTTTTGAAGTTTGGTGACTCTTTTGTTGCTTTTCTTGAATCTCCAACATGTATCTTTATCATGCCTTGAGTGTCCACAGAAGGAGAAAATCAATGTGGATTTTTTGTCTCCATGTAATTTTTCCTGTTTGACACAACACCTAACCATTGTTTCATGATTTGCAGAATCCATCACTTTTGTTGTTTTTCTTTTGAATCTTAAACCATGATTGTTTCCAAAGGATCTCTGACCAAAATTTTGTCAGATCTTCCAGACAGCCTTTGCAGGTCATCTTTGAGAGAATTAATCTCTTCTTCCTTTAGAAACATGGTTTTGACTAATTTAATATGAAGATGCTTTATCTCAATATTTTTCGTCTAGAGTGATGATTCAACATTCCTCAAGGAGGCTTTAAGATGAAGGTTCTCTTGAAGCATCTATTTATTCAGGAGATCAACCAACTCATTGTAAAATTCAAGTTTCGAATCAGAATTTGAAGTTGAAAGAGAATCTGAAGTAAGGGAAGTAAATCCATTGCACCAGTTAGACTCATATGAGTTATATTGAGAAGTATTGTCTTTTGTTGAATTATTTTCAGCAACCAGAGAAGATGGAAAACCTGCAAATCTATTCTTCCTTTTTATTAGATTCTTGACCTCTTTGACTACTAGTGAATGATCACATTCATCAGCCCAGGACAGGTGAGAGGAAGACATCTCAGGTTTGTTCACAGCGTTGAGTGCGAACGTTTTTCCTGTCTCTTGATCAAGAATTCTTAACTTTCCAATTAGTAAAGTCTTGGAAAGTGTATCAGGGATATTTCCCTCAATGATGGCATGCTTCTTAGAATCGTATCTTCATGCAAACAATCTTAGGATTTTCATCAGAATGTCCTTTCCGGGAATCGTCTTACCCAATGCAAATGATGCATTAACAATTTCAGACACTTTGTGGTCAAATTCATCAATCGATTCATTATCTGCCATACGAATTAAGCCTAGTCCAGATTTAATACACACTGTATTAAGCCTCTACAGACACTAGCCTACTCCAAGCTAACTTCGGACTGGACTGTAGTTGAACCCCAATAAGTCTCTCATTTATCCAAGGTACAGTTGTACTTCCTACGCCTCTGATCCCAGCAGGATACTGCGCACTTGATTCCCTTAGCTGATCTCACCCACAACTAAGAGTTGCTACAACCCAAAATCGTAGGCTTTGACAATAAATAAATCTGTCTCACACAGACAAGTCTATCAAAGGATCAATCTGTCTCCCACAGAAAAACCCTAAAGTTTTTGTTCCGTCTTTTGATAATAATCAAGGTGAACAAGGACCAATTGATAATCCGTTCTTATATTCCCGAAGAACATCCTAGATAAATCAATCCCCTTACAACAATCTTAATCGTATGGTAGCGAAACAAGATGTTGCGGAATCACAAACAATGAGACGAAGATATTTGTGATTACTTTTTATATCTTGCTTATCGGAGATATCAATCTCAAGCCAATCAATCTAATTTTACTCGTACGATAGAAGATGCAAGATCAGATCACACAACTACGATAAAAGTAGTACCGGTCTGGCTTCAAAATCCCAATAAAGTCTTTAAGTCGTTAACCTGGTTTTAGAAGAAGAAAACCAAAGGTTAAAGGAGAAACAACTCTAACACGCAAACTAGTATCACACGTGAGGTGTGGGGATTAGTTTTGCACAATACTAGATGTCTCCTTTATATAGTCTTTCAAATCAGGGTTTTGCCTTGGTAACAAAGCAATCAATATCCACCGTAAGATGAAAACCTGATTTAGATTCAAGCTAATATTTCTCAAACGTTGGATCGAAAACTTAGATTGTTATACAGAAATGAAATGCACCCTTATAGGTTTGTTAACCATACCCAAACGTGTACATTGTTGGTTTAAAAATAGTTAACCAAAAGGTTAGCGATATGAGCATTTCATACCAACCATATTCTTCTTCACCATAACTAGTTCAAATGACTCAAATGAACTAGTTAGAGAGTTGTTCAATTGCAAGGAAATCTTATGTACTACACAAGATACAATTAAAGCAAAGATGATTTTATTCACTCGAATCGGTTTATGAACTTTATAGCCACGGTTTACACATTGCATTCCTTAGTATTTATAAGTTTCAGTTCAGAAATTATCTTCAGATATATAACCTTATTAAGTTCACACATTAGGTTCGCGGACTTAAGCAACCGGACAGAGTTTACAAACTCCAGCAGAAAATCTCGGAAAAGAATTTCCACCGGTTCACGGACTGGTACTCACGCAACTAGTTTGTCAACTCCAGCAAAATTTCTCGGTATGAGAAGTTCGGAAGTTCGTGGACTAAGTTCCCGGACTTGGAAACAAGCCATTCTTCTGGTTTCTCTTGATCAACAAAGTTCGCAAACTTTAGTTCAAGGGATAAGACTTTCCACAACAATACTTATGTCCACCATTGGTTATGTAATCTAAACTCTCATTCCAACCATTGAAACATTCTTAGAGAACGTTATATAGTTGCTACACCATTTCTCGTCAAAGCAATTTTCAAAATGATTGAAACATATCATGACTTTCGTCACTAGGTAAAGATAAACATGGTAGAAGCAAAACGCTTACCAACACATATTTCGAGATATAGATAGGAGAGGTATACTCGGCTCGAAATACCAAATGTGTATAATCTAAGTCTATATATATAGCATACGACTTTTTGTCTCAAGAAGTATGAGATAGAGTAGATAGACTTTTGAGTGACAGATAAGTTTAAGTCTTCACATACCTTTTTGTCGAGAAGTTCCACCGGTTCCTTGATTAGTTATTTTTCTTGTATGATGAATCTCCATGAAGTCCTTAAGCTCAACTACAGTTTCTATCATATTCCGAGATTTAGCTATAATAGTCTAGAAATCAAGACTTATAGTTTTGATCACTAACATTGACAAACATGCTTGAGATAGCAACGCATGCGAGTTCGACCGAGCAATGCTCTAACAGGTTGTTCTATGACTTCTTTACCAATTCTTGATTAGAATTCTATTAATATAATATGAATTGTAAAATTTATTGCAATATAATATATTGACGTTATGTTGCAACTGGCAGATTCATGCTAAGCAAATGGTCTAACCGTGACGAAGGTGTATTGAAATTCAGTGGCTAACATGACACACGTGCACTCTACTTGTATGTATGATACTAATGTTAACCTTACGATCGGGTATCCAACTGATGGATGACGCTCCAACGTCATTCAACCTGTGAAAACGATCGTTTTCATGAATTCACTCACGTCCAATCCGCCAGCATCCACCCGCAAAAAAAGAAAATTGATTTGGGTTATATCCACATATTTGGGTGTTTTTGTTCACCCCTAACAAATCTTACAAAAAGATTTTTTTTTTAGCTCAACGAAGAAAGTATTGCTCTTACTAAAAGAAAAAATAAGTTTGGTAAATTTGGTAATATTACATACGAAGGAGCATCCATGGACACTCTTAGATAGAAAAGGTCAGACATGACTCATTTTCTCCGCAAAACCCAAACGATAATAATTTAAGTCTAATATTTTGATCATATGTACTTCCTATAAGGCTTTATATTCCTATAATAAATGAACACAATTCAAGATGTATAAAACGACCATCTATCCCTTTGAATATCAGTCATTCAAAATTAACGGTTGAAATTAAGATCAGTAAATGATGAGGTTTGCTATAAGAAAAATATTCCTTAGAAATCACAAATGTGAAAAACCCAATTACATGATTTTTATAAGAAAATAATAGCCCAAATAATACAGTCTTTTAAGCAGATGATGTCTGCATACGAAAGCCCAATTGACAAATATAGCCATCAAAGACATTGAAAACCCAAACACCAACAGCCACGTTGACTACCCCCATTGTTAGTCGTTGTGGTTGCCGCCGCCGCCGCTTCTAGGCCATGAAAACCACCAGACGCAAGATTAGCTTTAGCAAACAGCCCCCACAAGATGAACCTTGAAAATAACAGCAAAGAATTCATTCCCCGAACAGAAGTATATATTCTCTTAATGTGAAATCTTTAACAAGAGACGCAACACCATTGAATTTGTTTATTAAACGGACTTCTAAACTTCATTCGCCCCGTAATAAAATACCGTAATTAATTCGCATTGCCTCCTTTGAAGATTCTACCAGTTATATTTTTCGTGCCAATAATTCGCCTAAATAACCTTTCAAATTGTCGCGAACACCGTTTGAGCGTTAAACTATTCAGGTAATGTACACGCTCAATGATAATCAGTGTATGTAAGAGGTGAAGAGCCCAAATTATACAACATTGCTCATAGGAAATACTAATTTGCGTGGGAATGTCCCAACGAATAGTGAGTATTCTCATCATGTATTATATGGATTTTGGTACATCCCAGCCCATTAACAGCCATGAAAGTCGTCAAAGAATAACGGTCAAGTTACTCAGAGAAAGGAAATTATCGCAACAGAGATTTCCATTAGGCTAAACTACATCAAATACACGCTGATAGTCTTACAAAAAACATACGGAAAGCAGAACAAAGCCAGAAAAACAGAAGAAAATGAAGAAAATGCGGTGTATATCAGCACACTTTATTCGGGCACATCATGGATGCCATGCTAGCACACTTTATGCTTCGATCTTCGAGCACTTTATTTGAGGCGCATATTTATTGATCGGAGCATGCCTGTAAATTGGAGGTTTAGACTGGACCACGAGGTCTCTTGACTGGAGTCGGCGTATATATCGGACCTGGTGGCGTTTTATTGGAATTAATTTATTGGAATTATTGTTGGTCTATAAGAGATAGAATTCTGAAACAGTAATCAGTATTGCTTTTATTTCGATAATTGGTAGTCAAAACCCATGGATGGAAACTAGGCAACTTTGTAGGATGTTAGCTGATTTTTTTTTTCTTTTTTTGCTTCACTTATATCTCTCACTCTTGAAATCTAACAGGTGACTATTGCAACTTTTGATGTTGCAGCTAAGATACATTCGGAGTGCAAAAACAAAGTAACTTTGATGAAGGTTAGTTGGTGGTCTTTTGTTGCATAGGGTACATACACTGTGCTGAAGTATGGAATTTTCCACAAGAAGTGTTTTGTTTTGTTACTCACTATGTCGTCGTATAGGTTTGTAACGGAACCGCAAGTGCATCGCAAATGCATCTTTACTAGTGGTAACATTAATGAGTGAAAAATATAGTGCTATTACAGATGAAATAGCATTAAGTGTCGGATGTTTGTATTAATGAAGATAATAGTTCAGTTGTGGGTTTTTTGAGATGCTTGTAGGGAATTTGACTTGTTTATAATGAATTTAATTTGTATGTATATCAGGATCTAATCCAAAGAGGAAAAGAGTGAGAACAGAAATTCTTGTTGGTGGAGATACATTTGTTGTAGGCACTATAACTCCAAAGAAGACCAGGAAGAAATCTGCCTCAACAACTGCATCTTAAAGAAAAACTGCTGCTTCTCCATCAACCTTTGTTGCTGGATCGAAAAAGAAGACAGATGGCAATGCTGCATCATCAAGCTCAGCTGTATTAATGTAGATAATATTCAGTTGAGTTTTATGCTATGTTTCCAAAAACTTGTAAGACAATGTGGTTATGTTTTGCTCCCTAAACTTTTAAGACAATATGGTTGTATTATGTTATGGTCGATTTCAATTAGAAATTGAACTTCTAAGACGATATCAAAACCTTTAAAATCCTAAGCTATATGAGACCCCACGTCGAAAGGTGACCGAAACTCCCCTCTACATTAAAAGTCATCACCACCCACCTCATCAAATTGCTCTAAAATTCTCTCTCCTCACCAAACTTACGGAGAAATTTTCTCTTCTTTCTTCAAACTTCTTTCACATATTCTGTGGAAAAAGAAAGGAAAATAAAATTGATTCCACGGGAAAAAAACTTAGCCGCAGTTTTTTTTTCTTCTTTACGTTCGTCTGTTTTCTCATTCTTCTCTCTGTTCTCCTTCTCCATCTCTTTGTTCATCACAAAAGATTTGGTAATTATTTTTGTTTGGTTTGGTTTTATTTTGCAGGAACGGTTTTTGCTAATGGTAAACACTGACTCTTTTCTTTGTGTCTCAAATAGTTTCTGAATCTTAACTATTTCCAACCCATATGCGTCTTTGTTTTCTGCTTCTAAATATTTCTCCAAACCCTATTCACTATTCCGATTAAAACATCTATTTGTTACAGAGAACCCTATGCGTATTTGTTTTCCATTAAAACATCTGTTTATTACTGGGTTACAAATTATGAGAACCCTAACCTGACCAACTAACTCTTTTGTTTTGTTACAGAGATTAGATTTGATTCATGGTTGGGTTTATCTGGAACGAACGACTCTAATCTGACAAAGGTAATATGAACCAAGATTAGTGTTTATCGTATTAGAGTTTCTCTTCAACTATTCAAGCAAGCTAGGTTTACCACCACCTCTCTTCTCCGCCACCTGCATATCGTTTTCATCCTAACTATTTCCTACAAAACCTAAAACCATCATACCCCCTCCCTTTCATCTCAAAATTATTTTTACAAGGTTATTTGTAAACTATCCATATAATCATCAGCAAAGAGATATTTTTAAAACCGTAAGTGAAACCATAATAAGGCTGAGCTTCAAAATATGTTTGGTTATAGTGTCATCTCTTACAGACGTTGGTTAAAAAATTTATTAATGATATTCCACAGATATATCGATACCCTTGATAATTTCATCACGGTGACTCCATGGCTAACTATGCGGTACTTTGTTTATGTTTTGTTGGTACTTTACATTGGTGTAACTAAATACTTTTCAAAAATTAATATCGATTCATAAATTTGGACTCATTCAGATTTATGGATGGTGCGTTTTCGCGGCAATGTGTGTTTTTTCTCAAATTTTGCATCATTTCAAACTATATATATGGAATCTTTATGTGATTGGCTCACACGCTTCGGTTGATGTTTGTGTGTCAGGAGAGAACAAATCTATATGTGGAATTTATATCGAGCAGTTATTATAATTTATTGGTTGATGCTAAACTTCTGTCAGGTCGATATATGTGGATTAATGCAGTGCACACTTGCAGTATGATGGCATGGTTGGATGACGTTACATCTATGAGCGAGAGGTATTTTTGCCTGAAGTACAAATTTTTCTACTAATTTTTTCTTCTTGGTGTTGAAGTATCAAAAAATTTGTTTTCCTAATTGATTTCTGTTATTGCACAGGGTATTAGTATGGACCTGAACAAATCGAAGCGGGGAGGAGAGGTGAAGTCGAAGCTTGAAGGAAAGGAGGGAAATGATAGCATCTGAATCAGTGCTTTATGGTACGTTTGTTTTTCAAATGAAACAATGAATAGAAATCAACTCAAGTAGGTCTCCTGATTTAGTATGTACACATTTTAAATAGTCCACATTATGATTGCATTAGCAAGCTAAATAGTTACTGTATTTTAATGGCTACGGAGAGGTATTCTTAATACCAAGAGGAAACATTGGCTTGGATTCATATAATTCATAGAAAAAATGATTCTTGGTTAGATTCGTATGATGGACTCATTCGACGAAAATACGTAACTAAGAGCAACCACAGTCACGACCAAACTTGGGTACTAAACCCAAATGTGGTCCTAGAGAGTGCCGCAGTGGTGAGGAGTAAACCCAAATTTGGTCGCCAAATTTAGGGTTTGAGACCAAATGTGGTCGTCTGTCCAGACTAAAGAAGATATAGTGGGACGGAAGTATTAGGAACGTATGAAACCAGGCGTAAGTTTAATCACCGTATGCAATCAGGCGAGCATATAAACACCGTATGAGTCAGGCGCATGTATAAACTCCGCCCCTTCAAACGCATCTAATACATCCGCCCAATATCAGGCGTAGTTTTATTGTGCGTCTGGATGAAACGTAACTTTAAGTTACGTATGAGATGGGCGTTGATTATACGTGCGTATGTATGAAACGCAACTTTAAGTTACGTATGAGATGGGCAGAAGAATAATGTGCGCCTGATACCAGTTTTAATTTTCGTTGATTATATGCACCCAGTTAACTTCCTCTTTCACCATGGTTGTGGTTGCTCTAAGCAGTTACCCCCCCCCCCCACCCCACCCCACCCCCACCCCCACCCCCACCCATCCATATCAACATCATAAACTACCCGCTTTGAGGAGGAAGCAAGAAACGAATGTGCAGTGCTCAAATCATTTACTTCTCACGGACATTTTTGATTTTTTTCTTTGGTTACCCAGACGCACCTTCTATGTCCGCCCGAGTCATACGCACTTTCTATCTCCGTTTGTATCAGACGCACATAACATCTCCGTCCCAGTAGACGCATTTTCCATCGCCGTCCCATGTTAGGCGTGAACTATACCTGCGCCTCAATCAGGCGCACGTAATACCTCCGTTTCGTTCAGACGCATATTATAAAGACGCTCGGTCAAGAAACGTGAGTATAAGTTCCGTCTCGCACCAAGCGTTCGTATAAGTTACGCTTCACCAAATTTTGGTCGTCCCCCATTGCGCTTGAACACCCAGAATACCAAATTTTTTTGGTTTTTAGTCTGGCTTTTGGTATTTGGTCCGTCTCATGACTGTGGTTGCTCTAAGTACGTTCTAGCAGTAAAGCTTAAGCTACTCTCTTGGACATGTACATTCTTCTGCACATTATCAGGAAAGTGAGACAAAACACACATTATGAGTAAGAAATGATTTCCAGTTGACAGACAATGTAGGACCTATATGGGATGTCATATCATGTCAACAATTTTCTCCTTGCCAAAGATTCTTAAAAAACTATCTCCCTGCCTCTGTAGCTTATCGTTGTAGATTTTATGCTGGAATTTTAGTCATTTTTTCAAAGTTTCCAGTGATGAATTTATCCATAAAAACGGGTTTCAATGTTGTCAGGCTCTTCTCCACCTCAATTCTCTCTTAGATGTCTTTGATCAAGAGTCAATGTATGTTAGAAATAAATAAGTTTTTCATAAGCTATATTCGTTTAAAGATTCACTTATCCATATAGTCATGTTTTAGTGTTTTATATATTTTTGGTGTTATTGATTCTGTGCTCAAAATGAGTTCTGTGTTTTTATATATGTGGAAATTCATGTTCTTACATATACGAAGCAAGATTGTTGTTAGTTCGTTTTTGCTGTTCAATTTTGTATTTGGCTTTCTTAATTAGTTTCGAATTAGGATTTGTAACTATACATAGTTTTGTTTTAATTGTGCAGGTGATTTCAAATTATATATAGTTTTCTTTTCTGTTCCAGACGAGTGTTAATCTCTCTGCAACAATTGATAGACATGGTTTTCTTTTGATCTCCATTTTGTTTTGCTTTTGATCTTTACCCGGTTTAATCTAAACCTTTCTTTATTTAACTCTGATTGAACTAAGTATTAATTCTTCTTAATGCTTTTGTCAACAAACATATTAAAATTCTTCTTAACAAACATATTAAAATTCTACACCTTATTCTCCCCAAATTCCCTTATTATTATTATTATTTTTTTTTTCAAATTCTGATTTATGTTTTGGTTTGTAAAAAAATCAGAGAGGTTCAGCTGTTGCAAATCTGGAATTCTCTACATCAGTTCAGTTGTTAGCTTGTCAATTGCATGACAGTTCTGAACTGTTAGCTTAGTTGTTTTTTTTTCCTTGAACCAGGCTTGGCTCTGCCATAATTGTGCGATTGAAATACAGCTGCATTACCACTGTTACTTTTCTATTTTAAAGACTAGCACTGGATTCTTCTGTCTTATTATTTGCAAATGATCTGTGGAGCGTGTCTGACCCCGCGTCAGAAGGATACCTATTGCAAAGACGAAGGGCGTCCATATATATGGGAAAAGAAGTAACAAATTTCCAAAATGCAGGAACATAAGGGCGTGCTGCTGGTTAAAGAGTAGCTCTCCACTCACTTTGAGAAAGAAGCTGATGGTGTCTTGGTTGACATTGTTGAATTTGAGAATGAAGCTGCAAATATATGTGTTGGTGAATATAAAGAAGAAGCCATGGTTGGTTGATTAAAAATCAGCGTGTCAAGCTATTTTTCAGTTACAACAGTTGGTGAATGAGATGTTAATAAAATTAGAGGATAGTCGGATTCTTTCTCGGTTTAACGGGTCATAATTTCGTATGGGCTTGGACTGGACTGGATAGTTAGGCCCTCAGGACCATTTTGGGGCTAACTTAGGGTTCAGTTGCTCACTCACTATCTGCACTATCTATAGATGATCTTTCTTTCATTTAGGGTTCACTACTAGATCAATCCCGCCGCTTTCATTTCTGGTTCTCTCTGATCTCCATTATATATTCTTTCTCGATATCTCTGATCTCCATCATTTAATCTCTTGGTTGAAGCAAAAAGGAAGAATGAGTTATGAGTTGAGATTTGAAGGTTTACATATAGCCTGGTGTCCTATCAATCTTCTCCTTTCTTTGTACGTTTGCTGTTTTTGTATCCAACCAAACAGCGAACATATAATTTAGATTTCATATAATTGAGATGCTTGGTTGTCAATTATATGTAAAGGTTTTATATTCAAATGGCTTCTTAGAAATTAATAAGGGATGATAGAAAGTATTAGGAAAGATTATGTTGCTGTAGGGAATAAGGTTAAATAAACTAATTATTTATCAAATGTGTTAATTGTTCTTTCCTTTTGTTAATTCAAATTTAGATATACAAGTAGTTTGAACATGTAATTCTAACTTCTAAGTTTGTATCTCCTAATCAGCTGTTGTAATTAGTGTGTCTGAATATTAATGGCTAATTTCCTTGGAAAAGGGAATGACTGATTATCAGTATTTAGATTTCCTTTGCATACTTTGATTTTTCATTTATACTTATGAAGAGAAGATAGAATCTACTCATATTTTTATACCGGAAAATTTCATCTTCTTAAAAATACTCATCTAAGATATCAAAGAAACAATATAACTTATAAGAGGTGATGGAAATTGAAATGTTAATCCTTTGGTTTCATTTACATTGAATGAATATAAGAGGTTATGGAAATTGAAATGTTGTCCTACAAAGAGATGGATATGGTTCCAGTTCCACCGGACCAAAGTGTGTGTTTTTTGCTCCAAAAAACATAACCTGATGAAACACACTTAGGGGTTAGGGAAGAAATGAACGCTTTTCTTGAGTTGGTTTCATTCGCTGAACAAAAGCTGTAGAACCAAATCTAGCTACATGACTTCCAAATTGCTCGAAATTTCCATTCCAACTTTGTTTACTAACACCACGAGTCAAATCTTGGTATTTTTTTTTAATAGGAAAGATTTTATAAATAAAATTGAAGTTACACATTGTCTTGATCTAGTTGAATGGAATTGATCAGCCATTCTGGCGGATCATTATCCCATTCGTGACAAACAGATGAACCTCTAGCATACTTGCTGATTCCGTCAGCTACATTATTCGTATCTCTGTTAGAATAAACACAAGACCAATAACTAAATTGTTCAAGAAAAACTAGTGAATATGTAATGAAACCATTGAAGACATTTTGACAATCTCCAAAGACTACTTTTGTTATTCCTTTCGCTTTAGCCCACGGCAGCTACATTAGATTCGTTAGGAAGATCTTGATTTGCAAATGTATAACACATTAGATTTATTACTTTATTGTAAAATTGACGGATCTGATCTTGCGTTGGCGCGTCCAGAAAAGTTGTTGTTTATCAATGTACACCCATCTTTTGTCAGAAGCATTTCAGCATCTAATGTAGGTGAACTCTGTAAAATTCGTAACAAGTGAAGTGAGCTCAACTTAACATTGAAAAAGTGCAATATATTTGTTGGAATATGCTAATTTGTAATGTCCAAATGAAGTCTAAATGTGAATTGAGTTAATGGAATTATCTAGAGTTAGCTAGAGAAGTCAGTTGCAATGAGACAACAAAGAGTCGGTTGTAACAAAGCAGTACAAAAGAAATATGTAGATAAGCCTAGAGCGGTCAACAGATCATAGACCTACTTGTTAAGTAAAAAACATCGAGAGAATTCTAGGGAGAGTCCTAGTCGGTAAACAAAGCCTATAAAAAGGCAGTGAGTCCATCTGTAACAACTTGAGCAAGAAACATAAGTAATATAAAAAACAGTAGTTTCAGAGAATACTCTTGTTCCATAACTAGGAGCTCTATATGAGCAATTCTAATCTATGCTCATATATCTCCATGATCATCAAACTACCAAAAATTCAACAATATGAATGTATATACAGACAAAATACCTCAAGGGAAGTTAAGGTAATCAAACAGCCGAGATCTGCCGACTTTGAATGTCGTTGTATATCAAAACCCTGAGAGGAAAAATCATAGTACGTACGATTGAATTTGTGTGGTGGTTTATGTGATCTCCAAGGTATGTATAAGGTTTCCCATACAAATCCGAGATTAGATAAATAACAACGAAAACCTCGGATCTAAGAGATTTTTTCTGATCAAATCAACGCCGCCGGCCTCACTGATTTGTCTCCACTTTCACACACTCACTTTGCTCTATTGGATGATGAAGTAGGGCTTTCTTTTTTATAGATATAACATAAATTGTGATTTACCAAAATATCCTTTCAATCTAACCTTGACTTGGGTTTTAAGCTTGGGCTTTGAGGTGACACGCCCCAACATGGCAAATCACTTTTTTGGTGATAAATAAGAAATGCAAATTGTTATAGAAATGGGAGGATCTAAAATGCCAAGTACCAACTAGGTTCGTTTTTCTCCGATGGATGGACTGCCATGTCACAGAAAGCCCAAGGTTATGACATGACATGCACAATATTGAAAGGAAAATGATAAAGCTACCAACGCAAATCCCGACGCCAAATCCGACAAGAGACAGAATTCTTGGTGAGCCCAAACCCACCCCTCTTATTATATCCCTGGCCGCAGAGGTTGTGTGTGGCGGGATTTTTCTGGAGGGAATGTTCGGTTGGTGTAGCATTCCCCATATTAAAATCCAAATAGAGGTATTTGTCAACTTTCAATGGAGAGTCTCCATACATTTTGAGTTCTCCCACCAACATTCTTGATGAGGATACTCTGCCTCATTTACAGAAAACATGTTTATGAAAAGTGGTGTGATGAAACAAGTCCGGCAAGAGGTCGAAGAAGAGAATAACAGTGGAAATCACATAAGTATTAAAATTCAAAATCAATGTCAGTTTCGTAGATCTATTTAAGTAGTGGATGAAGTAGGTGTGAATAAAAGATGCAAGTCTGTGAAGAATGTTCTCTGAAAAAAGATGTTTGCATAATCGGTAGAAGGCAATGTCTATAACTGTCGATTTCATTTTTAGAAAAAAACAAGTAGAAAACTAGTACATTTGGCCTGCTAAAATCGACATATAATAATGTGGCTACAAGCCGATTCCAGGTTTCTTTTTTTTCTTCTGTTTTTTTTTGATCGGTAAATAAGTAATTTTATTGAGACTTAAGCCACCAAAGAATACAAATACAAGGAATTAGTCACCGACCAAGGTAGGACAAGGAATCCACCTGGAGAAAAAAGAAAATCAAGCAACCAAAAGAAACCAAAAACAAAAACCACTACGGTAAACACATAAATATATGCGAGGTGATTTTCTCATGGTGGTTCGAAAACCACCGTCTTCCAATTGATCATGAACTGCTTAAGAGAAATTTTCTGAAACTCAGGCTGCAGATACAACCAGTATGCAATGATATGCTTGATAGATTGGATGATCTTGGCTGTTGTCGAGGACTTGTTTTTGAAAGCTCTTCGGTTCCGTTCCTTCCAAAGGTTCCATAAAATAGCAGCGGGAAGGGCCTTGATGACAAGTGACTTTCTCGAGCTAATAGAGGAGCAAGGCCATGTACTAAGAGCTGTGTGAATTGAATGAGGAAGAACCCAGTTCAGATGAAATTCAACCTTGAAGAAATTCCATATGTAAATAGCAGTCGAGCAGTGGAGAAGTAAGTGTCGTGAGGTTTCTTCATCGTTAATGCATAGGTAGCAGTGGTTTGCCCAGTCTCTCCATCTTCGTTTGATTAATTTGTCTTGAGTTAGCACTTTATTTTTCGTCGCAAGCCAAAGAAAGAAACTTACTTTCGCTGGCCACAATTTCGACCAGATTCTCTTTGGGTGAACGCACTCAGTTTGATTCTCTTCAACTATGTTTCTAGTAACCTGCCATTGATAACACTTCTTGACAGTGAACTCTCCAGCTTGATGACCATCTTTCCATAGTCTAACGTCTGCGGAGCTTGACGGAGTAACTCCATTGGTCTCGAGAAGGTGCAGCAAGGTTGCTATTTCAGAAATTACATTATCATGGACTCTCCTAGTGATGCCTAATTCCCATATCTCGGCATTGACGTTGTACATTTGACTGATGGTGTGATTTTTTGTAGCGCAAACTCCATAAACTGTCGGAAAACGCCTGAAATAAGGGTTGATCTCCCACCCAAATGTCGATCCAAAAACTAATTCTAGTTCCATCGCCAAGACTAAAGATACAGTTGGACTTAAAGAGTTCCGTGTACTTGTTGATGCCTTTCCATATGCTACATCCGTAAGGTTGCTTAGAGTACTTGGTGTGCTATTCTGACTGTTCTAGGCCATACTTTTCAGCGATAAGCTGCTTCCAAAGAGGATTGTTGTTGGTTCCCATCTTCCACAGCCATTTCATGAGTAAAGCAATATTCATAAGATGTAAATATTTAATGCCAAGACCCCCAAGGAGTTTCGGTTTCATCAAAATTTCCTTAGCCACGAGATGGTATTTCTTATCATCTGGACCTCCATCCCAAAGAAAATTACAAATAATTCTCTCTAACTTGTGAATTATATTCATTGGAGCTTCAAAGATGGATAAGTAATATATAGGTAATGCTGATAAAACGGTGTTGATTAAGGTGAGCTTACCTCCTCTGGTCAGGTCCTTAGCTTTCCAAGTTGCAAGATAAGACTCGAATTTTTCAACGAATTTGTTCCATTTCAGACTTGACCTGTAGAGATCACCCAAAGGAAGGCCAAGATAAGTCGTAGGCAAAGATTGAACTCTACATCCCAAAGACTCAGCAAGAGAGTTAACATTTTGAACATCTCCAACTGCCATGATTGCAGTTTTGTGGAAGTTAACCTTAAGGCCAGAAATGATTTCAAACCAGATTAATATATTTCGCAGATGGGAAATGTTGTGATTATCATTTTGGATGAACACAAGAGTGTCGTCGGCAAACTGAAGATGTGTAACTTTTGTGCCACCAGGTATAATTTCAAACCCTTTGAACCACCCAACTGACGCAGCCCTCTCAAAGATTAAGTTCAGCGATTCAGCTACTAATAAGAATAAAAATGGAGAAAGAGGGTCTCCTTGACGGAGACCTTTAGAACTCTTGAAACGACCATTTGAGGATCCATTGATGAGAACTGAAAAATTTACATGTGAAATTGTTGCTTCAATCCACTTTCTCCAAACAATTCCAAAGCCCATTCTTCGCAGCACATAGTCAAGAAAAGAACACGCAACGTTGTCGTAAGCTTTTTGAAAATCAATCTTGCAAAGAATTCCATTTTGTCGAAACCTTTGTGCAGAGTTGATACATTCATTGGAAATGATTGCACTATCCATAATTTTCCTTCCTTCTACGTACGCAGATTGCTGGTGGCTAATGATGTTGGGAAGAAATTTTTTAAGCCTGGTTGCAATGACTTTAGAGATGATTTTGTTGATGCTACTCATTAAACTTATCGGCCTAAAATCGGTTATGAGCTCTAAATCCTGCACTTTGGGAATAAGCACAAGGAAAGTTGATTTGAGTCTCCAGTCAATCACTTTATTGCTGTAAAGTTCTTCCAGCACTTGAAGGATATCAAATTTCATGAAGTCCCACGACTTGCTGATTACAAAAATGGGCATGCCATCAGGACCGGGCGCTTTATCCTGAGCGAGATCGTTCAAAGCACTAACTACTTCTTCTTCTGTGAACCTAGCTTCAAGCATGTGTGCATCGGTTGATGAAATAGTTGGGAAAGTAAGGCCGTCCAGTTGAGGTCTGGAGAAAATACCTTCCTTGAATAAACCTTGGTAATATGATACTATAGCCTTCTTGATGATGTTTTTGTCCTGCGTTAATGCGCCATCAATATTCAGTTGAGAAAAACTTTTGGCTCTTTGTTTCGATGAAGCATACTTATGGAAAAATCTAGTGTTGTTTTCATATTCCTCTACCCAATTAATGGTAGCTCTTTGTTTCCAAAAATCATTGTGCATCTTAGATAATCTTTTAAATTCAGCTTTAGCACCTACCTTCTCGCTAGCAAGCTGTAGATTATTAGGATCCAGAAGCAGTTTTGATTCAATCTGATGAGTAGTAATAAGGTTGTTTTGAATTAAAGTATCGATCTTACTAAATACCTCACGATTCCATACTTTCAGCTTCTCCTTAAGGGCTTGCATCTTTTTTGCTAGAACGTATGCAGGTGTGCCTGAGAAGCTAAAAGAGTTCCACCAATTTCGCATGAGATCTGAAATAGTCGCATCTTGGAGCCACATTTTCTCAAATCTGCAAGGAGTAGGGCCCCATCCTTCATTGTGTGTGGAGAGCATAATGGGGTGATGGTCCGAAAAAGGCTTTGGCAGGGTGGACTGCTCAATTCTCCTGTAGTTGTCTTCCCATGAAGATGAAATGAGAAATCGATCAATCTTACTCCACGAAGAGTTTCTGCTCCAAGTGTAGTGACTGCCAATAAGGGGAAGGTCCATTAAATGTTGATGCTGTACTAATGACGCGAATTTGTTCATGGACCGAGTGTTAGTGTTTCTCCCAGACCTCTCGTACAAAAATCTAGTTGCATTGAAGTCTCCGCAAAGAACCCACGGATCCTCCCAAATTGTGCGAATATCTCTTAATTCCTCCCAAAATTGATTTTTCTCATTGTTGAGAACAGGACCATAAACTGCGGTGAGTAGCCAATTAAAATTTTAAAACAAAAAATGACACCTTATTGATACAGAAAAAGCCCCTAAGAGAGTTTCAGTCACAACAACTTTGTTAGTATTCCATACCACTATGATTCCGCCAGATAGTCCATTGGAGTCTAAGGCAATCCAATCGAAATTATTTCCTCCACAGAACTGCTTCACTTGATGTCTTTGCCAGCCTTCAACATGAGTTTCTTGTAAACAAATAATATCTGGCTTCCATAATCTCAATAAAACCTTGAGCTCGTCCCTTTTACTGCTGTCGCGGAGTCCCCCAATATTCCAAGAGATGATCTTTGTCTTCATGGATCAACCAAATGTTCATGTGCTGGTGCCTCACTGATAACATTTTTTTTGTCAATGCTTGATTCTTCGAACAATTCAAGAAGGTTGAATTCGTTGCCGGAGGTTGATTTATGCATTAATGCTTGCAATTGGTCTTGAGTTTGCTGAAAGGATACTCCGATCCTAGGACCGTATTCTTGAAAGGTGTTAACAAGGGTCTGCAGTTCTTTCATTGCTTCAGCGGTTGCTTTATCTCTTTGTTGAACGGAACGAGTTGCACTAGAGCTTGTAAAAATTGTTGTTAATGGAGATTAAGTTGAAATAGGGGATATTGTTGTTACTAGAGACTGAGTTGAAACAGGGGATATGAGTGAGTCGAATGAGTTGAGTTGTACAGGTGGAATGGTTCTTTCCACAAACATAGACTCACTGATGGAGGCGTGCTGATGGGCTTGGTGGACTTCCGGGTTTCTGTTTGTTCTTGTATTGATCCATTCATTACTGTTTTCCTCAGCGGATACAATTAGATTGAATTCAAAATTTGAATCCGCATTAATTGCTGTTGGTTGAGATTGCAGATTGTATTCAGAGAAAAGTGCCTCGTCTACAGCGTTGACTTTACTAAAAGTTCTGGATTGATCAGGAGCAATAACTTCTCTTATAGGAACCATAAACATTTCCTCTTCTATCCCTGTGTAATTTTTATTATTAACGAAGCTGCCATTGATGTTACCGGAGTTGCCATCGTTGATGTCTAAAGAAGATGGAAAATGATCATGTAGAAAGTATTGACGCTCTGTGAAATCCCCAGATTCAACCGCTTGAAATTCATGCTTTTCAATTGTCTTTATATCATCTATAATTTCTCCGTCAATAGGAAATGAAAGCCCTTCCATGTGCATCATCTTGAACTCACCTTGAGATGTAAATGGACCTGCAACTTGAAGAAAAATAGCAGAATAATCTGAACCATTTAAAGAATTAGGATGTGCTGAGATAAGACCCCCCCCACATTTTACCTATTTTCCTGTAAGATTTCAGGTTCCAAATGTGAAGAGGGACTCCATGAACTGCAATCCAAACTGGTTTAGGAAGTACAGCACCCTGCGCTTGAACACTGTTAATGTATGGGGACCATTCTGAGAAACTCAACTTGGCTTCTCCAAAAATTACTTCTTTCTTCGCCATAATTTCATTCTTCTTCTTACTCGTGACTACAAAAAATACAGCCTTGAGAATGGAAGGAGAAATGGGAGCTAATGTTATAGATCCTTGAAGTTTAAACGTCGATTTGATTATCTTCGCAATACTATCCCAATGAGTGTGAGAGTCTTGAATTTCACAAACTATTGCTCCTTTCCATCTGTTGGTGAACACTTCCTGTTTAGGAGATTTGATGGTCAATGATGGAGCAATGAAACTAGTTGGATGTGGTTGAAAGGTTGTAGCCATGCTTAAACAAAACTTGATTGCTTCCGCAAACTCTTGCCATCCTTTGCCTTCACCACCAGCAGGGAAGAAACATACTTCAGCTGGGTCTCTTTTTGCACTGTATCTGGTTAATTTGAGCATCTCTCTATTTCCAAAAAAATTCCTTACCAGAGATAGCTTATCGTTTCCTTTGTTATAACTCCAATATGTTGGCTTTTCTCTTAATCTTGATGATTCCTGTTGGAGTATTGAACTTATCCATTCAAAAGCTTCTAAAGGTATTATGAATTCCTTGAAACCCATTTTGAGTTCTTTAAGGTATGCCATTACTTCACCATTATACTTGACCTTTGCTTATACTTGACCTTTTCTTCTGTTTCTTCTCACAGAATCAGCGGATAAGCATATCTATCATCTTATTACAATCTCCAGACTTCAAAGTCCTCGTATGCCTCAGAGATGTTAAGGAAAGCATCACACACTCTTCATCGTATTTTCCAGAATTCTAGAAAAAATCTTATACACACTGCTCATCAAACTAAAAGGCCTTATAAAATTTCTAGAAATAGTGAGTTCTCTCATTTGGGATTTATTTTTCTATCTGATTGTTTGTTATAGACAATTAGATTTTCTATTATATATTTAAATTTCATACAGCCTTCTAGGGGTTCTCAAGGATTCTCATAATGTTTCAAACATATATTTAAGGGAGATCTACATCGGCTTGACGAAGATCCATATGTGGATGCTTGGCAACAAGATTTGATGGCGATTTCGATCAATTATGCTAATTACTCCTCTTTAGGAGCATCTAGTCTTATTGAAGACAATAATTTCTCAATTAAGAAGAATATTGAAGAAATTTTTAAATGATGGATTATGAATTCTCAAACCATCTCTCAATCGAATTCCTCGATGAAGTACATGAATATGATGCTTTTGTATATTAGTATTTTTTCATGTCTTTCAATTTATATGTTGTATTTCTTTGATGTAACTGAATGTATTCATGACCTCCAATTGGCCATTGTAACCCTTCTAACCTCAATTAAATGAGATTTTTGAAATAAAAGTTTGGGCAGTAGCCCCTGATTCCTTCAAAAAAAAAAAAAAAATACAGTTTAATGAAAGACACATTAAGCCTCCTTCCCGCTTTGCCTTCGAACTAGGCTTTCATTTAATGGACTCAAAATTGGGGCACCACACACTTCACCTGGGTGCACATTCCTCTGCATGTGATTAGTCCTCACTAAACGGAATTTGAAAATTATTTACTCAAAGATAAAAACAAAATAATTAAATTCTATTTCTTCTCTCTTGTTTCTGTGGTATATGTCTCTATTCACTAGTCTTTTGTATTCCTGAATTGACACGGTCAATACGCCCTTCAGATGTTGATCATCACGCATCCTCTTTTATGCTTAAAAAAGAACACGCATCCTCCAAAGATCTTACTGAAATTAAGATGAAAAATTCACCTCTGTTTCAACCTTTTTTAATCAATACTAGCTCTGTTATTAATTTAAGTTTGGTTGTGATTCAATTATTGATTATTGTTATGATCAATGAATCTACCTAAGATCCACTAAAAGAAAATCTAGTTGTTGCTATACCATATATTGCCACACCTTCAATATAAGTGTCACAAAAACAGATTTCTAGCCACAGTACTTTTCAGCTGCAGTTAAAAGCTATAATTTACTGCTGCAAAAGAAAACCTTTTCCACACAACTGTAACAACAATATGAAAAGAGTGTGGAAAAAAGTACTCCCTCCGTTCCATTTTAGTTGATGTTTTAGGGTTATATTTTTGTTCCACAATACTTGAAAGTTTCATATTTTTCCACAAAACTACCAATTACACCCTTACATTTTGTCTTGGAACCATAAGTTTTTTTTTAGATGCACTGATAGCAATTAATGTTTGAAGATTTTTCTCAAGGGTATAGATGGAAAACCTTCATATCTCTCTCCATTTCTTAATCTGCGTGAAAACTCCAAAAATATCATTAAAAGTGGAACGGAAGGAGTATAATTTCTTGTTGCATCAATAAAGAATGGGTGCAGCAAAAGGCTTCTTGTTACATAGGTTATCACGACACTAATAGGGATTTAAGCCATAATCATTAGGTGCCGCAATATATTAAGTTTCTTGTAATGATCTACGGATTGATGAATGAAGAAACTGGTGGTCATTAAATTTAATCAACATCGCCAAAAAGATCTCTTTAACAATGATATATGTACTGCAGGAAATCCCACAACTCCACCCTACTAATAATCTATACAACAATCTAAGAAATCATGATGAAGAATGCCTAGGAGGATTTTCTTAAGTTCAGAAATCAATACAAAGAGGTAAGATAAAATCCTAACTTGGAAAGAAAAACAATGAAAAAAGAGAAAAGAAAAAAAAAAAGAACAAGAAAAAAAAAGTTTTGGAACTGGTATTTTCTCTTTTATAAATGAAATCATTAAAATAAGAAAAATATAAACGGTGAAGACCTCCGAATGAATCCCAGCGAATGAAGATGGGAGGAATGTGCACCTGCGGATACACATAGTCGGACTCCATTAAAATCAAGCATAGCGTCACAAACTTTAGAGAACTCCATATCATAATTAATCATCTGGACCTAGTGATTTATGAGCATCAAAGTAACGAATGCCATTGTTGTCGCGTGTCAAAAGTTTCTTCTCAATGCAACCATGGTTTGCTCATACATTTTGTACATTTGTTGAGGCATAACAGATTAAAAATGATATCTCAATTCAGCCATTATAGATTAAAGATCGTGGGTGGGTACCTATTATTTTAATGATATTTTCACCGTTCGATCGTGCATCTTATATCCTAAAATAGAGGTGCCCAAGAATACTATTTCAGCCGCCATTCAACTACACTTTCTGTATGCTCTTTATTTTCTCTCCTTCATCTGTTAGATCTACCAAATTCTTCCGAATTAAAAATTGTGGAATCTGTTGGAGCGAAATCAGGTAGTTTCTCGATCCATCTGCTTCTTCTTACCGACATGATTGCATGACATTACGATCTACTGAATTTGTGTTTGGCCATTATCAATTTGTCTTTTGCTTCGTCACTTGAACTTAGAGCATTGTTACTTGCATATTATCTGGCTTTACCTTATAGAAGTATCCTCTCACTTTTGCCTCTACTTAGAGCATTGTTACTTGCATATCACTATATGTTTAAAGACTTATTTTTATTCTTAGGAATCAAAACGTGTCAGGTGGAATGATCATAACGCACATGTACCCTTTTCTCATATCATAGTCAAAAAACTTTGCCCCATTATATCTCTACTGCAAACTTTCGGTTGTAAATTCTCAATTTAGTAATTTTAGTTAAGATGTAAGATGGCCCCATAAATAGTTTCAATTGGCATCGACACTACCTAACTCCTCAATATGACATTTCAGTATCCGCACTGACTGTGGACTTCATAAATCGATTATCAACAGAGTTGGGTGGCACAAAGAAGTTTAATGGTCCACTTTTCCATAGATAAAGACTTGCTATATTTCCAGATTTGGTATCTGTAGTTGTCATGTGAACAGTCGGAGCAATCTATTTCCTTGCTCGTGGAAACAGGCTATGTTGTAAAACGCGCTAGGCAAGGCGAGGCGCCAAACCTAGCGGCTAGTGCCTGGGCGCCTTTTTCTTTGCCAGGCGCCAGCCCAGCGCTTAGTGCGCCTTTGGGGCTTACAACATAGGGCACAGGGCAGGAAACCAGCCAGCAAAATGCTCATAGTTATTTCGAAGTATAAAAAAGAAATGAAAAGAATCAGCAGTAGTATCTTTTTGGGCTCCATTTTCATACACTTTTCGGTCTAGATTGACATTTTATCTTCACAGGATTGGTACTTTGGCCAAGCTTCTAATGGATGACGACTGCGAATGTGACGCAAGGAAGTCCGTTAAAGAGTTGGAGACATTGGATTCTAAAGCAGTCGAAGACTGCAAGAGGCTGGCTAGAAGGTACTGGAAGCAGTTATTCAGTCTCTATCAAAACGGAAAGATCCCTTTTTCCTTTCCTGCCACAACTGTCAGCCATGGAAATCAAACTACTAAGTGATAGATTGTTGTGTAAGTATCCTTCACTTTTCTTACCAGGCTTTGTGATCCCTGTTTAACTTCCTCTAATTTTGTACACATGAAATGAGAAATTATGTGTATTCACTCTCCAATGTAGTAAGTTATATTATTGAAGCTACATTTCAGATCTTTTTATTGGTATGCGTGGTGAATAGACAACCGTTGTTAGCCCATTCTAATTACTGATATTAAAGCTGGATAAATTACTTTCCCGATTTTTTATTTTATTTTATTTTAATTGTAATGTCTTAGGGAATTTGAGAGAATAATAAGATGATTCCTAAATGGACACCATTACCAGGTCTTGCCCAACAAGTGTTCGATAGAAGTCCCCACACTTTAACTATTTGATCATTTTGACTACCAGTCTACAACTAGGTCTGTTCATGGTCGGTTTTGGTTCGGTTTCTAGCCAAACTAAAACCGAAACCAATACTATTGGTTTCTAAAAATCTAAACCAAACCAATCCATTAACCATTGGTTCGGTTTTCAAATGGTTTCAGTTGGTTTCGGTTTGTCCCAGTGGTTTTTGGTTAGTGAAAAATACTATAACCCCCTACTATATGGGTTGAATATAGAGAAGCCCCACAAAATGGATCCTTCTCTATCAACTCCATTATTTCACATTTTGATATTTCTAGGCCCATAACTTTAGAATTCAGGGCCTGTAAATAAAAAATTTACTTCATAATACCAAAACAGCCCTTTAGTATATATAGTTATAAAACTAGGCGTAGATTTCATTTTTGGTTTCTTTTTCTTTTTCAGTTTCTCTCTCTAATTTTCTTTAGCGCTCTCTCTCGGATGAAGAACCAGTCCGAGAAACAATTCCTAATCGAAATTCTCAATGAAAAAATGATTTCGAAACTTAGATCTAAGATTTTGCAAACAAATATCCTGATTATCCAAACAAAAATTCTACATCAACATCACTTTCTCTCTCTGGTTTTTGCTCCGAAGAGTATTAAGGTTTTCAGTTTCAGATCGTCAACGTCGTAGTTTAACGGAGAAGAAGAAAACGAGTTTAGCTTCATCGATTTCAGATGACGATGCTTATGGATCTCCGTTGATGATTTTGATTGAATAGCTCAATGAACTAATCGATTGAAATAAATAGATTTGATCTACGTCGATTAAATATGGATTTTTCAGTTGATTCGAAGATATCTCAGGAATTGATTTAATCGATTTTTGTTCAATGGATTTACAGATCTGAATGATTTGGTTCAAATTTATTTAGCAACTGATCATCAATCTACGAATTCTCAATGGATTCTAGTTTGTTGTTTCAAAGCTACTCCATGTTAGGTTTTCTGATTTGAAGTTGTTGTTGTTTCTTTTGATTTCTGAGATCAAGAAGAATCATCACTGTTTCGGAAGAATAGCAACAGAATCAAGGTACGATTTGTTTTTTAGTTGTTGTTGTTGTTAGTAATTATTCTCGTTTCGATTTTAGTTTCATTCTCGATTTCAATTTTGATTTAGTTTTATCACAATCTAATTTCCTATGGGAACCAATCTTGATCTGTTTTTGATAATTTAATTTTTTTTTGTTCATTTTGATTAGGTGATTTTCAGTTGGGTTGAAGAATAATTTAGGAGTATGTGGATTCAATTTTATAAATCAGGTATGTATAGCTGGATTTAGGAGTATGTGTTTTCATATGAACTCAATTTGTATTTAAGATCTGTCAAAGTGGTGTAATTAGTATTTGATTGAGAGTAATATTTATTTTTGTTTCAATTGATGTTTGTAGGTAGGAGGACTAGCAGTACCTAATCACATGACATGTTATTCTGGTCTCGGTGGTGCACTCAGTTTTATTATGTACAGTTTTTCCTAACCCTTCAACTGTCTATGAGCTAATAGTAGTGGAGAATACAAATTTTTTGTCTCCTATGTTTAGTTAATACTGGACGTGGACTTGTAATGCTTTCAATTTGATATAAATACATGTGAAAATCATCATTGCTTTAGTTGCTAGAAGAAACTACTTCGTGCATCGTTGATTTGCGTATAATATGTTTATATCTGTGATTCATATTCCTAAGAACTTCTGAACTTTAGCAACTGTTGAACAATGCTTGTCAGACGCGGGCTTAGAAATGTTATTTAAGCAATTGTGAAAAGATGTGTAATGTTATTTAAGAAATGTTTTTGTTTCATTGAAAGATTTAGGAGAGAGGTCTGAAATAAAGAAGAAAGTGATATGAAGACACCGATCGGTAAGTTTGATGGAGCAACTGCACAAACAACATAATACGTTGATCTATGATCATGGAGTGGGTATGTAACTTCTAGATGTGTAACTTCTAGTTACACAAGTTAAATAGATGTGTAATTTTTAGTTACACATGCTAATTAGATGTGTAACTTCTAGTTACACAACCTGAATAGGTGTGTAATTTGTAGTTACACATGCTAATTAGATGTGTAACTTATACTTACACATACTGATTTTGATGTAGTTTTTTAGAGCAGTTTTATCTTGATTTCGTTATCTTGATTTCAAATTTGTTAACTTTTGCTTGTTGACCAAAATCTGAACTTACTTTTTATTCTTGAATGATTATTTCAGCTTGTATTTCTAGCTCAGCTACTTTATTCCCCTCTTACAATAGTGATGGTGGTGGATCTTACTTGATCTGTTAAGGTATTGAACCTTAATTCTTTTTATCAGTTCTTCACTGCTTGTTATTTCATGATTGCAGACCTTTTTTATACAAATAATCAATTTTTGATTGGTGAAAATATGGGATTTTACTTGTATAGTTATCTTTCTTCTGCTCATGCTTTTCCTTCTTTCATATAATGATGTTGCCATGTTTCTTAGATTGTTGAATCAAATCTTGGATTTTACTTACTATACAGAATGAGCACTGCTATAACAATTATGGTCAAATATTTTACTATATAGAAGGGTATACATGTTTGTGCATCGACACGGCGACTGACATGGTAAACACAGGTTCAATAAAGTTAGGGTTAGCTTCATGTTATGAACATTCTTATGTTTTGTGATTTCTCCTGTTAGCTAGTTCGATCTAACTAGGCTGCAAAAATGTCAAAATTCGGAAATCGTGTAACTGCTAGTTACACATGCCAATTGGATGTGTAACTGCGAGTTACACATGCCAATTGAATGTGTAACTGCTGGTTACATGTGGTAATTATATGTGTAAAACTTAAGATTTGTATATCTTATGTCATGCATTCATATTTTTTTATGTTCTGGTCTGATACTGGAATACCAGTCAGTCTTTCCATGCATAAATATTGATTTATCCATCTTTTTACAGGTTACCCTCTCTGAGCAGATGAGTTAGGAGGTATGATTGCGTAAGACTTGAGATGACAGAGAAGAATATGATCAATTGGTGTTTTGGATTGGTGTGTCAATCTGCAGGTGTTGATTATTAATATTACCCTCAATTACACTAGATAGATGCATGTGTAACTCTCAATTACACTAGATAGATGCATATGTAACTCTCGATTACACTAGACAGATGCATGTGTAAATTCTAGTTACACATGCTAAAAAATTGTTGTAAATGAATATTAAAGTAATACATGTATTTTTTTTATGTACTCTTTTTTATGTCTATTTTTTGCATATATATACAAGTGTAACTTTGCATTACACATGCCATAAGGATGTGTAACTTCTGGATACACATGTCATATGCATATGTAACTTATGTTTACACATTCGCACTATACTTTAATAATTTCGGGCCTAGATTTAATAATTTTGGGCCTAGATTTAAATTTTATTTAATTATGGGTTTGGCAATATTCATAAGGGTATCAAGGTCTTTTAATAATTTGGGGCCTAGATTTAAACTTCTTTTAATTAAGGACCTCATATTATAAGTTATCCATGGGTGGGGCCTGAACCTAATTTTCCCTTTTGGTTAACCAATAATTATGTCAAACCAAAAAAGGAAAATACACAAATTTACAGATAAAAAAATCGTAGTTGCCGATAGTATTGGTTTACACAAATTTACAGACAAAAAAATAAATAAAAAAATATCAAGAATAGTTAAAGCTTACTCTAATTCTAGAGATCAAAGAAATATATATAATATATCTTAATTTAGTTATTGACAAATAAAAAAGAAGGAAGACGGGAAGAAAAAAGTCGAGTAGCAGCAGCTGTAGTTGGGGGTGGAGAAGGGAGGCGACTGAGAGAAGGAGAAAGAGAAAGAGGGGGGTATCATAATGAAATATTAGATTTAGGGTTTCTATTTATCCTCTAAATCAATGGGTAGAATCTAATACTTGTAAATCGACGGTAGAAACTAAGCTTAAAAATTAATCGGTTTTCCAATGGTTTTTGGTTCGGTTTTAGAGGTCAAACCAAACAAAAACCAACACTATCGATTTCCCACTTTCTACACCGTAACCAATCCATTAGTAAATGGTTCGGTTTGGTTTCTTCCTAATTGGTCTGGTTTGGTCCGGTTCCAGCGGAAAACCGAAACCATGCTCGGCCCTATCTACAACCCAAATACTATAACCGACAAACTTAGAACCGAATGCTAAAGGTACCAAAATCAACGACCCAAACACTAATTATGTATTTTATAAATCAAATATTTGTTTGAGTCCAACGTTCTCTAATCTGGTTACACGATGATTATGTAATTTAACAGAGGAGATTAATGCAGGCATGGAAACATTGGAATAATGGATCCGCTATAGAAATATTAGATCCAACTTTGAAAGACACATGTTTTACAGGTGAGGTGATTATATGCATCCATGTCGCGCTACTATGTGTTCAAGAAAATGTTGGAGATAAATGCTTAACAACTCAGTCAGTACCGCTTATGATTTTCCTTCATCGCCTGCTTTTTTTGTTGATAGTACGAGACATAATATAGCCCCATCCAATCTTATATCCTGGCTACAGTGAAGAACATGGAACCGCAAACGGGTCTAGCACTAAAGCAGCAAACTGGAGCGTGAATGAAGCTTAAGTTACTGAATTATACCCTCGATGATTACATTCGATACTAATCGAAATATGTCTTGAGAAACTGTGGGCGATCTACCTATGTTGATGAGGAAATCATTTCTGGTGAGGAAGCATTTACAACTTAGCAATACCTTTTGATTATGGTCATTGATCAACTACAAAAAAGTTCTTTCATCCAATATAAAGTAACCATTTTGCGCTTGGTTCACTTTGACAACAACAAAATCTTATTGGCATTGTACCATCACTTATTAACCTGAGAAAACTCCGTTGTTGTTTGGAGTCAAAATTGTGCCCCTTTGCTTGTTGGGTTCGCTAGAAAACTGAAAACCGAAGATGTGCTTGCTTCAAAATTAAATTATTGCTTAGGTCCTAGGTGTTTGAAGTTGTTGGGCTTGGCAAATAAGATACCAGGAGTCGAGAAGCTGAATTGCTTGGAAAAAGAAACAAGAATGAAACCTAGTGAACTTTAGTCATTTTATTAAAAACTCGATCAATTTCAATTACGTGATGGTTGTACATTAACAAACATATTTTTGATAAGCTAATTTTTACAAGGTTGCGAAAGGGAATTTACCAATCTAGTGAATATGGCGATGGGGAATGTATTTGTTTGCACCCGGAAATATTTCTGGGCACAAAACACGATGATTTTGGTGTTGACGAGGAATATAGGGTTAAAAATATGAATAAGCATAAAGAAAAGAGACAAAGGTTTTACGGAGTTCGGCATGGTTTGCCTACATCCACGGGTGAATCCCCTTTCCCTGGTTTGTTCAGAACTACATTCCCTCTATTTATACAATTGAATACCTAATTGCAATATAAACTTAAATGGCATTAACTGCTCATTCATGCCTCCTGAATTAATTCGCATGAAACTTTCTTTGCATGCCTCCTGAATTAATCATGCATGCTGGTAGACTGGATTGACGATTGACAGGAATAATGGGCTGGCAGTATGGATGGAGGATGGCTGACAACGCATCTGGAAACATGGCTGGAAACTGGTTAGCAGCATATCTGGCAGCATGGCTAGAAACTGGTTGGCAGTGCGGTAGAGTACTTGGCTGGAAATTGGTTAGCAGTATTGCTGGCAACAAGACTGAAAATTGGTTGGAGGTGCGACGTGCAACCTAACTTTTTCAGTTGACCAACGGTTGACTTTGACTGTTGACTGAGTGTTGACTTTGACCGTAGACCGGTCATTGTAATACTGGGCAGGCTGGTGGGCTGCTTCGGTTGACTGGTTAGCGGGCTTGGATGACAGCTAAACAGTGGTCCAGGCAACATTCTGGCCCTATACGTGGCAATTTTACTCATGGTACAAACATCGCCCCATCTTAACCTCCAACTTGTTGCGGGGATAAGAAGTTAGTTTTCAATTTTGTATTAACAGACTATGATAAAATTCGACTTTAAGCGTGGATTATTGTTGTTTGAATTAAATGAAAACCTTCCTTGGTCGTTTGCGGAAATCAAGACGCCCCCAAGAGTAAATTATTGTTGTTGAAGCGCAAAGAAAACTGCCTTCATTGATTGTGGAAATCGTAATCAAGTCGCCCCCAAGTGAGGCTATTGCGATTGGAAGATCGGAGGGAAACAGTTGAGTATGAACCATTGTTGTATGCAAAAACAGGACTGAAAGCTGAACTGGTCTGCAACGGAAGCGTGATGCTGGAAAGTGAGTTGTAACTGTTGATGTAAAACTGAACTGTGGTAGTTGCGTAGAACTTGACTAGTAACTATTGTTAGGAAAAAATGAGCCATATTTGACGTCACTCGGCTGTAATCTGTGTTAGCTATTGTTGTAAATGAAATTTGAATTTGAAGATTGTCAGTAATTTTCGACCAAACTAGGTAGTAGTAGTTGTTGGCATTAAGTTGTTGTCAATTACGGACTGAGCTGCGGTAGTTGCGAGCGAAATCGTGTGACCTTTTAGCAGTTGAGATGGTAAAAGATTTTGTGTGTTGTTGGACCTCCAAAGGTCTTGGTTGTGTTACTGGATATGACATCAATATTTATATGTCTTCAATAATTATATGAATCAGGATAGCAGCAACGATGTCGATTAGATCACAATAGTTGCTGCGGAACTGGATTGCAGTGATTGAGGTAAACTGGACTGCGACGGTCACAAAAAAAACTGTCCTCTACACTAGTGAGCAAAACTGGGTGGTAACAGCTTTGAGCAAAGATGGACTGCAGCAGCTGTGATCAGCTTGGACTGCAGGAGCTTCGAACATAGCTAGACTGAAGCAGATTCGATCAGCTGAAATGTAGCAGCGACGAGCAAAAACTGCACTGCAGCAGCTGCGATCAGCTGGACTGCCGGAACTGCGAACATAGCTGGATTACAACAGCTTCGATCAGCTAGACTGCCGCAGTTGCGAGCTAAGATGCACTGCAGTAGCTGCGATCAGCTGGACTACAGGAGTTGCGAACGTAACTGGACTGCAATTGCTTCGATCAGCTAGACTTCTGCAGTTGTGAGCAAAGCTGCACTGCGGTAGCTGCGATCAGCTGGACTGCAGGAGCTGCGATAATATCTGGACTGCAACAGCTTCGATCAGCTGGATTGCAGCAGCAACGAGCAACGCTGCACTGTAGCAGCTGCGATCGGCTGGACTGCAGGAGCTGCGAACATAGGTGGACTGCAGTAGCTTTGATCAGCTAGACTGCGGTAGAAGCTGAGGAACTGGATTAAAACAGTTCGATAAACCTGAGTGTAACAGTTACAAATAAAACCAGACCGTATCAGTTGTGTCCAACTGAGTACAGAATTGATGAGCAAAACTGGATTGCATCATTTGCGTCCAATTGAGTACAACAGTTGCTTTTGAACTGTACTATAGCAGTTCTATCAAATTACCTATAGAAGTTATTAATGTTACTATTTGAAATAATTACGTCAAAATATTAGGGTGTATGCTCGCCCCCTCTTAATCCTGTAACTCTTTGGAGGATTAAGAAGTTCGGGTTACCCTTTGTTTCAATTTCCAGTAACTGAATTTCGCATCGCATTTACGTGCTACATAACTCGCTCCCAAGCGTGTGGAGTGCTACGCAACTTGCCTCAGAAGAGTTACTTTAGGACATGAGGTGTTACATATCTCTCCCCAAAGTGATGATCAGTCACGTTGAAGTGATATGCAACTCTTCCCCAGAAGATAGTGATTGTCATGCTGCTCAATGCTCGCACAAGGGTGCACTGCCTTGCCGCATTTTGCCCGCTCATGAGATTTTGAAGATGTCTGTTGTCTGAAATTCGCGTGGGGGCCGATCCTACTATTCCAGATGCACGCAGAATTGAAATGTGTGCATCTCTTCGTGAGAAAATGCTCGCCACATTGTAGGTGTCTCATTGAACAAAAGTATACATGATTATATGAAAAGATGCGAAATATGTAAATTGTATACGTACCATATTTGAAGTGTTATTGCGACTTCGTTTATGAGGTGATTAGGATGTCCACTGGTTATGTTGATGTTTTCCAGCGACGATGACTAGTGTAGTTACTTTAGCGTCTCGGCTTGACTCAGCAACCAGTTGAATCAAAACTGGATTGAAGACAGTTTCCATGGAACTGTATTGCAGCAGCTGCGATCATCTGAATTGTAACAGTTATAAGTAAAACTCGACTGAAGCAGTTGCTGGGAAAAACTGTACTGAAACAGTTTTGAGGAAAACCGGTCTACAGCAGCTCAATCAACTGGACTGTAGTAATTATGCGAAAAGAGACTGCAGCAGTTCGATTAACTAGACTGCAGTATTTGCTGCGGAACTGGACTACAACAGCTCGATCAATTGGACGGTAGTAGTTACGATCATCATCGAACATAAGTGTCTTGAGATTTGTAAATCTACACAACAAGCACAAACTTTTCATGTTGTGGACTTAAATTGACACGACATCAATTTATGAGGAGTTTGTTATGGCTTCATATGGTGATTTAAAATGCGCCCCTCTCCGATGTCGTTGTTCCAATCTCAAAAATAATTTTTCTTTAAACATTTGAAATTGCGCCCTCATGTTGTTGGAAATTGACATGCGATCGCAACGAGCCGAAAATCGCTCAATTCGGACATACGACGAAGAAGTTATCAAACAAACAAATTTGCGTATGGAGTACGCGGGGTGAATAGATTGTTGTCGGGGCGGGAGTGGTGCAACTTCTTTTGACTTGGAGGCAAGTTGCGAATGTGGAAACTTATATGAATAGAATTTAGCTGACTTGGGAACCGGTTGACGACACGGTATTAACATGGTGATGACGTGATCCATCTCTTAATGACTTTGTTCGGTGAGCGCCTTGCTCCAAAAATGTTGATGATGTGATTGCTTCAAAAATATTCTTCTCCAAATATAAAAAATTTCCATCATGATGTAGGATATTGAATTACGATTGCAGCTATCCAAAAATCACCCAATTCGGATGTGGGATGAAGAAAATATCAAAGAAACAAATCTGAAGACCAAGCCCAAAAAGAATAGTGTGCTCAAGCCCAAGTGGGGCGTATAAATCCACAAGGAAAACCAACAAGGGGTGGAAAAATCCAGTGAGCCGTTGGCTTGGCTCGGCAGGTGACTCAGTTGGCTGAGCCGACTCGGCTGGGCTTGGCTAGGCAGAAATATCCTGCAGTGTAGATGATTGGGGCATAGATATCTGAGGAGCATGAGAGTAAATTGTGCCGCATACTATTGAATAACACCAGACAGAGAAAAGGTGTCGGACATGACCGGACAGAGGTGGTCGGGCGGGGGTGGCCGCCTGCTAGGGCCGCCGGCAACATGCTATTGCACTGGCGGAGAAGATGATCTGACGTCATATGTTAACGCTGTACTGATGCAACCGAAGGCTGATCTAACATTGTTTAGATGAACGGTTCAGATTCGCTGTTAACTGACGCCGTTAATGTTATCTAGACGGCGTTTAATGGTAACGGTATATTCTTTGAATATGCTGACGACGTTAACAGAATAATATTTCCATCCACGAAATATACTGCCGATGTCATCTCACTGATGTCATGATGACGTCATCCTCGCTGATGTCATGATGACGTCATCTGCTGACTGTTCCTTTAGTTGACGTGGCGCATTCTGGTTGGGCCCACTTGCTGACGTCGCAGGCGCTGCTAACATGGCAAGCTGACGTGGAAGTAACTGCTGCCGTTGTGCCTTACGGTTTGTATAACTTTGTTGGCGTCGCTTGCTGACGTGGCTCCGCCCGTTGGTGACGTGGCAGCTTAGCGGCTCAAGTCACGGCTTGGCTTGGGCAAGAAAATCCAAAGCTTCGATCTAGTTGGGTGTAGAAATCCAGCGGCTTGGCTTGACTTGTAGTGGGTGAATAACACCCTGACGTGGGTGATAGAAGATTAATGTGGGTGAACTTTACAATGAAGTGGGTGAACGGATATGGCCACCGGAGTTGCCGCCGAGCATGGCTGCCGGCCTTGCTGAATTTTTTCTTTTTTTCTACTTTTTGTTTGAAACATTTCGCCACGCTTTACTGAACTGTTGCCTTTAGTCTTGAAATTTCTGTAACGGCTGGGAGAGCTGTTATCTTTTCTCTCTAACCTTTTGCAACAGTTTCCTGGGCTGTTGTCTTTTCTCTTTACAATTTCAGCAACAGTTTTGTTGGATTGTTACCGTTTCTCACGAAAATTTCTGTGAAAATTTTGTTACTCCTTTTGTGATCTTTGCTGGAAATTTTTGCGATACTTTTTGAGATGCTTTTTGGAGGTCTTCTCTAGGGTTAGCAAGCGCCTAAAGATGTAAGCAGCTAGACAACCCTGCGAACATGATAATAGTGATTTTGACATACTACGAATTCAAATATGTGGACGTTGCGTTCCCTGGGAAGCAAACTCTTCGAACCCGTTTTAACGATCTTTGTGGTGATACAGTTCTGATGGCTTATTAAGGTGACAGTTTCATCAAATCTCAAACTGCGATGCTGGACTGCAGTAGTTGTGATCAACTGTACTGCAGTAACTGCGATCAAAACTGGACTGCAACACTTATGATTAACTGGATTGCTGCAGTAATTTTTGAAGGAGTCCTAACTCAATCAAAGATTTTTTTTTCTTAGGGCTTTCTCCTCGTTTTAACAGCAATCTTAACGATCCTTGGCGGAAATTGCAACGAACTCTGGACCCTATCATGTTGCTGATTGAACATCCTCCAACAATTTTGATGATGTTTTTATGCCATCTTTTACCGAGGACCGAACTTCCCGGGAGCGGTTTTATCGGTCTTTGTAGTGATGCAGTTTCAGTGATTTTCAAAGGTAATAGTTTTAGCAGATCTTGAACAACGAATTTGGACTGCAACAGCAGCGACCAACTAGACTTCAGTTACTGTGATTATCTGGTATGCTGCAGTTGCGATCAGTTAGACTGCAGCGATTGCGATGCAGCAGTTACGATCAACTGGACTGCAATAGTTATTTTTTACGACGTCCAAACTGCTTTTTGACGGGCACGATTTTGAAGCATTCTGAACTACTTTTTTCAACGGGAAAATACGATCCTTTTTCTCGTAGCCCCCTTAGTTGGCGTCAATGTTTTCTCCCCGAAATATTTTTGGGCACAAAACACGATGATTTTTGTGTTGATGAGGAAAACAGGGTTAAAAACATGAACAATCATAAAGAAAAGAGACACAAGTTTTACGTGGTTCGGCATGGTTTGCCTACATACACGGATGAATCCTCTTGGGGAGTGATATTTCTATTGATATCAGAATTACAATCATTTTTCTGTGTTTTCTACCTTTCTCTCCCTTTCCCTCCTTTGTTCAGAACTACATTCCCTCTATTTATACAATTGAATACCTAATTACAATATAAACTTAAATGGCATTAAATGCTCATTCATGCCTCCTGAATTAATTAGCATGAAACTATATTTGCATGCCTCCTGAATTAATCCTGCATGCTGGCAGACTGGATTGATGATTGACAGGCATAATGGGATGGCAGTATGGATGGAGGCTGGCTGAGAGAGCATCTAGCAACATGGCGGGAAACTGGTTAGCAGCATATATGGGAGCATGCCTAGAAACTGGTTGGCAGTGCGGTAGAGTACTTGGATGGAAATTGGTTAGCAGTATTGCTGGCAACAAGACTGAAAATTGGCTGGAGGTGTGACATGCAACCTGACTTTGTCAGTTGACCAATAATTGACTTTGATTGTTGACCGAGTGTTGACTTTGACCATTGACCGGTCATTGCAATACTAGGCAGGCTGGTGGGTTGCTTCGGTTGACTGGTTAGCGGGCTTGAATGACAGCTGAACAGTGGTCCAGACAACATTCTTGCCATATATGTGATAATTTTACTCATGGTACAAACAGTATTGTTTTATATAGTTTCGTGAAACCACGTGAAATTTAGTAACCTCTCGTACCATACTAAAGTGTTGTGATCGGGATAAATATTCCGAGTATGTTTCACTCTCACCCACCGACACAAGATCTGTATTTTTTGCTGGCAGAATTTTTTGCAAGCGTGATGCCAAAGTAGTTTTGTGAATATCTAGCAGCTAGCTCTAGCAGAGCCAGTTCCCACTTCCAAAGGTTGGTAGCATAGTGATCTAAAAATGTGGTTACATTATAAAATTGCGACTCCTAGCCATTTCATTATTTTGCATGTTGCAGTTGTACCTGTAAAGTTGTTACATTATAGAATCTCCCAGTTGTGGAGAAAAGAAAAAACATCATTTATTGAACAAATCCTGTCTACACGATCAATTATTATCATCCTTTTTTTTCTTTTTTTATGTTCCGGTTAACAATTAATTCTGAATCAATTATTGAAAAATTGTCTTCCTACACAGTCAGAGTGGAATATGAATGAAGCTTTTGGTTGATTGACTTTGAGTTTTATAGTTAATATATTGCGTCGGTTGGTGTTAACCAGCATGATAATCCACAATATTGCATTTCAATTTTTATTTTATTTGGAACGCAAAGAATCTTACTTATGAATCTAAGACACATTATGTAACCATTTTATTGTTATATTAGTTTGTATATGACTTTCCATCTCAACTTGTTTTTTCTTTTTTCTTTTTTTTTTTGAAGGCTTGAAGCATATCTCAAATGCTGGTAGAAGAAGAATTGACAATGTCCATGCATCATTATACATATCACGTTATAGTCACATTCGATCTGTTCTTTTAGCTGTTGCTTGTATCAAGTTTTTTCATTTGGTTTTCATGCACAAATTAATACATTCTCTTCACTGTAACATCAGTAGTGGAGATTATCCATCGGATTTCCCACAGAATTTCCGAAACGAAGAATTATTGATTTGGGAATGTCTCAGCACTTTTTAAATTTCCTTTTAGGTGGATTCTCTTTTCGTTTTTGTGCACTCTTTAGTTATTTACAGTTTTATGTAATGTCAGTATACAGTCATCACACTTTTCATTTTTGAGTCTGTATTTCTAAAATCAATAGCTGGAGCTGAAAGTCAAAAACTAACAATTTTACGTGTACCGGGATCAAATCCCGCAATATACACCACAACTCACAACAAAAATGAAAAAAATATTATTGAATTAAGCATGAGATGTTAATCGAGTTTCATCAACTGCAGTAGCATCCATAAGCCAAAATGGCAGATTAAGATGCCATTCTTCTGAACTAGGAAAAGAAAGAGATTTTTTTGCTATATTGTCTGCAACATTATTTCCTTCACGATGGATGAAACTACATTTCCATGTGATAAAACTATTAAGAAGATAAATAGAGTCTCCTATTATGCCTGCATTGGTCCACTTGACTGTTCCCTGAATCCAATTGATTGCATCACTACACTTTGGATGTCTCCCTCCAAATGTATGCGTGTAATTCCTTTCTCCTTTGCCCATTTAATTGCTTCATAAGTCGCCAATGCTTCAGCCTGTTCTGAGTCTAGTGCTCTTGTGCATTGTCCCCTAGCTCCATGGCTTGCACCTGAAAAATCACGTCTTATTAGTCAAAATCCAGCTTGATTATTAAACTTGGAGAAAGCTGCATCAAAATTGACTTTGATATCTGGAGAGTCAGGTTTTCTCCAGATTTTAGTTCTAACTGCCTGAGTGTTTACTCTTCTTACAGAAGAGGAGACAGCTTGCACTCTTGTCCAGTCATCCATATGGGTTTTAATACTTACCACAATATCATCAGTTTTAACCTACAAGTTATCAAATACCACACAACACCTGGATTTCCAAACATGCCACATAGTAAGACAAACATTTTTGCATTGAGCAACATTAGTAGGTATGTTTTGAGTATTGTTATCAAACCAGAGTTTCATACAGTGATGAATGTCCTTACCCTATAAGACCTGCAAACAACTAGCATCAATAACAACCAGAACATAAGAGAAAATGTGACAATCTAAGAAAAGATGTTGCAGATTCTCCTCATGATTTCTACAAAATGGGCAAAGAACTTCTTGATATCTTGTGTGTCTAGAAGTTTTTTCCCTAGTAGGGAGACAGTAATGAAGGAATTTCCACAAGAAGTGTTGAACTTTAATTGGCAGGTTGGTTTTCCATACAACCTTCCAATCAATGTCATTACTATTTTGTGGTCTTGGTTGAGTATCATCCAAAATGGCTCTATAGGCTGTTTTAACTGAGAAATCACCATTGGCAACTGGTTTCCATCTTATGGTGTCTTTTCCAGAAATGGGTACTCTTATGTCATGATGGCCTTAACAGTATACTCATCAAACAAGGCTTCTAAAATATCAGATCTCCACTCCTTAGATTCAGCTAGGGCTGGCAACGGATAACCGATATCCGATATCCATTTCCGAAATCCGACATCCTATAGGATTTTATCCGACATATCGGATATCGGATATCGGAATCGGATATTTTATCGGATATTTTCTCTTAACGATAACAATATTGGAATAGGTCTTTCCGTTAGGTTAATATCCGATATCCGATAGTCTAGGGTGTACTTGTAATTTCCTACCCCTAGATATATGTTGCCCGCTGCCGACAGGGAGAACCTAATCGTAATCTAATCTTCTGAGTTCTAGATATTTTGGCAGTGGGAATTTTTGGAGGAGAAAACGAGGACTCGAGGAGGGATAAGGAGATTTGAAGAAGTTGAACAGAGGTCGGTGTGGATCTTGGTGAGTATGATTTTGTAAGTTTTTTGTTTATTTTCTTTGTTTCTCTGTTGATTTAGGTAATTGAAAGTGAGATTGAATAGTTGGATTTTGAATAATTCGATTAGGGATTACTGATTTAGTTTTTTGTGTTGTTTGAATCAGCTGTGCGAAAATCCTCAAGGTAAGCTAGGGTTTCTTTCAATTGTTTTGATGTTTTCATTCTTGTATGAAGCAGCTTCAACTTCGATTTAGGGGTTACCGGTTTAGTTCATTTTGTGCGTGTGAAATGATATGCTAAGTTCCAATTATTGATTCTTCAGTTAAATGTTGGGTGTATTTTGGGTTAAAACTTCATTTAACCTCTAGTTCGATTTGAGATTTTGGGAAGTTAAAACATCTTATGTTGTGATAGAATTTGTCTTCAACGTTTGATTTGTTGTATTTTCTGGATTTCTTGGAGATATATAGGTAAACTGATGTTTTACTTGCTTGCAGGGCTGAAGACTGGTGCTTGTAACTCTGCAGCAGGATCTGCAAACACGGAGTTTGGAAATACCAAGGTCAGTGTGTCTGTGTGAGTGAGTATAACTTGTATGAGTTTAGGTAAAGGATTAGAGTTTTATTATTGGTTGAAATCGATAACATCCAACAGAGTTTTTCTATTTCTTGAACAACATGCTTTATGCTTTATGACTTTCATGTTCTGTGTTTTACTAATACTTTATTCATGTTGTTCTCAGAATGTCTGAAAGTCATAAAGCATCCAACAGAGTTGGAACTTCAGGCAGTCCAAGCATTGCTATGCTTAAGTGATTGGCTGCCAGACTTCTTTGATGCAGGTAAATCTTCGTTTCTTTTCCTTTACTTAATTCTTTTCCATATTAGAACTGTAACAATATTAATATTAGATGAGCTACCATATTAGATGAGCTACCATATTAGAACTGTAACATTAGATGAGCTACCATATTGCACTTGTTCCATAACTTTAATTAGAACTGTAACATGTAAAAGCATATTAGATCTCATACGCTAGTAGATGAGCTAATATAGTGTCCAAGTATTGAGCTACCCTAACCAGGTTTTTGTGATTGTGAATGCAAATATGGAAGTCGTCCACTGAAGTTGATGCAAAATGAAACCAGCAAAGAAGATCTAGCCTGTTTGAGTGTAGTTTTTTGTTTGTAGTTGCAGACTCTGTTGTTGTTTGTTTTTTCATGTGTGATGTGACTGAGGTGTTTGTGTGGTTTGTATATCTTACACCTGAACAAAAAAGACTGTCAAAAAACTTGAAGAACAACCTAAATTTTCAGCATTTCTGCATTTGCTTCTGTGACAGGCGTTATCGGATTTTAACGGATAAATATCCGTTATCCGATAGATTAACGTTAACGATATCGGTTTGTATTTTTGATATCCGCCGGATGTTAACGGATATCGGATATCCGATAATTCTTAACCTTAACCTTATCGGATTGTCCAATATCCGGCGGATATTTATCCGTTGACAGCCCAAGATTCAGCATCAATTAGCTGAGAGACAGTAATCATGTTTGTTGAAACAAAGTTAGATTTGGGAGGTTTACTCATACTAGGGATCCATCTATCCTTCCAGATGGATATATCCTTTCCATCTCCTATCTGCCAGCAATATAATTTCTTGATGATATCAATTCCATCACAGATTCCCTTCCATACCCAAGATCCCTGTCTAGAAAGAGAGCAAGTAAGAGGATTAAGGCTATTAAAGTATTTATGACTGAGTAAAGTAGTCCAAGGGGCATCTGGATTTTCTATCAATCTCCAAGCTAATTTACCTAACATGGCTTGATTAAGGATAGTTGACTTTCTAATGTTTAGGCCTCCTAGGTCTTTAGGATAACCAACATGGTTACACTTCTTCATAGTTAAGCCTCTTTCACCAGTTCTTTTATTCCAAAAGAAATTTCTTTGCATTGCATCAATTTTATCAGTAACTGTTTTAGGCATAGGGAACACAGACATATGATGACTAGCAACAGATCCTAAAACAGTTTTGAGTGAGGGTGGTTTTACCTGGTTGAGTAATGAACTTTGATTGCCAGGGATGGAGCCTATCATTAAATTTATCCATAAGAGGGACAAAAGATTCTACCTTATTTTTTTGGAGCAGCAAGGGGACTCCTAGGTATTTATCCTGCAAAGCCATTCTCTTTATGTGAAGAATATTAGATATATTACCTTTAATGTGGCCTGGAACTTTTGGACTGAAGGCTAGACCAGATTTATCAAAGTTGACAGCTTGGCCTGAGAATTTGTTGAACTGGTCAATAATAGTTGCAATATTTCTAGCTTCATTGTTATTAGCCTTAGCAAACAGAAGGCAATCATCTGCAAAAAACAAATGATTAACAGCAGGACTATTTTTAGTGACAGTACAACCATGAATACTATTGTTAGTCTCAACAGTGAATAAAGCTCTAGAGAAAGACTCCATACAAAGGATAAAAAGATATGGAGATAAAGGATCTCCTTGTCTTAATCCTCTCTGAGGTTGATACATCTCACCAGGAAATCCATTGAGTAAAATTGATGTGGAAACAGTAGTTATGCACTGCCTTATAAGGTCACACCAATCCTGACAAAACCATAAACTCTTAAGACTGTCTATAACAAAACTCCATTCAATCCTATCAAAAGCTTTGCTCATATCAAGTTTTATGGCCATCCAGCCTTTTATTCTTTTATTTTTTTTTTCATGGTATCAATAAGTTCATGGGCCATAACAATGTTATCTTGTATCAATCTGCCAGGGACAAATGCATACTGAAATGGAGATATAAACCTGTTCAAAAAGGGTTTGAGCCTAGTGACAAGAAGCTTAGATATAATTTTATGAGTCACATTACATAAACTTATTGGAATTAAAGAAGTAAAATTATGATTGAGCTGTTTTAGAAGATGCTTAGAATGAAAAAAGGATTGTACCATGTTAACTATATCATCCCCTACTGTGGGCCACATTTTTTGGTAAAAACCTGGAGGGAATCCATCTGGTCCTGGGGTGGTCCAAGAATGCATGCCAAACACAACATTTCTTATTTCATCATGTGTGGGGATAGCAGTTAAAGCAAGATTTTCATCCTCAGAAATGCAAGGAACAACATTATTAAAATAGTAATCAACATTAAGAGGGAATGTGGATCTACTCATGTTAAAAAAATGATCTTTAAGAGTACTAGCAATCTCTGTTCTATCTGTAATCCACTCACCCCTATCATTTTGGAGAGTATCTATATTAGTTTTCGTTTTCCTGAAGTTAACTTTTTGATGGTAGTAGGCAGTATTTCTTTCTCCATTTTTCAGATCTTCATTTTATTTCTCTGTTTCCAAAAGTTGTCTTCTATATCATACCACTGATTCAGTTTGCATTTAAGCTCCTCAATTTGTGGTGTGTTGGCTATAACATTATTATTGGTCAGTTCTTCTATTTGAGATTTAATCTTATTTATCTGAGTAGTAATGTTACCAAAGCTAACATAGTTCCACTTTCTGAGTTCTTCCTTAGTAATAAACAGGCTTTTGAGACTCTAAAGGCATGAGACCCATTAGTTCTTTTGTTCCAACTAGTTTCTATAATTTCCTTACAACTATTGTCTCTAAACCAAGCTTTATTTAATCTAAAAGGTTTATAAGTGTCATTCTGGATTCTAGTTGTAGAAAGCAAAATAGGGCAGTGATCACTAGCTAGAGGAATGAGATGATACACAACACAAGTAGGATAGCAATTCAACCAAGATACATTAGCAAGGAATCTTTCTAACCTTTCTAAGATGAGAGCCTGACTTTTTCTTTTATTAGACCAAGTAAATGGGTTCCCTATGAAGTTTAGAGTATGCAAACCACAATTATTAAGGAGAGCATTATTGTCATCGAGGACAGACTGGGGAATAAGATTTCCACCATCTTTTTCATCTTGAGACAAAACAAAATTTAAATCTCCTGCCACTATGCAAGGTAATTGTAGTTGGTTAGCAATATCATTCATATAACTCCATTGTTGTTTTCTAACTATAGGGTCAAGGGCACCATAAAGAAAAGTTACCAGGGAATTTTTGGTTCTAGCATCTAGTTCAATAGTACAATGAAGCATGTTAAGTTTGTTCTCTACTAATCTCATATTGATGCCATCTTTACACATAAGACAAAGGCCACCTGAAGAACCAATGGGGTCCTGGAACCACATATTAGGATAATGGAGACTAGAGGTGTATTGTTTCGTTTTCTTGGTTGTATTCTTGGTCTCAATGAGAAAAATTATATCAGGATTATTGGATCTTATTTGGTTTTTTAGATGGTTCCTAGTTTCTTTATTTCCAAAGCCACATACATTCCAGGATAGGATCTTCATGTTTGATAAATTATCTAAGGAAGGAAAATATAAGAAATCGGAAATAATAGTATTTATAATGCATTAAAAGAAGGAGTAGTGATTTTGAATTACCTCATTCTCCCCATTTGTGCCACCAGAAAGTTTATCCTTTGTTGGGATTCTAGATATCGTTGGATCATCTCTTCTAGTCTCATTGTTATTAGCATTTTCCTCACAAGTACCAGAGCTTGCTTGATCGATACTGGGGACTATGAATCTCTGTCGTTTTCCAAGTCTAGCTTGAGTATCATCATTCTCAGTAAGCATCTGAATCTTAACCGGTTTTCCATACTTTGGCGGGACAAAGTTGTTTGGTTTTGCAGCTTTCCTTATGATTGGCTTAGGCTGTATGGATGCACTGGAGCCAATTTGAACAGACTTCTTCAATTTTCCTATACCTCCAAAAGGGTAAGGCTTCTCATGAACAACCTTTACATAAGTTGCAGCAGATTCACATGCTCCATTGCAATGGTTTATGATGAAGCACTATTTGCATAACTTCCTTGGTTATTTCTCATAGTAGAACCTAACCCATTTGGTTACACCCGCTGCAGTGATTGCTAAAATGCCTCTTCTTAGTGGAGTTGTCAGCCCTATTTTCACACATACCTTCACAGGAACTCCTTCTGCTGGGATAGCATTTGATGGTTCAATTTCTAACACTTCTCCAAGTAATTTCCACTTTTCCTCTACACATTTCACATTCATATGCTCAGGCTGAAGCTTTTGAAGTTGAATCCAGTACACTTGCTTGGTCTAATCCAGTTTTTGATGGATTAAACCTTGGAAATAGTCATATAAGATACATAAGTATCCATCAATGTTCCAGGGTCCTTCTTCAATGATTTTGTCCACCACTGACTTGTTTTTGAGCTTAAAAAATCATAACATTAGTATCCACTTCAATGATTTTTATCTCTTCCGGAGGAATAAAATTCCAAGTGAAGAGTATGTTTTTTTCCACAGCACCACACCCCATATTGCCTTCAATTATAATCTTACCGATAAAACAAAAGTCCCATTCTCCTGCTTCAGAATCTTCATTATCAGATTCATATTGATTCACAACAATAGTATCATCCTCAACATTCAATTCAATAGTCGCCTGTTTGAACCTGCTAGCTAAATCAATGACTTCAGAATTTGTGTTTGAAACAACTATTTCTGGGTTGTTTTTTGCTTCCATTTTGTTAACCCCGTGAAGAGTAGTGTAGGTATGAAAATAATTTAAGGTTATGGGATGAGGATAAATATGAATTTCATTAAGGTTTCTGGAAATAGAATTCAAATAACATCCCTGAGAATTTGGCATTGAGATATTTTTGGTGTTTGCTGAAGCTAATAAGGAAACAGTTTTCTTAGGGTGTGACCATAGCAGAAAGAGGGGTAAGAAAATTTCAATTTTGTAGCGAGCCCTTTTCCTACTACTTGTGCGACTAGCACATGGATCTTTCCAACTCCCTGAATCGGTTATGGTACAGAGTTTCACCATGAAAATGCTAAGAACAACGAGACTTTGAGATAACACTTTAGCTTCCACAAGCAAGACAACAACAGCAGCCAACACTATAATCACCAACTTTAAACAGGCCATACCATTAAAGGATACACCAATCTGTAGATACAAGAGGGGAAAAGATAGAAATTAGAAAGCCATATTTAAATCGAAATTCAAAACTTTAGATCCGAGAATAAAAAAGACAGTAAGGAGTAAAGATTATAGATATGGGATTTCTTTGACAAATTTATGCATTCGATGGAAGGAAATTTATCTCAGGCAAAGATTAAGATCAAAAAAACCATTTTTAATCCAAAAAAAATTTTTGGGTGAACAACCGACTGTGTATCACTAAATCTATTCTATTTATGTAACTTAACGAAACTCATAGACGCCATTTACTCTCGCAATTCTTCGCTAGCGTAGAAAATCCCATAAGCCCACCCCTCCAAGCTCCAATGGATCCCCGGGACCGTGAGACGCGGTAATTCTCACGGTGGAGAAGTCAAAAAAAATTTCAAAAAATTGTTGACAATTAAACCCCTTCTGAACTTCTAACCCCAGCTTTGTGTTAGAGTGTGGGCTAAAACTATAAAACAAACACGGTCTTTATTTTCTACAGTAATCAAACAGTGACCTTCATTTTAAAAATATAACAAGTCAAGTTCAAACAATCGTTTTGACGTATGCCTACAGAAGAAACATATATCAGTATAATACTGACTTTGAAGTGTAATGTACGTATGGTATGTACATCCTTACCATGCATAACAGTCGTTTTCAGTTTACTGTGACCTTATCTGATAGGTATCCAACTGTTTTCTCTTGCTGTGAACCAACAAGTTTCGCCTAATTTGTCAGAAAGCAGACATATATCGATAGGCAATGTAGGAGTGAAATATCAAACGATTATAAACTATGCGAATTACTAAAGTTATATCATATGCGAAGTGAATCGCACGCAACTAAACCAAGGTGATGTATCAGATGATATCAGCATAGTCATGAGTAAAGAGTGAAGATCTGTGCGAAATATGGAAGATCTGCGAAGTTAACAGGTATACATGTGCGATAATATCGCGCAGCCATTCATAAATTAGGGGTATCTTAGCTGTCATCCACTATGTAAGACCCTATATAAAAGGTAGATTGGCCTTGTGAAAGAGAGAGATCTTTTTAGAATTCTTGGTCAAGAAATAAGGAGAGAGAAAGTCTGTGTAACAAAAACTTAGGGTTTCATATCATCTTGTAATTGATTGTAAGATTTTCATATAATAAAAAGATAATTTCTACCATGATTACCTAGTGGTTCATAGATTCTTACATCTTGTATAGTTGTGGGATTTCCTGCAACTACATCTGGCGCTAGAAACAGGGAGCGAGTAATATATCCTGTTGGTGGACTTGTTGAAAAATTCAATTCCATAAAATTAAAATCTAGGTTTCTTGAATTGTTAATTCAAAGAAATGGCGATGGTACGACTTGAATCTGTTGACGAACAAATGACAGCAAGAAAAAGTAAAAGAATTGCTGAAAGTAGAAGAGGCGAGAATCAAGATCAACCAGAGATGGAAGAAAGGAATGATCAAAGAAATGAAATCCGATTGAACCTCAACGAACACATGCGCAGAACAATGATATTGACTACAACAGGTTAAGTAATCTTACTGCACACACTAATTCAACTGAAGAGGAAGAGCAAAGAACTGAAGAGGAAGAGCAAAGAACTAAAGATGATGAAGGAAATATGACAATTGAGGAATTGTGGAAAAGGTTGATTGCGGATAGACGAAGAGAAGATGAAATGCATACGAATTTAATACGATAAAATCTTAGATTGCAAGATCATAGATCGAGAAGCACAACGCGTACAAGATCACGATAGAGGACTAGTAGGAGTTCATCAAGACAAATCCAATCTATTCAGAGACACGCAAAGAGAGAACAAAATTTAGAGGTTATTGATAAATATTTGCAAACATGTGGTAACTTGCAAAATCGTCACGAAGATAGTGATGAGTGCCAAATATTGTATATATTTATCCCTTTTTGTTGGCATTTAACTCATCTTTTGTGCATTAATTCTACATTTTATCCCATATTCTGTATTTTCATTGTTTTCAAGAATAAATATTTTTATTAATTAATTTTGCATTTTTAGGTAATAAATAAAGTCTGGATGACTTGCGGAGCAAAAAGAGCAGAGAAGTAGTGAAAAGCCGGGAGAAATCACGCAAGGAAGCCGCGAAGAATGGTGCGCACAACCTCATTTTCTACACACAAAAACACCCCCGTTCTCAGCCATCAGATCAGTTCTCAGAAGCATCCGACGGTCGCTCCTTCATAGAGCATCAAAATCTGAAGTCTCTGCCAAGCACCACAGTGCTGAAATTCCAAGCCTTCAGATTAGATGGTAGTTGAATCCAACGGTTGCTCCCTTGCTGTTCATCAAAGTTTGATATCTCCGCCTTACACTACAGCACCTAACCTAATCTAGCACCGTTCGTTTCGTTGTATCCCTTCATCCGACGGTCGCTCCTCTCTTGCCTCCGCATCACCGTCCGATCTACCTACCAGCTCCACATCTCACGGCTTAGTCTTGCTGAACATCAAAAATCGATGAACTCGCCTCACACCCAAGTGCCGAACACCCTAGACCTCAGACAAACAGCCCCTACCCTAACCCATATCGACCTCTCCTCCATCACCTCCCTCTGCAGAACCACCTTCTTCACCTGCCGCTCAACCACCAACTCCACTGCCGTACCACCATGTCCGCCACCACCAACTCCGCCAACACCACACCATTTCTCCCCTAAACCTACCTTCACATACCCTTTCCTTTCACTCTCTCTAGCCCTCTATTTTAATGATTTCACACCATAACCCTAGGTGATAAATCATTAAAACAGATGAGTCTAGAGAACAAAATAGAGCATGGGAATGGAGTAGGAGCAGAGAAGAAGCATGGGTCGACATTTTGAAGCTGTTTTGTCACGTCAATTAGGTGAAGTTTCAAACCCTAGAAAAATTAGGGTTTTCAAAATTAGGGTTCTGCTTACATTTTTTTTGTATAAATAGAAGAGATGGGTATGGTGTAGAAGGTGTTCTTGGATTAACCAAGTAACCAATTAGGGTTAAATTTCAGTTTTAATTTAAATTTTAGGTTTAATTTTAATTTCAATTTCAACTGTTTAATTTTAGGGTTTCTTATAATTTGATGTTCTAATTTCTCATTCAGTTTCAAGTTAATGTTAATGTTTAAATTTGCTGTTTTCTTTAATTTCATGCCATGTTTAATGCTTGTTGTTTTGCTTAATCCATGCTGTTATAGTCCAATTCTAGGTTTATGTTAGTTTTAATTTCATGTTAATTTCATTTTCAATTTTATGTTACATTCTGTTTTGTGAATCCCTGTTAGTGTTTTAGTATGAATTACTGTTAGGTTAATTTTAGTGTTTTAATTTAGTTAAGTTTGCATAATCCTGTTAGTATCCTGTTTAGGTTTAATTCCATGTTAGTTCACTGTTAATGTTAGTTTAAATGCTCACGGTTAGGATTAATTCACTGTCATATAATGTTAGTTTGATGGAATGCTAGGCTAGAAACCTTTGAAGCACTGAATTGATTGAGTAATGGAAGAAATCAGTGCTCATAGCAAGCTGATTATCTTGCCATTCCATTTTTGTATGCTTAGGTTGCACTGATTTGATTGAGCATTGGGAGAAACTAGTGCTCACTAGTGACAATGAGCAAGCTAGTTCTCTTCCCACTCTGGAAGAATGCCTTAGTTTTGCTCTGTTAGTTTCACCATCTTCCCTGCCTTAGGCTAATTTCCTTTGTGTCACTTTCACTTTGTTCCATTTTGTTTTGTTTTTGTTCACTGTTTTGTTACTCATTATCTTGTTTACACTATTTTGTTCACTGCCATCTTTTCTTTCTCCCTTACCTTGCACTGCTGCATTGCTTTCTTCCCCTGCTGCTGTGCACTTGCCTTGCACTGCTTGTGCAGCACTGCTGCTACTTCTTCTCCTGTTGCTGCAGCTGCCTCTCTTGCACTTGCCTCTGCCCTGCAGTACTGCTGCTGCTTCCATCTTTGCCTTGTGCTGCTGCTGGTGCCTTCTCTGTGTTGCCTCTGCTGTTGTTGCTGCCAAGCCTGCTGCCAAGAAAAAGCCCATCAGTCCAGTTCAAGGCCTAGTTTTCAGCTCTAAACCCACTGTCCATTGTTTGTACAAACTGAAGCCCATTTCATTAAGGCTCAAAGCCCAGCTCAAACCAAAGCCCAATTCAGTCAACTGTGGGCTTAATCAAAAGCCTGAACTCAATCAAAGGCCCAAAGCCTAGTGCACTTCAAAACCAACTGAGCCCAAGCTCAGTTCATTTTATTGTTAGAAACAAACCCATTAAGCCCAATTTACTCAAAGGGTATTCAAAGCCCAACAGCAATTTAGGAACCCAATTAGCTAGAAACTTCAAAAACACACCCGATCTCTGTGGATCGACCCGTACTTGCACGAGCTACAACTGACGACCGTGCACTTGCGGTATTACTGTAGGCCCGCGTTTCATTGCGCTTAATTTTATAATATCTCCGGGCCCACCAAGTTTTTGGCGCCGCTGCCGGGGATTGGTGCTGTGTTTTTCTTGTGTTTTTCTTTAGCTATTTTGTATTTCATTTCATAGCATTTGCATCTGCATCTGCTTCACTTCATTTGCTGTTGGACCTGCTGTTCTGAACCTGTTTTTCCTCTGCTGGGACGCCACCAAGGAAAAGAACCAAAACCCAACTGGGTTTTTGCAACAATATCAGAGCAGCTGGGCTGTGCTAAAAAGGTAAGCCTAAACCCATTCCATTAAGAGAACCCAACCTGTGGGCTTCCAAATTTCTTTAATTGTGGGCTTGTAATAATTAACCCAATTTTTTGGGCTTTTTATTTTTCTATTTTGGGTTTGTAATTAATTATTTTTGGGCTTGTTGTTTAATTTGTGGGCTTGTATTTATTTTGTGTGGGCTTGTTTAAATTCTTCCATTGGACTTGTATTTTGGACTCTGGGTTTAAACCCAGCTGAGCTTGTAACCGATTGTGGGCTTGCTTCCACTCAAGAGTGGACCTCGAAACCAAAGTTTTAAAACAAACGTCGGGCCTTAACCAACTGGGCCAAATTAAACTTTCAAAATTAAAACTTAGTGTTTCTTGAGCCGCAGCCTTCCTTCCATTCCATTAGAGGACCAACAGTGGGCTTGCTCCCATTTCAAAAACCAAATTTTATTTCTGTTAAAAAAAAAAAAAAAAAATTTAACTTTACTTTTTTTCCCTGTTTTAAAAAAAAAAAAAAAAAAAAAAAAAAATTAATTTAACTTTACTTTTTTCCTGTTAAAAAAAAAAAAAAAAATTTCTTTTGCTCCCAATTTCAAAACCAAATTTCTACTTTGCTCCCATTTTTAAACCAAATTTTGAAATGTCTCCCACCAAAACCAAATTTTTCCCAAAAATCCAAACCCTTTAAAAAACCAAATTTTGGGCTTTGTAACGTAGTTACTTAGCTTTTGAGCGCCAATCATCTCTGGATTTTGGTCTCCTGGGGATGGAAATAAAACTCTTAGAGAACTTGCTTATGGGAATGTGCCACGTTATGAACCTTCCACGGACCATGATGTCAATAGTCATAGGAATTATTATGGACTTTCAAAGTCCCGAGCCGCAATACATGAACCCTAATGACTATTCATACATGCATCATTCATCGCAACGTGAAAATGAACATTTTGCTAGTGCCTCACTCACACAATCATCACTTATGGATCAAATAGAAGCTCGAATCACAGCTTTAGAAATGCAATCACATGAGGAATCTTTCACATCTAATTTTCTTAGGCAACCTGAAATCTATGCATGTCCCGCATGTGGTAGTTTAGACCACCCTGTTGAGCATTGTCATATTTTGCATAATTTTAGGCAATCTAGAGAAAATCCAATGTATGAAATGCCCATAAATTGTGAGAATGGTAGTCATTGGGACCATAATCAATCCTTTGAGGGTTGCGATCAATATTTTGTAAACCCTAATGACCATGCACACATGTACCATTCACCACAATTTGAACATGAAGAATTTTGTACTCCCATGAATTTAGACTCCACCACAGAAGCTTTAAGACTCTGTAAGCAAGACTATGATAGATCTACAGCACGAATTCATGCACATTTAGATCAGATTTTGCTTCACGACAAAAGGAGGAAATTCATGAGGAAATGTATGTTGTCCCTAATGAAGTGTCTAGTCCCATTCATGTAAATAATGTTGAATATGAACCTAATTTAGAGGAACATGAATCGACTAATGACACCACCACTGTTAATGAGGACCAATATGCATGCTACCATGATGATGATTATGATGATTATGATGATATGTTAGAAGAACATGAAATATTGTGGAACCTGTTGGTTCAATAACATATGGCTTCTCGCCCTCGACCTTCATGAATGTTGTTTTTCTAATACTCATTGTAATTCATATGATTTTGATATTGACATGGGATTCGTACAATTATTCTGTGAAGATGAGCATGACATAGGAATAGTTGAATCTTCTGTAGACACAATATGCATGAAAATATATTTGATGTGTCTGATTCTCTACCTAGGTCACATTGTGATATTTCTCCTGATTTGCCGATGCATGAGAATAAATTGTTGATGATGTTGATGATTCTGATTGTGATCTTGCCAATGATTGATGATTGTGAGCATGATGTGACATGTGTATGATTTAGAAGATTTTGATTTGATTGATAATGAATGCCTATTCTTCTACCTAAGTCACAATCTGATGGCCTTCCACCCAACCTAGATTTGGTTTGTACCAATATTGTAAACCAATTTTTCTGAATCCTAACCTAGGTTTGGAACTGTGTGCTTCCCAAGTCCTCTTGGACTATTTTGCTTCTAAATATAATATTGAGGAACCACAGTTGGAATTAGCATGTTTGCCCGTCCCTAGCACAGTTCATTTCGAGCTAGACCTTGTACATGATGAACCCCCAAAACTGCGCGATTTTGTTTTCAAAACTATATCTTCTGTAAAATCCAGGTTTGGGGGTAGCTCATTTTGTTTCACAGTTTCACTTGCGTTTCTATCATATTATTATTGTGTGAAGTTGAAATGTCTACACTTTGTCTTTTGGGTTGATCCTCAACTCTTTAGATTGTTAGTGTATGGTGAATTTTTGTATATAATCCAGTAGATAAAATTTCTTAAAAACCCTTTTGTTCCTTTTGTATATATTTTGCTAATCCAATATGATCTCGGCTGAAATATGTTGGATTTTTGCCTTGAATAACGGAGTTTTAATTCTGCTTTCGCCGAAATCGGGTATTCTCTCTCCTTTTACTCTACTCAGCATGTCCCTTTCCATATGTTGCATTTTAATTCTTTCCATATTTTGAAACATTGAGGACAATGTTTAGTTTAGGTTTGGGGGTATAGAGTAGATACCATGATAATATGCCATAATTGAAAACGAACTCCTTCTTTTTGAAAAAATTGAAAAATTCCAAAAAAATTGAAAAATCAAAATTAAAAAAAATTAAAAAATGAAAAATCATAAAAAATGGAGCTCATTTACCTTGAAATGTTGACTCTTGTGCAAATATGTATTATTAGGAGTCTTAGTCTAGATATTTAGGCACCCTGATTCTAGCACAATCACATTGTGATAAGAAATTTGCACGCGCACGATCTACCAATACATGTATGGCCTCGATCTTCAAGGTGTTTGATAGGAAGTTACGATTGCCAATCACTTTAGAATACTGAACGAAACTTGACTAGCTTGTTCTTTGGTTGGTTGGGATAGAAGGTGGAGGTTACATTAAGAAAGACAACCATCGAATTTAACTGGGTGCATCAAAAAGGGCTACCTCTTGCAAAGTGTCATGTAATTTTTGTTTCCTTTTTATATGTATCAAAAGTGTTTCCTTGTTCTAAAAAAAAAAAAAAAAAAAAAAAAAAAAAAAAAAAAAAAAAAAAATATCAGAAAAATACCAAAAAAATCAAGTATTTATCAATTCCATCATCTCTTGTTCCAAAAATAAAAAGAGATTTGTCAATGTAAATAAGAGTCATGTAAATAGTCATCTTTTGTTGTTTCGTTGTAATAAGCAAGGAGGGTGTATGCCATTGATGTACAACGCGAGAAATTGTGAAATACCTCCAACTCATTCACAATTCTCGTAAAGTCCGGACAGCTAGCTAGATTTCGACCTCAGTTCTTAGCCTGAGAAACTATCTCTTGGTGATTAGTAGTCATGACTTCAGATCTTTCTTTACACATGTGTAGATACACTTTACACTCTTATCACATGTCCTTATTTGTTATCAGTGCTAGGATTGTGCCTTCGACAGCTAGATTGACATCTCCATTTTGCTGTGAGCTTAAACTGTTTTGCACATGTCACGTTTGATGGAATATGAGCTTATATTTTGTCCTTAGGTTTTGTAGGCACACCTCTGGTAAACCTTCACGAGACTTCACTCGTCCACTAGGGACACTTAGTGGTTTAAAAGGCTTAGTGCATACGCTAAATGCATTCGAGAGACCAGCGACAGTGGTATAGTTAGGATTTCCTTAGTTCTGTTTTACTTGAGGACAAGTAAAATTCAGGTTTGGGGGTATTTGATAAGTGCCAAATATTGTATATATTTATCCCTTTTTGTTGGCATTTAACTCATCTTTTATGCATTAATTCTACATTTTATCCCATATTCTGTATTTTCATTGTTTTCAAGAATAAATATTTTTATTAATTAATTTTGCATTTTTAGGTAATAAATAAAGTCTGGATGACTTGCGGAGCAAAAAGAGCAGAGAAGTAGTGAAAAGCCGGGAGAAATCACGCAAGGAAGCCGCGAAGAATGGTGCGCACAACCTCATTTTCTACACACAAAAACGCCTCCGTTCTCAGCCATCAGATCAGTTCTCAGAAGCATCCGACGGTCGCTCCTTCATAGAGCATCAAAATCTGAAGTCTCTGCCAAGCACCACAGCGCTGAAATTCCAAGCCTTCAGATTAGATGGTAGTTGAATCCAACGGTTGCTCCCTTGCTGTTCATCAAAGTTTGATATCTCCGCCTTACACTACAGCACCTAACCTAATCTAGCACCGTTCGTTTCGTTGTATCCCTTCATCCAACGGTCGCTCTTCTCTTGCCTCCGCATCACCGTCCGATCTACCTACCAGCTCCACATCTCACGGCTTAGTCTTGCTGAACATCAAAAATCGATGAACTCGCCTCACACCCAAGTGCCGAACACCCTAGACCTCAGACAAACAGCCCCTACCCTAACCCATATCGACCTCTCCTCCATCACCTCCCTCTGCAGAACCACCTTCTTCACCTGCCGCTCAACCACCAACTCCACTGCCGTACCACCATGTCCGCCACCACCAACTCCGCCAACACCACACCATTTCTCCCCTAAACCTACCTTCACATACCCTTTCCTTTCACTCTCTCTAGCCCTCTATTTTAATGATTTCACACCATAACCCTAGGTGATAAATCATTAAAACAGATGAGTCTAGAGAACAAAATAGAGCATGGGAATGGAGTAGGAGCAGAGAAGAAGCATGGGTCGACATTTTGAAGCTGTTTTGTCACGTCAATTAGGTGAAGTTTCAAACCCTAGAAAAATTAGGGTTTTCAAAATTAGGGTTCTGCTTACATTTTTTTTGTATAAATAGAAGAGATGGGTATGGTGTAGAAGGTGTTCTTGGATTAACCAAGTAACCAATTAGGGTTAAATTTCAGTTTTAATTTAAATTTTAGGTTTAATTTTAATTTCAATTTCAACTGTTTAATTTTAGGGTTTCTTATAATTTGATGTTCTAATTTCTCATTCAGTTTAAAGTTAATGTTAATGTTTAAATTTGCTGTTTTCTTTAATTTCATGCCATGTTTAATGCTTGTTGTTTTGTTTAATCCATGCTGTTATAGTCCAATTCTAGGTTTATGTTAGTTTTAATTTCATGTTAATTTCATTTTCAATTTTATGTTACATTCTGTTTTGTGAATCCCTGTTAGTGTTTTAGTATGAATTACTGTTAGGTTAATTTTAGTGTTTTAATTTAGTTAAGTTTGCATAATCCTGTTAGTATCCTGTTTAGGTTTAATTCCATGTTAGTTCACTGTTAATGTTAGTTTAAATGCTCACGGTTAGGATTAATTCACTGTCATATAATGTTAGTTTGATGGAATGCTAGGCGAGAAACCTTTGAAGCACTGAATTGATTGAGTAATGGAAGAAATCAGTGCTCATAGCAAGCTGATTATCTTGCCATTCCATTTTTGTATGCTTAGGTTGCACTGATTTGATTGAGCATTGGGAGAAACTAGTGCTCACTAGTGACAATGAGCAAGCTAGTTCTCTTCCCACTCTGGAAGAATGCCTTAGTTTTGCTCTGTTAGTTTCACCATCTTCCCTGCCTTAGGCTAATTGCCTTTGTGTCACTTTCACTTTGTTCCATTTTGTTTTGTTTTTGTTCACTGTTTTGTTACTCATTATCTTGTTTACACTATTTTGTTCACTGCCATCTTTTCTTTCTCCCTTACCTTGCACTGCTGCATTGCTTTCTTCCCCTGCTGCTGTGCACTTGCCTTGCACTGCTTGTGCAGCACTGCTGCTACTTCTTCTCCTGTTGCTGCAGCTGCCTCTCTTGCACTTGCCTCTGCCCTGCAGTACTGCTGCTGCTTCCATCTTTGCCTTGTGCTGCTGCTGGTGCCTTCTCTGTGTTGCCTCTGCTGTTGTTGCTGCCAAGCCTGCTGCCAAGCAAAAGCCCATCAGTCCAGTTCAAGGCCTAGTTTTCAGCTCTAAACCCACTGTCCATTGTTTGTACAAACTGAAGCCCATTTCATTAAGGCTCAAAGCCCAGCTCAAACCAAAGCCCAATTCAGTCAACTGTGGGCTTAATCAAAAGCCTGAACTCAATCAAAGGCCCAAAGCCTAGTGCACTTCAAAACCAACTGAGCCCAAGCTCAGTTCATTTTATTGTTAGAAACAAACCCATTAAGCCCAATTTACTCAAAGGGTATTCAAAGCCCAACAACAATTTAGGAACCCAATTAGCTAGAAACTTCAAAAACACACCCGATCTCTGTGGATCGACCCGTACTTGCACGAGCTACAACTGACGACCGTGCACTTGCGGTATTACTGTAGGCCCGCGTTTCATTGCGCTTAATTTTATACATATCTCCGGGCCCACCAAGTTTTTGGCCGGGGATAATTTTTAGGACCTTTTAGAAGCCTACCAGATAGACGCATGGAACAAGAAATAAAATAAGACAGATACGATCAACCACACGAACCAGATCGTAGAGTTGACATTCAAAGGAACGATAAATACCAACATACAAGAGAACGTCATCGCACGCGTCATGAGAAGAATAATGAAGACAATGATACAGAACAAGGAAGATTATTATTACATGGAAGACAAATGTTGAGGAATCAACGTGAATTAGAAGAAGCAGTCGAACGCGAAAGGATTGATAGGGAAAGACGTAGGAAACGAAGAGAAGAAACTGAAGAAAGAGAAATTCAAGAGGCTATGCATCAAAATAATCAAGAAAATAGAATATGAGAAGCAAGACTAAAAAGACCTATGCAGCAAAATTTAGACCAAACAATGAGCGAAAATATTCTTCGAGAAATGATGAAGATACGGAAAGATGGCGGAAGGAGAAATTTGGATGAAGCGATAGAAGAAGCAGGAAAAACACCTTTTGCCAGAAGAATACAGCTTGCGATCATACCTCCAAAATGTAGCTTACCTAATTTTACCAGCATACTTGGTGGAAGTACCTATGCGATACAACATGTAAAAGCATATAATAGATCTCTATTACAGTGGGAAGAGAACGATGCGGTGTTGTGCAAGTATTTTCCAGCCAGCTTGACAGGGGAAGCTCTACAATGGTTCGAAGGGTTGCCGGTAGGAATGATTGAGTCATTTTCTCATTTACAGAACCTCTTTCTCGGACAGTATATCAGCAATAATATGTCCCAACCGGGAATAAAAAAGGCGTTCAGTCTGCGAAGAAGAATAAATGAAAGTCTGCGAGGTTTGATAACTCGATGGCGAACAATGTGTAATGAAATGGCACGAATAGTGGATGAGCGAAATTTGATATTATATTTCATTAACGTGCTCTTTCCTACAGATTTACTATACACTCAAATTTTCAGGATAAAGGACTCAATTACCATGCGAGAACTGCGCGATTACCAGGAGGAATATATAGTTTTGGAAGAAAAGCAAAGGGAAATGGAGTCCTTTCTAATGATGATGCCAAATACGAAAAAAGGAAATGCCAGTTTACTCCCAAGGTTAACAAATGTTGTAGCAAGCACATCTCAAGGAAGCCAAGGAAATAAAATAACAAAAGTAGAGTAAAAATTAGTGGCAATGGACAATGCAGATCAAGAAGAGTTCGAAATATAATACAAAGAAAAACAATTTCGGAATCGCGGAGGGAACAATAAAATTCAAAGAATGGATAATCCACAAGAAAATTATGGAGGTCAACAACAACAGCGGCAGCCATATTATAATAAGAGGCAGGGAAATCAAAAAATAATCCAGGAACAGATAAAACTCCCACCACTACAACAATGTTTTTTTGGGAAGCTGTTATTTTATTGGAAGAAATTCCTGAACCGCCAAATTTAGGAGATGAACCACCACCGGGAAAGAGGAGTAAAGAATTTTGTGCATACCATCGCTTTCATGGTCACACCACACACAATTATAGAAATGTGAGAAACATTATATTGCGAATGATCTAGCAAGGAAAACTAAACCACTTCTTGGAACAGCAACAACAAAACTTACCACTACCACCACCAGGAGGAAACACATACAATGTGGAGAAATGAAGGAATGTACATGTAATTGAATTGGGTGCGAAAGCCAAAAATCTATATTGCAGTTCAATTATTCATTCGTTCCGAAGTATTGAGGACTTTCATGACAATATTCTCAGTAGAGTGCACGCGAGAGATAGTGACGGAAGGGAAATATTCAATCTTGTGAAGATTTCACCATTAAAGGATTGGCAGAAACAATCTATTTCATTCAGCGGTGAAGAAACACCAGGAGGAGGAGAACCACATGAGAGTCCATTGGTGGTAAATCTAGGTATTAATCCAAAATCAAAGTTAGATAATGATGATGATGATGAGTAGGAAGATGAGTAAATGTATGGGATATTAATAGAATACTTATAGATCCAGGGAGTTCTTTCGATATCTTATTCTACCACACTTACAAGACAATGGGCGGAAAAGATAAAGAATTGATTCCGTCGACTTATAAAATTTATGGTTTCAACGGGACTGCGAACAAGACCAAATGTGAAGTACCTATGCAGATTCCATTAAAAAGTCTATCGACATAAATTCTATTATGCGTTGTTGATGTTGAGTCCCCTTATAATGCTCTAATTGGAAGGCCATGGTTGCATGGTATCTTGGGGGTGGCTTCAACATTTCATCAATGCATAAAATTCCCTTTACCTCAAGGACTTGGAATCACAAGGGTGGGGATCCAAATGAAGGAAAAAGTTGTTAGGAAATTGATGTTGACAAAAGTGAAGAGAGAGAAAGTAAAAGAAGAAATTGGAAAAAATAAGTCAAAGATAACCAAAGAGGTGAGAGATTAATGGTTGATATGGTATCCCAAACACATAATTTCGGGCAGAATAATATTGAGGTTAAATCTTCTGCGAATGCTCGCAACAAACGGACTAGAAAGACTGTATCTCAAGAATAAAGGAATAGGCGAGCGAAATATATCAAGAATAAACATCGAATAAATGAGGAAGATGATGAAGTGATATGAAGAAAAGCAAAGACATCGTAAGAATTCTTTGTACTGAGAGTTATATAACTCAAAAATGATGATTGAAGAACACTTTCATACTTTCTTAATGATGCACAACTCACTAAAGCCCGCGATACTGATCGCAAGAGCAAAGACGAATAGCACATGTATTCCTCGCGATGCAATTTCCGATTGAGTTTGAATGTAATGTTTGGAGGAATGAAATTTATTTCTTCTTCTGAAATTCTCTTATAATAAAGAGATAGATATAAGACCTTCATAGAAGGCAATAGAAATAAAAACTCTGTTAGGGGGGCTAGGCATCCGAATGTGGCGTGCACCCTAGTTCGCGTAAATGAAAGAGGCAACAATAAGACCTAACGCACGTCATAGTCGGGGAAAACCTAGTGTGCATGAATCAAGGAAAAGCTACATCGACCCTGGAACTTGAGTCATGGAGATTTGGGGTGAGAAAAACGAAAAAGGCAATCCGGGAAGACGCCTAAATCGAAATATTAAGGTAATAAGATCTTCCCAAGGAGTGAAGAAACTCGATCAGGGCACCGAGGTACACGGTTGAGTCAAGCGTGTCGGGTACGTCTGGAGCGTATTCCGCAATTCTTGACAAGTCCTGAATATGATGCACTCGGTCCGAAGATACCCCACTTAGGGTGCAGTATCGTAACCATAAAACCTATCGGTGGAGGGAAAAGAGACTGCGAAATCCACTAGTTGTTGTATTACCGAATAGGAAGAGACAACCCTAACCCGGTAGAGGTAAGCTTCCTTGAAGGGGCAACTAAGGGGAAGATAAGGACGACATCCTCCACTATGGAGCTAAATTGTGTCAAAAGACGACAATGTCATGGGGCTTCTACTCACGAGAGTACTTAGGCCTGTCGCATTGTCGCATCAATATATCATGCAGACGCAATAATACTAAGAAAAAATTAAGACGAGATCAGTGCGTCAATATATTACAGTGTAGAGACGTCCTGCGATTTCGTCGCACAAGAGAATTAAAAACAGGCAAAATAAGACCTTTACTTAGGAAGGTGCAATAAGACCTCTAGAGAAAATGAAAGATAAGCTACAATTGTTTTGCAGGAAATAAGATTGTATGAGGATATAAACCATACGAAGAGAAGAACTGAGGCATATGAAGTTCACATAATCATGAATCTATCATTCTGCGATAAATACCAGAGGCAAGAATGGGAATGCAATCACAAAAAGGATGTTATTTTCCACATATGATATATTCATACACATATGAAGAAGGTTGACATTTAAGACATTTACGCATAATTACAAGTTGAAGAAGAATTCAGGTATACTAAAAAAGTAAAATACATGTTCAAAGAAGAAGTTTAAGAGAAAATATGAGAAAGAGATATACAAAGTATCAAAAACAAGAATTTACAATAACGAGGAATAATCAATCTTCATTTGGGTTATCTTCATTGTTTCGATTAACACCAGAACCATCATGATTACTTCGTTCAGTATCAGAGTTATGAATTTCTTCTTCAACTTCTTCATCTTCGTACTCCATATACTGTGCTTCACTATAAGAGATTTCAGGAATATCTTCATTCGGAGAAATATCTTCAATAGGATAATTGGAAAGGGGAATATTATTTTCTTGGCACACTATCTTTACTGCAGCATTGCGACCACAAATGACATCCTTGTTATCGTTTGAAACAGTACCAATATAATTCTTCTTAAGCTTGCGATACTTAGAATCACGAGCATCATACTTCGTGCCTAATTCTTCGGATATCCTTTTAGATTCTTCAAGCTGCTACTGCAATTCTTCAGATAGTTTTTTGGATTCGTCGAGCTGTTTCTGAAATTCTCCAATTTGCCCAAGATAACCCTTCTCTTTTTCTGCGAAATATAAAGTGGGGTTAAAATTGGAAAGAAGATATTTTATTTTTCAGAAGAAATGGAAAGTATAAAAGAGCAGTAAGTGACCTTCATTATTGGAAATAATGTATTTAGCTAAAGCAGTATGTTCGGATTCAAGGCTCACTTTTACAGCTAAATCGGTTATAGCATCATTCGAAACCCTAGTATCCCATTTAAAATCATCTTAACTTTCTATAAGGAGATGAGATCGGATAAGATTTATTTCTTCCATGAGTGTTTCCTTATCGCGTAAAGCTAAATCTCGCTCAACTTGGACTTCAAGTAAAAGTTTTTAAAAAATTTCTAATGCCCTCGCACCCTTAAGAATACCTCTATCTTTCTCATCAATAAGGGGGTTATTTTTTGCTTCTAAAGCTTTAATTTTATCTTTGGATTCCGAAAAACGACGTTTGAAGTTGTTACAAGATGTTAGGGCACTTCTATGATCAATACTAAGGAGTTGGTATTCTGATTTGAGTTTCTCAAAATAAAGGGAGTTTATTCTATCTTCAGTAAGGTTATTTAATGAAGAATTAAGATACTTCATAAGAGTGTCATCATCAACAGGATGATGGGAAGAGCGAAATAAAGAGACTGCTTCATCGGAGAGTCGATAAATTTCTGCAAGAATACATAATTCAAGAATAACAAGTATAAAATAAAAAAGCATAAGATGGAGAAATGGATATAGAATTAAATACCAGTCAGTTGATCATTCCCTTTGTGAAGCTCTGATATATCATTCTCATAAGTAGAAACTTCAGCTTCAAGTTTGGAATTCTTAGTAGAAAGAGATTGGAGTCTTCTTTCATAATCTGAAGATATCACATATGACATGCGAGACATTTGCGAAGATGAAAAATTAATAAGAATAAGGAAATAACATAATGATGCGAAGATTAAAACTTGTTGAAAAACTAAAAAAGGATAAAAATTACCAGAAGACCGAAGGAAAATTGAAAGCTGGTACTTAGTAAAGATGAAGCTCTGCGAACTGAAGGATCATCTAAACGTGGAGCATCATAAATATTTGATATCATTTCAAGGGTGCGAGTTAGCTCATCATTACCCATAGAAGTCATGGAATCCAAAAACACGCCAGATAAGATCTTCATTGAAGAATCAATTGATGAATCTTCAGATGCGAGAGCATCATCATCGCTGGATTCAGCATTGGAAGCGGAATCATATACTCTCTTACACTTCTTTTCAAGGTTTGAGGGAAAAGAAGGATATCGAGTTATTTTGGATTTGATTTTGATCCTCTTCTTATTCTTGACACCGGAAGAACTCATCTATGCGAATAATAATGATAAATAACAGAGGAAACAATATTGTTAAAATAAAAGGAGGAATGTTCCTTACCTTATTATCCCGCGAAGGAGAGTCTTCAACGGATTTCTTAGATTGCTTGATTTTATCCTTCCCCTTTACAGTTTAATATCGGAGAATTTAAGTGTTAGAGCGAATATAATAAATATGCAAAGAAAAATACCATTGCAAAGATAAATACCATTATGAAGATCTTATATACCTTTTTCTCTTCTTCGGACAAGATGAGTTCCCAAAGATGATAATGAGAAAATTCCTCAGGAATAGGAAGATCCGAATTATTAACAGCTCTGCCAGCTACATAAGGACCCGTTATAATAACATGACAATTCACCCAACCCAAGTCATTGGATCTACGACAAGTCTCGTTGGAGTTACTATTCCAATCGACATCTCGCATGATTTTCTTATCTTCATAAATGTTTTCATTTCTTCTTATGCGAACGACCCATTTGGTAGATTCATTTTTCATAGGTGCCACGTGGTAATATTGGAAAATATTATCAAGAGTATACTCATGGGGGTCAATAACTCTATCACAATACAGTTCGTTTCACACTGCATATTCATAAGAAGTCCCCAATCCTGCTGCACAACGAGCATATTCAAGAACTATTCTGATTGCGTCACCACTCAGTTGAAAAACGGTTCGAGCAAATCGCAAGAATTTCATATAATAAAGGGATGTTAGGATTATACAACAGAATAAGAAGATCATTTTGAAGTTGTTCTAAGGAAACAATGATTCTTTGATTTGTCCATTGTTCTGAGTTGATCAAATCAAGAGTGAGTTTGGATGAATAATTACATCCAGGGGGAAGAGTGAGTGAATAACCTCTTCTGCTGACATAACCATTTTTAGCAATTGACATAACCATTTTTAGAATGGGAATGATGAAAGAAATAAGATTAAATCAGGACGTGAAGAACAGTAAGAAAGAAAACTGAATTGTAAAAAAAAAGATGTAGTAGCAGAGAAAAACAAGAAGAAAAAGAATAAGAAAGATTTAAAAGGAGAAGTTATTCACCGTTCCCGAGGCTCTATTTCATTAATGCGAGAAATAAACGGATAGAAAGAGGCGTTTAAAAAGACGTGTCAAGAAGTGTACGGTTGAAAAGGTATGCATTTAAAAAAGAACTCTTAAAATCCGGAGATGTGTCGGTGGGGTAGAATTTGAAAAGTTGAACATGTGCGATAATAAAAATTAAAAGATTCTCATTTCGCTCAATTTCACGGAAAGAACGATATGAGAAGAGGCAAATGTAGGAGTGAAATATCTCGCACGATTATAAACTATGCGAATTACTAAAGTCATACCATGTGCGAAGTGAATCGCACACAGATGATATCAGCATAGTCATGAGTAAAGAGTGAATATTTGTGCGAAATATGGAAGATCTGCAAAGTTAGCAGGTATACATGTGCAATAATATCGCGCAGTCATTCCGAAATTAGGGGATATCTAAGCTGTCATCCACTATGTAAGACCCTATATAAAAGGTAGAGTGTCCTTGTGAAAGAGATCTTTTTAGAATTCTTGGTCAAGAAATTAGGAGAGATAAAGTCTGTGTAACAAAAACTTAGGGTTTCATATCATCTTGTAATTGATTGTAAGATTTTCATATAATAAAAAGATAATTTCTACCATGATTACCTAGTGCTTCATAGATTCTTACATCTTGTGTAGTTGTGGGATTTTATGTACCTACAGGCAAGATGCCATTCGTTCGTCAAAGTCTTTTTAAAGTTGTAATGTTTAGATTAACGAGTATTCTAATACTAATACGCCCTTTGCATGTGGCTTAAAACAGAGAGACGCATCCAATAGTAAGATTCTCTCAACCACTGTCCCGAAACCACGACGCTGCGGTGATCTGAAACCATTTTTCTGTTTGTCGTGTTAATATTTTTATACATGAAGATTTGATTTCTTTCTTTTGCTTGTGATGCAAATGACAGTACACCAACTCATTTAGGGATTTGGATAATTTTAGATTTATTGTAACATAATTTAATTTTTCCAGGCCAATGGCTCTTACTACTGGTGACTGGAAAATTGAAGCAAACAAAAGATTAAAGAGAAGTAATTTTATTCAATGGTGCACTTACGTGGAAATGCTTCTTAAGTTTACATACCATGCAAGATTTACTACCAAACCAAATAATAAAAGAAAAAGAAAACGTAAAGGAACAGACATGAAAGAAAGAAAAGAAACAATCCAAACATTTGTGATTCTTGATTCATTCTCCTAGTGCTTGATGAAGATTCTTAAATGCTCATTAAAGTACATCTTTTGAGAAAATATGAATAAAACCGAGAGGGCTTTAGATACTTCATCAATAGTGGTAAGGAGGAGGAGGAGATGTGTATAGGTAACTTGGGGTTGGTTTGTGTACTGGGGTAGGTTTGTACACTGGAGTAGGTGGATGGGGCTTGTACACTGGTGTAGGAGTGGGTTTGTAGACTGGGGTAGGGGGTTTGTACAGTGGAGTTGGCTTGTAGACAGGAGTTGGAGGTGGTGGTGACTTGTACTTGTAAACGGGATGAGGAGCGGGCTTGTAAACTGGAGTGGGGGGTTTGTACACTGGAGTTGGCTTGTAGACTGGAGTTGGTGGTGGTGGTGACTTGTACTTGTAAACGGGATGAGGAGCGGGCTTGTAAACTGGAGTGGGAGGTTTGTACACTGGAGTTGGCTTGTAGAAAGGAGTTGGAGGTGGTGGTGACTTGTACTTGTAAACGGGATGAGGAGCAGGCTTGTAAACTGGAGTGGGGGGTTTGTAAATCGGAGTTGGCTTGTAAACGGGAGTTGGGGGTGGTGGTGACTTGTATTTGTAAACTGGATGAGGAGTGGGCTTGTAGACTGGGGTAGGTGGTTTGTAAACTGGAGTTGGCTTGTAGATGGGAGTTGGGGGTGGTGGTGACTTGTACTTGTAAACAGGATGAGGAGCAGGCTTATAAACTGGAGTTGGTGGTGGTGGTGATTTGTACTTGTAAACTGGGTGAGGAGCTGGCTTGTAAACAGGAGTAGGTGGTGGCGGTGATTTGTACTTGTAAACTGGAGTTGGAGTAGGCTTGTAAACGGGAGTTGTTGGTGGTGGTGATTTGTATTTGTAAACTGGATGAGGAGCGGGCTTGTACACCGGAGTAGGAGGTGGTGGTGATTTGTACTTATAAACCGGAGTAGGTGGTGGTGATTTGTATTTGTAAACTGGATGAGGAGTTGGCTTGTAGACCGGAGTAGGTGGTGGTGGTGATTTATATTTATAAGCCGGAGTTGGTGGTGGTGACTTGTACTTGTATACTGGAGAGGGAGTGGGCTTATAGACTGGAGTTGGTGGTGGTGGTGACTTGTACTTGTACACTGGGGTAGGAGTGGGGGGCTTGTAAACCGGAGTAGGAGGTGGGGGTGACTTATAATGATAGACTGGAGTTGGAGTAGGTTTGTAGACTGGAGTAGGTGGAGGTGGGGATGCATAGTGGTACACTGGAGTTGGGGGTGGTGGTGAGTTGTAATAGTAGACGTTTGCTATGGTTTGGAAAGGAAGGCTGAGAGATATGAGTACCATCAAAAATGTTGTGAAAGAAGCCATTGAGGAGGCTCCTGCTGATCTTGCCATTTTCCTTTCTTATTACTAATGGTGTTGTTGTTGTTATGATCTTAATGTACATTACTCATCCCTTTATATAGGCTTATAAAGTTGCGTCATTGTTAAATATAAAATCCCCTAGTTGTGGAAAAATGAAAAAGAAAATATCAATTATGGAACTAATATTTGTCTCTACCATCCATTATTGAAACCATCTTGTCTAGAATCAACTTTGATATGAAGTTTTGCACTGATTATTTGACTGGGGTTTTGTTTAACTTGGATATTAGTGGTTAGGTATATAAAATCTTGGTATTTAGTTAAGCTGTCACATGGTTTGTCCTTTTTTATTTGAAAGACATTTTCGGTATATGCTTCATGGCTGCTTATGGTGTAAACACACAATGAAACAGTTGACTCTGGTACCCTGTGTATCTAATAGCTGGAATGGACCCAAGTACAAAATTGTTTAAAAGTAGTCCTGATACAATAAGCATATATATGTATCTTTTGTTTTCACTGTGTTTCCTAATAATGTAGGTTCTTTTTAGAAATCTTGCAATCAGTGATGGAGTTGGAAAGTTGAATATAGCTAATAATGCAGGTTATTTTCACTATGTAAAGGTCGTATGTTTTGCACATTCGACATATATATCGCCAGATTCATTCTACCTGTAAATCGATCCCGACTGATACATAACTTGCACATTTCTGTGACCTTTAACAAACGAATTTTCGTCTTGCTTTTTTTTTTTTCTCCCATGCATTTAAATTCATTAGCGCTAAAAAGTCTTTGTTCCAATAATTAGTACACGTATATTATACAAATACTTATTTTGTTGCTTGAAACATGGACGCAAGAAACAGTCACATACGGCCGTCAACTTCATTACCTCAACCACTCCAAAACCGCGTACGTCTCATAGTAGTAGGTTATTACCCAATTTGATTGCTACCAGCAAGTTGTGTTGCGGTGACCAGGAAGATATTCTTTACTGTCGGTGACTAGAGTAATAATAGTTTATAGTTTATTATACCTGAAGATATGATATGTTCTATTTGTTTTTTTCATGCAATATTTGTCTTCGTTACAATTATTCATCTACTTTTGTCTTGGTAAGTAAATGGTGAACACAAAATTTCAACGAGTCATTTTCCGGTCCTATTTGAAAAATGAATAATCTTGGCATATTCTGATTGCTTTTACTGGAATTTTCATCTACTTTCAACCCTCTTTCTGTGCTATGGGGACACAGCTGCTTTACTATTACTATGTGGTGTGAACTGTGAAGTGATGCAAACACATGGCCAAACACACTTGACTTGGAAGGTTTTGAATCTGATCTTTTACTGCTTTTGTGGACATATTTTGTTGATTTTTTGAGACGAAGGATATATATTTATGATAATGCTAGTCATTCGTGTCGTGTAAGGTGGCAATAACGGTCAATGTCTAGAGTTTAATTGCAGGCGTGTAGCTTGTAGTATAGACTCATACTGTTTACTCGGTAGTATTGCTTTCTTGATTACTTGTGTCTTTGATGTTTCTAAATAATGGGTTGAAAAAAAAATCATTATGCATCTGGCAACATATAGTCTGCTTTTGAAGCAAAATCACACCATATATAAATGAATAATGTCTTAACATGCCGGAAGAAATGAAAGCTGGTTCAAGCTATATTTCAAAGAGTTACAACAAGAATTACCGATATACCAATAATCTGAATTCAACATTCATTGGCATCCAACTCTTTTTTAATAAATAGATAAAAAGAATAATAATCTGAAATTAGGATCCAAATCCAAAGTGCTTTCTATTAAAGATGATCAGGGAAAGGAGCCAGTAGTGTCGACATAGCCAGAAAAAGAAGGGCAAATTTTGGAATCAAAACATAGAAACTTCAGTCACACACAAGTCAAACGGTCACACCAGCAAGTTTATATTACATGCAAGAATTACAGTTGAATAGTCTGATTGAAGCTACGTACTTTATATGAAGTGTCACATTCAAAAAAATTATAAAATCTACAGGTTGTGGAAAATTGAAAAAGAAAAAAACAAAATGAAAGAAAAAAGCATCGAATTATTGAGTCTAATCTTTGTCTGTGCCCTTTGTTTTCAGAGATCTGAAACTTTAGTTTGGCATTGCACTGATTCTTCGTTTACTTGGTTTTTATGGCTGTTATACACTGACAAATAGATTAGTCCTTTGGATCCTTCTTTTCATCATCTTTTGATGCATTATTGTCCTTCCTAATGGTGAAAATTTATTGTATCACTACTTTTCTTCAAGTAAAGCACAAATCATTTTAAAGGACTACTTTTACTACATGGTTTAATTTGCCTTTTTTAGTTTAAGGTTAGAAAATCTTGTCACTCCTTTCCTCTTCTTCTTTATTTTTGTGATCAAACTCCTTTCTTCTTCTGAATGATGATATCTTCTTCTATTTTTTACTTTCAAACTTTCTTTTTATTATGGAAAAACTTGCGGCGGCTTTCTTATAAATCATTGAGGGAGAAAAGTCATGTAAACACACTCATTTTACTCAGTCTAAAGATACACAAAATGGCTCTCTTTTACCTTTAATGAAAAAAGAGGTACAAATGGCTTGCCAACAAATGAATAGTCCGTACTAACTGTTCACGAAATAGGCAAATTCATACATGTCCGTGTGCATGTATTTATCTTGACAATTAATACATGTACGTGTGCATGTATTCATCTTAAGAATGGAAATACCCCTTAGAACAGAACTTGACATTGAAAACTTCCATATATCTTTAGTGTTGTCGGTGCGCTGTGCCCGCTTATAGTGTAATTAATATATTTGATTTGATTATGATGTTAAATGGAGATGTGCTTTAAACGAAATTTCATAATGGAGTTTCCTTTTGAATTGTGCAAACGCTATAAAAGCTTGAAACAAAAAAGTTGGGAGAAAGTAAGTTTATTGAGAAAGTATATAATTATGAGAATACATTGGTGCTCTTACGTGGGAATGCATTTGAAGTTTACAGACTCGCGCAAGGATTACTAATAAAAAATAGAAAACAGAAGAATAATGAAATCCACCATCTGTGGTTCTTTCCTTCTTGTACACAAAATCGATATGGAGATGCTTTACTCTCTTATTGAAGTACAAATAGGGAAATACAGGGATGAAACCGAGTGGAAATTTAGGTAATTCATCAATAATGGGGAGGAGGAGGTGATGCATATAGGTAAACTGGGGTGGGCTTGTGGACAGGAGTAGGTGGTGGTGGGGATTTGTACTTGTACACTGGATGAGGAGCCGGCTTATGTACTGGAGTAGGAGGTGGTGGTGACTTATACTTGTATACCGGGGTAGGTGGTGGAGGTGATTTGTGTTTGTAAACTGGATGGGGAGCGGGCTTGTATATCGGAGTAGGAGGTGGTGGTGACTTATACTTATAGACTGGGGGAGGTGGTGGTGGTGATTTGTACTTGTAAACTGGGGTAGGTGGTGGAGGCGATTTGTACTTGTAGATTGGAGTAGGAGGTGGTGGAGACTTGTATTTGTAGATAGGAGTAGGTGGTGGTGGGGATTTGTACTTATAGACAGGGGTGGGTGGTGGTGGAGATTTATACTTATAGAATGGGGTGGCCGGTGGTGGTGGAGATTTATACTTATACACTGGGGTAGGTGGTGTAGGGGATTTGTACTTGTAAACAGGAGGTGGTGGTGACTTGTATTTGTACACTGGGGTAGGTGGTGGTGGTGACTTGTATTTGTACACTGGGGTAGGTGGTGGTGGTGATTTGTACTTGTACACTGGGGTGGGCGGTGGTGGTGACTTGTACTTGTATACGGGGGTAGGTGGTGGTGGTGATTTGTACTTGTACACGGGAGTAGGAGGAGGAGGTGATTTGTATTTGTACACGGGGGTAGGTGGTGGTGGAGATTTATACTTGTATACGGGAGTAGGAGGTGGAGGTGATTTGTATTTGTATACAGGGGTTGGGGTTGGAGGTGGCGGTGACTTGTACTTGTATACATGAGTAGGAGGAGGAGGTGATTTGTATTTGTATACAGGGGTTGGTGGTGGTGGTGACTTGTACTTATATACGGGAGTAGGTGGAGGAGGTGACTTGTACTTGTACACTGGGGTGGGTGGTGGTGGTGACTTGTACTTGTACACGGGAGTAGGAGGTGGTGGAGATTTGTACTTGTACACGGGAGTAGGAGGTGGAGGTGATTTGTATTTGTATACATGGGTAGGTGGTGGTGGAGATTTGTACTTGTATACGGGAGTAGGAGGTGGAGGTGATTTGTATTTGTATACAGGGATAGGTGGTGGTGGAGATTTGTGCTTGTATACGGGAGTAGGAGGTGGAGGTGATTTGTATTTGTATACGTGAGTAGGTGGAGGTGGTGATTTGTATTTGTATACATGAGTTGGTGGTGGTGGTGACTTGTACTTGTATACGGGAGTAGGCGGCGGCGGCGACGCATACTTGTACACAGGAGTCGGGGGTGGTGGTGAGCTGTAATAGTAAACATCTGCTATGGTTTGGAATGGAAGACTGAGAGATATGAGTACCACCAAAAATGTGGTGAACGAAGCCATTGAGGCTCCTGCTCTTCTTGCCATTTTCTTTTCTTCCTAATGGGTTGTCTTGTGTTATGATCTTATTGTACACACTTCTCATCCCTTTATATAGGCATGTTAAAGGATCACATTCTAAGAATATAATATCTCCTACTCGCTGTGGAAATATGAAAAAGAGGAGAAATTATTGAACCAATCTTGTCTCTACAATCAATTTTGATGTGAAGGTCTGTATTGATTGTTTGGTGTGTTTTCTGGGTTTTAATTGGAAATTGCTGGTTAGGTACTGAAAAATCTTGCTGTTTTGTTAAGAATGTCGTATTCTTTAACTCTGTGTTCTCCACTAACTTTGTAAGACATTTCCTGCATATGGGACATGGCGGCTTTTAATGGAAAATAGTGCACTTGACTAGTCTCTCTTTCTGAGAATCTAATAGCTGGAATTGATCTAAAATTTGAACTGTTCAAATTATTTGATGTAAGCATGTAAATATTTATTACTCTATTCCATATATATATGCCTTTATGTTTCTAATCCACCGTTAAAAATTTAGGCCGGAGAACAACTTTTCTGTACGTTTAGCTCGTATTCACATTTAATAATGTTACCATTCTGTTAGTTTCATGATCATGAATGTTATATTAAAGTTCCGAATGCAACTTTGTTTACCCATCAAAATCAAAATGCACATTTCTCACCTTTTCATTAGATGGTATCATCTGATAATTCACGAAATCCTCAGTCCATAGTGTGTGTGATTCAAATGCAATTTTTCCATGAAAGTAATTCAGGAACAAATCTTCTTTGTCGGTGTTTAAAATATTGTATACATGAAGCTTTAATTTTTCTTCTTCTTATTAATATTCTCTTGATTGTAGTATTATTACTTTTTCCACATCAAATTTAAAAGCTCGGGACCAATTCTAAAACTCGTTTTCTTTACCATTTACTAACATTTCATGTCCCTTTCCTTTGGGACATCTTTTTTGTATTGTGGGGATTCGATTGTATTAGGGTGGTGACTTTACAAGTTTACTGTGTTGAAAATTCTAACGTGTAAACTCATGCAAAAATATATATCACCATTAGCAGCTGGATGCCTGGAACTGATTAAAGTATAAGATTCTTGAGGGAGTGGTTGAATATTAAAGGCACCTTATACATCCTTTTCTTTCTTTATTTTTTCCAGTGTAAATTACAATACTTTCTCAAAGGCTTCTCCTTTGGAGCCAAAGGGAGAGCTAGCTTTTTCCTTCTTCCATTATTAGCCTTTGAACAGCGGGTATTATGGATATGTGAGGTTGTAGAAATGAAATTAATCAAACTAGTATGAGAGTATATTTTGGTACTTTTACGAGATACATTTTCATTTCGGTAAATTTTAACGCAACCAAATTTCCCCCTGTAAATCTATAAAAACTCACAGATAATGAAGGGGTAAATCGGTCCAGAATGACTAAGTTGGGTACAATGGCAACTCGGTCACTGACACATTGAGTTCACGGAACGGTCCAGGTAAGGCAGTTGGGTCAGAAACAGGTTAGGCCCATTATCTTTTTTAAGGCTAGCAAAAGTTGCGCACAACAAGATGCAGATGATGAGAATTTATCCCGCCTAACACATTTTGGTTGGTGCATCTACTGAGTTTGTCTTACATACTTCAGAATATATTAATACATTTGAAAGTGCTAAGTATTCTCAAAGTGCTAAGAGAATATAATTCACAACTGTTATTAAGGTAGTTGTCAAACATTTACTTGATATTCACCTGAAAGTACTAAAAATAATAACTAAGAATGGTAAGAAAGTAATTTTGCCGAAATGAACTAAGAAAGAATCACTAAGAACGAAACTATGCGCTCTACTCATCCTCATCACCTTCATCTCCATTTTCATCACCTGCATCTTCTTTTTCATCCTCGTCATCTTCTTTTTCATCCTCGTCATCTGCCATTTTATTACAGTCCTTCTCTACAGACCGAGAAAATCAAACCAGATAAAAACCGCCTTTCACAGTGTTTTCTTTTCATTTTTTGTGTGTCTCAATTGACCCAGCTCCTCAGAAGACGTGCAGGAGGTGGGTTTGTGTGTAACGGTTTTCACCTGTTTTTTTCAGCTCGGTCTGTAAAGATTTTTTGATTTTATTATCTTCTTGAGTATCTTCATCATCTTCTAAAAGCATCCGCCTTAGCCTCTTTCTTTTTTGCTCAGTGGTGGTCTTACTTTTTTTCACCATAGCATTTTCATCTTCATCGTCTATGTTTTTCATCTAAATCCTCTTCCATTTCATCATCTTCCTTTTCAACTACCATACGCCTTAGCCTCTTTTTGTTATGCTGCTTTTCTATTTGGCGTGTTTTATCCTCCAAAAGCCTGATCTTCGGTTGTTCGTCTTTTTGTGGTGTTTTCGCACCCAATTGCTCACTGGCGGTGTTCTTTTTTTTCACCATAGTATGAACTTTTAAGACTGTGTCCGACTGTTTTTGGATAGTGTCTTCCCCGTGCTTTACACGGGCTCAGATTGTCCGATGATTCTTAAAACAGAAAATCATTGTTAACAGGTGCTAGTTCAGTCATTTATTGGGCAGGTAAGTTTCACTGATAGATAACCCTATATAATGAATTTCAGAATCTAAAATGTTGGGAGAGCCCAAACATTTGAAGCTACAACACATATATACGAAGAACATTTCATTAGGAAAGGGCTTTGAATCCATTAAAAACAGGAATATGTCTCTAGCTAATAGAGCAGAAGGAATTACATAAGAGGAATTAAGCATACCGGTGGAAAGATATGGAAACTTGATTGAAAAGCTTGTGTTGTGTGTTACGGTACAGAAAAGAAGTAGAAGTTACTAAAGAGCTTCTTATCAAATGATAATAATATATATTTTAGAATATGGACTTCTGCTTGCTTAGTGAAAGCAATTTATTCGAAACAACACCAAAAAAAGGTTCTTGAAAGAAACCAAATAAATATTTGAATGGTAAAACATTTGCTTTAGTTATCTTGCTATCAAGGATAATTAAAAACAGATATTACTAAACTGTAAAACCACCTGGAGATACCAAAATCAATGGTTAATGAAACAATAATTACCTGATCTTTTTATCAGGAAGACACCGATTCTGCGTTCTGCATTATGGCGTCTGCATAAACTTTATACTGTCATCTATATGACAACTGACACACTCTTAACGTCTAAAACATTCTCGCCAGCATAACCAAGTGTGAAAGCACGTCGAAGTAATAACAACTATGGGCACTGCATTTTCTTGAAATATTGTTGTGTTGAACACAACAGTTAGTACAAAAATAAAAATTGAGTTAAATAAAACACGAATGAAACATATCTACTGGTAACAACCTGTCCAGTATTGATTATAAATTCCAAACACATATTGCAAAGACGATAGGACACTTTTTCAAATCTACGCCTGTGTTGCACTATATGATGCATAGCTAATTTTGCCATCGCAAGCATGTACGTTTTAGCCTACTTAAATAACAATGCTATCTGTGGGAGTTGAACCCACAACTACACGGTATAGAACCACGTGCTCTTCCATTTCATACCATTTCCTACGGTAATTGAGATTTAATATTATGATTGTTGAGCAAGAATAATTAAGAAGCATAAACGGATAGCAAGAATAGAGTTTACCTGATCCTTTCACACAACATAACTCCAAAGTTATATAACATCAAACCTAAAAGTAAGATTAAACTCATTTCTCATTGCAGACTGCATAGAAAAACAACAGCAAGGATTACTTTCATTGTCAAATATAGAACATGTAAGAATACTGCATGTTTGAGCCGTGCAAAACCATCATCACCAACTATTTATTAAAAAGACGTGCACCAGATGTCCAGTATATATCTACCGGAAAAAAAACTAATAAAGGATTCCTGATCCACTTACATTCTTCTCCTTAGGTAACACTTGATGTTTTTCTTTTCTGATTTCATGGGTTGTAAGTAAGTTTTTGGTTATGTTACTTTTTTTAGAAAAGAAATGCTTCTGTTGCTATGGCTGTTAATGTTGCTTTTCCTGAGAAATTTAAAAGTGGTGAACAGACACAGAGTTGGTCTGCACAGCCAAGTATGTTTTCCACTTCTATCTAACCCTAATTTTATAAAATTATTAAATTTTTTCGGCTTAATCATATGGTATCCTCCTAATTATTATTTTTAGTGAACCTGCAGGCTAATCTTTATGGGGCCAAATCAATTTCCCTAATCATGATCCTCCGCAAGTTATCTGATTGAATTTCAGCTGCATGTTTGTCTGAATGAGTTGATGGATACTCTAAAAATTGGGTCTGTGGATTTCTGGATTTATTTTGTTTGTAGATGATTAGATGGGGTTTATATAGATTCCGGCAGAATGGTGTAACGATGGTACTGCATTCTCAAAACCATCATTACACCAACTATTTGTTCTTGAGCTCGGGTTGACTAATCCCACCCGTAGATGATTATGGCATGAAAAGAAGATTAGGGTTTTTATTAGGGAATTTTAAGAAACTGCCACACTTTCATTATCCGGTTTAATAAAGTGCCACCGTTTTTTTTCAATATTAATTAAATGCCACAACCGTTAGCTTTTCCGTCAGGACCCACACTCTTGGCTTTTTCTGTTGACTCGGTCAAAAAAATCTGTTACGATTTACATATTTACCCTTGAAAACATACTAATCACGGGTTCACATCTTTATCACCGGCAAACAAAAACAGAAAAGAAAAACTGCCTTCCTCTCTTCCAGTGCTGCTGCCCGTATAGGTTCTCTATGGATGAATTTAGAAGATTGTGAGTGTTAAGAGGGGAAAATTGTTTGAGTGATGAATTAAGGAGACAAATTTGGTGATTGGGTTTAATTAAGATTTCTATTGTTGTTTCACTTTGATTGATGAAATTGGTGATTGCTTTTAGGGTTCTTAAATCGGAAGGAAGAAAATCCAGGGTTAGGTAATCGTTGGTGGTCATGGTAAGCTTTCAATTGGATATTTGCTAACATGAATGATATTTGTTAATTGGTAATTATTGTTATAGTCAGATTTTGATTTATGGGAAATTAGTCATGTACAGACGTGAATGTTAAGAAATGATCGGTTCAAAACTATAGTACATACTCAGATTTTGCGCAACAATCTCATGAACCATTGCTTATTAATTCTTTGTATGGATTTTTTTTTCTATCTATTTCATCTTTATTCATTAGGATTGTTTGTTGATTGATAAAAACAGTAGCAGTTGACACCCCTTCATTACCAGAAACACGCTTGAAAGGTATTCGATAGAATTCCCAAGCCAGTTCGCTTTGTTCACCAACTTCAACTCCAACTATTTGTAGGGAGAAACAAGACCCGAATCTGTTTATCCTAGCTTGGTGATTCCAGTAGGTTTGATCAATTGAATTACAATAATTTTTTGGTTTTTTTTTAATTTAATTTTTTTTGCAACAAGATAAACAGCAGCAGTGAATTGAGGAATGATTCAAAACTGAGTCGCCATCACAACTCGGTCCTAACACTGAGTCACCATTACAACTCGGTCCTAGTAAGAATATTTTGGGGGTTTAATTGTCTTTTAACAGGGTAGATTAACCGCCAGGTGTGCACTAATGGTCGTTAGCCGTTTTTTTCAAATAAACGGGACGGAAAAGTCAAATGAATGGCATTTTATTAATTTTGAAAAAAACAGTGGCACTTTCTTAAACATGAAATTGAAAGTGTGGTACTTTATTAAAATCCCCTTTTTATTATTAGCTTTGGTTGGTCATCACAGAGAGGAGAAGAATACCAAAGAGGCGATAAATGATTATGGCATGAAAAGATAATTAGGTTTTTGTTATTAGCTTCGGATAGTGAAAATATAATTATGGTTTTGTTATTAGCTTCGGGTAGACTCATCACCCAGCCTTTTGAGTGCAACAAAAACGGAGAATAAAATATAAATTCTTAATTTTTATTGGTTGGGGACCTGGAGCTCTAGAATTCAATCTTTTGGCCTAATTTTCAATGTGAGGCCACCAATTTGTACTCAAATTATATATAAAATTGTATGAACCGTGAACATGTAAACTACCATGGCAGAATTGTGAATGGGGGATTCCCCAGTAGCACTGCAGCTCGCAGGATTATGAAGTGGGCAAACCCCCCCCCCCCCCCCCCCCCCCCCCCCCCGCCCGTAGCCCTGCAGCCGGGACATGGAGCATGTGGGTACATCACCTTAATGGTCGCGAACGCATAATCCCATTGAAGTGATGGCTACTGCACCCTATGTACCGAAAACGAACATGACACAGAATGTGTTAAGAATTACTCTTATCCCCGGGTAAGTTGCGTCTAGGACTGAAGGCAGTCGGTGTAAAAACTTCGCCGCATCTCTGGAGATAAGATCATTACGCGGTTTATCTCCGCCCGATCTGGTACTTGCTACTGGAAAAGGGCTCTGGTTTCAAGCGTACTCTCCATTTTCCAAGGATAGCGTCATTGGGCGACGAAATCTCAGTTTCATGTGCTCTTGCGAGTCATTGTCCATCGATCTTGTAATAACCATTTTCCATATAACCCCGGCCGATGATTAATTGGAAAATATGTCGTTAATTTCCTGCAACAAGATACGTAACCCACAGAAAACTAGGAACACAGTACTCTTACAATTGAATACGCATAAGGGAAATAATTTCTTATCATAGAATAAAGATATCCAAACAAAAAAAATTAAGGTCTTCTTGACAAAACTATTAGGTTCAAGAAATAGAGTTGAATCGACAAAATAAATAAATTAAAGGGCCCTGCTATCCCACTGCCTCACAACTACGTAAGGAAAAATAAATAAAAGAAGAAGTATAGATTTCCACCCTTAGTTAGATATCTTCAAAATATCCACCGAATCTGGAATCAATTAAACTTCTTCACGATCTCTAACAACACCTGAAAAATAATTAACGGGAGTTAAAATCTGAAACAAGCTCACTCGATCACCCGAATCACGAAAAATATAAAAAATAAATTAAATATATCACAAGCTATTAAACATGTCACAAGAAAACATAAACATGTGTTAATGACAAGTAGAAATGTCACCATGTTAAGAAATCAGGCTTCCCTAGTCAACAAACACCAGCAGTAAATCATGTCCTCTCTAGTTAGTGTTTTAGAATCCTAGTTTAGCACTATGTCAGCACACGCCCGCAAACATGTCCACCATGATTCACCCTCACATATATATATACGACCATACTCAGTGTATATACAACGGTGCTTGAGAACGCATCCCCGGTATCAAATTCGTTGTGTGGAAATAAGATTAAAGACTTACATAAAGCCAAAATTCCATTCTTAGGAACGAGATTAGAGACTTACATAAAGCCTTCCGATCAATGTGTGATATCACCTCATAGATAATTCAACACCTTAGAACCCCAAATATTCTAAGCAACAAAAGCTTTTCGTTCAGGTTAACAGACTAATAAGCCCCGACATTTTAACCTGTTGTCACTAGCTAATAGTTAAGCCTATTACTCCTTATTTCAGTATACATCCTGATATTAAAAGCATGCCACATCCACTACCAAATTACAGGGCTTCCATACCTAACATGTTAAGGTCCCTTCATTATTAATCACTGCTAATGGGCAAGACTCTACCCTTGTTCTCGTATCACAGAACAATCTCCACTAACTATTAAGTTAGTGCACACCCAAGCCCGACTTGAGTCCAAGGACTTGATGATACTCTCGTAGTATATGTGGACAGCACCTAACTAATTACATACACAAAAGAAGCACATTATCTCAAACGCTAATTCCACTATTAACCATTTCACCCAATTCATCAAGTCACCCATTCCTGTGTACGATAACTTTGTAACCTATTGACGAGAACAGAAAGCTAATCCATTTGACGGCAATCACGTTATGGTGTAAGTTAATTTGACCAGGAATAATCTAATTAAAACCCTATATTCCTTCTAGCCAAGTTACATACTAAATTAAACAACCATATTGTCTATCACATCATCGGATTATTTAACATAATTAGATTAAATCATAGAATATATGTAAATTCAATCATAAATAAAGGTCAAGTGATATTTAATTCATTTCTACATCTATCCGAACTAAGAGATCGAATCAACTTGCCTTACACTTCTGCTAGTCCAGCCGATAATAACCTTTTGGAAGAAGAAGAAGATGATTCACTTAACAAATCCTAAAGCAACACAGAGAAGCAAGACATAATGAGCATAAGAGTAGATATCGTATAAGAGATCAGAAACCCTTGACGATTATAAATATATTTCTTTAAAACCTAAATAGAACTTAGTACTATGTCGAAACTATTTTCGCTAAGGGCCCCCATATTTCTCATGAGTAGAGTTAAATATCCACGTAATTCAAAGTAAGATATTACAGATCTCGCTTTAACTGTGTTAGTATTTTGACCTCTTGAGGTTGTATGTGCGACAATAAACTATGCCTTAGATACTCCCGTGAGTAAGAAGACTCAATACATTGCCTTCTTTGACACAATCATCTCTCTAGTGGCGGGTGCTGTCCATTTATATTCTCTTTGAATTGTCCTTTCAAGGAGGTCACCCCTAATCATTTTAGTTGGGATCCTCCGATACAGTATCAACAATCAGTATTTTCGTGAACTCTTGCCTTTCGTCTATGTGGCTCTGGGCGTGAGATCAACCAAAATGTAACTACCGAAAATCCGATAGCTACACCCTATGAGATGATAATGACACAAAGCCTAAGTCATGAGGATCAACTTAAATATTAATGAGATTATACACCACTTTGACACCAGTATGATCTCCTTCAAACACTTTGTATTAAATGTATGATGTTCTTACAAAGAATACAAAGGTATTTGATACATAATAATGGAAGTAAGAAAACTTGGAGTGAACTTTAATGGCTTCTCTCTTTTCTCTATTAGTGTTTCTTAGCTCTCTTACTTGACTGAATCCCTCTTTTTTGGTCATTTGAACCGTTATATAGGCAAATATATCAGTAGAAGACAAATATATCAGTAGAAGACAACTGATGATCACATGCAAAATCTCTTTTAACTGATCTTATTTCAGTTTGTCTTATTCGCCAGACTCTGCGGAGGTGTCGATGTCTTCTCGCGTAGCTACCTCGTGCTCATCTTGATAGATATCGTGCTATACTTGTCGCGTGGTTTTTCTTCGTGCTTCTTTCTTCTTATCGCATGATTACTCTTCTCCCAATTTCTCTCTTCTTTATGCTAATGGTTGTCTTAGTTAAGGCGAGGTTATGGATTAACTCTGTGCGATATTACGCCCCTACACTCCACCTGGTCGATATATAAGGGTTGGACTCCCAACCTAAAGGTTGCGTGTTCAATTCCCGCTAATGATCGATTAAAAATAATTAAACTTTTTTTTTTAATTATAGATACAAATTTGCTCTTGTGAAAAACACAATTTAAGCCAATTCTTAAAGGTTACAACCTCACGGGATATGTTGATAGATCAAAAGTGAAATCCCCGAGTACACTTCCTGAATATGAAGAAATCAATCCTGAATTCCCCAAGTACACTTCCTGAATATGAAGAAATCAATCCTGAATTTACAAATTACGAAGAGGAAGACGCAATCTTTCTTGGTTTTCTGCTATCTTTCTTATTAGAAGTCGTTGGCAAAGTCACTGGCCTAGACACATCAAAAGAAGTCTGGGACACTATGGAAAGACATTTTGCACCCAAAACCAAGGAATATCAAACGCATCTGAAGAAGTAACTGCATAACCGGACAAAAGGTAACTTAACCTTACACGCTTATTTCAACAAAGATAAGAGTTTATTTGACAGTCTTGCAGCTTTTGGCTATGTTGTCTCTGCTGATGACATGAAACAAGCAATAAACAATGAATTAAAACAATCATATGATCACATTGTCACTGCTTTTGGGTACCATTGAGTAAATAGATATGGAAACATTTTATGCCCATCTGCTGACCTTTGATATACATTTTGAACATCAAATGGCTTTTTCGCAGCAGCCAATAGCCAATATATGGCTTCTCCAACGCTAGTTTGTACTCCAATAGTCTGGATCGGAGGATGTTCAATAACCAGGGTACGAACTTTTATTAGCAAAACCGCAATTAACAACCTCAGAATTCAACAATCAAGGAAATTAAGGACCCTGTCAAATCTGTGGTAGCAAAAACCGCACATCCATTATGTAATGAATCACAATATCGTCAACGCTACTAGACCAGTCAAGAGACAGTTTAGCCGCTACTGACTCGCTTAACTAATCATGAATTTTAATTATTAAAAATTTACTCACCAATAATTTGGTTATGAAACTAGTACCATTAGATAGTTCTCGAAAAGTTATGCGAAATGGAATACATGAGCGTGTCTTCTGAATACCCGAAGGAGAAGAAATCATCTGAGATGGATGAAGGGTAAAATGGTCATTTCATATAAAAACGTTACCAAGGCATCCAAGTATCTTCTATAATCACCTAGCGTCTTCCCATATCTAATATCCCCGGTGCCTTGGTATGAAGTCATTAGATTATACCGAATTCACCTCGAGGAGAAGTTCATTCTTCCCTTTTCTTCTTTCGTTTTCTTCTTCGCTTCTGTTTTATTTTCCTTCCTTCCCTGCATGAACTGTGAAATAGGGTGATGCGCATGAAATACTGGTTGTAATGGGGAGTAGATATCATGCATTTTTGGCTAAACTGCACTGGAGGAGCCGGCAGTAGTGCATCATTATATTGCCATGAGTAAGATATAACCCAAACTGCAAGAAATTTGTTTAACTATCAATGACAAACATGCTTTACTTCAAGCCTTTAAAACATAAAATCGAAATGGGAGTGTAAAAACACCCATTATAACTTCTCTCTATAGGAAGCCACTGCTAGCGCGATTAGAATAAGACTTTTGAAGATGATATATGTGAATTGATACAAACAAAAGTTTGACAGAAAAGTAATTTTATTAAAAGATTATATATAAGGGAAATACCGAAATACATTGGTCCTCTTATGAAGAAATGCAATCGAAGTTACATAACATGCAAGAACTACAGACTAGAGAAACGAAAAACCACTAGTACAACATTATTTAGCCTTCAGTGAAGATGCGTGTATAATTGCTTATTGTTGTAAATATTTTTAACAATATATATGAGCATGAAACTCGGGGACACTTTAGTAATGAGGAGGAGGGGATGTGTATTTGTAGACTGGAGTGGGTGGTGGTGGTGGAGATTTGTACTTGTAGACTGGGGTGGGAGGAGGTGGAGACTGGTATACTGGGGTGGGTGGTGGTGGTGATTTGTAGACAGGGGTTGGTGGTGGTGGGGATTTGTACTTATAGATTGGGGTGTGTGGTGATGGTGATTTGTAGACCGGGGTCGGTGGTGGTGGTGATTTGTACTTGTAAACCGGGGTGGGTGGTGGTGGGTGATTTGTAGACCGGGGTTGGCGGCGGTGGGGATTTGTACTTGTAGATTGGGGTGGGTGGTGGTGGTGATTTGTAGACTGGGGTTGGCGGTGGTGGGGATTTGTACTTGTAGACAGGGGTGGGTGGTGGTAGTAATTTGTAAACAGGGATTGGCGGCGATGGGGATTTGTACATGTAGACTGGGGTGTGTGGTGGGGGTGATTTGTAGACCGGGGTTGGAGGCGGTGGTGACTTGTAACTATAGTAACCATCAGCTGCACTAAAGAACGGGAAACTTAGAGAAATCAACACTACTAAGAGTGCAGTGATGGGAACCATTGAGGCTCCTAACGTTACTCCTGCCATTTTCTTTTCGCTTTTTCTAAATGGGTCTGTGTTGTGATTTTATGGTACACTTCTTACCCCTTTATATAAGCTTATTAAGAATGTGACTTAAATGCAAAATCCCCAACTTGTGGAAAATTGCAAGAGATGGGACTTTATTTAACTATTTTTTGTCTTTGCAATCAATTATGATGTGAAGTTCTGCATTGATTTTTTTGACGTGGAGTTTGGTTTAGTTTGAAAATTTTAGTTAGGTATTGAAATGTTAGGCTCACTAACTCTCTTTTCACACTTTTAAAGATCCAATTTCTTGTCATAGGACATCGGTACATAGCGGCTTGCTGTTTGTAAACCCAATAATCCGCACACTTGACTTCAGCAGCTGGAACTATTCAAACCGGTTGATGGACAGAGAGTTCTAGACCATGCAATTTTTTAACTTCATCGCATTTTTTCTACTTGCACTATACTTTTCTTATTCACAAAATTGGTTAAAAAGACCAAAATCAACAATTTCTGGGTGAAATGGACAGTTATATTTTGATACTGTTTAAATTGACAAAAATACAAAAATAGGCACGATGTAACCAGTTTCATCGTGCCCATTTTCAAATATTTTTTTTTATTTTTAATTTGCACAGGATGTATCCAGTTTCATCCTTGCTATTTTTTAAATTTAAACTAGGATGAAACCAATTTCATCCTTACTATTTATTTTTTAGGCCATTTCACCTAAACTTTTTTTACTCGTCCATTTGGACCGTGATTTAAAAATATTTGGACAAATGACCCATTTTCGGTTTCTTATTAATGCAAAAGTAATACTCCATGGAGTATATAGGTTGCCGACGAGTTTTTACTCAGTGCATTGGTACACCCATGGAAATCTAAGTCCATTGCTTGGATTTTTTTGTTTTGGAGAATTGATATGATAACTTAGGTTGTGAATGACTTTTTTTTTTTTTGCTTGATCATAATTTGTATTAATCATCAGCAAACAAAAGTTAATGGCATGGATCAATGAATGAGCGGTTGAGATTTTTCACACAATTTTCTTTTCCAAGTATTTGAGTGATTTCCGATAGTGCAGTGGATGATGATGTCATTTACCAAGAGTTGGCAGGATTCTTTACATGCGATGCAATAAGTTACTAGTGATTTGATCGAATAAAACTAGTGAATCCAGCGGTATGGCAAAAGGTGGTAGTACAAGGCATTTTACCAAGTTGAGACCCAACAATGACAAAAGCCAATATTGTTCTATTATTGAAATCGGAAAATGGGTCATTTGTCCAAATATTTTTAAAACATGGTCCAAATGGACGAGTAAAAATTAGTATCGGTGAAATGGACAAAAAAAATTTAGCTAGGATGAAACTGGATTCATCCTTGCTTAAACTTAAAAAATAGCCAGGATGAAACTGTATGCATCCTGTGTAAATTCAAAAATAAGAAAAAATATTTGAAAATTGGCAGGATGAAATTGTTTACATCCTGGCTATTTTTACATTTTTGTCCATGTAAACAGTATCAAAATTTAAGTGTCCTTTTCACCCAGGAATTATTAATTTTGGTCTTTTTAACCAATTTTGTGTATTGAAATACTGATCGTTATATATGGGGTTTAAGAGTGGATCCATTTTTTGCTGCATTGCACAGAGAAGCCGGTCGGAGTGCATCACTGCCATAGTACTACAGGACGGAAACTGCAAAAACATGCACTACATTTTGCAGCAACAGGTCTGGCCAAGGAGATAATAGCCTCAAGGACTTCATATTTCAGGGAGTCGGCTTATAGTGCATAGTTTTCTTAAGTATCAATGGAGTTAATAACATGTTTAACTTCTAGCCCAGGCCCGGTCCTGACAATTTGGAGGCTCTATGCCAGAAAAAATTTGTGTCCCCCTAACATAAAGGACGGTACTCCTAATCATAATAACAGTTAAAACAGTTAAAAAATCAATCAATTTAAGCTAAATTTAAGCTATAAATAAGATGTTGATCCTAATGAGTTACTTGATAAAGCTATTTTCTTTGCAACAAACCATTATAAGACTTAATGTTTTTTTGGGACCTCCTTGGATCCCTGTTCTCCAAGGACTACTTATACTGTCTTAGATGACAAGAGAGTTAGCATAACACAACCCGACATAAGAATCAAAAAGTATTATTAATTAGTTTATTCACAGCTAACTTATAAATATAAAAAGAAGAAAAATATTATCCAACCGAAAAGTACTGTATTGGATACCGAAATAATGATCACAATGACAATCAATTAAGAGATTGAAGTCACGGTTTTAAACCTACACCAAATAAAAAGAAGAGAAGCATTAGTCTAATTGTCTAAAGCATCAGTCAAAATATCCTTGTCCCTTCCAATCAAAGCAAAATTTCATCTTAATGATTTTAGTGGCTGATTAGGCAACAAACAACACAATTAACAATAATAGAAATAATTAGTAAACAAAATCATAAAATCAAAAGAATAAGACAAAGAAATTACCTTAATGAAGTTGATTTATAAAATAAATTCTAGTTTTTTCCATTTATTTTTCTCTCCTCTTTTTGATTTTTTTGATTTTTCAAGCTCTTCATAAACCAGAAAACAAAAGAGGAAAACCTGTTTCCTTGATAACAGGAAGACGTGTCTCGTGCATAGAAGTTAGCACTAACTATTTATTTTTTTGTGGCCATTTACAAAATATTTTTTTGTCCCTTTGAAAAATTTGCTTTACGGGAGACACTTTTTTTTTTTTTTAATGTGAAGAATATGTATAATGTGGCCCCCTAAAATTTGTGGCACAATCATGTGTCCAGGGCCGGCCCTGTTCTAGCCAGTAAAATATTGACTCGGAAAGTTCCCGACGGGAAAGGTCTTATGTCTTTGAGTCGTTCATTGTACACCAAGATCGTTCCAAACAAAAGTTCACAGAAAATAAAATTATTCAAAAAGTAAATATGGAAATTACGTCGATTCACTTGAGAAGAAAGGCAATCGACGTTCCATAACATGCAATAACTACTAACAAAGGAAACGAAAGACAACTAGTACAATGTCCATAATCCATTATTTAGCCTTCAGTGAAGTTGCTTTATTACTTATTGGCGGGAATATTTTGGACCAAATAAAAATGAAAAACCTGGGATAAATAACTCATTAGTAATGAGGAGGTGGAGGTGAGGTGTATAGGTAGACAGGAGTTGGTGGTGGTGGTGATTTGTATTTGTAAATTGGAGTTGGTGGTGGTGGTGATTTGTACTTGTAAACTGGGGTAGGCGGGGGAGGAGATTTGTACTTGTAGACAGGGGTGGGTGGTGGTGGAGATTTGTATTTGTAAACTGGAGTTGGAGGAGGTGGGGATGGTGTTGGTGGTGGTGGTGACTTGTACTTGTATACCGGAGTGGGAGGAGGCGGGGATTCGTACTTGTACACGGGAGTGGGTGGTGGTGGTGACTTGTATTTGTAGACTGGGGTAGGAGGAGGAGGGGATGGGGTTGGTGGTAGTGGTGACTTGTACTTGTACACTGGGGTGGGAGGAGGTGGCGATTTATACTTGTAAACTGGGGTTGGTGGTGGAGATTTGTACTTATACACTGGGGTGGGTGGTGGTGGTGGGGACTTGTATTTGTAAACTGGGGTAGGAGGAGGTGGGGATGGGGTTGGTGGTGGTGGTGACTTGTACTTGTACACTGGGGTTGGTGGTGGTGGAGACTTATATTTGTACACTGGGGTTGGTGGTGGTGGAGACTTATACTTGTAGACTGGAGTAGGAGGTGGTGGGGACTTGTACTTGTAGACTGGAGTAGGAGGTGGTGGAGATTTATATTTGTACACGTGGGTGGGTGGTGGTGGTGATTTGTACTTGTAGACGGGTGTGGGAGGTGGTGGTGACTTATATTTGTAAACTGGAGTGGGTGGTGGTGGGGATTTGTATTTGTATACCGGAGTAGGTGGTGGTGGTGACTTATATTTATAAACTGGAGTAGGAGGAGGTGGTGATTTATATTTATAAACAGGGGTAGGTGGAGGTGGAGACTTGTATATTGGTGTTGGAGGTGGTGGTGATGCATAAGTGTACACTGGAGTTGGAGGTGGTGGTGACTTGTAACTGTAGTAACCATCTGCCTCAGCAAAGAATGGCCAACTTAGAGAAATGAACACTACTAAAAGTGCAGTGATTGAAGAAGCCATTGAGACTCCTTTGGTTGCCATTTTCTTTTGCTTTACTAAATGGTTTTGTGTTGTGATTTTATGGTACACTTCTCATCCCCTTATATAGGCCTTTTAAGGTTGTCATATTCTTAAATTTAGAATCTCCAAGTCGTGGAAAATTGCACAAGATAAGGCATTTAAACTAATTTTTTGTCTTTGCAATCAATTATGATGTGAAGTTCTACATTGATTTTCTGACTTGGTGCATGTTTGGTTTAATTTGGAATTTTCATTTCTAGTTAGGTGAAGAAATTTTGGCTCTCTCGTTTTCAAAGATCCGTTTTCTGTAATGGGACATGGCGGCTTACTGTGTGCAAACCCAACAACAGTCCAAATACTTGACTCGCTGTTATACTCTGAAGAATCCCAGTATAGCTGGAATCGATCAAAGTAAGCAACTATTCAAAGTGGTTGATGATGTGAGTTCTAGACCATGCAAATTTTTAACTTCATTTTCAACATCTTCCTACTTGTATTTTGATTTTTTTATTAACCGATGCGTAATAGTTTGCCGTCAACCGATGCGTAATAGTTTGCCGTCATACCGACAAGTTTTACTCGGAAAATTGGTATACACGCACAGAATTTACGACCAGCTTTTTTACACGGCACATTAGTTTGAGATGGCGTCTACGATCGTAGTACGATCGTAGTACAAGTAAAATAAAATAAGGTGGATTCCATACAGTCATCAGAAGAAAGTACTAGTGATTAGATGGAATAAAACTAGAGAGAATCCAGCCATATGGCAAAAAAAGTAGTAGCAGAAGTCATTTTACCAAGTTGAAACCCGACAATGACAAAAGGCACTGCATCGTTGAACTTTCTTCTATAATATCCAAATTTGAATATTATTATTAGTACATTTTTCTTGCTGTGAATCTTGTTTTTATGTTTAAAGAAAAAGTTGCAACGAATAAATGGCACCATGCAAAGACAATGACCATTAAAACACTGGTAGCAAGAGATAATGTATAAAACTAAATGGCAAACGGGTAATGGGTGCTAAAATTTAAAGAAAATATGAAAACGCGTTGTAAGACTTGGAATTATTTGCATTTGACGAAATGATGCAAGTTGTAAATAAAAATGTCAGTTTGTTATCTATGAAGATTACAAAAGAACTTTATATTAATTTCTTTTCAACGACCAGTAAATTATATTTTACGTACGATGTTGAAAAATTTATCCAATATTGACGGTTCCGTTAGCGGTGCAATATTTTTATACAAGTTGGAAAATTGACATGTATTACAGGTTAATACTACTTGGTTAATGCTAGATGACTGTGTCCACTGTACTGGAAGAATTAATTTTAACTAAGTTGATCCGCATAATTCCCTCATGGAATGTTCTTCACGTAAGAAAAATCTCTAGTAATGGTAAAAAAGAAGTACTCTTACCCATTCATCAGTGTCCTTCTTGTTATGGAGTTGCAAGTCTCGTAGTACTTGTAACCCCCAACGCCATTGTTTACATGACCTTTGAATGAAACAAAGGTGTTTGTGTGAGGGACTGCTGCCACTGCTTCTGAGAAGCCCATACCACCATCATTATCCCAAAGCTTGTTTAAAGTTGAAGTTAAAGGATCATAAGAATGAAGAATTTTCTGTCCGTACCACAAGTTAAAGGATTATACTAAACTCCTTAATCCAATTCCACCAATTGTTGTTATAGTAGTTTCTTTTACGATCAATATTGTTATTATTTTTCTTGTACGCCCACATGTTTGAGCGACATTCAACAAGGTCTGTATGAACCAAACACAAATTCGCACCCAGCAAGCTAAGTATATTACAATAACCGCTATATTTAACTTCAGAAGGTGGCTTTGGTAGCGATCTGAATTTCTCATCTTCTACATCGAAGGCGACAGTCTTACATTCTAGTTTGTCACCATAATCCATGTAGGGCTCCATTAACAAATATACCAGATGCAAGTAACTGGTTAGGTATAGAAACTACGGTTCTCCACCCACAGCCAATAGTGCATACTCGGATATATGCTACGTTTCCCCTCCTGCTATAGTAGATTCTAACGACCTTGTAATTGTTGGTTGAACGACAATAACCGAACCCATAGGCTTTTATTAACGTAGAAGGCTCATCAGACAACCTACTGCTTGGAAGAACGACAACTTCTCCAATTAATGGATTACTGATTAAGAAAGAATCATCATCGATGGTATCTTGATTAATCATTTTGAGACAAACCAAACCATTGCATGATCCGACCAATTTACACATCACAAAATTGGTCAAAAAGACCAAAATAGAAAATTCTTGGGTGAAATAGATTGTTAGCTTTAGATACTGTTTATATAGCCAAAAAACAGAAAAATACTGTTCATTTAGCCAAAATGGATATTTGGCCCAGAATATTTTTTATTTATTAACCTGAAGAGACAAATATGTTCCTATATTCTACAAATCTTTAGTGGTCAAGTTAATGCATGTATTAAGACGAAATCATAGCCTCCTATGATTCAAAATAAGAAGAAGTTGGTTGCTATTTCATGACTTCCAATTAATTCCAATGGAGAGAATCTGAAGCTGGCAATTGGACGATTAAGATTTTAAGTGGAACACGCGCACAATGGATTGTACAATTAAGATGGTTTTGCTCCAACTGACTAGTCTCTGGCAAATTGCTTCTGCATTGCTTTCCTGAAACATCAATGTAATGCTTAGATCATAAGAAATAAATTTGGAAGATAGAGAACAATATTTGACATGAGGTGATATCTAAAATAGCTTCACAAAAGTTATACAACTCATAATATTATAGATTTATTAGTTAAAAAGTAAATCATTATGAACCCAAGTGTACTGGTCCTACAGAAACATGGTGGTTACATATTACATCGGACTAGACGTCCATTATAACATCACCAGCAACCTTCCCTCTTTTGCTCTCGTTCATTCTGACTTAATACATAGGGCTGGGTCAGTTATTGTTACTGTTGGACAAATTGGCAAGACAAATTAAACTATCCAAATGGTTCCAGGGAAAAAAAATCCAAAGTTGTCACAAGAGATAAAGGTCAAGCCAATATAAATGCTTCCATTTCTTCAACTTACGTGCAAAAGAAGACGAGATGTTGCATTGCAGAGTTGACCATTTGTCCAAAAGCAACTGAAAATATTCCACTAGGCAGCTGTTACAAACACGATACAAGCTTATGAGCATCCATACCTATAAATACTAATATTTTCAAGGTTTTGGTGGAATAATTAAGAATTGATAAAGGAGTTTTTGAAAGTTAAGATCCAAAATGGAAGTTACTATATATACTTCTTTAGAGTCTGGGAAATTCGACATGAAAAAGGCTTCTAGGTCATTGGAACTAACCTTTATCAAGTTTTGTATCTTCAAAAACTACAATTGGACTTTTACAACCAAGTTCCATGGAGACAGGCTGCCACAATCGCAAAACCAATGAGAAAGCTCGAAAAATTTACAAATTCAAACATAATCCAAGGTAAAGCGCTATAACATACCTTGACCAGTTAAGCTGCAGAAGCCATCGCCTTAGAACCGGTTGCAGAACTTCCAGTAAATGCAACCTGGTTGAGGGACATACTTTCTTAGTGCTTATTCAACATGAAATCAATAATACCAGAGATGCAGAGATAAAACATCAAATACTGATGCAGAACAGAACCTTGTCCACCAGTGGATGACATGCCAAAGGAGCACCAGCTTTTCTCCCCAGATTTTCTTAATGCTTATTCAACATGAAATCAATAAAACGAATCCTTGATTTAGTTTTTATTTTATAAAAAAAAATATACAAGCACAAACGTTAACAGATAATGAAACATGGATGAAACCAGGCTCATCCAATGGCAACACATGATGAAACCAATTTCATCCGGTAATAACACATGACATACAAAGGTTTCATCCAATGAAAACACAAGATGAAACCAGTTTCATCTAGTTGTAACCAACAAAAAAACATGTTTCATCCAGTGGAAATACATGATGAAACCAGTTTCATCCATTGACAACACAAGATGAAACCAGTTTCATCTAGCGCTAACAAACAAAAAGTTGTGTTGTCATCCAATGGAAATACGTGATCAAACTAGTTTCATCTGGTGGAAACACATAATGAAACCAGTTTGAATGTATCAGAGTATACACTAAGATGAAAAGAATTCAAAAAAAAATAATGTAAACAAGGATATACATCTTAGTGTATATGTGAAACCAGTTTCATCAAATACATTTTCATTACGACCTAATCATTAAAATTAGGACCGCCAATAGATGTAAACTAGATACATCCTAACTTAAATCTAAATGAAAACCAGTTACATCCTATCTTAAATGAAAACCAGTTTCATGTAATACATATAACCAGTTACATCATTACAACAACTAGATGCAAACCAGTTTCATCCAATACAACCAACCATCAAAATACAATTTCATTCAATACAGCTAACAATCCAATACAACAACCCAATGCAAACCAGTTTCATCCAATACAAATTCATTACAACAACAACCTAATTTTCAGTAAAGTTGAATTAGAATATCGACATGCACTTCAAATATACCTAATTTTCAGATTCATTACAACAACAACCTAATTTTCACACCAATTTATACTAAAATAAACAAAAATAACCAAGTTACACCCAGGTACTTACAATTCAAAAATTAATCATGTAATTTTGAAAATAAATTCAAAACAAAGTTAGGGTTTTGGAACTTACGAGTTCTAGGAGACATTTTGTGAAATTGATCGGCTCAAACCCTAATTAGGCTACAAATCTTCCATGATGAAGTTGGTGTCGTTGTTTGCAGAAGACGGAAAAACCAATTTTACCGATGGTGTCTCCATTTTCAATTACAAAGACGATGATACTATTGATTTCGTCGTTGGTAAGCAGAAGGTGGAAAAACCGATTCCAATAATCGTGATGTTGAAAGACAGAGGAGAAAGAGAGGCGGTGGTGTGAACTGCTGGTCTTTTCTTTTTGGAGATGGTTGAGAAAAAAGGAAAGACGATGGTAGGGTAACAAAGAAGATATTTGTTCTAAGGGTATGTTTGTCGGTTTCACATAAAAATATTTCATGTCCATTGACCCATGATGAAAGTTTACTCGTCCATCTGAACCGGAAAACTATTTTTTTTTGGACAAATAACCCATTTTCTGTTTACACATACCATCCTTGTAAAGATCCCTGCCATGAATGGCATGTTTCAGCTTTATGAGTTCCTCGTAAGAGTAGTAGTAATTCATCTTGTCAACATGAACCCGATCATACTGTTCTCCAAAGTAGAGTTGAATTTCTTCGTTGCCAGAAGGAATGCGAACAGCAAAGCGTGGTGACGTCTATTACCTAAGAGATTTCTCCAAGTTTTGCATGCTCGTCTAGCTTGTAAAGCTGGCTCGATTGGTATGCGAAAAAGTATGTTTTCTGTGAAGCTTCTCCATCGTGTTGTCAACCCCTAGATAAGAAAATAAAACCCTAAGTAAAAATAATTATACCTCACGTTTTCTTATGGATTATAGTTTCTGTATATTGGTGCAGTCCGTATGGATTATCTACTCGGTAGCGGTAGAGGCTAACACATCCAGGTGTCAACCATCGACGTCGGAGAGGCACAAACCATTACGAGATCATGCAAACACGAAATCATCGTTGCTAGATTTTCTTTTGTAGGTTTGCAGTACAACTAGATTTTGTGCCCGTGCTACGCACTGGGCAATTTTTTTTTTTAATCATATTTTATATCCCCTGGCTAAACTTTTTATTAGGTGTCGTGGCGCTTCGCCCCTTCACAATACATTTTTGATTAGGTGTGGCTCGGCTCCGGCTTCGCCTTGCCTCGCCATGTCCCGTCATTTAGGATTCTACATAGACAATGAATAAGAGCTTGGTATTGCTTCGGCTTCGGCTTGCCTCGCCTCTCCTCGTAGTGATGTATTTTTTATTAGGTGTGGCTCGGCTTCGGCCTCGCGTCGCTCCGTCGAGATACTTTTTTGATTAGGTGTGACTCGGCTTCGCCTCGCCCCATCCCGTCATTAAGGACTCTACGTAAACTATGAATAAGAAGATGGTACTGCTTGGGCTTGGCCAAAAACCATCCACCATCATTTTTTTCTTCTTTTAACTGTGTCTTTGGTTTGGTATGATGTGGCTTCACCGGGTCCCATCGTGTAGTTTTGATTTAGTGTCGCGGGACTTCACCCCGCCCCGTCGCGATGTATTTTTGATTTGATTTGGATCGGCTTCGCCTCGCCCCATCCTGATGCATTTTTGATTTGATATCACGCGGCTTCATCTTAACCTGTCGCGATGCATTATTTTAATTTGGTTTGGCTCGACTTCGCCTCTCCCCGTTGTTTAAGATTTCTTTTTTGCTACGCACTGGGCGCATTAAACTCACTCTCCTTTTAGGATTATGTTATTGTTTTTAGTAGATGCTAGTTAACGTTTATCGTTGCTGGATTCCTAGATCTTCCAACTCGGTACTGTTAGAAATGTTATTCTTTATTAGTTTTCCCCTTAACGTGCTTTGTTCTATCGTTTTCGTGTTGTATTTAGTTTTCGTTCCAGATTGTAGTGTAATTACATTTTACCCTTTGCATTTGCTCAACCTTGACATTTTTATCTAATGGAACAAAAGCTATCACCGAAACTCCCCATGTTACAATGTTTATCATTGACCTTCACTACTCAGTATATCAGTGGGGAAACATATGTTAAGGTCCCTAATGGCTAATGCCGCTCATGCTTATTTTTCACCTTGTAGATTATTGCAAACACATTTAGTACACCAAACTCTACATGGTTTCTTTCCAAACCCACAGTATACATCATGTTAATTGGTCCAATAACGGTACTACAGTTGCAGAAAAATAATGGGCAAACATAAAACCCAAAGTGCACATATGAGGAGAAATGACAAAGATTACCAAGATGCAAGATTCACATGCAATGCTCCTTTGTATCACATTAGCGCACAGATGCATTGTGCTTAAGAATGTTTAATATCACTGTGATATAAAAAAAGTAACAACCAATCTAGTTGGAGATCTCTGTGAATGGTGAAACCCATTCACTATATAAATGTTAGAATGATTCAAACTACCAAGACTTCCTTATACGCCATTTGGAAAAAAAAACGGTGTGCAATCTTCGCATGACAAAAATGTTGTGCAGTGTTCAATTCATCAATTAACCTGTATTCAATTTACTATTAGCTTGAGTGAGAATGACAAATGAAAGGTAAAGGGTACACGTACGGTATAGGTTGCATACGTTTTGGTCGAGCAACAACACAACCAAACTGGTAACCTCTTGGGTGAGCATCGAGTCAATTTCAAGCCATTTACGGGTGATCCTAACACAGATCTGGCATGGTTAGCAATTCAAGAATCTGGCTAACTGCCATATACATGGTAACTGGGTTTTCTTGGTAGAGCTACATATTAAGACATTCCATCAAGATATTAGTGTGTTCAGGCTTCCCGCAACGGAAACCCTTGCATGAATCAAAAAAAAGAAAAAAATTGCAGGCTTCATAGGCTAATAAAAGGCCATATTTTAATGGCGAATGAGCCAAACCTGTTTATGCTACTGGTTCATCATTGATGTGATTATAAAGAATGAAAATTTGGTTTTGAACTGGAGTCCATAAAATAAATTGAAAGGAAAACGAATCATAATAAAGACAGTAATAGAACTAATAAGAACTTAGACTATTACATTCTGTCGAAAATACAGTTTCAGAACTTATTTTAGGAAGATGTAGAAGGTAGAATTAGGATCCATTAAGTATACATAATTAATAATATAATCAAGGTTACTAACCTCACATAAATGGAACTTCCTTCAGTACTGGATATGGTCGATCCTTTTCTTGCGTCTTTCACTCTTTGCATGAACATGCAGGAAATTGCAAAACACGGTAAACATGCAACTATTGATCAAAAAATGAGAGTAATCAAAGCGAAAAGTTAAGTGAGGAACCTCTAGATACACAGGATTTTTCGGTCACCATGCGCCCAGAAATCTCAGCAGGACTATACAATCTCAGCAAGATGGTGTTTGCCAACACATAATGAAAGATGGCTGTGTGTACCCTAATATTTTCACAACAATATCAGCTAAAAGCGGCCCATTTTTATCGGGCCCAGTTCCACATATCTACTTCCAAAACCCTAGGAAATTATTATGCAACATTTTAAGCTGCATTATATAAATACGAGGGAGATAAATCATAAAAAGGTATGCCTCCAAACCCTAAAAAACTTCTCTAGAAAACTTTATGCTAACTTGAGCGTTGGAGGGTTTTTGCAGGTACCTCAGTCCATTTATCATGAGGAGGAGATGGAGCATCAACCTCATTTGTTCTGGGTTCTCTACGGTGAACGGGCAAATTCCACCGGGTAATCGGGTATCTCAAACACGTTGTAATGGGTTGTTCGTTAATATTGTTTAGGTTGTATTGGGCTTCCAAGCTTGGTTGAGGTTGTGTCTCTTAGGCTTTGTAATGGGCTTTAGTTTGTAAAGAAATTTTTAGATCCTCAGGCCTTGCTCTTTCTATTGAAAGTTGCATCTCTGTAATTTGTGTTTCAGATCTTGGTGTACTCAAATTCTTATTTCTCTAATACAATCTTTCTTTCACGATCAAAAAAAAAAAGCATCAACTTCAGTTGAGATTGTTTGTGGTGAAGATGGATCAACTTTTGCCCAAACATCTTTGGCGCCGATTAAGGGGAACAAATTCTCGCACCATCAAAAATTCTGTCTTTTGGTGATCTTTATGGATCCATTACTAATGAAGAAACGAAGGACCTGCTCGCCTTGTTTCTGTTTCTTCTCCTACTCACGACCATTCTGTTTCCCGAAAATCGTTTCCAACAACTTCAGTGGAGATAAGTCTTCGCTAGGAGGCTAGCTTCTGAACAAATAGCACCGGCTGCAGCCACCAGGTTTGCAACGAGACCAAATAGCAACAAGCTTGGGAAGCATTCAGCCTGTACCAGTCAATCCGATCAGCACAGATAGCTCGTTTAAAGGGATGAGATTTCTCTTTTTATCCTTGCTCTTCTTTTACTTTCTTTTAGTTCCATTCCATGCCTAACATGTTTTGATAAGTGGATACACGATGTTAGACAGCAATACACAGGCGAAATGCTTGTTTGTTTCAAACTATAGGTGACCGGTAACTTGTATAATTTTTAGACTGACGCACCGTGTTTGGTGATCCTGACAAAATAAATACAAATTAATAATGTCATACTAATAGAAGATCAATAGTCAGATCGACATCATTTACACATGCACTTCTCTGCTTTAGCGAGTACTCATGCACATCGACAGCATACTATTTGTTTCATGTAGCTTGGTAATGGAATTTGATTGCCAAGATATAAATTATATAAATTACTAGAGGGTGAAATGGAGACTCCTCAAACCATGCTTATCTTTGATTCTAATTGCATAATCCTACTGGAAATCTGATTAGCCACTTAATGGACAGCGTTAAATCTCAAAGGCAGAAACACGTTGCTGCGGCAAAGGAACCAGTTCTTCTCTCAGCCAGAGGCATACGTCAAAGGTAGCTGCAAATTCGCAGCAACAAGCTCAATACGCTGACTGTCTTGCTATGCGAAGGACGAATGCACTTATATGCCGTCCACCGTCTAAAAAAGTCTACCATCTAAAAATTTCTTGCTGCTAGTGATCGTCGTATATAACTAAAGGAGTAACGATATGACCTTCTTCTTTTCCACCGCGGCAATACTGGTTTGCGCATCCTTTTCTTCCTTTTCTTTTATTTACTTATCTTGATGATACACATGCCGTCTAGTACCAACAATTTGGTTCATGTCTTTTGTCGGACATTTAAATGGCAAGGGTCAGTAATATGAAAACTATCGGCCATAATTTCTAGAACTGGCCAGGAAATGAATATTTCATTCAGTGGTCAACCTGATAGACCCAACAAATATCCATTTTCTACTTCTGCTCTACTTCGTCTTATGTCATTTATGACAATTAGAAAATCATACTTACCGGATCCTCTAGTGTAGCCTTCGATGTCACAACTCCTGCTTGTATCCTTACAAGATTCTAGCAACCTGGATACTGACATGTTTGATTTTTATCAATTTTGCAATGTTTCTCTCCAGTTTAAATGGAACTGATATTTTTGGTGGCAGTCTTACTTGACATACCAACCTGACATTTCACTGAGAAACAGGCTACACCAACAAGGATGACTACTTGTCATGGCGGTAACTCCACCTACACTTTCAACACCGGCCAGCCATCATTGGTTTTAGCTCGATTACAGTAATGTTGCAAAGTCCCCTATATTACACCAATTTACTCCATGGCCTAAATGCTAGTGGGGGCGAAAATTAGGTGTATATCGGTTTTCGACTTTGTTTTTCGGATAGACGGACGATCTCAAAATCTTTTTGCCTTATCCCTTTTGGTTTTATGACTTCCACGTATCCACGATGCTTTGGTTTTTTTGACTTGTCCCAGCATGGATTCAAGAATTCATGCTTTTGGTGGTACGTTGGAGACGAACAAATATGGAGTTAAGGATAAAATCCACAGATAGCTACTCATCTTCTTCGGACGTCTAGGAAGGGTTTACGTATTTTAACTTTTAATTTGTCTATTTTTGTTATACATACAATCATACACACGTATATAACGGAAAGCATGACATAATGACATCTTTACGCTTTATAGCTTTGTGATCTGAAACCAACTACAACAATTTTAGTTCAGAGATCAGCTATACAGGTAGTCGTTATGACTGATCGTTTCATTAAGTAATCTTTCTTTCCTTCCAATTAACCATATTTTTTTAGTATGGAAAGATAATATATGTGGATGTAGATTCCTACCAGGCACAACAATCAAAGGCAAGTGTGTTTACAGAAGTCACTCGTCTTTAACGTATGAAGAATCACCGAATCTGTGCCCCCAAGAAATATGGGAACGATTGTGCTCAATGCCTTGAGGCAAACAAATGAAATCTCAAGTGAATTCTTAAGCTTTTGAACCACTGTTAGTTGCTGGCAAGATGCATGCGCACCGCAGCTTCATGTCTTCACTGCTAAAGGAGTAAGCTTTCCTTACCTCACAACTCGGAGTTCAATATTTCAAGCACACAACTCGGAGTTCAATATTTCAAGCACACTGGTGATCTCCCTCCCTTGTCTTAAGATCAACTATGCAAAAGTTCATAGATCTGCGACAAGTTTGTGGTCCGCATCTGTGCTCAAAGCACCCAACTGGTTGGCAAAATCTGATTAAGCACTCAATGTAGTTAGCTTCAAAGTTGTGCCAACTAACTCACTACGCTGACCGTCCTAGCTACACCAAGGACGAATACACCTACACACTAGAGTTCAACAAGAAGACGCTGGTACCCAAATTCAAATGCAGTAATGATCAGTCTCTTGTCAGGAGAACAACGAAGCTTGATCTTTTCCAGCCGGATTCATAGTAGGCTTTAGATCAAATTGCTTCCTATCTCGCTATTTTGTGTCGCGAGTGCAAATCCATAACATCTGCTTCACAAGTTATGGAAGACCAACAAATTCGCAGAAACCACACACTTCTGGCAATTTAGTATCCAAGTGCGCGAACGACTGTAGCACTACACCTGACTGTACCTTCATTAAATTCCTGTCTTGACGGGCGTCTGCGGAATTTTCAGAATTATCCGTTGTAAATCTAGCTGCAACACAAGATCGCAGGTAACTTTGGTATTTCCATGAGAACTTATGCGTCTTAGGCGACTGGAGGTATTACCATGTTGATTTTTTGCTTTATTTTACTTTATAAATTCCGATATTTGCATTACTTTGTTAAAAAAACTATTGTTGTTTATTTTGGGCCATCTTTCTGATCTGACATTGAACTTGATGCCAATAAGTGTCACCCACTCCGCAAGCACAACGGCTTCATAAGGTACCTGTTGACATCCACTATAGCATGTTCAAAAAAGTTCAAAAAATGGCGCAGGGCCATTACAACCGAGAACACTACAAAAAAGGAGTTTGAAACCTCTGCAAGGACTACAAGATCCTCAAAGCTTTAAAACACAATGTAATCAGCGTTGAAATCTCAACCTATCCGGCGATCCATGCCCGGAAATCCATGTCCGACGGTCTGCGCCTGGAAACATATTCCCGTCGTTAGGGACTACTACGATGTGGCGAGCATTTTTCCATGCCATGGCATGTGATAACGCACACATTTCAATCTTGCGCGCATCTTAAATAGTAGGATTGGCCCTCTACACGAATTCGAGATAGCAGAAAAATTAAAATCCTCTTTTCATTCGCGAGCGAGATGCAGCAAGGAATGCACCCTTGTGCGAGCATCAAGCAGCATGACACTCATAGGAAATTCATTACCTTCGGAGTGAGCAATGTAATACTTCAAACATCCCGTTTGGGGGAGAATTACATATCACCTCCATACAATTACTTCTAATGAAAAACCGGACTCCATAGTCCCAATTGAATCAATAAATCATTTTTATTCAACGAAGCAAATAGCCAATCAAGTCCAGCATGAGGTCTAGAATTTCCGGCACATGATAGATCTTAAAAGCCTCCTGGTGCGTCCAGTTTCTGCGGTCGTTAATATTCTAGTTGCAGGCACTTGTAGTCGTGCTCTTAGCTCACCAACTTCCACTGGCATTGGTGTGACTTGACTAAGAAAAGCAAAATATTCAACAGTGGCACGGTGCTCATCCAGATGCTTTTGTGTTTGTTACAGCAACAGCAGAATTGTCTAAGAGCCTTCATGATTTAGGTCACATGGATTGTGTGATTCGTATAAGCATAAGGAGCATAAGGTAGCATATGAATTGGTTCTACGAACTTGCTATTCAGTTCGGGTTTATTTATTATTTCAAGCACTATTCAAGTCCAAATGCTGCCAGGATATACATATCAAATTTATGAGATAATTATGTAAACAAAATGAATTCCTACTGCCGCACCCTACGACTGTCTGCGAGATTGTGAAAATTACTAGCATAAACAAGTAGCTGCCAAGCATCAACTCATATATGCTAGTGGGGGCGAACTACACTACAAACTTATTTTATGCATGGCTGAGCTGTAAATACACATATGTTGGTCAGTGTATAGAAGAACTTTTCGCCATCTACCAAGTGTTTCTACCGGAAAGGAAGTCAGTAACTCCTAGAAACTTGCGAAGTACATCTTTAATTTCATCCAAGGACCTTCATCCAGCACAAGATGAAAATCAATTGCAGTTAATGTTAGAACCTGACCGAGACTCAACTGGCTATGGAAGACCTGTTGGACGCTGAAGGACGCTGTTCGACCTGTTTATCTTCAGCTGTACTTGCAGATTAATTACAGTCCATCTTCACCTTGCCTAAAACACCAATGAAGGACGCTGAAGTCTAGTTCATAATTTCAAGCTCATGGTGAGACAACCAAGTCCGTAGAGCTCGCAGTTAACAGACATCTTGCACCAGTTAAAAGCTCAATTCACTACAACTCCAATCGTGAAGTTCATACCGTCGTTTCGAACATGAGTATCGCTTTGCTACGACCACAACTATTACCGAAGGGCTATAAACATTCTGGCACAAACAAGTGTGGCTCATGCTAAGAAGAAAAATTGAAAGCTCCTTAGCTGGCCATAAAATAGCTGTATAATGGGACAGAAATAGCAGTTCCCTAGACATTAGTTCGATGTACCATGACGATACAAGTTCATATCTCTAAAAAAAATGAGTTCAGTTGTTCGTTACTCTGGGGAAGAATCAAGTTAATTTTCCTTAATTACCATTTTCCATTGAAACTCAAAGGGGAATTCCTACAACGACTGTGGAAATTCCACAACGGAAGGAGAGGTTTGTCAACCTAAAATGGCGGCTGATAGCTCAATTTTCTATGGAAACCGAAAGAGGGTAACAGTTGAAGAAAGAAATTCTCTTCTCCCCATCAATGCTCACAGCCTTGTGAATATCATTCACCTCGCGGAAGTTCGACTATCCAACAAGTTCAAGGGTCTGCTGCTAAGAAATAACTACAAGATGCAACAGGTAATTAAGTTCGATTACTTATATATACACGATATATGCCGCTAATATCAAGGCAACTGTCCCTTGCATAAGATTGTTTATGCAGAAAGTTCGAAGACAGACAATGCAACAAGATCGAGTACGGGAAACCATCTGGACCGTAAGTAAAAGTACTAGTTCGAGTTATGAAGCTCAACACCATCTGGACAAGCAAAAATTGCATATGAAGAATATTACGAGGCCATCATACTGTCTGTTATCCGTGGCCAATAAAGGAACACTTGCAAAATATTTTAAGGCTCTTAGATGCTGTAATGACAAGGTTCGTGAAAAGTGTCATGTTGATTTTCAGCCCACCACATGATCAAGCCAGTCTGAAGTTCATTGGAACTATCGTCAGCAATATAACAAAGTTCGAAGTTCGTGGATAGCAAAAATTGTCGTTTCATGGATGATCATGTCAAAGTTCATTGGAGCTGTTGACTCTGAAGTTCGTCAGGAAAATTGATCCATGATATTACAGATAGAGATTGTATAGCCCCTCGGAGTTTATCCTTGCATGATGCAAGCACTTAAAGCCTCACCTTATACCTAAGCACTTAAGACTTGCTCTAATGTAAAATCTTGCCTTGCAAGAATGTAAAGCCTTGCAATGAAGCAAGGACAAAGTCTCGTCTCCATCATGATCCCGACACTCATTGTTGGATCAAAGCTTCACATTCCACACAAGCGACATGCAAGCCTGCCCTAGCAACGAGCGCTATAGCCTTGTTGCATTACGAGCAAAGATCCTTACCACAATTGCAAGCAAAGCACATTTTGTTTAAGTCTCGACTAGCTCTCGAGCATTACAAGTCCAATAATTGGCTCGAATTCTCGCTTAGCAGGAAGGCGAAATTCAACATGATACCACAACTGGGGGTGTTGTTACAACTACCTCCGCAACAATGGGGGCGACTTGGGTAACATTCCGAACACCACTTGGGGGCGACTTACGGACCTCCTCAACAAACACAACTCAAGGGTACTCGGAACTTCTTAACCCCACAACAAGTTGGAGGTTAAGTGGGGGCAATGTGTGTATCCCTAATATTTTCACAACAATATCAGCTAAAAGCGGCCCATTTTCATTGGCCCAGTTCCACATATCTACTTCCAAAACCCTAGGAAAAGGTTCTGGAACATTCTAAGCTGCATTGTATAAATACGAGGGAGATAAATCCTAAAAAGGTATGCCTCCAAACCCTAAAAAACTCCTGTAGAAAACTCTATGCTAACTTGAGCGTCGGAGGGTTTTTGCAGGTACCTCCACTCCATTTATCAGGAGGAGAAGATGGAGCATCAACTTCAATTGATATTGTTTGTGGTGAAGATGGATCAATTTTTGCCCAAACAATGGTGTTTACCAACACAATATAAATACGGTATTACGCCAGTTTCCTCCTACTTCCATAAAAAATAACAACTATAACAACACACATAAAGATGATAAATGTGCATGCTTACCAGTTTGTTTTTTTTTCCTCTTCCAAGAGGAATTGAGGGATTACCAAAACTACAATTGTATGCGCGTATAGATTTGCTTGAGTATCTACAATTACAATATCAGATTAATCGGTGGTATTTGCACAAAGAGAAGACTTAACTAATATGTCATCTACTGGAGTCGAACCCACTTATTCAGCCATGTAACTTACATTTCAAAATCCAACTTACATTTCATATCTAATTGATTTAAACATATTCACGATATAAGAGCAATAATGTGATGGCAGCATATAACGTTGCCAACAAAATTAAGAATAATCGCAACTATGTAACTTGGTTGTGGAGCCTCTTCATATTTCGATAATATCTGTAAAGATTGGTTGTCCTGCCAGCAATACAAATATAAGAGATAGTCTCGATGGAAGCTTTACTTAGATCTAAAAAAGAAGACAAAAAGAAAAAAGTAAAAAAAAAAAAAAAAAGACAAAAGACAAATCTGTGTATATTTTTTTTTGATCCAATCTGTGTATATAGAATGATGATTTTTTTCCCTCGCTTGATAGCTAATTTCTTACTACACATATCTTATACCTGAGTGATTGTACAAACTAATTACTTGTATGCCAAAAAAAAATAATCCTTTCAGTTCAGGTATATGATATGCTAACCGTTACTGGGCCTCTTGTTCTGCGCTCAGTAACAGTAAAAATGAGAATATGTCAAAATAAGAAGCAAGATCTTATCAATCACGAAGACTATGAATAAAAAAAAGACATTACTTGAACTTGTGAATGTAGAGATATACACTAACTTGGAAAGTAGAAACTAATAAGAATAAAACAAAGTAGGTGGAGGAAAGTTATTTAGTCTCATGGAAAGAAAAACAATGGATGTCACACGGTAACAAACAAATTTCTGATCACAAACTCTAATATATATATAAGCGATTTAGTTAACTCTGATACGATAAACACTAAACTTAGTTCATATTATCTTGGTCATATTAAGGTTCTTTGTTCCAGATAAACTCAGCCGTGAATCAACTCTAATCTCTGTAACAAAACAAAAGAGTAAGTTAATCAGACTAGGGTTCTCATAATTTGTAACCCAGTAATAAAAAGATGTTTTAATGGAAAACAAAGACGCATAGGGTTCTCTGTAACAAATAGATGTTTTAATGAATAGGGTTCCGGAATAGTGAATAGGGTTCTCCTAATTTTAGTTCTTTCTCCCTTAAGTTAGGGTTTATCATTAGCAAAAATCGTTCCTGCAAAACCAAACAAAAATAATTATCAAATCTTTTGTGACGAAAAGAGAGATGGAGAAGGAGAACAGGGAGAAGAAGGAGAACATATGAAAGGAAAAAAGCAAAAAAGAAAACTGCGGCTAGGTTAGTTTTTTTTTTGCTCCCGTGGAAACAACTTTGTTTTCCCTTTTTTTTTCTCCACGTAATATTTAAAAGAAGTTTAAAGCAAAAAGAGAAAATTTCTCTCCAATTTGGTGAGGAGAGAGAAGTTTAAAGCAATTTGATAAGGAGAAAGAAATTTAGGGCTGCACATACTCCGGTACGGACCGGTTCTTTTATGAAACGGTGTCTGTACTTGGTGTTGACCGGTACCTCTTTTTGAGTACCGGTATCTGTACTTGTACCTGGTGTTGTACCTGTACCGCCGGTACCGGTCCGGTACAAGACCGGTACCGGTTTTTTACCCGGAAAACGTTACAAATTAATACTAAGTTATACAACATTTCCATATGATCAATGTATCCAAAATAAGTTCAGGTTGCATACATACTTAAGTTCAACATTTCCATAACTTCAAAACAACAATCCAAAATAAGTTCAGTTTGCTAAAAAGTAAAAAACAACATTTCCACAACCATAAGTCTGTCTATAGCAAGTCGATAAGAAATGAAATGTGATCATTGCAAATGAAAATGGATGGTTGCAAAGCCTGCACTGGCAATTTGCAATCCTAGCCTGCATTCATTTCCATAAATTACATAGTATTAATGAGAATTTGATATAGAAATGAATCCAAATTATGTTTCACCAAGGATAGCAAGAAAGATAAAGAAAGTTACCAACCTTCCATTTCAAGAAAGATGCAGAACGTATGAGACTTGTTCTCAAAGAACTCATCATTTCCCCACTCATATCCCTGACTACAACGAAGATGACTGAAAGAGTAAAATTAATGAAATACAAGCTAGTTTACATACTCCGAAGTACTTTAAGTCTTTAATGGGTATTTTGTAACACCTGCTGCCCTGAAACACATCACGATCCTTAAGCGTTCAGCGGTTCAGCCTGAAATTCATTTATAGTTAAAGAGGAAATTAACAAGTAAGTAAATTTGCACAAGAAACAGTAGTCAGTAAAGAGTGTAAGCTAATAAATGGAAATCGGTGACATTTAAAAGTTGGAAAAAGCTAGCATTTCCACAAAACTGCAGAAATTGTTAAGCCCAAACTAATCATGCTCTTTAAAGCTTAAGCATCTACCTCACCATAAAAACTGCAGAAATTTGTTATTGTAAGTATGTTTCAAGAAGAAGAGAAACTTAGTGTGTCCCTTGTAGAAACCCATCATATATGTACTTTCAAATTACATACAAATTGCAGAAATTGATGATCCTTCATTTATGAGAGTAAAATGAAATCCTATTGTAAAGCCAAGGAATAGCTAAACTGCATTGTGATCCATATCAATATGCACTGAACTCTTATTGCTTGTTTCTTTATATAAGAGTTGAGTAAAAATTGAGCTTACCACAAGACATTGTGCAGTACTTGAGAACCCAAAAAATCTAATTCTTCCTTCTTCTCTGCTTTGGCCTTTGGACTAATCTTCTCAATACCTGAAGAAAAAAAAATACAAACGAACTTAGAACATAAAACTGAAATTAGAAAAGGAATTCTACTGAAAGACAATCAGACAAACCAAAACAAAATAAAAGGAAAAAATAAACCCTAAAAAAATCAATACAACCAGATGTACAGTAACCCTAAAAAAATATATACAATCAAAACTCGAATCATAAAACTGAAATTAGAACCATACCCATGATTTGAACTTCATAAAATCAAAAAGTTTGCTAGATATTATGTCAAAAAAATCAATATTCTAGGGTTCAATACGAAATTAATGTACAATCAAACGATTCAAAGTTTCAAAGCCTAAGGAGAAGAATAGTGACCTGAATCCTGATAGAGATGGTGATCCACTGATAATACTGATATTCAATCTCGATTCAAACCCTAAGAGAATCGAGAAAATGATGTTGCCGCTGAGTGAGAAGAAGAAACGAAGAAGAACTAAAGAATGCTTCTTCATTTTTTTTTCTTCTCGACATCCTATATAGATCTCAATGGCTAGGATTAAAAACCTAGATAGATCTCAACGGCTAATAATAACTGGTACAGATGGTCCGGTTCAAGTACGGTTCTCCCCAAGAACCGGTGTCTGTACCGGTCTAGTCCGGTTCTCAAATTTTAGAACCGGTGTCTGTACCGGTCAAGCCGGTTCCGGTTCGGTACCAGTCCGGTTTTTCCGGTTCTACTCCGGTTCAGGTCGTGTAGACCGGTTCTTGTGCAGCCCTAGAGAAATTTGGAGCAATTTGGTGAGGTGGGTGGTGTTCACTTTTAGCGTATGGGGAAGTTTCCGTCACTGCACGACGTGGGGCCTCATATGACTTAGGATTTTAAAGAAGTTAGATACACGTACATTCGGAGAAACTCATTTGGCTAGTTTGGAGTAGTGAAAAATGAAGCCAGCTGAAGCTGCCAAACATATTTATACGAAAAGCCAGTTGAAGCTGCCAAGCATATTTATATAAAGTTAGAGCAGTTCCTATGGAATGAACAAATCATCAAGTTTGTTGATTTTGATCCCACTATGGACTCATAAAACATGAAAAATGGATGTTCAAACCAATAAATTTGTTGGTTTGTTCATTGAATTGGATGATGTAGCGCGTGCTTGATGAAAGAGCGGGCGATTGTGCCACAATCGCTGGATTGGAGGAAAGATCGCTGGAGTTGGAAGGAATATTGTTGGAGTTTGAAGCAAAACCGCCGCTTGCTTTTCTCTCTTCCAAATCGGTTATTATATTTAGGGTTTATTTTTTATTATTTGTTAATAATCCGCGGGACCAAACTCTTATTGGTTTATATAAATAAAATCACTATTGGGACCCTGAAATATCAGATATCTTCATTTTGTTTTGTTTTCCATAGTGGAAAATGCAGTTTGTTCATCCACGTGGCTCAACAAAATAACAAGTTTGTTGATTGCCATAGGAATTGCCATTATTTTCGATTAATTAAAAATTAGATGCCTTGACGGTTCTTTTAGCGTTGCAATTCTTTAAATGTTTTTAAAGAGATAAATTATCAATAATAATCAAGTACTTCGTTAACCCGTCATGCTTCTTTTTTTTTTGACCACCCATCTATTGTATTCATTATAGGAGGTTCACTGGTTCAGGAATTTATAGCATCGGGATGGGCTAGAAGTGTAAAGCGTGCCGTCCCAGCATAACACATTCCACGAAATCACGTGCTTAGTGTACTATGTGCGTGTTGTGCTGTGCCGGAGATTATGATGTGTCGTGCTGTCTCGTGCTTAAAGGCGTGTTGTGTTGGGATGTGTCAGAAAAATAAATGTGTTGTGTCATGCTATGTTGTGCCAGGCCAGGCACATTTATTTTATATTTTCCAATATAATTGTTTTCCAAATATTTAGGTATTGTACGTGGTATTATGAAAACAAGTCAACATAACGATAGTAGAATGTCAAAAATTGGCTAGAATAAAGGTTTATTTGTGAAATATACACAAAACGTGATGTATTATGCCATGTTTTGTAGTATTTTATACATATTATGACGTGCTTTCTTAACGTGTTGTGATGTGTCGTGCCACGTGCTAATCCGTGCCGCATGTTCTGCTGGTCTACTGTGCCAATTAGTCAAACCCAACACATCCCATTTTACTAACGTGATGTGCCGTGCTGAGCTAAGTCACGTGCTGAATTGGGTTGAGGCACGTCCCATTTTACACCTCCAGGATGGGCGCTTCATTCTAGAGGCGCAAGTGCACCGTAGCATAGTCGAAAAATAAAGACTGGTTCCTTTAAAAGGAGGCCCTTTCGGGTAAAACCTTTGAGCTCTAGGTAATTCCAAATTGGGTATGAAAGATCATGTATCTAGTAGCTTGCAAGTTTCAATTTTGAAAGATAAGTAGCCTTTATTAAGTTATGAAATATGATTAAAAGTTCTCAACATGTTGTTGATTCATTTCATAAACTAAAAACTTGTAGCCTACAAGATTTAATACCCGTTGAATTGAAACTGCAAAATGTATTATTCCTTCCAAATTTATAATGAAATCTTTAATCCAATTTTATAAATTGCAGAATCAGTGGTTGTATTTTTTGATCATGCTCTTTCATGTCATAAGCTTTTTCTAACTGATGCTACACTTACTGCAATTGCTCCCGATAGAAGAACCCAGTAGCCTTCATTAGCACTCTTAGCATTGGGATCATCAGCGGTTAAAAGTGTGTCCCAATGCTTTTTTAGTCGGGATTTTAGCTCGAAAATAATTGGCGATCAATTTAGCATTAATCTAATTGGTTTTGGTTCTTATGATTTGTTAATGTTCGAAATGAGCATGTATGGAGTGCACTTTCCTTTCATTTAACTTGATTCTTTCACTTGGTTTGTGTGATGTCTTATAGATAGCATTTAGATAGATTTGATCACAAAGATATTGTGTAAATCTCATTGTGGTTTATAATTCATATGGCTATCTACAGGAAGATTTAACGAGCGCAGATTTAAAACAAGAGATCAGCAAAAGAGCGTTCGTACCAGGTCGACTTTCTTCAGGTCGTGAACATCAACATCGCATTGGACTGGTAATGATGTGGTTATGTGGAATGATCTTCAGCACTCAATTTTTTACATTTTGAGCTCTGGATTGTTTGGACTTCCAATTGTTTGACCTGGTATTTGCGTTTTTTTGGATATACAACTAGGATCTCTGCTCGTGTTATATTCCAGTATGAAGAACATGTATAGGAAACCGAAATTATATTAGTCTAGATTCATGTCCGTTTCTCCATAAATTTCCATTTTGAGCTCTGGATTGTTCGCACTTCCAATTGTTTAGGTAGATATATGCGGCTTTTTATGATATACAACGAAGGATCTTCGCTTGTGTTGTATTTCAGTATTAAGAACATGTTTAAGAAACAGAAATTATATTAGCATAGATTCATGTCCATTTCCACATAAGTTTCACATCACAAGCTTAAGACGTAGAAATATTAGTAGAATTTTACTTGAGGTTTCTGTAACTGAATTTGTATGCTTTAGAAATTTCTTCCATTTATCTTCAAATCGTGAAACAAGCTCTGCTTTTTCTTTAGATATAAGAGTATACATTAATTTTGTATAGACTGGCCCATAACGCCGTGCCCTTATGGCACGGGTTATCCAGTAGTTATATGTACAATAGCCTCTCCTCGCAGGTTGGAAATTGAATAGGGTGGGTGAGCCTTTATGACTTTTGCCTATTTGTATCCAACGGTGTAGAGGAGCAGAGATGTTTATCAGTTTATGCCTAGCCTTATTTCACTCGACTGACACCCACGACCTCAGTTCCAAACGCATTAAAGTTAAGTTGGCTTTGAGAACTCAACTTACAATCTTGTTCTTGTGTTCTGCAATACCCCTTTCTTTTTTATTTTTCCGACTAAACAAATATTTTCAACTCCCTATCAAGGTAAGCTAGGGTTTTCTCAATCGTTGGTCTACTTTTATATACTTTTGTTGCATTTCGTTGATTAATCTATATGCAAGCAGCGATTAGTAGTTGATCATACTAAGTTATTAATCAATGTTTTTTGGTTATGGATATGTTTATCCTTTGATTATATACTATTTGTTCCATTCAATTCAATGTACAGATGCAGATATTTATCCGGCTTCATGAAAATATAGTTACCACCGTTGAGGTTGAGAGTTCGGAAACTGTTGAGAACCTTAAGTCTAAGATTCGAGACAGGGAAGGAATTCCACGAGTCGATCAATGTCTCTTTTTTGGTATTTGTCTGTTGGATGATGGAGAAAAAACTATTGCCGACTACAAAATTAAGAATGACTCTACTGTTCAACTTGTTCTTCATCTACGCTCCTGCAAGATCTGCCCGAGCTACACTCCCGAAAAGATTACTGCATCTATAATTCACGATGACAAAACTGTAGATTCTATAAATTGGGATATGATGGTCGTAATCGAAGCTAAGAGTCATATCGAGTCATGGGAAAAAGTAGGTGCAGCCATGAGTAAAAAGTTCAAGTTTGTAGGTGATTTCCATCTCCAACCAGTTTCGTCTACGCGAGCTCTATTCTGCATTGAGAACTCTATAGAAAGAGAGTATTTGTTTAAGCAAGAACTGTTAGAGTTTTTGGTATAATGCCTTTACCCTCTTTTGAGAGATAATGGCCATATATATTATTATGATTTTGGTCCATTAAGGAGAATATCCTGTGACCGTAAATAAGGTAGAGTATCTTCTATTACACCCCCTTAGTTTGAGCGGGAGAGGAACAAACGCTAAGACTAGAACGACAATTAATAAACAATTGTCTTGGAAAACCCTTGGTGAAGATATCAGCATATTGATGTTCGGAAGGGATGTGCAAGACACGAATATGACCAATACGAACCCGTTCACGAACAAAATGAATGTCAATCTCCACATGTTTTGTGCGTTGATGTTGGACCGGATCACCAGACATGTAGACAGCACTCACATTGTCACAATACACTAGAGTGGCCCGTTGTAATGGCATATGTAGCTCAAGAAGTAAATTCCGTAGCCAGGTCGTTTCAGCCACAGCATTAGCGACACCCTTGTATTCTGCTTCAGCGCTGGAGCGAGACACCGTTGCTTGACGTTTGGAAGACCAAGAGACAAGATTGTCTCCAAGAAAAATGCAGTAACCAGATGTTGATCGGCGTGAGTCAGGACAGCCCGCCCAATCAGCATCAGAATAGGCGGTGAGGCCAGAGATATTCGAAACCGAGAGAGACAAACATGATCAATAGTGCCCTGAAGGTATCGAATAATGCGCTTAATGGCTTGTATGTGTGGCTCCCGAGGGTCATGCATAAATAAACATACCTGCTGAACCGCGTAAGATATATCTGGTCGAGTGAAAGTGAGGTATTGTAACGCTCCGGCCAGACTACGGTATAAAGTAGGATCCGAAAGTGCTGGTCCAGAAGTAGCACTGAGCTTAGAGTGCGTGTCGACCGGAGTTGCTACTGGTTTGCAGTTCGTCATGGATGCACGAGCAATGATGTCCTTTGTGTAGAGTGACTGAGATAAAAACAACCCTGAGGAAGAACAAGAAGCAGTAATATCCAAAAAATGATGTAACGGGCCAAGATCAGTCTTAGAAAATTCCAGTTTCATCAGGTCGATAAAGCGGGCTAGGAGAGCATCAGTAGAGGCAGTGAGTATGATATCATCAACATATAGTAATAAGTACGTAGTTTCCCGTCCGGACCGGTAAATAAAGAGAGATGAATCACAAACACTACCCCGAAAACCACAACCTGTGATGAAAGTCGCAAACCTATGGAACCACGCCCGAGGCGCCTGTTTGAGACCATAAAGAGAACGGCGAAGACGACAAACATAATCAGGTCGAGCAGGGTCAACAAATACCGGAGGTTGATGCATATAAACTGTCTCAGACAAGTCCCCATGTAGGAAAGCATTATTAACGTCCAATTGGTGAATCGGCCAAGATCTTGATGTGGCAATGCTGAGAACGGTACGAATGGTGGCAGGCTTAACAACCGGACTGAAAGTCTCAAAACAATCAACCCCAACCTGTTGAGATTTACCATTGGCAACAAGACGGGCTTTGTATCGCTGCAATGTACCATCTGCGTTAAACTTGTGACGAAATAACCACATGGAATGAATAACATGAGATCCAATAGGTCGTGGTACTAGTTCCCAAGTGTTAGTTTTTAACATAGCAATAAACTCATCTAGCATGGCCTTGGTCCAGTTGGGATCCCTAAGAGCATAAAGGTGAGATTTTGGCAGATTGGAGATATGTTGTTGTGTCTGAACATTGAGGTTCAGTCGGTGAATGGGACGGAAGATTCCACGAGAGGCACGAGTAACAGGGCGAGAGGAGTTGGCTGAAGTGCCAGGCTGAGCGGAAGATGGAGGCGTGACCGCCTGGATAGTGCAGTCAGGCGCTGAAGTGTTGCAGTCAGGCGCTGTTGCAGGTGCTGAAGTATTGATGTCAGGCTCCGTTGCAGTGACAGTACGCACTGAAATGTTGCTGTCAGGAGCTGTGGGAGCTGACTGCTGCTGTGAGGGAATGTGGAGGTGAGGTGTTGTAGTGGAACGACGATGAGGAGGTGTGTAGGGCTGTATTGCAGGAGACGGTGTATGTGCAGTGGCGGAAGATGGTGGAGAAACGTCTAGGCGCTGCTGTGTAGTGGAAGAAGGAACTGACATAGCGGCGGAAGGTGGCTGGACAGTAGGATGAGGAGATGTTGGGTAACGGAAACGAATGGGAAGGAGAGTGGAAGATGGTGTGGAGGGAGAGTCTTGACAGTTTGATGGAGTAGAGACAGTGTTCTTGAAAGGAAACACGTTTTCATCAAAGGTCACATGACGAGACAAGATGATTTTGTTAGTGGCTAAGTCGAGACATCGATAGCCACGGTGATGAGTTGGAAAACCAAGAAAAACACACTTAGTGGAACGAGGAGAAAGCTTATGAGTAGTGGTAGCGGAAAGATTGGGATAGCAAAGGCAACCAAAAGTACGAATATGAGAGTACGTTGGTTGACGTTGATAGAGAATGGACACCGGAGAAGAGAAATTTAGGATTTTGGAAGGAAGAATGTTGTGGAGGTAGACAGCCATGTGTAGGGAGTCGTCCCAATATTTGGGAGGGACAGATGCATGAGACATAAGCGTGCGATTGATGTCATTGACACGACGAATCATTCGCTCAGCTTTGCCGTTTTGAGAGGAGGTATGAGGGCATGAGAAACGGAAAACTAACCCATGTTTGTGAGGAAAATCATGAAATGATGAGTTGTCGAATTCACGACCCATGTCACACTGAAAAGATTTTATTTCACGTTCAAACTGAGTTTTAACGAAGGAACGAAATTCCAAGAACTTGGTATAAACTTGGGATTTTAATTTGAGAGGAAAGATCCATAGATAATTTGTGAAGTCATCTAACAATATAAGATAGTAATTAAAACCAGTCTCAACATGTAATGGTGAGGTCCATAAGTCGCTATGAATGATATCAAAAGGAGCAAAAGTAACAGAATTTGATTCAAAAAATGGCAGACGAACATGTTTACTAACTTGACAAGAATGACAAAGTTTGGTAGGCTGATTTTTATTACATTGAATTGAAGAGTTTGCACGTAAATTATCTAAGATAGCTTTCCCTGGGTGGCCAAGACGGATGTGCAAAATGTCATGAGAGCACACGGCAAGGGATATAGGATGAGACAGAGACGATGTTGAAGGTGATACGGCAAAGGCAGTAATAGGATAAAGCTCCCCGGAACTGTTACATCGAAGGAGAATCTTCCTCGAATTCAAATCCTTCACAGAAAAACCATACGGATCAAATTCAACAGACACATGATTATCAGTGGTGAATTTACGAACAGAAACCAAGTTTTTGATTATGTCGGGAGCAACAAGAGTATCTTTGAGCTTTAGGGTGCGGGACGGAATATCTATGAACTTGGTACCAGAGGCAGTAACGGGAATACTGTGACCATTGCCAACTAAGATGGAATGAATATTACTAGTATTAAAAACAGTATTCAAAGTACCTGAATCCGCAGTGAGATGCGATGTAGCACCGGTATCCATATAGAAAGCGTCGTCAGGTGAGTATAAACTCATGGAGCTGTACGCTTCGGCAATGTCACTGGGTTGAAGATATTCCGTGGATGGAATTAGGTATGCCTATGCACGTCCAACGCCAGAGGTTCGACCGCGTGACTGACCAGTACGGCCACGGCCTTGAAAGGAACCGCGGATGGAAGGTTGCTGCCAATGTGTTGCCGGAGGTGCTGTAGGGTACGGACAAGGTGGCACTGCCCATTGTGGTGGACAGTGGATGTTGTACGTAGGATGAGGTGCACCGTAGAGCTGGTAGGGGGCGGAGGTGTTGGCAGCAGGGGTGGTTCGGTGGCTGGAGCAAATGAGCGATGGCCACCACGTCTGGCATGACCACCACGCTGTGAGCGCTGGTTGTTGCGGTCTGTGGGTGGAGCTGCAGCGGCAAGAGCAGTAGGTGCAGACTGAGATTGTTGTTGGGAGCGTCGAATCTCTTCGGTACGCAGCTGGGATCGAGCGGCATCAAACGTCGGCATTGATTGTTGGATAAAAGAGGCTACCGTGTTCTATTCCTCCGGAAGGCCGTTGACAAGTTGAATCACAAGGCGTTTATCATCCATGGGAAAGTCAAGATCAAGTAATCGATCAGACAGGGATTTGAGCTTATCGTAGTAATCGTCAATACTAGTGCAATTAATAAACTTAAGATTGACAAACTTACGTTCAAGAGTCGCAGCGCGGTTACCTTTGTTGTCTTGAAAGAGTTTCTTAAGATGATTCCAAAGCTCTTTAGCAGTTTTGCCAGATTTTAGGACGGTGAGCATCAAATCCTTGGCCATGGTGGAGAACATCCACTGTCGACAGAGAGCGTCGAGTTGGAGCACGGTGTCGGCGTCAACATCTGCGGGGGGTTTGTCTCCATTGATGAGAAAAAGAAGGCGATGAGCCTGAAGATGGAGTTCAAACAGAAAAACCCAAGATGAGTATTCATCCTGTTTGATGTTTAGGATAATAGGGATTAGGGTTTTGATGTTGTTGATAGCAAACGCCGGATGGACTGTCTTTTTATCTCCTGCAATTGTTGATTTTGGTGAAGAAGGTGAAGAAGAAGAGGAGGATCGGCTATTAGATCGATACCATGTTAGAGTTTTTGGTATAATGCCTTTAACCTCTTTTGAGAAATAATGGCCATATATATTATTATGATTTTGGTCCATTAAGGAGAATATCATGTGACCGTAAATAAGGTAGAGTATCTTCTATTAAGAACCATGGTTTTTTGAGTACATTCAGTTCCGATCTGTCCGATGGTCATCTAGCATGAACCTACTCTCTGCAGCCGAGATTGTGGATATATCAGCAAGGTGGATTTTAGTTCGGGGAGTTCCTTTCTCTCTTTGGAATTCAGATACATTTGAAATGATCGGAGCACAATGTGGGGGTCTGCTCGAGGTTTCCCGTTTCTCAAAATTTGGGCTTAACTTATCTGCAATTAAACTAAGAAGGGTCAAAGGACCTTTACTCAGTGAAGCTTTTACAATTGAAGTGAATCACAAGGATATGCAATTCACTGCTTCCGTGTCAGTTGTAGCTGATCAATCAGAAAACATGGAGAGTACAAGAATAAAAGTTTCAGATAAGAAAACGTCTCAAGAGGTAGCTGACACTAACCCGAGGAAGAAAGCAAGATCTGAAAACACCTTGCTAGACTGACTAGTGTAGCAGTAGAAGAAAGCAATATTTGGGATATAAAAGTGAACAACTTTAGGATATATTGGTGGCTCGCAGTCTAACAAGGTTTGGCTGCTGGCCTTTTGTTTGTTTTCTGTCACATCTGTTGGGAGCCAGCAACCAAGTGACAGTAGTAGCTTAATTTCTTCTATGAAATTTCCTGTCTTTTTTTTTTGTAAAGATTTGAGTAACTTTACAAATTACATTTAAATCGATTGATATGTTAGGAAAATTTGTCTTCTGGTCCATTTTGTTTGGCTTCTATCAGATCTGTTGGCCAGCAACCAAGTGACAGTAGGCTGGATTTAAAATTTCCTAGAAAAGGATATAATTTAAATCGAGAAAGGTTCAATTACTCACAACAAAGCTGGAATAGCTCAGCTGGTTAGAGCGTGTGGCTGTTAACCACAAGGTCACAGGTTCAATCCCTGTTTCTAGCGTTCCTGGAAGTTTTTTGTCGAATGGCTCGAACCAATATTCGTCAACTGGCAGTCGCTTTTTTGATCATGCCCTTTCATGTCATAACTAGCAGTACCATTAATGGTTTTGTACGCCCATATGTTTATGTGACGATCGAATCGGTTTGTCCGAACCAGACACAAATTCCCACCAAGCAGCCTGAGTACATTCCTAAAAAGGGAAAGTCGGGCTTCAGATGGTGGCTTTGAAGAAATCCGAACTTCTCATCTTCTAAATCGAAGGCGAGAATCTTAGGTTATGCGATATATTATATATGTGTGAATATAACAGTCTTTGCATGAGTCTATTATATGTGTGCGAAATATGATATGTGTGCGAAATACCTAGAATAACATAACCTTATTGTACTGGGCTATTGTATTCATCATGCGGATGCGAATTACTTATCAGTAGGTCATTGTAATCGCGCGAATAACATAACCTTATCGTATTTATAATCTCATTCTTTCCTCTGTTATTCCCTGGAGAGCAATTTCCTCTGCTGGATTCGCGTGTTACTTCTTTGTTTGTTATCAGTAGGTCATTGTGATTCAAAATTCCATTATATCGTATCCATACCGCAAAAAATAATGTTAGTACGGTATTTTGTGTTTGTTCATGAGGTCTTATTGAGTCCCCATAAGTAAAGGTCTTAATCATCCTCCCCTGTTAATAGGACTTATTCTTGCCTCAGGGTATTGAATTTGGTCGTGCGAAAAAATCGCAAGCAGTTTTTAAGCTCTCGCATAATGACCCATTGATCTCGCCTTATCATCTTTCGTATTATTGCCTCTGCAGGACTTTGATATGCGTTAATACGACAGGTCTACACTCCTCTTTGAGTTATAATCCCGTGATATTAACGTCTTTTGACACAATTCAGCTCCCTAATGGAGGGTGTCGTCTTTATCTTCCTCCTGATCGCCCTTTCAAGGAAGCGTACCCCTACCGGGTTGGGGTGGGCTCCTCCCATCCAGTGATGCAACAACCGATTGTTTTCGCGGTCTCTTTCGAGGCCGCACCCTAGGTGGAGTGTTTTGAGGACCGAGTATATCATAGTCTGGACTTGCAATGAGTGGCGAGGTACGCTCCAGACGCCCCCGATACTCTTGGCTCAACCGTGTATCGCGGCGCCCTGATTGAGTTCCTACACTCCCTGATAGAGAACTTAGTACCTTAGTTTTTCAACTAAGGAGTCTCTAACGGATAGGCTTTTATTTCGCCCCCAATATCCATGACTCAGGTTCCAGGGATGGTATTGCTTTCGCCCAAGCCATGCATAATTAGATTTTCCTAATACTGACGCGCGTTAGGACTTATCTATATTGCCTCTTTCACAAGTGCGAACTAGGGTGCGTGCCATAATTGGATTCCTAGCCTCCCTAATTAGAGGTTTTAAAATTTGTTCCCCCTAGTGAGGTCTTATTTTGAGGTCTTAATTTTGCCTCATTCTTCTTGTTATATGTTAGAAATATGCATTATATTTATAATTTTTGCTCATACATAGCTTATTTTTCTTTTTCTTCTTCACTCGCATACGTAGAAATATCCTATTAATACTATATAATACCCTAACTTCTGCTTTACCCCTCTTAGGTCTTGGTTGACTACGCATGTAGGTAGTATCTTTAACCGTAATGTTGCTTCATACGTAAGTGATGCTTAAATTGTTAGAAACATTTATAAACGTGGTAAATTCGTGTTTTCGGTGTGGTGAATCGAAATCTCTCGGAAAATCTAATCACTAAATGCACATTACTAATTCTGTAATTTCCCTACAAAGTGAAATTAATAACCTTAATTAAAAGATTCATAACTTACTTATGTTTCGTTCTGGGATTCTCTTCCCCTAGCCTTTAAAGAATATCTTTGAACAATTATAGAAATAAGCATTCACAACACGTGTTCAAAGTTTGTCGGCATCTTAACTTTGTAAATTCTCTTTCACACTTACAACCTTGAAACCTATTTTCCACACTTCGAAACAAGTTTAGAATTGGTTCATCTGACTTTCAAGAACTATGTGATTGATCAAACCAACATTCAAAATCATGGGTTTACGGTTCTATCAAAACAAGTTTCGGTTCTACCTCCATGTGAGTACTACGCATAGTCACACTAGCTTCCCAAACATTTGGTTGACTATGTACTAGGATCGGTTCCCCACATATATATGGTATTTAACTTATATGTGTTGGACATGTCCATAGGATCGCTTCCCCTTTCTGCTATAAACCTTGTTGCACCCCATACAAGGATTGGTTCCCCTTGATGTATTGCATCCCTTACAAGGATCAGTTCCCTTTCCCTTACAAGGATCGGTTCCCTTTCCCTTACTAGGATCGGTTCCATTTCCCCAAGGCAGACATAATCCGATCATACCACAGGTGATTACTTAAGATTGGTTTTACTAATAAAAGTTATACCAATACAAAAGTCAGGACTTTGTGAATAGTTCTATCAAGAACACAACAAGTTGTGAGCGGTTATACTCTATCACACATATTGGTTGTTCATCAGATATGCAATGAATAACAAAACCAATAACTCCTGGAAATTTTCTTTTCGGTTCACAAACAAATTTATGAACTTACTTCCTTAGAACACATGTAAGCATTGTTCCCTAGGATGAAATCCTCACCTCATACCCATACATAATCACAATAGCATTCAAATGATTATGGATATGTCTTATCTACAAAGTTTAATAGTTAAGAAATAAACCCCGTATTGTATTCCTTAATACTATGTCTATCTAGAGTTCATATATGCTTCGCAGTTATGTTTTCAATATGCACGACTTGAAAGATACGTTAGGGAATGAAACAGTTCAATTAAAATATCACTAACGTCAAGTGGAAGGATGATTGTTGTCATTGTAACTCCTTGCTTCTTCACATCTTCAAGATTTCTATATACTTGTAATGTCTCATATCCTAATAATTTCAAGCTAACATATACGAAGTTTAACTGTAGTACATAATCAAGCGACTCTTAACATGATTTTTGATTCACTAAAATATGACAACCAAACTTGACATACCAACGCTTTGTGTGTTCAACCGAGCAACGCTCTAACAATCTCCCCCTTTGTCAATTTTAGTGATAAAAATCTTACATCAAATGGATAAACAAATTACAAGAATTCATTACAATTCTATTGATTCCCGATTCAACAACACAGTAAAACTGCTTACATTCAATCCTTGAAAATGCCGATGTTGACATTATAATAACAAAGCTAATACTCCCCATAAGGAAGATATGTAGATATTCAATCCGCACGTCTTTGTTATACCAATCAATATGACATGTTACTCCCCCTTAGTCTGTGCTTTCACTCTTTCGTTTGATAAAACATTCAAGTACCAATGTTCTTTTCCTTAGTGATACTAATTAATATAAAATAAATGCCAGTATCACTTGTTTACTCCATATATTTCTCCCCCTTTTTGTCACAAAAATGACAAAGAAACGAAAAAATAAAGGACAACACGAAAAGAATTTTAAAAATCTCAGAATAGACTTGCAAACCTGTAGAGTTAGGAACGAGGGTTCCACATATCATGTTCTGATAACCAATATCAAAACCGAAACTACAAGTAGTATTATTTTGATATGTTACCAAGGAAACAATTTCCCGACACAATTTTTCCCATTTAGTTTAGCAAACCAAAAAAAAAAAAACTAATCACATTAGTCCCTTTGCTAAACTGATTGTTCAAAAACAACCGCTTAATTCGATAAGACCAAAATAAAGATAAACTCCATTTTTCTCATCAGGTTCTAATTATCCATAAACTTAGACCTTTCAATTTTAAACAAACCAGATACTAGGTTAGTTAACTAGCATTTCCTTGTTTAGGCATTCAATTAGACTTGAATAACCGAAACTTCACTTCGATAAGACAAACTAAGATCAGAATTAACTTAGTTTCTTATCCGGAATCGAATTAGACTAAACAACTCATCTTGTACACATATTATTTCGTTAAGCCATAAATAATTCATACAAACCATCATAAATCAACTTGCATAATTATTCACCTCAACCGAAGTAATTGAAACAACATAGACATTAAAAGCACCGCAATTGCACCGTAATTTTGTAAGCCTAAACCATTGAAACTATACAAAAGCAAGATAACAATAGTTTTTCTTCACCGGAACCAATTGAAATACACACACATCAATTGTACCGAAATTTTGTAAGCCTAAACAATTGATACCACACAATAAAGCAAGATAATAATAGTTTTTCTTAACCGGAACCAATTGAAACACACACACATAAATTGTACCGAAATTTTGTAAGCCTAAGCGATTGAAACCACACAATAAAGCAAGATAACAATAATTTTCTTAACAGGAACCAATTGAAACACACACACATCAATTGTACCGAAATTTTGTAAGCCTAAACGATTGATACCACACAATAAAGCAAAATAATAATAGTTTTTCTTAACATGAACCAATTGAAACACACATCCACACACATCATGGAATAAATATCAATTGAACCTAAACTTTGTTAAGCAAAAAAAAATATATATATATAATATAAACTCAGGCTTTTCTTAAACAGGAAAACAATTAACTAACAAGATTGTTACCTGAAATTTCGCATCCACTTCTCCAATATGAGAGCATCTTCGTCCAGGGAGAATTGATATCGAAATATCACTATGTTGTCATCCTAATGTATAAAAAAAAGAATAACAACACACCTCAAACTTTACGAGAGAAAGGTTGAAATCCGGTTTTAATAATTGCAAGCAAAAGTTGAAAACCGTCGAAACACATATGCTTTGATGCTAAACCAAAACCGATTCAACATATTGTGACTTTTTCACATATTGTTTCTATCATAACCCTTCATAATCCTTTGATAAAGCCTATCTAATAGGGTTAGAACTTAATCCCGCTAAATCAAAAAGTCACCCAAACCATGAGGGTTCACAATAAATTAGATAGAATATTAAGGTAGTAAAACCGAAATCAAACATCCCATAAACATATATAGCAATAAGATAAAATCAACTAAGCACAAGCTATGTAAACCGAAAATTATCACAAGAAAAATTACTAATCAAATAATTTTATTCATAATAGACCAATACAATCAATGAAAGAAATCAAAAAATTGATGTCTATTATACTAGATTAAGTAATACAGCTCATCACTTAATCTTTTAAAAGACTTCTACTTATTTACTGAAGAATCTTCGGAGACTTGATTCTTGGATCTTCTCTTCTCTTTCAGGTGATTGAGTCTTTGCTTCAGAAGATTAAATTTCACAATCGACTTTAAGATCTTTGATTCAAGCAGTTTTTCATTCACAACTGTCGTTTCTAAAAGTTCATGAGTGACTTCAAAATCTCCCATAAGTGCAAACATAAGCTTACGATAAATATGACTCCTTTTATGTTCTTCAGAAAAGTAACACTTGAATTCAACAGGAAAGTTTTCAATTTTTCGAAGTTGAGATTCAATATCAATTGTATTTTCACCCATCTTTGACCGCAGACAAAACCTAGGAGAGTATCGGTCCAAAAGATGATTAATATAAGAATTCAGACTTGATTCCCAAGAATGAACTACCTAATTGTGGTATCTTATTCGCGAAAATATACTCTAGGAAATAACTCGAGTATTTCCGAACCAGTATGACCAAAAGATCATGAAGATTTTACCAAAAATTTTGGTCAAGAACTTCCCAAGGATAGAAATATACTCAAAGTATACAACTACTTTAAATAATCAGGAATCTATTATATTTTTTTCAAATTCTTGTGCTCTTTTTTTAAGAATTCCCCTTTTTATTTGGACCGAGCATGTCAAGGGAAATTCTATAGGCCAACATCAGTCGTTGGTGTGAGCTAATGATAGCTCAGAATTTGTGGAATAGGATCCATCATGATATTTCTGAATGTCTATCCTTTTGAAATTCTTCCAAGAATAAACTTCTTTCATTGTGTCACAGCAGGAGTAATCTGATTTAACAGAGTAATCATCTTGATGATCATAATTGCGACATGAAGTTTTCTGAGTCATGTGATAAGCAGAACTCTTGTACCGATCCAGGAATTTTTTTGAAATATGACATCATCATTTGATGAAATTGTTTCCTTGATCTAATCTTAGACAGTTGATCAACTACAAAGCAGTATGACCTGAAATAATTCACTTCTGTGTGTAAGAGTTGATTAATACGACTGTCAGAGAGATAATCAATGTCACCATTGATGACAATTGATTTTGACCGGATACTAGTCAAAGGATTATCCCTAGAAATCCATATATCATAATTCTTGTGATAGATATAACAAATGGAATCACAATGTTGTATATTAGTTAAGATATTCTCCATATTAGAATCACATATCCTTGTTTTAACTAATATCACTCCTTTGTCTTGAAAAGATTCAAGACATTTAGATTCAGCACCTTCATGAATCAAGAAATCTCTGATGATCTTTTCGGCAGATGGATGATGGATATTATCCTTTAGATTATATTTTTCAGCAAGCTTTCTGAAAAACTTGATCTCATTATAGTCATCTGAATCTGACTTCTTGCCCACGTCAGTTTGTTTTCCAATTAACCCATTATGGTTAATATTGTTGTGTTCCTCTAGTGAACTTACATTACATAGTTGTTTATCAGTTTTTGAAAACAAACTTTCTTTAAGAAGTATATCATCTTCTTGCTCAACGTTAACTAAATCATACATTAGATTTAACTCTTATAGGTTGGATCGCACCAAAAGCATATTGTTAGATCTTTTCGTATTTGCCCGTTCTGATACCAATTGAAAAAGCGAGGGTACCCAAATATACCTCAAGATAAAACTTTTCTTATCTATAAGTCCTTTCTCCGAAAGTGATTGACCATGGACTGAGTTGAGACAATACAACTAATCGGTTCACACTTCGTGTGATCGCCTATGGATACGAGATCGAGACAATACAACAACGAAGTATGTTTACTTGATATAAAGGTTCGGACTTAACCAAACACAATATGATTGCTTATCAATTAAATAGGAATTAACGTTTTTATAATTTAATTTAATTATAATAAAACAATTATAATGCGGAAAATAAAAGTAAATGACACAACAAGATTTTGTTAACGAGGAAACCGCAAATGCAAAAAAATCCCGGGACCCAGTCCATAATTGAATACTCTCAGGATTAAGCCGCTACACAAAATTACACTTAACTTCGTATAGTTGAGACCAAGTAACTAACCCTATAGTTCACCTAGTTTTGTCTTTATTCCCACGCCTCCGACTTATGAATAAGTCACGTACTTGGAACAATCCTTTTGGTTCGTATTAAAAACAGTAAAAGAACAAGAAATATGTTTGGTATCAACTCTATTCAACCAAGTGATATGAGTCGGACAAAGGCTCTTCCGTTTATCTTAACATAAACTCCTTCGTCGGGTCTAGATCTATCTTATGTTCAATCACCCAAAGGTAATCGATTAATATTAAGCCAACAACACCTTTAATCCGAAGAACCGTGTTGATGCCGATCTACTCAATTAATCAATCCAATCTACCACAAGGATAAACCGATTATTAATTGGATCCTCTTTTATCCAAACAAGTATTGTGCACACCAAAGATTATAAAACCCAAGTCAGATCTTCAATATCGTCTTTGTCTTAAAATATTCTTAAATCTTCAATAAAAACCTGCACACAATCACTTGAATCTCTTGTGATCAATCACGCACAGAACGGAGTCTGTTAACAATGGATTATCACAAGATCGTCTTTAGAACTAACAACTGTCTAAAGATCCCTGTCGAAACTCTGAACTAGTTTGAATGAATCTTATATCAGAAGATAAGATTCTCAAGAATAAAAAAACTAGGTGCAATCAGATTTCAACCACCGTTAGTCAATCAAATCAATCGAAAACAAAGATAAACCGCAATTATCTAGTTTCCCACCAACGGGTCGCGCTAGAGCTTCTCAATCCAAAATAATACTTTAAAACGAGCGGACGTAAGAGATTTGACCTAATTAGATTACTCTCCTCTCTGATAGGCGGCTACACCAGTAACAAAGACAAAAGAAGAAGTTTGTTGTTACGAAGAATTAGTTTGCAAGAAAGGAAAACTTCGTGTATTTATAGACAAGAAAGTTTGTACACCAAGGAATTTACAAAACCGAAAATATTCTCAAGATCTTCATTAAAGCACAAATTCGGTTTTCATAATTCCTGGAAACGCTTTGTCCAAAAATAACAATCGAAATCTCTCGGAAAATCTAATCAGTAAATGCACATTATTAATTCTGTATTTCCCTACAAAGTAAAATTAATAACCTTAATTAAAAGATTATTAACTTACTTATGTTTCGATCCTGGGATTCTCTTCCCTTAGCCGTTAAGGAATATCTTTGAACAATTATTGAAATAAGCATTCACAACACGTGTTAAAAGTTTGTCGAAATCTTTACTTTGTAAGTTCTCTTTCACACTTACAACCTTGAAACCGATTTTCCACACTTCCAAACAAGTTTAGAATTGGTTCATCTGACTTTCAAGAACTTTGTGATTGATCAGACCAACATTCAATCACAATCATGGGTTTATGGTTCTACCAAAACAAGTTTCGGTTCTACCTCCATGTGAGTACTACGCATAGTCACACTAGTTTCCCAATGATTTGGTTGACTAGGTACTAGGATCGTTTCCCCACATATATATGGTATCTAACTTATATGTGTTGCACAAGTCCATAGGATCGGTTCCCCTTTATGATATAAACCTTGTTGCACCCCATACAAGGATCGGTTCTCTTGATGTACTGCACCCCTTACAAGGATCAGTTCCCTTTCCCTTACTAGGATAGGTTCCCTTTCCGTTACAAGGATCGGTTCCCTTTCCTTTACTAGGATCGGTTCCCTTTCCCCAAGGCATACATAATACAATCATACCACAAGTGATTACTTAAGATTGGTTTACTAATAAAAGTTATACCAATACAAAAGTCAGGACTTTGTGAATAGTTCTATCAAGAACACAAAAAGCTGTGAGCGGTTATACTATATCACACATATTGGTTGTTCATAAGATATGCAATGAATAACAAAACCAATAACTCCTAGAAATTTCTTTTTCGGTTCACAAACAAGTTTATGAACTTACTTCCTTAGAACACATGTAAGCATTGTTCCCTAGAATGAAATCCTCACCTCATACCCATACATAATCACAATAGCATTCAAATGATTATGGAGATGTCTTATCTAGAAAGTTTAATGGTTAAGAAATAAACCTCGTATTGTATTCCTGGTGTGGAAATGGAAAACACACAAAACTTGCAAGTATACAAGGTCAAGCTTTATAATATAGGGATAAGAAAGAGTTAGTCCACAGGGAGCGGGAGCATACAAGAATTTTCCTAAGCTATCAATGGGTGCAAAGCACTATGGCAGTGAGCAGTGATGGATGAAGGCAGATACAAAGAACTAAAACAGTTAACACAAGATGGCAGCACAGCAAGGATTAGATGGCAGATGATATAAAATAACAACAGCAAGGAACCAAGGCTGTAAGCCAAGGGCAGGGGTGAGATTGTGCACTGACTTTAGTGCACACAGCTTCAAAATGCAAGAACTAAGCAAAACAGTAAAGGAAAGTAACTAAGCAGTGAATAAAAGCAGTGATGGAATTGCAAGTGACTGAAGAAAGGAATTGTGGCTAAGCTAAAGGCTTAGAATCCACCTTGGTGTCCTAGCCAAACAATGTAGTTCTAGGTTGAAATGAAGACCCTAAGCATACAATTGGAATGGAAAGAAAATCAGCTTTCTCAACTAATGTGCTCCTAGCATTGACTGTCTTTTGACAGTACAATCAATCACAAGCACACAGATGAGCACTAATCTCTCCCATTGCTCAAGAAAAACAAGCATTAAGGCTCTAACCTAGCAATTCATCATCCCCAATGCACTAAGGCTTCATTGAGCCTTAGCTGCAGTAACTTAGTTCATGAAAAAACATGTTAACAGCATCAACATTCATTATATGATGAATTCAACACAATATCAACATTGAAGATAAAAATCAAAAATCATGTAACATTCACTATCAACTGTCAGCAATAACTGAAATTGAAATTGCAAAAATAAATTTTTTCATTCTCTTTCTGGCTAGTCCAGAGATCATCCCCCTCTCCCCCTCTACATCACCCCCTTTATATCACCAAATACCCAATTTTTCCGAAACCCTAGCATTGAAATTAGGGTTTTCAATCTCCGAAATTTACCTCACCAAACTTTGAATTGAGTCGCCCCATGTCTTCTCTGCCTCTCTCGGTTCTTCTCCTGCTCCCAATTGCTACAATTGCTCCCTAATTTGAGGTGTTTTATCAACCCTCACTAGGTCAGTTGGGGAGAGAGGTTAAAGCGCTTCGAATTAGGGGGATGGGTGGTCGGGTAATGATGAGATGGAGGGTGTGGTAGTTGGTGTAGGTAGTGGTGGTTGTGGAAGTGAAATAGGTGGTGGTACGGCAAGGTCAAGGTATGGTGGTTCTGTGCAGAGAGGGGGAGAGGAACAAGAAGGGGAGGTCGATAGGGTTAGGGTAGGGAGCTGTTTGGCTAGGTCATAGGGTTCGAGTATTAGTGTGTAGGCAGGAGGTGTATCAAGATGTGTGCCACGAGCTGAAGCCGCTGGATATGGAGATGGTAGGTGGATCGGACGGCTAAGAAAGAAGCAGCTTGTAGCGACCGTAGGAGGTAAATACACGAAGTCTACGGTACGAGATTAGGTTAGGTGTTGTAGTGTTTAGCGGAATCATCGGGATTTGATGCACAGGCGGAGCGACCGTAGGATGCTGAAATGCTTCGATCTGACGGCTGAAATCCGAGACGGGCTTGGATATAGAAAATGGGTTTGGGTGGGGTTTGGGCCTTGGGTATGCCAAGGCCCATATCTTCTTTAGAAACAATTCTCTCTTTAAGCCCACTTCTAGCCTTTTGGTCTTGTGCACGACATTCTTCGCGGCTTCCTTGTGTAATTCCTCCCGCTTTTCACTACTTTCTTCTCTTTTCGCTCCGCAATTCATCCAAACTTTATTTATTACCTAAAAATGCAAAATTAAGTAAGAAAAATATTTATTCTTGAAAACAATGAAAATACAGAATATGGGATAAAATGTAGAATTACTGCGCAAAAGATGAGTTAAATGCCAACAAAAAGGGATAAAATATACAATATTTGGCACTCATCAAATACCCCCAAACCTGAATTTTACTTGTCCTCAAGTAAAACAAAACTAAGGAAATCCTACCTATACCACTGTCGCTGGTCTCTCGAATGCATTTAGCATATGCACTAAGCCTTTTAAACCACTAAGTGTCCCTAGTGGACGAGTTGAAGTCTCGTGAAGGTTTGCTTAGAACGTACCTACAAAGTTCTAGGTCAAAATATAAGCTCAGATTCCATCAAATGTGACATGTGCAACAGTTTAAGCTCACAGCAAAATGGAGATGTCAATCTAGCTATGAAGGCACAATCCTAGCACTGATAACAAAAAAGACATGTGATAAGAGTGTAAAGTGTATCTACACATGTGTAAAGAAAGATCTGAAGTTATGACTACTAATCACCAAGAGATAGTTTCTCAGGCTAAGAACCAAGGTCGAAATCTAGCTAGCTGTCCGGACTTTACGAGAATTGTGAATGAGTTGGAGGTATTTCACAATTACTCGCGTTGTACATCAATGGCATACACCCTCCTTGCTTATTACAATGAAACAACAAAATGACTATTTACATGACTCTTATTTACATTGACTACTCTTTTTATTTTGGAACAAGAGAGATGGAATTGATAAATACTTGATTTTTTGATTTTTCTGATATTTTTTTCTTTTTTTTTTTTTTTTTTTTTTTTTTTTTTTTTTTTTTTTTGAAATTTTTATAAACCTTTTGATACATAACAAAAGGAAACAAAAGATTACATGACACTTTGCAAGAGGTAGCCCTTTTTGATGCACCCAGTTAAATTCGATGGTTGTCTTTCTTAATGTAACCTCCACCTTCTATCCCAACCAACCAAAGAACAAGCTAGTCAAGTTTCGTTCAGTATTCTAAAGTGATTGGCAATCGTAACTTCCTATCAAACACCTTGAAGATCGAGGCCATACATGTATTGGTAGATCGTGCGCGTGCAAATTTCTTATCACTATGTGAATTGTGCTAGAATCAGGGTGCCTAAATATCTAGACTAAGACTCCTAATAATTACATATTTGCACAAGAGTCAACATTTCAAGGTAAATGAGCTCCATTTTTATGATTTTTTTTTTTAATTTTTTTGATTTTTTTTTTTTCAAAAGAAGAAGGAGTTTTTCAATTATGCATATTATCATGGTATCTACTCTATACCCCCAAACCTAAACTAAACATTGTCCTCAATGTTTCAAAATATGGAAAGAATTATAAAACAATATATGAAGAGGAACATGCTGAGTAGAGTAAAAGGAGAGAGAATACCCGATTGTACGGCGAAAGCTCGATTAAAACTCCGTTATTCAAGGCAAAAATCCATCATATTAGGAGTCACAATGGATGAGCACATATACAAAAGGAAATTTAACTAACACATTATCTACAAGAAAATTTGGTTTTTAATGGGATTGGACTTTTTGGGAAAAATTTGGTTTTGTTGGGATGGGAAAAAGACAAATTTTGGTTTTTAGGGAAACTTTGGAAAACTTTTTGGTTATTTAGGGAAAGAGTGGACCAGTTTAGTCCACATAGACGGGTCCTCCAGGTTGGTTGTTTCAATGTCGGGGGAATGGCTCAAGGAATGGCTTTAATCTCTGCCCGTTGACTTTGAAAACGTTCTTGTTGGACATCCTCCAGCTCTACAGCTCCATGAGGAAAAACTGTGCGTACTAGGTACGGACCCTTCCATCTGGAACGCAGTTTTCCTGGAAAAAGATGTAATCGGGAGTCATACAGCAAGACTTTCTGACCAGGAGTGAAGGATTTGCGTAGAATACGCTTGTCATGAAACATCTTCATCTTCTGCTTATATAACTTGGCACTATCATAAGCCTCATTTCTCAATTCTTCCAACTCGTTGAGTTGAAGTTTCCTTTGAATTCCAGCTTCGTCCAGAGAAAAGTTCAGTTCTTGATTGCCCAGTAGCTCGATGTTCTAATTCCACAGGTAGATGGCACGGCTTTCCATACACTAGACGATAGGGGGACATGCCAATTGGTGTCTTATAAGCTGTTCTATAGGCCCACAAAGCATCATTCAATCTAATGACCAATCTTTCCTAGACGGGTTAACCGTCTTCTAGAATGTGCTTAATTTCCCTATTAGAAACTTCACTTGTCCACTCGTCTGAGGGTGGTACGGAGTAGCAACCTTGTGAGTTATCCATACTTGCGTACTAAAGACTCAAAGTACTTATTGCACGAAAATGTGAACCGCCGTCACTGATGATAGCTCGGGGTACCAAAACGTGCAAATATGTTTTCCTTTAAAATGAAAGTACCACCTTGTGGTCATTTGTTCTGGTTGCTATGGCTTCTACCCACTTAGAAACGTAATCAACTGCGACTAGGATGTACAACTTGCTGTCAGACATGGGAAATGGACCCATGAAGTCTATCCCCCAAACATCAAAAATCTCCACAATCAAAATGGGGTTCAATGGCATCATGTTTCTCCTCGAAATGCTTCCTAGCTTTTGACAGCGTTCACAAGCAACACAATAATCATGGCAATCCTTGAACAATGATGGCCAATAGAATCCACACTGCAAGATCTTTGCAGCGGTTTTCTTGGCACTGAAATGGCCTCCACATGCTTGGTCATGACAGAAAGATATCACATCTTTCTGTTCAGTGTTGGGGACACATTTCCTAATGATTTGGTCTGGGCAGTACTTAAACAAATATGGGTCATCCCAAAGGAAATGTTTAACTTCAGCCAAGAACTTATAGCGGTCTTGTCTCGACCAACGTGAGGGCATTCTACCTGTAGCGAGGTAGTTAACAATATCAGCAAACCAAGGAAGGTCTGAGATAGACATCAGCTGTTCATCTGGGAATGATTCTCTAATCATCTCAAATTCATCAATAGACTCTAAAGTTAATCTAGACAAATGATCAGCAACCACATTCTCACAACCTTTCTTATCACGGATTTCGAGATCGAATTCCTGTAATAATAGTATCCATCGAATAAGGCGAGCTTTAGCATCCTTCTTGGAAAGAAGATACTTCAAAGCCGCATGGTCTGTGTATATGATGATCTTAGACCCTATCAGATAAGATCTAAACTTGTCTAATGCGAAAACGACGGCAAGCAATTCCTTCTCGGTAGTTGAATAATTGAGTTGGGCATCATTAAGGGTTTTGCTAGCATAGTATATCACATATGGTAGTCTATCAACTCGCTGTCCTAAAACAGCACCAACAGCATAATCAGAGGCATCACACATAAGTTCAAACGGAAGCTTCCAATCGGGTGGTCGGACTATAGGAGCGGTGGTGAGAAGGGTTTTTAATTCCTCTCATGCCTTCACACAAGCAGCATCGAAATTGAAGGCAACATCTTTGGAGAGAAGACTGCACAGAGGTCTGGAGATTTTGCTGAAATCTTTGATGAATCGCCGGTAAAAACCAGCATGACCTAGAAATGATCTGATCTCCTTCACAGAGCGAGGTTGTGGTAGATGTTGAATGAGGTCAACTTTAGCTTTATCCACTTCAATTCCTTTTTCTGAGATGATGTGTCCTAGAACTATTCCTGAATTCACCATAAAATGGCATTTTTCCCAATTTAGAACAAGGTTCTTTTCTTTACATCTGGATATCACGAGGGTGATGAGTGCCAAATATTGTATATATTTATCCCTTTTTGTTGGCATTTAACTCCTCTTTTGCGCATTAATTCTACATTTTATCCCATATTCTGTATTTTCATTGTTTTCAAGAATAAATATTTTTATTAATTAATTTTGCATTTTTAGGTAATAAATAAAGTCTGGATGAATTGCGGAGCGGAATAGAGCAGAAAAGAAGTGAAAAGCCGGGAGAAATCACGCAAGGAAGCCACGAAGAATGGTGCGCACAACCTCATTTTCTACACACAAAAACGCCTCCGTTCTCAGCCATCAGATCAGTTCTCAGAAGCATCCGACGGTCTCTCCTTCATAGAGCATCAAAATCTGAAGTCTCTGCCAAGCACCACAGCGCTGAAATTCCAAGCCTTCAGATTAGATGGTAGTTCAATCCAACGGTCGCTCCCTTGCTGTTCATCAACGTTTGATATCTCCGCCTTACACTACAACACCTAACCCCATCTAGAGCCGTTAACTTCGTTGTATCAAAAAATCTGACGGTCGCTACCAACCTCATCAGGAGGAACCATCCAATCCACCTACCAGCTTCACATCCCACGGCCCATCTCACGAAACATCATCTCTTGATGGACCCGCCTCACACCCTAGCGACCGAGCACCTACACCCCAAACAAACAGACCCTTCTCCCATTCTATCGAACCCATCTCCTCCACCTTACCCTGCTGCAAAACCACCTCTCCCTGCAACTGTCGCCACCACCTTCTCCACCTCTGCCACCAACTCACTGCCACCACTCCACCTCCACCATCATCACCCTATCGCCCAACAACCAAAACCCATCTCCCCCTAGCCCTCTAGTTCCCTATTTTCTCACTTTTTCACGCTTTTTTTTTGCCTGAATCCCTAGGCGTGAAAAACTGATGAATTAGGTAACCTAGAGTTGCAATTGGCGCATGAGAAGAGATCAGGGAGCAATTACAAAGCATGGGTCGAGTTTAATTTGATGTTGCTACATCAAAGTAGGTAAGAATTTACCAAACCCTAATTGTACTGTCATTGGAGAAATTTGGGGATTTTTATTGTAAACCCTAATTGGGTATTGGGTATAAATATGGGTGTTGGATTAGTGTTGAGGACATGCTGGAATAGCCAGTGTCACCCAAGAGGACTGAACTAGCCAGTGCCTCAAGGGTCATAATTTCTGTTAATGTTTTAGTTCAATTTGATGCTTTGTTTTATGTTCATGTTCCACTTGCAATTTCAATTACTCTTTATGTTTATCATGTCATCAATTACTGTCAACATGTTCTAGATCATCAGTTGGGGCTTAGATGAAGCCTGAAGACCTTGTTGGGTAGCAAAATCTTAGTGAACACTCTTGTAGGTATAATTGAATTAGGATGTTAGTGTTCTTGGTGATCGAAGTCACCTGTGATTGAGTGTGCTGTAAGAAGACACTCAATGCTAGGGGTGAACTAGAGAATTTAGGGACTTAACCATCCACATTTAACTGAAATAGGGAAGTAATGAAGTTTAGGGATCAAACATCACCTGTGATTGAGTGTGCCTTAAACAGACACTCAATGCTAGGGGTGATGCTAGTGAATTAAGCTAATTATCTTCCACTAATGCAGCCCTGGACCATAGGCAGGCTTGAACCTTAACCTAGGTCCATTAGGGACAAGATTTTAGTTCACAAGTAACACTTCCTAGATAGGTTAGATGGTGGATTCAAATCCCTAGTGTTCTTTAGTATTTTACCTCATCTTTGTTTCCTTCTCTTTCACTGCCTTTGGTTATTTGCTCTCTGTCCCTGCCCTTGGCTCACTGCCTTGGTCTTTCTCTTTGCTTCATTTTTATTGCTTCTGTAAATACCATTTTCACTGCCCCTGTAAACACCATCTTATTCATGTTTCATTGCTTTACTTCATTGCTTTGTCTCTTAACTTCACTGCCTGTCACTAGCTCAGACTAGCTAGAAAACTTCAATAGCTCCCTCCAAGTCCCTGTGGACAAACCTTTTCTTCCCATCACTAACTACAATTGATCCTGTGCACTTGCAGGTCAGTTTGTAGGTTCTTTCAAAACCCACCAAGTTTTTGGCGCCGCTGCCGGGGACTCGGTTAGCGGCGCTGTTGTTGTTTTTTTTTTTTGAATTTTGATTTTTTTTTGTTCTACCTTTGTTTGCTGTTCTCTGCATTTGTTTGCTGGTGCAGGTCTTGTTGCTGGCTATCCTTTGCTAGCTAGCTAGCTAACTGTTGCCTGTTGCTGCTAGACCTTTCTTAACCTTGCTGCTGAGCTTGCCAAGCTGCTGGGTTGTAAGAACTTGACCCTTGTTGCTGCTGCCCTGCCTGCAAGCGCTGAACTGAACCACCTGCTGCTGCTGGTGCTCTTGTGCTGCTGTGGTGCTCCTGCTGGTGCCAGGCCAAGAATCATGTGAGCTGCTGCACCTGTTGCTGAACCAAAGCTGCTGCACCTGGTGCCTGGCCAACTGACCCTGTGCACTTGCAGCTTTGCTGAACCAAAGCTGCAGCCTGAAACCCAAAGCCTGCTGCTGGCCTGTTGTTGTTTGAACCTGAACTGGTGATCCTGCTGCCACTGAAGCTGCTGCAGCTGGTGTAGAATAAAGCCCAACTGGGCTGTAAGCTGCAGAAGGTGAAGAAAGTGAACCAAAGCCCAACTGGGCCTCAGAAAAGCCAAAGCTTAGGATGATCCAAAGCCCAACTGGGCTTTTGCAACCTAACTGAGCAGCTGGGCTGTGCTTAAGCAAGTAAGCCTAAACCCATTAAGAGAACCCAACCTGTGGGCTTCCATTTTTAATTTGTGGGCTTGTAATAATTTTTGTTTTTCTTTATTTTTATTTTGGCTTGTAATAATTTTTCTTTTTTTTTCTTTTTCTTTCTTTTATGGGTTTGTAATTATTATTGTTGTTTTTATTTTCTTTTATGGGTTGTGCTAATTTATGATAGGTTAATTAAAAAAAAAAAAAAATTACTTGCTCCCAAAAAAAAAAAAAAAACCAAAAAGTTTTCCAAAATCTTTCCCTAAAAACCAAAATTTTTCTTTTTCCCATCAAAACCAAATGTCTCCCGCCAAAACCAAATTTTTCCCAACAAAACCAAATTTTTCCAAAAAGTCCAATCCCTTAAAAACCAAATTTTGAGCTTTGTAAACTCTTTACTTAGCCTTTGAGCCCAATCATGTCTAGATCTTGGTCTACAGTTGGGGAATACAACAAATCCCTTAGAGAACTTGCGTGTGGACAAACTTCACGTTATGAACCTCCCACAGACCATGATGTCAATAGTTATAGGAGTTATTATGGACATTTTCAAAGTCCCGAGCCTCAATACATGAACCCTAATGACTATTCACACATGCATCATTCGCCACAACGTGAAAATGAACATTTTGCTAGTGCCTCACTCACACAATCATCTCTTGTGGATCAATTAGAAGCTCGAGTCGCAGCTTTAGAAATGCAATCACATGAGGAATCTGTCACATCTAATTTTCTTAGGCAACCTGAAATCTATGCATGTCCCGCATGTGGTAGTTTAGACCACCCTGTTGAGAATTGTCATATTTTGCATAATTTTAGGCAATCTAGAGAAAATCCAAGGTATGAAATGCCCATAAATTGTGAGAATGGTAGTCATTGGGAACATAATCAATCCTTTGAGGGTTGCGATCAATCTTTTATAAACCCTAATGACCATGCACACATGTACCAATCACCACAATTTGAACATGAAGAATTTTGTACTCCCATGAATTTAGACTCCACCACAGAAGCTTTCAAACTCAGTGAGAAAAACTTCGATAGATCTACATCACGAATTCAGGCATATTTAGATCAGATTTTGCTTCACCTACAAAAGGAGGAAATTCATGAGGAAATGTATGTTGTCCCTAATGAAGTGTCTAGTCCCATTCATATAAATGATGTTGAATATGAACCTAATTTAGAGGAACATGAATCGACTAACGACACCACCACTTTTAATGAGGACCAATATGCATGCTACCATGATGATGATTATGATGATTATGATGATGTGTTAGAAGAACATGAAAATATTGTGGAACCTGTTGGTTCAATAACATATGGCTTCTCGCCCTCGACCTTCATGAATGTTGTTTTTTCTGATACTCATTGTAATTCATATGATTTTGATATTGACATGGGATTCGTACAATTATTCTGTGAAGATGAGCATGACATAGGAATAGTTGAATCTTCTGTAGACACTAATATGCATGAAAATATATTTGATGTGTCTGATTCTCTACCTAGGTCACATTGTGATATTTCTCCTGATTTGCCGATGCATGAGAATGAATCTGTTGATGATGTTGATGATTCTAAGTGTGAACTTGATAATTTGATTGATGATTGTGAGCATGGTGTGACATGTGTAGATGATTTAGGAGATTTTGATTTGATTAATAACGATGTGCCTATCGTCCTACATAAGTCACAATCTGATGGCCTTCCACCCAACCTAGATTTAGTTTGTGCCCATATTGTCAAACCGACTTTTCTGAGAGTCCCTAATCTAGGTTTGGAACTGTGTGCTTCCCAAGTCCTCTTGGACTATTTTGCTTCTAAGTATAATATCTTTGAGGAACCACAGTTGGAATTAGCATGTTTGCCCGTCCCTAACACAGTTCATTTTGAGCTAGACCTTGTGCATGATGAACCCCCAAAACTGCGCGATTTTGTTTTCAAAATTATATCTTCTGTAAAATCCAGGTTTGGGGGTAGCTCATTTTGTTTCACAGCTTCACTTGCGTTTCTATCATATTATTATTGTGTGAAGCTGTTGAAATGTCTACACTTTGTCTTATGGATTGATCCTCAACTCTTTAGATTGTTAGTGTATGGTGAATTTTTGTATATAATCCAGTAGATAAAATTTCTTAAAAACCCTTTTGTTCCTTTTGTATATATTTTGCTAATCCAATATGATCTCGGCTGAAATATGTTGGATTTTTGCCTTAAATAACGGAGTTTTAATTCTGCTTTCGCCGAAATCGGGTATTCTCTCTCCTTTTACTCTACTCAGCATGTCCCTTTCCATATGTTGCATTTTAATTCTTTCCATATTTTGAAACATTGAGGACAATGTTTAGTTTAGGTTTGGGGGTATAGAGTAGATACCATGATAATTTGCCATAATTGAAATCGAACTCCTTCTTCTTTTTGAAAAATTGAAAAATTCCAAAAAAAATTGAAAAATCAAAATTCAAAAAAATTAAAAAATTAAAAAATCATAAAAATGGAGCTCATTTACCTTGAAATGTTGACTCTTGTGCAAATATGTATTTTTATTAGGAGTCTTAGTCTAGATATTTAGGCACCCTGATTCTAGCACAATTCACATAGTGATAAGAAATTTGCACGCGCACGATCTACCAATACATGTATGGCCTCGATCTTCAAGGTGTTTGATAGGAAGTTACGATTGCCAATCACTTTAGAATACTGAACGAAACTTGACTAGCTTGTTCTTTGGTTGGTTGGGATAGAAGGTGGAGGTTACATTAAGAAAGACAACCATCGAATTTAACTGGGTGCATCAAAAAGGGCTACCTCTTGCAAAGTGTCATGTAATCTTTTGTTTGTTTTTGTTATGTATCAAAAGTGTTTCCCTGTTAAAATAAAAAAAAAAAAAAAAAAAAAAAAAAACGATGTATATTTCAGAAAAAAATATCAGAAAAATACAAAAAAAAAATAAAAAAAAAAAATCAAGTATTTATCAATTCCATCATCTCTTGTTCCAAAAATAAAAAGAGAATTGTCAATGTAAATAAGAGTCATGTAAATAGTCTTTTGTGTTTTTGTGTTGTAAGCAAGGAGGGTGTATGCCATTGATGTACAACGCGAGTAATTGTGAAATACCTCCAACTCATTCACAATTCTCGTAAAGTCCGGACAGCTAGCTAGATTTCGACCTCAGATCTTAGCCTGAGAAACTATCTCTTGGTGATTAGTAGTCATAACTGCAGATCTTTCTTTACACATGTGTAGATACACTTTACACTCTTATCACATGTCTTTTTTTGTTATCAGTGCTAGGATTGTGCCTTCGATAGCTAGATTGACATCTCCATTTTGCTGTGAGCTTAAACTGTTTTGCACATGTCACGTTTGATGGAATCTGAGCTTATATTTTGACCTAGAACTTTGTAGGTACGTTCTAAGCAAACCTTCACGAGACTTCAACTCGTCCACTAGGGACACTTAGTGGTTTAAAAGGCTTAGTGCATACGCTAAATGCATTCGAGAGACCAGCGACAGTGGTATAGTTAGGATTTCCTTAGTTTTGTTTTACTTGAGGACAAGTAAAATTCAGGTTTGGGGGTATTTGATGAGTGCCAAATATTGTATATATTTATCCCTTTTTGTTGGCATTTAACTCATCTTTTGCGCATTAATTCTACATTTTATCCCATATTCTGTATTTTCATTGTTTTCAAGAATAAATATTTTTATTAATTAATTTTGCATTTTTAGGTAATAAATAAAGTCTGGATGAATTGCGGAGCGGAATAGAGAAGAAAAGTAGTGAAAAGCCGGGAGAAATCACGCAAGGAAGCCGCGAAGAATGGTGCGCACAACCTCATTTTCTACACACAAAAACGCCTCCGTTCTCAGCCATCAGATCAGTTCTCAGAAGCATCCGACGGTCGCTCCTTCATAGAGCATCAAAATCTGAAGTCTCTGCCAAGCACCACAGCGCTGAAATTCCAAGCCTTCAGATTAGATGGTAGTTGACTCCAACGGTCGCTCCCTTGCTGTTCATCAACGTTTGATATCTCCGCCTTACACTACAACACCTAACCCCATCTAGAGCCGTTAACTTCGTTGTATCAAAAAATCTGACGGTCGCTACCAACCTCATCAGGAGGAACCATCCGATCCACCTACCAGCTTCACATCCCACGGCCCATCTCACGAAACATCATCTCTTGATGGACCCGCCTCACACCCTAGCGACCTAGCACCTACACCCCAAACAAACAGACCCTTCTCCCATTCTATCGAACCCATCTCCTCCACCTTACCCTGCTGCAAAACCACCTCTCCCTGCAACTGTCGCCACCACCTTCTCCACCTCTGCCACCAACTCACTGCCACCACTCCACCTCCACCATCATCACCCTATCGCCCAACAACCAAAACCCATCTCCCCCTAGCCCTCTAGTTCCCTATTTTCTCACTTTTTCACGCTTTTTTTTTGCCTGAATCCCTAGGCGTGAAAAACTGATGAATTAGGTAACCTAGAGTTGCAATTGGCGCATGAGAAGAGGTCAGGGAGCAATTACAAAGCATGGGTCGAGTTTAATTTGATATTGCTACATCAAATTAGGTAAGAATTTACCAAACCCTAACTGTACTGTCATTGGAGAAATTTGGGGATTTTTATTGTAAACCCTAATTGGGTATTGGGTATAAATATGGGTGTGGGATTAGTGTTGAGGACATGCTGGAATAGCCAGTGTCACCCAAGAGGACTGAACTAGCCAGTGCCTCAAGGGTCATAATTTCTGTTAATGTTTTAGTTCAATTTGATGCTTTGTTTTATGTTCATGTTCCACTTGCAATTTCAATTACTCTTTATGTTTATCATGTCATCAATTACTGTCAACATGTTCTAGATCATCAGTTGGGGCTTAGATGAAGCCTGAAGACCTTGTTGGGTAGCAAAATCTTAGTGAACACTCTTGTAGGTATAATTGAATTAGGATGTTAGTGTTCTTGGTGATCGAAGTCACCTGTGATTGAGTGTGCTGTAAGAAGACACTCAATGCTAGGGGTGAACTAGAGAATTTAGGGACTTAACCATCCACATTTAACTGAAATAGGGAAGTAATGAAGTTTAGGGATCAAACATCACCTGTGATTGAGTGTGCCTTAAACAGACACTCAATGCTAGGGGTGATGCTAGTGAATTAAGCTAATTATCTTCCACTAATGCAGCCCTGGACCATAGGCAGGCTTGAACCTTAACCTAGGTCCATTAGGGACAAGATTTTAGTTCACAAGTAACACTGCCTAGATAGGTTAGATGGTGGATTCAAATCCCTAGTGTTCTTTAGTATTTTACCTCATCTTTGTTTCCTTCTCTTTCACTGCCTTTGGTTATTTGCTCTCTGTCCCTGCCCTTGGCTCACTGCCTTGGTCTTTCTCTTTGCTTCATTTTTATTGCTTCTGTAAATACCATTTTCACTGTCCCTGTAAACACCATCTTATTCATGTTTCATTGCTTTACTTCATTGCTTTGTCTCTTAACTTCACTGCCTGTCACTAGCTCAGACTAGCTAGAAAACTTCAATAGCTTCCTCCAAGTCCCTGTGGACAAACCTTTTCTTCCCATCACTAACTACAATTGATCCTGTGCACTTGCAGGTCAGTTTGTAGGTTCTTTCAAAACCCACCAGAGGGCAAGATGCTTCAAATATTCGTCAAACGAGGAACCAAAAACAGAGAAATCATCCATAAAGATCTCGAGAAAACTATCTATCATGTCAGAAAAAATGCTCATCATGCAACGCTGAAAAGTAGCAGGTGCATTACACAACCCGAAGGGCATACGTCTATAAGCAAACGTCCCAAATGGACACGTGAATGTAGTTTTTTCCTGATCTTCTGGAGCAATGTGAATTTGGTTATAACCGGAAAAGCCATCTAGAAAACAGTAGTGACTGTGTCCAGACACACGTTCTAGCATTTGGTCAATGAAAGGGAGCGGGAAGTGATCCTTCCTTGTTACTGTGTTCAACTTCCTGTAGTCGATGCATACTCGCCATCCTGTGGTTGTACGAGTAGGGACTAATTCATTCTTGTCGTTCTGAACTACAGTAATGCCTGACTTCTTAGGCACAACTTGAATGGGACTAACCCATTTGCTATCGGGAATTGGGTATATGACACCCGCATCAAGTAGTTTCAGGATCTCTCCTTTGACTACATCTCTCATGTTAGGATTAAGTCTCCTTTGCATTTCCCTCGATGGTTTGGCATTCTCTTCAAGGTTAATGTGGTGCATGCAAATGGTGGGACTAATTCCTTTGAGATATGAGATGGTCCATCCTAAGGCCTCTTTGTGTTCCTTAAGTACTTCTAAAAGCTTACTTTCCTGTTCCGTGTCTAAACATGATGAAATAATGACAGGTAAAGTATCAGAAGAACCTAGGAATGCGTACTTCAACGTACTAGGCAATGTTTTCAATTCAAGCTTGGGTGGCTCAACAATAGATGGAATAAGCTTGGAATCAGAGAGTAAGGGTGGTTCCACTTCATATTTCCTTTCAGTGACGTCCATTTGAGGTACAGATTCGAGCAGAGATAGGACGTCACTACAGTATGCATCATCATAGGAATCTGAGTTAAAGTTCTCCATACATGCTTGAAAGGGGTCGACGGATAGAATGTTAGTCAACGAATCTTGCATTAATCCTTCAATCATATTAACTTCATGCACATCATCATCATCAAGATTCACAGGTTGTTGACTAATATCGCACACATTCAATTCTACCGTCATGTTACCAAAAGACAGTTTCAACACTCCATTACGACAATTAATGATCGCGTTGGACGTAGCCAAGAAAGGACGTCCTAAGATGACAGGAATGTGACAGTCTGGGTTTTGTACAGGTTGAGTGTCTAAGACAATGAAGTCTACGGGAAAATAGAATTTGTCAACCTTGATCAAAACGTCTTCGACCACTCCACGAGGAATCTTGACAGATCGGTCTGCCAGTTGTAGAGTGATAGATGTTGGTTTCAACTCCCCAAGACCTAATTGCTCATAAACAGAATATGGCAGTAGGTTAACACTTGCACCTAGGTCTAATAACGCTTTATTGACCGTGTGTTCTCCTATAGTGCAAGAAATTGTTGGACATCCTGGATCCCTAAACTTGGGTGGAGTTTTGTTCAGAATGATGGAACTCACCTGCTCAGCTAAGAAAGCACGTTTTTGCACATTGAGCTTGCGCTTTTGAGTACACAAGTCTTTGAGGAATTTGGCATAAGCAGGGATTTGCTTGATTGCTTCAAGAAAAGGAATGTTGATGTTGACTCTCTTGAACAGATCTAACATCTCATTATAATGGGTACTTTTCTGTTGATAGATCAATCTTTGAGGAAATGGGGCAACAGGAGAATGAGTTGGAAAAGGGACATTCACAGCAGTAGAATTGTCAGGCTTTCCAACTTGCTCAGATTCTTTGGTTTTCTGGGGTTGTGGAGACAGCGTGGAATTTGTATCAGATTCATTAGGTTCGCCCACGTTGTTCTCGATGACTTTACCACTTCGGAGGGTGGTAATGGCATGGACTTGATCGGGTGAGGTTTCAGTGCAGGACGTTGTGCCTGTTTGAAATATCCTCTTTGGATTTTGTTGGGGTTGGCTCGGAAGTTTACCCTTTTCTCTCTCACACATTTGATCCATCTTTTGATCTAGATTTTTCTGACTTTGCATCAAACTCTGGAACATTTCCTCTAGGGTGGATAATCTCTTGTCGGTATTGTGTTGAGGATATGATTGTTGTTGAGAGTTTGATTGTTGTTGAGGGTTTCTCGGGTGTTGATAACCTTGATTGTTCTGATATCCCTGATTGTTTTGATAGCTCTGATTGGGTTGAGATGGTCCTCCCTGAGTGGGGCCTTTGGACCATGAAAAGTTAGGGTGGTTTCTCCATCCTGGGTTGTAGGTCTGTGAATAAGGGTTATGCTCTGGTTTTTGAAACATGGCATGTGCCTGTTCAAGCCTAGATTCCTGGACTGCAAGCAAATCGGGACAATTTTGGAATTGATGGTTGGGGTCGTTACAAGCAGCACAAACAGACGAAGCGACATGTTCTCGGAGAGTAGTGGTGGAAGGTTTTGAATGTTTATGTAGTTCTAACTCTTCTAATCTCCTAACTATTGATGCCATGTTTGCTCTTCCCTCGAAATCCGCTTCAATCCTAAAAGCCTTTGCTTCGGATGTAGTCTTTCTGGTTTCTCGGATGGATTCCCACTGTTGCGTCTTTTCAGCTACTTCAATCAAGAAGTCCCAAGACGCATCAGCAGTTTTGTCTACGAATAGACCATTACACATCGACTCAACCGTTGTTCGGGTGGACACATCTAGACCTTCATACAAAATTTGCACAAGTCTCCATTTTTCAAAACCATGATGGGGACATTGGAGCAATAATTCATTGAATCTCTCCAAGTATCTAGCTAAGGTCTCACCTTCTAATTGCACAAAGCTATTCAGACTTTGACGAATTGTCGCAGTCTTGTGATTCGGGAAAAACTTTTTGAAAAACTCCTTTATGAGGTCATCCCATGTCATGATGGATTGAGGCTGTAAAGCATAGAGCCAGGCCTTTGCCTTATCTTTCAGGGAGAAAGGAAAGAGCCTTAACTTTAGGGTTTCGTCGGACATTTGAGTGAAACGCAGAGTTCAACAAATTTCCTCGAATTCTCTCACGTGGTGGTACGGGTTTTCATTCTCAACACCTCTAAAAATAGGAAGCATCTGTATTGTGCTTGATTTCAGCTCATAATGGCCATTAGCCTCGGGTAGCACAATACAAGAAGGTTGACTGGCTCTAGTTGGGTACATATAATCCTTGAGGGTACGGGGTTCTCCCATTGTTTCTGGTTGATCTGGACTGTCTCCCTCAGAACTTAGAATTTCGATAGGTTCGTCTGGGTTAATTCTAACAAGTCTGTTTGTCTGGTCTCTGTAGGTCACAATCATGTCCTAGTAGGTACCTTAACTAACATGTTGGTCAGACAGAGCAATCGGAAACAATTTGGCCCACAAGGGTTATGAAGATTTGGTTTTGAATGGGTGTTGGACTAACAAGGGATTTTGGTTTTTGGTTTAAAATTGGGCTTTGGAAAAAAAAAAAAAATTTTGAACTAAACCTAGCATAAATTAGCACAACTCATAAAAGAAAATAAAAACAATAATAATAATTACAAGCCCATAAAAGAAAAATAAAAGAAAGAGAAAAATAAAAATTATTACAAGCCCAAATAGAAAATAAAGAAAAAGAAAAACAAAAATTATTACAAGCCCAAATATAAATACTTAAATACAAGCCCAAAGAAATTTAATGAGGCCCAGTTGGGTTAGCTCATGGGTTAGGCTTACTTGATTTTTGGAGGGAAGCCCAAATTTGGGCTTTTTATCCCCTTTTAGTTGCACAGCCCAGTTGGGCTTTAGGATCGTCCTAAGCAGCTCACGTTCAAGCCCAGCAGCAGAGGGTGCACAAGCCCGGCAGCAACAGAGCCCAGCTCAGTTGAAGTGGTGAAGCCCAGCAGTAATGGTGGCACAAGCCCACCTCAGTTGGATGAGCCTAGCAACTTGTTGAGATGCAGCAGCCCAGTTGCTTTGGCTTGGCAGCAGGCTTGGCAGCAACAGGCTTTGGCTTGGCAGCAGCAACAGCAGCAGCAGCAGCAGCAGCAGCAACAACAGCAGCAACAGCAGCAACAGCAGCAGCAGCAGCTCAGGTAACTCTGCAATGATCAGGACAGCAAGGAGAAGAAATTCAACACACAGCACCACTCCCCGGCAGCGGCACCAAAAACTTGGTGTGGAAATGGAAAACACACAAAACTTGCAAGTATACAAGGTCAAACTTTATAATATAGGGATAAGAAAGAGTTAGTCCACAGGGAGCGGGAGCATACAAGAATTTTCCTAAGCTATCAATGGGTGCAAAGCACTATGGCAGTGAGCAGTGATGGATGAAGGCAGATACAAAGAACTAAAACAGTTAACACAAGATGGCAGCACAGCAAGGATTAGATGGCAGATGATATAAAATAACAACAGCAAGGAACCAAGGCTGTAAGCCAAGGGCAGGAGTGAGATTGTGCACTGACTTCAGTGCACACAGCTTCAAAATGCAAGAACTAAGCAAAACAGTAAAGGAAAGTAACTAAGCAGTGAATAAAAGCAGAGCTGGAATTGCAAGTGACTGAAGAAAGGAATTGTGGCTAAGCTAAAGGCTTAGAATCCACCTTGGTGTCCTAGCCAAACAATGTAGTTCTAGGTTGAAATTAAGACCCTAAGCATACAATTGGAATGGAAAGAAAATCAGCTTGCTCAACTAATGTGCTCCTAGCATTGACTGTCTTTTGACAGTACAATCAATCACAAGCACACAGATGAGCACTAATCTCTCCCATTGCTCAAGAAAAACAAGCATTAAGGCTCTAACCTAGCAATTCATCATCCAACAATGCACTAAGGCTTCATCTGAGCCTTAGCTGCAGTAACTTAGTTCATGAAAAACATGTTAACAGCATCAACATTCATTATATATGATGAATTCAACACAATATCCAACATTGAAGATAAAAATCAAAACATCATGTAACATTCACTATCAACTGTCATGCAATAACTGAAATTGAAATTGCAAAAATAAATTTTTTCAATTCTCTTCTGGCTAGTCCAGAGATCATCCCCCTCTCCCCCTCTACATCACCCCCTATTTATATCACCAAATACCCAATTTTTCCGAAACCCTAGAATTGAAATTAGGGTTTTCAATCTCCGAAATTTACTCACCAAAACTTTGAATTGACGTCGCCCCATGTCTTCTCTGCCTCTCTCGGTTCTTCTCCTGCTCCCAATCGCTACAATTGCTCCCTAATTTGAGGTGTTTTATCAACCCTCACCTAGGTCAGTTGGTGAGAGAGGTTAAAGCGCTTCGAATTAGGGGGATGGGTCGTGTCGGGTAATGATGGAGATGGTGGAGTTGGTGGTAGTTGGTGTAGGTAGTGGTGGTTGTGGAAGTGGAATAGGTGGTGGTACGGCAGGGTATGGTGGTTCTGTTGCAGAGAGGGGGAGAGGAAGAAGAAGGTGGAGGTCGATATGGGTTAGGGTAGGGAGCTGTTTGGCTAGGTCATAGGGTTCGAGTATTAGTGTGTTAGGCGGGTGTATCAAGATGTGTGTACCACGAGCTGAAGCCGCTGGATATGGAGATGGTAGGTGGATCGGACGGCTAAGAAAGAAGCAGCTTGTAGCGACCGTAGGATGTAAAATACAACGAAGTCTACGGTGCAAGATTAGGTTAGGTGTTGTAGTGTTTAGCGGAATCATCGGGATTTGATGCACAGGCATAGGAGCGACCGTAGGATGCTGAAATGCTTCGATCTGACGGCTGAAATCCGAGACGGGCTTGGATATAGAAAATGGGTTTGGGTGAGGGTTTTGGGCCTTGGGTATGCCAGGCCCATATCTTCTTTAAGAACAATTCTTCCTCTTCAAGCCCACTTCTAGCCTTTTGGTCTTGTGCACGACATTCTTCGCGGCTTCCTTGTGTAATTCCTCCCGGCTTTTCACTACTTTTCTTCTCTTTTCGCTCCGCAATTCATCCAAAATTTATTTATTACCTAAAAATGCAAAATTAAGTAAGAAAAATATTTATTCTTGAAAACAATGAAAATACAGAATATGGGATAAAATGTAGAATTACTGCGCAAAAGATGAGTTAAATGCCAACAAAAAGGGATAAAATTATACAATATTTGACACTCATCAATTCCTTAATACTATGTATATCTAGAGTTCATATATGCTTCGTAGTTATGTTTTCAATATGCACGACTTGAAAGATACGTTAGGGAATGAAACAGTTCAAGTCAAATATCACTAACCTCAAGTGGAAGGATGATTGTTGTCGTTGTAACTCCTTGCTTTTCACATCTTCAAGACTTCGCAATACTTGTAATGTCTCATATCCTAATATTTTCAAGCTAACCTATACGAAGTTTAACTGTAGTACATAATCAAGCGACTCTTAACATGAGTTTTGATTCACTAAAATATGACATCCAAACTTGACATACCAACGCTTGGTGTGTTCAACCGAGCAACGCTCTAACAATCTCCCCCTTTGTCAATTTTAGAGACAAAAATCTTACATCATATGGATAAACAAATTACAAGAATTCATTACAATCCGCTTGATTCCCGATTCAACAGCACAGTAAAACTGCTTACATTCAATCCTTGAAAATGCCGATGTTGACATTATAATAACAAAGCTAATACTCCCCCTAAGGAGATAGGTAGATATTCAATCCGCACGTATTTTTTATACCAATCAATATGACATGTTACTCCCCCTTAGTCTGTGCTTTCACTCTTTCGTTTGGTAAAACATTCAATTACCAATGTTCTTTTCCATAGTGATACCAATTAATATAAAATAAATTCCAGTATCACTTGTTTACTCCATATATTTCTCCCCCTTTTTGTCACAAAAATGACAAAGAAACGAAAAAATAAAGTACAACACGAAAAGAATTTTAAAAATCTCATAATAGACTTGCAAACCTGTAGAGTTAGGCACGAGGGTTCCACATATCATGTTCTGATAACCAATATCAAAACCGAAACTACAAGTAGTATTATTTTGATATGTTACCAAGGAAACAATTGCCCGAGACAATCTTTCCCATTTAGTTTAGCAAACCAAAAAACAACTAATCACATTAGTCCCTTTGCTAAACTTATTGTTCAAAAACAACCGCTTAATTCGATAAGACCAAAATAAAGATAAACTCCATTTTTCTCATCAGGTTCTAATTATCCATAAACTTAGACCTTTCAATTTTAAAGAAACCAAATACTAGGTTAGTTATCTAGCATTTCCTTGTTTAGGAATTCGATTAGACTTGAATAACCGAAACTTCACTTCGGTAAGACAAACTAAGATCAGAATTAACTTAATTTCTTATCCGGAATCGAATTGGACTAAACTGATTGTTGTCGTTGTAAATCCTTGCTTCTTTACATCTTCAAGACTTCGCAATACTTGTAATGTCTCATATCCTAATACTTTCAAGCTAACCTATATGAAGTTTAACTCTAATACATAATCAAGCGACTCTTAACATGAGTTTTGATTCACTAAAATATGACAATCAAACTTGACATACCAACTCTTGGTGGGTTCAACCGAGCAATGCTCTAACAGTACCTCATAATCTTTTATATGATTAGGATGCTTCCTTGTTCTTGTTGACCTTCTTGGAGACCCTTCTTGCTTATTTGAGTCTGAAGAGTTACTCCCCGTGTCATTTGTAGTATCATCATCAACCGAAGTGTTGCACATGTCATCAATTGGAACCATTAGAATTTTCTGAATTTTCCTCATTCACGGCTACGGTTTCATCATTATCATACTCCAAAATGGTGACATCGTTAGGAATTGTGTAATATGTTAATACCTCATCGAACACCACATCTCGAGAAGTAATACACTTCTTTGTTTTTGGATTCATACATTTCTACACTTTCCTACATGGATCATAACCCACAAAAATGCACTTTCTTTCTTTTGGGTCTAGTTTAGTTATGTTACTTTTAGGAACATGTACATAACAAATAGATTCAAATATACGGAAGTAACTCACATCGGGTTTTTTATTGAACAAAATGTCAAATGGATATTTTTCAGTACTGACCATGATGGTAATTTGTTAATCACATGACAAGAACATTGCATTGTTTCATCCCAAAGTTCTCTAGGAAAATTTTTATCGTGTAACCATGATAAACTCATTGTGGTAAGATGTGCGATCTTTCGTTCTACTACACCATTTTATTATGGATTGTTTGGGTATGTTATTTGTCGACAAATACCGTGATGGCTACAATAGTAAGAAATTCATCTGACATATATTCACCTCCATTGTCAGTTCGCAAGCATTTTATTTTCGTCCCAAACTCCTTCTCTACTATGTTTTTGAACTCCAGAAACTTTGAGAAGGCTTCACTTCTGCAGTGGCGGAACTAGACTTTGATTATGGGGAGGACTTGACTCTTTTCTTGGGATGGCTTAAGGGTAAAATTTACAAACATATAATGGCCCAACTCAAAAAGGGCTATGAAAAAAATGTCTTTTTCCAATCTTGGGGCTGGCTTGAGCAAGCCCTAGTCCAAGGGTAGTTCCGCCCCTGCACTTCTGGTTGGTCCTATTACATCTGAATGTACTAATTCAAACATCCTGGATGAACGATTAACTGAATTTTTTAAATGGAAGACGATGAGATTTAACGAATTGGCAGTCTTGGAAAATCACATCATGTTGTATTCTGTCCAGATCAGGAATACCTTCAAGTAACTTCTTTGAAGAGATTTGTTGAAACAACTGGTAGCCTATATGGCCTAATCTTGCATGCAGATAGATGCGCGATCATTGAGACTAGCATTCTCTACAAAAGCTTCACTTGCAGTCATAAAAAATAAGGATTCTTTTTTCTTTCCAGTAAACAGAATATCATCACTCAATGATTGTATATTCTCAATAATCTTTATATCATTTTTACCAAAAAGAACATGCCTTCCTGACTTGGTAATCTGGGGAACAGATAAAAGATTCTTCTTAAGTCCTGGCACATGATAAACATCTATAGCTATGTTATCACAGTTTTTGTTGTTAACTTTGATATTCAGCTTCCCTTCATTCACCACTGGATGCACTGAGTTATCAGCGATATCAATAGCTCGTCCTCCATTATGTCTACGAACTGACGAAAGTAAAGATGCATCTCCAGTTGCATGATAAGAACAACCATAGTCGACACTCCATTGCTTTGCATATTCAATAAAAACATTAGCGTGACACAACTTCTTAGTTTCTTTCACTTCAGTAACTTCAATTGAAAAACATTGCTCCCACTTTGGGTTATTTTCTTGCTACTCATGAACTGCATTTGCCTTTTCATCCGCAAGTTTTGCATAACATCTCTGCTGGGCGTGACCTCTTCTTCCACACCTGGTGCACTCAAGCCATTCTTCAGGTTTTGTTCGACAATATTTTGCTACGTGATTAGGCTTTCCACACTTGTAACATTGAATTTTTTTGTTCTTTTCTCTGAACTCCATCTCACCATTATTGTACTTTAGTTTCTCTTTGGTAAAAAGTACATCTTATGAACTTTGCTTTTCTGACATTTGTTTTATTAATGCTTCCTGGATAGAAAGAAGATTCTAACTCAATGATAGATGGTTGAGTTGTCCACCCTTGTACTGAAGAAATAAAGGGCATGAACTCCTTTCTCAAACAACGAATGATATGATGCCGCATCCGATCTTCACTAATTGGATCCTTCTCATCTAATTCTGAAATTTCATAACAAAGATTTTTAACTTTCAGAAATAAATCAGAGATAGACATACCTCCTTGACTTAACGTTGCAAGCTCATTTTCAAGAAATTGTAGTTTGGCGATAATCCTTCTTTATATTTACCTTTTAAGATCATCCCAAATCTTCTTAAAAAGTTAAAATTAGAACATCACAACCTCCCGTTGGAGATACTCTTAGACTCTGTCTGTGGTATTAAGTATTAACATAAGATATATAAAGTGCTATTGCATTCTTAGAGAGAACACTGCAAAATACCTTGTTAGACTTTCGGGTATCATGTGATACCGGATGTATAATTGTTGGGGTGCCTAATAGTGTCAAAGGGTATATTAGTCACCTAATTATATAATTAAAGATAAAGGTTGGGTAAACTATCCTTTTTGGATATTAAAAAATTATCTTAAATATCCCTGGACATGTAAACAGTATCAAATATCATCAGTCTTTTACACCCAGGAGAAATATTTTAAGGGTTATTTAACCAATTTTGTGAATTTATATGTTAGTACTTCTTTAATATACAATACACGAACACACTTCTATATTGCAACTGGTTTATACTGAAACCTTTAATCCAATTTCACGAATTGCTGTAGTAGTAGTAGTCGTATCTCTGATCAAGCACAGAATCATCTTATTCTCGATTGGTAAACTATGAATACGATTGCTGCCAAAAATTAAATTATAAGTTGGGAAAATGACAAGCACTTTTTGCTAACTCAAACAAACATAAGCAAAGTCTTTAAAAAATCGGCTAAAAAAACTCTTACTCATTCGGTGTCCTTTGTGGTTACGGAGTACCAGGTCTTGTAGTACTTGTAATCCCCCGTACAATTTTTCACAAGATGTTCAAGGAAATGAAGCTGCGTGTATGAGGCTGAAGGATTGCTTCCACTACTTTTGAGCAGCCCAGACCATCATTATCCCAAAGTATCTGGATGGGAGCTTCATTTCAAAATCGACCAAGTAAGGTGCAAGCGCGCCCTAGCAAGTCAAAAAACAAAGACTGTCCAATGTCTTGTTCCGTTAAACCGAGGCCTTTCGATCCGGTAAAACAACCCATTTGAACCCAACTTCTCTAGGTAATCCCTAGTGACTGTAATCTCCAAAGCAGGTTTCTGTTTTACCAGTGCATTAATCAAGTTAATGAAATACGTAAGTTGTCAACATGTTGTTGATTACTTGAAATCATAGTTAGCATATAATCAGTCTACAAGGAATAATAACCCGCGGAAATGCAACTCCAAACAGATGTGAGCACAGAACTATAAGTTAGAACTAATATTATTACATTACATGCACGCACTTGTTAATTGCAAATGGTTAATAACATGAACTCTCAAAATTTATACTGAAAGCCTAAATTTAATTCCACGAATTGCTTTAATAGTGGCCGTGTATCTGATCAAGCTCTTTCATGTCAGAATTTTCTAGGTACTCACTCAATCAGTGTCCTTGATATAGAGTTCACAGGACTTGTAGCACTTGTAGTTCCCTGCAGCATTTCTGCGAGATCTTTCAACGAAATTATTAAAGCTGTTTACGTGGGGGATTGCCATTGTTTCTGAGCATTCCGTACCATTCTTCAGAGAATGTCATGTCCGCGCCATAGTAAAACTTCATAGCTATTTGTAATCGCAAAAGTCTCCCAATGAAATTCATCATTCTTTATATCAAACCCCTTAATCCAATTCCACGAATTGTTGTTGTAGTAGTCACTTTTCCGATCATGCCCTTTCATGTCATAACTGGTTTATCCCCTCTAATAGTCCATTTTATTGATCCCGTTGGATATTTTAGTTTTCTGCATATTTTAGTTTTACTGGAAGTGCCTTCTACCCTTTAGGTCAGAACAAGTACCTAAAATTTCAGCAAGTGCATCTCGGAAAACTTTTTGTTATCAACTGACAAAACAATATTCTGGCACGTGTTACATACTTGTTTGCACGTGTTACATACTTGTTTGCATACAAGACCGTGGCAATCTCCCGTAGGAGATGAGCATTCTATTTTCTCTTGATTGCTAGCTGAAGCGGTTTTTGTTATGCAAACAAGTATGTATAACATGGACGAATATTATTTTTGTCACTTGATAACAAAAAATTCGTCGACATACATATGTTGAAATTTTTGCATCTTTCTCATGGATCCAAGGAAAATAAGGTTTTCAATAAAACTAAAATATCCAATGGATCAGTAAAATTGACTATCATAGGGATAAGAAGAAGCCAATGAAGCTTGTTCTGACCTATAGGGATAAGTAAAAATTTTGGCATATTCCTGTGTACATGCCAAAAAAAATGCCGTTTGGCATGCCATGTGGCATGGCAAATAAGATTGCCCACTATTGTAGATATGGTAAATTTGATTAAAAGCATATATTTAATTGTGTTGAGTCTCTATTCTGTCGTGTATATCTATATGTCAGTACTGGCATATAGACATATGAATTTGGCAGTTTGACATATTCATAGTAGGTGCATTTATGCCAAATATCAAGTTTTGGCATGTACATAGGAATAGGCCTTAACGAAAGCACACTTCAGTTTCAAACAAATCAAATCAAAAGAATCCCTGGATTATGGATTTTGAAACAAATCAACCTATTGCATGATCCAACCAAGATACACATAACTTTCTTGTAAAGATACTTGCCAAGACTTGCATGTTTCAGCTTTTTGAGTTCCTGGTAAGATTAGTAAGAGCAGATTATCAACAAGATCATACCGTTCTCCGTAGTAGATTCAGATCTGGAAGAGAAACAACAAAGAGAAACAAATAAAACCCTAATTAAAAATATATTTTAGTATTTTACCTCACGTTGAGCCAGTTTCCACTTTTAAAGTGCTGTCTACGGTTTACGGGCTCGTATCTAATGGATTGGTCCGTATCCACCAATTCAGTTCGTATCCAATGGATCGGCCCTTATTCACTGTTGAAGTCCGTAAAGGTGGTACCGGTACAGGTTGATGCAGCTAAAGACCAACCGGTGCCTCAGACCATTTCATGCGAGATCCTGCAGAATTGAGATAGTTTCGACTTTAGAGTTTTACTTCTGGAGCTGGTTGAATAAGTTTTACTTTAGAGTTTTAATTCTGGAGCTGGTTGAATAAGTTTGTAATGCAGCTAGTGAGCTAGGATTCGGAGAAACCTGCACTTGCTATTCTGAGTAGTGAAGATTGAGAACCTGCTGAAGTTGCCAGGAATGCAGGCACAAAAACTATCACGGCATTTTTCTATTCAGTTAACGGGAAAATGTCTACACTGAAAACAAAGGCAGCTTCAGAGAATCAGAGTAAACGGAGTACATTTCTAAGGAAATATTGCATTTGAAATCACGTCATTTAAGAAGTTTCTGTCAGACTGCAACCTTTAAAAGAGGTTGGCACTTAATACACACGTTGACATAGTTTCTTACATTTCTGTATATATAGCGATAACAATAAAAATATATGACGCTTGTCACATAGACTTCAACATTCTGCTATTGGAAATGCAGAACCGATCTTGTCATTCCCTAATCGATAGCACTTGATGTTGACAGGGTAGGGTCCGATTTGAATATGGTTTTCCTCTCCACCAGCGAAGAAACACAATGTATACAATGCAATTTAAACTCAGGACTAACTCCAACGAATGTGCTCGAGACAGCCTTCAGAACACCATTCCATGCAAACTGAATTGCAAGCAACTGGGTTTCAGAGTCCGGCTGCATACACAAGAACAAAGAAATGAGAATTCAACTAGTGTAACAGTTTACGTTTCTGCAGGCGCAAACACCAAGTTATATCGGGAAACACACTGTTGCAGCAAATGTAGAATTGATAGCGAAATAAGATTACCAATTTTCAGATTGTAATAAAAAAAAGTTTAGAACTACATATGTGGGTGAAGACAAAACAACATTGGTAACTAGTCACTACCAGATGATTTTAAGTTTGTACGGCATTTAGTACATTTTAAACAAAACAACATCTGTAACTTCTTTTAAAACTAAAGAGGAGGGGGGAGTTGTTGCTTAATCGGTTCATGGGATGGAAGTATCAGAAATTAATATTAGCAGCAGTCTTCCTAAATACATGGTTACAGTTGGAGAGTACAGTTATAGTTTAACACAAGATTAACATGTCAATAATGTTCTTCTAATGACACTAACAACAAAAGAAATACTGCAGTTTAAGTCACTTACGGTTTCCCCACGTCTTCGTGGGAAAATATAACCTTGATAATCAACTCTTCCTTCTGATTCCTCTAGGTAGAACTGCAAAAGGACAAAAAATACAAAATTGCTAGGAAAGACGACATATGTTAATGTTAAGATGCAAGATGAGCATGACACTAACAACAAAGAACAGTGATATAGGAACATAAGAAAAGTGTCATTCCAACTCTAACCTTGGCAAACATTTGTTTACTCTAAACCCATAGTCCGTGCAATAGTCATGTTTCAGTTAAACTATAATTGCACAAGCTTGAACATCATACAAATAATCAGGAAAACATCGATAAGATAATATTTACAAACCTGAAGCCAGTTGTGGAATCCTGTCACTTGGTCTTCCCCTTGAGTCTTGATTTCTCCAACAAAAACATGTTCAAAAGCAGATGAACTACTGGAAGAACCTCCTCTTCCATAAAGACCAAACCATAAATCACTCAACATTCTCTTGAATTCTTGGTTATCATCAGAAACGATGCCCTTGCAAGTGAGATACTTGTGAAGATATTGGATTGGTCCAGTTCTACTAATCTCCTCTATAAATGCAGCTTCCTCTTGCTTCTCTTAAGCTGAGACTTGTTCTTTAGACCCTACAACGGGATTGTAATTATCCAAAAGAGAACAGAAACGAGAATAAGTAGGCTTCCTGAATATGTCTTCACTAAGCCAATCAAATAAACTTCCTTGTGCGATATCATCGTTTTGGTACACTTTCTTCCCCTCACCACAGACAATCTCATAGTCCTTTCCTGGCACTAAACGGTTCGAATCAAGTTCCCAAAGCTTATTACAACCTTGTGAGAGATCAGCAAGCTCTTCTCTTGATGGTTCGATATTAGAACCATGGCCAACATCATCCGCGTATTCTTGCTCACTTGGTGGCCGATTATATCCATGATTATGGTCTTTCCATATCTGCCAAAGCATAAGTAACAGAACATCAGAAACGAAATAAGAGCAAAAGAGATTACCAGTTAAAAGTTTATTTTCAGTGAGGTAGTAATGCGAACCTGAGGCCTCCTTGCAGGTTTTTTCCCAACAGTCTCCCACCCTTCACTATTTTCCTCTTGTTCCTCCTATTGTAAACAAAATAGGATTACTCGGCATTTTCAAGAATCAAAACCCAAAACAACAAATTGACATGACTAAACAATCATATTCCACCTTTCTATTCCATTTGTTCTGGTTACAATCAGTTTGAGCACCTTCATATTGGTCATTTCCCCCATATGCAGCCTGCAGTTGAACCACTTGATTAGCTGACACATGATCGGCATTTTGAAGCCTAATACGATGCATGGAAAAAGAACAGACCTTCTCTATATTCAGAATGTACTAAAAGATTTTGAACATATTCAGTAGACTCAAACTATCACAGCTATCAATACGTGCTTACCTAATCAGTCTCTACTCATGTACAATACGAACATAGGAAATCTGCACTAAAGGGTGTTAAGATCACAGTAGTTAATAAAGAGGAACATAGGAAATAATGTTAATAAGATGTAAAATGATGCAGAAGAAGTAATGGTAAATAGGTTTACAGAGGAACCCAACCTTAAGATCCAGGCTAATAGAGGATCCTAACCTCAAAATTACACTTAACCGATGTCTTTTCATTGATTTGAATATCTCCTTAAATAGAGATTACAAAATATATCTGTATCCCTACTTAAACCTTAGATCCTCCATGCTAGGAAACAATCCCACTAATTCCAAACATAACTCAAATATCCAAATGACCACTAACACTCGCTATTCAATGACTAAACCAATTCAAATTGTTCTTCTCACTTTAAGTTGTCTTACGGGTGTGAGTGGATTCCCTGGTCTTTGGGAGCCTTTAGTTATGTTTAGAATTAATGGCATTGTTGCCTAGTTTGTAGGATCTTTGGTTTAAGTACAGATACGGATATATTTTGTAGTCTTTATTCAAGGAGACTCTGAAATAATAATAATAAAAAAGAAAAAAGGCATCTTTACTTAAAAGGAATAGCACTTGTGTTATTTTGAGGTTAGGCCCCTCTACTACCGTGTATCTTGAGGTTGGTTCCTCTTTAGACCAATTTATCTTTACTACTTCTCCATCGTTTTTCATCTTAATTCAATTACTTCCTATCCTCATCATTATCAACTACTGTGATCATAACAAAGGAGTTTAAATATATCGAACTGCCTATTCAAATCAACTAACTGACTCAAGTCGGAGTAGTATTTTTCCTTTATAAATTTACCAACATCATAATTTATTATAAGCAGACCAAGAAAGTGCTAAAATAAACCAAGCAAATTACAACAATGAGGTAAGAAACTATAAAGAAGAAACCTGTTGAGAATGTCGCCCTCCAGCACTCTCCCATTCCTCACTTCTTTCTTCTTTCCTGTCTACCTCTTCCTAGACAAATTTCACAAATTTCTATCAGTATAACGTCCAAAACAATAACATACCAAAGTATCACATTTATCAGTATCTTTATTAATGGCAGTTTATTAAACCAACCCACCTTCCAAATACCCACAATTATCTATATAAATTTGCTAATCCCCTGATAAAACCCTTCATCTAGCTTTCCGCATTTCTCAATATAACATCCAAAAACACGAATTAACTATCACAATCATCATCATTCTATCTTTTTGATGAGAGTTTAAACCTAAGTTCCAAACACCCACCAGTGCCCAAGTTTTCAAAATTAGATTATTTTTTCATCCTTCCGACAAACAAAAGTCAAAACACGAAGAAGATCTCACCTTCCTATTCCAACCTTGACTACGATTTGGTGGTGTTTTGGTTGTTGTATCTTCCTGATCATCATCTCCAGAGACAACTTGTGCCCATGTTGATCTAGATCTTTCATCTCTGTCTTGACCATTAGAAGATTCTTCTTTGTTGTTGTTGTCTCGATCACCTAATGCTACATCCAGAATACCCTTGATCAAACCCTCCATCTCTTTTCTCTGTAGAATTCTGAAAGTCAGGAGCAGATTCAGATAATGAGAGAGACTGAAAAGTACAAAGAGGATGATTGATGGGTGTACAATAAAAGCAGTTGATTGGCGGGTAGTGGCAGTTCTGTAATTTCAAATAAATATCTCGTTTTTGCCGACAAGAAGGGTTAAGGTGTGAACGTGGGACGCCAAATCTTGATGCAAGGTCTGGTATGATCTGACGTGATAAATATGTAAACGTTGGATCTCTAATAAGAAGTCAAACTTTAGAAATTTGGACGGTCCAGATATAATCAAAATCCACTGAGATAACTCGAAGTTGGATCTAAAGGGGGTAATGATAAACAACAACATGATTTTACTAAGGGGTGTTTTCTATTTCAGCTGACTCGGTTTCTGGATCTGAGTCAGATACACATATTACCCGACTCAGAATTTACCCAGAAATCTGACTGGGTAGGGCTGAGACAGATCCAATGAGTAAGATTCAGCAGTATTCGATGCAGATTAGTCAGAAGGAAAACATACACCACCTGCAACACATTTCAGATAGATATGTAATTGTGTTTAGCATTCTATTCTCTGCGCGAGCAGAATCTCTGGATGTCTGGAACTTGATTCTGTTGATTTGAAGAAGAACCGAGATGAAAGAAACAAACTGAGTAAGTGATAGTGGTGCTACATGCCTGCAAGTAGTAAAGAGAGATAACATCGTTAGCCAAAATTCGCCTTTTACTCTCGCATATCCATTAACTTGTTGGGAGCAAAAGAACTTTGAACTTGCGTAAATTACCTAAACAAATTCGCCTAAAGTACTCCAAGCTTATGAAATGATCTTTGTGATTTAGGTCGTCTGTGTAAGCCGACCTTGCCACTGGGCAGAACTTTAAGAGCAGGACAATATTCAGCGGCTAAATCAATCCAAAGATCTTTTCCAGAACAAATACTTCGATAACTTTTAGTAAACACTGACTTCTGTCCTGTCACAGCAACAATACTTATTACCCCGGTCTGAATTCTGGAGCACTTGCTCATAAACTTCTGCCACATACTTCCATGAACAGATTAAAGCATTACCAGTACTGCAATAGTAATGCAGTTCTGGATCAAAAATTTCCCTGTTCAAAGAATACGATTATCAGGTATTACTCAACTTTAGACAACACTGGAATGAAATATTCATTTGTACTAGTTGATCTGATTCTAGAGAAACGCTGTTTCCTCGTTACAGCACGGAGAATTTACATTGCAAAAAGATATTTGTTTGTGGCACAATGACTAAGTTAGTCGCGAACAAGCATCAACAAGTACATGAGGGACAAAGCAAACAAAAAAAAAAATCATAACGGAAGTTTAGGATTGATAGTCGAAGAACTACTTTACCAGACACATGAGGGGCAAAGCAAGTGTAAAAGAACCCAAACTGGAGAGAGGCAAAGCAAAATCCCTTGTAGCATCTGCAAATTTAAAGGCATAAAAACATAATCAGCCATAGTTCTAATTAATTGTAACAACATAACAATCAATTGTCCCTTCTCACATTTCTGAAATCAATCTCAAAGAAGGCAAATGACAGTTATATAAATGAATCTTCCCAATAACTTCTTCCATTTTGCATTAGGATAAAATCTGAAATATGCACTACAAAGAAAAGTAACTGTGTCACATACTCTATTTTACATTGCAGGCGAAAGTTGTGCAGTTTCTGCAACCGATCATTCCGTCAGGAAAGCAGCAATGCAGCTTCGGATGAGTCTCAGTAGTCTAGATTTTGTTATATATATTCTCCCATACAAATAAGATTAACGGAGCATAAGGTGGGAGGCTGCAGTTCCGACTAGAAAAGCAAGTGTCAATGTTACGCCTCAACTTCTTGACCAAAAGAATACTCAATCTTCTCCAATAATTGGGTGTCATGACCAAACTGCAGGCCTTTAACCCGTGGATAGCTGACTGACAAATAACTGTACTACTAATTTCATTTCCCAAGAGCCAAAAGATTGTGATCACATATTTCTGATAAATAACGCTGGTTCTTATCCCGGTAAGACATATCTTTTGCTATGTAATCAAACGTAATGTGCATGAGAAAGTCAACCACTATGGCTTCCCCTGGTGACTCTTTCACAATCTCTGCATCTTGCAGTGAGTCCCACTTAGTGCTCTGCAGTATCGTATAAGTAACATGATCAAATGGGAAAGACACTAAATATAGCTTATGTCCCCACATCAAGGCCATCTGCGGCAACCCATGCCTACGAAATTGAGACAGCAATGTATTTACCGTTACGACATTTGGAACAAATGCCATCTTAAGTAATTTTGCAGTAAGTATCATAGCACGCTCTAGTATGTCACAGCAAACACCATTCACCATGGTATTGCATGTAACTGTATTAGGAATAAAACCCGATGCAATTAGCTCATCCAGCATCCTCACAGCTTGAACAATTTTACGGCTACTACAAAACACATGGATCCATGTATTGTACGAGATAATATCAGGCTGCCATCCGCTATCCCACATCTTAGCTAGGAAGTCCTCAGCATTTACCAGGTCGAAGGCCTTAATATATCCACTAATCAAAGTATTGTATGTGACTATATCTGGGTTCTGTCCGAATCTGTGCATGAAAGTATTATTTGCCGCCTTCATACTACCCTGTTTGCAAAACCCATTAATAATCATATTAGTATTAAAAATATCTGGAATAAGCCCATTTTGTCTCATTTCTTTCTCCAACTTCAACGCATAGTCCACTTTGCCACAATTACAGAAGCCGCCAATTAAAGAGTTGTAAGTGAAGTTGTTCGGGGTGATACCTCTTCTCAACATATCTTCAAAGGCCTCGTAAGCCTCCTCCATACGACCTGCATTAGAAAGTCCATCTATAAAGGCTGAAAAGGCGACCACATCAGGACATATCCGTCTACTCTTCATCTCACCCCACAATTTATGCGCTCTTATAAGGTCTCCACTATTGAAATACCCATCTAGAAGAACAGTAGAAGCAACTCTATTAATCGGAAATCCCTTATTTACCATTTTATCAAGAAGCTCCCCGGCCTCTTGAAGCATTCCCCTATTTGACAAACCCAGAAGAAGAGAACTGCAAGTACAGGACGATGGGGTTAAACCAAATTCCGCCATTGACCTATACACTTCAAAGGCTTTATCTTCTCTCCCTGCTTTACTATAACCAGCAATGATCGAGTTAAAAGCAACAACGCTTGGAGGCATTCCCTTTTGGAGCATGTCTTGTAACAACCCCATCGCATCATCTAGTTGACCAGCCCAACATAACCCAGCAACTGAAATATCTGTCAAAGGAAACAGACCTGCAACAGAAACATTCCCCAACAATCTCTCACCATCTTCTTCCCGACCAAACTTGCAGTGCCCGTGGATCATAGTGTTTATAGTTACACCATCAGCAGGTAGACCTTTCACCTTCTAGTCGAATCTCCCGAGCCTTCACATACCCATTAATGAGCGTATTATAGGTGACGGTAGTTGGATTAATATCCCTCTCCTGAATCTGATCGAACAACCTTCTTGCTTCTACCATGTTTCCCTGCTTACAGAAGGAATCGATAATTGTATTAAACGTAACCACATTCGGACCGCAACCATTTTCAATCATTTCCCTCACCCACGCCAAAGCTTCAGAAGATCGTCCGTCAGTACAATAAGTCTTGATCAGAATGTTATACGAAAACGCATCTGGCTCACACCCAAATTTACCCATCAGATAAAACAAACTCACCACCACTTGAAAACACCCTTCCCCACAAAACCCATCCAACATAACATTAAACTCATTAGTTGAAATCCTCGGCCCTTTGACAACCATATCTCTGAACAAACTCCAAACAGTACTAAAATCACCAACAGCAATCAACATTCTGAAAAGAATACCCGTAGCAGACAAACTCGGTACCAATCCCTCCTCCCTTATTTTATCCAAAACCACCAATGCATTCCTAACCAAACCAGCCTTCATAAACCCCCTCATTAGCGAATCAAGAACCGAAAAATCAGACTCATATAAATAGTGTTCGCGTCTCTTCCACATTAGATCAATCAATTCACGGCTACGATCTACTCCAATTCTCTTCACCACAACACAAATCACATCTTGTGACAGATACCTCATATCTTGTGAAGCTAAAACATGAGCTAATTCACAATACAACCTAATGGAGCTATCACTACCAAAATCAGAATCATTTACACAAACAAATTTAAAAAATGCCAGCGACAAAATTGAATCATCGAATAATTTCATAATCTCTACAAGATTAAATGGCCAAAATTGATTATCACCTAATGAAAAATCCCTCAGAACACAACCATGTCCATGTTTAATAATTTTCGACAAACCAATAAAAATCTTTCTTTTCTCATTGGAATTAATACAAACACCTGATGAACCACCACAGACATTATTCTTAAACTGATACAGAAAACAATCCTTTGATCTTGAAGATGATGAATAGTTTCTGGATTGACCCATGTTGACCATTTTTCTTATCCAAATTAGGGTTTTTGAAGGAACACAATGAGAACATACCTTGTTGATTAGAGAAGTTTGCTGCAAATGCAGATGCACCACCATAGTTGATGCTGCTGTACACTTTAGCAATACCTGCACTAGTCATATCATCAAGTTATTGATCTAAATCTGTGCATTACCTGCCTCAGTTTAGCAAATTTTCAGTATCAGAAGAAGAAGAGAAATGGGTTTTTGAGAGGGAGAAGAGAAATGAGGGTTTAAGTCAGGTAAGTTTTTATTAGTTCTAAAAAATATCTGGAACAGAATTGGAACCAAAAAAAAGGTGACATTTTTATCCCAAGTTTCAGTTCCAATTTTCTTCAAATAGTCTATCTTTAAACCCATTTCTTGTAATTCACAAAGCTCTCACCTTTTGTTTCACCAATGGCACTCAATCTCTCATCTTCACTCTGTTTTCAATTCAGAACTCCAATTTCAGCCCCAAAACACCAAGAATTCAGCTTCAATTTCAATTCTACTCCACTTATTCATAGAAATGATAGGAAGGTGGTGACTTGTGGTTTGGGTGGTGATGATATGTTAGGTGATTTTGGTGCTAGAGATCCATTCCCAGCTGAAATTGAGAGTCAGTTTGGTGATAAAGTATTGGGTAGTGGTAATACAGAACATAAAATTCTTATACCAAATATCTCTGCTCTTTCACTTTCTTCTCAGGAATCTACTCCGCTTGACCCTTCACAGCCTCCTCTTACTAAGCAAGTTGCCCAGCAGCTCCTAAGAAAGGTAAAAAACACAATTCCGAAAAGTCTCTTTCCGGAAATCCAAATTCAGTTGCCGGGTTGTCTCTGGTTGCTGTTTACGAATGTGAAATTTTGTTTGATATCTTGAAAATTGAAATGCACCTGCATTTGCTGCCATATGGGCAATCCAAAGGTGAATGGGGCACGATGTTGAGCCCGTGCATCGTCTGCGCGAAATGCAAGTGCAGCATTGGCAAAACTCTTTAAAATTTTGATGTGATTTTGAATGTTTCTGTAGGTTATTGGGTGGAGATTGGCGGAAGATGATGGAACAGGTATACTAAGACTGCAATGTCTATGGAAATTGAAAGATTACAAAAGTGGGATTGAGCTTATAAATAGGATTTACAATGTTGCTGCGGCAACTGGGTATTACCCGGACCTTCATTTGGAACAACCTAATCAAGTCAGAGCTCAAATTTACACTCCTTCCATTGGTAAGTAAAATGCTTCAAGTGAACTGAAATATATAGCATTCCGTGATTTCGTATGAACTATGCTAGGATGTGCAGTGTACCAATTGCTTGCATTATGATGGGGATGGTGGCATAATGCTCATCTTGGGATGGTGCATCCTTTGGGTGTGAATGCCATTCTAAGGGTTATTATTGCTCCATTTCACCATCTGAGAGTGAAATTTGTCATTCCAGCCTTGCGCACTCTGATGGGTTTGCTTCTTTTTTTTTCTTTTCGGAATTTGGTTATTGCAGGTGGACTAAGTATGAATGACTTCATCTTAGCTGCAAAAATTGATGACATCAAGACGTCGGATCTTGTCCCTAAGAAAAGAGTGTGGGCGTAGTCAGATACGGCTGGTATGGGAAGAAAAGGTTTGCGCTCGTTGGCTGGTAATATCTGCCTGTTTTCTTTTGTCAACTCCTCCTTGAGATTAGCAGAGTCATCATGAGACTAGCAGAGGCATGTAAAAGTAAAGTTTTGATGCATATTTGTCACATTGACAAATCAATTCTAGATCAAACACTGTATGAGCCATGAAGTTTCAGTAAAATAGAATTTGAAAACTTGAAACTAGTAGTGTCTTCTAAGACTGTTTATTCTTACCCCTCTCGGCTACACTTGTATTACCCTTTTCCACTCCGTTGGACTTTCATCCGGCGGGATTGGAAACCTCATGGACTCCTTAGTGTTTCGATTGTAATAAAAAATGCTGTCTGACCATTGTGATTGTAGGAAGATTAGATTTGTTCCCGTAAGAGCTTCAATAGAAAGGTCTGCATATCCACCCCAATGGGGAGGCATATCAATCAGTCCATTTAATGCTACCATCCGCAACTTCATGAAATGTCCATAGAGAAATTTCAAGTTCATGTGTCCAACTTGATATCGCTATGCGTCCATCAATCTCTGTTAGCTCAACGGATTGTGACCGCATCCACTTAAGTTGAGAGACGAAATCAGGAATTGGGAGAACTCTGAACTTTTCAGTTACAATGTCAAATCTCATTATTAGTTCTTCTACTTGATCAGCATCTGGTTCAGTATCCCGGAATCGCCAATAAACACAACCATCTACATAAAATGGAACTTCACGACCGATAGCAACCGCATCGATTCTTCTCCATGCATTATCATTTTTCCCAACAGTAAACACTTCAACAACTTGATCATCTTTAGGTCTTTTCGGTGATATTCTTTCACACCAACTGTACTTACAACCCGAAGTACCTGATATCCAGATAATTACATGTTCATGACTCTGCGGATTAAATCCAAACGCAATGCGCCTAAATTTCCCGCACCCTTTATTAGTTTCGAACCAATGTGATATTTCTCCGGTTACAGGGTTATAAATGAAAAATGCATCATGCCTGTTAGATGTAAAACACAGTAAACCACTCACAGTTTGTCTTGGTAAATATTTTGGTAACGAATAAAGCGTATACAAACCACGATCGATTACTAATTGCTCAACACTTTCTAATCCTCTATCTGGTGAACAAATTTTGAGCACCAGAATTCCTTCTTCTTCTGCTTCTTCGGGAAATTCTTCAGCAGGTTGTATAATTTTCATAGACAGTAATAGTCTATGATGACTGGTAACAATTCCTTGACGATGCAGTAATTCTTTCAAGTACTTCCATCGCATATAGAGTTCTCTAACCTGTTCTTCTACATTCATAATGTTCCAGGACTCATATTTGTAATAAACCCAATTCTCTCACCTTTTGTCTATTTCGTCTCTCATCCGAGGTCCAAGGTGCTGATAAATTAAACCAGTTCTCGTATGTTTTTTTCTTCACTTTGGATCCGTCTTTAAGAAGTTTTTTTAAATTATCATTACCGACTGCTTTTTCGAGATATCTTATAGCAGCGAGTGTTTCTTCGAGATCGCTATCTTCTTCTTCTTTTAGACTAGTGCTGTGTGTACATATTTCATCATCGAACATGTGTATATAGATACGTGAAGAGCATGCAGACAGTCATCAAAACACGATGACACACGCCCATAGCTAAGAAGCCTATCCCGGCGACGTTGGATCTTTGCCCGAACAAATCTGAGGGCAGAAGTTAAAAGATGTACCGAAAACACGATGTACTGCGGAGCACCAAATAACTCCCGAAGAGTTACTTTATGTCATCCCCAAAAGAAGCTAAGATCAACGGTGAAGAGAGAGTTAACTGACATGGACGTGACAGGGGCAGAAGACACTTGTCTGACACGAGCAGGCGCCTCAACTACCCGCATTAAACACTCTGAGCAGTATACGTGTCGATCAACCCGTGGAACGAACGAGGATGGCTCCGCGTGATCAAGTAATGAACGAAGACCTCCGCGTGATGGACACAAAACACAAGAAGATAAGGTTCCAACGGCCCTCAGAAATGGGTCCCATATTCTAACCCTATAAATACCCCCTCTCCACCAAGAGTGAGGGGATCGGAAAAATCAGGGAGAGAATGAGGGAGAAAGATTGTGAGTGTAAGTTAGTCCTTTACAATATACAGACCTATGTAAACTCCAAAGTCACTCGACTATCCCTGTAACCATCAAGTATATAGTGAAACAACAACCCCGTGGATGTAGGCCTTAGTGCTGAACCACGAAAATCCCAGTACTTCTTTACATTTCAGCACTTTATATTCGCCTAACGTTCCTTGAGTTTTACTTTTATACTTCGTTTTCTTTATCTTCCCCTGCGTAAATGCCCCTCGCGATGTTATTAGATGAGGCTATGATAAAACCGAGGGTTTTGAGCTAAGGAATCAATGCAATTGTATTATTAGTGCGAGACGGTACCTAGAGTGCGAACATTGTTTGTGAACATATAGATGCCTTCGTGATTTACGTGTTCACAATTTGGCGCTAGAAACAGGGACTTCGTCCCGGTAAAAGATTTATCTTATCCTGTAATTTCATATTAAATTAGCATATGATTGCTCTATTTCATTGGCTCTGGCAGTATCTGTCGAAGCAATTCAAACTGGTTAAAAGATTTATTGCTTAGATCCATGGATTTACATTTTTTTAGATCTTGTACGGACTTGTCTTTCCGGTGGGTTTTTGAAGATTTTCGAAAAGACCTATGTGCATTTTCAAAGGGATCCTTTCACGTATCCACATACCTTCAATGAACCCGCATTTTTAAAAGTTCTCTGTGGCCCTCGGGCAGTTTTTTCCTGTCTTGGAGTAATGAATTTCGTAAACTAACCCTATCCGCATGTACATTTCTGTTTCTCGCTGTTTGAAATTCCCTTGTGCAGAAAGAAAACGACGGCACGATTGAAAAGATGCAGGAAGCAGGAAAATCCAAAGCCTCGTCAAAGGAAGCACCAAGGGCTACCCCGGTCATCACCCGGAGCAAGCAGAAAGGAGACAGAGCCAAAATAACTAGTCAGAGACAGGACACTGCGGAAATCATTTCGCCTATGAACGCTAACTCCGTTGCAGCCGCGGCCCTCAGAGCAGCGACAGCGAAGTACAGTACGGCAGCGGAAGCCCCAAAGGCTGCGGAAGCCATCAAAACTCTTGTTACGAATCAATCTCACCAACCAAAAGAAAGGGTGGATGAATCCAGAACACATCAACCCGCGCACCCGCCAACCTTCGGAATGCCATCAACAAACGAACAGAATTAAACTGTGCCGGTGGGCACTCCGCCCGATTTAGAAAGGCCAAAAATCGAAGCTGAACCTCCACCACCTTTAGTACAAACCATATAAGAAGGCGGCACCATGGCCGTAGTAGCACGAGCGGGGACTCCCAATCAGAGGTCAAACCAATCACATCGACTGATGGCTGAGCTTGAAGAATGAAAAAGAGCCAGCAGGTTTACGCAGATGTTTTAGTTCTGCTGGCCAGAGAAAACCAAGATTTAAAAGACCGGATGGCCCTAAGCATGAAGACCAGCCAGCAACTTGACGAGGCAAATTCAAAGGCACCAAAACCAAATCGAGACCGAAGAGTCATCGTAGCAGCCAATAGAGACACGGCTAGGGGAAGTAGCACATCTGACCCAGATTACAATGACGGAGAGTCAGACTATCACGAGCAGAAGAGCGTAGGGCATCACCGCGCGATGGAAGAGCTACGTGATGAAATGATGGCCGAGATCAGGTAATTAAAAAGTAGACAAGGCGGGGGAAGGTTAGAAGAGGTCATGAGAGAGGCTAACTCCACGCCCCTAACTCATCGCCTCGCCAACACCCCTATTCCGCTGAAATGCCCTGTCCCGACGTTCGAATGCTATGACGCCCCGTACTCTGTAGATACTTCCCGTCAAGCCTGAAGGTATCGGCATTGTCTTGGTTTGATAATCTGCCGCCAGACTCCATCCACTCCTACGACCAACTCGCAGAAAAGTTCTTAAGAACTTACATGTACAACAAGACTGTTAACACCGGAATGGATAAGCTCTTTTCACTGGCAATTGGCTACAAGGAAACCACGAGGGAATACACTAACAGATGGCACAAGATCTTCCAAGCCATAGGAAGTGTGGACCTAGTGGTAAGTATCAACTGCTACAAGTGGGGATTAGACCGAATGAGTCCACTATTTGTTGAGATTCATGGAAGCGTGCCTAAGACAGAGGAAGATCGTCGAATAATTATTGAAAAGCACGCTCGTCTTGAAGAAATCCAGCGTGAAAACCCGAGGGCGTATCCGCAGAGGTCTCACCGTACCAATTCGGCAGAACAAACCAATGGGGACAAAAGGAATTGCTCAGTGGAGCGGCCTCACGAAGACAGGAAGGAGCGAAGGGATGAACGACGAACAGGCGACCGAAAATTCGAAGATCAAGTTTACACGAAGCTCAACGCTAGCTATGCTCGTATCCTGCGAGAGATCAAAGGAAGGGAAAACCTGGAGTGGCCATGGTCTAAGGGAAAACAGCCCCCGAGAACCGAGAAGTCTAAAGATTACTGTGAATATCACTGCTTCAACGGACACCAGACCGAAAAATGTAAAAACCTCAAAATAATGATCCAAAAATTAATTGATGCTGGCGAGCTCAAACATTACGTACGAAAGGATGTCGCCGAGGATAGATCCAAACGAACCAAGCCAGTCCAACTTCCGGAAGGGAACCGCACAATCAACACCATCTCATGTTCTGAAGCCGCAGGGCCCTCACTTACAGCACAGATAGGAAAAAGGTTACGGAAGCAGTTCGAAGACCGCTGCGAATTGTATAAGATCGATGGGATAGAGATGGACGAGCACGAAGAGTGGATGTACTCACCTATTATCTTCGATGCTGAAGATATCGAAGAAGATATGGAAGACCATAACGACCCCCTAGTCCTCACACTACCAGTGGCTGGATGTAACCTTAAAAAAATCCTCATAGACGGGGGAAGCTCAGTGAACGTTCTATTCTACGACGCATTCAAACGAATGAAGCTCCATGAAGAACATCTAATGACCTCTTATTACACCATCTACGGATTCAATGGAGCACCCACAAAGCCATTGGGAGACATCGTGTTGCAAGTTGACGCTGGACCCATGAAATTAGAAACATGATTCAGCGTGGTGGACGCCCCATCCCCCTACAACGCCATTATTGGACGAAAATGGTTACATAAACTCAAGGGAGTGGCGGCAACGTACTACCAATATCTCAGATTCCCAACACCTGAGGGAGTAATGGAAATCAAAGGAGATCGGGTATCTGCAAGAGAGTGCCAAGCCACTCAGGATCGTATCAACAACGAACAAGAAGAGCACCGAAAAACCCGAAGAATTAAAAATAAAGAAACCGCGAAAGAGAAAGCCATAGACCTGTTCCTCAAGGAAACTACAGGAAAGGGCTTGACAAAAGATGATAATGTACTAAACACAGAGACAAGTAATTCAGCAGCCAAAGAAGGACAGAAACATACCAAATAGCAATCAAAGAACGTCCCAGTCCTTGGAGACCCGAAGCCGGTGTTCACTCCAGTAGAGCCCGTAAAATAAATCAACATAGGAACGGAAGAAAACCCGAAGATGATCAAAGTAGGGACCACAATGGACGAAAGAAGAGAAGATTCTCTAACCAAATTACTTAAAGAATACGCGGATGTATTCGCCTGGAAGCTAGGAGATATGCCGGGGATTGACCCGAAAGTAATCCAACACGAGCTACGCATCAAACCAGGCACGCCCCCGTTCAGGCAAAAAATTAGAAAAGTTGCACCAGAGTATCATAAGGCAGTGGAAAAAGAACTTCGGAAACTAATAGACGCGGGATTTATCAAGGAAGTCAAGTACCCTACATGGATCTTCAACATGGTCGTCGTTCCTAAGAAAAATGGAGGGGTTAGAATATGCATCGATTTTACTAACCTCAACAAGGCATGTCCAAAGGACAGCTATCCCCTGCCAAGCATAGATCAGCTGGTAGAAGCAGTAGAAGGATATGAAGAACTGTCATTCATGGATGGACATTCTGGCTACAACCAAGTATCCCTGGCAGAAGAAGATCATCCACACACAGCGTTCTACACCCCACATGGCCTTTATTGCTACACTAGAATGCCCTTCTGACTTCGAAACGCAGGGGAAACATACCAAAGAATGGTCGATGCTATCTTAAGGCCATGGATTGGTAGTACCTTAGAAGTCTACGTTGACGATATGCTCGTCAAAATCAAGCTGCGCAAAGATCACCACCAGGATCTGAGAGATATCTTCGAAGCAATGAGAAAACATCACATGAAAGTGAATCCAGAGAAATGTACTTTCGGTGTCACCTCGGGGAAATTCCTCGGGTATCTGGTAACAAAAAGGGACATTGAGGTAGACCCAGTGAAGATTCAGGCCATAGTAGAAATGCCATCCCCGAAGAATTTAAAAGAAGTGCAGAAACTCAATGGGTCCATAGCAGCCTTAGGCAGATTTATTGCCCGATCCTCGGACAAATGCAAACATTTCTTCAATATTCTCAAAAAAAGGGAGCAAGTTTGAATGGACCGCAGAATACGAAGAATCCTTTCAAAAAATCAAAGAACACCTAGCTTGAATTCTGATCCTGCAGAAGCCGGATCCTGATGAGGTTTTGGCATTATACATAGCAGCAACAGAAGATGCAGTCAGCGTAGTGTTGGTCAAAACCAATACGAAGATAGAACATCCTATCTATTACGTCAGTAAGACCCTCAATTCTGCGGAAAGGAACTACACAAAGATCGAACAGCTTATCCTAGCATTGGTATGGGCTACTCAAAAGCTGAGAACCTACTTCCTAACTCACTTCGTCCGGGTCCCATGCAAAGCACCACTGGAAGCAGTCCTCAAAAGCGCGGGAAAAGTGGGCAGAATAGCCAAGTGGAACACCCACCTGGACCAATTCAACATCATTCATGAAATTCAACATTCTCGAAAATCCCAAGTTTTGGCGGATTTCTTAGCAGACCTCCCCCTGGACAACGACGAAGAGATTAAGGGAATACCAGAAGCCGAGGAAGAAAGCAAGGATCCAATGTAAATCCTCGAACCCGCGAGTCAAAGACAATGGGAAGTCTTTGTCGACGGTTCCAAAAATAAGGAGGGAGCAGGAATAGGCATTGTCATCACCACCCCAACCGGAGAAAGGATTGTACAGGCACTCAGGTTAGAATTCAAAGAGCATACCAACAACATCGTCGAATACGAGGAAGTCGTACATGCCCTCCGTGTAATAATAGAAATTGGGGTAACCTATGTAAGACTGACCAGTGATTCGCAGCTTGTCATAAGGCAAATAGGGATCGAGTACAATGTGTACGATGACACCCTCTCAGCTTACATGGACTTGGTCCAAACATTGGCATCTCAAATTTCGAACATCAAGTTCCGGCACTTATGCAGAAGGGATCTCAGGCACGCGGATGCCCTAGCATATATATCATCCATGCTGAAGGATAAAAGCGTCGAAGCTATTAAAATAACAAGGGTATACGAGCCTTCGATTGCATCTCAATTCTCCTTCGCTACCAATCAAGATACAGTGGAAAAAAATATCGCAGACCAGGTAGGAGAAGACATCCATAACGATTTTGACGAAGAAGATATCCTATCAAGAGTAAATCAAGACGAAGACTTCAGCAACGAAGATGATTGGAGAATGGTGATCCATGCGTTTCTCGAAAAGGGAAGCTTACCCGCGGATCATAAACAAGCTAGGAAAATACTCTCTAAAGTAGGAAGATATGATCTCCGGGAGGGGGTCCTGTACAAGAAATCCTTCCTCGGACCGTTACTACGTTGCTTATCCCGGAATGAGGGGCATCGAATTCTAAACGACATCCATTATGGTGACGCAGGGAATCATAGCGGCATGAGATCACTAGCCGACAAAAAAAAAACGCAAGGATATTACTGGCCCACAATGATACAGGATGCCGCAAGGATGTCCCGACGGTGTGAAGAATGTCAGCGCTTCTCCAAACAGATACACGCGCCGGCAACAATGTTAAACTATGTGGATAGCCCGTGGCCATTTGCAAAATGGGGCATAGATATTGTCGGGTCTTTCGTCGAAGGGTCGGGGAAAAGACGATTTTTGATAATAGCCACGGACTACTTCAGTAAATGGGTGGAAGCCAAAGCCTTAGCCAGGATCAGAGACGTGGACGTGTTTACTTTCATATTCCAAAACATTATTTGCAGGTTCGGCATACCAGCGGAAATCGTGTCCGATAATGGTAAACAATTACAGGGGAAAAACATAAACATGCTCTTCGACACTTTCAAAATAAGGAAAAACAAGTCCACCCCTATATACCCTCAAAACAACGGACAAGCGGAAGCTACCAACAAGACCGAAGGGGCGATGGTGTGAACAACTACACAATGTGGTGTGGTTAGAAAACACACAAAAACTCTTGCAAGTATACAAGGCCAAGTTTTAGTATAGAAAGTAAGCAAGGGATCATTCCACAGGGACTTGGGGTGTATTGAAGTTTTCTAGACTAAAGTTATCTAAACAAGTAACTAAGTGGCAGGGAGATAGTGACAGTGGAAGTTAAACAAAGGCAGTGAGCCTAAGGCAGTGAACTAAAGAACCAAAGAAATTAAGAACAACTTAACCAAAACAGAACATGGGAAAGAAATTGTGGATGGGAATGAAGTGTAAGGAGATGGATGAGAATTCCCTTCACCTAGCTAGTTTGCCTAGGTCAGGTTTTTGTCATATGGCTAGTTAACTAACCTTACAGCCTTAGCTAACCCCTAGTATTGGCTGTCTGTTTAAGGCACAGGCAATCACAGGTCAACTAGGCAGTGGATTACTAACTAATGTAGCTAATTAACCCCTTAGAGCCACCACTGACCCCTAGCATTAGTGGTCTTCTTACAGCACCACTAATCACAAGTCAGTTGGGCTTTTAGGAATCTAACTAGCCTAAGCTATTTTGAGTTCAACAAAAACTATCCTAATGGCTAACCATCATGGTTCAGTTGTCTTCTCTGAGGTTTAAACAGGGAAAATACATGATCATGTGTAGAAACAATACAAACATGCTAATTAACACAAACATAACATGAACAATACATTCACATGATGAAACTGAATTAAAGGTATTAAAATTTAAACAAAACCTAAGAACTAAACAGTGAAGCAAAAATTCAAATTGGAAAACAAAGAAAGACTAAACCTAAACCTAATGACACACTGGCTAGTCCAGGTATACCTTTACAACACACCCACAACCCTCAATTTATAGTCCACAACACTCAATTAGGGTTCTACAAGTTTCCCCCAAATCAGTCAAAATTAGGGTTAGATATTTTACCTAATTTGATGTGATAACTCCCAATTCTTCTCGACCCATGCTTCCATTTGTACTCCTCTACCTCTCCACGCCTCCAATTGCTCTCCCAACTCACCTAACTTACCAATTTTTCACACGTTAGGGTTTTGAGAAAAACGTGTATAAAAATGGGAAATTAGGTGGCTAGATAGGTTGTAATGATGGTAGTGGAGATGGGTTATGGCTCTTGGATGATTTGAGAGGATATGGTGGTGGTTGAGGTGGTGGTTGAGCGGGGCAGGGTAAGGTGGCAGACATGGCAGGAGCAGAGCTCGACTGCTCGAAGGAGGAAGATGAGACTTGGGTAAGGTCTGTTTGGTTTGATGGGTATAGGGTTAGGTTGTTTGAGTGTGAGTCGGGACCATCATATTTCGATGTCTTGCTATGCTTATCCGTGGGGTGTGGAGCTGGTAGGTAGATCGGACGGTGATGCGGAGGCAAGCGAGGAGCGACCGTCGGATGAAGGGATACAACGAAACGAACGGTGCTAGATTAGGTTAGGTGCTGTAGTGTAAGGCGGAGATATCAAACTTTGATGAACAGCAAGGGAGCAACCGTTGGATTCAACTACCATCTAATCTGAAGGCTTGGAATTTCAGCGCTGTGGTGCTTGGCAGAGACTTCAGATTTTGATGCTCTATGAAGGAGCGACCATCGGATGCTTCTGAGAACTGATCTGATGGCTGAGAACGGAGGCGTTTTTGTGTGTAGAAAATGAGGTTGTGCGCACCATTCTTCGCGGCTTCCTTGCGTGATTTCTCCCGGCTTTTCACTACTTCTCTGCTCTTTTTGCTCCGCAAGTCATCCAGACTTTATTTATTACCTAAAAATGCAAAATTAATTAATAAAATATTTATTCTTGAAAACAATGAAAATACAGAATATGGGATAAAATGTAGAATTAATGCATAAAAGATGAGTTAAATGCCAACAAAAAGGGATAAATATATACAATATTTGGCACTCATCAAATACCCCCAAACCTGAATTTTACTTGTCCTCAAGTAAAACAAAACTAAGGAAATCCTAACTATACCACTGTCGCTGGTCTCTCGAATGCATTTAGCGTATGCACTAAGCCTTTTAAACCACTAAGTGTCCCTAGTGGACGAGTTGAAGTCTCGTGAAGGTTTGCTTAGAACGTACCTACAAAGTTCTAGGTCAAAATATAAGCTCATATTCCATCAAATGTGACATGTGCAAAACAGTTTAAGCTCACAGCAAAATGGAGATGTCAATCTAGCTATCGAAGGCACAATCCTAGCACTGATAACAAAAAAAGACATGTGATAAGAGTGTAAAGTGTATCTACACATGTGTAAAGAAAGATCTGAAGTTATGACTACTAATCACCAAGAGATAGTTTCTCAGGCTAAGAACTGAGGTCGAAATCTAGCTAGCTGTCCGGACTTTACGAGAATTGTAAATGAGTTGGAGGTATTTCACAATTACTCGCGTTGTACATCAATGGCATACACCCTCCTTGCTTATTACAATGAAACAACAAAATGACTCTTTACATGACTCTTATTTACATTGACTATTCTCTTTTTATTTTTGGAACAAGAAATGATGGAATTGATAAATACTTGATTTTTTTTTTGTATTTTTCTGATATTTTTTTTTTTTTTTTTTTTTGAACAAGGAAACACTTTTGATACATATACAAAAGGAAACAAAAGATTACATGACACTTTGGAAGAGGTAGCCCTTTTTGATGCACCCAGTTAAATTCGATGGTTGTCTCTCTTAATGTAACCTCCACCTTCTATCCCAACCAACCAAAGAACAAGCTAGTCAAGTTTCGTTCAGTATTCTAAAGTGATTGGCAATCGTAACTTCCTATCAAACACCTTGAAGATCGAGGCCATACATGTATTGGTAGATCGTGCGCGTGCAAATTTCTTATCACTATGTGAATTGTGCTAGAATCAGGGTGCCTAAATATCTAGACTAAGACTCCTAATAAAAATACATATTTGCACAAGAGTCAACATTTCAAGGTAAATGAGCTCCATTTTTTTATGTTTTTTCATTTTTTTTAATTTTTTTGAATTTTTTCGATTTTTTTCAAAAGAAGGAGTTCGTTTTCAATTATAGCATATTATCGAAGTATCTACTTTTCACCCCCAAACCTAAACTAAACATTGTCCTCAATGTTTCAAAATATGAACAAAATTATAATACAACATATGAAGAGGATCATGTTGAGTAGAGAAAAAGGAAAGAGAATACCCGATTTCGGCGAAAGAAATAAACGAACTTCATTATTCACCGGCTAGAATCCAACATTTTCAACTTAGATAATATTGGATTAGCAAAAATATATACAAAAGAAACCAAAAAGTTTTAAAATTTATCTACTGGATTATATACAAAAAATTCACCATACACCAAAAGTCTAAAGAGTTGAGGATCAACCCAAAAGACAAAGTGTAGCGGTTTCAACAACTTCACACATGAAAGAAAAGCACGTGAAGCTGTGAAACCAAATGAGCTACCCCCAAACCTGGATTTTACAGAAGATATAATTTTGAAAACAAAATCGCGCAGTTTTGGGGGTTCATCATGCACAAGATCTAACTCAAAGTGTACTTTGCTATGGACGGGCAAACATGCAATTTCCAACTGTGGTTCCTCCAAGATATTATATTTAAATGCAAGATGGTCCAAGAGGACTTGGGAAGCACACAGTTCCAAACCTAGATTAGGCATTCTCAGAAAAATTGGTTTTACAATATTGGTACAAACCAAATCTAGGTTGGGTGGAAGGCCATCAGATTGTGACTCATGTAGGAGGATAGGCACATCATTACTAATCACATCAACATCTCCTAAGTCTTCTACAAGTGTCACAACATGCTCACAATCATCAAACAAATTGGCAAGATCACAATCAGAGTCATCAACATCATTAACAGATTCATTCTCATGCATTGGCAAATTAGGAGAAATATCACAATGTGACCTAGGTAGAGAATCAGACACATCAAATATATTTTCATGCATATTAGTGTCTACAGAAGATTCAACTATTCCTATGTCATGTTCATCTTCACAGAATAATTGTACGAATCCCATGTCAATATCAAAATCATATGAATTACAATGAGTATTAGAAAAAACAACATTCATGAAGGTCGAGGGCGAGAAGCCATATGTTTTTGAACCAACAGGTTCCACAATATTTTTATGTTCTTCTAACACATCATCATAATCATCATAATCATCATGGTAGCATGCATATTGGTCCTCATTAAAAGTGGTGGTGTCGTTAGTCGATTCATGTTCCTCTAAATTAGGTTCATATTCAACATCATTTACATGAATGGGACTAGACACTTCATTAGGGACAACATACATTTCCTCATGAATTTCCTCCTTTTGTAGTGAAGCAAAATCTGATCTAAATATGCCTGAATTCGTGATGTAGATCTATCGAAGTTTTGCTCACTGAGTCTGAAAGCTTCTGTGGTGGAGTCTAAATTCATGGGAGTACAAAATTCTTCATGTTCAAATTGTGGTGATTGGTACATGTGTGCATGGTCATTAGGGTTTATAAAAGATTGATCGCAACCCTCAAAGGATTGATTACGGTCCCAATGACTACCATTCTCACAATTTATGGGCATTTCATACCTTGGATTTTCTCTAGATTGCCTAAAATTATGCAAAATATGACAATTCTCAACAGGGTAGTCTAAACTACCACATGCGGGACATGCATAGATTTTAGGTTGCCTAAGAAAATTAGATGTGACAGATTCCTCATGTGATTGCATTTCTAAAGCTGCGATTCGAGCTTCTAATTGATCCACAAGAGATGATTGTGTGAGTGAGGTATTAGCAAAATGTTCATTTTCACGTTGTGGCAAACGATGCATGTGCGAATAGTCAGTAGGGTTCATGTATTGAAGCTCGGGACTTTGAAAATGTCCATAATAATTCCTATAACTATTGACATCATGGTCTATGGGAGGTTCATAACGTGAAGTTTGTCCACACGCAAGTTCTCTAAGGGATTCGTTGTATTCCCCAACTGTAGAAAAAGATCTAGACATGACTGGGCTCAAAGGCTAAGTAAAGAGTTTACAAAGCTCAAAATTTGGTTTTTAAGGGATTGGACTTTTTGGAAAAATTTGGTTTTGGCGGGAGACATTTGGTTTTGATGGGAAAAAGAAAAAATTTTGGTTTTTAGGGAAAGATTCGGAAAACTTTTTGGTTTTTATGGGAGAATTTTGGTTTTGTCGGGATAAGGAGGAAGGAGAAAAATTTGGTTGTTAATGTGGGAGCAAAATAAAATTTGGTTTTAAAATCTGGGAGCAAGTAAAGTAAATTTTTTTTTTTTTTTTTTTTTTTTTTTTAATTATCCTAGCATACATTAGCACAACCCATAAAAGAAAATAAAAACAACAATAATTATTACAAACCCATAAAAGAAAGAAAAAGAAGAAAAAGAAAAATTATTACAAGCCCACAAATTAAAAATGGAAGCCCACAGGTTGGGTTCTCTTAATGGGTTTAAGCTTACCTTTGAAGCACAGCCCAGCTGTTCAGTTTGGTTGCAAAAGCCCAGTTGGGATTTGGATCATCCTAAGCTTTGGCTTCAACACTCAAGGCCCAGTTGGGCTTGGTTCAATTTCTTCTCCTTCTGCAGCTTACAGCCCAGTTGGGCTTGGTTCAATTTCTTCTCCTTCTGCAGCTTACAGCCCAGTTGGGCTTTATCTTACACCAGCTTCAGCAGGCAGCAGCAGCAGCAGCTTAGGGGAGGCTGGCAGGTTGCAGGGAAAGCACAAGAGAGGAGCTGCAGGCAAGCAGCACAAGGCAACTGGCAGGAAAGGTAGTGGAAGGCGCAGGCAAGGCCAGCTGCACCAGGCCAGGCAGCAAAGCAACAGCAGCAGGAGAAGCAGGGCAGTTGAGGTGGCTGGAAAGAAAGCTGCAGCAGCACAGCAGCTTGGCAGCCAAGGCAGCAGTCAGCAGCATCATCAGCTCCACAGGAGCACTTCACAGCAGGTACCTGGACTCAGCAAAGATCAGTTTCTTTCAGCTGCACTACACAGCAGCTACTAAAACAGCAAGTTAATCTAAGATGCAAGAATGCAATGCATGATGCAAGATATGCAGTGCAGAGAATATGCAAGATGAATATGCAAGTGAGGCTAGATGAACTAAATGCAAGGAGAACAGCAAATAAGAATGCTTCGAAAACACAACGCCAAGTCCCCGGCAGCGGCGCCAAAAACTTGGTGTGGTTAGAAAACACACAAAAACTCTTGCAAGTATACAAGGCCAAGTTTTAGTATAGAAAGTAAGCAAGGGATCATTCCACAGGGACTTGGGGTGTATTGAAGTTTTCTAGACTAAAGTTATCTAAACAAGTAACTAAGTGGCAGGGAGATAGTGACAGTGGAAGTTAAACAAAGGCAGTGAGCCTAAGGCAGTGAACTAAAGAACCAAAGAAATTAAGAACAACTTAACCAAAACAGAACATGGGAAAGAAATTGTGGATGGGAATGAAGTGTAAGGAGATGGATGAGAATTCCCTTCACCTAGCTAGTTTGCCTAGGTCAGGTTTTTGTCATATGGCTAGTTAACTAACCTTACAGCCTTAGCTAACCCCTAGTATTGGTTGTCTGTTTAAGGCACAGGCAATCACAGGTCAACTAGGCAGTGGATTACTAACTAATGTAGCTAATTAACCCCTTAGAGCCACCACTGACCCCTAGCATTAGTGGTCTTCTTACAGCACCACTAATCACAAGTCAGTTGGGCTTTTAGGAATCTAACTAGCCTAAGCTATTTTGAGTTCAACAAAAACTATCCTAATGGCTAACCATCATGGTTCAGTTGTCTTCTCTGAGGTTTAAACAGGGAAAATACATGATCATGTGTAGAAACAATACAAACATGCTAATTAACACAAACATAACATGAACAATACATTCACATGATGAAACTGAATTAAAGGTATTAAAATTTAAACAAAACCTAAGAACTAAACAGTGAAGCAAAAATTCAAATTGGAAAACAAAGAAAGACTAAACCTAAACCTAATGACACACTGGCTAGTCCAGGTATACCTTTACAACACACCCACAACCCTCAATTTATAGTCCACAACACTCAATTAGGGTTCTACAAGTTTCCCCCAAATCAGTCAAAATTAGGGTTAGATATTTTACCTAATTTGATGTGATAACTCCCAATTCTTCTCGACCCATGCTTCCATTTGTACTCCTCTACCTCTCCACGCCTCCAATTGCTCTCCCAACTCACCTAACTTACCAATTTTTCACACGTTAGGGTTTTGAGAAAAACGTGTATAAAAATGGGAAAATAGGTGGCTAGATAGGTTGTAATGATGGTAGTGGAGATGGGTTATGGCTCTTGGATGATTTGAGAGGAGATGGTGGTGGTTGAGGTGGTGGTTGAGCGGGGCAGGGTAAGGTGGCGGACATGGCAGGAGCAGAGCTCGACTGCTCGAAGGAGGAAGATGAGACTTGGGTAAGGTCTGTTTGGTTTGATGGGTATAGGGTTAGGTTGTTTGAGTGTGAGTCGGGACCATCATATTTCGATGTCTTGCGATGCTTAGCCGTGGGGTGTGGAGCTGGTAGGTAGATCGGACGGTGATGCAGAGGCAAGCGAGGAGCGACCGTCGGATGAAGGGATACAACGAAACGAACGGTGCTAGATTAGGTTAGGTGCTGTAGTGTAAGGCGGAGATATCAAACTTTGATGAACAGCAAGGGAGCAACCGTTGGATTCAACTACCATCTAATCTGAAGGCTTGGAATTTCAGCGCTGTGGTGCTTGGCAGAGACTTCAGATTTTGATGCTCTATGAAGGAGCGACCATCGGATGCTTCTGAGAACTGATCTGATGGCTGAGAACGGAGGCGTTTTTGTGTGTAGAAAATGAGGTTGTGCGCACCATTCTTCGCGGCTTCCTTGCGTGATTTCTCCCGGCTTTTCACTACTTCTCTGCTCTTTTTGCTCCGCAAGTCATCCAGACTTTATTTATTACCTAAAAATGCAAAATTAATTAATAAAAATATTTATTCTTGAAAACAATGAAAATACAGAATATGGGATAAAATGTATAATTAATGCATAAAAGATGAGTTAAATGCCAACAAAAAGGGATAAATATATACAATATTTGGCACTCATCACAATGTATTATGGGCATACAGGACAACACGAAGATCTGCCACTGGGGAATCCCCGTTTCTCCTCACTTATGGAGCTGAAGCAGTCATCCCGACAGAGATCCTCATGCCAACCACCAAGACCGAAGCATGGGAGAAAAATCTCACAACAGACATGATGTTAGAGAGATTGGACGACCTAGAAGAAAGAAGGGATGCATCATTGCAGAAGATGGAAAATTATCAACAAAGACTAGCAAGGGAGTACAATAAAAAGGTAAAGCTTCGGAATTTTGTAGAGGGACAGTATGTGTTAAGAACAATCCCATAGTATCAACGAGAAAAGAGATGGGTAAAGTTAGCACCTACGTGGGGAGGACCCTTTATAATAAACGACATTGCGGGAAGCGGTTCCTACTACCTTCGCAATCTGAAAGGCGAGGTCCTCCGGCATCCCTGGAATGCTAAGTGGCTTAAACCATACTACCCATAGGAGAAACGCATCTTTGCATCTGCGTGAAGAGTACCAGAAGAAGAAGGCAGCGTGACCGCTCTACAGGTTTCTATCTCTGGACGAGGAATTGCAGTCCTCAACCTATCAATCAACCAAGCTTTCTAAAAATCAAGTAAACAAAACCTATCAACAGTATTGGGGAAAGTAGTTAATCTACAATCTCTCAGGGATCCCCCATCAGTGTCCATAAGTGTAAGACCAGGGGGAAGGCACCCAACAGAAAAAGATACCCAACCAATCTTAAGGCAACGGGTCGACGGAATGGGTGTATCTAAATATTTTAACCCCATATCCTAGAACGTTTCCTCGTCCCCCACCATCTAGGAATCCTCTGGCCCAGGGTTCGCCAGCGGGGTGACAGGTCTCAAAACGATCACGAAGGTACCTCCCTTCAGTATCGCACGCAAACACTTATAACACTTCTTTTGTTTTTAATGTCCCTCCTCACGATGATTAAAATAAAAGCAAACTAACATTGCAGGTATATAAAGAGAAAATCCATTTCATAAAAGGTTGATTACAAAAAGCGGAAAGGCCAATTCAAGGAATAATACACATCAAAAATATTTTTTTTACAAAATACTACCAAAATTTAACTGAAGGCTAATGTCGTGGCGTCACTTGGAAGATGCTGCCTCATCAGCAGGGTTGTTCCGAAGAGTTGAAGGGACACTTCCACCAGAACAAGGTCCCGAAGAGCCAGGTAAAGAGGGAGGTACAGTACGACGTGGATAGATCTTAACGAGGCCATGCTCGGTCTTAAGGCCAAGCTCAATCTTCTCCAGCATCTTGTTTGTCTCCTCCGCCAATTGACAACGAGCCTTATGCATAATAACCACAGTTCGCTGGTGAGCTTGAGATAACGACAAGGACAGACGATTCACTTCTTTAGAAGCAGCGCCTACGGCCTCCTCGCGAGATGCCGCCAGACTATTAAAATAGTTAGTCTGTCCTTCCTGCTGCGCTAAGGAAGATTGAGCCTTTTCAAGTTTTTCATTTGCTACACGAAGTTGTCCCTCGAGCTCTGAAAAAGACAACACAAGGGAGTTAGCACAGAAAAGACACAATCACACTCGACGAAATAAAGTTATACCTTCGACACAAGCCAAAGCCTCTTCATACTCATTAACAACCGCGTCTCGCGCTTCATCAAGATACACATATTCCTCGGATAATTTCTTATAATCTAGTTGAAGGTTGGTGAGAGTAAATTGACTTGCATCTAATTCTACCTGCTTCATCGAATCCATGTGACGAAGGTGGTTGACTTCGTTGTTTATCTCTGATACCCCTTTGCTAAGTCTGTACATACATACTTCGAGATTTCTCTCAGACTCAGCCAGGCGGGCTATTTCAGCGCGAGACGCAGCAAGGGATTTGTTGAGAGCCCCAACTTCGGCTCTGGCATCGTCCCTTTCTTTGGTAAGACACAACATGATCTCCTTAACTCCCGGAAAAGGAAGGGAGCGAACCTTTCGTAATTCCTCTTCCGGAATATGTATTCTAGACTCCAACAATGAAGTACGCTCACGGGATTCCCGAAGATTCTCACGTGTCCACAGCAGCGTACCATTGAACAAAGTACAGTCATGGTTATACAGATCCTGCATATCAACCATTTGAACATGCCTTGCGCGCCATCCCTCAGCCTGAGCGCCCCACTTTTTGGCTTCGCTCTTAATTTCCTCGACCAGCTCTTTGATAGGAGATTTTTGCCGTTCCCTTTCGTTTCGAAGCCATATCAGCTCGGGGACGCCACCCACTGGAGATAGGGTGGGGAGACTCAGACAGAACAACTAAGTAGTATAGAGGAATTACGACGAACGACGAGGGTAAAAGAGGAAAAAGAACCAAACCTGTGAAAGCTGAAACTTGGCCGCGAGTTTGCTCTTACTCAGCGTGAACGGCAGCAAGCTCTGAACAAAGACCAGCCTCCGCTTCACCCAGCCTTTCTTTCTATTTAAGGCTTCTCTTCAGTTCTTCTATTTCCACCTCAGCCGCAGACAATTCCTTTTCTCTGTGACGAAGCTTAGCCTCCATCTTCAAAGATTTCGCTTTAAAGAATTGATACAACACATGGTTACAATGCTCACTCCTCATCATTTACACATCAAAACGGCAAACATTATTACACCGAAAGATTCAATCGTCACGAAGAGATATGTATGAAGACTTACCTCCAAGACACGCTACTGAGGAAAACCATATTGGTACCCATCGGCTATGGACATCATATCCGCGACAGAAGTAGGAGGCTCTGATACGAGGGTAGCTTCGGGAACACTCAAGCTTTTCCCCCACATCTCAGATACCCGCGCCTTGGAAGATAGTTCCATCATCCGACGGGTATAAGCATCAGAATCCTTTTCACCAGCAACCACCGGGGCAGGATGAGGGACAAACAGCAGACCCTTTTTCTTGAGCCAATCCATTATGGAGTCCTCACCCTCAAACGTCAGCGAATGAGGGAAATCCTCGGAAGGCGAGTCAACCACGGACTTCCCCTTTGCTGATATTGCCCCATCAACACAAGTTTCGGCATCAACATGCGCATCGTGATCATCCGCGCCCCCATCCTGAACAACATCGTCTTCCTTACCAGAACCCCCGAGCACATCCCAATCATCATTGGGGGAAAGCAGAGAGAAGTCTTCAGGAAAATCGAGAGCATCGTCAAAGAGTTCCCTGCGGAATAAATCTTGTCAAAAGAGAATGCCTGAGAAATGGTAGGGAGAGTTTCCGCAGCATCACCAGCAGGAACAAACATATCAGCGATAACACTGCCGTCAGCTACCGCGGCATTATTCCTCCCTTCATCACCATCACAACCCGCACCAATCTCCTCCTCGAACTTAGGAGGGGAAGTATCAGTGCGTTCTTCCCCATCAGAAATCTCCTCATCCTCGGCAAACTCTTCGTTTACCGGACTGGCAACTTCTTCATGAACCTCAGCCTCACCCGTCACAATGGTAGAAGACTGCTTCGGCCCAATATTTTTCTTCTTCGACACCTGCAAACCAACACATGTTCCACAAAAAGAGTTATTTTTTCGAACATTTTGATTTTCAAAAAAGGAGAGGCGCGGCCAGAATCCGCAATAACCATACCTTGGCAATAGTGGCACTCTTCGGTGGAAGTATAGCACCAGAACCTTCCTCCTCGTCTCCTTCAACGACGTCGAGGGCATAAGGAAAGTTCATGCCTTCGAAATTTAAACGCCAGGGACAGAAATCTCCATAGCGAGTAGGAGGAGATTCACGTGGCCTGCTACTCTCAGAAGGACGCCAACCGCGCGAACCGGGAATTCAACCGTACGCCCAAGGACCAGTAATTTCAATAACAGTAGCGTGCCACTCATAAGATGCCTGGAACATACTTCAGTTTGGCATCGCTCACCTCACTTAACAGACGAATTTCTCCCCGAGGAGCAGCAAGATTCCGAAGGCTAACACTCCACGGTTTACGGTTCCTACTATTTACGTAATCACCAAAGGAGTTGTTGAAGTTTTCAGGAGTATACCATTCCCTCTCCGCAGGATTTGGAACATAACACGTCATCGTCGTCTCCCCCTTACTCCGCAGATAACACTCCCTCAGTGCACGAAGATAATTCCCCGATAATTGCGACACCGAACGACTGTGGGTATTGGTGGAAGAGCCTTCACGACCAGCAAGCACATCGTAATAAAAGGAGTTACCAGACTTGTACAACGACAGCATAAGACCCGCCTCGAAGGCTCCAACCGTAGTCAACAGGTGGAACTCATCAAACTGATACTTCGAGATGAGCTCATAAGAAATATCATCCTCATGGGCATAGAAACGAACCTCGAAGGCTTGAAGATCATGCTTTTCCTTGAAAACTTCAAGGTCAATATGCTTGAACGTAACTTTCTTCTTGTTGACCGAAACGCTGCGTATCATTGGGGCAGCCTCATCCTCTTCCGCGGGATCGGACGAACCATAGTCTTCAATAGCTCTGTACTTTGGTTGTGAGTGTTTCAGTCTGGTTTCAGTAGTCTTGTAATAAGTCTGCTTTCTGTTTGTAAGATTTGTAATGGTGTGAGTTGTCTGTGATATAAGTGTAGTTTGGTGTGTAACTGATAATTTGTTTGTGGGCTTGTTACTTGTTATCTCTTTTGGGCCTCAAATAATTCATTTTGTGATCCTCAAGATTTGGTACAACGAGCTTTCGAGACCCTCAACATCCTTGATCCCTGATTCAACTCAGGCTCTTTTACAGACTTGTCTTCTGCGGCTTTCTAACAACCAAAGGATTTATCGGCACACACAGAAGATCAACTCAAAATATCTGAGGGCTACAATACCAATATGTTGTGGCGCTTCAAGTTTTCCAGACAAGCAAAGTTATTTTGTGGCTGTTATAATTTTTTCATTCAAGTAAATTATGGCTAGTAACATCTCTATTTTAGCGTGGAACTGTCAACACATAAATCAAGACCCCACGATCCAACAGTTGCGTGGACTCATGTCATCGCATAGACCGGATATTGTGTTCCTTTCAGAAACTCTGGCGACTGAACAACGTATGACCTCTGTGCAGCGGACATTAAGGTTTGACAATTGCTTTACCATCCCGCGAATATGACACATAGGTGGCCTCTTCCTAATGTGGCAGAACATAATTCACGCACAGATACTACTCCACTCTCAAAGCTACATTCACATGCTTGTTACACCACAACCTCTATCTCTTCCTTGGTTATATACCGGAATGTATGGTCCACCTCACCCAGATGCCATATGGGATTTATGGAATAACTTCTCTAATGTTTTCCAACCTTCGTTATTGTCGTGGGTTTTGATTGGACATTTTAATGAAGTTATCCTACCATCGGAAAAGAAAGGAGGTAGGCCGGTAACATATGCTCAAACTCAACCTTTTTTAAATATGATCAACAAAATAGGATTGATTGATCTCGGCTTTAATGGAGACCTATTTACGTGGACAAATCATTAACAAGGCGATTGTTTCATATTGGAACGTCTAGACAGAACCATGGCAAACCAAAGATGGCGTACAAGCAATCATCATGCAGCTGTCAGTCACCTGCCATGCATTGCTTCGGACCATTATTTTATACTGCTTAGAACCAAACATTTAAACTGGAGAAATGAGAGGAATTATAAATTTGAACACCTATGGTTATCTCACCCTCATATATACCACATTGTCAATGGAGCCTGGGAAACAACGTCTGATCATGAACCGATGACCAATCTTCAGATCAAACTCATCACAGCTGCAAACATCCTTACACAATAGAATAAAGAAACTTTCGGCCACCTTCCCAACATGATCAAAACGTCTGCGGCACAAATAAAATTTGCACAACATCAATGTGCAATACAGACAGGTCATATACTAGCTCAGTGGATACAACAAGAAAAAGAACTTCGTGCAGCTCATCTATCATTACTACGGTGTCATGCAACATACTGGAAACAAAGGGCAAGAATCCAGCGGCTTCAATCTGGTGACAGAAACACATCTTTTTTCCACACCGCAACAACTATACATCGAAGATGCAACAACATTCAACAACTGAGAGACCATAATGGAAATTGGGTTTTCGAAAAAAGCAAGATCATTGACCTGTTACTATAACATTTCACAAATAAATATATACAGCGCTTAGTACCATACTGGATGACCAATTATTCTCCATGATCACCCCTCGGTTAACATCAAACCAGTATAGTACGTTGACTCAAGATGTAACTGAAGATGAAAGAAATGAGGCACTTTGGGCGATTGGATCAGAAAAGTCTCCCGGACCAGACGGTTTCACAAGTAAGTTTTTCAAAGTTTTTTGGGATACCACCAAACTCCAACTCATTGCAATGGTCCTAGAATTCTTTGTGAATTTTAATATGCATCCCCTGATGAATCACACAAATCTCACACTCATACCAAAAGGGGATCACCCAACAACTGCATCCCAATTCAGACCTATAGGTTTGTGCAATATGACCTACAAAATCATAGCCAAAGTCCTAGTAAATCGATTACGACCAATACTACCTTTCCTTATAAGCCTTTACCAAAGTGCATTTGTAGCTCAGAAATCGATTAAAGATAAAATAGCAATAGCGGGAGAACTTTTTCACTACATCAGAACCTCCCACTTAACTAAAGAACCAAAAATTGGGCTTAAACTAGATATTCAGAAAGCCTATGACAGTCTGGATTGGGGATTCGTGAAGAGAACTTTTACAGAACTTGGATTCCTAGAACAATTTACCCAATATATCATGCTATGTATCTCCACAGTCACGTACTCCATCAACGTAAATGGAACCCCACATGGCTATATTTCACCTTCTCGAGGAATAAGACAAGGAGACCCGTTATCACCTTATGTCTTTATTATTTTTGCGGAGATCCTTTCAACAAACCTGGCACACTTGGAATACACGAACAACATTACAGGACTGAGCATTTCCAAGAAAGCACCACTGATTATAAATTTTTCGTGGTTGTAATAATAGTGGTTATAAAATAGGGTTCTTTTCAGACTTGTGAAAGCAGATTTTTTTAGATTTAATAAAAATTATATACACAAAAATATTAACAATGGTGCAAGAAGTACTGGGGTTTAGGATTCCACCGAATTCATTTCTTAAGGTTCAAATAATGATTCTTTTAACAATTATAGCTCAGTAAATATATAAAATATATTGACTCTTATTTTTGCCAAGATAAATTCTCCGAATATTAGATGTAAATGTTAAGCATGAGGCATCAAATCATCTAAGCTAAGCATGCCGCATCAAATCAAATGACAACTAATTTTTTCAAATCATAATTTCAATTAAACTTAGTGCAAAAGTCATGAGAAGAATTAAATATAATTACCCAAGTGTGAAATAAGGCTTCCTCCATCACCCCAGTATTTGGGTTTAGCTCATCATAGTAAAAATGCTCTCAAAATATTTCATTGATGCTCAAAAGTGTTTTACAATGAAGAGAAATACAAGAAATTGATGTAAAACAGAACTCTGGGACCCACAGAAGGCGTCCAGAATCAACGACAGAGCTGAGGTGTTGTTGTCGTTGAAGAACTACGACCCACAAACAGTTGATGTTTCTGTTGATAAACGACTGCTGGTGCGAGTCCGTTCTTCGTGTTCTTCAGGCGTGTTAATGGCAGGAGCAGCAGCAGCAGCAGGTAACTTCTCTGCAACTCCTCCTGCGCCTCTCTGCTTGCCTCCAAACCTCCCCAAAACTCTCGACAACCCTTCTAATGTACCTTACAGACCCTTTTATACTCAACAGGAGCATCGAATCTCGCCATAACTTCACATAATTCTCATTAAACCCGTTGTCCAAAAATAAACGATAGTTACCATTTTTAGAAGATTTTCACGTCAACTATCTCCCTGCACGCTCCCAATTGCCTTCTCCACGCCTCAGCACTCTTCCTGAGCTAGCAGAACTCCCCCATGCACGCTCTAACTCCAATTATTCTTGCTTACAGTGCGTGTTGCTCTGTTTTGGTTTGGTGAATCGAACCAGGAATTCTAGCTAAATTTGATCAAACCTGATGCCCAAAACATGTTCTCTATGCCATATCACATCTCTATTCCAAAATTCAGCCATTGAATCGACGTAAAACTGCTTCATTTCTTCGATCGAAAATGTCCTGAACTGTGAACAATTTTCCCGCCAAAAATCAAAATTTGAATTTTGAAGAAGACTGTCCCTATCCGTCTCTGGAGTGCAAATAGAAAATGCCCAACTGAGATTCCCCTTAGTAATTGGGTTGCCCCTTAACCGAAATGAGAGTCCGAATAACACTTGTCCTCCGGGTGCCAAATTCAACTTTTCGAGCCAAATTTTTCGTGAAGGTGATTAAATATTTTTCGTGGTTGTAGTAATGAAGGTTCGAACTCTAAGACTTGTGAAGGTGAAGGATTTTTAAATATCTTTTGGCTCGAAAAATATAATTAAATATTTTTGTTTTAGGAGTTAATATTTTATTTTTTTTAACTTAACGGCATGAATAGATCTTTTGGATCCAAGCGCATGCTTCTTGTCAGCAGATTACACGATAGTTCCCACGAGTCCTGCATTCCACGTTTGCTTAGGCGACGGAAACAGGGAGAACACACGCATATTGCTATCCAAGTGTTAATACTTATTCCGATTGGTCTAACTGGTTCGGTCTTTTTCTCTTTTTTTTTTTTTTTGGAAAAGGTAACTCAGTCACTCTATTTCACCCTAGCAAAGGTAACAACTTGAATCGTGTGCCCCACCAAATCACTTGAAACAAAAGAAAACTAAAAATAGAAAGTGAAAAGGATTAAATATTTTCGAGCCAATAGAGTGACTGAGTTACCTTTTCCAAAAAAATATTCAACTTTTCGTGCCAAAAGATCCCCGGCAGCGGCGCCAAAATGATTAAATATTTTTCGTGGTTGCAGTAATGAAGGTTCGAACTCTAAGACTTGTGAAGGTGAAGGATTTTTAGATTTATAAAAATTATATACACAAAAATATTAACAATGGTGCAAGAGGTACTGGGGTTCAGGATTCCACCGAATTCATTTCTTAAGGTTCAAATAATGATTCTTTTAACAATTATAGCTCAGTAAATATATAAAATATATTGACTCTTATTTTTGACAAGATAAATTCTCCAAATATTAGATGTAAATGTTAAGCATGAGGCATCAAATCATTTAAGCTAAGCATGCCGCATCAAATCAAATGACAACTAATTTTTTCAAATCATAATTTCAATTAAAACTAGTGCAAAACTCATGAGAAGAATTAAATATAATGACCCAAGTGTAAAATAAGGCTTCCTCCATCACCCCAGTATTGGGGTTTAGCTACTCATTTTAATCATGTTCTCAAAATACATTTTTATAGCTCAAAAAGTTGATTAAAAGATAAGGAAGAACTAAAACAGTGAATCTGCGACCCACAGAAGGCGGCCAGAAAACAACGATACTTTACCACTGTTGTAACATAAACAACGATACTTAGCTTCCACTGTCGCTGTAGCTGTTGTTTTAAGACTGCTGGAAAACGACGGTTCTGGTAAGTGTGTTCTTCGTGTTCTTCAGGCGTGTTAATGGCAGCAGCAGCAGCAGGTAACTTCTCTGCAACTCCTCCTGCGCCTCTCTGCGCCTCCAAACCTCCCCAAACTCTCAACCACCCTTCTAATGTAGCTAACAGACCCTTTTATACTCAACAGGAGCATCGAATCTCGCCATAACTTCACATAATTCTCATTAAACCCGCTGTCCAAAAATAAACGATAGTTACCATTTTTAGAAGATTTTCACGTCAACTCTCTCCCTGCACGCTCCCAATTGCCTTCTCCACGCCTCATCACTCTTCCTAAGCTAGCAGAACTCCCCCATGCACGCTCTAACTCCAACTATTCTTGCTTACAGTGCGTGTTTCTCTGTTTTGGTTTGGTGAATCGAACCAGGAATTCTAGCCAAATTTGATCAAACCTGATGCCCAAAACATGTTCTCTATGCCATATCACATCTCTATTCCAAAATTCAGCCATTGAATCGACGTAAAACTGCTTCATTTCTTCGATCGAAAATCACCTGAACTGTGAACAATTTTCCCGCCAAAAATCAAAATTTGAATTTTGAAGAAGACTGCCCCCTATCCGTCTCTGGAGTGCAAATAGCTAATGCCCAACTGAGATGCCCCTTAGTAATTGGGTTGCCCCTTAACCGAATTGAGAGTCCGAATAACACTTGTCCTCCGGGTGACAAATTCAACTTTTCGATCCAAATTTTTCGTGAAGGTGATTAAATATTTTTCGTGGTTGTAGTAATGAAGGTTCGAACTCTAAGGCTTGTGAAGGTGAAGGATTTTTAAATATCTTTTGGCTCGAAAAATATAATTAAATATTTTTGTTTTAGGAGTTAATATTTTATTTTTTTTAACTTAACGGCATGAATAGATCTTTTGGATCCAAGCGCATGCTTCTTGTCAGCAGATTACACGGTAGTTCCCACGAGTCCTGCATTCCACGCTTGCTTAGGCGACGGAAACAGGGAGAACACACGCATATTGCTATCCAAGTGTTAATACTTATTCCGATTGGTCTAACTGGTTCGGTCTTTTCTTTTTTTTTTTTTTTTTGGAAAAGGTAACTCAGTCACTCTATTTCACCCTAGCAAAGGTAACAACTTGAATCGTGTGCCCCACCAAATCACTTGAAACAAAAGAAAACTAAAAATAGAAAGTGAAAAGGATTAAATATTTTCGAGCCAATAGAGTGACTGAGTTACCTTTTCCAAAAAAATATTCAACTTTTCGTGCCAAAAGATCCCCGGCAGCGGCGCCAAAATGATTAAATATTTTTCGTGGTTGCAGTAATGAAGGTTCGAACTCTAAGACTTGTGAAGGTGAAGGATTTTTAGATTTATAAAAATTATATACACAAAAATATTAACAATGGTGCAAGAGGTACTGGGGTTCAGGATTCCACCGAATTCATTTCTTAAGGTTCAAATAATGATTCTTTTAACAATTATAGCTCAGTAAATATATAAAATATATTGACTCTTATTTTTGACAAGATAAATTCTCCAAATATTAGATGTAAATGTTAAGCATGAGGCATCAAATCATTTAAGCTAAGCATGCCGCATCAAATCAAATGACAACTAATTTTTTCAAATCATAATTTCAATTAAAACTAGTGCAAAACTCATGAGAAGAATTAAATATAATGACCCAAGTGTAAAATAAGGCTTCCTCCATCACCCCAGTATTGGGGTTTAGCTACTCATTTTAATCATGTTCTCAAAATACATTTTTATAGCTCAAAAAGTTGATTAAAAGATAAGGAAGAACTAAAACAGTGAATCTGCGACCCACAGAAGGCGGCCAGAAAACAACGATACTTTACCACTGTTGTAACATAAACAACGATACTTAGCTTCCACTGTCGCTGTAGCTGTTGTTTTAAGACTGCTGGAAAACGACGGTTCTGGTAAGTGTGTTCTTCGTGTTCTTCAGGCGTGTTAATGGCAGCAGCAGCAGCAGCAGGTAACTTCTCTGCAACTCCTCCTGCGCCTCTCTGCTCGCCTCCAAACCTCCCCAAACTCTCAACCACCCTTCTAATGTAGCTAACAGACCCTTTTATACTCAACAGGAGCATCGAATCTCGCCATAACTTCACATAATTCTCATTAAACCCGCTGTCCAAAAATAAACGATAGTTACCATTTTTAGAAGATTTTCACGTCAACTCTCTCCCTGCACGCTCCCAATTGCCTTCTCCACGCCTCATCACTCTTCCTAAGCTAGCAGAACTCCCCCATGCACGCTCTAACTCCAACTATTCTTGCTTACAGTGCGTGTTTCTCTGTTTTGGTTTGGTGAATCGAACCAGGAATTCTAGCCAAATTTGATCAAACCTGATGCCCAAAACATGTTCTCTATGCCATATCACATCTCTATTCCAAAATTCAGCCATTGAATCGACGTAAAACTGCTTCATTTCTTCGATCGAAAATCACCTGAACTGTGAACAATTTTCCCGCCAAAAATCAAAATTTGAATTTTGAAGAAGACTGCCCCCTATCCGTCTCTGGAGTGCAAATAGCTAATGCCCAACTGAGATGCCCCTTAGTAATTGGGTTGCCCCTTAACCGAATTGAGAGTCCGAATAACACTTGTCCTCCGGGTGACAAATTCAACTTTTCGATCCAAATTTTTCGTGAAGGTGATTAAATATTTTTCGTGGTTGTAGTAATGAAGGTTCGAACTCTAAGGCTTGTGAAGGTGAAGGATTTTTAAATATCTTTTGGCTCGAAAAATATAATTAAATATTTTTGTTTTAGGAGTTAATATTTTATTTTTTTTAACTTAACGGCATGAATAGATCTTTTGGATCCAAGCGCATGCTTCTTGTCAGCAGATTACACGGTAGTTCCCACGAGTCCTGCATTCCACGCTTGCTTAGGCGACGGAAACAGGGAGAACACACGCATATTGCTATCCAAGTGTTAATACTTATTCCGATTGGTCTAACTGGTTCGGTCTTTTTCTCTTTTTTTTTTTTTTTGGAAAAGGTAACTCAGTCACTCTATTTCACCCTAGCAAAGGTAACAACTTGAATCGTGTGCCCCACCAAATCACTTGAAACAAAAGAAAACTAAAAATAGAAAGTGAAAAGGATTAAATATTTTCGAGCCAATAGAGTGACTGAGTTACCTTTTCCAAAAAAATATTCAACTTTTCGTGCCAAAAGATCCCCGGCAGCGGCGCCAAAATGATTAAATATTTTTCGTGGTTGCAGTAATGAAGGTTCGAACTCTAAGACTTGTGAAGGTGAAGGATTTTTAGATTTATAAAAATTATATACACAAAAATATTAACAATGGTGCAAGAGGTACTGGGGTTCAGGATTCCACCGAATTCATTTCTTAAGGTTCAAATAATGATTCTTTTAACAATTATAGCTCAGTAAATATATAAAATATATTGACTCTTATTTTTGACAAGATAAATTCTCCAAATATTAGATGTAAATGTTAAGCATGAGGCATCAAATCATTTAAGCTAAGCATGCCGCATCAAATCAAATGACAACTAATTTTTTCAAATCATAATTTCAATTAAAACTAGTGCAAAACTCATGAGAAGAATTAAATATAATTACCCAAGTGTAAAATAAGGCTTCCTCCATCACCCCAGTATTGGGGTTTAGCTACTCATTTTAATCATGTTCTCAAAATACATTTTTATAGCTCAAAAAGTTGATTAAAAGATAAGGAAGAACTAAAACAGTGAATCTGCGACCCACATAAGGCGTCCAGAAAACAACGATACTTTACCACTGCTGTAACATAAACAACGATACTTAGCTTCCACTGTCGCTGTAGCTGTTGTTTTAAGACTGCTGGAAAACGACGGTTCTGGTAAGTGTGTTCTTCGTGTTCTTCAGGCGTGTTAATGGCAGCAGCAGCAGCAGGTAACTTCTCTGCAACTCCTCCTGCGCCTCTCTGCTCGCCTCCAAACCTCCCCAAACTCTCGACCACCCTTCTAATGTACCTAAAAGACCCTTTTATACTCAACAGGAGCATCGAATCTCGCCATAACTTCACATAATTCTCATTACACCCGCTGTCCAAAAATAAACGATAGTTACCATTTTTAGAAGATTTTCACGTCAACTCTCTCCCTGCACGCTCCCAATTGCCTTCTCCACACCTCATCACTCTTCCTGAGCTAGCAGAACTCCCCCATGCACGCTCTAACTCCAATTATTCTTGCTTACAGTGCGTGTTGCTCTGTTTTGGTGAATCGAACCAGGAATTCTAGCCAAATTTGATCAAACCTGATGCCCAAAACATGTTCTCTATGCCATATCACATCTCTATTCCAAAATTCAGCCATTGAATCGACGTAAAATTGCTTCATTTCTTCGATCGAAAATCTCATGAACTGTGAACAATTTTCCCGCCAAAAATCAAAATTTGAATTTTGAAGAAGACTGCCCCCTATCCGTCTCTGGAGTGCAAATAGCAAATTCCCAACTGAGATGCCCCTTAGTAATTGGGTTGCCCCTTAACCGAAATGAGAGTCCGAATAACACTTGTCCTCCGGGTGCCAAATTCAACTTTTCGAGCCAAATTTTTCAAAAATGTTTATTTCCTAAAAATACATAAAAACACAATATTAGTACAAAATTAGATTTCCAACAATACGGACATTGAGGACAAATTAGACACAAAAATGTGTCTATCAAATACCCCCAAACTTATTATTTGCTAGTCCTCGAGCAAAATTTATTCTTGAAAAGTGACCGAGTTAATCTCGGGTGGGTTTATCAGAGGTGTACCCACAAAAACCAATACTCCAGACCCTAGCTATCTACGCAGAACCTTGGAAAGCACTAAAGAACCTCCTTGGTTGGCATACAATTATTGACTCTAAGAGGAAGAACCCTGATGCGAAATTCCAATTGTTGTACACGAGTTTGCACTCAAGCATACTAAAATTCATATAAGTGACAGAGCTCTACTAAGATAGTTTCACGATGGACATCATACTCGGAGTCAGACTAATCACATGAAAAGATTAAGAAGATGGAAAAAGAAAAATGTATATGGTTGAAAAGTGAACGGTGTTTCCCATATCTGTCTGAAGGCCTCTGCCAAGGTGAACCTAACCTAAATGACTGAGATACCGGTCTGACTAATATTAACACACTGGCATATACAAGGGAACCAGTGGTCAATAACTTAAATCTAGATCAACAAACTGGCAAATACAAGGGAACCAGCAGTTGACTACACATAACAATAACCATTTTTTTTAACTTAACGGCATGAATAGATCTGTTGGATCCAAGCGCATGCTTCTTGTCAGCAGATTACACGATAGTTCCCACGAGTCCTGCATTCCACGCTTGCTTAGGCGACGGAAACAGGGAGAACACACGCATATTGCTATCCCAGTGTTAATACTTATTCCGATTGGTCTAACTGGTTCGGTCTTTTTCTCTTCTTTTTTTTTTTTTTTTTTTTTGGAAAAGGTAACTCAGTCACTCTATTTCACCCTAGCAAAGGCAACAACTTGAATCGTGTGCCCCACCAAATCACTTGAAACAAAAGAAAACTAAAAATAGAAAGTGAAAAGGACTCGACAAGATATGGCGAAACTATCATGTTATTTCTAACACCTGAGCTCTGTGCTTTTATGAATAGACTCTATAGATGTTTCCATCTAGTCAGATTGGTTCCTCAACTCCTAAAACAAAAATGTTTCCATCCACTTAGATTGGTTAGTGCTATCCTTAATAGGCGTAAATTTCTAGGCTCTGGAGTTTATTTATTATGCAACTAAAAAGTTTCTCCCATACCCCCAAACTTAAATCTAACATTGTCCTCAATGTTCTAAAGATGAAACTAAAAGCATGAACAAGGAGAAACTGTTACCACTTGAAGCAAAAGAGATAAGGAAGGATATTACCGTGTCGCAAGAATATTGGGTTACCTCCCAAGAAGTGCTAAGTTTAAAGTCTTCAGCCAGACTTAGGAAAGGATTAGTCAACTCGAACCATAAAGTAACAGTCGAAATAACTGTGGGTCTTCAAAACGAAAAAGAGCTGACCGAAGGAAACTACAATAACCCAAGAAAGTGAACAAAAATAACATGCCCTTATCTAGTTTCCTGATGAAGATATTTATATCTAATTGTGGTTCAGGTTCAGGTTCTATGAAAGGGTCTAAATAAAATATTTTCCTCGGATGCATTTCCTCATAGGTTGGATCCAAATTATTAGGTCCTAGAGTCTGGAAAAACTCAAATAAGAACTTGGAATCACAAAGTAATAACCTAAATAATTGCGGATCCTCTAAGTCAATCAGATATGACTTACATAGTTGACCACAGTGAGAGTAGTGGTCATTCTTAGGAAAATGTGTCGATTCCATTAACCTAAAGTACTTAGGCTTAGTCTCAGAACTTAATAAGTGACACATTTGAAATCTATACGTTCCCACAATTGGAAGAAAACTATTTGGTGGGAAAACAAAGTCAATCTGGGTATCATAGCCTGGGTTAACCACATCAACCAGAGGATGGGTTTCTAACAACTGAGCTTCTTTCTGGACATCATTAGGTTCGGGAAAACGTGTATGAAGATAATCTTGTAAGATGGTTGAGGCACAAATGTCAAGTCCTACAGGAGGGTACTTTCTAAGAGTTAAAGCACACAGAGAATGATAATCACCCCCAAACTTAGAGTTTTCTGTGTCTCTAGAAAGACTAGTCACAACTTCCCTAATTTCTAGGTCATCAGATTCCTGGAAATGGTCAATAGATTCTTCTAAGTTGGGTTCATCCTCACTCATTTCTACGAGTTTATCATCTTCTAAGACTAGTGTTTCTAAATCGCTAGATTCTAAAACAGTATTCTCAGGGTAAACTCTTTCCTCTAAACCATCATCACAATCATATAAAGGATTATCAGAGAAAAGCTCATAAACTAAGGTTTTAATCATAGTTACCTCCTCCGATTCACTGATAGGCACATCAAATAATGGATTATCCAACATACTGCAGGCTAAAGGATCATGAACTACATCGTCTAAAACGGTGGTATCTCTAATCAAATCCACATCCTTTTGAATAGGTGAATAATCATAAAAATTATTTGGATTTGAACTAGAAATAATATAATCACTATACAACTCAATTGGATTACTAGACTCCTGATCACTATGCCTACATATTTCAGATTCTTCATTACTGCTATCCTCATCATCATAGTACGAAAATGATTGAACCTTATCTAAATAAGTAGTGTATTTTATTCTAACCTCGTCCTCTAAATTAGGCAAATATTCACTATTTACATCAAGGGTAAAATTGGAAGCACTATTTTGGAAATTTAGATCTTTTAGAGAAGTTCTATTCTTGGTCTCTAACAAAAGATTTTGGGCCGACTCACACGAATTCCTGACATAATCTAGGAAATCAGGTAAAGAAAGTTCACTCATTGCATTATTTTCTTCCATAACTAAGTTATTCATTTCAGCGAACTTACGTGTTGTCTCAGCTAACTTACGTGTCGACTCAAGTAAAGAGGAATTAGCAGAATTTTTCTCGTATGACTGATGGTTGTGAGGATAGTGATTGGGCTCACCATGGTATGAACCATAACCTTGAAGAGTTTGGCGTTCCCAACCACTATTCCCACCATGGTAATAAAACTGATGATGTCCATATTCAAATTCAGGTTGATATTCATTGTATTGGCTTCTATCATACCAGCTCGACATTCTTAATTGCAAGGGAATTCTATACAATCACAAACAAGGCCGACTCGACTCCACCAAAACAAACCTAAAGATTTCTAGCAAACAAAAAGCATGATGGCTCCACTTAGATTGTTTCTAGACCAGCTTCTATCTTTCGAAAGAGAATTCGTTGCAGTTTGAGCAAACCCCTCTGGAATCAATCCGAGTCAAAGTAAGTTGAATTGAGGCGAGGGAAGCTCAGTGGAGATTTGATACCCAAGGCCTCACCGCTATCACAAGGCGGCGCAGTCACGCATTCAACTCACAGAAACCATCATGAACTTTGGAGTGTGCTTAAAGAGCAACCAATATTTTTCGAACGAGTTTCCTATTAAGCTCGTTACCCTATCGGTCTCGTTCTATTCCAAATTTTAAAGCTTAGGTTCGCGTTCGGTTTCGTTTTCCTAAGGCGGGCAAGAAGAGAACGGTGATGAAATCCGAACCCTTGTCTTGTTTAGGCCAGGCCTTGCCCTTTACTAGGAAAATAAAGACAGTCTGGTTCGTCCTCAAACAATTATCACCTTAAGGCAGACAGTAACCCGCTTGCAGGAGATTCGCGGGTGTTTCGATTGGACTTACCTCCCGTACCAGACGGGCGATGAACCGTTGTCGTCGACTCGGGCCACGACTCCTATGCCGTGTGCGAACCCGAGGGGCCGAGACGATATAGTAATCGTCGTCCTTCCCTGTACACAGTTTATATAATAATTTTTTTTTTTTAATAAAAATACCCTTCCGTAGGGTTAAAAAATAATAATAATAAAGTCCAAGAGTCCAGTCCAAAGTCCAAATAAAGTAAAGTGCAAAAGAAAAAGAAAAATAACCTAAAAAAAAATATAAAAAAAATCTCTCTTTTTTTTTTCTCTCTTTTCTATATATAAAACAAAAAAAAATTCCTCTTTCGCTCCTTTCGCTTTAAGCTTTTCCTTCCAAGGTCCTTAGTACTCCACTTCGAACCTGCAAATCAAAGACAAAAAGAAACGTAAAAAGTAAAAAAACATAATAAACCTAAAAAAAATTCTACCTAAGCACATGTCCGCGTCGGCGGCGCCAAAATGATTATAAATTTTTCGTGGTTGTAATAATAGTGGTTATAAAATAGGGTTCTTTTCAGACTTGTGAAAGCAGATTTTTTTAGATTTAACAAAAATTATATACACAAAAATATTAACAATGGTGCAAGAGGTACTGGGGTTTAGGATTCCACCGAATTCATTTCTTAATGTTCAAATAATGATTCTTTTAACAATTATAACTCAGTAAATATATAAAATATATTGACTCTTATTTTTGCCAAGATAAATTCTCCAAATATTAGATGTAAATGTTAAGCATGAGGCATCAAATCATCTAAGCTAAGCATGCCGCATCAAATCAAATGACAACTAATTTTTTCAAATCATAATTTCAATTAAACTTAGTGCAAAAGTCATGAGAAGAATTAAATATAATTACCCAAGTGTGAAATAAGGCTTCCTCCATCACCCCAGTATTGGGGTTTAGCTCATCATAGTAAAAATGCTCTCAAAATATTTCATTGATGCTCAAAAGTGTTTTACAATGAAGAGAAATACAAGAAATTGATGTAAAACAGAACTATGCGACCCACAAAAGGCGTCCAGAACCAACGACAGAGCTGAGGTGCTGTTGTCGTTGAAGAACTACGACCCACAAACAGTCGATGTTGCTGTTGATAAACGACTGCTGATGCGAGTCCGTTCTTCGTGTTCTTCAGGCGTGTTAATGGCAGCAGCAGCAGCAGCAGGTAACTTCTCTGCAACTCCTCCTGCGCCTCTCTGCTCGCCTCCAAACCTCCCCAAAACTCTCGACAACCCTTCTAATGTACCTAACAGACCCTTTTATACTCAACAGGAGCATCGAATCTCGCCATAACTTCACATAATTCTCATTAAACCCGATGTCCAAAAATAAACGATAGTTACCATTTTTAGAAGATTTTCACGTCAACTCTCTCCCTGCACGCTCCCAATTGCCTTCTCCACGCCTCAGCACTCTTCCTGAGCTATCAGAACTCCCCCATGCACGCTCTAACTCCAATTATTCTTGCTTACAGTGCGTGTTGCTCTGTTTTGGTGAATCGAACCAGGAATTCTAGCCAAATTTGATCAAACCTGATGCCCAAAACATGTTCTCTATGCCATATCACATCTCTATTCCAAAATTCAGCCATTGAATCGACGTAAAACTGCTTCATTTCTTCGATCGAAAATCTCATGAACTGTGAACAATTTTCCCGCCAAAAATCAAAATTTGAATTTTGAAGAAGACTGCCCCCTATCCGTCTCTGGAGTGCAAATAGCAAATTCCTAACTGAGATGCCCCTTAGTAATTGGGTTGCCCCTTAACCGAAATGAGAGTCCGAATAACACTTGTCCTCCGGGTGCCAAATTCAACTTTTCGAGCCAAATTTTTCAAAAATGTTTATTTCCTAAAAATACATAAAAACACAATATTAGTACAAAATTAGATTTCCAACAATACGGACATTGAGGACAAATTAGACACAAAAATGTGTCTATCAAATACCCCCATACTTATTATTTGCTAGTCCTCGAGCAAAATTTATTCTTGAAAAGTGACCGAGTTAATCTCGGGTGGGTTTATCAGAGGTGTACCCACAAAAACCAATACTCCAGACCCTAGCTATCTACGCAGAACCTTGGAAAGCACTAAAGAACCTCCTTGGTTGGCATACAATTATTGACTCTAAGAGGAAGAACCCTGATGCGAAATTCCAATTGTTGTACACGAGTTTGCACTCAAGCATACTAAAATTCATATAAGTGACAGAGCTCTACTAAGATAGTTTCACGATGGACATCATACTCGGAGTCAGACTAATCACATGAAAAGATTAAGAAGATGGAAAAAGAAAAATGTATATGGTTGAAAAGTGAACGGTGTTTCCCATATCTGTCTGAAGGCCTCTGCCAAGGTGAACCTAACCTAAATGACTGAGATACCGGTCTGACTAATATTAACACACTGGCATATACAAGGGAACCAGTGGTCAATAACTTAAATCTAGATCAACAAACTGGCAAATACAAGGGAACCAGCAGTTGACTACACATAACAATAACCATTTTTTTTTTAACTTAACGGCATGAATAGATCTGTTGGATCCAAGCGCATGCTTCTTGTCAGCAGATTACACGATAGTTCCCACGAGTCCTGCATTCCACGCTTGCTTAGGCGACGGAAACAGGGAGAACACACGCATATTGCTATCCCAGTGTTAATACTTATTCCGATTGGTCTAACTGGTTCGGTCTTTTTCTCTTCTTTTTTTTTTTTTTTTTTTGGAAAAGGTAACTCAGTCACTCTATTTCACCCTAGCAAGGTAACAACTTGAATCGTGTGCCCCACCAAATCACTTGAAATAAAAGAAAACTAAAAATAGAAAGTGAAAAGGACTCGACGAGATATGGCGAAACTATCATGTTATTCTAACACCTGAGCTCTGTGCTTTTATGAATAGACTCTATAGATGTTTCCATCTAGTCAGATTGGTTCCTCAACTCCTAAAACAAAAATGTTTCCATCCACTTAGATTGGTTAGTGCTATCCTTAATAGGCGTAAATTTCTAGGCTCTGGAGTTTATTTATTATGCAACTAAAAAGTTTCTCCCATACCCCCAAACTTAAATCTAACATTGTCCTCAATGTTCTAAAGATGAAACTAAAAGCATGAACAAGGAGAAACTGTTACCACTTGAAGCAAAAGAGATAAGGAAGGATATTACCGTGTCGCAAGAATATTGGGTTACCTCCCAAGAAGTGCTAAGTTTAAAGTCTTCAGCCAGACTTAGGAAAGGATTAGTCAACTCGAACCATAAAGTAACAGTCGAAATAACTGTGGGTCTTCAAAACGAAAAAGAGCTGACCAAAGGAAACTACAATAACCCAAGAAAGTGAACAAAATAACATGCCCTTATCTAGTTTCCTGATTAAGATATTTATATCTAATTGTGGTTCAGGTTCAGGTTCTATGAAAGGGTCTAAATAAAATATTTTCCTCGGATGCATTTCCTCATAGGTTGGATCCAAATTATTAGGTCCTAGAGTCTGGAAAAACTCAAATAAGAACTTGGAATCACAAAGTAATAACCTAAATAATTGCGGATCCTCTAAGTCAATCAGATATGACTTACATAATTGACCAGTGAGAGTGTGGTCATTCTTAGAAATGTGTCGACCAATTCCTAAAGTGATTAGGTTTAGTCTCAAACTTAATAAGACACATTAAAATCAAAAGTTCCCACAATTGGAAAAAATTTTTGGTGGGAAAACAAAGTCAATCTTGGTATCATAGCCTGGGTTAACCACATCAACCAGAGGATGGGTTTCTAACAACTGAGCTTCTTTCTGGACATCATTAGGTTCGGGAAAACGTGTATGAAGATAATCTTGTAAGATGGTTGAGGCACAAATGTCAAGTCCTACAGGAGGGTACTTTCTAAGAGTTAAAGCACACAGAATGATAATCACCCCCAAACTTAGAGTTTTCTGTGTCTCTAGAAAGACTAGTCACAACTTCCCTAATTTCTAGGTCATCAGATTCCTGGAAATGGTCAATAGATTCTTCTAAGTTGGGTTCATCCTCACTCATTTCTACGAGTTTATCATCTTCTAAGACTAGTGTTTCTAAATCGCTAGATTCTAAAACAGTATTCTCAGGGTAAACTCTTTCCTCTAAACCATCATCACAATCATATAAAGGATTATCAGAGAAAGGCTCATAAACTAAGGTTTTAATCATAGTTACCTCCTCCGATTCACTGATAGGCACATCAAATAATGGATTATCCAACATACTGCAGGCTAAAGGATCATGAACTACATCGTCTAAAACGGTGGTATCTCTAATCAAATCCACATCCTTTTGAATAGGTGAATAATCATAAAAATTATTTGGATTTGAACTAGAAATAATATAATCACTATACAACTCAATTGGATTACTAGACTCCTGATCACTATGCCTACATATTTCAGATTCTTCATTACTGCTATCCTCATCATCATAGTACGAAAATGATTGAACCTTATCTAAATAAGTAGTGTATTTTATTCTAACCTCGTCCTCTAAATTAGGCAAATATTCACTATTTACATCAAGGGTAAAATTGGAAGCACTATTTTGGAAATTTAGATCTTTTAGAGAAGTTCTATTCTGGGTCTCTAACAAAAGCTTTTGGGCCGACTCACACGAATTCCTGACGTAATCTAGGAAATCAGGTAAAGAAAGTTCACTCATTGCATTATTTTCGTCCATAACTAAGTTATTCATTTCAGCGAACTTACGTGTTGTCTCAGCTAACTTACGTGTCGACTCAAGTAAAGAGGAATTAGCAGAATTTTTCTCGTATGACTGATGGTTGTGAGGATAGTGATTGGGCTCACCATGGTATGAACCATAACCTTGAAGAGTTTGGCGTTCCCAACCACTATTCCCACCATGGTAATGAAACTGATGATGTCCATATTCAAATTCGGTCGATATTCATTGTATTGGCTTCTATCATACCAGCTCGACATTCTTAATTGCAAGGGAATTCTACACAATCACAAACAAGGCCGACTCGACTCCACCAAAACAAACCTAAAGATTTCTAGCAAACAAAAAGCATGATGGCTCCACTTAGATTGTTTCTAGACCAGCTTCTATCTTTCGAAGAGAATTCGTTGCAGTTTGAGCAAACCCCTCTGGAATCAATCCGAGTCAAAGTAAGTTGAATTGAGGCGAGGGAAGCTCAGTGGAGCTTTGATACCCAAGGCCTCACCGCTATCACAACGGCGCAGTCACGCATTCAACTCACAGAAACCATCATGAACTTTGGAGTGTGCTTAAAGAGCAACCAATATTTTTCGAACGAGTTTCCTATTAAGCTCGTTACCCTATCGGTCTCGTTCTATTCCAAATTTTAAAGCTTAGGTTCGCGTTCGGTTTCGTTTTCCTAAGGCGGGCAAGAAGAGAACGGTGATGAAATCCGAACCCTTATCTTGTTTAGGCCAGGCCTTGCCCTTTACTAGGAAAATAAAGACAGTCTGGTTCGTCCTCAAACAATTATCACCTTAAGGCAGACAGTAACCCGCTTGCAGGAGATTCGCGGGTGTTTCGATTGGACTTACCTCCCGTACCAGACGGGCGATGAACCGTTGTCGTCGACTCGGGCCACGACTCCTATGCCGTGTGCGAACCCGAGGGGCCGAGACGATATAGTAATCGTCGTCCTTCCCTGTACACAGTTTATATAATAATTTTTTTTTTTTTAATAAAAATACCCTTCCGTAGGGTTAAAAAATAATAATAATAAAGTCTAAGAGTCCAGTCCAAAGTCCAAATAATGTAAAGTGCAAAAGAAAAAGAAAAATAACCTAAAAAAAATATAAAAAAAATCTCTCTTTTTTTTTTCTCTCTTTTCTATATATAAAACAAAAAAAAATTCCTCTTTCGCTCCTTTTGCTTTAAGCTTTTCCTTCCAAGGTCCTTAGTACTCCACTTCGAACCTGCAAATCAAAGACAAAAAGAAACGTAAAAAGGAAAAAAACATAATAAACCTAAAAAAAATTCTACCTAAGCACATGTCCGCGTCGGCGGCGCCAAAATGATTATAAATTTTTCGTGGTTGTAATAATAGTGGTTATAAAATAGGGTTCTTTTCAGACTTGTGAAAGCAGATTTTTTTAGATTTAACAAAAATTTTATACACAAAAATATTAACAATGGTACAAGAGGTACTGGGGTTTAGGATTCCACCGAATTCATTTCTTAATGTTCAAATAATGATTCTTTTAACAATTATAACTCAGTAAATATATAAAATATATTGACTCTTATTTTTGCCAAGATAAATTCTCCAAATATTAGATGTAAATGTTAAGCATGAGGCATCAAATCATCTAAGCTAAGCATGCCGCATCAAATCAAATGACAACTAATTTTTTCAAATCATAATTTCAATTAAACTTAGTGCAAAAGTCATGAGAAGAATTAAATATAATTACCCAAGTGTGAAATAAGGCTTCCTCCATCACCCCAGTATTGGGGTTTAGCTCATCATAGTAAAAATGCTCTCAAAATATTTCATTGATGCTCAAAAGTGTTTTACAATGAAGAGAAATACAAGAAATTGATGTAAAACAGAACTATGCGACCCACAAAAGGCGTCCAGAATCAACGACAGAGCTGAGTGCTGTTGTCGTTGAAGAACTACGACCCACAAACAGTCGATGTTGCTGTTGATAAACGACTGCTGATGCGAGTCCGTTCTTCGTGTTCTTCAGGCGTGTTAATGGCAGCAGCAGCAGCAGCAGGTAACTTCTCTGCAACTCCTCCTGCGCCTCTCTGCTCGCCTCCAAACCTCCCCAAAACTCTCGACAACCCTTCTAATGTACCTAACAGACCCTTTTATACTCAACAGGAGCATCGAATCTCGCCATAACTTCACATAATTCTCATTAAACCCGATGTCCAAAAATAAACGATAGTTACCATTTTTAGAAGATTTTCACGTCAACTCTCTCCCTGCACGCTCCCAATTGCCTTCTCCACGCCTCAGCACTCTTCCTGAGCTATCAGAACTCCCCCATGCACGCTCTAACTCCAATTATTCTTGCTTACAGTGCGTGTTGCTCTGTTTTGGTTTGGTGAATCTAACCAGGAATTATAGCCAAATTTGATCTAACCTGATGCCAAAAACATGTTCTCTATGCCATATCACATCTCTATTCCAAAATTCAGCCATTGAATCGACGTAAAACTGCTTCATTTCTTCGATCGAAAATCTCCTGAACTGTGAACAATTTTCCCGCCAAAAATCAAAATTTGAATTTTGAAGAAGACTGCCCCCTATCCGTCTCTGGAGTGCAAATAGCAAATGCCCAACTGAGATGCCCCTTAGTAATTGGGTTGCCCCTTAACCGAAATGAGAGTCCGAATAACACTTGTCCTCCGGGTGCCAAATTCAACTTTTCGAGCCAAATTTTTCAAAAATGTTTATTTCCTAAAAATACATAAAAACACAATATTAGTACAAAATTAGAGTTCCAACAATACGGTCATTGAGGACAAATAAGACACAAAAATGTGTCTATCAACCACCAATACTTTATTTAATGTATGCTGATGACCTTCTACTAACGTTAAAAGCTTCCCGACAGAGTTGTACTCAACTCAAACATCTACTCGATGCATATTCCGACTCAGCTGGACAACATATCAACCCTAGCAAATCTAATATAATTCATCATCCACGACTTGATTCCACCGTCATCGGTGATATCCAAAGCGTTTTTGACATGCCGGCGACATCAACACCACCATTGTACTTGGGAGTTCAATTCAAAAGTGGAAGAACATCAGCTCATATTTCCCGGCCACTCATACAACGAATGGCTCTCAAAGCGAAAGGTTGGAAAACGAAATGTCTAAATCAAAAATGAAGGTTAGTACTCATTAAAACTTCTCTATTACCTACTCCAAACCACATTATGCAGACAAACCTTTTACCAATGCAAGTTCATAAGAAAATAGATAAAATTACTAGGAATTTTTTCTGGGGCCATGATGCATCTATCAAAAAACTGCATCTCATGGGATGGGATAAACTATCGAAACCAATAGATGAGGGGGATTGGGAATTAGGAAAAGCTTAACCACAACAAAGCACTATTACTCAAACGAGTTTGGCAAATTCATGATCAGCCTGACTCGATTTATGCATCAATGTGCAAAGAAAAATATTTCAACAATGAACCTTTTCTACAATCAAACCGATCCCCCCCAAATTCAGCTAGCCCTCTTTGGAAACAACTCAATTCCCTTCTTCCTTGTATCTCACCTCATATTTTCCACCAAATAGGCACAGGAAATTCAATCCGGACCAACTCAAATTGGATCCCGGATCACCCACCTTTAACCCAAAACCATTGCCAAAATTTTCCTCTAATAGCAGATCTTATAGACTCAAGTTCAAACTCTTGGAACCATGACCGATTGTCTCAATTACTACAATCCTCTATTCTCAGGATCATTAACATCCATCTCCCTCAACATGGTCCACCCGACAAAATTATTTGGCCTTACACAAAATCTGGGAAATACACAGTTAGCTCCGGATACCGTATGCTCACCCAACAGTCCACTGCAACCCACCCGACAAATCAGCTACAACCCTCAACTCACATCTAGACACTAAAATGCCCCCCAAAAATACATCTTTTCTTGTGGAAAGCTATCAATGAAGGCTTACCTACCTTCACTCTATTATATAAAATTCACCTTACCACTTCCGACCTATGTCCTAGATGTAACTTATCTCCAGAAACTGCTGAACATAACCTTCTCAACTGCCAATTCGCCAGAGAAGTTTGGAACCTTCTCTTCAACCAGCATGAAGCAGAGCCTGGATTCCAACACCAAAGACCTCAACCGTTCACTCCATCAACCACCGTCAACCAAATACTACAGCTGCAACAACCTCCTTTTGCTTCATCTTGTGGGCACTTTGGATCGCCAGGAATGATCTAGTTTATGGACGAAAACATAAATCGCCTTCCGATATAGTCAAACTAGCAAACCACATGCACCAAGAATACAATTGGGCAAATTCAGTGTTACCTCCACCCCTGCCATGCATGAATGCTACAACACCTTCCACTCCGGATGACAAGAAATATTCAGGTTGGATGGAAACCACAGGAACCGCATTGGATCAAAATCAACACAGATAAACTTCTCGTGGACATCCGGGACCCGCAGGAGGTGGTAATATTTGCAGAGACTCGACAACCTCAGTTATTCTTGCAATGGCCCAACCGTTAGTAATCACAACAACGCTACTAGCAGAGACATGGGCACTCCTAATGACCTAAAAAACGGTCACACTGTACCAATGGACTAAAATATACATTGAATCTGATTCGCAGGCATTAGTTCATTTCATCAACAAAATGGTTGATCCTCCATGGTACCTGAGAGACATGCTTATTGAGATCACCAAAAGGCCGGAAGAAATTCCCCATTACAAAAATTTTCACATTTACAGGGAAGCAAATCATCAGCGGATTCTCTTGCTAATCATGCGGCAGACAATAGTTAACAGGGAGTATTGCACACTAAAATTTGGAAGTACACGGTTCCTACTTTTTTGAAACAAACTGTATTAAATGACACCATGGGAGAAACATGCCCACTTGTAGTTCCACTTTAATTTTATTAATACAAGTTCATGCTTCAAAAAAAAAAGGAAGAAGAATTTATAATCCACCGGTCCACCCACATCCGTCATTTTGATGGATCGAAATGGGCATCCTATTACTGAAGAAATAGACCTGGACTTTTGCTTGCTTCCACTAAAGCCCAACTTTGGTAAGCATAGACTTGGGCTTCACCATGCCGTGCCCAGGTGCCCCCAAGGCGGTGGATGATGGATCCCTTCGTCCCTTCAAGATAAGGTATTGAATTCGTGTGGAGGAAAACTGGGATTCAAAGTACAGGGGTATCGACCCACCTCTTACTCAATCAAGATCAGAAAATTCATTTCCTAATGAGTATCATGTTTCTGGAAGGACTACTACTAATCGATGATAATAATAATAAAATGTAAAGAGAGACGGTGCTGCCAAGAAATTGCACAAATGAGACGCCCGTGGGTGAGGATGATGATGATGTTACACCTACCGGACCGCCTGCTACCACTGGATTTCTCGTTCCATTTTTACTGCAACAACATGGGAAAAAAAAATGATCAATTCCAAATTGTGGTAAATGATAGATGAAGACTACAAACTGTTACAAATAAATAAAAAAATAGTTTAACAATTTACATGGTGGGTAATGGAGGACAGAAAGTGATAACATAATTTGCAGAAGCACAAGTGGAACTGCTGTTTTTATCATCTGCTTAAAAAGAAATAGGGTGTGGATATTCAGGGGTTTACTCTGGTTACGATCTGCTTAAAAAGAAATATAACGGCACATGTAATTCAACCTGTAAAGAAAGGGGAGATGTAAAAGAAGGGTCTTGTGATGGCTTTGGGTGTTGCCAGTTTGCCATAGCCAAGGCATTAAAAGAGATTGAGACTAGTATTTCATGGGATGTTGATCCTAATTGCAACTTCTTATCGTATAACCCTTGCAGTTCAACATTTGTGGCTGATTATGAGCAGTTCAAATTCAATTCATGGGATCTTTTGGCCACACCTAATGGCAGCGACATCCCTATCGTTCTTGATTGGGCCGTAGGGAATAAGAGTTGCGAAGAAGCAAAAAAAGATGTAGCAACTTTTGCATGCCAGGTAAACACTAAGTGTACCAATTTAAACAATAACGCCGGGTATCGCTGCACTTGCTCTGAAGGTTACACGGGGAACCCTTATCTCAAAGGGGGAGGAGGCTGCACCAAAATGGACGCTGTAAAGTTTCCAACAACACCAGTTGCTCTGGGTACATTTTGGGTCTTTCTTTACACGATGATAATATTAGCATTAGTCTATTAGACAATTATTATGTTGAGTGAGGCACCTAATAGCTAAACTCGATCTTATTGTAAATCCCTGCAGGTATCAGTTTCGGGCTCCTGGTTTTATTTGCAAGCTGTTGGTTATACTACTTGTTCTGGAAGAGAAAGAAACTAGTTAGGCAGCGAGAAGAATTCTATCAGCAAAATGGCAGCTTGCTATTAAAACAACAATTAGTGTTAAACGAAGGTGGTGTAGAAACATCAAAGATCTTTACAGAGAAAGAGCTAAGATTAGTCACTAACAATTACGATGAGAGTCTGGCCGTTGGTCGATGTGGCTATGGAACAGTTTACAAGGGAACCTTGCCTGACGGCCGTATAGTTGCCATTAAGAAGTCGAATATAGCTGATCCGAATCAAAATAAGCAATTTATAAATGAGGTTGCTATTTTGACGAAGGTTCACCATCGAAACGTGGTGAAGCTCTTAGGGTGCTGTTTGGAGACTGAAGTTCCCTTGCTTTGCTATGAATACATATCTAATGGCACCCTCTTCCAACACATCCACTCAAGTTCCATTTCTTGGGGAAACCGTTTGAGGATTGCACTGGAAATTGCGAATGCACTTGCTTATTTACACTCAGCGGCGTCTATACCCATCATTCACAGAGATGTCAAGTCTGCCAACATCCTTTTAGATGAAACATATACTGCAAAAATTGCAGACTTTGGAGCATCAAGGTTAATTCCTTTGGACCAAAAAGAATTAGCCACAGTAGTACTGGGGACAAAAGGATATTTGGATCTAGAGTACTTTAATACGAGCCAACTGACTGACAAGAGTGATGTATATAGCTTTGGTGTGGTTCTAGTAGAACTCCTGACAACAAAAAAGCCCATTTTTTAAGAGGGTTCTGAAGACTCTGGACCACATAGAAATCTTGCTGCATATTTTACTTCGTTGATGGAAGAAGACAATCTTTTCCAACTTGTTGAGGATCGAGTGGTGAATGAAGGGCCACTAGAACAAATTGTTGCAGTTGCCGAGCTTGCCAGGAGATGCCTTAAGTTGAAGGGTGCAGAAAGGCCAACAATGAGACAAGTAACAACAGAGGTCGAGAGTTTGAGAGGTGTAGAGAGTCTAGAGGCACAGGAATGCATTATCACTTCTGCCACTGCTGTTGATCCCGAACAATATAGTTTTGGTACAGTTACAACAGGTTCCATGAACATTCCTAGGTGATTCTGTAATTTATGCATCTTAGATTGGTATTCTGACAATTTTCACAGCAAAACATCCTTGTCATATCAATCTTTCTTTGAGAAACATCTAACAGAAAACATGGTACAATAACTCATTTTTGGTAAGTTGCATTAGCACCTTAGGTTATCCCCTGGTGGCACACCAAGTTGACAATACAAGTTGACAACGCAATTCTAGATGAAAAACTTTAAACTTAAATGTCTAATAGTTCGCGAACAATTCATAAACTCACAAAATGAAATACAGTTTCGGGTTTCAAATTCACTCGATTCAGAGTAGGGTTTGTGTTGTTTCTTCCATAATTTGGATTCACTGTACAAACTGGTTTTAACTACAACAATGTCGCGGTAGTTCTTACCATAAGTCTCCACTGCCCTCGGCTTCAGATTCAGCATTGCTTTCGTCATCCTCAGGATCCATCATTCCGACTGTGGTCTGGTTCTGCGTGTTTAATTCTTCTCCTGGTGTGCGTGCTTCTTGGATAATCTGCATTATCTCTTCCACGCTTTGGGTTGGTTGGTAATTTTCAACTGGCTGGTAATGGTAATTTGATTTCTCAGCTTCCACCAGCTCTCTTGGTAAGTTTTTAAGGAACCAGGGATGCCTTTTTATCTCCGGAATGGTGATCCTCTGAGGATTAAAGAATGTGAGCCACCATGTAAACTAAAGCAGGAAAGATTACATACAAGCTTCATTTTAAACAGATCATAATGTGCCAAGACTTACTTACCTTTAATGGGTTCGCGAAGAAAATTTGTGAGAGCAAATGCCGGCATTCTGCAGATACACGGACGTAGTCCGGTATGGTGTAGGTTACACTCATGATTCTCTGCAGGGTATATTAGAAATTAGCTATGCATCAAAAATTTAGTATTTGCTATATAGATGCAGAGAAAAATCCACCCCGATTGTCTTCTTGAAATTTCTGGGATCCTCAGGATCCTCAAATGGATATGCTCCTACTAACATAACATAAAGTGTGACACCAGCTGACCAAACATCTGCTATCTGTAATTTACCGATGGAAAGTTAGACCGCAAAAAAGAAGCACTAAATACAGGCTAATTATGGAGATACATACCTTGCCATCATATTCCTTCCGTGACAACACCTCTGGCGCAATGTAAGCTGGTGTTCCTACTGTTGATTTGGGTTGCGAATGCAATATAGCCGACTGCATTTAAATGAAAGCAACCACACATGAAATCTCTGCAATAGAATGTCCTCATTCCATGATGTATCATAAAGCATAAAAGTCCATAAGCAAGATATGCACGAACCTTTGAATAACCGAAATCACAGATTTTAAGGCGTGGAGTGGGATTTCCATCCAGGAGCGTATTTTCTAGCTTCAGGTCCCTGTGACAAATTTCCTGTTGCACAATAGATAAAGAGTTGGATCCGTCATTCATTTGGTTCAAAGAATGTGAAACAGATTATGATGTATACATACATACCATAGAATGGCAGTAACTGACTCCGGATATTAGCTGTTGGAAGAAAAATCTTGCCTGTTGAAATTGGACACATTATAGTTCTAACTCTCAAAAAAGAGAACACAAAGCAAATAATTCTTGAAAAAACAAAGAAATTAACTAGAGTTTGTTTGATTATACCTCGTCTTCACTAAATCGGCCTGCACTGCAAATTCTCTCGAAAAGTTCACCACCAGCTGCATACTCCATGACAATAGCTAAATGTGTTGGTGTTAACAGAACCTGCACATAATTTGGCAAAATTTCAGGTTCTTGACAATCTTCTACAACATTCTTATGTCCAAAAACTTGGGGATATTTCAACTGTAAATGAATTAACTTGAAGTGCAGAGAATCAACACCATACCTGCTTGAATTGAACAATATTTGGATGCTTCAACGACCGGTGATTGATGATTTCCCGCTGAACATTTTCATCAATCTGAATCCAGGAAAATGATGACAACATATTAAGATTCAAGAACAGAAAAACGTAAACACTATTCATTTCTGCAATGTCAACTTCATGAATTTACTGCAACATGAAACTTTCCATAAATCAATACTAAGCAAACTCTAAATTGAACAAAAGAAAACAACAAATTCAACAGAAGCTTTTTCTGGAAATTGGGAGATGATAAGACAAGTACTTGACTCAATATTGATGATGAGTAAGTAAGAAAATGAAATTACCTTTTTTCCTCTGGGGATGTATTTGACAGCAACAAGTTCTTTAGTTTTCTTATCTCTGACCAACCTTGCTACTCCAAAATTCCCTGACCCAAGTTCTTTCACTGCCTCATAACGTTCTTCCATGGTTACACAGAGCAGAGCAGAAAAAGTGAGACCCAAAGAGAGAAATTACAGAGAATAAACTGAGAATAAATGGCGAGAAGACTTTTTTCAACTTCGAGAGATAGAGAGAGAGAGGAATTTGAGAGCTATTAAGAGAAGTAATTGAGAAGACAGTACATAGAAATTTCAACTATAAGACTTACATAGAATTTAAGAAGGAAAATAATGTTCGAGTCCTTAGACTGAACTTTTAAAAAGAAAAGTACCGTCTAGTCTAAACTATATATATATATATAAAGTTGCTATTTAGAGGTTACCAAATTATAATGAGATTATTAAATTCTGGCTTTTTAGTTTTTTTGGAGGGTTGTTTTTGCTTGGCACTAGTAATCACAAGTGAAAACTAGGTAATAACACCTTATATAGCAGCTTCGTGATAAATTGTGGTGTCTTGCACTACTTCAAGTATGAGAGTCAGGCTCCCGTTAAAATTGTGAAGTTTAACGGTCTAATATATCTGTTTATTAAAAAAAAAAGATTATTGCTAATCTTTACTGCTAACTTAGAAAAGGGAGAGCAATTAACGAACTTAAAATGTTGAAAATCACAACAACCCAAATTATATGTCTTGAAAGGATACATAAATACCGATATTTGGAGTCTAGATTAGCAAATCCCAAGCTAGTCATTGTTTTCTAGTCGTTGTCTGGAACTGTTCATTCTTGAATTCTTGGCTAGATATTCTTTTTAACTTTGTTCGTTGTCACCCTTTATCACTATTAGTACAAAGAAGAATTAAAAGACACGTTAGTGTGAAGAACAAACCGTCGCTTAAAAGTGTCCCTCATGTCTGAATTTGATGTGATAGACGATGGCACCTGCTTCATTCCTAACTCTACATTCAGTTGAACATGGATGGGTGCAACATCATACTCCAAGCAAGCTTAAGTGGACGGTGGCGTGTATGTAATAAGACCTTGTTTGGTTGCGGCGAACTAGGCGCTTGGGTGTGAGTCAATCTCTAACTTGCACCGAGTTAACAGTCAAACTGTTTGTTTTTTATTTTGAGTCTGATATGACTCGACCTCTGACTCATACCTAATTCCGGACTCGGATTCGTTTAAGTCGGATAACAAAATACTCCCAATTCATAAAACCAAACCACTAACTCAAATTTTTTCTATGTTAAATAAGTTAGATAGGATTCAAAACAAACATATGGAATCAGATTCATATGAGTCATGTAATTTTCCTCAGATCCAGACAGATGCGTCAAGAATAAACAAACATGGTGTAAGTAAATGTCATGATCCGAACGTACAGAGTCAGCTCATGGCACGGATTGGCGGCTGCCCATACTAATGCACTTTCAATTTTCTCTTCCCATAAAGGGATTTCTAGCTCGGCTCCTGCAGGAGTCCTAGTTTACGGCTTGTAAGAAATGTAAGGAACAAGTAGCTAGTTCTCTACTATATTTTTTTAATCAAAAGAAAAAGAATTTTCTATTATTTTTCAGATTTTGGAAACCAGATATTATAGAGATAGTATGTATGTGAAAGAGATCAAAGTTGGTGTGCAGAAAACAAGATAGAACTGAGTAGGTGTGGGTAAAAGGTCTAATCCATGATCTTGTGTTTCTGCCCAAGGGGCCGCTCTCATCATCACAACACCTTTCTCTTTTCCTTTTTTTCTCTTTTTTTTTTTACTTAACGGTTGCTGTGTAGTAGCTTGTAAGAGATTTGATAAAAATTATCAAATGTCATAACGTAGCAGACATCATTGTACTAATATAATTGCACAGATCGACTAAAGGGTTGGAAGGAGGAAGTCCCTTTTATAGCAACTTAAAACCTAATACAAAAGTGCGATTTGTTAAAAAGATTGGAAATGGTTTGGTGTGATCAAAATTTTGGATATCTTTTTACTTAACATAATTGTCCCTCCATTTTAGTCCAATTATTATAAGATAATTTTTTATATTTAAAAATCCGTGCTTTAGAGTATAACATATATCTAAAGATTCATGTTTTAGAATTTTGCAAATGTAGGAAATACCATATGGTCTTAGGAATAATATATTAGAGAGAGTCTAGTCCAGTTGACTCAGTCATGTGTGTGTTTGGTCCTTTTGGAAAAATATATTATAGTTTGGTCCTAGAAATTAGGGTTTTGTCCTAGGGTGACGTCACGACTGATGTAATTGTCATCTTGTAGTGGCAGAAATATCCTTTTGGGACCACGTAATATATATACTCAATTATTAAGAGACGATTATCTTTGTTTGCTGCTCGTGTTGAAGATCTTGTTTTTTGATGTTGAAGATCTTGATTTTGATGATGATCTTATTTTTTGATGTTTCTGCTGTTGTTGAATGATGAAGACAACGAAGATCTCGTTTTTGATGTTTTTGCTACTTGTGTTAAAGCTGATGATGAACATGATGAAGTTCATTTTCTGGAATGAACTCTGTTTTTTTAGTTTTTTATATGGAGTTCATTTTCTGGAATGAACTCTGTTTTTTTAGTTTTTATATAGAGTTCATTTCTGGAATGAACTCTGATTTTTCTTAGGTTTTTATATGGAGTTCATTTCTAGAATGAACTGTTTTTTTTAGGTTTTTATATGGAGTTCATTTCTGGAATGAACTCTGTTTTTTTAGCTTTTTATGTGGAATTCATTTCTGGAATGAACTCTGGTTTTTTAGATTTTTATATGGAGTTCATTTCTGGAATGAACTCGTTTTTTATAAATTTTTATATGGAATGAACTCTGGTTTTTTAGGTGATTTCTGAAAAAATAAGTAGAAATAAACAGGAGTTCATTTTGAAGAATGAACTACTACAAAAAAGAAGTAGAAATTAACACGGAAGGGTAATTTTGTCTGTTTTATGTTTTTAAATTATTATGGACCAAATAGTAAAGGCGTTTTCCAAAGAACTAAACAAACATGGGACCACCTAAAAAAAGGACCAAACAATATTTCTCCCCTTTTGCAAATTTGATTTCCTTTAAAAAGGTCTATAAAATCAGGACAAACAACAATATCAATTTTAAAATTTTGGAAGTGTTTTTCTTTTAGGCACAATTTTTAAAAATCGACATTATACAATAATATATTTGGTTTACACCTCAATTAATTTTCTGTTGCCCTACTAAAACAATGTACTCACTTCATTTTGGGGAAACAGATACTTATACTTTTTCAGTTTTGCCTATTTGTTTTCTCTTGAATCGGTCCTCCCACACTGACAGTGGTGTTCTAGTGATAAAATTGTTAGCTTATAAAACCATTGTAAGCATCAAGTTTTTTATCGATGAAACAAAAATGAACTTTTTACCGTGTTACTTGAAAAATGTGCAACATCAAAGGACGGCAGCAAGTAACCATCAGACGGTAAGTTTCACTCTCAATACACATCAGTGTTTGTACTTGTGAGGTACAAACCATTAAACGTGTCCTCACATTAGGGCCATTTTTGACAACCAAGTTCTTGACTTACACCCATGTAATCCATCTTTTGATCTTAGAGGTGTCTACATTAATTGTGACCCTTCGTAAAGATAAATTAAATTATTTAGACAAAGGAAAAGACAATTTGTATTAAACTAAAAATTAATGCCAAGAACAAAAGTGAGCTAATGAGATACCTTTACAACCACTCAATCTAATTAGCTTAGTGATGTAATAGAGAATATAATCAAAAAAATAAATAATTAATAACTTTATCTTCGTTTAGGAACATTTATGTCATTTATTAGCGTAAGATTATTATTCTTTAAATAGTACACCAAGGTTACAAGGTCGGTAGGACTATTTCAATAACAATACTCCCTCCGTCCCACTATTAGATAACTTATTTAGTTTAAAATTTTGTTCCACCATTAGTTGACCTATCTCACTAAACAAGAAAATATTTCTAAAATTATCAATTTTCATTGATTATCGTACGTATAAGAAATATATATAATTTGATATCAATGTTTATACTCGTTGCATAGGTGTTTTAAAATGCTTTCCAACGATACAAAGTTTACGAAAATCTATAGTATAGTTTGAGAGATAAACCATTTATAAATTTACAAATTATTATTCATAAGGACATAATTATAAAAAATACTTAAAAATATTCCTTCTCATTCCTTGTTTTAAGAATTGTGCAAACTTGAATTAGGTCATCTAATAATGGGACGAAGAAAGTATTATAAATTATGCTTGAAAGAAAAAAAAAGTATTTAGTTTCAACGTAATTCCCTAAATCTTTCTTTGGATGAAAACGAAAATCTCCTTCACCAGAATATGACTCAAAATTTATCGTTTGGCCCCAAAATCTATCATGTGATCATATATTAATTTTCTCAGAACCAAAATGTGCACTATTTCACCATGTAATTCAGAGTGATCCAAAATGGGCCTTATGGGCCAAAATATGTCTCGTTGACCACCGGACCAATTTGAGCCTAAGATAGCTTATCTTTGTATTGGTAGAGAAGGTGGTGCCGATGAGTTTCGAATTCACGTCTCGAGTATCATCATCACCCAATAACCTTATCACTATATTACAGTGACATGGGCGATTTAGAATGACACTTTTCCACCACCAATAAGCTGGTCTCTCGAGGCGGAAAAGTGTCTTATGGTCCAAACTTTGCCATTTTATATTTTCAAGTGCGGCATGCATGGTGTTACCTTATGCACGACCCTGCAAAGCAAGTGCTTCGGAATATCTAGAATGCTTAAGAGTGAAGTCTAGAACCACTCCCAAATCTCTTCCGCAACTCTTCTTGAATGGCCGAATGCTTTATAATTGTTACCTTCCAAGGCAACTAATGGCGTAGTCTTAACAACATTTTCCAGATAGACAGTTGTGTAAGGTTCATATATGCGTATGTCTAAGTCTTTGATTATCAGTTAGTCTTTGAGCCACCTACATGTTTGTATTCACGTGATATAAGATGTAAAACGTGGTGCCAACATTGTCTCGTTTCGGCAAACAACTATGCGACTCACATAGAATAATTCTTAGATTTCTCATTGTTAGGGGGACCCTAGTACTACATAAAATAGATCCTTGAACATATACATTCATTGAAGAAAGCTAATATTTCAAAAACTAAACAAATCTATGGTGGGGAAGAAGAATCAAGAACTGGGTCAGTTTACAACCACCCAATCTAATCACCATTATACCAACAGGAACAAAAAAAGGGGTACCATACTCATCCCCTTCCGTCCATACTGCGAGGTCGAGATGTTGCTTCCCGATAGTAGGATTTCTGGCTCCGCCCCTACCGGAGGTAGGAGGATTTGGCACCAGCTAAGGGAGACCTATGGCTTCTTGAAATTTTCATTTCCTACAAGCCAAAGTGTAATCAAGTATGTCGTGCTGAATTTTCTTTCTTAAAAGCCCTGTTGATGTTTTCGAGTAACCGTTTGGCCACTGAATGCCAAGAATTTGCAGTGAGTTGTAACGAAATTAGGATTTAAAGCATTCAATTATTTTTTTAAAACAATCTTATGAATTAGAGACAAAATATATCTCAACGAATTACATTTAAATAAATTGAAATCAGAAACTGTAAACTGAATTGAATTACAAGACTGATGGTATTCATCCAGTACTAGCAGCTAATACTACTTGTCTTCTTCATAGCACTGATCAAGGCAATTAATGTCATCATCATCTGAAGAAGCAGAAGCAGAATCAAAATCCAAGCACATTCCGCGAACAACTTGTTCATAAGTTGAATTACAAGACTGATGGTATTCATCCAGTACTAGCAGCTAATACTACTTGTCTTCTTCATAGCACTGATCAAGGCAATTAATGTCATCATCATCTGAAGAAGCAGAAGCAGAATCAAAATCCAAGCACATTCCGCGAACAACTTGTTCATAAGTCTGATCAATATCTTCTGAAGAGCAGGTAAGTTGATGGTATTCCACAAGCTGGTGAAGACACTGATTCTCTCGTATTAAGTTCGCATTCTCAGTCGCTAATCGTGATTTCTCTGCAAGTAATGCTTCCAATTGAAGTCTCACCAGATCATCTTCTTCACCACCCTTGTGAGACCCATTGCGAAGTCTCATGTTCTCATCCTCGAGCATATCACATCTCTCATGCATAAATGATAAATCTGATCGTATCGACTTCAATTCTCTAGCAAGTGTAGCTGCATTTGCTGCCATTGAGATCGCCAGCTACAAAAAACACACAAATTAGAACCAAGCACATGAGTCGAAGAACATTCATCAAATCAAAGAGAACCAACATTTTTAGCTTTCTTGAGCTTCCCATTCTTCAAATTCGCATCCACTTCGACATCTCCTCCCTGATTTTCAATGGACTGTTCATCAGACTCATCATGCCTTCTCTTTTTCAACATTTTCTTGTCCTCTCCTTCACCTTCAGCATCATTTTTTTGCAATATTTCAGTTAGCGAAGGTTTTGATAGATCTCTTGCTCCCTGCCATCATACAGATCAGAGAAGGTAAGAAGATTATAACCCAAAAGAGAAATTAAAGATTGCTAACTACTTACCTCAATTGCCTTGTGCAAATTGCCTTTAAGTTGAACCAATGAGGAAGAAATCGAATCAAATCCTCGCAGAAGAAGCAAAGTATCTTCATCTCTTGTCGATGAAACTACTGAGTTTTGATTAATTGATTGTCGATTCTCAAGAAGGGTATCCACTCGGTTTCGAAGTGTGCTCCAATAGTCTTCTTTCTCTGATGAAGCAGAAAGACTTGGTGATAATAATGGTGAAGATTCAGATTCCATTGAGATATTGCTGTTAGATTCGCTGTTATTGAATTGAGAAGTAGTAAATGAAGAAGATGGAATATCTAAACAAACTGACATTAATCTGAGACTTGTAGAAACCGAGATATGGGAAGTGTTTTAGATTGAGATTTAAAAGAAACAGAGATTAAAAAACCCCAGTCAAAAGACTAGAACGTTGAGATTTAAGAAAACTAGCCGTTACACTCTCTGTTTCTTTTAAATCTCAACGTTCTAGTCTTTTGACTGGGGTTGACTTACCTACTTTTAGATCTTGACCTTTTCAGTACAAAGACAAAAGTGACCCTGTTGCTTCTGCATTCAAGCAATTTTTAAGGGATGATTCAGTCGGACCATAAAATGTTTGTCATGTGTGCATATCACTTGAAATCTTCCCCATTCATGTGAAATATTTGGTATAACACGATCCAAAAATTAAATTGGAACGGATTCTAACAATTAAGTTTCCAACCCCTACTTTACTTTTGCAGTGGGAGGGAGCATGAAAATCATACACAACTTGATGGTTTTCATCACCTGATTTCAAAATACTTTATATCACCTAAACCTATCCCATAATTTAATACTCCCTCCGGTCCATTTTAGATGAGTGTTTAGGATTATTATTTTGTTCCACATTACTTGATAGTTTTCATATTTTTCCCACAAAATTATCATCACTATCCTCACATTTTGTCTTGTAATCATAAGTTTATTTTTAAACACACTTGTATCAATTAATGTTTGAAGACTTTTCTCAAGAGCATAAATAGAAAATTTTAATATCTCTTTTCATTTCTTAATCTGCGTGAAAACTCCAAAAACATCATTTAAAATGGAACAGAGGGAGTATGTGATTGGAAACATGTATTTTTATTCGTAATCCAAAATTTTCATATGATTCAAAATTTGCATCCTAATCCACAATTTCAAGAGCAGGGGCAGAAAAAAAAAAAAGTGACTTGGGCTTTCTAAGAGAGATGGGAGCAAGCACCACTTAGTTTCTAAATTGGGCTTGTGAAGCTTGAGTCTCTACCACCAAGGGGCAAGGGCGGGAATTGACTACCGGCAATTTTGCCTCCACCCCTGGATCCAAAATCCACATATAACCCAAAGTTTGCCACCGTGATTGAATATTTGCCATGACCGAACTAAGTCTTGTAGAGCAAAATCTTCCTCATTGACTATAGTATACCTCTTGTGGTTCAAAATGTGCATCATGATCGTGTAATTTCAAATTTGCACGGTGACTCAAAATCTATCCCATGATCCGAATAAAATATGTCACATAATCCAAGATGACCAGAGTCTACACTAAAAAAAAGGGTGATTCTACCCATACCATGTTAAATTAGGTGAAATACCCCGAGTAGAAAATTAAGAACAATTACACAGCGAGTCTACCATCGAAATTGAGAATGTGTAAGGTGAATAGGGCATAATGTGCACTTTTCTCCTCCCCCTAGAGGCATCCTTATTATTAACTTTGATGATACTTATAAGGCTATGGGCTAGATTTCGCTTTTAAATTAGACAAAAAATGTAGCACATTTTTCTCACAGCGTTGTTTATTCTTCAACACTATTTCTCTCTTCAGATATATCACGAATATCAATTAGTAGCGAGATAGTTTTGCTGTTTCGTTCAGCACAACTAAAATTCTACTGTTTGTGGAATGGTTCAACGAGATTGTTTTATTTTTTGATCCGACGACTGAGATGGTTGCGTTGTTCCTTTAGCGCGACCAAATTATACCTTTCGCGGAATGATTCAGCGCATCTAGATGCTAAATTGAAATGACCATAAAACTTAGATGGGTATTCAAGCTGACGTGGACTTCCAATCTAGATGCAAGATTGGAAGACCATAAGACTAAGCCTAATAACTTAACTAAAATTGGTGGCGTTGGTCTAATTCTTCGCAATTTTGTAGGGGCATTCAATGGAGAAAATGCATCTACCCAGCTGAATCATGAAGTGCAGAATAATCAAAATGTAGAGGACTACTGGAAGCAGTCAAATGGGCCAAAGAATTACAACTAGAAAAAAGGTCTACTTCTATCTAGACTCAAAAATTGTGATTGATGCGGTTAATAAAGATGTCTTCAATATCGAGTGGAGACTTCAGAATATATTTAATTATTGAAATGAAATCCTTCTTTAGGAATTTTAACTCCTGCCAATGTATGCATGTGCCAAAGGAGAAGAATAAGGTAATTGACATTCTGTCGTAGTTAGCTAGAGTTGTGAGAATGAGTGGTGTGTCTGGATTCAATCTCCTCCTAGTAATATCAATTTTCAATTACCGTAGGTTATAAACCATGTAAACTCTTGATTTTCATAGTTGTATGTTTTCTTGTTTCAAAAGAAAATTGTGTAAAATATGGTCTCCTTTTGTCTCTTACAGGAGATATGTTGGGAGATTTTCTTTTGGAAAACATATCATTTCCCATAAAGCTTTACAAAACGTTCACATTGTCTTCATTGGATTTACAAAACCATCGTATTTTTTTATTAATGTTTACAAAATAGTCTTTCTCCATTCGATTTAACTGTTTTGAAAAAATTGGTTTGCTAAATACCCCTCATCAGTTAACTAAAGTGGTTGAGGTGGTGGTGATGATGAAGTGATGGTCGTGGTGGTGTAAATAGAAGAAGTCTCGTTGAACTCCGAAAGGGAAGCGGTAAACCCCCAGTTAACATTATGACTATTTTGTGAACTGGATTATAAAAGTGTGACCATTCTTGATAATACCCTAAAGAAGAGAATGAACAAAATATGCAATTCAAAATCTAAAGGGTTATCCAAATTGGTCCTTGTGGGCCAAAATGGCCTTGTGGTCTAGGATATCTAATTGAAAACTTGATGCATGATCCAAAATAGTGGTTGGGGACCAAATTATGTATCCGGGTCCAAACTTTGACGTGTTAGATTCTTATCCAAAATTTACAGGGTGGCCTGAGATTTATCGACTGAATGCTTCAAGTTCCCAAGTGTGCCTTATGTGAACTGGATCACACATAATGCGAGCAGAAGGTGATACCTTTATGCCCGATACTGCGTTCCGGGGTATCTTGAATGCTCAGAGTTGACGTTTTACCGAACGGCCGAGCATCGATAATGTTTTTTTAAGTCAATTACTCTATGCGAGAAGAAAACCGAAAACGTCATGCATGATCTAACTGCGAAGAATTGTGAATCAAGGACGTGGTTTCAAATTTCAAGCTAGATAATTTTTTTCACGTATAAAACGTGGTTTCCGAATTGTTCCATTTTGGCAAACTACAATGTGACTCGCATTGACAAGATATTGCAATATGGACGGAAAACGAAAGGGGATCCGATTTTCAATTAATGGGCAAGATTTTTCTTATGGTGTGAAGGATCAAGGATGGGTCAGTTTAACAACCACTCAATCTAATTAACATAATAGTATTAAAAAGAAAATTAGCATAAGAATTTGATTAAATTTTTTGGTGTCGTCATTAACATTTACGCGATGAAAAAATTATCCCCTCACCACAATTTTAAACTTGTCAAATAATGTTAACTTGCTTCAAAACTAATAAATAATGGCTTTTCTTAAATGTAGCCCATGATTTTATTAATCATACCCCACAAAAAATAAGTCATTAATCTAACCAAGCAGTTTCTTAATATTATTAACGTATTATCATTTCCTTAAATCAAAAGATAAAAGTTAATCATATAATTTTTGTAATACAATTTCCGTTAGATCTATGACATAATTGATGATTTTTAATTTTTGTAAAAGTTAATCAATAATCATGATTGAGAAAAAAAAATCATCTTAGAGTTTTTATAGAATAATAATGTTTATGGAGTTTTAAAAAATTGATTTTAGAAAAAGAATCAAAACCTTACTTGATTTGATTTCGATTTTTGATTGATATTGTTGTGGAGATTTCTTAAGGGAACATTAGAATATATAACCTTGATCGATATACCGATATTATCCTAATCATGATTTAGGAAAAGTTAGGGTTTATATTTTGATTTTAGGGAAGAATTGAAGTAGGATTATTAGTTAAATAAAATTAAGACTTATTTGATAATTTTGACCTTTTGTTTTAACTTAAACTTCTTGGACTATGGTTAATAAAAGCATGAACTACATTTAAGAGAAGCCTAATTAATAATGTTTACCCACACAAAGATGCACTATATAATCACTAGGAAACACTATGAGAGTGTAATGTTGGATATTTTCAACATTATGTATTTTTGTTTGCCGCACTCCGAGGGCATAGCTTCTCCGGGTCGAGTGCGAGAAAGTGTGTCGGAAAATTTTTTGGTTCTAGGTTGAAAACCTAGATCAAATATCTTTGAAATTTTGAACAGACGCGTCTCTGTCAACAACCAGTATTGATGCCTTTTGAAGATGTCGTTTGGCGATGAACAATTAAAAACATAACTATGCATTACCAAATTTTCTTTCATAAGAGCCAAAGTGAAATGAACAATTAAATAAAGTTTGTAGATAGGTAAGGTACAAGACACCAACATCTATCCCATGGTGTCACATTTTTGACTTCACATTTTCTCGTGCCTATCTATATATCATTCACACGAAAAGGAATGTTGAAGCTAATTTACAAGATGATTCTTTTTGAAGTTTGGTGTGGACAAGGAATTTCGTACCTAGAGTGTGGATGCAACTATAATCTTATTATCATTCATCAAATATGAACCGTTAAATGTTATAAGTTTGTCTAGAATTGGACTTCTTTTTTTCCCTTTTCTAAAGCCAAAGTGAGACCAACAATCAAGAAAAGGTGGTAGATAGATAAGATATGGCTTAGGATATGTATGTTTCATATAAACTATGAACTCTCTACACTTTTTCCTCTTAGATGCCAACAAGTTATACATTCGTTAGTAGTTTCCTACCAATATTCTTCTCCTTGAAAGATAAAGTCTTAAGAAACCAGAAAAGTGAAGACATCAATTTAGGGTTGTTCATCATAGCCAACCAGACATCTTTCTCTCGATATGTCTCTTTTTGACTTTCATAGTTGTATCTTTCTCTTTAGAATATTCCTATGATATTATTCTTTCAATTTTATATTATTGAAAATTTAATTTTCTTAATAATTATTTGACAAGCTGAGAATAAACACACCATAAAAACTAACACAAATTCGAATATAATCCACCCAAAAGGTTTATAGGGTGTTAAAAAACCAGAAGCAGAAGTGTTTATGTTTCTCCAGAAATAGAAGACAGAAGCAAAGATATTTTTCTTCACAAAAAATGGATTTTTTTTTTACTTCTATAAGTCGTTCTAAAATTTTACAACCAAATAACTTTTTACTTTTTGACTTCTTACTTCTATCCATATGCGCTATTAATAAGCTTTTTGGTCAGTGTTTTGAGAGTACTATTTGAATTTTCGTTCTGTGTAAACCCATTTTTATTTTTTTCGTTTATGTTTTGTGGATAAAAGACTATTTATTTTAATTACGAAACCCTACAACAAAAACAGTGAAACATAAAAATTTTAACACGCAGTCAAAACCTATGGGGATAGGTCTATTTTTCAACCCGATTTACAAATATAAGCAAGTTTTTTTGTTTTTGGAAATTAGCAAATATATAATGGTGTTTCCATCCGATATGTAAGTCGGTTAATATCTAGCGAGTTTAGTCCATGTTTCGGTCAGGCACAAGATAAATAGTATGGTAGTTTACTCTTGTTCACCTTTTTTTACTAGTTTTCAACTCGTCCTTCTGCAATACTTTTCAGGTTCTTCGAGTTCGATTCTGGATTACACTATTTTCAGGTTCATCACAACATTCTCCAAAAAGGGATAATCGACTATGTACAAAACTTTTTAGGTTCGTCGATTCCTGTTCAAAATCATTATACCGCTTTCAGAATCTTCGAATCATTTACCCTCACTACCAAGAAAATGTGTCCAGTCAATCCAACTCGGCGGATTAGATTGTTGGGACAAAGAACAAATCGAGTCAAAAAGATAACTCAATTATTTAAAGTCCCAAAAACTTTTTTTTGTCAAGCAAGATAACTTTCTGTTAGACATCCTTTTTTTTTTTGTAGAAAACAATTTTACCAGGCCTTTATTTACAAATGTCAGAAAAACAAGTCTATAATTATGAGAAAATAAAAAGATATACGAAATAAACCTTTATGGCTCCACACTTATAACTCAGTGGTTTCACATCAACTCCAAAGGAGGAAGTAAAAAGTTCCATCTCCACAATAAATTTCTATATCGTAATGTAGTTGTATCCATAGGAGAAAGTCACGAGTTCGATCTCCATGATAAAAGTTTTTATCTAGTGCAGTTGTATTGTTGGTTTGGGTGTTGAGATTATTAGTTCCACATTGTTGGAAAATCTAAGATCCTGTGGTTTATAATCCTTTAGGGCCTATCCACTCATTGCCAATTGATTTTGAGTTAGATGCCCATATTCTAATACGGGGGATAAATTTTATAGTGGGCCAGTCCGAGTAGTTGGGTTCCGATACGAAGTTGGGTCCGGCCTTCGTGTTTCAAATTCGGTCAGCACAAATATAAAATAGAAAATCAAGGAGAATCTCAACCGTTAGTCGAGAGAAACAAGATACAGTTCATTATTTCCTTCACAGCAACAAACTCCAACACTTTCTCTCTGTAAAGAAAAAACCGCATTCTTAGTTTCTTGATTGACTGCAACAATCTTCAAACTTAGGGTTTCCCATTATTTATACCCAGATTCGTTCCAGAAAGAAGAACAAAACCTCCAAATAAGAAGAAAAACGTGTTTAAAAAAAAAAAAAAAACTAATTTCAGCTCAGGAAAGTTAGAAATCTCTTGGTGAAATTCATATGCAGTAAGTTCAATTCATCCCCTCTGATTCATTGTAATTGGGTTTTGATTTATAGAGAGATCTATTGTGTTTTTGTTAAGTAATTAGTTGTTAAAAGATATGATTTTTATTTTTTTCCCTAATTTTTTTCCTTTTTGTAATTATGATTAAATTAGAGATTTATGTTGATTTTTATGAGAAATTAAAATAAGGGTTTTGTGATTTAATGTGTTTTGTGAGAACCCTTTGTTGGATTAAGGATTGTAACTGATTTTGTGGTGTTTTGGTGCAGGGTTTGATTTTCTTTAGGGTTTTGAATATGCAAGTATTGAGGATATATTATACAGAAGCTTAGGGGCTTTAGTTAGTCAATGGGCTGTTTTAATTCAAAGGTTAGAAAACAGTTTCCTGGACACGAGAACCCTGTCATTCTTGCTTCGCAAACTGCGTGTAAGCAAAATTTCGATTTGATTTTGTTAGCATTGTATTTTTGGTTCAGAATGGTTAAATTCCTTTTGAGGTTGTATGTTGGTAGCTTATGTTTTGTAATAACGTATTATTTGTTTTTGAAATTTCAGTCAGTGTAAGCGAAGTTGAAGCGTTATTTGAGTTGTTCAAAAGTATTAGCAGTTCGGTGATTGATGATGGGTTGATAAGTAAGGTATATTTCAATCTGTAACTCATTATGGTTCTCCGAATCTCCTTATGTTTTTGGACTGCGTATGTCATTTTTGTTGCCCTTGCTCTATTGCTAAGGTAGGAGTTTTTTCGCTGGTGTATTTGTTCATGCCACATCCCTGTACCGCCAAATTCTTTGTTTTCCTTCCCATCTAGGTTATGTATGTTGTGTCCAACTTATAACCGTTTTGAGCCATAAATCTTTAGCGTGCAGTACATTTTAAAACAGGGTACTTTTTGGTTGAGAGTTTCTAGAGCTACTAGATTCGCTGCTGGATTATTAGTCATGTAACCATTGCCTATTGGTTTAGCTTCTTAAAGTAAGGCCTACTTTGGAAGATGGAGAATTACCGTATCAACTGATGAAATCCAATTTGACCTATCTATTGCTAACCTTAACCTACTAATAGTCTATACAGATGTACTAAAGATTCCAATTACTAAGTGTAAGGTGATTGGCCAAGGTCCCTGTTTATATAGATCTTAGCAAAAGCTTATTTGCTCTCCAACTAATAGTCTAGTGTGGTAAAGCTAAACGTAAGAGTGGAACCATTAGTCAGTTACCCAGCCATCCTTCTTTAGCTGGCAAAATACCTCTCTAATGGAACATTTTGTTGTTCTTAGATTGCAAGGAATATTCTTAGATCGCAAGGAATAATAACAGAAATGGTTGTTTGTTTGTTGTATGCAGGAAGAATTTCAATTAGCTTTATTCAAGAACAGAAAGAAGGAAAACCTCTTCGCCAATCGGGTATGGTCCTCTATCTTACTTGTGTAATACATCCCAACAATTGCAGATTGATGTTTGTTGTTTGTATAGCACCATCGTTCTGTGTCTATTCTTGTGTTATGTCGTCCTGAATCTAGTTCTTTGGATATTGTTTTTCTTTGTTCCCACCCTGAATGTTGTGTTCATGTTTTCAAATGGTACCAATATGCATGCAGATTTTTGACCTGTTTGATGTGAAGCGGAAGGGAGTGATTGATTTTGGTGACTTTGTTCGATCACTTAATGTATTTCATCCAAACGCCCCATTTGAAGACAAAATTGAGTGTAAGTGGAAACAAGTTGATTTGTTTCTAGGATTTGCAAGTCGGTAGATATATTTTCTGAACAGTACTCTTGATTGCAGTTTCATTCAGGCTCTATGATATGGACAGTACGGGATTCATTGAACGTCAAGAGGTAATAAATCATGCAAATCCAAAAACTCGTTGTTCATCAGTTTATTCTCTTGTTCATGGCACTGCAACATCTCTGTGATTAACTCTACAATATTATGTTTTTCCTATTACTGGAGTCTTAGCTGATTCTAACGCTACAAATTTCCCAATGTACTTCTTTTAAAAAGTGCATTTGATGTTTCTTCAGGTCAAACAGATGTTAATTGCACTTCTATGTGAATCAGAAATGAGGCTAGCTGATGAAACCATAGAGATCATACTTGATAAGGTAAGCTGTTATTGCCTGAAATAGTTTCGCCGAATGCTCTGTATCAATAAGCCGCCATTAGTAAAAGTAAAAACTAAAAAGAGCATTCATTTATACTTGAGTTCATCCAGCGGCTTACATCAATCAGAACTTCTGATTTTCAGATAAACTAGAAATTAAACTTTTGTTGATTATGTGAACAGACATTTTTAGACGCCGATGTAAATCAAGACGGGAAGATTGATAAAGCCGAATGGCTTAACTTTGTCTCACGAAATCCATCACTGATGAAGATTATGACCCTCACTTATTTAAGGTAAGTCCATGGAAATCCTTAGCGAGTTTCTGAATTTTTGTCGATTAAACAATGTTTTGCAGCTCATATAATAAAACCTAATACATTTTCTCTTATTTTTGGAACTTTACAGAGATATTACCACGACATTTCCAAGTTTTGTGTTCAACTCAGAAGTGGAAGAGATAGCAACTTGAGAATTTTTGTTACCCAATGTTCTCTCATTCTCTTGCGCACTCGGGCTTTCTCTTCTTAGCAACATTCACAGTAAACAGAAAAAACAGCCAAATATTTTCTGTCTGTCGAATAGTCTTAGTAGTTTCATTAGCCCTAAATGAGTATGGGGTTAAGAATCAAATTGGTATTTTAATTCCCTCGGTATTGGAGTGTTAGCAAATGTAATGAAGGTTTAGAGAAGGAGAGCGAGGAGAAGATACATTGAGTTATGAGGCGCAACACATTAAGGTTACAAACATGGGAACGATGGTGTTTTCAGTCCATTGCTGTAAAAATGTATGAATCATCTGTTCTACATTTTCATTCATGGACATCTCTTCTTGCTTGTGTTTATGCGTTTGTTAGAAAAATCAAGGAAACTGATTTTCACCCAAAATTGTATCATCGTATAATCCAAACTAGTTTAAATTAGGGGTATCAATGCTTACTCGATTGAATCAGTTTTATCAGACACGTTAAGATTATCCATCAGGATTGATCGGGTTGGAAGGTTCTATCCGGCTGATGTCCGGCAAGATTTACATTTCCGGCTGATGTCCGGCAAGATTTACATTTTCAGCAATTAATAATTCTGGAGATCTCGTATAATTTAGTGCGAAGATAGTGTTTACAAACATACCATATTGATTACATAATGTTCCGTGTACCTCTATAAAAACAGATGCATTTGAAGGTAACCAGAATGTACCTAAGTGCGAGATCCCTCAGCCAGGTACCGATCAATCAGTTTTATCATCGATCATCTGCAAAAAAAAATGGTGGATTTGATACTCGCCTGCCAGTGTTTCGCATCAGTACCGGGCATTGCAGGCTTGTTGGTTTTGCTAACTTTCTTATGTTACATCTGGGTCACTGTTATAAAGCCAAGGAATGGGAAAGCATCATCTCTGCCGCTCACTGAAGTTTCTGGCGCATGGCCCATAATTGGTCATCTTCCTCAGCTAGTAAGATCTACTACACCTTTATTCAAAATCCTTGCGGACATGTCTGACAAGAACGGACCTGCCTTCATGGTTCGATTCGGTATGCACCCGACTCTAGTGGTGAGCAGTTGGGAGATGACTAAAGAATGCTTCTCCACTAATGACAGATTCCTCGCTAATCGCCCACATTCTGCTGCTTCCAAATACCTCAATGTTGGCGATTTTGCTTTTTCCTCGTATGGATCCGTAAGATCGCTAATATGCAGTTGTTCTCTCTAAAGCGGCTCGAATCGCTCAAGCATATCCCTTACTCAGAGATCAGCAACCATATAAAAGGACTATACCAACATTGTCAGATAAGCGGTGTAGCTGCTAGATGGCTTAAAGTCAACATGAGTGAAGCGTTTAAAGAGCTAACGTTGAACGTGGCCTTGAAGCTGGTTGTAGGGAAGTCTCTATTTAACCAGCACGGCGAGGATGATGAATCTGACACCAGGAATGAGTTTGGGTGAGTCTAATGTATTTTGGATTTTGGGGATTTTGAGGGAGTGTAAGAGAATGTAGGGAGTTTGAGAGAGTTTGGTGTTTTAAGTGTAGGGAGTTTGAGAGACTCTCCCAAAATCTCTATTTTTTTGAGAAATTTGGAGTGAGGCAAAAATACAATGTAAACTCCCTAAAACTCTCTAAAACAAACCAACTCCCTAACATTCTAGTTTTAACCACTAACAGAGAGTTTAAGAGTTTCTTTCAAACTCCCCCACGACTAACAGGGTTTTCTAGGGAGTTTGAGAGACTCTTCTAAACTCTCCTACGACTAAATGGGATTTTGAGAGACTCCTTCAAACTCCCCCACGACTAACAGGAAAAAACCCAACTACACACAACTCCCCCAACTCCCTTGAGGACTAACACCATGTACATGACAATCAAAGAGTTCTTCACGCTGTTAGGGGTTCCTGTTGCATCTGGCTGGATGTGGACGGACAAAAGAAACGCATGAAGAGGGTAGCCAAGGAGATGAACTGTTTTGCTAAAAAATGGCTTGAAGAGCATAAACAGAAAAAAAGACTTCAACTGGCAGCAAGCAATAATGTTGGTGATAAAGAGAATGACTCCATGGACGTGTTGATAACGGTTCTTGATGAGGAAAATGAGGATCTCTTTGCTGTTCACAGTCGGGATACTGTCATCAAATCCACCTGTTTGGTATGTAATTTAGCACATTTCGGATTTCTATAAATGTTCCCATGTTTAGGAATAATCAATGAATAATCCTAATTAGGATTCGCCCATTTTGCAGTCCCTTATATTAGGCTCCATGCAGACCACATCAGTAGCCATGACATGGGCTCTCTCAGAACTACTCAACAATCCAAATGTCTTAAGAAAAGCGAAAGAGGAAACCGAGACCAAGGCTGGAAAAGATGGAAACATAGAGCACCGCGACATCAAAGACCTTGTGTACCAAACAGGTGGATTGGTACACAAGTCTGCAAATTACTAGAAGTTCACCTTTGCCCACGCCTCCCAGCCTCATATTACTAGAAGTTGAGTTGCGAATCGTCCACCCAATTCAATACCGGGCAGAACAAAAGTCTTCTTCCTAAGGATACTAATTTGTTTATTTTTATATGACTTTGTAATCAGTTTCCAAAATGCAAAAGCATACCTCATGGATGTCAGAAGATATCTTCAAGTCCAAGGATTTCAAGGATTCACATTAGAATCTTTACCAAATAACTATTTTGAAGCATATATTGCATACTTTGTTGTTACTGTGCTCGTTTACTGTGCTCATAAACATATACCAATTTGTATACGTAAACTAGAGACGAAAAGTGACTCAAATTGTAGAGTTAATGTTAAGATCTGAGCAAGCCATCGATACTAATGTTAAAATAACATAGTCATGCAATATCTACAAGCAGTGTGCAGCAAGATATTTGTTGTGCTATCTAGAATGTAAAGATTAGTTATAATAACAAGCTTACAAATGCGCTTGAATTTGTGTTTGAGTTCAGCCTTGTGATTGCTGTTGGTGAGTTTGAAAAAGAAATCAGCATAGTCATCTTGATAAAAAAACATTTAGTGGTGTGGCCGTACCAATGGCTAACACGGTAGCAAAGCCTTGCGTTGATGGTGATGTCCTCACGGCAGTTCGCGTTTCCTGATGAACAATATTCATGGAAGAAGCCATTAAATAGTACTAATGTACTAGCTAAGATACTTATAAACCTAAACTTGTTGTACAATTAAATTTGCTTGCTTCAGTGTTCAGGAGAGGCAATGATTTTTCTTGGAGTTTGACTTTATAAGCTTATTTCAATCCAATACTATAATTGATGCAATAATAAACACATGGCACTACATATAATTCAACAGTTTTTTGGTGAAAGAGACATAAATCTACTCCGAGTTATTAATAACGCCATAAACACATAGGGCTACATAGAATTTAATGGTTTTTTTTGTGGTTTTTAACTATTTTTTCCCCGCCCCCGTCCAAGTCAGGGAAGCACCGACACAAACATGGGACACCAATACCGGACACGAGCACAACGCGCGCGGCGCGGATGAGGATCCTAATATATTACTCCCTCCGTCCTAAATTATTAGTCCGTTTTGACTAAGTCAAGATATTAAGGAAACCGGAGAAGTGTACAAAACTACCCCTATTAAATGATATATTATTACTAAAAGTAAAATGAGTATATGGAGTATGTAAGAAAAATACATTGGTAATGATTATATTTACAGAAATATTTAAATAAAAGATAAAAATAAAAATATTTTTGGATTGATTTAGTAGATTTGTTTCCTATTGAGGAAGATATCATTTAATATTTAGATTACTGATATTTTAAAATAATTTTATAAATGTAAAAGTTTGAAGGATATATTTGAGAGTTTTACTGAAAAATATGGCTATAAACAGAAGCTGGACAATATTTTAGGACAGACGAAAATAGAATAGAGGACAGAAATTTTAGGACAGAGGGAGTATCAATTATAATATGATACTAGGGAATTTGCTTCTTAGTCGGTGAATTAATGTCTATTCTTTTCAAAATTTTAAGTTGATGATTTTGTTTTCGACTCGGTAAGTTTTTCTAGAGATTAGTTTATGTTAGCCGTCTAAGCACCTTGCTCATCTCTTCTGGTATCTTTTGAGGGCACCATTTGTTTTTTATATTATTTTTTTCTTTTTCAAGAAAAGAAAACATGATATATTGGATGTATAATTTGAGTCCAATTTAGAGAGTTGCGGTTTAAAGCTGAACAAAGCTCGACTTCCAGAGTTTCTGACCCCACTTGAGAGAATATAGGCCAATAAGATTCGTGGGTCTTGAGATCTTTTCGGTGTTTTTTCCCGCACACAAATGGGGTAGGTGATCGATACTCATACTTATCGAACCTAATCAGAAAACAAAACCCATACCCTAATTATATTCTCTACGATTTCCTTTTCTCTCCTCTTTTTCTCTGCCGTCACCCTGATTCTATTCTGAACAAAGACTTCGACAGCTGTGAAGTATATGCCATTGATAACGAAACTGGAGGCACGATGGTGTCATACCCAAACCTACATACAATAATCACCTTTTCTACATCGACTTTGTCAATACCAGTTAGCTGGTGTATGAACTTTAAATCCTAAACCCTAAATTTTGCTTTCTGTTTCATCGCCTCATATCTTCTCCCTTACTCTATGTTTTACTAGGCGTTTCTCCTTCAGTCTATTTTTATTTTCTCCGCAGTCATGTTGATTTATTTTTTAACTGTCGGAGATGCATCATAGACGTTTCAGTCTTCTTATCTTGCTTTGTTGGACATGTTTCATGTGATTTTCAGTGAAACATAATCATGATCGAGAAATTGTGGTTTTGTATTAATTTTTTGGGTACGTATTGATTTTGCAGGTGAGGTTTTGAATCTGTGACTCAGGATTGGATAATCGCGATCCATCAATCAGATGTCTGAATATTTGCATACTAGGAAGAGAAAAAAGATCAGGCCTAACTGAACTGTGGCTGTGTTAGTGTTTCCATGTCTAATTTGTGATGTTCTGAGTAACATATATGATTAGAGATGTAAATACTAACTCATCTTCAACTAGAAAGAGAGAAACAACTACGTATGCCCTTCGCATCTGTTGGTAATTCTCTTCTATATATTTTTACTACATTTTTAGAATATATTGTTTACTTTAAAACCCTTATTTTGAGGTTTGGCCTGTAGTGTATGTACTTTGTTTTAGATGCAATTCAAAAGTTGCGAACTGAAATTCATCTTGAGATAAAGGTCAAAGCAATCAGATACCTGATTGAGGTTAGTTTTGCTTATTATGTTTGGCTAAGCTCTTTGTGCTAGCTATTCACCTTATCTCCTTTTTTTTTTCTTTTTAAAGCCGTATACCTTCTTCTGAGTTATTTCTCGCATACGGTGACTATATAATAAAAAGCATAATCTGTGCTCTCCATAGAGAAATGAGAAAAATCTTAGGCCTCCAAAGCTGCACTACTATGTGGATCACCATATGCATGTTTATAAAAAGCATGGTTCATTTCCTCGACTACTGTTATGGTACAAATACTTGGCTTGCTCTTTATTTTTCACAAAGAGCTATATACATGAAGGTAAATCAAGTGTGTTACCCCAATTATGCCACTTGCGTGATTCTATTTGATAATATTTGGATAGCTATTGTCTAGGTCGTTATTGGCTGGCTAGGATGCACTATCCTGACAATATCTTTTTTGTGCTCCACATAACCACCTTAACTTTGTCTCTCTGAATGCGCCCAACATTTAAGAATGGTGCTGTTTTCATTTACAGTCTTCTCCGTCACTGCCGCTGCCATCAAAAGCTAGAAGTCATGTTCATCATCTTACTGTTTGATGCCTCCTCTCTTTAAAAATCTGTTTGCTTGTCTTTGTTTTTAAGACTGATTTTTGATTCGATTAAGGTGTGATTGTTTGATTCGATTGTTTGATTCGATTTCAATTTGCCTATTCATATTAATTGGTGTCGCTTTTGTAGGGTTCTTACGTCATCATTGTCATATTAAGTTCAAAATTTCTATAAGATAATATTTGATCGATAAGAATATGGTGGTCTGATCATTATTTTTCTTCTTGGATAATATTTTATACATCGAGAGCAACGACAAAGTATGACGTGTAAAGCTTTGGAGTAGTACTAATGTAGCTCATTACCGTGAAAAACCATTTGAGACGCAATGATGTTGTTCAGCTGCTGATAGAAGCGGACAGATGTGATGTAGATAGCAGTTTTCACATACTGAACTTCTGTCTTTAGTTATTTTTCTACAGACCACCATATTCTTATCGATTAAACTGCTATCAGGGAATGTACAATGAAGATAAATATATGGGTGAGTTGACACATACCGAAGGACGGCAATTTTCATCAAAATAAATAAATAAAAGATGGCATACTAGAGAATGATGGAGCTGTACCGGTTGGGACATCTGTTAAGGATCACTTGGATAATAAACTGCAAATGCCGTCTATATATACGAAAGCTGTTTTTATGCAAAAGCATGTCTTAATAAATACGTCGTGTCATTGCGTCAATTTGTCAATTTGGACGTCCAAGTGAAACGAATCTCAAGTAAACAAGAGTTCAAGAGTTGTACATGCACAGTTTGCACACTTCCAGTTGGGTTGGTTCTGAATTAGTTCTGGATTAGACTTCAAGTGTTGTACCTACTATAAATTTTGAGTATTTTTCTGCGAAAACATCCTATTGCGCAACTCTGAAAAAATAAGGAAAAAAGGTTAACAAACGGTACTTAAGGTGGAAAATAAATTTTATAGATATGCATATAATACACACACCAATAATCACAAAAAACCACATGGTTTAGTGGTAAGAAGCAGAGGCATTTTCACCCTCTTAGCCTTTCATCTAAGTCTCCTTAAATTTTGGCAAAAAAATCTTTTTATCTTATTTTTTTTTTTTTTGATGCGTAGCATCTGAAAACGACCACTACAAAAAAGAAGGCTTCTAGGGACGGCCAGTTTTGAAAAAACCGTCCCTAAAGAAGGATATTTGGGACGGTGATGGCCTGATCGTCCCTAATAGTCATAAAATATTTAAATCAAGGCTAAAATATGTCCGTCCCAAAAAGAAAACATGGCCAAATAGTATTAGTGACGGTGGAATAGGGGACGGTACATAAACCGTCCCTAATACCTCTTGGGACGGTTTTTTGTCCTCTTGGGACGTTTTTTGGCCGTCCCAAGAGGCCTTCTGTTTTGTAGTGGACCCTACTAGAGCGGGAAAGAAAGGACTTATCCAATTCTTAGGACACGACGTGGCACAATCTGAATGGTAAAGAGGGGAATGACTTTAATATTGGGTTGGTAGCGGGGTAGAGAGGGAAATGATCAAAGGTCAGAATGTATTATCCCAGAATTGGACTATAACAGTTGTCCCAGTTATAGAGTTTTCCCATCTAAAAATGTTTTGAACGTGCCCGGTGCTTACTACTGCAGTGCAGACTGCAGAGTGAATATTTACAAAAATGTAATGATAATTCATCGACAGAATAACCTGTTTTCTCAAAGATATTCATAAGTGGCACCATACGTTGTTTGATTAACTTGTAGCTGTCTTTTCAAATGTGCTGTCTTTGGATTATATTGCTTTGTAACATGCATCTTTCTGGTTGTTCAAAATCGCGTATCTAAATTCAGATGTACTGAATTTCCTGCCATTCTTTTCACCTGCAAAATGTGAATGTGATTACCAACATGGGGAGTTAGTATATATAGACATACCCCACCATGGAAAATCATTCATATCTGTTATGTGATCATCCTTCCGGTTATTCATGGCCATATCATAGGATAGGAAATTGAAGGAAAAGCAACATGCCACGTTCATAACCTGTCACGGTGGGTGAACCTCTAAAAGTAACAAAACAATGGCAGGTCGACCTACTGTTTCTTAGGTCCTTGATAGTTCGCCTTCGTCCCAGCTTCATCATCCTTTCTCTTTACATTAAAAGTCTCGTTATCTTGGTTTCCATCCAGCTTGGTTACAGTTTCCCCATCACACCCTAGCTAGTAGCTGCAAGGGTTTATCTTGAACCGATGGCTTTGGATCATTCTCATCATCCCCCTCTATAAATTTTGATCTTTCCCTGATTCCGCATCCTTGTGTTAAAGATTCTAGGTTATTGGTTTATTGTCTCACAATTGTGTAGACAGATTGATTCTTCAATGAGTATTTCTATGTATCAGTACAAGTTTACAAGAGAAGGATTCAAATACTCGAGCTAAAAAATAGGACGAGTTTATAGGGAAGTTAAGAATAACAAAACAACACAGGACTCGGATTTACACCGGTTTCAGTAACTATACACCTAAAGACTTGGACTAAAACTTAGACTAGAAGTGCAGCTGTGCTGGCACAGCTGGTGAGTCTATATACACGTCTAATACCTCTTCCCCCCTCCCCTCCCCCCAGCCCCCAAGTTGGAGCATGAGGAGAATCTGGACAAATGCCCAACTTGCTTGCAAGACGCCGAAAATGGTCCACTCCAAGTGGTTTCGTAAAAAGGTCCGCTGATTGTGCTGCAGACGGAATATGCATTGGTTTAATGAGACCCGAGAGAAGTTTTTCACGAACAAAATAACAATCAATTTCGATGTGTTTAGTTCGTTCATGAAAAACTGGATTTTCAGAGATATGAATAGCAACTTGATTATCGCAATAAACTGGAATGGGTTTGGAATGATAATGCGCATATCAGTGAACAAATAATGTAACCATTGCAGTACAAAAGTGAGCTTGGCGAGAGCTCTATATTCTGCCTCGGCTGAAGATTGAGATACAGTAGGTTGTTTCTTATATTTCCAAGAAATAGAGCTATTTCCAAACATAGTAAAATACCCTATGGTTGATCGACGGGTAGTAGGGCAACCTGCCCAATCAGAATCAGTATAACGTGTAAGAGATAAAGTACTAGTGGCTGAAAGAAAAATGCCATGACTAACAGTACCTTTAAGATAACGAACAACACGATGTGCAGCATCCAAGTGAGCAAAACATGGGTGTTGCATGAATTGACTTAAATAATTAACTGAAAAAGTGATATCAGGACGAGTCACTTGAAGGTAAAAAAGTTGACCTATTAGACAACGATAAATACTAGGATCAGGTAGAGAAGTACCAGATGATGGAAAAAGTTTTAGATGTTGTTCCATGGGAGAAGGAGCAACCTTAGCACCTAAAATACCAGAATCATTAACAATGTCAAGAATGTATTTGCATTGACAAAAAAAAAAAAACCGTTGGGAGATCGAGATACCTCAATGCCCAAGAAATATTGGAGACGACCAAGATTCTTTATAGAGAATTGAGATTCTAGTTTATGTTTGAGAGCTTGTATTGTTGAATCACTTGTGCCTGTGATAATAATATCATCAACATAAACCAAAACATAAATAGAGACTGACCCAGAATGAAAAATGAACAGAGAATACTCAGCATGAGATTGAATGAAGCCTTCATTGAGTAAGGCTGCTGAAAATTTGGCAAACCATCAATTGGCGAGAAGCTTGCTTAAGTCCATATAAAAACTTGTTGAGTTTGTAAACACGATTATCTCCCTTTTTCTGGAATCCATGAGGTATTTTCATATAAATGTATTCGTTAAGATCACCTTGGAGAAAGACGTTATTAACATCAAGTTGATGGAGAGGCCAATTATGAATGGAAGCTAGTGATAGTAAGACACGAACAGTAACGAGTTTGGCAACAGGAGCAAAAGTGTCATTAAAATCAATACCTTCTTGTTGCGTGTAGCCTTTAGCTACAAGGAGAGCTTTATGACGTTCAATTTCACCATTAGGACGATATTTAATTTTGAATACCCATTTGCAGCCAACAACAGACTTGATAGGAGGTAAAGTAGTGATAGTGAAAGTGTCATTGTTGTGTAGTGCAGTATGTTCCTTTATGATAGCATTGCACCAAATTGGAATTTTGATTGCTTCCATAAACATGCGTGGCTCATCATTAGTAATAACTGAAGACAAAAAAGCACGATGTTGTGGAGTAAATTGATCAAAAGAAATATAATTAGTGAGAGGATACTGAGACTGAGAAGTACATTTGTTGGATGAGCATATATATTCCTTCAAATGACTGGGACGATGATGCTCTCGAGTCGATCTACGCAATTCTTCAGGGGGTGTAGTGACAGTAGTAAGCGGTAATGGATCAATACTAGAGTTCCCAGGAGATGTTGGCAAAGAATCAGTATTACTGGAATTGGGTGATGCATCAACATCAGTTGAAAGGGGAAAACTCACGGACTGAGATGAGCTTGCATCTGGAGACTGTGGTATTGTCGGAGTTGCTGACAGAGAAGGCATAGTTGCAGCTGGTGGCAACTGCGAAAAGAGGTATTAAGATCATCAAAAAAATATTCCTCTTGTGGTGCAGATTTAAAAGAATCTGGAGTAGATAATTGAGCATCCTTAAAAGGGAAAACTGTCTCGTGAAATACAACATCACGGGAAACATAAGTAGATTTTGTATCAAGGTCTAAGATAATAAAACCTTTATGATTAAACGGATATCCAAGGAATACACCTGGTTTGACTCTAGGATCAAACTTATTCATAATTTTGGTGTTTCTAGCATAATACAAACATCCAAAAACACGGAGATTACGATAATTAGGTGGTGTACATAGAAGAACTTCATGAGGAGATCGTTTGGAGAGAACCGGAGTAGGCATTTTGTTGATAAGATATTCTGCCGTTAGAATACACTCTCCCCAGTAGGTGATTGGAAGATTAGCTTAAAAACGAAGTGCCCTGGCCACAATCAGCAAATGTCGATGTTTTCGTTCGACTATTCCATTTTGCTGTGGAGTATGAACACAGCTTATTTGGTGATGAATTCCATTATCATTGATCCAAGTCTGAAATTCATTAGATAAAAATTCATACCCATTATCTGATTGAAAACGCTGTAGAACCGGTAAAAAAGGCAATGTATTACCAGTGGAAATAGTAGTCAGTTCTCGAGAATATTGAGTAATAACATGAAGATAAAAGAATTTGATAAACTTGCAAGTTTCTCCCTTGGTATGCATAAGATATACCCAAGTGCATCTAGAGAAATCATCAACAATGGTGAGAAAGTATTTTGCACCAGTAATAGATGTTGTGAAAAAGGGACCCCATATGTCACAATGTATAAGTACAAAACATCGAGTAGAAGAAATACGATTTTTATTAAAAGATAAACGAGTCTGCTTTGTCATAGGGCATACATCGCAAGTACTGGAAAAACTAGACTGAATATAACTGTTTGAACTACAGAGAAACTTGAAACGATCTAAACTAGGGTGTCCTAGACGACAATGCCAAATATCGAAGGACGTCTTATTATTGAAAAGAGCTTTGGGCAATGTTGCTGGAGATGCAGAGACTCGGAGTTGATAAAGTCCTCCACTTAAATCACCCTGACCAATCACTTTGTTCGTGAGCAGGTCCTGAAACACAAAGGAATTTTGTGTAAGAATTACAACACAACGCAAAGAACGAGTCAACTGACTCATATATAGAAGATTAAATTTAAAATTGGGTATATGATGAACATTTGACAATTTCAGAGTTGGTGAGAAGACAACTTCACCAATATGTTTTACTGTGGATATAGTGCCATCAGGCAATTGCATCTGAATTAGTGAATTAACAGGAGTATATGATGTAAAATACGATAAGGAATCACAGATATGGTGCGTAGCACCGCTGTCAACAAACCATGGTTCGGAAAAGAAAGTATTGAAGAGCTTACCAGCAAAGTTTACGCGAGGCTCGATGGATGTATCTTCTCCTGGAGGATTGATAAGACCAAGTAAGCGGCTGTATTATTCAGCTGAGAATGCTGGAATGGCAGCAGGTTGCATGGTGAGATATTCCTGAGTTGCAGTAGTGGTGTCAGAAGTAGGTGTTGTTGTAGAAGACGATGGAAAACCATGCAAGCGATAGCACCGTTCACGAATATGACCATGACGATTGGAATAATTGCAATGTGGTCGAGGTCATTTGTGGTGAGTTAGAGGTGCTGTACGAGATGAATGAGACTGATACTTGTTGGTGTTGAGAGCAGCAGCTTCAATGGCAGGGAGAGGACTTGCTGTAATGTGTTGTTGTTCTTCTTCCTGCTGCACCATGTTGAAGATGTGCAGAGCAGTTGGAAAAGGATCCATCATTAGGATCTGACTTCTGAGGTTGGAGAAGCGGTCATGTAAACCTTGGAGAAACTCCATGGCGCTTTCACGTTCGAATCTCTCAAGAAGAGATTTACCAGCGCCACATATACAAACTTCGGTGGCAGCCACAAGAGAGTCGTATTGATCCCACAAAGTTTTAATCTTAGTGTAATACAGAGAGACAAACATCAATTCTTGTCTAATAGCAGATACAACGACTTAAGTCGGAAAAGAATAGGTGCATTAGCTATGTAGAGTCTCACCTGGAGATCTTTCCAGATCGCATGAGATGACGGAGCATAGAGACATCTAGCACGAATGTCAGGTTGGTAGTAATTCAGTAACCAACTTCCGACGAGATCGTCACATCGTTTCCAACACTGATACTGCAGTTCATCTTTTGGAGGAGACAAAGAACCATCAACGAAGCCTAGCTTTCCTTTAGCGTTCAGAGCTTTGGTTATTCCCCTAACCCAGGAACCATAATTATCACCCTGCAAAAGAGGAGAATATAGAACTGTTGCAGGATTGCCACTTGGGTGGATGACGTAAGGGTCTAGGGTTCGAATATTCCCTGAAGAGGAATTGACTTGGGTTTCATTATTGAGATGAGTTGGACTGTGAGGAGGTGATTGATCAGCAGATTCCACCATTGTGAGAGAGATCAAAGTTTGATATATGTGCGGAAGGAATAAATATAGGTCTTAGGATGGATCAAGATGATATCATCAAAGATTCTAGGTTATTGGTTTATTGTCTCACAACTGTGTAGACAGATTGATTCTTCATTGAGTATTTATATGTATCAGTACAAGTTTGCAAAACAACACGGGACTCGGAATTACACCGTTTTCAGTAACTATACACCTAAAGACTTGGACTAAAACTTAGACTAGAAGTGCAGCTCTGCTGGCACAGCTGGTGAGCCTATATACAAGTCTAATATTGTGGTTCGTGTGGAGATGCCCCTGATCATACATTGTATAAATTAAAGAAAATCACGAGTGATGATTCTTAAACGGAATTTTTAAAAAAATGTCCATGTGCAGAAATATATTTAAAAAAATGCCCATATTCTTTAAGATTCAAATTATCTTTTTTTAACTTCAAAGTGCCCCAACAAGAACAAACAAACAACAATCAAATAGAAAAGAAACATGAAAAGCGGCTTGATTATGAAGTAGAAACAAAACCATAGAAAACAAAAATCAGCTAGATCATAAAATATGATTTTTCTTTGTACAATTTCAATACTATCCTTTTGTGTTACCAATGTACTTGACTTATGTGTTTTTTTTATGTGTTTCTATGTCTAACTGTTGCTTGGGTAAGTAGTGATATTTTGGAAGTGCCGTGTTGTGTTAAAGATTGTTGGACTTAATTAAATTATTAGTCTCCTTTATGAATATAGCAAATCTTTCCCTCACTGTATTTTTGAACGATCTTCCCTCACTGTATTGGTAAGACTTCTTTTATATATTTATTTCTTTAGATTTCCATTTTTTGTGTTGCTATGTTCTCAACTGTTACGAAAGTGGTATAAATATTTGATCATTTTTTGTGTTGCTATGTTCTCAACTGTTACGAAAATGCTACATGGATGATGGACCGCTCAATTATTCATATACTAGAAAACTTTTGATTGATTGAATGGTGATTAAGATAAAAGAATTAATGAAAAGGAAAAACAAATTCCGACATTATTAATCTTTAAATTTAAAAGAAGAAAATGGTTAAGATGAGAAGGCTTCCATAAATTCGGTATCATTCTCCAGGGCCTGAAAAACCTCTATTGGAAGGCAGATTTCAATGTCAATACTTCCTTCAAGTGGTCCTGGATTCACAGTTGTTCCCCCATCAGTGGATTTTCCAGACATCCCAGTTTTTACGGCAATAGGTCGTCCCCAACCGAAATCGTTTCCATACATATTGAACCTGTGAGAACTCCTGGCCAAAAACCTGCTGCTGATAATTCCTGTACCGACTCCGGAACCAACGATAAATGGTTTCTCTATCCACGACATGTAAGAGCTTCTAATATTTTCATCACTCTGGGAGTTAATCACTTGGTTCAATTGCAAAGCTAAGAACACAAATCCTTTTTTGAGCACCTCATCGCCCTTCGCGATTACTTTCCTAGAGGATACTGAGTTGCCAAAATAGGCTTCTGACAAGGGAGGAATCAACTTGCTACCGTCATCCATCATTAACCCAAACGAAATGGATTCGGTAGAATTACAATCTAAACCCATTCTAGCTTTGGTTACCGCTATCCAAACATGAGCTAGTACCGCTTGCAACGAAGATATTGCCGCATTTTGTTTTGTTCCGGATATTATTTCTGAATTGGCAGTCGCCTTCAGTTTTGCAATGTTCGTTTTGGTAAAACGGAAACACTTCTCCACAATACCATGTGGAGGTGGACTGGATTTTTTCACTCCCAGGAGAATTTCATCTTCGGAAGTGAAGGAAAGACGGATAGGGGAATCTTCATCATTGAGAAACCAACGCTCGAACACTGGAGGACGACTTGGACTGTGACAACCACCAGACGATGATCTTGACATTTCAAACCATGAATTAATGAAATGCCAAAATGATGTACCGTCGGAGACCAAATGGTTTAGACTGCACGCTAGGTATATGGAGCCATCACGTAATTCATTTATTTGAATAGAAAGTAAAGGATGTGTACTACCCTCGTAGCTCTTTACCTCATTGAGGGAGAACAATGAATTAATTAGGCTTTGAGGAGTGTAGGTTGGGGAGAGAATATCCTCTGCCGATATCTCTGCAGTCACATGGATGAACTCTACACCCTCAAAGTTGCAGTCGATGTAGAAGGAGACGGTGCCATCATCTTCATGTTTTTCGATACCAAGACGACCAGCTAGAGGAAAGAAATAATCAAGTGTAAATGACAAAGAAGTTTTAAGGCGACTTATTATGTTATCGATGGATTCTTTCGATGTTTCTTCTTCTGCTTGTTGCGATTTTTTGAAGAGAAGACCCCTTTGCATGTATAGTTGTCTTAGATGTGTGAGATCCCATGGATTCAAATCGATACGTTTATGACTATCATCAGATTCATCTCTATCTGTGTAACTGGCTGGTCGGACATTCGTTGTTGAGACACGACGAACGTTGGGAAAACTCATTCTGTGATCTCTACTCTGTGCAAATTAACCAGCTATAATGGCTTTGTTATTTAAAACACCTCTCCTGGATGTTGAAATTATACCATCTCTTTTTTATTTCTTGGATTCCAATTTAGTTTCTTGAGCACTTCAAGATGGTAGGTGGCTAGTCCGTATCATTGTTAGTATACTATTTGAGTCAAATGAGTTGTTGGCAGTTGTTAACAATAAAGAAACATCATGCTGGCCAAAAACGCTCCACGATTTCTTTTATTCAGGGTAGATCTTATATATCTTCCCCCCCCCTCTTTTTCAAGGTTGAACGGGCTTAAAAAAGCTCAACTTTATTAAACTACCTCAGTAAATAAAGTTTGCAGAAATATAAAGAGGTGGAGAATTTGCATTCCGCCTTCTATTTACGTTGTCATGAAAAGCATGTTGATATAAGTCATGTGCCAACTGATTTGCACTCTTTCGAACATGCTGTCAATAAATGACCACAGACAGCAATGCCCCAATGAATGTCTCTAATATCTCCAAGAATAGCAACAGTCACATTAGCAACACCACCTTCAATAATGATTCTACTAAAGTTACATTCCAAAGCAAATTCCAACCCAAGTCTGCAAACAATAGTTTCTGCCAGTAACGAAGACGTGCAATCAAAGGTGATAGAAGCATATCCTAAGAAACTTCTGTTACCATCCCACGCTACTACTCCCGCTGCTCCATTATTGGAGATGAATGCTGCATCTACATTTATCTTGATATAAGTATGGTCTGGAGAGGACCAAGATTGTAATGTTGGTTCTTGGTTTCATCTATATATTTCCCTGATAACTCTCCATGCACATGTTCAAGTCATGATCAGATTTCTTCAGAATGATGCTAATTGAGAAATTACCACCAGAGAAAGTCATATCATTCCTTGATTTCCATATGTTCTAAAGAACACACATCCTCTAGACAAATTTTTGATTGATATTATCTTCCATCCAATCCCTCGTAATAGCATTAAATTGTCTTCATATGCCAATATATTCACATTCAATCCAGCAGCTTCGAAAACTAACTTTACTTTGTCATACTGGAACAGTAAGTGAATTATTGTCTCATCGGCTTCACCACAAAGAGTGCAAGAAGTTTGAATATGAGAAACAAATCTACTTATATTCATCTTAACTGCTAAACCATTGTTCAGGAACTTCCATATAAAAATTAAAATCTTTGGCAGAATATGAGACAAAGCCCAAAATCTCTTCCAAGGAAAGGAACTAAATTTTGGAGAAATAAGTTGATTATTCATTAGCAGCTTGTAACAAGATTTTGTCGAAAATTTACCTGATGGAGTACATTTCCAAATCAATTTTTCCATTAAGTTATCATCAGGACTGAAGTAGATAGAAGTAATGCTTGCAACCATCTCTTGAGTGGAAAGATTATTCAACAATTCTAGATTCCAAGATCTAGAATCAGAAACTAGAAGTTATGAAACTTTGGTAACATCCACAGTTGGATCTAGCGGTTTATTGATCAAGGGCTCCAAACTCAATGGTAACCAAGGATTATCCCAAATATGAACCTTATCGCCATTAGATATCTGCCAGAAAACCTTATTTATGAGAAACTGCCTGACTTCTAATAAACTGCTCCATGTTGCAGTGCAATTACCCGGCTTAATTGCAATCCAAAAATATTCATAATGAATATATTTCGCTGCAAGAAGTTTAACCCACATGGCATCTTCATTCTCCAGAAATCTCCATGCTAGTTTACAGACCATCGCCCATATTCATACATTCAGGATTTCGAACTCCCAAACCTCCATCTTCTTTACTTAAGAAAACCTTCGACCAATTGAAGAAATGCAGTTTTCTTTCTTCAGTGGAATGACCCCACCAAAAACATCTCTGAATTTTGGTTATCTCTTGCGTAACACCTTTTGGCAGAAGACAAATTCCCATGGAATAAATTGGAATTGAGGAAAGGTAGTTTTTAACAATACAGTTCTCCATGCCATATTCGTATAATGAAATCTCCAGCCTGGTAATCTAGAATTAAACTTCTTAATATGATAATTGAGACTTGTAATTCTGAAGTCCGACTTCAATAGGAAAAGCCCCAGATATTTATCATCAGGCACCATCTCTCTAACTCCCAAATCTTGCATACTTGTTTTTCTTTCTTAAATTTGAAATCCCCTTACTGAAGTAAATGGATGATTTTTTTGTAATTGGTGAGTTGGACAGACATAGATACATATTGTTGGAGAAGTTTCTTCAGATTAAACACATTTGATCTGAAATGCTCACCAAAGAAAAACAAATCTTCAGCAAACATCAAATGGGAGATTGTGGGTGCCCATCTGTTGATTTTATATCCTTGGTAAAGACCTTCGGATTCAAATTGTTGCATCAGTAATGAGAGACCCTGAAAACATATTATGGATAAAGTAAGAGATAGTGGAAAACCCTGTCGGGTACCCCTTTCACTCTTAGAAAAACCTTGTGAAGATCCATTGATGTTAATAGAGAAGGAAGTAGTCGTCACACATGCCATAATTAAAGAATGAGCACTAACTGGTATTATCATGATGACCTCTTTCTTAGGGATATGTTATTTACGGGGAAGATATTATACTAGTGGCACACAACACGTATGAATTTATCTGTTGACGCCAGGCAATTGCTTATTAGAAACTTTTCCCCTAGTTTGTATTAGTCAATTTTTGTTCTTTCATCATTTTCCAATAAGAAAATGAGATTTTGACATATCCATGAATGAATTAAATTAATGATCAAAATGCTTTGGAAAGAAGGTAACCGGGCTTTATACCATTATAAATTAAGATATTTATTTATTTTCTTAATATTATCCACTAGCAAGGACACATACGCAATGCACATGCTTGAATTTTTACTCATCCAACAATACTAAATTTTGAAAGCCATGAAATTTTTTTCCTAAATCAAAAATTTATTATTCTTATTTATACTCGTTATGTAGATAATTGAAAGATCTTTTCAAATATATAAATTTAAAAAGAAAACGGGTGTATATTTTGAAAGATATTAAGTTTTAATATGTAAAAAATGGGACAACAAAGCAATTTAGGTGGTCTCCTACCAAAAATAGATCTTTTCTTTATATTAACTAGTAAGGACATATATGTGATGCACATGCTTGAATTTTTACTCATCCAACAATACTAAAATTGGGAGCCATGACAAAAAATCCTAGAACAAAAATTTACTATACTCGTTACGTAAATAATTGAAAGAGCTTTTCAAATATATAAATTTAAAAAAAAAATCCGTTATATATTTTGAAAGATATTAAGTTTTTAAAATTTTTGATCTATTTTTAAAACAATGGTATTTATGTAAATATGTAAAAAATGGGGACAACTAAGTAATTTAGGGGGTCTCCTACCAAAAAGAGCTCTTTTTTTATATTAGTAAGATATAAGATAATCTGAAATATGAAATCCCTTATTTTCCCGAGCAAGTCAGGGTGGGGTAGAGCTGGAATGAATTCCAACTCATGAATGTATGACATATTTTACGCCGGCCTGCGAGCCTCGTCGCAACCTGATCCTTTTATCCTCGTCGAAGTGAAGGTGGAGTTGTCACTGATGGAGAAAATGAAGGTGGAGTTATCACCGATGGAGCAAATGAAGGTGGAAGAAGTGCAAATCCGGTTTTTGAACAACCAAGTTAAAGATTGAAGATGAAAACTTGGCTGAAACAAGTGCTGCTGCTATTGATAAGGGTAAAGGTGTTATGGTATGAAATCGAGGCTTTGTAGAAGATTTATGATTTTGTGATTGTTTGTGGTTTTAGAGAAAGATTCTTGATCGAAACCATGACTTTTATACTCCCGTTCAGCGAGATTATTATCACCCCGGATAATGTAAAGAAAATTATCGTTATGGCTTTAGAAAAGCTGTGTTTGTGGATTTCAACCATTCTATTCCTTTTGAAGAGCTTTATGTCTTGGTGAAACACTATCTTGGGTGGGGAAAACTCGAAGCGGAAGAAAAGTTTGAGATAGGTGGCGGAACCTTGACTAGAGATAAATGGAATACATAGCACCAGGTGAACGTCAAGAATTAGTGAAGATGGCAATGAAGATTAACATGGTTCGTCTGAGGGAGAAGCTCCCCAAGACTGCTAGTGGACAGGTGATGATGGATGCAGCAAGAGCTAGACGTACAGATATAGCTTACTTGTTGCACTCTCTTGGGACCGTCTTTTTCCCTAATTTCTTAGGAATTAAATAAGGTAAATGCTTGTAATTTGCAGTGGTTGGAGACTCTCATTCTCGATTCGAAAACAAACGAGGTACCTAGGTACTCGTGGGGCACCGCCCTCCTTTCTAATGTGATGGAAAATCTTTTTAAATTAACGCTTCTAGGTGGAAAGAAACACAAATTGTTGGGTTTGCTGCTCTTATCCATGTATCTTTTGTTTCAATATAACAATTTTTTTTTAAAATTTTGTATTGATTTGTGTGTAATATCTTATTTATAATTCTTTTTTTTTCCCGTAATCATGGGCTTACGACCATTTTAAATGCTTGAGGACTTACCAGGATAAGAATTGGGCTCTAGAAAAACCTACAAGAAGAAGAAACCCTTTTCGAGAGACCCAACACAAGGCTAAAGAGACGGAAATGGTCGACATGAGGAGAACGTTAGATGCTTTGAAAATCGATGATATGGTTTTGATCCATATTTGAACTTGATGAGGATGGGGAAGATGAAGTTGATGATAGAGTGTTTTTATGATGTGGCGACCTATGTGGGATCTTTGTTTCATCCAACTGGGTTCGTCATTTTAGATTCTCGTAGAACGCTCCGTCAAATTCGTATTATCCAGAAAATAGCACCTGAAGCCTCTCATTTGAAACTGAACGTAAATGTTGATGGTGGATTTTCGGCACGGGCTAAAATCGTAAAATCATGATACTGTATGTTTCTGACCCGACTTCAGGAATGTATGTGACGATTCATAGTTTATGATCCGTGAACCGTTTCACGATCTCTGACTGGGGGAACATTCCTCTCAGAGCTATGATGAATATGTTTCTCGAAAGGCCTCCCAGCTGAGTGTTTGATGTTTCACACATTTCATCATCACCTCTATATATAATCAAAATGATTGGGTGGCTCCTAGACATAATGTTTGTTAGAGAGCTTAATGCCTTCAGGGCGTCACACTGCTCGTTGTTCCCTGACTACGTAGAGAGACCATGTATAGAATCTCTTAATGATTGGTCGGTTCCTAGACATAATGTTTGTTAGAGAGCTTAATGTCTTAAGGACGTCACGCCGTTCGTTGTTCCCTGACTATATATATACCCCCTCAAAACGAGTATGATGCTTCAACTATCTAGTATCTCGATTATGCAAATAGATTAATTCTAGCGTGTCATTCATTAACTGAATTTCTAGAAAATAATCTATTCTATCTCATTACTCCGTTCCATGGATGATCCTCAGCTAGATTCCATGGATTAGTAATAGATAACCACTTTATCTCATTACTCCTTTCCATGGCTGATCCTCAGCTGATTTCCATGGATTAGTAATAGATAACCAGTTTATCTCATTACTCTGTGCCTTGAATCCCCAACTAGATTCCATGGATTATTAATAGATAATCAACTCATTTTATTACTCCGTTTCATGAATCATTCTCAGATGAATTTCATGAATTAGTAATAAACGTTCAACAGTCGGGCGTCTGGGCCATCAACGAGTAATCCCCGATAAAATGGTGCAAGTGTACTTGACAATAATTCACGAATGAGCACCCAAACGCACGAACGAGCATTCAAAAATATGGACAAACGAGGAATTTATGAAGGAAAATAATAAAATAAACAAGAGGTGTGGGACCGAGCCCACCGGCCGGCCGGTCATGCCGCCGTGGCCGGTCCCCTCTTTCATTTTTTTATTTTATTTTAATATATTTCCATCATCTCATGAAGACTCCTTCATTTGATCAAACTCCCTCATTTGAGCGAAACTCTTAGTTTCTCCATACTTTCATCGAACAAAAATAGGGACAGGTGTCATCGGACCGAGCCACCTAGCCGGCCGGCCATGCCCTAGCTGTAAGCGGTCCCACACCTTATAATCCCTTATTTTCTCATATTTTTATTTTCTTCACCTCATGGAACTCCATCGTTTGAGCGAAAACCCTAGTTTTTCAATACTTTTTCAAATATTACTCAAACTATGAAAAAGCCAAAAAGTCAAATAGTCACATGACCGATTAGACTTCTCACGTCAAAAATTAAAATATTATCATTTTAATATTCTCAAAATATCGGTCGCATGACCAAAGTTCTACTTTCTCATTCGAGCAAAATTGAGAGTTTCAGTCAAGATCAAACTCTTTTGAAAATCCAAAATATTACTCAAACGCACACCAGAAATTTCCAAAACTCTCAGGACTGAGACACGAGCAGTATGGTGACATGGGCATGTCACGTTGACTGACCAAGGTCGGACCTTAGGCTTGCAAGGATCCGATCCCATACTCTTTCATAATTTTGACCTAATTATCTCTCAACTGTTCATATTGGGTCCAAACTCTCTCCAACCAACTTGGGACTCGCTCAATCTACCTTCAACTGGTCCCAAGACCACCAAGGGCCGGTCCCGTGACCCCTTGGTCAGTCCCTCATCTCTCCATAACTAGGTTTTACTACCTAACACTCACACAATCATTATTTTAATAAATGATCAAACCAGCATTTGATCAACCTTTCACCAACTGGTCAACAAAGGACTTTGGTGCATGCTTACTCGAGCACTTAGGCGCTACATGGTCGACCATCATCCTATGTATCCGGTCATTCCTTCACTGAGTGACTTATTTTCAGTAAATCAACAATTGATCAAAATTAGGGTTTCGAACAAATGCTCCGCAAATCATAATTCTGAGCGAGCTCAAACACTAATAATTTTATGTTGATCCAGCAATCAACATCTGGGTTAAATATATAATATTTGGCCAGGCTACCAACATTTAATTAATATTTTATTTGGTCACGTTACCAATAATTCATCGAATGAGCAATACTTGCTCAAATGCTAGAATATTGATTCAACTATCAATATTCAGTAATTTATCGAATCAGCGATACTTGCTCAGACGCTCGAATATTGATCCAACTATCACTATTCAACAATTCATCATACGAGCAATATTTTCTCAGACTACCAATATTCATTATGTTGATTCAATTATCAACATAATTCATTCGAGAACTATACTTCCCATCAGACATGTTCAATCCATGAATCCTAGAGCATTTAGCAATCATGCTCGACTGGAAAATACCTAGACTCATTCGTCAAATCAAGTCAATGACTGACTGATCAAATACACGTCTGCTTTGCAGACTCCGCGTTCGTGAGACATCAATCATGTTACATGGTGGATATTAATTAGAGTTTTGGTATGGCGGTCTACAGAACGCTTGTTCATCCACGATGAGAAATGTGAGTAAGTCGTACAAGCAGTTGCGGAAGTTAGCAAAGTAGTGGGAGGTGGACAATCAACCAAGTCTCTGCACGACCTGGAACTGGTTAAACTAAGATTTCCCACTCTTTCACTCGAGCAACCGTCACACTTACTGGAGATCAATGTGTCTACTATTCTAACAATATAAATAAGTCTCTGAATCCACGATTGAACAACAAACGAATTCTGATCCGAGCAATCTCCTTTAAGAATTCAATCAATCGACCAGAACTTATTCGAACTCAATAGCTCACAGAAAACTTGCAGAAACCTTAAACACATTCACAATCCTTGATCATCATTGATCTCACACACTTCTCAGCTTCCCTCTTACAGATTAACCTTCTTCCCTCTTTGTGATCGAATTGACTCTGGAATGACCATTGTCTTGGTTTAGCCCGAAGTCCTACAGATTGATCTCTCGAACTCAAATCACTCCCATGCACTGCATCTGTTTGAGGTTAGGCAATTCGTTCGGTTGAGGAGCCTCCGTCACACGGTCGTCTCTCCATTCCCTAAAAAACCAGCGAATCGTTTTTCCCCATCAACAGTAAGCAACTCCCAATTTAAGGAGAAAGATGTCAGACTGACCTATGAACAAACACGGATGATCGATCATTGGAATGCTCGCTCCGAAGTAGTAAACCAAATGAGTAAAAGAGAGATTGAAGATTGTCATGACACTTCCGATACTGGTGAGAACTACATGAAATGGTATCAAGAATGATCTCATCCTTGTATGGAAAGTTTGGATACGGAAGTGATGAAATACTTCAAGAAGGGAGAGAGTTCAAAATCGACGACATCAAAGGAACGAGGAAAGTGATCAGGAAATAGTACTATAATTTTGAAGGGGTGTAAAGGGTGTGTGAGAATCATAATTAACGAAGCACACGCGGAAGGAACCCAGAGGAACCACGTATGTCTTTAATTTGTTCTGTAGCTTCCAATACAGAGAGGAGAAAGTAAAGTAAAACCCTTTCTCGTTGAATCGAAGAAGAAGGGGCATAGCAAAATCATGGAGTCGCCATCTCAATCATCATCATCATATCCAAGTGCTTCTCGAATCTCGGATTCTAATTGTTATCCTCAGTACTCTGCTTCTCTCAAGTGTATGTATCTTCTTCTACTTCTTTTTTCCTGGTTCGATCAGTATTAAAAAAAATTTGATGAAATTTGTTGTGATTGTTGTTGAAATCTCCTTGAATTGAAGTTTAAAGAAAAACCCAGACCTTAATTTTCTTGAAGAATATCTAATTTGATGGTTTTTATTGGAGCTGGAATTTCTGTTAATGGTGATTTCATGATTTAGGTTTAGAAGAATTCAGCACTGATAAGAGTAAATGTCAGGAGTATTTTGATGTTTATAAGGAATGCAAGAAGAAAGAGGTAAATACCATATCCAATTCTTGTTATACTATGTTAGACTGTTAGTTGTAGTCATAATTCTAAAGGTTCCATGTTTCGATTTTATGCCCAAATTTTGGTTCATCCATATGAATAGGTGTGAAGCAACCAAACAAATCTTCTTCGTCTAAGTCTTTATAGTTAATGATTTCTTCGAGGGTCGCACAGCAGTGGGATTAGAAGGCTGCGGTTAGGCTGTTGTTAGTGGAATCAGTGATGGTTATTACTCCCCTTTAGAATTTTTGCAATAGGCTGTTTCTGTTGGATGTGTTTAAATCGGTTTAAATCTTCTAATAAAGAGGTAGCTAAAGCATGGTGGTGTGGGTTGAGAAAGTAGTGCATCTTGTACTGATCCCTGCTATCCTATGACATAAGTTGTCTGGTTATCCATCTACGGGGCTCGTGGACTTCTATACGTCCTATGCTTGTACGTTTCCCACATCTTCCATCCTATACAATATTTAAGCCTTACATACTGGGCAGATAAATTTTCATCCTGTCATGTCATACATGAATTTCCGCCACAACTGTATTGAAAATTTACATATATATGCCAGTTGTGCTTGAAAAGTAAGGATCCGTGAGCCATTCATTCGAGCTGGTTCTCTTGTCCTAGATATTTCACTTGACCTGGATCCTTGATATGGCTAGTTTCTGCAAGCCCTTATATTTGCTCGATTTCACGAGCCAGGTGCAGAGCACTCCACACGAACTAGTCAAATAAACGCGAGCCGAATGCAGTAGTCCTCGATTTCATGACCAGGGTGCAGAGCACTCCAACACGAACTAGTCAAATAAACACGAGCCGAGAACTTTGCAGTGTGCTCGTGTTATCCTACAGCTCATTATATATAATCCTGAAGGTGGTTCCATATTTGGCGTTTATGTCTTTTGCTCAAATTTTGGTTTTGGTTGAAGCAAGCAAACAGATGTTTTATGAAAATTACAAAGTAGGCAGGGGTATTGATGATTTCATGGAGACTAGCACAGCTCTAGGATCAGAAGATTCTGGTTAGGCGGTTATTAGTGGAATCAGTAATAGTTACACCTACCTTTAGAATTCTCTCAATAGGCTGTTTGTGTTGGAAGTGTTTAAATCAATTTATACCTCCTTAGCTAAAGCTGTATTATGGTGTAGGTTAGGAAAGCCTTATTGCTTGTTATGTCAGTCTACCTGTCTCGTAGTAGTAATCCATGGTATCCTATGATTATAAGTTATTCGGTTATCTATATGATGGCTCGTGGAGTTCTTTACGTTCCTATGCTCTTACATGCTTCACTGCGGACTGTTGAGAGAAAACCTCAACAGCTTTAATCTTCAGCTTCACTTTTTGTTCATCTTTATTTGTTTCTTCCGTACCTTATTATCTATGTTTCATGTTTTGAACGGTAAGTACCTTCAATGCTCATCTTGATACTTAATTTTTTATGTCTCTCAACAGAGGGAAGCTAGACTGGAACGGAACAAGAACAGATCCCTTTTCTCGTAGTATTCTCATACTAAAACACGCAATACAATGTAACAGTGACTTGAAATCTCCTCACATCCTTCCTTTTGGTTACAGACATTTTGATCTTTCAGTTTCATGCCTCTTGTTCTTTCAAGAAATCATTGTCATTTTGTATTAGCGTTAAAAAAAGCAGAGATTTTGACTGTACCGAAAATGGGTAAATTTACCAAGTGAAAATACATTAAAGTTGCTAGAATTCAAATATGCTGCTTATAAGTTTTCTGATACCACACTGGTTAACATTGTTATGTTTCGCGGGATAAGATGATGAAATCAACTACTTAAAAAGAGTGAAATTACAGAACATAAAGACTACATTAAACCCCTAGAGAACTAGTTCTGATTTCCGATTTTTGTCTTGTTGAGGAGGCTGCACTGGAATGATACTTTCCGTATAAGTTGTAAATAGAGAAATATTATAGTGAAGGCAAGGAATCGAGAAGATTGCGTCCATCTCAATCTTCTCCGAGGTCTTTGCCTTGCGATCATAACAATACAAACTGGCCAACTTTTTCTGTGTACCGCCAATATCTATATCTCCGTATTCAGAGATTAAGATCTTTTCAGCATTTGTTGCAACTCCATGAAAACCAAGAAAACGAATATAAAAATCAAAAGGTAGTGTAATAGTTTCTTCACTCCAGTTACTACTTCCTTTTCCTCGACAGTTTTCTAATCTTTTCTCGACTCCATCATCGTCTAACATCCATAGCTTAACAATGCGCCTGCTGGTCTGATAAACTAGAGTCACGCGTCCACCCAATATTAGCATCCCCACTGTACACTTTTTCAGTAGGCTCGTCCAGGATGAAACTAGGAATTGGGATAACCCTGAACTTCTCACTTCCAACATCAAATGCAATTATGAGGTCGGGATAAGCAGGAGCATAACCTTCAAGTCCACTCTCTGGAATAAAAAAGTCTCCCCTTGTTCTCATCAGCTTGTTTCTCCAATATATGGTACCATTTGCATGCACTGCCGGGCAACATGGAGGCACCACCTCATTAATTTTTATTAAGTTAGGAGCCACACTGATCCTTCGCCATTTAGTGTCACGACCCACTGTCAATACCTCCCAACTTGCATAGCTACTAGCCGAGTCACTAGCAGATAGTCTCCGGAGGCAGAAAACTTTGTGTTCCTTCTTCTCTGGATCAAACCCAAACTGATATATCTGATTAAAACTACTCGCTATTTCTAACGGGTTATCTTCACTCTCAAATTTTTCTTTTTCTTCAGCTAATAATGTTGATTCGATCCATGGTGTCACTTCTCGTGTAGTGACATTGTATATCCTAACAGCTGCTGATTCCCAGTGCATGAAACAAACCAGACCATTTACCGGTTCCATTACTTTATCATCGGTTTGCCTAACATTATGAATAATTACTTTTCCCTCGCCACCAGTTGATAAATTTCCTGAAAAAATGCGCAGAATTGGCGTCTCTTTTCGTTTAGGATGCACTGGAGCGATGCAGAGGAGATTCAGACGTGATTTTGAACGGGTACAGTGTAGATGAATGAAGTGTTGAACCTGTGTGATCAGATTCAGCCAATATTCGCTTACTGACTTGAACCGTGAGAGTGATTTGGCCGGAAGTCTGCTTAGAATCTCTGTTTCTATGCCCTCATCCACATAACATGGGAAACTACCAACTGGAGTCGCATTGATCCCATCATCATCATCTTCACAAAACTTCAAGGATAACAAGGAATTACTGATCATGTTGATCATGCTGTTGCTGTCCTCCTCTCTTCTTCGTTTTTTGTTTGATGTGCAATTAATGTTTTCATCCCTTCTTCTTCTATTCGATGACCGGCGGCCGTAATTACTAGTGTTGTTAATCTCCTCCTCCCTTCTTATTTTCTTCAATGACCGGCGACCAGCATTATGGAAATCGCTGCTACTGCAAATCTCCCCCCTTCTTCTCTTAATTGACATTAGGGCAAGTAGAGCAAAATTACAAAAAATTCATGCTGGGACTCTTGGCGAGTGCGCCTGAGTTGTTTAAATAGGGAGCAGTAGAGTACGCCATAAAAAGATTAATCAGAAAAAGGAAGGGTCTAAAACTTAGATAGTCAGAAGCCCAAGTCCAATGCAACAAAATTGACTTAGTTTTGGAATGATTTTTCGGGGACCGTGGTTTTTTTTGGGACCATGGTTCTATTTTTAGTAAGACATTTAGAAGTAAATCTAAGTCACCTCTTATCTAGATATTTTATATTAATACCTAAACTACTCTCCTAATTAATTTTGGATAATGATTAGTGAATTCACTAGTGAAATGATTAAGCTAAAGAAGTAGAATTATTGAGAGAGTAAAATTAGAGAAGATGAAGAAGAAAAACATGGAAAATAATTTTTTTTTCCAATTCACTAAGCTTGAGTATTCAAGTGATGATAACTCATCTGATTCTTCATCTCCATCATCTCCTAGAGTATTTGTTAATCTTCACAATGATCTAGATATGAGTTATTTCTTAGATGGTGAATGTATTCTTCCATAAACTCAATCTCAAGATGATAATGATGGATTTTACCAACCACAACCGGAGGAAGATTATATGGGTACCCAAGTATACTTTAAACTTAGATGATGGTGGTTGAATTGGTCCAAATATTCATAAAACTGTAAATTTTTATAAAAATTCCTGCTAGGTTCAGGTAGTTCGGTTACCAAGTGTGAAGAACAAGTAACCGAACGCGGAGTTCGGTTAATAAATGTCAAGAACATATAACCGAACACCGAGTTCGGTTTCTTTTTTCAAACACGCAGGTAGCCGAACTTTAGTAATAAGATTTATAGAGGTATCTTCGGTTAGTTTGCAAACTTCAACGCAACCAAGTTCCCAACCGAACTGCAGGTTAAAAGTAACCTAGTATTAGAAGTTCGGTTGGTTCGCAAACTTCAACATATTTTGCGAATCAACCGAACTGGGCTTATATATGCGTATATGCAATTAGGCAAACGTTCGTTACTACGAAATTTGTTTCTTGCGAATTAGGTAGAGTTCGGTTACGAAGTTTCAAAGGTAGAGTTCGGTTACAAAGAAAACTTAATATTTTTGCGGACGAACCGAATTTTTGGACTTCTCATTATTTTCGTAAACTAAAGTTCGGTGATATCCTTATTTTGCGAAGGAACCGAACTTATGGACTTATGTTGTTCTAATACAAGGAGTTTGGTTAGAAGTATTTTTTGCGAATCAACCGAACTCTGAGTTCGGTTAAGAAAAAAATAATTCATGATAACCGAACTTTTTGCGACGAAACCGAACGTTTTACGACGTAACCGAACTTTTCTCTGGAAAAAAAAACCTCCATTAAACCTCTTTGCAACTTCAATTTTCAACTCATTTTGATGATTACTTCTCATTTATTCAACTAAAAACGAATGACAAGTAATGGGTTTGTGAGAATATCTTTGTTAATGTTTTTAAATTAAGCTATATATATATAGAGGTGGTGGTGGTTGGTGGTGGTGGTAATCGGAGGTGGTGGTGGTAATCAGTGGTTGGTGGTGGTGATAATCGGCGGTGGTGGGTGGTGGTTGTGGGAGGAGGTGGTGGTGGTAATCGGTGGTTGGTGGTGGTGATAATTGAAGGTGGTGGCGGTGGTAATCGGCGGTGGTGGGTGGTGGTGGTGGGATGAGGTGGTCCTACGGATGATAATATAACGTAATTATTAGTGTCTATAGGATCGGCTTATATGGTAGTATTAGTTTTGCGCCGAATAAATGGTTTTTGAATTTCAGAAATTTTGCATGTGTTTAGGATCGGCTTATATGGTAGTATTAGTTTTGCTCCGATTAATGTTGTTTGAATTTCATGAATTCTTCATGTGTAGGATCGGCTTATTTGTATGACATCAATTTGCGCCGAATATATGTTTCAATCATAACTATAGATTCGGCTTATTCGATAGTATTAGGATTGAGCAGAATATCATTGTTAAAATTCATAAATTTTATAAGTTTAAAGGATCAGCTTATTTATATGATATCATGTTAATCCGAATACATGTTTCAATTCATAATTATAGGTTCTGCTTATTCGATAGTTTTGGTTGTGAGCCGAATATGTAGAATCGGCTTATAAGTCTTTGGTTCTGATGCGCCGAACCACTCTCTGTGTAAGGTAAGAAAAATGTTAAGACATAGTTCGGCGTATATGTGCTATTTCGGATAAGCCGAACATTCTTATTTTCCAAATCCCTTTGTTGTTCGAATTAGTCTTATAACTTTCATACTTATGTCAGGACCAATGCAGCTACAAAGAGGAAGAAGATGGAGGTAACACCTTCTACTTCTAAAACTCCCGATCCTAGAGGAGGAGGTAAGAAAAAATTGGAAGCAGGAGGTAGAGGAGGCATTTCAGAAGAAGAAGCTGAACAAGTAAGAATTGAAAGACAAGAAGAAGGAATAGCTGAAGATGAAGAAGTTGATGATAATCAAGAAATTCATCAAGAAACACAACCCCAAGGAAAACCCAAGAAAGACAAGATAGGTAAGAAGGTGGCAGAACCCGAGAAAGAGAAGGATGATGCTGATCGACGGATCACTGGTTTACACATTCCTGATGAAGATGACGTAATTATACCTCCATCAGATGGTTTGCCTCATGGTCTTCCGGAAGATGGAGGAAATGTGTTGATTGGTTATGCCTGATCTTGGGAAAAGAGAATTTATGAGACTCCTGATCACAACCGTGCGGTCCGAGTATTGAGACACCAGAGGGCAGTGGAATGGAAACTTTCTGAAGAGGTTCCTGAGGTGATTGCTTACATACAAGTCAGTGCTTTATGGCCTTCTATCAATTATGGACATAAGGAATATGATAGTGTGTCGACCTCTGCCTTTACCGAGCGTTTTTTTCCAGAAACTTACACATTTCAATTACGTTTTGGAGAGATGTCAATCACTCCTGATGAGGCTAGAAAGATTACAGGCCTTAAAGTAAGGGGTAGAAGTGTGTATGTTGATTTTTATGACATGAATTGGGATGAGATCTACAATTTGTTCGAGGAAAGTCTTGGTTGGGATTCAAACAAAACTGAGTTGGAGTTTGTCGATCCGTTAAAGATTTCAATTACGTATGCACTCCCAATGGAAGAAATAAGAAGAATAAGAAGATCAAGCTGACTAACTTGAAAAAGGAGTTTGATAACACAAAGCAGAGAGTAATGGATCCCGTCAAAGTGAAGCAAGCCGGAACTGCCTACTTGCTTTATACTCTTGGTAGAGACATCTTTACCTACACAACCGGAAACAAGGTAAATGCTAATTATCTCCAATTGATAAATAATCTTGAAACTTGTAACAAGTATGCTTGGGGAACGACTACGCTCGCTTACCTGATGGAACAACTTGCTACCGCGTCTAGGTTGACAAGTACAAACATCGGAGGGAACTTCACTTTGCTCCAGGTAACTTTTGGGAGTTCAGAGTATGGTTCGGCTTATAACCATAAAATCGTATAAGAAAAACTTGTTATTTATTTGCTTCGGCTTATAGTACTTGATCCATATAAACCGAACAGTTCTCTGAGTTTGCAAATTTTATTCTTACTTTGATGTTTCCAAGTAAAAATTGTTTTTATCACTTCAATCACTTTGATTTTTGAATGTGATTCTTTGGATGTAGGTGTGGATATATGACCGTTTCCCAATTTTGAACTTGGCCAAAGTATTTGAGAAGGAGATCGATTATGTTGATACAGAGCCAACTGTAGCACGGTACGAGTACGAGGACTCGAAGAAAAGGAACAAAAAACACTTGGTGGCAAGATTGAGAGAGACGTTAGACTTACTGGGTGTTGATGATGTCACTTTTAAACCATATGAGAAGGAAGATGAAGAAGATGAAGTTGTTGAAGATGGGGATATGCCGGTAGGTATGTATCATGGTCCATTGTGGTATCTCGGTGGTTATGTTATATACGATCCTCGGCGAGTACTCCGTCAATTAGGATGCGTGCAAAAGGTTCCTTTGTTTGATGAGAAATTCAGGTTGTTACCAAAGAGTGGTACTGGAACTAAAAGCACCACTTCATCTTGGGAACCAAAGTAAGATCTTGATCCCACCCTTGAGTTTTGGAATAACTTAGACGATCACACATTAGATGCGTCCAAGTTAGCACCTTTACTTGATGATCCATGTGAAGAGGATCCGGGCTATATGGATTGGTATAACCAAATTTATCATCCCTTCATTATCAATAAGAAAAGTCAAAAGGTAGTTGATAAGAGGAAGGTGAAGGCAATCAAGATCACCAACAAGTCTACTTCCGAAGATATAGTCAACGCTTTCAAGATAATGGTAAGAATGACTTCACTTTATACTATTTTCATATATTAGTTATGGTAAAAATGTCTTCAACCTCACGGTTATAAGTTATTGACAAATAAAAAAATAGCTTGCCGCGGGTAAGGAGATGTTGAAAAAAATGAAGGCCAAACTTGGTTGCAAAACACCAATGATCGTGGAAGAACAAAAATACCTCTACAAAAAGTGGGATGCAATCATCAACAAAGGATAAAGACCTGAGGAACCCGCACAAAAGCCTACCACTAAGAGGTCTCGACAAGTTGGTGAAGGTACAAGCCAAGATGGTGCTACCGGCCAACCCGGTAATGATGCGTCGGAAGATGAAGATCAAGGTGGAAGAAGAGGTGGTCGTGCAACTAAGAAGAGGTGTCGTGGTTAAATGCCCTTTTATGTTTCCAAGTTCCTTTTAATGTTTTCTTAAGTTTTAAGTACACTTTTATGGTGTTTCCAATACTTTGGTTTTAGGTGCTTAAATTTATTTTAATGGTGTTGGGATTGTGTTATGGACACCTTGAATTTCATGTTTTAATGAACTGCATAACAGTTAATTAGTTACTTATTACCTGCAATTTACTCTGGTTCGGCTGATCCTGTAATTTGAGTTATGCTCCGAATATGGAAACTCTGTTTCGGCGTATCCTGTAATGTTAGTTACGCGCCGAACCATTTGTCCTTCAGGTTCGGCTTATTCGATGGTATTAGTTTTGCGCCGAACCTTTAATTTCGATAGTATAATTAGAGTTCAACGGATAGTTTTTTTATTTTTTCTTAAACTATTGATCCGTCGGGGAATTTCTATGTATAGTGCATCCCATTCCTACTCATTTCCACACATACCAATTTTTGTTTGTTGCATTTCTACTCAAAAATGGAACCATTCACCGTTGAAGATGATAAAATTCTTGGAGCTTTTATTAGAACCTATCGTGAGCGGCATAATTCACGAGGTATTTAAATGAAGTTCCACCGTGCTTAACGCTTTATTTTGCATACTAACTTCGGTATTCTTATTTTTTAAGGAAGCTAGAGTTCAAAGCCTTTGTAAAATACGCCATGGAGGAAGATACGAGCTTGGAATGTCTTATACATGGTTGAGGAGAAGAACTCCGAGATTTATTAGAGAAATAATTGTCGAGATTCGTTAGAGATAATTTAAGATTGAACTATTATGTAAATCAGTGGATGGTTCGGCTTAGATATGCAAACTCGATCAGCACCGAAACAGGTAATCCTCACAACCGGGATAGTGCGGCCTTGTTTTTCCGAATTGAAACTATTAAAGAAACGGTGAAAGACTTTATAGCTTTAGTTCGGATTGTGAGTATATATCGTCTCAAGGGTGAAACAAACTCTTAGATTAAGATCGAGCTTTAAAGGAATGGAGAAGATGGAAAGGAAAGAATTTCGAATACAAAAATCACTACTACATTCTTAGAAGGTTTCTCATTACCCGTTTAGGATATTAGAAGAATTCGATTAGAAATTTATTGTAAGGCTATTATGTAACGGGTGTGTAATCCACATTTTATATGAATTTGAAAAGTCTATTTGGAATGATATAATATTTTCTGTGTTCATGAATCATGAAAGGTTCGGCTTATCCCGTAATTCCAGTTATGCGCCGAATATTGAAATCCGTTGTTCCGCTTTCTTAAAAAAATATAATACAAGCCGAACCTAGCCGAGTAACTCAGGGTTTTTTTTTTTGGTCAGGTTCGGCTTGCAGTGAAATAACATTAGAAGCCGAACCTAATAAAAAACTCTGGTTTTTTTTTGTCAGGTTCGGTTTTCAGCAAAATAATACTCTAAGCCAAACCTGGCATAAAAACTCTGGATTTTCATCACTCTGTCGGTTTCGGCTTTCCTTGAACTAAAGGTACCAGCCGAACCATCTCCTGTGTTCATGGTTACAGTTTCTAGAAAACGACACGTTCCATAACCAAAAAGTAAATCATTCAAGTATTTCGTTTTGATGGGTACATGTAATTGCAATTCTAGTCAAAATATCATCCTCATCATACTTGAAAATCAAAAGACACATAATACGCGGATAAATCCATGAAACATTTTTATGGAGATCATAAACAAATCTCATCCTCTTTACTGACCTCTTTATCATCCTCTTCACTGACCTCATTCTCATCATCTTCACTCACCTCTTGCTTATCATCTTCATCCTCATCACTTGAATACATAATTACTTTTCCTCTTGGAGGATGCACATTCAAATATATCCAAAGATCCAATTCCGTCGCATAATTTGCACACCAATACATCGCTAAATTATTTTCAAATCTAGGCCAAAAGGATGCACTCATCAAGGGTGGTAATTGGCAACCAGGTCTAAGTTTGAGGCCGATAAAATGAAAATTTTGAACAAATCCAAGAACAAGTCTTCTATCCTTCACACCATCATTACAAGGTTTTGTTGGAGGCGCGTAAGTAAAGCTACTACTCGTCCATGAGAAACAATGTACGACGCAATTGAATGTCTCCGCTATTAAAAACCCACAAATGGGCATTGACATCCAATCTTTTTTCTTGCATTGTAGATAGTTTGCATAGTCGAATTGTTATTCTTGTTGTCCGCCTTCAATTTGCTAAGAATCCTAGACGGTGGAAAACGTGCTCGTGTCATTTTATCCACTTCTAGCATCTCATCAGGTTTGAGTCGCGCTACTTTCGCATGTCCATGAAGGTCTTTGGGACGTGGGTGGTTATGACGACAATCCATATTTTTATTCATTATCCAATATTGATCTTCTTTGCTCAAGGACTTATTCTTGAGGTTGAAAACGATCTTGAAAGGGAAATTTCTTTTCTTCGTCTTTGTCCTATTCTTTCTCCCGGTCTTCCCAACGTATACAATACCCTTTTTAACCTTTCTAGCGCCGGTTCTACTACGCTCACAAATCATTTCAAACCGATCCCATCGGATTTGTTGTCCTTTAACTAGTACACAATTTATCTTCATCGCGTGTTCCTCAAGCCAATCCAGAACTTCGGGTTTAATTTTCCATCTCCACGTTCATTCCAAAACAAGTAATTAGTAAGAAAAACTTTGGAATATTTCGACAACATTAAGGTAAACAAAAGGTTCTTACATACCAAATCATTTTGGAAGTGATCCTTGGTATCCTCGTGAATTATGTCTACTGGATCGGGTTGATCTTCCATGGGTACGATCTACAAAGAATATCACAAGGTTCAAATACTTGAAAGGGAAAATAATAGAAATATTCGGCTCATATAATAATCATATTATGTGCCGAACCCTAACATTTAAAGGTTTCGGCTTATACGATGTTCTCAATATCTGCCGAACCAATAACAATATTTCAATCCAAAAATTAAAAATTTATGTTCGGCTCATACAATAATCATATTATGTGCAGAACCATGAACATTTAGAGGTTTCGGCTTATACGATATTCTCAATATGTGCCGAACCAATAACAATATTTTAACCCAAAAAATAACAAATTGATGTTCGGCTCATACTATTTTCGAAATATAAGCCGAACCAGTAATTATTTTTTTCCGGGCTATTCAGGATGTTGTTCGGCTTACTATGAAACTTTCATATAAGCCGAACTAGTTTCTAGCAAAAGGGTTGGAATTGAAAATTATAAGTTCGGCGCATGCTGCAAACAGATTCAGTGAGCCGAACCGTTCATCAATTGGTAGATTCGGCTCATAGATTTGAGTCGAATCTCAACCTGTTTCGCCGAACCATGATCCAAAAAACCTAACTTTTGATAATTAAGAGCTATAGAAGTGAGATTAAGCATAGGATAGAAGTGTACCTGTGTATCAGAAGTATTGGGTTCCTCGTCAATGTCTTCATCATCAGGATTTGGCTCATAAAAATCATCATCTTGAGTTTGAGTTTGAGTTTGAGTTTGAGTTTGAGTGGGTGTAAAATTATTCTCATAATCTAAGAAATTAGCCATTTGGGAATCATTGGTGTAGTTGATGTGTATTTTCCTAGGTTTTTTAAATGAATTATGACCCTCCTCATCCTCCATTGAATCAAGAATTAAAATTTTCTCACTGTCTCCTTCTCTTTCTCTCCTTCTCAATAAAAACTTTGATTTTTTTCCCCAAAATTTTTCATTTAAACAACCTTTATAGTTCTGAAAATTATCTTAATCATTAAACAAAATATTTAATCACTAATCAATATTACTAACACTAATACGTAAAGGGCAGATTTGCCATTAAAAAGAATTTGGATTAAGGAGTTATCTGAATTTGCTCTATTCAATATGCCCAGAAAGATTTCAGTATTCCAAATTCAATATGCTTTATTCAATCACAACCTTTTTTGTCTTTATTCAAGATTTCAGTATGGCCAAAATCAGGGTTCTTCGTATAAACAATTAATATGGTAGTTGGTTCCCATGACCCATATATGTTCCTGTTACAAGTTTGGGTAGTTAGCACATTTGATTGTCTCCCCAGGTTCCTTTCCTTATATAAGTATTAGTGTGTGAACTTGACTTTGAAATTCAGTACTTCTAGCAATTTTTTCTTTGCTTGTCCCGATCATTTTTTTTCCTTTGCTTGTAGGTCCTGACACTGCATTGCATTGCCAAAGGCTGATGGTAAACATGTTTACTGAAATATCACTGAATAGGACCTGATGAATGGGTAGCCAGACGATTCGCCCATCAGTAACTCCTTACCATTGTAATAGCTCACATCCTGCTAATAAAACGCGGCGCAGAGGCCTCATTTAGCTCCGAGTCTTACCTCAAACCATATATTTATGTCACTTCGTCGGGTAACAAATTCAAATCCTAGCAACGAGTCTCAATTTATATCAGAAATAAGTTTTCTTTATCGCAAGGAGAGTTTCAGTTAGCAATTTGTAATTACAAGACTGTTTCAAATACTCCCTCCGTTCCATTTTAGATGATGTTTTAGGGTTATTTCTTTGTTCCATAACACTTAAAGTTTTCATATTTTTCCACAAAACTACCAATAACACCCTTATATTTTGCTTTGCAACTGTAAATTTATTTTTAAATGCACTTATAACATTTAATGTTCGAAGATTTTTCTTAAGGTTATGGATGGATCTTAATCTATGTGAAAGCTCCAAAAACATTATCTAAAATGGAACGGAGAGGTATGATTCGAGGTGATTTCCATTTTAGAACTTCATATATATATTTTACTTATTAAACCTTTAATGTTTGCTAAATGCCCTGTCACAGAAATTACAACCACCAAAGGCAGCACAACTCCGAGAGGCAGAAGCTGGGTGTGATTTGATTTTTTTTGTTGAGACCTTGCGGTTTGTATTGCCACTAGTTACAGTAAGAATTTTTTTGCTACCAGGAGCACGCAGGTTAACATTGTCATGTTTCGTGGGACAAGAAGAATAGTTCTAGTACGTAAAGAGAGTCAGTTACAGAACACAAGACATTCCATAACATCAAAACTAATGAGAACCCCTAGAAAACTAGTTCTGATTGCCGACTCTTGTCTTGTTGAGGCTGCACGGGAATGAGGCTTTCGTAATAAGTTGTAAATAGAGACCTATCAGGGTGAAGGGGAAGAAACCGGAAGATTGTGTCCATCATCTCGATCTCTTCCAAAGTCTTTGTCTTGCGATCATAAGAATACAACCGGCCTACCTTATTATATCTACTATCGATTTCTCTGTATGTGGAGATAAGGATCCTGTCAGCATCTGTTGCAACTTCATGAAAATTAAAATCTTTGGTATGAATAGGCAGTGTAATAGTTTCTGAGCTGCAGTTACTACTTCCTTTCCTTGACAATTCTCCAATTTTTTTCTCGACTCCGTCGTGTAACATCCATAGCTTAACAATGTGATTGCTCTCATATATTAGCGTCACGCGTCCACTCAACATAAGCATAGCAATATGCTGATTATACATTTTCTCACGAGGCTCGTCAAGGATGAAACTAGGAATAGGAATAACCCTGAACTTCTCACTTCCAACATCAAATGCAATTATGACGTCGATATCTGTAGGAACATAATCCCCAAGGTCTGCCTTGCTGCTCATCAGCTTGTTTCTCCAGTATATGGTACCATTTGCATGAATTCCCGAACAATATAGAGGCACCGCCTCGTTAATTTTTACTAAATTGTTCTCATTTGGAGCCACATTGATTTTTCGCCATTTAGTGTCACGGCCCACTGTCAATGCCTCCCAACTTGCATAGCTACTAGCAGAGTCTCCAATAGCGGACAGGCTCCAGAAGCAGAAAACTTTGTGTTCCTTCTTCTCTGGATCAAACCCAATTTCATATATCTGTTTGAAATTACTCTCTGTGCTGAATGGATTGTTTTCACTCCAAAATTTATTTCTTTTTTCGGCTAGTAATGTTGCATGGTGTCACTTCTCGTGTGCTGACATTGTATATCCTAACAGCTGCTGTTGCCCGGCTTATGAAACAAACCAGGCCGTTTACCGGTTCCAAAACTTGATCATAATCAAACCAATTATAATCATCGGTTGTCTGCTTAACATCATGAAGAATAAATTTTCTTTCACCTCTAGTTGTTTGCACAGATACATTTGCCGTAAAAATACGTTGAGTTTGAATCTTGTTATTTTTTTTGTTCCTGAACCACCGGAGCGATGCAGAGGAGACTCAGACGTGATTTCGAACGGATAGAGTGTAGATGGATGAAGTGTTGATCATGTGTAATCATAGACAGCCAATGTTTGCATACCGACTTGAAACGTAAGAGTGATTTCGCCGGAAGTCTGCTCAGAATCTCTGTTTCTATGCCCTCATCCATATAACATGGGAAACTACCAACTGGAGTCGCATTGATCTCATCATTATCATCATGTTTATAAAACTTTAAGGAACACAAGGAATTACTGATCATGTTGATCATACTGTTGCTGTCCTCCTCTCTTCTTCGTTTTTTATTTGATGTGCAATTAATGTTATCATCCCTGCTGCTGCTCTCCTCTCTGCTTCTTCTATTCGATGACCGCCGGCCGTAATTGCTAGTGTTGTTAATCTCCTCCTCCCTTTTTATTTTCTTCAGTGACCGTCGATTAGCATTATGGAAATCGCTGCTGCTGCAAATCTCCCACGTTCGTCTCTTTATTGACATTAGGGCAAGTAGAGCTTAAATAAATTTCATGCAGACGGAAGAGATGAAAAGATCAATATAGAATCTGACTTGGGACTCTTGGCGAGTGCGGTTGGTTTTAAATAGGTAGCATACGCCGTAAAAAGATTAATCATAAAAAGGAAAGGTCTAAAACTTGGTTGTCAGAAGCCCAGGTCCAATGCAACAAAATTGACTTTTTTTTCTCTTTTTTTTAGAAACCTGTTTTGAGGCAATACTTTTTAGTTTTATTTTTTTAGGCATACTTTAACATTATCTCATCTACGATGGATTTATAAAGGGTGTCTAAAAGATAGTGCAATTTCCTATATATCTTTAAGCGATTTAAATTTCTCAATTGCCTTTACTCATAGAAACCTAAAATCAAAAATAATAATTATCTTTAAACTTAAACATATTCTATTCGTCTCTAGATTTAAAGTCGAAAATCAAAATCGATATTTGTTTAATTGCCACAATTAATTAGCGGTTCATGAAAATTTAATCGCCTATTAAATATAGATATAAAATGACTCGCACAAAAAGAAAAAAACACTAGATAGGCGTTTAAATTCTTCTTCTAATCCGTCAATTGAAGAACAAGAAGAAGTTGAGGTGTTGAAACTGAAATTCAATCAGAAATTCAATTGAGCGAAGAATAGACTCTTGAAATTAATAGAAGATATCTTCTATAACTCGTTTCTTATTTTGTTGTTTTTCATTGATAGAATAAGTTTAATCATAAAAAAAGCCTAGTTTTTTGCAACTACGGGATGAAGTTCAGTTTATAATTGAGATGAATTAGTAGCCGAACTTCAGTCTGTTCGTCCCCTGAAGGTGCTTATGTACAGTTATCATCCGAACCTAGTTTAACATATTTAGCGAACTGCAAGTTTGTCTCATTAGATAATATGAAAATAGAGCTGAACCATACGATAACGTAGAAGATGTATATTTTTCGGGTTCGGCTGATTATTTAGTTTATAACCTGAACCTATTATTTAAAAATGGTTCGGCTGATTGATTATTTGGTTAATATGCTTGTGCTTTTTCACAAGATGGAAGTTCGGCTAACAAGCATTTTTTTCAAATGAGCCGAACTGTTAATCTATATATATGTCGTACCAGTTATCAGTCAAACCTCTCTCTGGTTTGCCAAACTTGCATATGAAAACTCAGTTTTTTAACGAATTGAACCTATAAGGACATTAAACATACCTATGTGCTATATTCTCTTTACGAGATGAAGATTGTCCTTTGTCATTTGAATCACCCATCTTGAATTTCAATAATCTCAAAAATCTAGGTTTTTTTATTTTTATTTCTTCTTCCTCTCAAAAAATCCAACTTTATCACAAATATCTGATTTCTCTACTAATGCAACACGAACAACACTTTAATCAATCAATTACTAATTAATCATTGTGATTCAATCTAATCATAATCATAATCATAATCATAATCATTTACTCGAATTAATTATGAGGGTAGTTATGCCATTATCAAAAAAGATCGATAAGGCACGATGATGTTTTTTATCTAGTGACCTTATTTGGGCACCATTAGGTATGCCTAGAAAAAATAAATGAGTATGCCTCAAAACTGGTTTCTTATTTTTATCTTTAAAATTAATACCGTAAACTTTATCCTTAAAATTAATACAACAACTATTAGTAAATTACTAACTGAGATCAAACAAATCACTCCTTCCATTTCAACATGCAGTTTTCACATATATTCTTTGTTAAAGATTTAGTTATCACATTTTGATAATCGTAAAAATTCCATGTATCACATGAATTATAGGTTATTTCGATTGCATTCTTCTATTGAATTTATAAATATGTGCAGTTTGTATGTGTTTTTTTTTCGTCTCTTTTTTTTTGGAGTTTGTGAGACTGTTGAAAGAAAATTGTTGAAGTTTTCATGACTTCATTTTTGATATAGAAGAAAAGGGGGATAAACGTAAAGCCAAATCAGATCAGCTCTAGAATCGAAGTTATTTTGGAATATACTTCACTACTAGTATTTTGTTGGTCCAAAATAAAAGTTGTGTTTGTGCACTTGATATCTTATGAAATTATATCCTATTTCGCAAGTATTGAACCGATGACTTTTGGTTAGGTGAATTAATGGATTTGAAGTTGCTCGTAATTATGTCCCTCTAGTGGTACATCTGTTAATACAACATGAATATGTTTAATCTTTCAACAAATAAATGAGTTTTTTACATGAGAATAATGAAAGTTTGATCTCATACATGGATGTTTTTACAGTAACTCAAGATTTTGTGGCCACCAACATCAATATGGTTTATCTCCAACATTGGTAGAGTATGGTTTTTCCTTAAATTCACATCTGCCGAAGACTTACTGAAGATTTGGGAAGCTGGCTCATAGGGTCTTCAATTCGGAGTTCTCCACCTGTTTCAATGGAATAAAGACTTTAATCTTGCAATGCAAAATAAAACCCATGCTCATGTGTGGGTTTGCATCACGGGATTAATCCTAGAATACTGGTGAATGAAAACCTTGTTCCAGATTTCTCGAGCTATAGATGTACTTGTTTGAATTGATGAAGCTATTAGAAAGCGTATGTCTAATTACTATGTGAGAGTTATTGTCTCGGTATGTCTAAAAGAGATGGATTTTCTTTTACGGTTTACCTCTCCTATGAACGTGTTCCATCATACTACTCTTTTTCCTCAGTCTTTGGACATGGTCGTAAAGACTGCAAGAAAAGAAGAGATGATGATGATACTCAATGTAGAGGAATATCTGAAATGGATATGACTAGTTATGAGTGAAAATCTTGAGTTCCCAACATGGAAGTGATGTCTAATTCCACTGCGAAGAATGAAGTTTATAGTAGTAACATAGAAGACAAAACAGTGGTGGAAAGACGTAAAGTTCCTACAGAAGTAATTGTTGTTGAAATATCCAACACATTTCCTTGTTGTTATATTCTCAATTTTCAATTTTGATGTTCTTGAATTGGAATTACATGAATCGACTATTATGGAAATTTTATAATTTGAAAGTTTAAGAAGTTTAACCCATATATTCTCTAGTTATATATGATTCAAGAGATTTAGAAACACAATATCAATATCAATATTTTTTATTAGAGAGTTCACTGAAAGCAGACGGATTTGAATTGATAATATACCCAAAATGTACCTAAATTAACCATGTATAATTATAATATTTTCTTTTGTTTTTCTCTTCATCTAGTTCTTCACAAACTCGAGAACTTTTATTCTTCGCCTACTTCAAAAACCTCGTTTCTCGTTGCTTGATTGAAAATACTAAATCAAAAAGTCCAAAAACTCCATTTTGAAAAGACACTGAAATAAAAGAAAATCAACACAACCTCTTGTGATTTTTTTTTAAATTCAAGTATGAAAAGATTATCGAGTCAAGTAAGTAATAGATTATTATAAGCAGTCATTAAGTTTCAACACACAACATATACAGGGGTGCTGTGAACTAAGCCATGATTCCTCAGTTAGTTAGCTAAGTATCACAATATAACGAATGTTGCTACCATAATAATTTACGGCGAATTTGGCCCTATGTCAACTTTGAAGAACTTATGACATACTAAGGGTCAGTTTGGCATATAGGCCCTTGTTGAAGGCCACTGTGACAGACCGGAAAATTACGCATAGCACCTAGACGCGCAGACCATAAATTTTCCGATGCGCCATGCTACAAACAGTGCCTTAACACTAAGAATATTGCACGTTCATTTCCCTTGCAAGCATGATCATGGATCATGATGCGGCTAACTTAACTTCCACACCGTTCCAAGTTACCGTAGAACAAGGGTATAAACTATGTAGTCGATTTCGGCCATCTCGGCCGAAATTTCGGCGAAATTCCGGATTTCGGTCCAAGAAGACAAGATTTTGTTAATTTCGGTCGGACGAAATCTTTGCGAAAATTTCGGCCGGAAACGCATTTTTCGGTCGGAATTTTGGCCGGAATATATATATATATATATATTTTTTAAATTGGGTGGATTAATCTCAAGTACAAAAATTAAACAGATTAATTCACTCACTAGTATTATTGCTTGTTGTTGTGTTTGAATTTCTTGACCTAAAATTATCATTTGGTGTTGATGATGAGGAAGGTGAACAACCAGATTTACTAATACTATGTTTCTTTTAAGTGGGTCAATACTCCCTCAGTCTTCTAGTATGACTCAAACTAGGATTGGAATTAACGCTCCATCCCCATGAAATTGAACCTGGCAACAAACACTTCTTATTATAAAAGTTGAAACCGAAATTACACCGAAATTTGAAAACGGAATCTCCCCAAGACAACGTTGTACCAGTGTCTCATTCCGTACTTTCCTTAGGCTTATGCAAGCTCCGCTAACTTGCATATTGATATAGCTTACTTTCCAGGCCATGCCCAATGCGCCATTGGTACATGCCTATGTCGAACGCCTTGATAGGAAGTATGAGCATCCAAGGAATGAAGTGCAACTAGCCTCATCAAGTTTGACCGCAATCATCTCTTGCATCGAGCTACCAATCCATATGATATGAGAGGCCGGTGTGCAGCAATTATCTCACAATTAAATGAATGAGTGACAAAGTGTTGGACCGGCAATGATGCAACTCATTGCGGCTGCCTTCGTACCCTTCCCTACTCTAAAGGGATCAAGCACAGACCGTAGTTCATCCTCGAAGGAACGACGACTTAAGCCAAACTCGTTTGCAAGGTCGTGACCAAGCCATAATGGTAATAGCCTAGTCTGTATAGGCTGTTCCGTCAAAATGTACCAAGGTTGCGCATTATCAAGTCCGCGACATGGCATAATGATGACTTAGCATCAAATGCTTTATTTACAAGGTTACACAACTATAAACGAGGCTTACACATCATTTATACTCTTTCGACTAAGCTATGAAGCTTACTTGGTGCATGGTCCGCATATGCGCATTCAACCAACTACCCCTCCCTATATATGCTAACTTACCATTTTTACAACTTAGAAATGGGAGAGGATTGACATGCTTGCTTCACTATTCATGAAAGTTTCCATGTACTTCTGAATATCCGGCAATGATTGTTGAGTTCTGTTCTGTATTGCGCAATGATTGCGAAACACTCACTCAAACGTATTGTATAATGATTGTGCAACACTGATTTTGGATATCTCACAATGATTGCGCGAAATTCTCTCTGGTGTATTGCACAATGATTGTGCAATATTCTCTTGGCCAACCCTCTCTGTCCTGATACACAATGATTGTGCAATATTAGCCTTAGGCTAATCGTCCGCATAATGCACAATGTTTGCATTGCAACGTCCAAAATCATCTACCCCAACTGGCATAATGCATCATGATGATGCAACATCGGCCCTTGGCCAAATGCCAAACATAATACGCCATCCTGGCGCGATATTGGCCTTAAGTCAATATACCTCTTACAAAACAAATAAAGCTTTGTATGAAGCTTCATCTCATGCCATTACGTATTTTTTAACATGCCCCACTAAAATCACGGGGTGTTACAATCACTTTTCCAAAGAACTTTTTTTTTATCAAAAAAAAGTAGTTATGTTTCAACAAAAACAGATACAAGATTACTGCGAACTAAGCCATGATTCATCATTATTACAAATGAGCAGTTGTGGTATAGCCATGATTCTGATCCCCCTGTACCATTGGATAAGGGCCAGTTTGGCACATAAGCCCTTATTGAGGGCCACTTTCCCAAATATTCACGCCCTATACTAAAAAAATCCCAATATTCTCTTCTTCTTCTCTTGTTTGAGTTTCTGCTTCTCTCTCTACTCTTTCCATCCCCAAAAAATCATCAATTTTCAAAATCAAATCTAGGGTTTCCTGTAAATCTGATTGAATTTCTCCCACCATCAATAAATTTCAACCAATTTTGATTTTTCAAAAAAAAAAAAAAAAAAAAGTTCCAATCTCTTTTCATATGAGAGATTTCTAGAGAAGAAGAAGATCCAATCAATGTATAAAGACAGTAGAGGTGGTGGTTTATCCTCAAGATCAGAAATAGGTATTGATAGAAAGAAAATTAATGATGCTTTAGATAAACATCTTGAGAAATCATCTCCTGCATCAACTTCCAAAAACAACAGAACAACAATTCCTTCATCTTCTTCTGGTAAACAACAACAACAAATTGATGATAGAACAGCAGCAGCTTCTTTCCTTAAGAAGAGTAACAGCACCAACAACAACACCAACAACAACAAGTGTTCTGATGCTGGTAACTGACTCCCTTTACTCCTTTTGATGTTATTGTATGATTTTGTATCTGGGCTTTTGATTTTGTTATTATTAGTTTAATTTTTACCAAGACCTGAATGTTTTCGTTTTTGGGGCGCGCCTCGAGGCGAATTCGTTGGTACTGTGTTTATTTATTATTAGTAGATTGTAGTTCTGAAATTTACTGTTGATGTTGGAGAGATTGGTGTTGGGGAGTTGGTAATTTGTTTAATGTTGGTGTTTGTAATTTGCAGAGGAATCGGAATCAGACAGTGAAGAGTCAGATGTTAGTGGTTCTGAAGGGGATGACACATCTTGGATATCATGGTTTTGTAATTTGAGGGGGAATGAATTTTTCTGCGAAGTGGACGATGAGTATATTCAAGATGATTTTAATCTTTGTGGATTGAGTAGCCAAGTTCCGTATTACGAATATGCGCTTGACTTGATAGTGGATGTTGAATCCTCTCATGGTAAGAACTGCTCCTTTAAATTTCTATGTTTTATGTGTTCCTGTAGCTGCATGAATTACAAAATATCCTGAGATATCAACACTTGTAGCCAATTTGTGTGGAACTTTATAAGTGCTGCCTATACTTCCTGTAGAATTACACTTTTGGTTATGAGAAGTCATATTTTTAGCTATGCAATTCCTTTATGAGGACAGTGAAGTGGGTTTTACGTGTCGCAGGGGACAGTAGTCTATATGCATGTTTATCTCTGGCTAATTAAGAGTTGGCCAATTAGATATGAGAGACGGAACACAATAAATGTTTATAGTTTATACATTTCAAAACTAAATGAACAGTCTCGATTTTAACAAGCTTCTTAAACTTGTAATTATTCTAATGTTTTGTTCCACTAGACTTTTATTGGTCATATCTTGTTGGCTTATTGGTCATACAACTTACCCCAAAACATAACTAGGAGCGGTACTTCAACTGGCGAATCCGTGATTTTACTGATATGAGTTTCTGCTGTATACTATTTTTTGGATGAATTGCAAAATAACCCGAGATTTCAACACCATTAGCCATCTTCTGTGGAACTTTATGCCAGTGCTGCCTTTACTTCCTGTAGAGTTACACTTTTGGTTGTGAGAAGTCATATTATTAGCTATGGAATGCCTTTGAGGACAGCGAATATACATGCTGCAGAGGAAAGTGGTCTGTTTGCATGTTTAACTCTGGCTATGAAGAGTTATGGCTGTCACATTTTCCAACTAGATAAGAGACGGAACAAATGTTTATACAATTTAAAACTAAATGAATAACTATCTAAACTTTAACAAGCTTCTTGAACTTGTAAATATTCCAATGTTTTGTTCCACTAGGCTATTATTGGTATTATCTTGTTGCCGTATTGGTCATACAACTCAAGCTTGCCCATTACCCAAAGCATAACTACGAGCAGTGCTTTACTTCAAGTGGTTAATGCATGATTTTACTGATGAGTTTCTGCGGTATACTTTTTTTTTTTTTGGATACATTTTAACTGTTTGAATCCTAGTAATAGCTGCTTATATTTTTGATGTTATCCTATTTGTTTCAATTGGTAAACAGAAGATTTCTTTCCTTCTGACATACCCAGGTGATATGTTCACTGAAGAACAAAATGAGTTGGTTGAATCTGCAGCAGAGATGCTGTATGGTCTGATCCATGTCAGATACATATTAACCACTAAAGGGATGACTACGATGGTGAGAACTTGCTCGGTTTTCTTTTGCTTGCCCTCAAACCCTTTTATAATTATTTTTAGTTTATAGTTAGAACCATGATGATTACTCAAAGTGACGCCCCCTACCGTCTTATTTAGATGGACAAGTATAAGAACTATGACTTCGGTAGATGCCCTAGAGGTTATTGCTGTGGACAACACTGCCTTCCAGTTGGACAATCAGACATTCCTCGGTCAAGTACAGTGAAGATCTACTGTCCCAAGTGCGAAGATATATACTATCCCAGATCCAAGTATCAAGGCAGTATCCTAACATTTTATTTGGTTAATTAGTTCTCTGGCTGCATCCATCAAATGTATATCAACTGCATTAGTTCTGCATGATTTTACTTGAGTTAAATTGTTAGATTTATTTCCATATATGCTGGGGAATGTTTGGGTTGAAGTTTTCCTTTCCCGTGTCCATTCTGCAAGGCAGTATGCTATTTGATTCAGTAGGACTCGATTCTGGACGTATTTAATTGCCTATTATATGCTATGGTAAAATTCGAGTTTGGTAAGTCTTTGGTAGGGTCTCTCATGACTGGATGGTGGGGGCAGTGTCCTCCACTGGCCCCAGCATTTCAGGGGATACTCGTGAAATTGTTCTTGCTTTGATGTATAAGTCACATGCTCGTCCTTGTTCGTACATTACACCTTGATAACTTCATTATGCAAAACTTTTCTTTAACGTGACATAGACATCGACGGAGCTTATTTTGGGACCACATTTCCTCATTTATTCTTGATGACGTATGGTTACCTGAAGCCGCAAAAGGCATCTCAAAGCTATGTTCCAAGAGTGTTTGGCTTCAAGCTCCACAAGCAATGAGCAGAAGCTATGGTTGTTTGCAGTATCCCCCCAGCATTGTAGGTCTCCTGTTGTTACAGTGGTCATGGTTCTTACTTACTCGGGTAGAGTTCAGAAATACCTCAAAAGTTTGCAATTGGCTTTGCCTATTTTAGATGTTATTGGAAAATATTTGAAGAAGTGATTGAACCTACCAGTTGAACCGAGTACATGGAAAGCAAACCCTAAAACGAAAAAGAAAAAAAAAAAAAGAAAAAAGAACCACTAGTTGAACTGTAAGTTTCTTTACTATAGCCTTTCATTGAGAGAGCATATGTAATTTTCCTTTTGCTTTTAGTTCAAAAGTGTTCGAAAGTGCCCTCTTGTATTGTTTGGTTATTATTTCTTTTAGATTATTTCCTCCTTTTACTCTTCATGATATTAAAGCTGAGATTGTTACACTCCCGTTACTTCTGCAAGAGATGAAGTATCTGAAATTCATATAATGGCCTGTTGCTGTTATGTACTTACGTTGTCATTCTGTAGATTGCACATGATTCATGAAGTTTTGTTGGGTTCCATGATTATGATTAATGCCAACTTCGAGATAATGCAATCCAGCATAACTTATTAATACTATTTCAGGTCCTCGAACTCGCTGTCGAGAAGCAAACAGGCCATTTCAGAACCTATTAATGAACTAATCAAAGTGAACACTACAATGAACCTATTAAGCAAACAAGTAGCCACACAATATTGCTGAAAACTGCAACTGAAGCTAAGAGTCTTTGCTTGCACCCAATTGTTCATCAACAAACCCGCACAAGTACAAACTTTCAGATCTTCCCTGAACTTGCAGATGCAGAGATTATAAACTCATTTCAAGGCACACAGATGACTGAACTCCATAGCATTTTTCGAAGAGAAAAATTTATATTAAAGAGAAAAGAAAAGCCGAAGCCAATACAAACTGAGAAAGCAGTGACACAACAAAAGCTTCTCAAACAAAAGACAACTTAGACCACTGAAACAAAACTGAAAAAGCTTAGGTGTGCAGAGATAGCTCCCAGTTATGAATAAGTTGGCTGCTATCTAGAAACTTAAACGTATTCATATCGCAACTCCAAAGAACCAACGTTTCTTTAATCAGAACAATGACTTCTTCCACATCTTTAGACCTCCCACCAAAGACCTTGTGATTCCTTTCATTCCAAACATTCCATATAACGGCATAGTGCAAAATGTTTCATATGTTCTTACATCTTCTGGCCAAAACGTTACACTCCCAAGCTTCAAAAAGCTGTAACACATTTCCAGGCATCGGCCAAGAGATTCTCAAAGACTTAATGAAATAATCCCACAATTTAAAAGAATAAGAACAGTGCAACAACAGATGCTCAGCCGACTCCAACGCATTATTGCACAAAGGGCAATCAGTATTGTCCAATTCAACCCTTCTATGACTAAGCATAACTCTTGTAGGGAGAGAGTTATGAAAAATAGGCCAAAAAAGAAAACTGACCTTTCGGGGGTATGTAATTTTTCCAAAGAAACTTTGAGAAGCAACACTTCGGGACATTTCCAGCAAGAGTATTGTAGCATAATTTGTTGCTGTAGTTGGCAGTGAATTGAACTTCATCATCTCTGTCTACTAGAGTAGGTACCGGACCAATATCTCAACGCAACAGGTCCCATTCCATCTATTCGTTGGCATTTAACATGTTGTCGTGCTAACTTACCAGCGAGCCTCATGCGTAACCTAGCCAAGGGAGCCGAAGCGGATGGGGGTTGAACAGGTTGCCGTGCTAACCTACCAGCAAGTCTCATGAGTAACCTAGACAAGGGAGCCGAAGCGGATAGGGGTTGAGATTGTGTCATAAGGAGGGCAATCTAACACTACCTTCCATGTTAATTCCTGCAATATTACGTTATTGGGGGCTCGAACCTGGGACCTCCTGGAGCACATGAAACTTTGGGAAACGGGTGACTAGCTGAGCTAGGTGCCCCGGTTTAATTCCAATAAGTACTAATTCAACTACTGAATTTGTTGCCTTATTAATTGCGAATCCAAAAAAAATCGGTGTCCAACAAACTTGAAGCCACACAAGAGAATGAGACTCTGTACGGTGTCTAAGAAATTGTCATCCCAACACTCAAAAGCCTGAACCCATGCAGTGTTTCTACACAAAAAGAAAGAACCATTTTTTAGGGATCATGGTATCTTTTTGGGGAGGTGAGGTCATGGTCTTATTAGGCCAACCTCCCTATACTTATAAGGGGTATCCTAAAGTTGGGTAAATACACATCTATCCTTTAATTTAATTTAAATTAAAACTAACCTAATAACTATATAAATCTAATCATATATATCTAACCTAAATGAATCTATTAACCAAAATCAAAATCAAAAACAAAAACAGGGGAATCGAAACTTTTTAGTTTTGAAAAAAAAATTATTCTCTTCTTCTTCTCTCTCTCTCCTTGACGTTCCTCGTTCGATTGAAAAATGAGTATTAACCATCAAATGAGTTGAAAATGGAAGTTGCAAATAGAAGTTCGGTTAGGAATTATGTGAAAAACTTTGTCAAACTAACCGAACCTAATGAAAATGATGAACATGAAGAACAGTTTGGCTATTTCGCAAAAAAAATTCCCAACCGAACCTTAGTTCGGTTAGTAGCAAAAAACATTTCCCAACCGAACCCTAATAATTCGATTAGTAACAAAAACATTTCCCAACCGAACCTAATAGTTCGGTTAGTTGCTAAAAACATTTCCCAACCGAATCTAGTTGTTCGGCTACTTGGAAAAAACATTTCCCAACTGAACCTTAGTTCGGTTATTTCGCAAAATATTTCCCAACCGAACCTTGTAGTTCGGTTAGTTGCAAAAAAAAATTCCCAACAAAACTAGTCAGTTCGGTTACGTCACAAAAAATGTTTCTTAACCAAACTTTAAGTTCGGTTTGATCGTAAAAATATTAAATAGTTTTGTAACCGAACTATTTAATGGTGACACCAAATATATAGTTCGGTTTGATCGCAAGGAAAATTTTCAATTTTTTTGTAACCGAACTTCTTACTGGTAACTAATCATACTAATCATTACTAATCATTAAGTTCGTTTTTTGGTCATAAATTTCGGTAAACGAACTTAATCGCAAAAAAATTTAAAATTTCTCGCAACGAAATTTTTTCATTTTTTGTAATAGAACTTCTTAATGGTAACTAATCATTACTAATCATTAACTAATAACTAACTGATTATTAAACTAACACATTTAATTAAGGAGGGTAAGTTTTGTATTAAGAAAAACATTTAGTTAAGGGATGACTTAGAATTACTTATAATATCTTGCCTAAAATCATGGTCCCAAAAAAATGGTTCAAAAGAAAAATTGACACCCCACCCGACCCCCAAACCAGGGCCGTCTTTTACATAGGGCCTGATGGTCAACCGCCCCAGGCCCAAAAATTTGAGGGGCCCAAAATGTTTTGTTTTTTAACGACCTATGTATATGTATTTCCGCGCTAAATCGACGGAAGTGAAGAAGTAATAGTGGAAGCAAGCGAGCAACTGCTTCAACTATCTCAGTCATTTTTGGTTAGTTTCCCAATTTCATAGTGTATCGTTCCTTCTTTGTTACCATAGATAGGAGAAAAACCGACAAAGAATAAGACACTGCCTCCAACATGAATTCCTAGCTCCGTCCCTGGCTGTGACTAGCTATGAACCAAGGACTCGCAGGCATATAACACGTTGGTGGACGGAACTAGTATAGGGGAACTCCTCCGAACTCTATGATCTAAGCACCCGCTTTTCGGTGAAAAACAACCAATTTCCTTTAAATAATCGCCTTCGACGATTTGACAGAAAGGTTAATATTTTCTAAGAGAGAGATATTTTGATAACAATCTAGAATTAGGATATTCCAAATTCACGAAACGATTTTCTTATATATACCGTCTCTTGTCCGCAAGAAAAGATTATACTACTCAAACTGTAATCATGGCGGAGACTCTTCCCACAGATATCTTAAAAAACATATTTTCTCGCTTACCCATCAAAGCCATCTTGCTCTGCAAACGAGTATGTAATACACTGATACTTGGAGAGCAGTCATCGGGAACAACGTAGGTCTCCTTTGTAGATTTCAAAACAGATATATATGGAAACTAAAGAGAAGATATAAGAAGATATTTTGTTACTAAACTCTGCAAGATTTTCATTGATTGATAAAACCCTTAAATAGGCAGTACATACACACGTTTACATTAAACCACGACTAACATAGTTTCCTACCTTTTAGGATTCATATCCCACTACTACAATACTTATTCAAAACTCTTAAAACACCTAAATACTAGGACTAATACCAGCTAAATCAAAAGACCAAATCTTAAGCAAACTAACACAAAATATTCAAACGTGTTGGACACATTCAAATTCCAACACCCTCCCTGAATGTGTCAACCATAAATTTTCTTCCATCATCTTCATAACATCATCACATCATTCATCATCATTATCCTCATCTTTATAACATCATCACATATCATCATTCATCATTCATAACATTACAATAAAATTACCTCTTCATCATCAATGGCACCCGTGCAGAAATTTGCATTCTCCTCCTTTGGTATATCACGACAATATTTTTCGATGTGGCCGAATCTCTTATAGTGGTAACATTGCACTGCGTGTCTCTTGCTATCTATAAAGTAACATTTTTCAGTAGTATGGTTAGTTCTTTTACAAATTGAACAGAACTCACCTTTCTTTGCCCAAAGTTCCTTTTCTTCATAGCCTTCATCCTCCAATCTGTGTAATTTTTGTTCATGTGCTTGAAGAGAACCCATAAGATCATTAAAAGTATATTTTGACAAATCTTTTGACTCTTAAATGGCAACAACAACATGATCATATTTGTGAGTGAGAAAACGTAATACCTTTTCCACGATTTTTTGATCATAAATTACTTCACCATAGGCCCTCATCGCATTAACAGTCTTAATAACATTATCAAGAAAAACTTGAACTGAATCAGAATTTCCCATAGCAAAAGTTTTGAATTGACGACGGAGAGTTTGCAACTTTACCATGATTGTTTTATCTGTCCCTTCAAATTTTTCTTTCAAAAGATCCCACGTCCCTTTTGATGTTTTGCATAGAGAAATCTTTGGGAAAATTGCATCATCTACACCTTCTTGTATAACAGTTAATGCTTTAGCATCCTTCCTCACCTTCTCTTTGTATTCTTTTTCTTGCTCTGGAGTTGCCCTTTCTAGATTGATTTCATCGTATCCGGTTTCTACCAAATCCCATAAATCAAAAGCAATAAAAATTGTTTTTAGTTTAATTGACCATAAATTGTAACTGTCACTTTTGAATACAGGAACATTTGTTTGCAGCGACGCTCCTTTAGTTGCCATTAATTGTCCGAGGATCTACTGGCTTTGATACCAAATGTAGATTTCAAAACAGATATATATGGAAACTAAAGAGAAGATATAGGAAGATATTTTGTTACTAAACTCGGCAAGATTTTTATTGATTAATTAAAGCCTTAAATAGGCAGTACATGCACACGTTTACATTAAACCAAGACTAACATAGTTTCCTATCTTTTAAGATCCATATCCCACGATTACAATACTTATTCAAAACTCTTAAAACACCTAAATACTAGGACTAATACCAGCTAAATCAAAAGACCAAATCTTAAGCAAACTAACACAAAATATTCAAACGTGTTGGACACATTCAAATTCCAACACTTTCACCTTTAAAAGGACTACACCATCACCATGGATTGGTATGGATCATGCAACACAAATCTTCTATGGAGATCCAGAATACGAAAATAAGATCCAGAAATACTATTCAGGTGTATACTCTTGGGAGTCACCTTGGATGGAGAAAAGAAGAAAAAGTCCCTCACTATTGCTTCTTCTCATCCGAGGACTCTGGTGTCTTTGGTAATGGAGCCGTTCATTGGATCAACTTGAGAGAGTCACAAAAATGTGATATTTTAGCTTTCGGTTTAGCAAATGAGGAATTCTGGCCCATTCCATCCCCTCCTTATACCAACAGTTTTGGGGCGAATCTATGTTCCAAACTCACCCTATTGGGAGGTAATTTGTGTGTCGTTCATTCAAACTATCAATCTATAAATAAACGCCTAGATATTCGGGCGTTTAAGAAGACTAATAATGGTAATAGTCAGGGAGAAAAGACAGAAAAACAACGAGAGTACGACACATGGAGTTGGAGTAAAGAGCACAGTATAGCATGGGAAGTCGAAGTTACGTACACACCATTCGTCATCACAAAGTGCAGTACTGTTCTATTGTGGGAAAATGAGACTAGTAATCTTCGTTGTTTTGATCCTAGAACGTCAACACTGGAAAAATATTGGGATGGAGGCGAACGCGACAGTGTGTACGTCCAAGCAGTTCCTCACATGAACAGTCTTGTTTCCTTGAAAGAGCTCGGAGAAATTTAACTATGATGGCGAGATAATCAACACTAAGCCGTGCTAAAGGTAAAAGCCATAAGGATTAGCTGATAAGAAGTCCTAACTTATTTAGGATTCGGTAGGAGTACTCTAACGCATTTTCTGGAACAAGGTCTCCTGCTTAATAAACCACGGATCAACTTTAGTTCGTGGTTCCGCCACTGGCTTCACTAGAAACAAACTTCTGATCGAAACGTTGCCGACAGACTTTTCGGTAGAGGGGAGGGGACGCAAAATCCCAGCCCCAATACTTTCTGTAGGTAAGAAGAAAACAGATTAATATTCTTTGGAGCAATTATTAAGTGGGTGGGTGATGGCTGGATGGAATTGGTTGGTTTAGATTTTTAGATTGGGTTCGTTTTATAATGGCACTTAAATTTTAATTATTATTGAACCATAAGTCTTTCAAATTCTTATATAATCAGAAAATTCAACAATGCCTGTAGATGAATCAATATCATAGAAAATGAAAGGTCTTTTTTAGATTTTGTGTACAAGAGATCCGATGGAACTAACAGAATAGTTCAGATTTATCCACCCAAAAATTCACAGTTAATCTCGCCTTTCTCTTTTATAAAATTATATGCTCCATATGTTAGACTAGGTCATGTGGACTACATTTGGCTGCCGGACTAGCCAAAAAATGTTACAGTCCAAAAAAAAAAAAAGGTATTGTCGGTTTGTTAACACTAGTTCTCGCTCCTAGTAATTACTCGCATGGTACCTAGTAACGAGATAGTTGCGCTGAATCAAAATCACCTTTTCGTGAAATGGTTTAGCGTATTTAGATTTATTTTTTAATCTAACGGCTGAGATTGGTTGCGCTGAACCATCCAGCGCAACCTAAATTTATTTTTTACTGAATGATTCATCGTCGTAGCTTCTCCAAAGACCTAAGTCAAGACCGAATTTTACATTGCTCATTATATTTTTCCTGTTGAAATTCACTATCCACCGTTGCAATAAATAGTCTTGGTTGCAGTAAATATCTTCTTTTGGTCTAAAATTGTGTAGCTGAAGATGAAGAAAAAGAAAGGGAAAGAAAATAGTATAGTACGTTGTTGAACAAGGACTTGCATGTGGAATAATTGATGTTATTGCTGCATGTTCTTAGTAGTACATAGTTTATGTACCTTATGGGATCTGAATCCCCCACTAGCTGCTACTCGTGGAAAAGAGTAAAATGTCTGCCACACTTGTCCAACATTATTAATTAATTAGAGTACGTGTTTTTCTTCTTCATTTTTTGTTTTAATTAGCATTATTATTAAGTAGTTGTTAACACGTGATTTCGATAATGCTAACACGTGCATATGTTGGTTAGCTAGACTAGATTGCTAGTTTAAATGTTTTACTCCACTTTTCGGTAAATATATATATGGGGATCGAGCTGGATCTGCTCAGGGACTGGTTCAGTAGCTTCTGATCAGTTAGTAACAAGTAAAATAAATTAATTTTACCCCGCTGTAAAAGAGTCATCATGCATTGTTTGTTTAACAAAGAATCTCATGCATGATTTTATTTTCTGCTTCAAAATAAAAAATCATGCATGTTTTAATTTTATTTCTTGATCTAGCGTTAATAACTATTAATAGCGATAGGGTGATGCATATCTGCCTGTCCAGTTGTCGTTTACACATTGGTAAGGAGTTGCCATTTCCACATCACATCGTGATATTTAGTCGTATAGTAATCTCATAAACACCCCATCCTACTGGCCATACTGCAGTGATTGATATCCACTATATGGATCAACGTTTTAAAAGGGATGATCAGAAATTTGGACCTACTCAAGGTCTTGACAGTTGGGCTGAACTTGACTTTTTGCGTTCTTGATATGATCAGTCTTCTTGCATTTGCAGAAAAAACTCTCGATTACTTTTTCACTGCATTGACTATTAAGTGTAAACCCAACGTTATAAAAGTACAGTTGCGATTAGTCCGGTTGACCTCATTTTCCAAAAAAGTTAATGTAAATTGTAAATTTGCTTTCACCAAAATCTAGTTGCTCATCCATCTTCGCAGTTCACTCGCATAATGGTTTACCTATTCTTCCTCTCGGACTCCTCCTTGTTCAGCAAAACCATCACCAGCAATTCTTCTTTGTGGATTGGATGTGAGTAGATTTTTTTCGTTATTCCTTTTATTTTTATGTTATTTATAGATTAGTTATTATCATGGGCTAAGTGGTAAAATGTCCCAAAATCGACTCCATGATTGTGAAAATGTCCCGGACGTTAGGGAAAAGATTAAAATGTCCCAAAATCTTATCAAAATGCGCCAACCGCTACTTTTGCCGTTAGAGATGGTTAAGTGATAAAATTAGCACGCATGTGGTCCCGCACGTGTGAAAAGACGACATTTATACCCTTATGACAAATAAACTGACATAAGGGGAACTGTTTTGGACGGTCGCCACTACCAAACGAACAACCACCAATCACCACCGCTGCCACCTCCGCCACCTCCACCACCACTACCACCACCATCCCCACCACCGCCATCACCACTACCACTAAAACAACCACCACCAACACCAACACCACCGCCACCGCTAAGCCTCCTCCACCACCACCACCACCACCGCCCCCGCCTCCTCCACCACCACCGCCACCACTACCACCACCGTTTCCACAGCCACCACCACCACCAACGCCACCACCTGAACCCTAAATCCTGAACCCCAAACCCTGAACCCTAAGCTCTGAACCCTAAACCCTGAAACCATAGATTCTGTTGAAGGGTAAAAGAGACCATTCATAACACAGTTGACCAGTGAAAACCTGTCAAAATGCCCCATTTTGACTATTATAGGTAAGAGTAACGGAATTGAGCATTTTGATAAGAATTTGGGGCATTTTAATTTTTTCCATAACGTCCGGGGCATTTTCACAACCTTGGGGTCGATTTTGGGGCATTTTGCCACCGAACCCTATCCTATTTTTCACCTATCTATACCGTTATGGTTGCTTTATCTACTTTTTTGAGGTTTATTTCTGCTTTAATGAAGATTCTTAGTTATTGGGTTGAGTTTTAAGATCAATAATGATGCTCTCCAACGACGAAATCTTCATCTTTGTTGTCTCTAGTAGCGAAATCTTCATCATCAACTTATCCGTCGATGGGATCTTCAACGGTGCTTTCTTTAACGAAGGAAGGTTTTTTACTAGGTACAAGAGATTTGAGCAAATCACTTTTATTTTGGAAACATATATTTCTAAAGAAGAAACACAAACTAGTTGAATTTTAATTCCGAGAAAAATCATTCTTCCTCCGATTCAATCGGATCTTACTCAAACTTGTATTTGTCTTACTCCGATAATCATTCTCTTTCTCTTATCGGATTTCTCGATATTGTACTTTTACGATATGTTCTTGTTATTTTGTATTTTCTTTTTTTCGATCTTAAACTCATCGTAACTTCGAATTTATATTAATGAAAAGGTTCTTTGTTTATCAAGAAAAATGGAAAAAAAATAATTTCACATTTCACTTGCAACTAGGGATAGACCTGGGTAGGCTAAAAAGAGTATTTTTGACCATGGCTTAGGCAATCAACAAGCCCAAAGAAACAGTTTTGAAAAACAATTAGGGAGAATTGCTATGAGTCGTCATAGGTCCCTGCTTGAAAAAAAAACTATTATGGATCCGGATCCTCCCGGATATCACCGGTCCCTACTTATAAAAGTCAGGTTGGGTTCCTAAACTTATGTACCGAGAAATGGAATCGTTAAAATCCTAGGTGCCTGTTAGGTATTGAAAAACTATCAATTTCTTAAGTTCTTGATGTCTTCTTCACTTTTGCTTGAAGCCAAATTATTTTTGTACAAATTTATTATTATTTTCAAATTAATATTCTAAATAAAGATTAAGTATAAGATAAAAATGGAAAACGAGAAAAAAAAAAATCAAAGTCAAAACTCGCCAGTCCTTTCAATTTCGCTAAAAGAATTAATAAAAAAAAGGAAATAAACGGGTACCCGCCGAGTATACCCGACTGGGCCCGATAAGTTTTTGGCTTCAAATCGGGTGTATTCATCGGGTATCTAAATGACTAATGGGTCTAATTTTAGGACCCGAAATCTGACCCAATTAGATTGGTTCCAGTTCGGTTCCAATTAACTGGATACCCACTGACATTCCTAGCTAATACTAACGTAGTCGGCCGGCCAGAATCCACATTCCTAGTCTCGATCCATGCCTGAGATCAAGATCTCTCAATCTTTGTGGCCCGATAAACTCGTCGATGAGTGAGCAGGTCGAGAGATAATTTTTCATTATAGAAATAAAAAAATGTGTGAAATTATAATATTAAAAATAATTGAGCTCGTCTATGATCTTTGTGTTTTCATCCGGAAACAAACAAGTTTTCGAAATTTTATCGAAATAAAACTCTTAAAGCGTCCGGTTCAGCCCAAATCCCGATCAATTGAATGTTCGTTTAGGGTTTATCTCAATATACCCAACAATACGAAAACAACTTTGTTAGGCCTGTTTCTACGCACCATTGCAAAAAAATCTATCTTCCATAACGGCGGCATGGAAAATCAGTTGTGTCATTGTGGTAAAACAATTGAGCGACAGTAATTTAGCGAATGATATTAATAATATCATTAACGATAGAGTCTTTATTGCTGACACATCTCATAATATCGCTCGATGGACTAACTAGCGGCAATAATTAGATCTTTATCGGTTATAAATATCTAATTTTCAAACTAAATTTTTACACCCAAATTTTTGCACAAAATTTTTCTTTATTTCTCCCTTTGTGAATCTAATTTTATTTTCAAAATTTCTCAAATGAAAGAATTCAAAATCCAACTTGATCGGTAACGCAATTTGATCTTTCAGGTAGTGGTTGAAGGTGCTGTTAAGAAGAAAAGACAAAAAAAAATTCAAAGCAAGGTAAATTAAGGCAAAGCAAATTTTAAGACTAAGAAAACTCCGTTCATGAATTACGTGAAATGAAGAAGATGAAGAACATTGTCTCATAGTTTTATTCTTAAAGTCTATATTTTAAATTGTTATATATTGTCTAGTTTTATGTCCTATAAATTGACTATTAATGATTAATTCGAAGTTTATAAAAAAAAAACTCACTTGTTTTTATGAATTCGAAAACTTGACTCGTATTATTGAGAATTAAGCTTATATTTTATTCTTAATTCAATCTTACATTTCAATTTTAACTAATAAAGTAAGAAAAATATTAAATATTCTACTTAAGTTTAAGTTGACAATTAAAAAACTAAAACATAAATATTGGATTATATCTAGGCAACACTTTTAAAAATCTCAAAACAACTTTCATATTGGATGTCTATTTCGTTGTTGCAGCGCCACTGTGCCCGACACCTTTGTTCAGTGTCTACCATGGTTTCACCACTCTTCATGTTTCGACCTGTTTGCCTTTTTGAAGAAACATGCAAAACAATTTTTTTTATGTTGAAGTGATGACTCAACCCATGCGCACCGTGATTGCTCAGGTTTAGTGTTTCTTCATGAAATGTCACAAATATGTTTTCTCAAAATGGTGGGGCATGGAGTCAGACGCAAACGATACGATGATCAATAAAATAAACATCATTCCTGAAAAAACATTCATCTCCGCAGTAGTAAATTTTGAACTTCGCCTTCTTATTCGATTTTGCACATTGGCTCGATTAACAATTGTTTGATTTTCTGCATCATGTTGGTTTTCTATGAAATGTTCATATTTTCATCCAGCTCTTTAAAAAATTAAAAAAGTGTGGTACAAGTGCGCGTTTGGAAATTTTATTAGAGAGATTGAAAAAATCTTGTGTGAGTCAAAATGAATTTGAAGTTAAGAATTTATAAGGATGGGAACTCCTAGCCGTCGAATGGAAAACAACTGAGTGACGCTCATAATAGAGAGCAACGAAAACAATAATGTTGGCGCTTCTCTGACCAACGAGCGCTCTTAAGACCATCGAGCAGTAGAATCTCGATCACTCGCTAGACATTCAACGGCGTTTATGTCCAAGTGGTACATTTTCCATTTAATCACTCATGTATGCCACTTTGCCATATATACCCACAATGGATACAAAAGTGGCAAACCAGTTGATATGCGGTACCCATGGAAATAGGCCTTAACCAGTTGAGTGTTTTTGTTCAGGAAACAAGCAAATCCAGGAAATTTTACCAAGATATCTCGGACTCTCGGTAGGTCCGGTTCCGGGTCCAAGTCACTTTATAGGATGTTTTTGTCATTTGGATGGTCCACTAGGGTTTATATCGGTATACCCAACAACAAGAAAACAACTTATCCCCCGAACATAAAGGACCCACAGTTTCCGAAAGATATGATGATGATAACAAGGCAAAACGGGCATTTTTTTAAAACACAATAATAATAATACTAATTACTATGAAATTATAATTAGGGGTTCCAAAAATTGGATCTTTGTTTGTTACTATTAGGGATTAACAAAGTAAATATTTAGGTTTTCTGTTTTGTTAATAATCCTAATTTTTCCACTGAATTCAAAATTTATTTCCTTTGTGTCCATTTTTTTTCTACCTAGATTATCACTACTGTCAGTCATATCCCTCTCTTCTTCTTCTTCTTCACTTGTATTTCTACCTACTTAACTTTTTGTCAGTAGAGTCACTCTCTGTGAACAGTTGAAACACACTGCTCAACACAATAATACTGCACAACAGACAGAACACAAGGGATCTAATCTAATCTAAGAGTTGAGTTGAGTAAATGGGGTGAATTTAATGGAGGAAGATGAAGAACAGTAGATGGAGATGATGATGATGATCATCATCTTTAGTACCTGCTGATCCAGACCCTCTACCAGATTTCTTTTCCTAAAGTGAGTTTTTCTGATTTCATGTTTGTTTCTTATGGTACATTGATTTGTTATTGGTGTTTTTATTGATTCGTTGCTATCTAATTGGAAAAGTGATCTTTTTTTTTTCAATTGGGTTTCATGGGGTTGGTTGATTGTGATCAAAAAGTTGAGGTTTTTTTGAATTGAGAAAAAGGGTTTGAGATTTTTGTTGTTTATGGGGTTTTGAAGACAAGAATTTGGATGAACTTTTTTGGATGTGTATGTGTTTAATTAGTCTTTGGATTCGGGTTCAATTATTGGGGTGTGTTAATGTTTGATGATCTGCCAAATTATATTATTTAGATCTAAATGTGGGTTTGATCATGAGCTGTATATGTTTACAGAATTCATTTTCTATTTCATTTGGTGGTGGTTTCATGTCAATTAGACCCACAGACACAGCTATTCAAGTTGAAATTCTGCGATTTGGACTTTCATTTTGTCCATGGTTCTACTCAATTGGGTTCAGTTGTTGTTTGAGGGAATCGTCTTCGTCCCAAATCTCAACTTTTAACTCTGTACATTGCTTCACCTGACCAATTTTTCATCTTTTTATTGTGTCGGCTGGTCTTGTTAGGTTTGACTCTTCTCATAGTTTGAATCTTTCTTTTGTTTCATTTTGGGAATTTCAGTGTGATTCAGTTCTTAGTTGTTTGAGAGATCATATTGACGAATTGTATTGCCAGGTAAAGATCTCTTCACTTGTGGTTTATCTGGTGAAAGTCAAGTCATTGAATTTGCCGTAATGAGGAATTTTGTGTTGGGGTTTAACAAAATTCCTTAACAGAGAATTCACTTGTCCTCGAGCTTACTCATTTTGGTTGTAGCATAGTAATTTTGAAGATCATTATAAACTTGAATGCTGGAAATTGCTGTTGATGATCCAGTGAAGTGAATTGTAGGACCAAGGAAACTCCAATAGAATAAAAAGCAGTCAGTTCTGCCACTAGTTATTCTTGGCAATCTTAGTAAATTTTTGAATTATGAAGATGAAATATGCTTTCACAAACACACAAGTATTGAGAATTCTGTGATTTGGACTTCATTTTGTGCCTTTTTTTGATCTGTGGTCTTGTGTGTACTGTAGGTATATTGGAAGAGCGAGGTTGACATTATAGGTTTTGAGGACAGCTTTAATGCCGAATTAGTTGGGTTTTAAAACTGTTTTGAGTTTGATCTGGCTTGGCTTGATTACTTGGATTTGTATATTAGATACAGGAATCACACTTTTGGCAAATCAGAACAGATTTTTTGGTTATTTTTGGCTGGAATCATGGCGTCGTCTATGTTACATGGTGAATCGAGACGGTTGTATTCCTGGTGGTGGGATAGTCATATTAGCCCAAAGAATTCAAGATGGCTACAGGATAATCTAACAGGTACAGCCTTTTAAAGTTTTTAACCAGATTTGGACCACCAAATTTTGCCCTGCTCTACCACTGTTTGTTCACATGTGCTTTATCGAATCTTCATAAATTGCATATGCTGTCAGATCAGAAAGCTAATACTTGCGAGGGTAGATTTAAGTCAATACTATTTACTGATCAAAGATATGCTGTTACTTGAACAGATATGGATGCTAAGGTCAAAGCGATGATCAAACTCATAGAAATAGATGCAGATTCGTTTGCAAAGAGGGCTGATATGTATTACAAGCAACGACCTGAACTTATGAAACTGGTCGAGGAATTCTACCGTGCATACCGTGCTTTGGCAGAAAGATATAATCAAGCAACAGGAGATCTTCGGCAAGCTCAAAAGCAAATGGCAGAAGCATTCCCAGACCAAGTTCCCTTTGGGATGGCAGATGATTCACCCACAGGCTCTTCAGTCAGTGATGGGGGTCCTCATACTCCTGAGATGCCACATCCTCTACGTGCATTGCTTGATCCTGGGGACTTCTCCTTAACTGGCAAAGAAGGGTTGAAGATACTCAATGAGATGTTTGGACCAGAAGGAGTCTCTCGTCATGCCAAATTTGGTGAAGGAAAAGTGAGGAAAGGTCTGAAATTTCATGATGAAGATGCAGATCATAAGTCAACTAATGGATCCGGGGATTTCTCGAATCACGATGGGCAAAATGATGTATCTGAGTTGTCAAATGAAAGCCACAACGTCAAGAATCGGATAATGTCTGAATCTGAAGAAGTGGGTCAAGCTGAGATCAAAATTCAGACCCTAACAGAAGCCCTTGCAAAATTAGAAGCCGAAACAGAAGCAAGTCTTCTTCAGTACCGTCAGAGTTTGGATAGGTTATGTAGTTTGGAGGCTGACGTTTCTCGTGCGCATGAGGATTCCAAAGGACTGACTGAGCGAGCAGATAAAGCTGAAAGTGAAGTCGAATCCCTTAAACAGTCTCTTGCTAGATTAGAAGATGAAAAAGAAGCTGGTCTTCTTCAATATCAACATTGTTTGGATATAATATCTAATCTGGAAAGAAAAATCTCTCTCGCTGATGAGGAAGCTGGAAGACTTAGTCAGCGAGCTTCCGAAGCAGTAGCCGAAGTGCAGTTCTTGAAGCAAGCTCTGGCAAAACTAGAATCTGAAAAAGAAGCCGGTCTTGTCCAAATCCAGAAATATTTAGAGATGATATCTTATCTGGAGATGAGAGTTTCACAGGCAGAGGAGAATGTGGAGCGACTAAATGGCCAAGCAAGTGAAGCTGAAAATGAAACCCAAAGACTTAAGGAAGACGTTGCTATACTAAAATCCGAGAAAGAAGCTTGTCTTGTACAGTACAATCAGAGTTTGGAAACCATATCTAATCTAGAGACCAGAATTTCTCAGGCGGAAGATGATGCTGAAGTTGTAAATGGGCGAGTTACTAAAGCTGAAGCCACAGCTCAAACCTTGAAGGAAGCTCTTTCGATTTCAGAACTTGATAGAGAATCCAGTCTTGCACAATACAATCAATGTTTGGGGACTATTTCTGATCTAGAGATCAAACTCCGTCGTGCAGAGGAGGATGCTTTAAGACTTAGTGAGAGAGCTGAAAAGGGGGAGAGTGATGTCCAGTCTCTGAATCAACTTGTTGCTACGTTACAGGAAGAGAAAGAAACAGCTGCGCTTCAGTATCTCAGTTGTTTGGGGACAATTTCTGATTTGGAGAATGACCTCATTGGTGCCCAAGATGAAGTCAAAAACCTGAGAAATGAGATAGCTAAGGTAGTTTCAGAGTTACACGGTACTGAAAAGCATAATCTTCATTTAGAGAATTCGCTTTCTGATATGAATGCACAAGTAGAAGGGTTGAGGGCGAAAGTGAAAGTATTCGAGGGGTCGTGTTTGTCTCTTCAGGAAGAAAAACTTACACTTGTTGCTGAGAAGTCCAGCCTAGTTTCTCAGTTGGAGATTGTTATGGAGAAAGTTGGGAGGTTGTCAGAGAAAAACTCTCTACTGGAGGTTTCTCTCTCTGCTGCAAACGTTGAACTCGACGGGTTAAGAAATAAATCAAACAGCTTAGAAGAATCTTACCGATCTGTTGACAGTGAGAGAGCGGTTCTTCTTACTGAAAGAGACACTCTCTTGTCCAATTTAGAAAGTATTCAGAGAAGGCTTGAAGTTCTGGAGAGCAACTACGCAGAACTAGAAGAAAACTACTCAAATCTGAAGAAGGAGAAGATATCCACAATTCAACAAGTAGAGGAACTCCGCAAGTCCTTGAATCTGGAAAAGCAAGAACATGCAAACTTCGTTCAGTCTAGTGAGACCCGGCTAGCTCGTCTGGAAGACCAAATTGTTCACGTGCAAGAAGAAGGCTGTTGGAGAAAGAAAGAATTTGAGGATGAACAAGATAAAGCAATCAAGGCTCAAGTTGAGATCTTTATCCTGCAAAGATCAATCCAAGATATGGAGGAAAAGAATTTCTCTTTGATGATTGAGTGTCAAAAATACTACGACGCATCAAAACTATCAGAGAAAGTAATCTCGCAACTGGAACAGGAGTCGTTTGAACAACATGTGGAAATGAATTCCTTGATAAACCAACTTGAAATTCTGAGAATGGGACTTTATGAAATTTTGAGGTCACTTGAAGTTGAAACAGATCGTGAGTGCGAAGACGATAAGTTGCTTCTACAGAAAATTTTGCAAAAAATTGATGATGTCGGGAGTTCTTTATTGGCAAGCCAGGAGGAGAACCAAGAACTTCTATTCGAGAAGTTCGTTCTTGAAACTTTGTTAGGACAGCTGAGATTAGAGGCAGTAGAACTGGAGTCTACAAAAGATACTGTTGATCAAGAATTGAAGATGAGGTCCGAGGAGCTAACGAGGCTGCAAGACGAGAAACAAGAACTGTTGGAGATGAACGGGCAACTGAGAGTGGAAGTAAGGGAAGGGGAGCAAAGAGAGAATGGACTGAAGGTTGAGATGGACCACCTACATACGATGTTGTCAGATTTGCAAGAAGAACATCTTGTGTTACAGTGTGAATATTCCAGTGCACATGAAGAAAACAAATCGTTAGCAAAGGAATGCTCAGAGACGAAGGAGAAAAAATGCTTGCTAGAGGAAGAGAACAGTGTTATTCTTGAAGAGTTGCTGACTCTAGGTAACCTGTTTTCAATTTCCAAAAGTCATTGTGCTGAGAAGGATGCGGAGTTAGAAAGGCTTTGTAATAATCTTGATCAACTTCGTGAGGTTAAACATAAGCTTGGGATGGAGAATATTACAATTGGAGAAAAACTGGAAACTGTTGAAACAGATAAGATTCATCTCCAGACTTCAGTTTTGAAGTTGGAAGATGAACTGAGTGGAGTCAAGAATGTAAACAGTCAGTTGCGTCATGAGCTTCTGAGTGAAAAGGATATGGTGAATCAGAAGGATACAGAGCTTTTGGAAGCAGAGCACAAGCTCCTAGCTGCACAGAGTGATAATGTAGAGTTGCTTAGAAATATCGAGGAACTGAAGAAGGAAAATGACATGGCTAGGCTGGTAAGAATGGAGTTGGAGAATCAGAATTTTAAGCAACTAGAAGAGAATACTCATCAGATCAAGGAGATTAGATCGCTTCGAGAGGCACACGACAAGTTCGAATCAGATTTGGCTAAATTACATGAAGAGGTTAATGGTTGTAAAACTAGAGAAGCTTTTCTGAGTGTTCAGCTACAAAATGAGATCCAAGCACGTGAAGCCGAGGCCGCAGAGATGTTTAGTGAGCTTCAGATCTCCACAATCTGCTCTCAGCTATTCGAAAATAAAGTACACGAGGCCTTTGCAGCAAATAAGAATCTTGAAGGAGAAAGTATTCTAAATCAAGCAGAAATTGAACACCTTAAAGAAAGGCTTCGTGTTTTAGAGGGCGAAAGTGCAGGACTAAAATCAAATTTAGCTGCATATAGCCCGGTCATTGTTTCTCTGAGGGATAGTGTAACGTGTCTTGAAGATCATGCACTTTCTCAAGCAAAGAGCCGGGAAGCTGGTAAGCAGGTATGCGCCTTTTGTCTCTCTGTCTGTCTCAATTTTGTTAACAATTTGAATAGTTCCTCAATCAGATAAGTATATCTTATTCTTCAGTTACAGATTCAGGATGAAGAGTTTGCAGATAGCTATTATGAACCGAATGGTATAACTTCTCCTGAAGATCATGCACTTTCTCAAGCACAGAGCCGGGGAGGTGGTAAGCAGGTATGTGGTTTTCTCTTCTTTTGCAATTTTGTTTACCTTTTGAATAGTTCCTCAATCAGATAAGCATTTCTTACTCTTCAGTTACAGATTCAGGATGAAGAGTTTGCAGAGAGCTGTGATGACCCGAATGACGACCAAAATTTGTTGGTGGTAGATGGAGTTTCCGAGTTGAAGGAGTTGCAGGCTAGGGTTAAATTATTGGAGAAGGCACTTGTGAAAATGGTGAAGCTCTCAAAGCAGGAAGCCTTAGCTGCCAGTGCTAGACTCGAGACTGCATTGAAAGATGCTGAAGAGCTGAGATCCAAAAGTAGTATTATTCGAGAAATAGTCCAGACGAGTGGGGTTACTGTTGCTATGCACTTGGAAAATGAGGAGCTTGACAATGAACACGGGAATGTCAATGCGCAGAAAGCTGAAGCTGAAACCTCTAAAGTAAGAAATAGTGTTTCAATGAAAGATATCCCACTGGATCAGATGTCGGAATGTTCATCATACGATCACGGATTTGGTTCACACGGAGTAAGCAGGAGAGAAAATGCGGAAACTGATGACCAGATGCTCGAGCTGTGGGAAACCAGCGACCATGATTACAGCATTGATACAATAGTCAATAAACCACAAAAGATGAAACGTGTGTTAACCCGAGAACGTCCCGCTCAGCAGCAAATTATTGCAGTGGATGAGCAGAGAAGTCGAAATCCCTCTTCCGAGTTTGAAGTTGAGAAGGAGCTCCGAGTGGACAGCTTAGCGGTATCCAAGAGAATCACAGTGCCACGTCAAGATGCAAACAAAAGAAAGATCCTGGAAAGACTTTCTTCTGATTCGCAGAAATTGATGAATCTACAGATAACCATCCAAGATTTGCGAAAGAAGATAGAGAAGTCTAAGAAGAGTAAGAAAAGTACAAAGTTTATTGAATACAACAACGTCAAGGAGCAGCTACAGTTAGTGGAGGAAGCAACCATGCAGTTAGTAGACGTCAATGGTACATTGATTAAAAATGCTGAACAGAGTCCTCTTCCCTCTGACCGTAGAGGTTTTCAAGAGCCTGAAGAGACTGCAAAACTTCAAAGACGAAGGGTTTCGGAACAGGCACGAGAAGGGTCTGAAAAGGTTGGACAGTTGGAATTGGAAATGCAGAAGATCCAGTTTATTTTGCTGAAACTTGAAGGCGAAAATGATGTCAAAGGAATAAACGTTGCAAAGAAAAGTACTGGAGTTTTATTGCGCGATTACATCTCTGGTGGTGTTAGAGGTAGTAGCCAGGGGCGAAAGAAGAAGATTCCTTGTTGCGCCTGCGTGAAGAAACCTTCAACCAAGGATGAATGAGGTGATAGAGAGTCAGCAGCAGATTTTTCCTGCCAGTTTAGTTAATATGAGTTGATGAACCTTTCAGTTTTAGATTTCTACATTTTCCCACTGCTAGAATAATTAAGCTTTGTTTAGAGATGTTTTGTGGTCTAGAAATTAAACTACTATTCTTGGTTGAGTATTTCCATTATTAACCGGAAAAAAAAAAAGTGATGGTGGCCCTTAGTAAGTAAAGTGTTATGATATTAACACCCACTTATTTGTTAAGGGCAACAGTATTTCTTAAAATAATCCCAAGAATTAAAATTCCAAATTCACGAACATACTGCAAGCAATTGTCTCTTATATGCAGCCTGTGATAATCATGGCGGAGGATCTTCCCAGGGATATCTTAAAAAACATATTTTCCCGCCTTGCAGTGCAAACGGGTATGCACAACTTGGAGAAAGATCGTCTGTAACAATGTAGGTTTCCTTGTCACGTTTAAAAAACTTTCACCGTGGAGTAATTATGCAGCAAAACTCTACTATGGAGATCCCGAATACGAGTCTAAGATTGAGAAATACTATTATGAGAATACACTTGTATCATTATTAATCCCTGTAGATGATAATTTGCAACCCGATATGGTTGGTTCATGCAATGGTTTGGTTTGCTATAAAACGGATTCTATACATTATATTGGCTTTACGTGTAGTAATCCCATAACCGGAGAAGTTGCTGATATCCCATACGGTAGGTGGATTCGGATACGTTGGTTCAACCAATGAGTACAAGGTTGTTCGAATCATTGATAGAGCTTGGAAGTCATACCCACGTGTTGATGTATATACTCTTGGGAGTCTGCTTGGATGGAGAAACAAAGGAATTTTGCGTCCCCCATACTTCTCATCCAGCGCATCAGGTGTCTTTGCTAATGAAGCCCTTCATTGGATCCGCATGAATGGGATTGTAGCTTTCGGGCTGGCCGATGAGGAATTCAGGAACATCATAACGCCTATTAATATTTGCAATAAGGACTGTCGCAATTGCAGACTCATTATATTGGGGAGGTAATTTGTGTGTAGTTCATACCAACCATGAACCTATACATAAACGACTAGATATATGGGCGTTTAAGAGGAATGTGATGGATAATGGCATTAGCACTAGTTACGGTGAAGGACGAGAGTACTAGTACGACCACACATGGAATTGGTGTGAAGGGTACAGTATAGCATGGGAAGGTGAAGTTCTATACACACCGTTTGTCATCACAAAGCGGAATACAGTTCTGTTGTGGCAAAATGGTACTAGTAATCTTTGTTGTTATGATCCTAAGACGTCAACTTTGCAAAAATACTGGGATGGAGATGAAAACGACAATGTGTTCGTTCAAGCGATTCCTCACATGAACAGTCTTGTTTTGGAGAATCTTCAATTCCTCCCAGAGGAGGAAGGAAGAGGAGTTCTAATTTAAGTCAGCTTTGATCAACGTTTTTTCCTGGTACTAAATTTCTGGCTAGACAACAATACTTGGGATTCTTAAATATGATTAGGATTTATTAGGAAATCTTGACAGCTTTTTTCTCATTCAAGTCTCTTACTTTATGAATTTAGCTTTCATTTAGCAGCAGTTGGTAGAAATTTGTTTTAGATCCCAACTTTTTGGAATTTGTTTTGATTCTTTGATAAATTCTTGGAGTGCTATGACAATATAATTAGATGTTTAATGTGCACTATTCTGTCATTAAAATTTTACGTAAATAAAAAAAGAGCTGTTGAGAGCAAGTCTTATGGTGGAATCCATCCATCTTCCATCTTTCATGCCACCTCAGCACTTGGAACTGTGGATGGAAGCGCAAGTGTAATGGTGGAATACTAGAAACGCTATTCTTAATGGAGCTAAAAAAACGCAATTAAGAATGGAGCTAAAAAAACAATTAAAAAAATGGAGTTTCTTTTTCAACCGTTAGATTTCAACAACTCATTTTAAATCTACGGATAAAAAAAACGCAATTCTTAATTGCACTTTTTTAGCTCCATTCTTAATTGCGTTTAACACTATTCTTATTGGCGTTCAGATGGATTCCACGAAACCGTGGAACCTTGCTTGGATTTTCTGTGGAAGACTCCAACTTGAAAGCCACTAGACTTGACATTCTATGATTTTTCCACATTTGAAATAGTTTGGATTCCATCATAAGACTTGCTATGATAGGAGAATCCAGAAGGGATCACATGTCTACCGAAAGTCTTCAATTATTCACCTGAAAACAATGTTCAACCTTCGCTAGTGTTCAAAAAAAATTACATTAACTTATGCATTCCCATTCTGGAACATTGACGTGTGAGCACCTCAATTAGAAGAAACACATTACTCAGATGCCTTTGTTAATCCTACATTGATTTCTAATATCAGCTCGGCTTATAAGCAAACCAAACCAAAAAAGATAGTACTAGAAGTCTAGAATGCCAGCTTTCTCAAAAAGTAAAAAAGTTAAGATATCATGTCAGCTTCCTCGTGCTTTTACCTCTAGCACGTCTTAATGTTGATTGTCAGGCCATCACAGTTCGATTTCTCCGATCTCTTTCAAAGAAACAAGACTGTCTGTGAGGAATTGCTTGAACGTAAAAGTTGTTGTGTTCATCTCCATCATCCCAATATTCTTGCAAAGTTGACGTCTTAGGATCGAAACAATGAAGATTACTAGTCCCATTTTCCCACAATAGAAGTGTATTCTGCATTGTAACGACAAAACGGTGTGTACTGAACATCGCCTTCCAATGCTATGCTGTACTCCAAACTCCAACTCCATGTATGGTCGTAGTAGCTAGACTCTCGTTGTTTTTCATTCGTTTTTCCGTAACTAGTACTAATATTATCAGTCGCTTTCCTCATAAATGCCCATATATCTAGGCGTTTATGGTTCGTATGAACAACACACAAATTACCTCCCAATAGGATGACTTTCGAAATGGATTGCCTGCCTTGAATGTAAGGTAGGGATGTGGCGGGCCAGAATTCCTCATTGGCCAAACTGAAAGCTAAAATCGGTACAGGTTCGATATATATTTTCATGTTGATCCAATGGAGAGCTCCATTAAAAAAGATGCCTGACTCATCAGCTGAGAAGAGGGGAGGGTCGACATTTCCTTAGTCTCTCCATCCAATGCGACTCCCAAGAGTATAAACCTGAACATATGGCCCCCAGAACTTGAACGAGATTCGAACAACCTTGTATTCATTTGTTGAAGCAACATAACCGAATCCACCAACCGGTGGTAGCAAACTTCGCCCACGGTTCTCCAAGCCAGGAATATAAGCAGTCTCTCCGGTAATCGGATTGTTACATTTAAAGGCAAGACCGTCTTTGGAATATATTGAATCAACTGCTTTATAGCAAACCAAACCATTGCAAGAACCAACCATGCCGTTCGGTTCCAAAATAACCACTCGAGGGATTAATGGCGTAAGTGTATTCTCAGAATAATATTTCTCGATCTTAGTTTCGTAGTCCGGATCTCCATAGCAGAGTTGTGTTACATGATCTCTTGTACTCCCCGGTGTCGTTTTCTTTACCGCGAAAATGAGACCTGTGGGTAAGCGAGAAAATATGTTTTCTAAGATATGTGGGAAGAGTCTCCGGATCCGCCATGAATCCAGTTTGAGTACTATAATCTTTCCTTTTTTTTCTTTTTTAGGGTTTCCATAATATCCTTTTCAAAGGAAACAACTATCTATGTAAAGGAAGTTTATTGCCCTTAGCTGCAAAGTGTGTGTTTAGGTCAAACTTGGGGCCACCAACGTCGATGTGGGAAACAAAAAAAAAAAAAAGGAAGGAAAATCATACCGACGATTAGGGCCAGATTTAGCACACTCCTACACTGAATATCTTCTCTTAGGGCTGGTAATTGGGCCGATCCACCCGAGGGCCCCGAAGGGATGGTGGAATAGGAGTTTTGGATGGCCGTGAAAACTACAACCACACCCATTTTCTCAGCTTCTACCACTGTCAAACCCACGCGTGTAAAAGTTCACACGCGCACCCAAAATCGGCGTATAAATTCTGCCGAAACCCAAAATTTTCAAAATTCAGTTTTCTTTTTATTTTATTTCCAAGTTTAACCTCACTTTATGTTTTGAGATTTTGTTCTGAGAGATTGAGATAGAGCCGGAGCGGGAGCTGAAGTATTGAATTATCGAGAGTTGAGAAGGAGCTGATTGAGAGATTCAATTTACTCAACAAAGATAATCTGAAATTAAAGCTCAGGTTCGTTCGTTTTATCTTTGATTCTGATCCTGTTTTACTTGGATTATGATGTTGTTTAATCTTGATTCGATTCTAGGTTTTAGTTTCTTTAAGATTATGATATATTATTCTAAGTTACAGAGTTTAATTTAGGTTTTCGAATCGATTTTTAGATATTTTAAGCTTGTTTTTGAATTTACGATCAATGTAGATATTTTCGATTCAATCTTTTAGTTTCGATTTCACAGAGTTTCAACTCCATTGCACTGTACTCATCTCTAAAGTTCTCCTGAAACTGCAACATGATTTAATAACACTCATCAGGGAAGGCATAACTTTATATGCATAACAGGTTATGCAGATACTCTAAAAAATGCATAACTTGTCATGCAGTCAAAGTTACGCAGTTATGCATAGTTGTTTTTACTGCATAAGCAGTTATGCATAATAAGTTATGCAGTTCTGCATAGTTGATTTTACTGCATAACCAGTTATGCATAATAAGCTACGCAGTTATGCATAGTTGATTTTACTGGATAAGCAGTTATGCATAATAAGTTATGCAGTTCATCATGTTTGCTTTTACTCAATAACCAGTTATGCATGATAAGTTATGCAGTTCAGCATGTTTGCTTTTACTGCATAACCAGTTATGCATGATAAATTACGGAGTTCAGCATGTTTTCTTTTTACTGCATAACAAGTTATGCATGATAAGTTACGCAGTTATGCATAGTTGTTTTTACTGCATAATCATTTATGCATAATAAGCTACGCAGTTATGCATGGTTGATTTTACTGCATAAGCAGTTATGCATAATAAGCTATGCAGTTATGCATAGTTGATTTTACTGCATAACAAGTTATGCATGATAAGTTACGCAGTTATGCATAGTTATTTTTACTGCATAACAAGTTATGCATAATAAGTTATGCAGTTCTGCATAGTTGATTTTACTGCATAACCAGTTATGCATAACTTATTATGTAACATATGTTATTTAAAAGTAAAACACATGCTATTATGCATAACTTGTTATGCACATTTTCTTTGTACTGCATAACTAGTTATGCATTTTTTTTACATCCGCAGTGATTTATGATAAGCATAACCTTTGATGCATCTGCATAACTAGTTATATGCACTTTTTTTTGTACTGCATAACTGGTTATGCACATTTTCTTTGTACTGCATAACTAGATATGCACTTATTTTTTGTACTGCATAACTTGTTATCCACATTTATTTTTGTACTGCATAACTGGTTATGCACATTTATTTTTTGTTAACTGAAAGTGAAAGTTTCGAAGGAAAATAAAATGTTGATTTTGTTTGTGTTTCGTTCATTTTTTCGAAATGTTGTTTCTAGGATTTGTAAACTGTAAATAGTTTCTAGGTTGGTTTTTTAGAGTATGAAATTGATTTTCTAGGGTTTAAATGGAGAAAGAAATTTACTCTCCATATACGTTACAGAGTTTTTGGAGAATGAGAAAAGAATGATTTACTGTTTCTTCTACTTGATTTTTTCTTCTTCGTCTGTTTCATCCATTTTTTTGAAATGTATTCTAGGGTTTAGTCAAAAATTATTTACTTCTTTGAATCATCGATTTTAAATGATGGAGAAAAAATCTTTGCAGATCCGTTACAGAGATTAATGGAGGAATAGGGAAAGAAACCGGCGGAGAAGAAAAAAAATTATGCCCAAAAATGATGAAGGGTAATAGAGTCTTTCAGTATGTTTTAAATATTTTTAAATAATTATGGGTGCGACTGTATCAGAAATTAATTGTGGGCCTGGCGGTAAGATTTTTTTTTTTTGGGCCTGCGCCTAAGTTCCCCTTGTTTTTGTCTGCAGTGGCGGAAATAGACGTTGAGCGTGGGGATCAAGTTTCTGGGCTGGCTTAGGCACATAATATGGCCCCGCTCAAAATAGTCTATAAAATAAATGGGTTTTTGGTTTGTTGGGATGCTTCAGCTAGCCCTAGTCACCATGTAGTTTCGCCTTGTTTGTATGTTTATCTAGATGGGGAAGAAGACAAGTGCAGTTATGAAGTATGGATACTAAGAAGGAAAAATGATGATCATGACATGAAAGAGCGAAAGAAATATCAGTCATTTGTTTGGTGTAAACATTTTAGGGTTGATAATAGCGAATTATTCGTCGTGACGAAGACTAACGATATTTTAACTTACATTGGTAACTATCTCAACATTTACGACACTAAAGCTTCAACCTCAAAAAATTCTTGTGACTTTGAAGGAAGAGATTTGGAGAGTAGTTCTTCACACGAACACGTTAATTTCTTTGAAAGAATTAGAGAAAAAGGATACGAAGATAATGGAATTGATTGAAATCAAGGAGACAGAAAGCCGTGCAAGCCTTCAGTTATTGGTGAATGAGATTCTCGCGTACATGTAGACGCCTTTATGTTCCCTTCATACTTATCTACTGGTCAGGTAATTCTTTCTTGAGAGTTTCGTTTTATAATCAGATAACAAGTAGCATAAAGGAAGTTCCTTTCATGACCACTTTTTTTTTGTAAAATGTGCAACTCGATAAAAAGATTAGAAATGGTTACCACTAGAAAATCCAAAATGTCCCTCCCTTTTAGTCCAATTATTATAACTTTTTATGTATCTTATTTTTTGAGGGGTATAATTGACAAAGAAACTATAATCTAAGATATCTAAAAATCCGTGCCTTGGAATTTTAAAATTTTTATCTCGTTGGAAAGATTTTAAAGATTTACACAATGAGTACATGCAAATCGAGCTTTTATGAAAAATTCGGAGATTGTTATCTATTTATTTTTTTTTATTTTTGTAAATAAGATATTTCATAAAGGAACTAAGACTCAGAAAGAGTCGTCGTTACAGCAGAAGTAGAGTCGTCTAATCCGGATCTCGAGACAACCTCCCCAGATTAGATTTATTTACTGATAATTGGTTCAGAATACATGTAGGAGGTATATTCTCCGAATCTAAAACCGAATTTAAAGGTCTTACAAATTTAGCTAAAATGTCTGCAGCTCCATTACCTAGTCTTGGAAAAAAGTTAAAACCCGTATTAATTAGTTATTCTGAACGCCTCATTGAGACATGCCTTTGTACGCCATGATATGTCTTCATTTTTCCCATGAAAGAAGTTGAAAATACTTTTACAGTCACCTTCAATGTTAAACCGTTGAATCTGCTTCTCCTTAGCCCATATTGCTGCTTGAAGCACACCTACAACTTCTGCTTCTTTAGAGTCTGAACTTGTTGACTGTCCTACTCTTGCTCCTTCACATATTCTTGTGTCTCCTCCTGCATCTTTGATGGGGTGGGAGATGGGAAAGGGATTGGAAGATATGCTTCATATTATGTTGCGTATTCTTGAAAGTTAGACCAATATTGATCTATCAAAATAAGCTTTCTATCTTTTAAAGATATTTGAATCAAGATTATCCAAAGACTCTAATCAAGATTCGAAATAGTACAAACTACACTAATTTAAAACAAAATTTTGTTAACAATGATTTTTCGATTCACGATTCAACAACGATGTGATACTTCACAAGGGACAGTGAATCATATCGCTTGTAAGTGTCGTGGTGGCTAGAATTATTGAATTTGACATGAAAAAAGAATTTAATAATTGTGGAATTTTTTTTCACAATGGGGTTAATTTGTATTTCAGAAGTAATCATCCCATATGGGAAATTCCAAGGATTCATCAAATCTCTGTAACAGGGATAATTGAGATTATATTGCATTATGATATCCAAAACGCACCAAAACTCTCGACAAAAGAAAAAGAAAAAGAAAAAATGACACACTAAATATGATAAAGTCGTTGGGTGATCATACCATTGATCTATGTTCGTAACTCGTAAGTTCTGACGGAAATGCACCTAAGCGGGAGAAAAACACTTTTATCTCCAAAACAGTAACCATTAGAGAAACCGACACCACCGACTAAACTTCATCTGCACAGATCTTCTCTTTTGGAGCGGATCTGAGCAGGAATCTTCTCTCAATCCCTTTAAATCTTCGTCTTTGCTTCTTAAAAAGCGGGGAAACTACACCACACCTAATATTTCGTTCGAAAATATGTATGGACTAAACCTTAATAATATTCCGAGAGTAAAAACTCAATCAAAAAATAATACTAAAGAGTTTATTTCTTTTTATCGAATCAATTAGCAAATCAAACAGATAGAAATCTATGAGCCTGATTGATGTGAGAAATACTTGGACGGTTGGCAGGTCCGGAAAGGTGTGTAAAAATGATGCGATGAAAACGGGCCTACAGTAATACCGCAAGTGCACGGTCGTCGGTTGTAGCTCGTGCAAGTACGGGTCGATCCACAGAGATCGGGTGTGTTTCGGAAGTGTTTTAGCTAATTGGGTTCCTAGATTTGCTTTGGGCTTAGAAGCCTTTTGGCTTAAATTGGGCTTGAGTACTAATGGGTTGTTCACAATAAAATGAACTGAGCTTGGGCTCAGTTTGGTCTTTGGAGTGCAAATGGGCTTAGGCCTTAAACTTAGGCTTTTGATTAAGCCTGAATTGGATTGGGCCTTAATGAATTTGGGCTTTGGTCTTAAACAACTGGGCTTTGGTTAAGCCCACAGTTGACTGAATTGGGTTTCAGTTTGATGGGCCTTTGGGATGAAATGTATTGGGCTTAGCTATTGAACTAGGCCTTTTGGGCTTTGGACTCAGTTGTTGAACTAGGCCTTTGCTTGGCTGCAGGAGTAGCAAGAACTGGACTTGGCTTGGCAGGAGAAGAAGTGGCAGCAGCAACAGCCTGGCAGCAACCTTGGCAGGAGAAGTGAGCAATGCAGCAGTGGTGGTCTGATGCAGGAGCTGCAGCAGGGAAGTGGCAGCAGCAGCAGCCTGGCAGCAACCTTGGCAGCAACAACAGCAGCAGCAACCTTGGCAGCAACCTTGGCAGAGGCACACAGCAGCAGGAGCAAGAGAGTTGCAGCAATGCAATAGAATGTACAAGATGAGCAGTGCAGCAGCAGTAGGAAATGCACAGCAGTGCAGCAGCAACAGAGTTGCAGCAGCAGCTGCAGCACAAGTAAACAAGAAGACAGCAAACAAAAGCAATACAGGGCAAAAACAATGAAGAAAACTAAACAGCAACAAAACAAAATAAAAGCAAAATAAAATGACACAAAGGCAGTTAGCCTAAGGCAGGGGAAGAAGGTTAAGCTAACATGGATCTAAACTAAGGCACTCTTTTAGAGTGGGAAGAGAGCTAGCTTGCTCATTGTCACTAGTGAGCACTAGTTTCTTCCCACTACTCAATTAACACTATGCAACAAGGTTTACTCCATTTAACAGAACTAAATGAACATGTATCACACTGAATTCTTAGCTACCATCATTCTTTCACCACTAGAATCAGTTGTCTTCTTACAGCACAACTGATCACAGATGCATTCATTCAAGTAGATATTATCAGTCCTATGACATTTAAGCACTACAATAACAATTAACATGATCTGAACTAACAATGAACACAAACAAACATCTAACACATTACAGGATACATTTAACAGGCATTAACAATTAACATAACAGAATACAAGCAATTAACAGAACAAAGCAAACACAAGCACATTTAACTGAAACATGAACATTTAACAGAAATTAGCTGAAATTGAACTGAACATGAAATTGAAATTGAGTTGTAAACTGAAAATTAACAGGACATGAGAGTCCTGGATGTAGGCTAGTCCAAACATATCTCTATTACACACCAATCAACCTAATTTATACACAATATCTTTTTCCCCCAAAACAGTGAACTAGGGTTTGGTGAAAATTGAAATTAGGTTTTACCTAATCACTGATAGCACTCAATAGCTTCGACCCAATCTTCCTTGTCATCTTCTCTTGCTTCCCATACCTTCAATTTATCTATATCATCAACTAATTTCACCAATTCACTCTTAGGGTTCAGTGGTGAGAGAATAGGCAAAATTGGTTGTTTGATAGAGATTAGAACGTGATATAGGTGATGGGTCGAGTGTGTATGATGGTGGAGGTGTGGTGGTGGCAGTGGAGTTGGTGGTGATGATGGTGGTGCGGTGGCGGACATGGTTTGCAGCAGGGTGATGGTTCTGCAGAGGGGTGGGTGGAGGAGAAGGGGTGAGCTCGATGGTTTGGCAGAGAAGGCGTGTTTGGTTAGCTGGTATAGGTTCGGTCGATAGGGTGTGAGGCGTCTGCATCGAGTCTTGATGTTCTGTGACTCTGAGCTGCGAGATGCGAAGATGGTAGGTAGATCGGACGGTGATGCGGCGGCAAGCGATGAGCGACCGTTGGATTATATGATACAACAAAATGAACGGTACTTGATGGAGTTAGGTACTGTAGTGTAAGGCGGAGATATCAAACTTCGATGCACAGCAAGGGAGCGACCGTCGGATTCAACTACCATCTAATCTGAAGGCTTGGAATTTCAGCGCTGTGGTGCTCGGCAGAGACATCCGATTTTGATGATCTATGAAGGAGCGACCGTCGGATGGTTCTGAGAAATGATCTGATGGCTGAGAACGGAGGCGCTTTTGTGTGTAGAAAATGAGGTTGTGCGCACCATTCTTCGCGGCTTCCTTGCGTAATTTCTCCCGGCTTTTCACTACTTTTCTGCTCTTTTCGCTCCGCGACTCATCCGAACTTTATTTACTACCTAAAAATGCAAAATTAATTAATAAAAATATTTAATCTTGAAAACAATGAAAATACAGAATATGGGATAAAATGTAGAATTAATGCATAAAAGATGAGTTAAAATGCCAACAAAAAGGGATAAATATATACAATATTTGGCACTCATCAACGGTACCAAAGACCAATATCCAAGATGAATCAAAATCATATCCCACAAACAAGGTCGGATTTATCAATGATGATTGATTAACGCACAACTTGTGATATTTCAATTATAAAGATAAACAATATAATGCGGAAAAGAAGTAACACAGACACCAGAAATTTTGTTAGTGAGGAAACCACAAATGCAGAAAAACCCCGAGACCTAGTCCAGAATAAATACACATTGATTATAAGATGTTACACCAATTTCCTACTATCTATTCGGACTAGATGTAATACCTGCTTTAGTTTTATTGAAGCACTTGTAGAACTCCTAGCAGAACACTGATTCTCTTTAGGAATTCTTTTTGTAAAACTTCTAGCAGAACACAAATTCTCTTTACAAGTTATTCTCGAAAACCTTCTGGCAGAACAAGGTTCTCTTCAGAAGCACTGTCAAAAATCTTCTAGCAGAATGTTAGTTCTCTTTAGAAGATGTAACAACGGAGGTTAATACTTATCGATCTTTTGTTGTCACAAAACACCGATTTGATTTCCCTTTAGATGTGAATCAAGGTTTCGGAAATCTTGTGTTTGTTTCGAGAAAAACAATTACTAAGTAAAAGTAATATCAAAACAAACTTGTAGATTAGGGTTTATTTCTTCAAAAATGGAAGACACATCTAATTATTCTACAACAAGAATCAACTAGAATAAATCTAGAGATATGTTTTTTATAACTTCTTAAGGATTTTTACAAAATACCTTAATCGAAGTTTTCTTTCTAGTTCCGATTTCAACTAACAAGTGTTGGTATACGATTGCGAAATGAAATCTATCAAAACCTAGGGTTTATGATCAACAACTCTTAAATGGTCTTATGTCAGAAGAGAAGACCTTAGAATAGACAATAGGTGAAAAACCTAGATTACAAGTTGTACAACAATCACGAAGATTATTATCAACTAGCTTTGTGACCCCCAATACAAAGACTTTTATCTCACTCTTGTACGAAGAACAGAAGACATAGAAAACAACCTTATGAACTTACACCAATTTTTCAAAGGGGTTGAAAACGTGTAGCACTCACAAACCCTTTATTTATAGTGAATAAGGTAGCTTGAAACCTAAGCTAAGTTATTTTCCTTTTTCAAGACTCTCGTAATTTTGGGAGTCTTTCCTAAGTTACAACTCTTCCCCAAATAATTAAATAAATAATTAATTTAGCAAATATTCTATTTATGTGAATAAATCACAATTTATCGTAGGAAGGAATTAAAAGATATCACAAACACTTTAATATGGTAATCAAATATGTTTGGAGTAATAGCTATCTTCCCTAGGTAAGGAAACATCAAAAACTTGACCAAAAAAGGCTTCTAGTCACGTAATTGGGCTCAAGTCCATGAACCGTTACAAATAGTTCATGGATTGTTTCCTACTAACGAACTGTAACAATTACAACAACACTTATAATTGTTACTTTAATAAATCACTCATAACTTCATCGTTATAACTCAGAATTGAGTGATTCTTGGCTCGTTGAATTCGTAAGCTCATTCACTATAACATGAGAACCTTTCTAGGGATAAAATTTATTTTCACAAAAATCGTGTGTCAAATAACCTCGAGTATATGTAGATCCATAGAGTGACACTACACCATATTAAGGTTTTTGTTATGCAATAAATACATCACATAAAATATTTGTTATGGATTATAATTGTCTTAAATATGGTGTTATATTTAGTGTTACAGTTTTGATATGACTATTACATCCATAACAAAAAATAATTATTATATAATTAATATTATAACTACTACCCATTAGATTAACTTTGTTTTGGTTTGACCAAAACTTATATATTACAATTATATTTAATTTTGTTATGGTTGTAATTGCACTAGTATAAATCTTCACATTGGCCACACTTAATCACGTGTCCATAGGCTTTTGGTCATAGATTTTTTTCACTCCAAAAATGTGGCATCAGGTGCCGTGACAAAGAGGTACCTTTATGGCTACATAAAATTTGAGTGGCTATAAAATATGATTTACCATGGGCATAACTCTATAACCGTGTCTATATGGTACCCTATTTTTTAAAGTAGTAGAGCATTTTTTCTTCATCCATGGCCATAAGTTCCTTATAGCCACACAATTTATGTGTGATGTGGCTACTGTTTACTTTAAAGCTACATGGATTTATTTAAACCATGGCCTTTTCTAACAATCAGACACACAAAAGTCATTTTATCATGGCTGATTCGTGACCTACAGTCACATTGGAATTGTAATACCACGGCAATAGACTTTCTTAAGATACAATACATGATTTCAATGTGGCGATTGTTTATTCTAAAGCCACATGGATTTATTTAACCATGGCAACCTCTATTATATAGACACGCAAAATAGTTTCGGTATGGATAATTCATGTCTTATAGCTACACTAAATATATAGAACCGTGGTAATCCCTATCATTCAGTCACGCAAAAAAAAAACATGGCTAGTTCATAAGCTATGGTTACACGCAACCTAAAGCACCATGACCAAAAGCTTTATAAAGACGCATCAAATGTTTTCAATGTGGTTGTAGGTTACGTTTTGGATACATGAAAACTGGTAAACTGTGACCGTATTTCATATTTGGTAGGCCTCAAAGATATTATATTTAAATGCAAAGTGTTCCCCGGCAGCGGCGCCAAAAACTTGGTGGGCCCCGGAGATGTGTATAATTAAGCGAAATGAAACGCGGGCCTACAGTAATACCGCAAGTGCACGGTCGTCGGTTGTAGCTCGTGCAAGTACGGGTCGATCCACAGAGACTGGGTGTGTTTTGTAGTGTTTAGCTATTTTGGGTTCTAGTTGCTATTGTTGGGCTTTGAATACCCTTTGATTAAATTGGGCCTAATGGGTTTGTTTTTAACAATGAAATGAACTGAGCCTGGGCTCAGTTGGTCTTGAAGTGCACTAGGCTTTGGGCCTTTGAATGATGAACTGAGAACTTGGGCTTTGGTCTCTGAATTAGGCTTTTGATTAAGCCCACAGTTGACTGAATTGGGCTTTGAGCCTTAACCTAAACTGTGGCTGGGCCTTAATGAACTGGGTTGTGAGCCTTAATGAACTGGGCTTCAGTTCGTACAAACAATGGACAGTGGGCTTCAACTTTTGGTTCAAACCTGGGCTTGGTCTTGAACTGAGAACTGAGCTTGGGCTTTTGGATTGCTGTGAGCCAAGCTCAGTTGCAGCAGCAGTAGTGGAAGGAAAGCAGCAGCAGAAGGGTAATGCAGGCTGCTCAGGGAAGCATAACAGGGCAAAACAAGGCAATGAAGAAAGAAGAGATGGCAGTGAAGCAAAGACAATGCAATAAATAAAATGTAAAGAAGCAAAGACAATGAAGAAAATTTACAATGGAAGCAACACAGGGCAACACAGGGCAAAAGAAATATGAGAAGGTGACAGAACACAGCAACTACAAGCAGAGAACAATGCAAGTGAACCAAGGCCTAAGCCAAGGGCAGGGGAGATGGTGAAGCTAACAGTGATGACAATGCAAGGCCAAGGCAGTGGCTCTAGGCATACAAATGGAATGGAAAGAGAATTAGCTTGCTATGAGCACTAATTTCTCCCATTGCTCAATCAAAACAATGCATCCTAAGCATACAAATGGAATGGAAAGAGAATTAGCTTGCTATGAGCACTAATTTCTCCCATTTCTCAATCAAATCAGTGCACTGAGGTTTCTAGCCTAACATTCCACTAAACATGTATCACATAACAGGTACATTAACATTACATGGAACACAAACATCAACAGGAACAACACATTTAACAGGAACACATTTAGAATGGCAAAACAGTAACACACATGTAAACAACACACATTAACAGGAACAACACACATTTAATAGGAACAGAGAACAAAATGGAAAACAGCAAATATAAACATTAACAGTTAACTTAGCAGTGAGATAAACATGAACAGGGCATAAAAATGGAAGAAACAGTGAACAAAAAGATTGAAAAAGAAAACTGAAATTACACAGAACATGAAAGTCCTGGACGCCGGCTATTCCAGGCATAAGCCTTTACATCACACCCACAGTTCCCTTTTATACCCAATTACAAGTTAGGGTTCTTCCCAAAAAATCCCTAAAATCAAACAGAAATTAGGTAAATTATTTCTACCTAATTTGACAGTACAAATCAGACCCATATCTTCTATAATGCTCCTCCATGCTTCTCCCTAACAGTAATTAGAGTTTACTCGAAAATACCCAAATTAACTGAAATTAGGGTTTGGGTTTTTCTTACCTTGATGTGACAAATCTCCTCAATTAGCATCGACCCATGTCTTCTCTGCTTCTCCTGGTGCCTTTCCCATACCTTGATTTCTTTTCTAGCTTCACCTAATTCTCTACCATGTCTATCAATGCTTTTTCTCTATTTTCAAAACCCTAGACTAGGGGAAAACAGTGAAAAGAAGTGAGAGGCATGTTAGAGTGAGAGGGGTTTCGATGGTTGAGCATGTGGAGAGTTGGTGGTAGCGGACATGGAGGTACGGCGGTGGTGGCAGTGGAGTTGGTGGTGTACGGTGTGGAAAAGGTGGTGGTGCGGGTAGAGGTGAAGAAAGAGGAGAAGAAATGATTAGGGTTTCTTTTGTTTTTTGGGTTATATATCCTAGGGTTATTTCGGTGTGATGCGGGTTCATAGAGTTTTGATGTCTAGCAATACGAAGCCGTGGGATGTGAAGATGGTAGATAGATCCAACGGCTTGATTGAACGGAGCATGTAGCGACCGTTAGATGTATAATACATCAAAATTAACGGTGCAAGATGGAGTTAGGTGTTGTAGTGTTAAGCGGAAGTATCGAGGTTTGATGCGCAGGCAAAGAAGCGACCTTAGGATCTAAATGTGATCTAATCTGAAGGCTTGGAATTTAGGCACTATGGTGTTTTGCAGGAGCTTCAGATTTTGATGCACGATGAAGGAGCGACCATCGGATGATGAGATGGATCCAATCCGACGGCTGAGAATGGAGGCGGGTATGGATATAGAAAATGGGTTTGGGTAAGGGTTTTGGGCCTTGGGTATGCCAAGCCCATATCTTCTTTAAGAACAATTCTTCCTTCTTGAGCCCATTCCTAGCTTTTTGGACGTGCGCTCCTTGCGTAATTTCTTCCGGCTTTTCACTACTCTTCAGCTCTTTTCTGCTCCGCAAGTTATCCAGACTTTATTTATTACCTTAAAATGCAAAATTAAGTAAGAAAAATATTTATTCTTGAAAACAATGAAAATACAGAATATGGGATAAAATGTAGAATTAATGCACAAAAGATGAGTTAAATGCCAAGAAAAATATATAGAAATATGCACTTTTTAGCACTCATCAAATACCCCCAAACCTGAATTTTACTTGTCCTCAAGTAAAACAAAACTAAGGAAATCCTACCTATACCACTGTCGCTGGTCTCTCGAATGCATTTAGCATATGCACTAAGCCTTTTAAACCACTAAGTGTCCCTAGTGGACGAGTTGAAGTCTCGTGAAGGTTTGCTTAGAACGTACCTACAAAGTTCTAGGTCAAAATATAAGCTCAGATTCCATCAAATGTGACATGTGCAAAACAGTTTAAGCTCACAGCAAAATGGAGATGTCAATCTAGCTATCAAAGGCACAATCCTAGCACTGATAACAAAAAAAAAAGACATGTGATAAGAGTGTAAAGTGTATCTACACATGTGTAAAGAAAGATCTGAAGTTATGACTACTAATCACCAAGAGATAGTTTCTCAGGCTAAGAACCAAGGTCGAAATCTAGCTAGCTGTCCGGACTTTACGAGAATTGTGAATGAGTTGGAGGTATTTCACAATTACTCGCGTTGTACATCAATGGCATACACCCTTCCTTGCTTATTACAATGAAACAACAAAATGACTCTTTACATGACTCTTATTTACATTGACTACTCTCTTTTATTTTTGGAACAAGAGAGAATGGAATTGATAAACACTTGATTTTTTTGTATTTTTCTGATATTTTTTTTTTTTTTTTTTTGCATAAGGAAACACTTTTGATACATATACAAAAGGAAACAAAAGATTACATGACACTTTGCAAGAGGTAGCCCTTTTTGATGCACCCAGTTAAATTCGATGGTTGTCTTTCTTAATGTAACCTCCACCTTCTATCCCAACCAACCAAAGAACAAGCTAGTCAAGTTTCGTTCAGTATTCTAAAGTGATTGGCAATCGTGACTTCCTATCAAACACCTTGAAGATCGAGGCCATACATGTATTGGTAGATCGTGCGTGTGCAAATTTCTTATCACTATGTGAATTGTGCTAGAATCAGGGTGCCTAAATATCTAGACTAAGACTCCTAATAATTACATATTTGCACAAGAGTCAACATTTCAAGGTAAATGAGCTCCATTTTTTATGATTTTTCATTTTTTTTAATTTTTTTGGAATTTTTCAATTTTTTCAAAAAGAAGAAGGAGTTCGTTTTCAATTATGGCAAATTATCATGGTATCTACTCTATACCCCCAAACCTAAACTAAACATTGTCCTCAATGTTTCAAAATATGGAAAGAATTAAAATGCAACATATGGAAAGGGACATGCTGAGTAGAGTAAAAGGAGAGAGAATACCCGATTTCGGCGAAAGCAGAATTAAAACTCCGTTATTCAAGGCAAAAATCCAACATATTTCAGCCGAGATCATATTGGATTAGCAAAATATATACAAAAGGAACAAAAGGGTTTTTAAGAAATTTTATCTACTGGATTATATACAAAAAATTCACCATACACCAAAAGTCTAAAGAGTTGAGGATCAACCCAAAAGAAAAAGTGTAGAGACATAGAAAGTTTCAAAACACTAAAATTGGACTTAAATGGGAGTGAGAGTGAAAAACCGAATGAATCACCCCTAAACCAAAATTTTTCAACAGGTTCACTTTTAAGCACAAAATCTAACAATTTTAGGGGTGCAGGATTCACAAGGTCTAACTGAAAATGGACTTTGTTCGGGATGGGCAAAGAAATGCATTCCAATTGTGGCTCTTTAAAAGTGTTATATTTTGAAACAAAATAGTCCAAGAGGACTTGGGAGGCACACAGTTCCAATCCTAGATTAGGAATTTTCAGAAAAATCGGTTTGACAATATGGGTACAAACCAAATCTAGGTTGGGTGGAAGGCCATCAGATTGTGACTTAGGTAGAAGAATAGGCATATCATTATTAATCAAATCAAAATCTCCTAACTCATCTACACATGTCACATCATGCTCACAATCATCAATCAAATTGGCAAGATCACAATCAGAATCATCAACAGATTGATTCTCGTGTATCGGCACATCAAGGGAAACATCACATGGAATACTAGAAGAAATATCATGCATTAAGGTCGGGGCAGAGAAGCCTAATGTATTTGAACCCAAAGGTTCCATAACATTTTCAGTATAGACATGTTCTTCTAACATAACATCATAATCATCATCATCATGATAGTGATTTTGCAATCTAGGATAATTTTCAATCCTAAGGTCGGAGCTATTACAAGAATAAAACTCTAATTCATGGGGGTGACTCATATCATGTGGTGTTGTTCCTGTTTCCCTAACGGATTCCCATTGATGGGTTTTCTCTGCAATCTCGGCTAAAAAATTCCATGCATCATCCACAGATTTATCAATAAACTCACCATTACACATAGACTCAACCATGGTTCGAGATTTAAAGTCTAGTCCCTCATAGAGGATGACGACAAGTCTCCACTTCTCAAATCCATGGTGCGGACATTCACTCAACAAATCATTAAAACGTTCAAAATAGTGAAAAACAGTTTCCTCATCCAATTGGACAAAACAATTGATACTTTGACGAATAGCGATGGTCCTATGATGTGGAAAGAATTTTTTGAAAAATAGATCTGTGAGTTGGTCCCAAGTGTTGATTGATTGTGGTCTCAAACCGTAAAACCATGTTTTGGCCCTTTCCTTTAAAGAAAATGTAAACAAACGCAATTTCAGAGAGTCTTCGGACATATGATCAGGTTGCATAGTCCGACAAATTTGTTCAAACTCTCTTACATGAGTATAGGGGTTCTCAGAATCGAACCCTCGAAATATAGGAAGTATTTGTATCATGCTTGCATTTATTTTAAAAGGGTTATTGGTTTGAGGTAATACAATACATGATAATGGAATTTGTATTGATGGATACATGTATTCATGGAGAGCACGAGGTTGGCCCATTTTGAAAAGACACAAAGCCCACTATTTGGTTTTAAAGGGTTTTCAAAAATTTGGTTTTTTATGGGAAAATTTTGGTTTTGGTGGGAGACATTTGAAAATTTGGTTTTAAAATGGGAGTAAAATAAAAATTTTGGTTTAAGATGGGAGAAAGAAGAAAAAATTTTGGTTTAAAATGGGAGCAAGTAAAATTTGGTTTTTGGATGGGAGAAAAGTAAAAATTTTGGTTTTTTTTTTTTTTTTTTTTTAAAAAAGAAAATAAAATTTGGTTTTTGAATGGGAGCAAGCCCACTGTTTGTTTTGTGTTTGCTTTGGCTCCGCTTGGTTGAAAACTTTTGGTGGAACTGAGTCCAAAATCTCGGCCTAGAATTTGGGTACTCGGCCTACTAACGAGTTCAACTAGCGTGATCGGTTACAAGCTCAGCTGGGTTTAAAAACCCAGAATACAAAATACAAGTCCAATTTAAACAAGCTCACAAAAATTAAATACAAGCCCACAAATTAAACAAACAAGCCCACAAATAAATTATTACAAACCCAACAGAAAATAAGAGAAGCCCAAAAATTGGCTTTAATATTACAAGCCCACAATTAAAAATGGAAGCCCACAATTCGGGTTCTCTTAAATGGGTTACCTTTTAAGCACAGCCCAGCTGCTCTGATATTGTTGCAAAAACCCAGTTGGGCTTTGGTTCTTTTCCTTAGTGGCGTCCCAGCAGAGGAAAAACTTGTTCAGAACAGCAGGTCCAACAGCAAATGAAGTGAAGCAGATGCAGATGCAAATGCTATGCAGTGAAATGCAAAATAGCTAATAAAACAACAAGAAAAACACAGCATCAGTCCCCGGCAGCGGCGCCAAAAACTTGGTAGGCCTCAAAGATATTATATTTAAATGCAAAGTGTTCCCCGGCAGCGGCGCCAAAAACTTGGTGGGCCCCGGAGATGTGTATAATTAAGCGAAATGAAACGCGGGCCTACAGTAATACCACAAGTGCACGGTCGTCGGTTGTAGCTCGTGCAAGTACGGGTCGATCCACAGAGACTGGGTGTGTTTTGTAGTGTTTAGCTATTTTGGGTTCTAGTTGCTATTGTTGGGCTTTGAATACCCTTTGATTAAATTGGGCCTAATGGGTTTGTTTTTAACAATGAAATGAACTGAGCTTGGGCTCAGTTGGTCTTGAAGTGCACTAGGCTTTGGGCCTTTGAATGATGAACTGAGAACTTGGGCTTTGGTCTCTGAATTAGGCTTTTGATTAAGCCCACAGTTGACTGAATTGGGCTTTGAGCCTTAACCTAAACTGTGGCTGGGCCTTAATGAACTGGGCTGTGAGCCTTAATGAACTGGGCTTCAGTTTGTACAAACAATGGACAGTGGGCTTCAACTTTTGGTTCAAACCTGGGCTTGGTCTTGAACTGAGAATTGAGCTTGGGCTTTTGGATTGCTGTGAGCCAAGCTCAGTTGCAGCAGCAGTAGTGGAAGGAAAGCAGCAGCAGAAGGGTAATGCAGGCTGCTCAGGGAAGCATAACAGGGCAAAACAAGGCAATGAAGAAAGAAGAGATGGCAGTGAAGCAAAGACAATGCAATAAATAAAATGTAAAGAAGCAAAGACAATGAAGAAAATTTACAATGGAAGCAACACAGGGCAACACAGGGCAAAAGCAACACAGGGCAAAAGCAATATGAGAAGGTGACAGAACACAGCAACTACAAGCAGAGAACAATGCAAGTGAACCAAGGCCTAAGCCAAGGGCAGGGGAGATGGTGAAGCTAACAGTGATGACAATGCAAGGCCAAGGCAGTGGCTCTAGGCATACAAATGGAAAGGAAAGAGAATTAGCTTGCTATGAGCACTAATTTCTCCCATTGCTCAATCAAAACAATGCATCCTAAGCATACAAATGGAATGGAAAGAGAATTAGCTTGCTATGAGCACTAATTTCTCCCATTGCTCAATCAAATCAGTGCACTGAGGTTTCTAGCCTAACATTCCACTAAACATGTATCACATAACAGGTACATTAACATTACATGTAACACGAACATCAACAGGAACAACACATTTAACAGGAACACATTTAGAATGGCAAAACAGTAACACACATGTAAACAACACACATTAACAGGAACAACACACATTTAACAGGAACAGAGAACAAAATGGAAAACAGCAAATATAAACATTAACAGTTAACTTAGCAGTGAGATAAACATGAACAGGGCATAAAAATGGAAGAAACAGTGAACAAAAAGATTGTAAAAGAAAACTGAAATTACACAGAACATGAAAGTCCTGGACGCCGGCTATTCCAGGCATAAGCCTTTACATCACACCCACAGTTCCCTTTTATACCCAATTACAAGTTAGGGTTCTTCCCAAAAAATCCCTAAAATCAAACAGAAATTAGGTAATCATCTAGAGCAATTCTTCCTTGGGTATGCCAAGCCCATATCTTCTTTAAGAGCAATTCTTCCTTCTTGAGCCCATTTCTAGTCTTTTGGGCTTATGCGCACCATTCTTCGCGGCTTCCTTGCGTAATTTCTTCCGGCTTTTCACTACTCTTCAACTCTTTTTCTGCTCCGCAAGTCATCCAGACTTTATTTATTACCTAAAAATGTAAAATTAAGTAAGAAAAATATTTATTCTTGAAAACAATGAAAATACAGAATATGGGATAAAATGTAGAATTAATGCATAAAAGATGAGTTAAATGCCAACAAAAAGATATAAATATATACATTATTTGGCACTCATCAATATTCAGCCACAGAAAGGCACAATCTTCTGTTATTGGTGTCTTTAGGCCTTGTATGTATGCCAGATATTAAGAACCTATTGGTCGCCTATTTGTATTAAATGTAGCAAAGTAGAATCTATGGTCATTAATACAAAATAATCACTGATACTAATGAATCTGTTTACTAAAAAATTCTCAGATACTCTTTATTTATCATTGAAAAATTATTGTTATTACATTTCCATAGAAAATTCCTAAAGGTAGATCATTAAGTAAAAACATGGAACCCATATTCATCACCACTGTTAGATCTTCGAAGATGATTAACCACCAAACTATCACCTTTAATTCCAAGTCTTCCCACATGAGCACAGTTTCCTCTGCATCTCTGTGTAGCTTCTAATTAAGTACCTGCAAGAGAAAGAGGGAAGGGGAACAAATTCAATCATCTGGATGGAATGTTGCAAAGAGAACTATTACGATCTTTTATAAGAATAATCTATGTCTTAAATTAGAGATTATACCACGAGAACATTCATTAATATAAATAAGAGATTGTGACAACTTTCTATGCACCGTAATGACAAAAAATTCTAATTTTGCAGTGACTAGAAAGGGGAGCCTGGAGAAGTCAATATTTGGATACAAAGGAAACATGCAAGATGAGTGAAAAAAAAGTACATATCGTATCCTTTTTAAGCAAAAATTAAAAAAATGACACAAGTAAGAGATGAAAATTGAAATACCTTATTTTCAATCTCTTATCTTTTTCCTTCTGAAACAAAACAAGTCTCTTAAGCAGATTGTAGGCGATTTATGAATTACCAAGAAAACATAAAATGCAGTGCCAAAATTAGAAAAATTTGAACCCAAACAGAATAAAATTGTATTAACAATTAAACCACTGTATTATATGTTCAAAACTGCAATTTAGTTCTCATAAAACCACAATGTTGCGGAAACTATTCAATGAAAGCAAGTAATTTCCCCCCGTCCCTAAAATATCCCAATGTACAACATTGATTCTATAGAGAAAAAAGATAATTAAGTATCAGACACATGGATGAGCTCTAGAAGATCTAACTGTCCCTCGGCAACATCTATTACTTGTGGAGTCATGGGGCATATGAGGGGTGACCTCCAGCGTATGAGCTACGCCAGGCAGATGAGCAAGCGGTAAATAAGAACATGAATGTTCATGTAATTGGATTCTATAATGCCAATCTTAGTAATAAAGCAAATTATTTATCAGTTATTAATGTAAATTGCAAGACGAAGAAGAAGAAACAAATAGGAAAATAATAAGATCATTAAATTGCGCCAAAAAGTCATGGTCATTAATAAAAAAAAAGATAGAATTGACAGGTTATTCCACATATGATTTCAAGATAAGTGTGTCAAAGTGTAAGGATGAGATGGAGAGGCATACCTATAATGGTGCTGAGTTCAGTATTAGCACTGGTTCTTACTATGAGAGGGAACAGAAAATAAAGGGAACTAAAAAAAGTGAATCATATGTAAAAGAAAAGCTTTCAGTAGTAGCACTAGTCTCCTCTTCCATAACCCACAAAGAACCGATAAGACTCAATTAAAACAAGAATTGATAATTTTATTTGAGAATAAGGTTACATAAACGAAAGCAAATTGCAGAAGAAGCTGATACACCAATATCAAAGCACATCGATTATATTGCAGGGAACTCTACCAAAGAAAAAATGGGGAAGTTCTCAGGAATGATACATGCGAAGGGTAACTTCAACTCCCAAAAGCTTACAGCATCCCTTGATTATCACTGCACATTCCTTTAATCTCAGCAACCAATATAAAGAAACATTACTCTCAATAATTTTTCCTTCTTTCACGATGAAAAATAATCTATCTCTGCAACATCTATCCTAGAAATCAATTGATAGTGATCATAAATGTTAATGTCAATGAATTCAACGAAAACAAAATCTTGGGTTTAGATTTTTACGATGTGGTTTAAATGTAAATCAGTTATAGCTATAGAAAACTAATCAGAAAAAAAAGTTCAATCAGGATCTCTGAACTCAAGATTGTACTACAATTAGAAGAACAATATATTGACAGATAAAGATTAGTTAACAACCAACATTAATCTGTGAAACACACACATAAATAAGTCCAAAAGATAGTAAGGAGGGTATTGTTATCATCGGTGGTGGTGATGGTGGTGTATCCAGTTCATGTTTATCTTTTTCCGGTATAATATCATCCGCCTGTATTTTTACTCTTCCCAGTTCACTGGAAACACAAAAGGGAATGATGTGCTCAGGTACACCTGCACAGTAGAGAAAAAAAGGCTTGGATTAAAAAACAAAACAAAAAAATAGTATATGAAAAATCAAGTTTCATTGACAAATAAATCAATTATTGCATACTTACTCATCATTTTCATCACTTCGATTAGGGATTGTGTATGACAGATTGGAGTTTCTGGTTTTGGATTCACGATGGAAAATATGGGAGTTCTTGGATTTGAAAAATAATACGGTTTTTCGTGTTAGGGTTTTCACGAGGTTCTGCATCTTCATAATTCACATTAGAGGCGCAGGTGTTCTCATCTCTTTTAGTGATACAGAGGCAGATCTAGAGACGACGGTAAGTGGAGGCGCATAGAAAAAAGCGAGAGAGAAAGAAAAAGGAATACTATATAGGGTTGTACAGTATAAAGTTTTGAAGTCTCAATGGAACGAATGCATCAAATATTTGATGTTCAACAAATAAGAATATGCCACGTTGAGATCATGATGGTTTGACTTTTTCATCCATAATCTAAACCGTCCACTCATACGTCCAAGCAAGTATGAAGTATATAGCCAAACACGCTACTTATGTTGGCTCCGATCAAACTTGGTATCTATGTCCACCTGACTTTTTGTGTAATCTTTTGGATGAAGACTCGGTGGGGAGAGCTTTCCCCCGTTTTGTAAGGATCAACTAGTTTTTTTGTTAATAAATCATGTTTACCAAAAAAAATAAAATCAAAAAACAATGGTATCAAAATATTATCTGTCAAATTTTATGAAAAATCCTTTTTGTCCAAGCTCTTCGGTAAGACCCTACGAGCTATTCGAAAAAATCAACTTTATCCAGTTTCACACATTACTATTAAATCCGCTGAATAACCCTTTATTTCACCATTGTGAATCAATTGATTGTATCAATTGATTACCATTATCAATTGATTATCCAGTTTCACACATTACCATTAAATCCGCTTAATAACCCTTGATTTCACACATTACCATTAAATCCGCTATTCGAGAGCTTTCCCCCGCTGAATAACCCTTGACGTCAATCATTTTTACCTAGTATCCTTCAATTTCATAATATATACCTCAATATCACCTTATTGATTTCACCATTTATCAATTGATTGTATCAGGTGCATTTTTTTCTTGGAATTATTTATCACAAATATCTAAGTAAATCTAATGATATAGTACAAATTCTTGAAACATATAAATGTATGTGATTTTTATTGAACTAGCTGGTATTAGATGCATAATCAATTATATTGACACATGATGATATCGAGTATGATCTAGTGATTTTGATAGATGAGTGAAATTGAGTAAATTTGGGTTCAGCTTATGGATAACTAGCGCATTTTGGTATTATCTAGTGAATGTAATTGCATGATGTCATTCAGACACACCAACACATTCAGCTTTCTCTGCAGTTAACTGTACATCTACATAATGGCATTTTGCTTCAATTCAATAAATCCCGGGGTAAAAAGAAAATTATAAGACACAACATTAAAATCTGGGTCTAATCCATATTCAACGTCTGATTTCAGTCTCTCACGATGATGCATATATTGTAACACCAAAGGCTGCAAAAAATAAAATAAAAAAATTACACATACAACATAGATACATACAAATAATTGTAATATAACACCCGATCTTATCTGGTGCTTAGAGTTATATCCGTGTTAATTTAATTCATGATTTCAGACTTTGCTCTATCTGATCAGAATTCATTTGATGCTTAAATGTCTAAACGGAATAAGTTACTTTGTAATTAAGGATTTCAAATTTCTTTCTATCTCACCGGGCCTTGTCTAATGTTTGAAGTTTTTTACAAACTATCATCTGATTTATGATTTCTATTTTGTTTTATCCTACTCAATTTTATCGAATGCTTAGAGGTTCACATTGGTCCCCTAAAATGCCCAAGATATAATGAATTCATCCGACTGAGGAGATTTCATTCGATGTTACTTGTTGTGCATCACTGCATAAAAAGGCCATAAATTTAATAAAGTCATGAAACTCTAATTCATTCGTTTGGAAAACAAATCGATCTATTATAATAATTTACCGAGTTATCTATACATCGGTATCTAAAAATTATACATTTAAGTCATTTAGCGAATTGAAATTTCATGTTAAAAAGAAAAAAAAAAATAGTTAACACAAAAGGCCAAGTGTGATCCGTATGTTGTTTATCTGACTAGTAGAAAATCGGAGTCTCTAATCCAACGAATGTAAATGCAAACAGAAAAGGTGACATGGATCACTACTTAGAGGAGGGAAAATTGCTGGATGGGCGGGAACAACAAAATTTTGGCGCATTGTTTCCCCCAAAATTTCACTAAAATTTCTTTCCCCTGTGAAAACCTAAACGCATCTTGCGATTCTCTGCTCTTCCTCTTTTTTTTTTCTTCTTTTCTTTCCAAGCTTGAAACCCTTCCACAAAACGCATGAACAGAACCTCACCACTTTCATTGTTCACAACCATAATATCAATAACCTAGAAGTAGAGAATTAAATCAGAAAACTGAAAACGGCACCTCTATGAGTCGTTAATACCCCCTAAACCATAACACATCTTATTTTCTTTCAGGTTTTATCTCATGAAATTTTTCTTTTTTCCAGAGATTTTGAAGATTGAGAAAAGGAAGATCTTGTTCCCTGTTATCGTACATTGATTTTAGGTAAGAAGATCCGTGTTAATTTGAAATCTTTATCTTGTTATCTGGGGATTTTCGAAATCTCGATTTAAGTATTGATTCAAATAGGTTTATGTACTTTTATGTCGTAGGTTTTGTTATGGGTTCATGTGAATCATGTCCCTTAGTTTCCTGTAATTTTGAACCTTCCTTCACTGGTGTTGTGTTGCAATTTCTCTTTTGCGAAGAATAAGAAAAGGAGATGGTTTGACAATAATGAACAGGTTAAGGGTTTAATTTAAATCAACTTATTTGGTCTGCTGATAACTTGATGTCCTTTATCTGTTTGTTGGAATGATTAATTAGAATCTACTTGGTTTTTATAAATAGGTAGAAAAGATGGATTGATGTGCAATCAAGTACCAGGAGAAACAAAATTCAGTCTTGGTTTCTTGATGCGTTTGACTATGATATTCCAATCAAGATGGATCTGCTGAATTTGAGTATAAGAGGCCTCTGATTATTTGGACCTTCCTTTTGTCGAGAAGGTAAAACATTTGTTGGATTGGCATTCGGATTACCCTACATACCAAGTGAGTTGCATACTGCCAAGGCATTATTAGAACACTTGAAACTCAACTTGCATTTTTGAGAGATCATCTTCATTGTCAGATTATAATAAAGGGGGAAAGACATAGGGATATTGAATTTTAGAGCTTACTGCTTTTGGGACTTACTATGATCCATATTGCTTGATTAGTCTTTCCAATTTCTTAAATTTGAGCATCATATGTGAAAACTGTCGTAGTTTATTTCTCTTTGTCATTGTTCAATCATACTTCATGAACATTAGATTTGGTGTAAGTACATTGGCAGGGGATGGTCCAAGCAGCAATGTGTCACTAGTGTCCAACTGAAAAATTAGATTTAGTTGATCGTTGTTTATGTCGGCAGCTTGGAAAAACAATTTTTAATAGAACATGATTACATTACTTAAATAGATTACTTGTAATTGCCTGATAAAACTAAGTTTCTAAGTAAATTACTTGTTCATATGTTTTTTTATTAAAAATAATTGGGTTAACATGATCTAATTAAAAATAAAGAACAAAGAAATTGCTCATCAATTTGGAATCAGACACTATGCGATCCTAACCCATACTCGCTTCTCATGCCTGAACAGATCCGTGGAATTCTGAATGCTGGAGGGTTGGGGAATGATGTTTCATGTTCGCACGGTACCTTGCGCATGTTTTGAAGCAGCAAACCATGCAATTGGAGTTGCAGGTCATGGAATTTTGAATTAAGAGGTACTGAGAACTTAGGAAGTTAGGTGCATCTCACTACTTGATTGATCTAGACACGGATTGGAATCCGAGTCTTCTTTAATACATTTGCAATCATTAACTATGGAGTTTGAAACTGTTAATTTTCAGTTTGAGTATCATAAATGAGAAATGTGAATGAGTTAATCTGTCTCTAGATCGGGCACTATGATAGTGAGCAATGGTATTTAATAGTATACAAAAATGATGAATTTGTGGTTTTACGTCGATGTCTTACATGCCGCCGAATCACATTTTTTTCTTCTTTTTTTATCTCTTAAATTGGTTCTTAGTGTGTATTACATGTATCATTTCAGGTTTGAGTCTGTCACTTTTGAAGAACAAAGGAAGCTACTAAAAAGCAAAATCCAATGCGACAAAAGACTGGATTGGTAGAAGCTGCTTTGTTTGAGGTCAATAATAGGGATAAGATAGGTGGTTTCTTTTGTTGGTCTTGATGCATTGTACTGTACTCCTGAACTTGCCGAGCATGGAAACTGTAAGTTTGGAGAAATTATTATTCACCGTCGGGAGAATGGTGAATGGAAGTACCCAAACATTCTTAGAAGGAGAAGAGAAAGAAGCTAAGATGACACCTTTATCTCATTATCTGTATAAGTGGATAGCACTTGAGTGTATTGTCCAAGGATTTTGGATTCAGGAGTACTTTTTTCCAACTGTTGGACTTGCTGCTCCCCCTTTAATTAGTGATTTAAAGATCAGAATATGCTAATGCTGACAAACACAAGGAGCCTGATATTTTACATTCTGGGAAGTATCTTACTCAGTCGATGATTTACGTAATGGGCTGGTACATACACATGTTTGTGTCTATGTAAGCATAGGATTTATACTTTGTTTTGGATAGTATTTGCGCCTTGCTTTTTATGTTTAAGTAGGATACTTTAGAGTTTGTACAGTGTAAGGGACCTCATTTGTATTGAATCCGTAATTTAAATATATGGATACTCTTTTTTGTAATGCAAGTTTTCTGAAAGATGCACATTAGCATGATCGATTTTGGCTAAGAGGGAAGCACTTATCTTACACCATTTCATAGCATATGCTTTTCTAATAAACCATATATTATGGACACATAAACAAACCAAGTGGCTAAATAAATTCCCTTTCCGTCACAGGTTAATAGTTGTGTCTACTATCACCTTAAACATTCGACACATACGTAATTGCTTAATGTGGCCATATACACATCTACGACTACATGTGATGGGATTAGACTGAAAACCATGACCAAACGATACCCTATAGCTACACTCGATGGGTTTAGGATTAAACCCATGACCAAGTGCAGCATTATGTCATGCAATATTTTGTAACATAATTAATAAAATCCAGCTGACCACTGAGGATATGACATGTGTTTTTCTTTATTATGCTTGTAATTGTTGCAAAATATTTTGTAACATGTTTTAATACAGTTTAACAAGCCATTCATAAAATGACACATGTCTTTTTTATTTTGCGTTACAAATCTGTTATATGAGATTACAGTTACAAATTTATTACTTAACAAAAAAAAGTGTTTTCAGGTGGCATGTAGCAGATATTATGTAGTTCCTGGTCATCCTGATCATGAGAGCCTATTTTGGATTTTCAGGTCACCCTGATCCTGGGAATAATAATTTAATATAAATACGACTCAACTAAAATTAAACTGTAAATTTTATTATTATCATTCAATATCTGTTGTTCAATACACGTTCACATTTATTATTCATGAATTTAATAAACACAAAACCAAAAGAAAAACACTTGAGAGAAAAGACATAGTATGAACAAAAAAATCTACCTAAATCAAAACCTCTGCATAGAATTGATATCCAAAGGTAGAAGTAAACACAATCCCTCTGCAAATAAAAAACAAATCCACTATTACCTAAACAACAAAATCCTAATTCACAAGATCAAACTGTAACTTAAATAGTGAGATTAGGGAAAAATAAAATTCGAAAGCCTAATTACATCACCTGATACAGTTCGAAGAAAATCAAATCCTAATTAAATGGCTTCGTTTGCAGAAAATCAGACACGGCCCAGAAATTTTTTATACCAAATCAAAAGAAAACCCAATGAAAATTTCTACAAACACAATTCAGTGAAACCCTAACAAAACCCCCTAATCAAATCCTTAATTCTATTCCAAATCTAAGCAGAATTTCAGATCTACTGGTTTCCTTTGCAAATAAGCAAATAAGATAACTTATCAAATGAAATTAGAGTTTTGATTTTTGGGATTTAGATAACAATGATTGTTCCTGAAGTTTGAGAAAAAAAACTAGAAAACGAACAAGAACAAGAACAAGAAGAAGATCGGCGTTGTTAAATTTTGTTTACCAAACTGCAGGTTAGTTCTTGTTCGTTTATAAAAACCCCCAACAAAACATGAAAAGCTATATATGTATAGATCTACGAAATCGAAGAACATCTTAGAAGTTGTTAGAGATTTCGACAAAACCCCTAAAAATGAAAACAAAAAAACATGGATTCAATCGATAATAAATTGAAATTAAATTGAGAAGGAGCAATGATGTAACTATATTTCCAGCAGGTTTGAGATCTAATTAGCGGCATCTGGGGTTATTGATTAGAAGAAGAATCAAGAGAAGGGATTTTCATGGTGCTGGTTCTTTAGGCGAAAGATGGAGTCTGAGGGTAGAGGTGAGGTGAGAGGGATATGATATGCGGTGAAAGAGAGGGGATTTTTTTTTAAGTAGTGAAATGATAAAAACGAGAGAGAGATTGTAATCATCCAGCCGTTCTTTTAAGTTTAGTGAATCGTGACCATAAAAATTGTGGGGCCCAGAGTTATTCACCAGATCTGAATCGGAGTTTGAGGGTCGTTGAATCGGTAGTTCTATGATGGAAAAACGGTAAATAAAATTTCTAACTCAGAGACGGTTTATTAGGCTCTCGGAAAAATTTTCATGTTTTTACCGAATCAGAGACCGGTATCTTTGGTCAACGTATCGGCTACAGTCAATGAGGGTCTCTGATGTAGGTCATAGATACCCCATTTTCCACTAGTGAATTGATATTGTAGTATATTTTTATTTCGATTACGTATGGAAAGTTTGTGCCATTACGGTTTCTCATACCTCCTAGAGGGCCTTAGATTTTGTTCAATCTTTCATTCAACCATCTACGAACGTGATGAAGAAAGATTACAGAATTTGGTATTGAATTTGGGCGTATTACTTCTTTTATGGAAGCATCATTCCTTCCCGGAGAGTATCCAACAAAATGGTGATAAACCATTAGAAGATGTCAATTCTCATATCGGTTTACATATATTTGGTGTAGAATTTTGTTTTCGATTATTTTTGGTTCAATAATATTGTACTAATCATGTATTTCGATTCATGGATGTAATTGAATATTATGTAACTATGTTCTACTATGGATGAAGTTTGAGGTTTTCATGCTCCTCATTCCTTCGGGAAAAAAATAAAAAACCCAAAAATCGGCATAGACAAACGTACTCGAGACAGTGAGATTTTAAATGTGCAAATTTTTTCAGGTGATTACTCAGGCGTTGGGTTCCGGGTAGGGTATCTTTGTTTCACGGACGTTGAGGGCAAAACAACTATATCCACTAGACAGTTTTTCTACAAACACTACGATCTAAACACCCACTTACCTGTTAAGGGCACCAGTCTGCCTTTATTCCTCGAGAGAAATCGAAACCCTAAATAGAGATTCATCTTCTTCCTTCTACAACCTCCGTCTCCGCAGCCATGGTAAGTCCTTCAAATCTCATCTCACTCTATTTGAGTTTTGATCTTAACTCATACTTGTTTTGATCTTGTAATCGTTCTTCTTATCTCTATTCTGATGACTAAAGTTATATTTTGATTAGATCTTTACTGAAACTGCTGAGATTTTTTCATTTTCTGATGTTATGTTTAGATTTATTGAAAACCCAGACAGATTTGGGGTTTTTAGTTGGATTGTAGAAAAGGGTTCTTCTCAATTTAGGATTTAGTTGTACGATTTCGTTTAATTTTCAGATTTGTTGTTAGGGTTTTAGGAGTGAAAAGCCAGTGATGTAAGGATAATATTTGCTACTATTGATGGGGGTGAAAACCCCTTCTGATGATTATTTATCCACCAAGATCTCTGAGGCTTCTTCATATCATCCCTAACTTTTTTTTTTAATTTTGTTTGATTTGATGATTTTTTTTTTTTTTGCTCTGTTTTGGTTAGAACTGATTTATAAGTTGATTTGCATTTTTGATGATTTCGTTGTATGTGTTGTATTGTTTGATGGATAGAGATTTGGGATTGTTAATCGTGTTTAGATGTAGTTTAGGTTATGGTTTTCTGAAGCCAGTGATGTAAGGATAATATTTGCTACTCTTGATGGGGGTTATAACCCCCCTCTGATGATTATTTATCCACCAAGATCTCTGAGGCTCTTAACTTTATTTTGCTATTCAAGTTTTTATTGTTTTTTTTTTTAATGGTGATTGCTTTGAGATTATTGATTCCAAAAAAAAAAAAAAAATTGATTTGCTTATGGCATAATAGTTCACTTTTATGATTTCTTTTAATGTTTCCATCAATGAGTATTCACAAGCCATATTGATCTTTTCAAAATCATTTCCATCTCAGCAACCTGCAACTTTCAAAGGTGATGGTGTTTGAGGAAGATTGAATATGCATGGGCCATTTTGGTCTTTTCTAAAATATCTCAATCTCAGAAACCTGCAACATATCCAATCCTCCTTAAACACCATCACAATTGAAGGTTTGATCACTCAAAGAGCACTGAAGTCACCAACCTTTTAAGGTTCAAAATGTTTTGTGAATACTTGTTGATGGTTCTTAATAAGGCATGATCAGCATTGATAGTAGTGGTCTTGGTTAAAGAGAAATGTCCGGTTTTATAGTTTTGGCTGTAGTGTTTTTGGATTTGTACGGTTCTTACTGTTAGTGGTCTAGTGTATCCCCTGTTATGTGTGTTTCCCTGATTTGATTAAAAGAAATTCCAAGATGATTTATTAGTTTGTGTACTGATATCCTGATAATTTTTATTGTCGATGCAGACTAAGCGTACTAAGAAGGCCGGAATCGTTGGAAAATATGGTAAGCTGTTGATATTGCTTCTTGGCTCTCTTTAAATTAAAAAAGTCTTGTTTGAGTCTATGCTGTTTAGCTGAGCATAGAGCATTGAACCTTGGTGTTCCTGTGAAATAAGGGTCAACGTTTTTCTCAGAAATTGTATTGATACGTTAAATTCTATTATCGAGTTTTCTTTAAATCTAGTATAAATATTATTGTTCTGTAGTTGAACTCTTCAGACTGGTAATGCTTATAATAGGCTTTCTCTAGGAATATATTCAATTTTACCTTATTACAATCTTTACGTATGCAGAAGTACAGTATGCTTTGGTATTTCCTTTTGATCAACATGAGTTTGTTTATTTCAGGAACAAGATATGGTGCCAGTCTGCGAAAGCAGATCAAGAAGATGGAAATCAGTCAGCATTCCAAGTACTTTTGTGAATTCTGTGGAAAGGTTAGTTGTTTAATCTTTGGTACACAAGTTTCAGTTTATTTTTGTTATGTTTTGTTTTCCCTTCTTCAATGGAGTTAGTAATCAATTCCAATTCCGTTCCTTGTGCAGTATGCCGTGAAGAGGAAGGCCGTCGGAATTTGGGGATGCAAAGACTGTGGCAAAGTGAAAGCTGGTGGTGCCTACACATTGAAGTAAGACTTGCTCTCATGTTCACTTTCCATTCTATATCTGTATGCTACATACAATAGCAAAGCTAACCATCTAATTGTTGTTGTTCTGTATTGCAGCACCGCTAGTGCAGTCACTGTGAGAAGTACCATCCGAAGGTTGAGGGAGCAGACAGAAAGTTAGAGAGCTCATCAGTCTTTTGTCGTTAAAGCTTCTTTTTTGTTCTTGAAGAGTAGCTGTTTATCTATCTTTTTTGTTTTGATATTAGTAGCTTGACATGGTTATCCTACATTTCGCAATTTAGATGTTCATGGCATATATGGTTACTCTGATGAGATTTTGAAGACTTATGTCAGCTTTTCAGCACATATTTGTCTCTTGTGCATGCATGCTTTAAGATTTTCCTTTTCAACCTGTTATCTTCTTTGTAGTTTCAATTTAGCACATTTCCTTGCCTATGGTGTCTGAGCTTGGGAGGCAGTTGGGTCACTATTAGAGAGTTGTACGACTTGCCAGTCCAGATATTATTCAAAGCTTATTGGATGCTGATTTGAGTTTTAATTTCTGTAAACTAGTACTACCTTTGTTTATAGGAAAATGATACTTTCTGCATTCCATTTTGCCTAAAAGCCTAAAAAGGCCCGATTGAAAAAGTGAAAGTATCATTTTTCATAGAACGGAGGCGTTCTTACTTTTATGCATAAATGGGGTTATCTTTGATATAACATCATCGTAACAAGACAATCATTCATTTTATGCTGTCGGTACCGACATAAAAATAGCATATTGTCAATTCATTATAGTACCTCCTTTCTTACAAATCTTTGGTAGATACTCGAATACGAGAACAACCCCAAGAACTGACCCTTGGTAGACAACCAGGAAATTATAGCAACAAAACAATTAGTTCGTCATTGTTTCTCAGCCGAAATAACACCAAAAACTCACTCATAAATCATGCATCCCGATTCCAAAAACATAAGCACCACCACTCCTACCTTGAATTCATAATAGATTTAATAAGCTTACACTCAATACTTCACCATCAGAAGGAAAGAGAGTGAGGCGACATAGACGAGACGATGATGGTGGTGGCGCTGGTGCAGTACGGCGAGAAGGAAAGAGAGTCGTAAAGAAATGAATTTCTTCACACCCATCATATTATGCCAAGGGTAAATTTGGAATTTTACATATTGAATGATCTTGAACCGTCGATTAGAAATGTTTGTTGGACGGTTAGATGGGCTGATGGTGGGCCTTAACGGAAGTTTAGTTGGAGGGTGTATCTACATAATGGGTGTATTTTTATAACTATTAATCCCATAGGGTGTATTTTATGAAGTGAAAACTACTGCGAGACCCATTCTCCCTGATGTTTCTACTGTGAAACCCACGCTCCCAAAACTACAGGCGCGCACCCAAATTCTGGAAGAAAATTATTCTCAAACCCAAAATATATAAAAATCATGTTTTCCCGAGATTTCCAATTCAATAAAACTATTTCTCCTCCTTCTAAAACCCTAAAAACATCGAGATTTCTGAGAAACCCTCGGCAAAAATGGCGACTTTGAGTAGAATGATGAATAAAGTCGCATCTTCAGTAACCCCGCTAGCAACCAGAACTCCTTGTAGAAACTACACCTCTGCCATCTTCACTACCAGCACCGCCATTAAAACTGTCACCGGCAATAGTAATCTATTTAGAACAACTTCAATTCCAACTCATCGTCAGTTCTCTGCTCTAGCTAAGTTTGTTTTATGAATTTATGTAATGGGTTTGTGTTAGTTTTGCAATTAGTTACTTTAATTGTGATTTCATAGTAAGAGATTAATTTGGTTGCCCTTGTCTTCATCAATTGAACAAGATTATTGTATGTATGTGTGTTCTCAATAGGTTGGTGAGGCACCAAGTGATTTTCCATTCAAGATTGTGAATAATGATGGAGCTGAAACTATTACACTGACTAGGAACTATCAAGGTGAGGAGATCAAAGTCACAGTGTTCAAGCCTGATCTCTCTGGTGATTATGAAGAGGGTGATGAGGAAGACCAAGACGACCAGGAAGCAAATCAAGGTGGTGAGGAGGTGGAAGAAGAAGCTGGTTCTCAGCCTGTTGATATGGTTGTAACTGTTACGAAAAAAAATTGGTCCAACTTTGGAATTCGATGTTATGGTTGAGGCAGATGAAATTACAATCAACAATTTGGCTGTCAAGAATCCAAATGTTTCGGATGAGGATATTGCTTACGAAGGACCTGAGTTCTCGTAAGTTTAATTCATTTTAAGTTTTGGTTATTATATTTCTTGCTATTGGTTTTTGGAGTTATCTATTGATGTTGGTCTTTTGTTGCGTTTTGTTTTGAAGGAGTTTGGATGCGGAACTGCAGGAAGCTTTCCACACATATTTGGAAGTCAGAGGGATTAAACCAAATGCCAATTTCTTACATGACTACATGGTTAAGAAAGAGCATAAGGAATACACTGCGTGGTTGAAGAACTTGAAGAATTTCATTGCCAACTAGATGTTGCTCGAGTTCAAGAGCTTTTGAAGGTTAAATACTCTTGCGCAGGGTTAGGAAAACAGATTGTGTGTTCACAAATGAATGTTTTTTCTGGTGTTGGACGATGTTTACTAGAAATTGAGAGACAAATACTGGGGTCCGTTGCTGGTGTTGGTATGTTTAGTGTCTGCAGATCATGGTTAAATACAGGCTCGAGCTGTGCAGGTTGTGGTGATGTGCAATAGCCGATAGAAGGTGCACTTAGCCGCGTTGCATAATCCGTCAGGAGATTTGGTTAGTGCTGTGGAAGATTTGGTCAAGGCTAAACAACAAGAACATAACCAGCTGCTTGACCGCACCGTTTCCTTGCTAGTTTGTTGTGCGTTTGTGGGATGAGTACAAGGGTTGTTTGCAACGGATGTGGCGTTAATTAGAAACCAGTAGGGTGAGCTAACTTGGGTACCAATTTGTTTCAGCATCGGATAGAGTTTGTTATGACTGCATAACATGTCAAGATCAGATTTGGTTTTTAGTCTGTTGGGTGTTGTTTTAAGTTGTTATGCAGCTATGAAAATGGATGCATAACCTGTTATGCATCTACAAAATTTGTTGCATATCTTGTTATGCAGTCCAGAAAACGGTTGCATAACACGTTATGCATCAACTTTTTCATCACTAATGAAACCAACAAAAACAAAGACTGCACAACTTGTCATGCACCTACAATAATATCTGCATAACATGTTATGCAGTCGTGAAAATTGATGCATAACATGTTATGCATCCGAAAATATGGCTGCATAATGCATTATGCATCGAGAAATTTGTTGCAAAATCTTTTATGCATCGAGAAAATAGATGCATAACCTGTTATGCATCCGAAAATATGTTTGCATAATGCATTATGCATCAATTTTTTATGTACGCACTAAAATCAACCAAAACAATGGATACATAACTTGTTATAGATGCATAACTTGTTATGCAGTCGATAAAATGGTTGCATAATTCGTTATGCGTCTGCAGAATGTGTTATGGATCTTTTTTGGTGGCTGCATAATGGTTATGTAGTCAGTTTTCGAAATTTTGCCTAAAATGATGATCACCTCCGATTTTTTCGTGAAAAACAAAAATTTAATATTGTTGTTTGTACTCGTTGCGTAGCTCTCTTAAAAAGATTTCCAACGATATAAAATTTGTAAAATTCCAAGGCGCGTATTTTTAGATATGTTATATCCAAGTTCCGTTGCCAATTATACCCCTGAAAAATTAGGCTGCATAACGAGTTATGCCTGAAAAATTAGTATGCATAACGAGTTATGTATTAATTCTTAATAAATTTGGATAATTTTGGGTGTCAGAGAAAAATTATTATGGGTGTCACGGTACACAAAATTAATTGTGGGCCTGAGAATGAGAATATTTTTTTTTGGTCTCCCTCTAATTTCTCCTTTTATGAATTGTCCCTTGATATAACACCAGTAGTAGAGCTGGCAAACAAGCCGAAACCCGCGGGTTAACCCGTGCCCGGACCGTGAAAACCCGAACCCGGACTGGCTGGTTTCTAAACAAGCCGGGTTAGGGTTGGAGAAATGGTGACCCGTCGAGAAACGGGTTAACCCGGCCCGGACCGTGAAACCACGGTTTAACCCGTGAACCCGCACTTCATACGTGTCGCCTCTCCTTCACTGGATTAATCGACCGAGAGGATAAACTCTCATTTATATTTTCTTCTTCTTCTCGTTTCTTTCTTCTTCTCTTCTTTCTGTTTTTCACCTCTGGTGAATTCTTGTGAGGGCTCTGAGGTGGTGAGGTTGGGATAATTAGACAAGAGTCATGGGTTGTTGCTGGAGGTGTTGTTGTTCTTGGCTGAACAAGGAGAGAAGAGGAAATATTAAATCAGTGAAGATATGAATTAGAGTTTATAGAGTTGGATGATGTTATGAAGATTTAGAAGATAAATTATGAAGTTATTGTTGTTGAAGATTCATGAGTAGTTTTTTAATTTAAGCTTTGAAGTTGATTCAGTGACGAATCATTGAAGAATCAATAGTTAGGGTTTTCTGTAATTGATCGAGAATTCAATTAAAGGTGAATAAGAAGAAGTTAGAAGATGAGTTTGTTTTTGATTGGTATTTGATGTAAATGGTGGAGTTATCCTGAAAAATTGATTAAGAAATTGCAGATTTAGGGTTCCTCATGTTCTTCCCCAATTTATAAATTAGAGTTTCTGAGGGTTGCTGATTATGAGACTCAGATCGAGACAGAAGAAGGGTAGAGTTGGTTTTGGTAGATGGTGGTGATCTTGAGATGAATTCTGAGTCAGGTCAGAGTAAGAAGAATCTAACTCAATTGCTTGAGTTGGATTGGTTTGAGGTAATTATTCTTCTCAATCGAATTAGTAAAGTTATTTATGTATGTTGTCGAGACTATGTGGTTGTTGATGAACCAGGATTTGAGATGAGTATTTAAGATATTGTATATATGTTGAACTGATACTTGGATGTGCATGTTGTTAGGTTGAACTGCAGTTATTAGCGCAGAACTGAAGTGAGTTAGTATTAGTAATATGCCTGGTGTGATCGAATTACTAGTAGTATTGTTGAATGAGGTATGCCTTTGTTTGTTGATAATTCTAATTGAAGTATATATGGTCCTGTGGATGTAATTGCAGTTGTTGATGATAATTCTAATTGAAGTATATATTGTTGAATGAGGTATGCCTTAGTAACTCATATTTTTGCAATTTTAGTAAATCATTAGATTGATTGATTGTTTTATGCATTATTGCACAGTTTCTGTTTTACTCATTGGTTAGACGGACCATTAACAGAAGTAAATGTAAGACAATATGGATTGGTGGTGGCCAGACAAAGAAATTGATGTTCTTGTTTATCCTCAAGGAAGACGGTAAACCCTCAAATCCAAATTATGTTTGCTTATCTGATTTCTCTTTCTGAAAACATAGTGAATTAGCCACCGATTCTGCAATCTTTGATTATTGATCATCTTAGCATCTAAGCACGAGAAGAGACTGAAAAGGTACGAGTTTGATGAACTTTATTGACATCATTAGTTTACGAAGAATTATAAATAAAAGACGTAACTATAAAATTCCTCACAATTTTATGAGATGGTTAATTGGCATTCTTCATTTGTTTGGTTTATTAATAGTTTCTTATGCATTGAGATTGAGTTGAAATTCTTTACATACTTCTGCAGGCCAAAGAAGGTGATGGATCCACAACACTTTCAATGGTCAGTAGATCATCCTTCCCGTTTTCATTCCTTTTTTATTTAATTTTTTCCGCCTTAATTATGACCTACGAAAAATTGCAAAAATATGAGTTACTGGTGTGATCGAATTACTAGTAGTATTGTTGAATGAGGTATGCCTTTGTTTGTTGATAATTCTAATTGAAGTATATATGGTCCTGTGGATGTAATTGCAGTTGTTGATGATAATTCTAATTGAAGTATATATTCTAATTGAAATTGATTTTCATCTCTGTTTTTATTTCTTTAAAGAGTGGAAGATGATTTGGTTAAATGGGATTGTTCTTGTTTGGAAAAAGGAGAGAAATAGAGAGCTATTGATGGCAGTAAGAGTTGGTGACTAAAATGGCAAGGTTCGTGCTTGGAGGGTGGTTGAAAAATTGTCTCAACAAAATCCCTTGTGATTTGAAGGAGCTAATGCACAGATTCTTCTGCAACATTTTTGTAGTATGTTTTAACTGGCAGTACTCAGTTCTAGCCATCACGGGGGTTGAACATCTAAAATGGTATTGCACCCTGAATTTTATTATCTAGTTTTGTAACTAAATGGTGTCATTTCTTGTAAAGTTATCTACTAATTCTAAAAGGGGTTGGTGACTGATTCTTTTATGTTTCCCGACTAACTATTTTTTTTTATTTTGTATATAAGTTGGCTCAACTGAGGGAAGAGTTGGTGTCCATCATTTGGATTTGGATGATTCTCAGCAAGAGAAAAACTTCACCTTCAAATGTATAGAATTCTTGCTGCGATTGAAGAAACGATGGGTTGAGCTGAAAATGGACTGATTAGATGTATGTTAGGTGTTATAGGGAAGGATTTGGAAGGATTTGTGTTTGCTTATTGTAATACTTGTGTTTGATCTTTGTAATTTGTCCTAAATTAACTTAATTAAAATTTGATTTGATTTTTAATCTAACAAGCCGGGTAACCCGTGAACCCGCAAGCTTTACCCGTTACGGGCACGGGTTGAAGAAATGACTACCCGTGAAGAATATCAACCCGCGGGTTTTGGCCCGTATTAACCCGAACCCGTGTAACCCGTAACAAGCCAGCCCCGGCCCGCCCGTTTGCCAGCTCTAACCAGTAGTGACAACGTCCCGAAAAATCTAATAAATCTGCACGTCCAAGTATGTTTAGTAATTAATTCGTGAGTAACATTTACGTTTTGAAAATCAAAAACCACAATTTGCTCCAACATCTTGTCTATTTCCCGATTTTTCTAATTAGCTGCGTGAAACCCGAGTGAGTACAAGAAAATAAAACATATCCTCCATGAAGGATCAGGAAGATTACGAGGCAGTTAGCAAATGAAGTTCGTGTGACTGTGCATACCAGAATAATATAACCTTTTTGATCCCGTATTGCCATTGGGTTTAAGGTATGTTCGGACGGGGTTTTAATCCGCCCTGGTGGTGAGCATGCCACCTCAAACGACCATGAGTGTTGCGGCTATCATAACCCGTCGGCGTGGCCTGACCGCCTCAGCGTCCTTGGTGGGACCAAGGAGAACACTCTTCGGCTCAACCTGTCGATTGATTAGATCCGCTTTCCCGTCTCGTTACTTCGCATATCATGAGGTCCGTCTATTAGCAATAATTCGTCTCGTGTTTTAGACCAATTGCAATTGTTAGGTCTATTCCACTTCCCCGATGACGCCCCTACCAAATACATCCCGCCTAACGGATGATGTCCAATCCGGAATAGTGGGCCCGGGCATGGCCAGCGGGCGACTGTTCGAGTCGGACCGTCCATCATCAGTTGTCGGCTAGTCGTTTTCATTATCGGGGACAAGCTGATCCGCCAACAAGGGATTGAATGCCCTTGCTTGCAAAATCTATCCCCATGTGGTGGACTGGCACGTGTGCGACCAGTGCAAACGTGGTACAGTCCGCCGATTCCTGCCAGGAGGTCGGCTTGGCGAGCATGTGAATCCTTGGCCCATCACAGGCATATTGTCGACAGAAATATTGGGTCATTTGCCAATGCGGGGTTTTGGAACCAACACTCTGGGTGTAGAATGCGTGTAATTTTGGTGTCGTTTATCCAAAGGTTTCTGGTTGCGTCCCTATCTAATCAACAATCAGACAATTTGATATTTTTATTTGATTTTTTGCCTGTGTGCAATCAATTTATTCTTTTTTTTTTTCTTTTTTATCAAGTCAAAAAATAATTACAAGATTGTTTACGGGAAAGAGGTCACGGCAATCCAAAAACCTACATACTATTTAAATCAAAAAATAAGATACATTTAGAAGTTCAATTGGATTAATGAACACGCCCAACATACTCCATTGCCAAGATCACGTACGACCTCTCTTAGCCATATTGTCGGCAACAAAATTACACTCTCTATAAGAATGCTCCAAAGTAATAACATCATAAATCAATCAATTTTTCCCTAAAAAACAATATAGATGTTTTTTTCACCCACAAATTATTGATTTTGGTTTTTTAAACCAATTTTGTGTATAATCACAAGTCATGGTGTTAGGATCAAAGGTGGAACCGATTAGAAGCAGAAAATTACGAAAAATATTACACTAATTTTGTCTCGTGGAATCCTTGGGCGTTTCGAACACCACACACCAGCAGCTTTGCTTCACTGAAAGCACTAGGAGAAAACAATGTCAAGGATATCTGACAGCAGCATCATATGAACAGAAGGCTCGCTATGTTGGAACTTGAGAAGTAGTATTAGGTACAAATTAGATGTCAAATTGTCCGTTTTTTCATTTTTCTAATCTTTAATTTAACGGAAAATGGGTCATTTGTCCAATTTTCTAATCTTTAATTTTCTAATCTTTAATCTTTAATCTTTTTAACCAATTTTGGGTTAATTTAAAGGATAACCGGACACGTTTGTCACATATATCATTGGATTCAAAAGCCAGAAACTAAGAGACTACTTGCAGCTGGTTGCATATCTATCTACAACAATATTATGGACACTTTTTTAGTTTTTCTGGAAACGGCCCCGACGGGGACTCGAACTTTTAATCTCAAGCACTTCACGAATAACTGGTTACTTACTGGGAAAATGTGAATCTGGTAACTAAATTGTATTAGAGTTAGCTCTTATTTCCGCCGCAGTAAGATCATTGACGTGTATAATGGACTAGCCAGAACTATACATGGTCGTACGAGACCATTTTAGTACTGGATCCATTAATACTTGATTATGATTAGTTTCTTGATGATAATTAATGATCAAGCTTCATTAACGCGTCATTCAATAATTATGATCAAGCTTCATTAACGCGTTATTTCAGGTCTAACGCGTACCAAGTATACTTAAAGATGGATGCATGATTTTTTATTATAACTATCACTTACGAAGTATAATTAATGTCATGGCTCTACTTAATATTCTCAGCATCTTGGTTTTTTAATTATAGAGAGTGGACTTCAAATTTCATATTATTATTAGGAATTGCCATTAGGTACATGCTCCTTCCCTCCGTTTCTCGTTCCAAAATACTATGGGTGTTCATGTCTTTCGGGAAAACCATCGACAACACCCTTGGATTTTATCTTGGAACTTTTTAAACATTGTAATAGCAAATGATGTTAACAGACTTTTTTCATGGACGTGGATGAAAAGAATTTAGTCATTTTTTTCTTAATCCGCATGAAAACTCCAAACCACCGTCTAAAGTGGAGAAGAGGGAATAGTAGATGACCTCTTCCTCGGTGGGGCCTTACAAAAGATTCGCATAGAATTCGATCTAGCCGAGTTTAACTAAAATCCTTTTGTTTCACGGCATTTATCATACCATAGGGGATATAATTGTTCCATGTTTCCGGAAAATAACATATTTTGAGCATCATTGGACTGAACTCATGACCAATTCTAAAATTCTCTTTGTTTTTCAAAAGAAACTATGTTTTGTATAAAATTGATTCTCTTCAAAGTCACATGATTGTGAGCTTCAATCAGATAATTGGGAAATTGTAAAGTTGTAATCATATTTTGCAAAAAAAAAAAAATGAAGTTGTGAAATTCATGCGTAACTTCCATACCAAGGTTAGTATAGTTGATAATATCAACCCAAATGTTAATTAACTACACGACCTTGGTTGTGAACTATGAATTTGATAAGATTGAAACCATTTAAATCAAAAGCCACAGTGCTGACACCTAAAGTTGTGAACCTAATACCTATTGTTGGCCAAGGAGAGGAAATATAAAGAACGAGAGTTGTTGAAACTAACATATTGGAAGATCAATCGGTCAAAATAACTATGAGCGACTACAATGTTATAAGTTTCTTCCTCTTGACCAAAGCTGTAACCTGCATTAGCAGATTCATTTTCTGTGGTTTCCCTGATCAAACTAGAAGTTACCAAGGATCCATGCATAGCACTAAATAAGGACGCCCAATACACCAGCTATGCCTAACATGTGAAATGGGTGCATATGGATGTTGTCCTCAGCCTGTACTACAATCATGAAGTTGAAAGTAGGGATTCCTAGAGGCACACAATCAGAAAAGATTTCTTGACCATTTGGGTTGGTCAAGAAAACTATGGAATTAGCTGGTGCAAGTAATCTAACTGCACCATTTCACTCACTAGAGAAATCAAACTCTTGAAATCCATTAAAAGTTTCATCAAATTGGAGTTTGGATAGTTGGAAAACTAAAAAAGCATTACAAATCCCAGCTTATAATGATAAACAAGAACTTGAAGATGTATTAAAACAACTTGAGAGATTCCCACCATTAGTATTTGCAGGTGAAGCAAGGAAATTAGAAGATAGATTAGCTGATGCTGGTGTTGGTAAAGCTTTCTTACTTCAAGGTGGTGAATGTACATTCAGGGTTTTGTTACGGATGGGTGTTGTCTTGACATTTGGTGCCCATTATCAAGGTTTGATTTTAAATTAACATTTCTTGAATTTGATGAAGTTTGAGCTGTTCAATGCAAAGATAATTCTTGGGTTTATGGCGGCGCCGGACTTACTGAGGATTACCACTGAATTTTATACGTCAACGAAACAATGTAAATGATAATTGATTTCTCCGGCACTTCCCAGCCACTGCCACTTCAAAGTACTGGAAGCGATAATTAATTTCTCCGGCACTTCTCCAGCTGCTACCACTTCCGAGTACGGTGATATTATATTAACCCCTGCATATATAGTGTCCAGAGTAGAAGATTCTAATATCCTTTTATTTCTTCCTTCTGTTTTTCTTTTTCGTATATTCTTGTTGAGCATGAAATGATTCTTGCTGTTGGTCTTCCACTCTTCAAAAAAATTGATATCGCCCGCATATGTTTTATCTCCAGATGTCAGCGCACAAGATAAACCTGCAGGTCAAAGCGAAGCAATGAAAAAGATAGCAGCTGCTCTCGCCGGTGGTAAAAAATCATTGAAATTAGTATATATTAAAGGCAGACCATTTGTATTCCCTATATGTTGCTTCTGTTATCTGCCTATTCTTCTGCAACCGTACGAGCCGTCGACTGCATTTTCTTTTTCCTGTCAATAAATGTTGTTACTGGGGGCGGTAAACATAGTGTGTCTCAACTTATTTTTTTAATTAATTAATCGGAAAATGGGTCATTTGTCCAAATATTTTTAAAACATGGTTCAAATGGACGAGTAAAAAATTAGTATGGGTGAAATGAACACCAAAAAAATAGCAAAGATGAAACTGGATACATCCTGACTTAAACTTAAAAAATTGGAAGGATGAAACTGGATGTATCCTGATGTAAATTGAAAATAAGAAAAAGTATTTGAAAATGGGTAGGATGAAACTGTTTACATCCTGACTATTTTTACATTTTTATCCATTTAAACCGTACCAAAAATCTAAATGTCCTTTTTCATCCGGGAATTGTTGATTTTGGTCTTTTTAACCAATTTTGTGTTAATTAATTAATTAATTCGGAAAACATGTCATTTGTCCAAATATTTTTAAATCACGGTTCAAATGGATGAATAAAAAATAGTTTGGGTGAAATGGCCAAAAAAAATAAATAGCAAGGATGAAACTGGATTCATCCTAGGATATATTTAAAAAATAGCAAGGATGAAACTGAATACATCTTGTGTAAATTAAAAATAAGAAAAAATATTTGAAAATGGGCACGATGAAACTCGTTACATCCTGCCTATTTTTACATTTTTTTCCATTTAAACAGTATCAAAATCTAACTGTCCATTTCATCCAGGAATTGTTGATTTTGGTCTTTTTAACCAATTTTGTGTAATTAATTTGTGTGGCATTATCATTTGATTTATTCCAACTTATTGGACGTGTGAATAAATATTATGAACTGGTATCATATCAAGGTTAGAACGTACCAAATTGTGTTACTTTTTGTTTTTCGAAGCAAAAAAAATTGTGTTATTGTTATCCAAGTTTGAGTATCTCGTAATTATTTATAGGATTTATGAGAAGCTATCTCATGATTATTTAGAATTTGTCCAATGATTCAAAATCTTCCATGCTAAAGTTTATTCGCTTGGATTTATTACAATTTACCTCCTTGTGATCTCCAACTGTGACTCAAAATCTACTATGGTAAGTTTCCAGCGACGAGGAGCAATTTACCTTGGTAATCGGATAATTTTAGGAAAACATCCCAAGTTACTCCTAGCGATGAGAAGCAATATGATCAATCGGACCTGGGCGGGATGATGCTTGACCCAAAGTGATCTAGACTAAGTACACTGTACATGTGTTAGGCATTTCGATGCGAGACTCGATACATACTTAGTTACCTCAATCGGGACATGACATTGAGCCCGACGAGCTTCGTTTTTCGACGGACTTTAAACATTATTAACAAGTATTTTGAAATGATAAATATTGCAGGAGCGTGAACAAGCATAAATAATAAACCACCATATGTGAAAATAAAAACGATAATTGTCAAGGTACAATCCCCGCGGCGAGGGGACGATTACGGGGACGTAGCATCAAGAAAAATTGTTTAAAAACCCGAAAGGAGAAAATGTACTTGCCAGGTCGTGGCTATACTTGAGACCAAATATCGGCAAAGATATCACGAACCAGGTCGTGTCTATACTTGAGACCAATCCCATTTGAGCAATGAAGCATGGTCACCAAATCGTGTGCGGTAATCTGATATATTTGAGGGTCAGACCACTTTGGGACACATATGACAAGCAAAAGGTAATTTAAAGTATGGTTATATTTGGAGTCGTATCATGATAATATATTTACGTTATATGCTACCGAAATGTGTAATTTCATTTTTACCATTGTTTTCTATGTCCCGGCAGAAGAAGGACGAAAATATAGAAATAACTTAATTTACAATATAATTACGTTATACCCTTGAAACAATTATATTTTTTTATAGAGCCAAGTGTTTATTTTGGTTATTTCTGCTTCTGGTTGACAAACACCCTTCTGTTCCACGTTCAAAGTATTCACAGAATGCCGTGGATCCTATTGGCTTTGAGCCCATTACAAAACCCAGATTTTTTACCATAGAATTACCCTGATTCCCCGCTCTAAACACCGGAGTCCTCATGGTAAAAAGAAATGAATCTCCCAGAATATTCGGCGGTTAAAAACAAAACCCAAAAAGAATCTCGTTTTTCAATTTCGTCTCATTTGATTCATTCTTATCTACAAAAATACCACAGAATCAAAAATTTCCACAAACCATAGAGAAATCTCACCAAAAAAAAATCCCAGATTTCACCAAAAATCATCAGTCATGGCGTTAGCAGGTGCAAGTAATCTAACTGCACCATTCCCAATCCCAAAATCCCCATTCAAAAAGCTTCAGAACAAACCCAGAATCTTTGCTATTCACTCCCTAGAGAAATCAAACTCATCATCATCAAATCCATTAAAAGTTTCATCAAATTGGAGTTTAGATAGTTGGAAAACTAAAAAGGCATTACAAATCCCAGCTTATAATGATAAACAAGAACTTAAAGATGTATTAAAACAACTTGAAAGATTCCCACCATTAGTGTTTGCAGGTGAAGCAAGGAAATTAGAAGAAAGATTAGCTGATGCTGCTGTTGGTAAAGCTTTCTTACTTCAAGGTGGTGATTGTGCTGAGAGTTTCAAAGAATTTGGTGCTAATAATATTAGGGATACATTTAGGGTTTTGTTGCAGATGGGTGTTGTCTTGACATTTGGTGCTCAAATGCCTATTATCAAGGTTTGTTTGATTTTTATACCAATTTTGTTCTTCAGTTTCACATTTTCTTAATGCATATTGTCTCAATTTAGTCATTGTGGTTGTCCTGCAGTGTGGGGTTTTATGGGGAAAAATTGGGGTGTTACATTTTTATATTTTAGATTGAATTTGTGTGATGTGTTGATGTATTGATAAAGAATTTGTGTTTTTTAATGCGATTTAGTCGGCGCAGTTGTCCTGCAATGTGTGGGTTTTCATGGGCAACAACTGGGGTGTTATATTTTGAATTGAATTTGTGTGATTTGCTGATGTGTTGATGAAGAATTTGTGTATATTTTGCTGTTTTTTAAGGTGGGAAGGATGGCGGGGCAATTTGCGAAACCAAGGTCTGATCCATTTGAGACAAAAGATGGGGTGACACTGCCTAGTTATCAAGGAGATAACATCAATAGTGATGCATTTGATGAGAAATCTCGCAGACCAGATCCTCAGAGGCTTTTGACAGCTTATGCACAGTCTGCGTCCACATTGAATCTTCTTAGAGCTTTTGCTGTTGGAGGATATGCAGCTATTCAGAGAGTTACAAAGTGGAATTTGGATTTTGTTGAGAACAGTGAGCAGGGTGATAAGTATAAGGAGCTTGCGCAGAGAGTGGATGAAGCTCTTGGGTTTATGGCGGCAGCTGGACTTACTGTGGATCATCCCATAATGACTACTACTGAATTTTATACGTCTCATGAATGTCTTCACCTTCCTTATGAGCAATCGCTGACAAGAGAAGATTCTACTATGGATGGTGGTCTCTTTTATGATTGTTCTGCTCACATGCTTTGGGTTGGCGAGAGGACTCGTCAGTTGGAGGGTGCACATGTTGAATTTCTCCGTGGTGTGGCCAATCCCCTTGGCATAAAGGTCTGTGCTCTTGCATTCAAAGCTAGTGTGTTTAAAATGAACGTTAATTTAGTTTCTCTGTTTCATTTTACCTTGGTATTCCTAAGAGAGTCTTTGCAGAGCTGAGTTAGCTAGTCTTGCAACCTTACATAGTAGTCTGTGTTGTTTCGTGCTTGTGTAGGTAAGTGACAAGATGGATCCAGCAGAGCTCGTGAAATTGTGTGAAATTCTTAACCCTCACAATAGACCTGGAAGGCTGACCATCATCGTCAGAATGGGAGCTGACAAAATGCGAGTGAAGCTCCCACATTTGATTAGAGCTGTACGCCAAGCTGGGTTAATTGTCACATGGGTGAGTGACCCCATGCATGGAAACACCATCAAAGCTCCATGTGGCCTCAAGACCCGCTCATTTGATGCCATCAGAGTAAGTAAAAAACTCTGCAATAGTACTTTCCATGGTGAATCGGTATCCTAGGAAGTAAATCTTCTGACACACCTTCCATTTAAACAATTTCAGGCGGAACTGAGGGCATTTTTTGACGTTCATGATCAAGAAGGAAGTTACCCAGGAGGAGTTCATTTGGAGATGACAGGACAGAATGTCACAGAGTGCGTCGGAGGGTCAAAGAATGTGACTTTCGATGACTTAGAATCAAGATACCACACTCACTGTGATCCAAGGCTGAATGCTTCACAATCTCTAGAGCTTGCTTTTGCTATTTCAGAGAGACTAAGAAAGAAAAGACTTAGAAGATCAGCAAACCAAACCGTTCTCCAAAGTCAGAACTAAGGAGCGTTCTGATTATTCTGCCTGCTTATAGAGAAATCTTCACATCTAATCCAATAATCTTTTTTTTCTTCGATCCATACAACGTGGGCAAGTTTTCTTGACAGATGCTTGATCTTTTTCTCACTGAATCGCTCGTTTGTAATTGTAGGAACAAGAAGAATCTGTGATGTTATCTTTTTTCGCACTGTTGACGGCCAATTTGCCTGAATAAATCTTTATTATAATATATCAGAAAGCTTGTTTCAGCAGAAACTTCATCTTTAAGGTATCACCATGTTACTAGTATCTCATGAATTCCTTCAAATCAGCTCCAAGTTACTTAAACCAGATCTTTTGCTGACTTCAGCGTCGACGCATAACTTGATAAAGGTATGATATACTTGAGACATTGACATTTCTTTCTTGCAGTGTATTCTAATTCTTCCTCATCAAACTTCTGTTATCAAGCAATTTCTCACCGATTTCTGCAAAAATCCTCTCAACTTCTCTAAGTTAACGGCTGCAAGTACATTCTTCTTGAAATCATATTCTCAGAAATGAATTATACGTTATTCTTGCTTGCATAGCCTGCGCTTCAAGTCCGAAACCATAAAAATGCACTGGCCTTTCATTTCTATAAAAGGCGTACTCCATCAGCCAAATATCTTATCTCTTTATCACCTCAGCTCTCTCCATTTCTCTTAGCCATGGCAGAAATCATTCATAACAGCAACTATATTCTTCTTTCAGCGACAATTTTCTTCACAATCTTCTTTCTAGCACTACTGACCAATGCAAATGCAATGATTCATAACGTTGCAAGTTTTGGCGCAAAGGCTGACGGAAACACTGATGCAAGTCCAGCGTTTTTAAAAGCATGGATTGCTGCTTGCAGTTCTTCCAAACCATCTATGATATATGTCCCTCTTAAGAAGTATCTTATCGGTCCAACCGAATTCTTAGGACCATGTAAAAATTCCAATATTACTTTTCGAATTGATGGGATGCTCATTGCTCCAGATTATAAGAAGATGAAGTTCTCTGCTCAGCACTGGATAACTTTTAATTATGTGAACGGAATGTCTATTATTGGAGGATTTCTTGATGGCCGCGGCTCTAGCTTATATGCGTGTAAGCTTGCGAAAAAAGATTGCCCAGCAGGCTCAACGGTGAGTACATCCTGAACCATGAAGTTTATAACTCTTTGTATTGTTTTTATGTGCAGTCGCTTTCCATCTACAATTCACATAACATAAGAGTTCAAAATCTGAAGTCCCTTAACGCAAAGCTGTACCATGTGGTTGTTTATGGATGCAAGGATGTGGTTTTAGAAGGTGTTCAGATCCGAGCTCCAGATGAAAGCCTCAATACGGATGGTATACACATACAAAAAGCATCCAACGTCCGTGTCTACGACTGCGGTATAAAGACTGGCGATGATTGTATCTCCATTGGTGCTGGCACTAGAGACTTATTGATTCAGCGTGTTGCTTGTGGACCTGGACATGGTATAAGGTAAGGCTTTAGATAGACAGCTTTTCTTAAGCATATGGACTCAAACCAGACTGCAACTAACTTGTGTTATTGTTACAGCATTGGGAGTTTGAGACATCAACTCGAGGAAGAAGGCGTGCAGAATGTGACAGTGAGAAGCGTAGTTTTCACTGGAACACAAAGCGGGATGAGGATCAAATTCTGGGCAAGACCCAGTAAAGGATTTGTCAAAGGAGTTGTATTCAAGAATGCTGTGATGAACAACGTTCTATTTCCAATTGTCATCGATCAAAATTATTGTCCTGGTATCGAAGGTTGTCCTACCTCGGTACGTAGATCACTAAACCTTAAAAACAATTAAGCTTGTGTTTTTCATTGTTTGACAGGTTCTGATAATTGTTTCTGCAGAACTCAGGGATACAAATTAGTCAAGTTACCTACTCGAATATTAAAGGAACATCAGCAACTGAAGTTGCTATGAAATTCGATTGCAGTAAATCACACCCATGCAAAGATATCCATGTTGAAGACATCAAACTTGTTTATCGACAAGAACATCAAGAAAAAGAAGGGAAACCACAACAACCAGCTACATCCTTCTGTCGAAACGTTCATGGCATAACTCGTGGTTCAGTCTTTCCACCAAGTTGTGTATAATGAAGTAGAATGTACTTAGCAATGTCAAAGTTCATAAAGATTTGTGAACATTTCATTTGTCTGTAAATATAAGCTGCATTTGAAGTTATTGAACATCTTTGGTTTCATTATACAACAGGTGACATTTATACAAGATAAACGAAATCGGAAACTAAAAACATTTTTGATATCTCAAACCCAAAGGGAAATCAGGAATGATCATGCATTTGAACTACTTAATGCTTCAAAAGAGCAATAAGAGATGCAACGAGTGAAGAGCATAAGAAAGCGCTAGAGATCGGTAAACCAATCGATGCTGCTCCTTTGTCAGGTGATGGTGCGGGAGCTGAAACATCTTGAGCAGAAGCAGCCACAAACATGGCAGCAGCACCGCAGAACATTATCAGTGTTGTTTTGGTGCTTATTGAAGCCATCAATACGAAAAATCGAGTAAGACTTTGAGAAGACGAGCAGAGATAGTGAAAGAGCAAGCAAATGAAGAAGATAAAGAATGCAGATTTTGGCTCCTTATTATAGAGATTAGAAAAAGGAGCTTGGCTTTGTGGGTTCCATTATAACATGGGCAGCATAAAAGTGGAGTCGACAGCAAGAACATGCAGCATATGATGCTGTGACCAGCTCAATCTCTCCGTAAAGGCAGCTTAGAGTTGAACCGAAAATTCACTTTAAGAGCTGCATTATTATGAGGATAAGGATATGAATTTTGTCTGATAAAATTTCACATGGTTAGGTTGTCAGGTACCTTTTTTGGTTGTACCTTAAATTGCCAGAGTTTTTGGCCTCAGACTTGTTGCACAGCCAACCTGCCTTCTTTTTAGGCAGCTATAAGGATACAGCAGATGGAGATGACTATGCCTGTTAAGTTTTCGGTGGGAATGAAGTCTACAACCTCATAAAGCTTCTTACTGCACTTGAAAATTACAGTCAGACATTTTGAGCATCTATACCGTATATGAAGGAGCTAGAAAATTTTCAATTGAAATTCGGTTTTAACAAGAGTAATGTGCATTTTCTATCATTGCAGTCACAGCACCTAAAGAACGTACAGCTAAATTTAAACCTGCCATTTCCACAGACGCACATTCTTTTTGCACAGGAAAAATCAGTTGGCGACCAATTTACACATGAATAGCCTGACTTTTGTAATAATCATATAGCCAAAGTTGCTCGCAAGCACACAGTGGTAGGCCTACACTGGGTTTCTATTCACATCCTTGTATAGTAGATATCGTGACCGAGTTTTCCCAAGTGCAGCATACCTGAGGGGGAAAACAGAAGTACAATTAGGTGTGAAAGTCGAGGATACTCCTACCAACGGACGGATATGTAACACACTTACCACTGTGGTACAAATGGTGCCATCCAAATTGCATCACCGGATTGAACTGGATACCTGTATCAAGACACGGAGAGATTAGTACAGATTTTTCTGCGGTGTTGAATAAATCTGACGATTTCCCCTGATATTTTTCCTAAGTGATGCATTGCTCCCTAAGTGATGAAATCTTACCAGTTGTCTCCCAAGCGATAGATTCCTTGACCCTCTAAAAGCAATAAACCATGCTGGTTATAATGGACTTCCTGCAATCACAGATAAGTAAACCATATTACAGATCTACCTTTCAGAGTTTTTACGTTAACCTGGTGACACCATTATGTAAGTTCATATGCTGACACTTTCAAGAAAACAAGTGATATGAGCGTGCAAGAGGTAAAGGATTGACAAGGTGACTTTCAGCAAACTTCTTCAACCAAGTGAAAAAAGAAAAATTACCTTCACATTAAGAAACTCCCCAGGTTGAAAATCCATGATCTACATTTTTTACAAGACATGACGTTAGAATTGGCAATCAAAGAGAAAGAAGAAAATAACAGTACTTGATACTGGATTGTGACGGCCGAACATTCCAGAACAATATTGAATGACTCACATGGACATTAAAGTCATAAGCAGCTGACATAGGCAGAAGCTTCCGTAGCTCAAAAACCTGAAAGCATACAAAATGGAATAAAATGGTGACCAGATGAAGAATCTTAGAGTACCAACCAACGACAGACAGTTGCAAGATCTAGATAGTCTTACAAAAAAAGCCAGAATAATCCAAGTAAAACAATGGTTTCAAAAATATCAATATGGCTGGATATTACCACACGGCAAAAAGAATGTATGATGAATTATGACTATTTGGAATGAAAACTTTACCTCACCTGGAGTTTCAAGAAGTGGCTGCTTATAAGTTGAGCCAACAATCTGCTCAGGAATGTGATTTGGTAGACTGGCGTACCTATATGAGAAAGAAAATATTTTGCAGATACTGAGCATTGTCTTGTCTGGAAACTTGCATTCTTTGCAGTAGATTTAACTCACAGTAATACACAAGTTTAAGAAAAGTAGACAACCTTCGTTCAAACACAACAAGAGTAGCTGGTGCATCACAGGTCACTGAGTGCTCAAGATTAGCAGGTAGATATGCATAAGAATCAACCTGAATTCCAGACAATAGAATGTTCCTTAAAACTACTAAGAAGAGAGACAAGTACAAACACACGCAAAAACTACTTTGAAGAACTGAGTACAGCTGCTTCTCATTGCTTTATCTGGGGAGGATCGATCACTAAAATTTCCCTTACCCAGATACTGTTGCAGGACCTTAAAGGTATATCCATAGAAACTTACAACTAGACAAAGAAATTACCAGTAATTTGTGAGTGCTTCCAGACACATTTGTCAATGTAACAATTCCTTCAACAACGAAAATGAACCTAAAAGCATAACCAAAAGAGGGACACGGGAAAATAAGATTACCATCGAAACTTGTTTTCTCAAGCAAGACTTCCAAAATTCAGAAAAAAATACATACCTTTCAACATCTTTTGGAGGTAGTGCTGACATCGAACCCACTGCAATGACAAAATCGAAACATCAAACTAGTGCGAAACAAAAAACCCATAAAATTCTAACAAAAATCATCATACCTTCCATCTTGGCAAGGTACATTACAAAATGAGATCCCATTGCTGGCGTAACTAAATATGCTCCCAATGTGTTTTTCCTGCCAAATTATAAACCCAAAAGGTAGCATTTTACACCAATTAACAGCCAATTTTTTATTCAAATCGCTAGTGTTAGTGAATTTACCATTCAGGGAGGGGGCTAAATACATGACTTTCAGGTGTTATAAGAGCATGATCTCTTTTATACACACTGCGAGTAAAACCTGGTAAATCTGTCCACCACAGAAAATCAAAATTCCCCAATTAGATATCACACGCCACTGTTGAATTGAATTTGTGGGGGCAAAGTTAAATCATCTGAGTAAATCAAATTTGAAAATTTTCATCCTGGGGCAACAAAAAAGACAAGTTTTTTCAGAGAATCAATTCAAAAAATCATCTGAGGAAATCAAATTCGAAGTTTTCCATCTTGGGGCAACAACAAAAAAAGAATCAGTTCAAAAGAAGAAGTAATAGAGGGTAGGTAGAGATTAAACCTTGAAGATGGAGAGGAGAAAGGGTTGGATTAGTGACTTTCCAATACTGTGATTTGGAACTTGAGTCTTCTTCCTCAGAAGGAGGAGCTGAACAAAATCTTTCTTCACTACCCACAGCATATTTTAAAAAATCTGAAAAAACCAATTAGTTTTACAGAAATTGAGGAATGGGTACTTCAAAAATTCAAGTTTTTACAAAGAGAGAAAGAGGGAGAGATTACCAAGTCTAGTGAAGAAGAAGAAGAAGAGAGGCAATAGTAATAATGATTTCAGCATTATGGGGTTTTTCTTGTTTTTTCAGCTCCTGCAATTAATGAATGATTCTCTTCTCTATGCTGAATAGGTTTTTGTTTGGTTTATTCTTCTTCTGGGTTATTGGTGAGTGTAGTCAGTGGTGGAAGTTGATGTGGCCATTGCTGAAGTAGATAGAGTGGAACAGACAGTGACAAAAAAGGCCCATAACCCGGAAATGCATCTGCATCTTTAGGTTGGGGACTGTAAAGTAAGGAATATAAATGAATCATAGAGTACAGTCCACCCAGTGCCTCTCCTGGAAGCATAGTTGCTTTCTCTAGTCTGGTCAAAGGAGAACCAGATGCCAACGCCTACAGGTTTCATTGGTGCAAAAATGGAGGTGGGATGGTTTCTCCTTCCCATCTTCCCTCCAGAATCCTGACTTGATGAACTACAAATCCAAACATTGCAGAATCGGAGATCTAAAATTTAAAACTGCTCTTCAACAAAATTGTGTTTCAACAGTAGGTAAAAGTAAAATAGAAAGCTACAAGTACAACTGAAAATTACTGAACAATCTGCTAACCAGATGAGTAGGATAAACACTGGTGAAAATTATATGAGCATTTCCATAAGATAATCAAGCTCTGCTTCTCTTACAACCTTTATCGAAGCTCTATACATGGAATCTGTCACACCACCAAGTAAACATCTCAGAAACTCAAACAGCAGAGCGATTATAAGCTTTCTGCTCTGCGATGCGGATCCATGTTACTCTTTAAAACTAAACATGGGTTTTCTTCAGACAGCCCCCCCAAGAGTAAGCAGCAGATTATTAACCACAAGGGATTCTACAGTAACAACTAACAATTCTAGAACAAGACTAAGAAGGGTAGCAAAAGGCATGGAAGTGTTAACTCACTGTAACAGCCTACAAGATAAAACCTGGTCCCAGCAAATCAAAAATACTCTTTAAAATGTCACACCATTGCTTCTCGTCTGTTTCCATCTTACAACTTGATGAGTCAGGCTTTTAGACTAAAAGGCCATAGGTTTTCTTTAATCCCTCCTTCATCTCTTGCGGCGTTTTCTCTTCTCCCTGTCACTCTCTGAATGGCGCCGTTTTCTCTTCTCCCTTTCACTCTCTGAACTTGACGATTCAGATTCTGATTCAGAACTCGAACTATCTCCACCAGAAGAACTTGAACTCCCAGATTCTCCTTCCGATTCTGAAACTTCTTTCTGTTGCTGCATAATGAGCCTTGGCATGTTCTTCAAGTATTCACGCAAGTTCTCTGTGATTCCACCAAGCCCTATTGATGTAAAGAAGTTAATGGAAAATCTAGTGTTTTTAGGGTTATCCCTAGGGAAGATCGATTCAAAGGAGTCCTGCATAGCGGGATCAGTAAGCCGCTCATTCAGCAACCTGATACCAAGATGCTCAGATAATTCCTGCCAATACGAAATCATAATTTTATAAGGTTCAATATCACAACAAAAGAAGGTGAAGTTTTGAGACGTCTTTCTCATACTGCCTAAGCAGTGCATCATTAAAAAAAAAAAAAAGTAAATACATACCTGGAACAGAATTTTTATGAAGATACGTGAAGATGAAGTAGTATCCTCCTCTGTCAAGCGAATATAAGCTAACACATGCCATGGTAGAGCATCTGTACCAAGTAAATGTGCAAAGAATTTGGCGACGTTACGGAGCTTATTGGTTTCGAGCCTATGAATCATAGAGTACTGCTGGACAAAACACTTCTCAAAGTTTTCCTGATGGATTCTGTTGATCATGCAAAAACGCTGCCCTAAGAGACCATAATAACGAAGATAGGTTCTCTCCTGACTACAACACTCCAACAGCATTATGCACAGTTCCATCTGCAATACCCAATGTGAAAAAAAGGTCAAGCATTAGGTTCCAAGGAAATCATCAAATATTTCAATTAACATGTGTAGAACTGGAGAAACAAATAACAGTTTGTGGAAAGCAGATCGGGGAGAGGCGTAAATCATATTAAACAGAAACCACATCCATCACTTACCTCTTGACCCGGCTCAAGCTTAATTTTTAGTAGTTTGTGTCCAGCTTCCTCAAAGTCCACACTCGACATAATAGTGAGGTAGATTGTCCTCCTTAGATTCACAAGATTCGTCTCGGTTTCATCCTGTATCTTCATTTGCTCCTCGTCCTCATCTTCCTCGTCAGAGTCATCATCATCCTCACCATCCGAGGGTGCATCAGAGCCTTCTTCTTCAGATGACTGATCATCACCAAGTATGTTGCGCTTCAGATCTTCATAGCGCTTCTCATTCTCCAGAAATTGCGGATCCACCTTGAAAATATCTGAATAATTACAAAAAATATGTTATACAACCATAACGGTGTATCAGAGAAGACTATCTCAGGGAAGCTTTTTTACAAAATGCATTACCTAGAGAAGTGTCTGGGTCCATCGTATCCTCGAGGGATAATTCATGAGTAAGCTGGTCTTCTTGTTCCACAAGATCTAACTCAGGCCTGACTGCAGGGTGTCCCTGCATATATTCACAACTATTTAGTGTGTTTTTCTTTTACATGGTCTCAGCTATTTAAAAAAATTCTGATACCAAACTGAAATGAAACTGCAAAGCATCACAGGAGGGGAAGTATGGGCATTACCTGAAATTTGGCTTTTCTGATGGCAAAGAGGCCTTCAATTAGAAACTGGACCCTTTTGTCTATCTCTCCTTCGTGAAGTATTCCACGAAACCGCTCAAAGATACCTTAGAACAAAAAGTGCCACAAATAAGAGTTAACATTGAGAACACAAAAGAAAAAACGGAACTAGATAATATATAAAGATAGTGAATCAGTGCCCAGTACAATACTCTCATTTGATAATCAATGTTAAACCTAATCTGCAATGTTATAACCGTAAGCAGGATTACAAGAACAACGTTCAACACAACCACAACAAAACGTATCAAGTTTCGCAAACCAATTACACTCCCTGCAACTGACCAGACCACATGTCAATCCCATTAACTAAACAGAAAATCACTAACCCAGATATATACCAATCTTACTCATTATCTTGCCACCAACTCTTAATAAACGATTCAGTCACTTTGAGCTAAAAAAAAAAATACCATGTTTGGAGGCAGAAGAAACTAAATAAGAATCAGTAGTTGTTTCTTAAAAAAATCAAAATAAACTCACATTCTTGAGATAATGATTAGTTACCACAAATCTGTATTTCAAGAATCAATTCACCTGGAAACTCATGCCAATCAACCAACAATGCATGCTAGAGTACGAAGAAATGAGGCAAGGCAAGAAAGTCAGATTAGAAAAAATGTAGAGGAAAATAAATAGGTACCCTAGCGATCTACAATGCAATGACCCCAGAAAATTCTAACATCACCAATGGGTAAATAAACCACAAAATTGTGGATTCTTCACCCGGTGGTGTTGTAGGAATCTTCAGAATTTTCACCTTCATAGCATTCTTCCACTCAACATAGCTTTATAATTTTGTTGGGTGAATACACAGCTTGCTACTACAATGTATATATAGTTCGATTGAAAGAGAGTGGTGAGAGAGAGAGAGAGAGAGACTTAGATGAGAAAGATATAAAAGAAAAAAGAAGTTGTTTCTTGAGAAGTTGGGTTTTTAGCTAGTTAGACCACTAGTATGGCATGCATTTTTGCGCTAGTTAGTTAGACCACTACTATGTCATGCATTCACAGCAAGTGCCACATCAGATTTTTTTTTTCCTTCTTCTTTGGAACCCCTTTTCCGCATGCTTTTGGGTTTGAGAACCAATTTCGGAAGGTCATAAGACCTAGTTTAATATGACAAGCTATAACCTTCTAGTCTCTTACAGTGTACCAATGAAAAAAGAACAAAACGAAAAAATGAAAAAAGGTTGTGGTGAATGGAGTGTGATAAAGCTAGGTATGCATTCTTAAACCTGAGAAAACTGACAAGTTGAGTTTCTCATGTGCTCACAAGGATGCCAAGCCTGTTAGCTATAGACAGAATCCATTTAACAAAGCATTGCCCAAATACTATACACGCTTGGTCATTTAACAAACAGATCTTAATTGTCGACACTCGAAACAAATTTCAGGTAGAAGACTATTAACCAACCGACTACTGCATCTGAAAAGTTAACTATCTCATATGCTTATCACGATAGTTATTCAATCATATGTTGCAATATTAATCAGTAATTGGTATCAGGAAATCTATTAGTTTTCATGCTCACCAGTTTAGAATTTTCGATAGCCCCTAAAACCACATATGTTAGTCTGTTACACCTTTAGCTAAGATATCAAGAGAAACCAAATAAATCTATTTGAAAGGAAAAGAAAAACAATGGTTTCCCTAGACAGAACCAGTAATTTGTGTACCAGACCCAGTATTTGTGTACCATGCTTCCTAACAAACTTGAAGGTTAGAAAAGCTTAAGAGCATACATACATGTCTATTGATAACCCAAAACTTATATAAGGAATAACGGAACTCACCATGGAGACCCTTGGGTGTAAGATCCTGAAGAAGTGAACCACACTCGGTAACAAAACCGACCGCAACCTCAACACTGTCATCCGTGGGATTCTCTAGTAATACCGTCAGAAGCTCCAAAGCAATAATCTCATGAGCAACTTGCTGGTTAACAAGATGTGCTATAAACTTGGTGGCAGCAAGTAACTGTGGCTTATCATTCCTCTTATAAGCTCTTTTCAGCTGTAACACAATCCTCCTCAAAAGCAATTCACCCACTTCCGGAAACTTCGTATTAACAACAGCAGCCAATGCCGCGAAAACATCAGTAAACCCCGGTGAAGCCATCTGAGACTTCATACATGACCTACAGAACAAACCTCTTCCTCTTATAAGATTCTCAGCAAACAATTCAGGTATAATGTTCTTAATATTCATCGCATTCACTTTATTCACAAGTCCATTGATTGATTTACGCAATGCATCCCATGTCAATCTCTGGTATTCAGGGCTACTCTTATCTTCTATATCTCTCATCATTCTAGCTAACCTAAATGGTGGAACGTATATTCCTCCACTCTTGCCCGATTTTCCTCCTAGATCAGAATAATCCACAGTTTTCCTTGCTTCAGCCGCTTCTTCTTCCGATTTCTTAACATCTTCTCCCACATCATCTCTATCTAGAAAATGTCTCCTCCTGCTACTTCTATCCTCATCATCATCATCCTTATCCCTTCGCCGACTACTTTTTCGATGTCTATCCTCATAATCATCATCCTCACTGTCATGTTTTCTGTGAGATCTTCTCCTATCTCTATCGTCATCCCTTACTTTAGAAACCCTACCTTCCTCGTCTTTGCTAGAATCATGTTTTCTGTGAGATGTTCTCCTATCTCTATCATCATCCCTTACTTCAGAAACCCTACCTTCCTCTCCGTCGCTAAAATCATGTTTTCTGTGAGATTTCCTCCTCCTATCATCATCATCATCCCTACTACTCCTCTTCTTATCATCTCTCACATTAGAAACCCTAACTTCACCTTCTTCACCATCACTGCTATCATGTTTTCTGTGAGATTTCCTCCTCCTATCATCATGGTCATCCCTACTAGTCCTCTTATTATCATCATCCCTTACATTAGAAACCCTAATTTGATCTTCCTCGCCATCACTGCTATCATGCTTTCTGTGAGATCTCCTCTTCCTATCATCATCATCGTCCCTACTCTTCCTATCTCTGACTTTAGAAACCGTAAGTTCACCTTCTTCTTCTCTATCATACTTAGAACTCCCCATTACCAAGCCCTAATTTTTCTGATTTTTTTTTCAGATTTTGAATTTTTAGACCTAATTTTCTTAATCAGATTTTGAAAACTGAAACTATAAAGAAGATGATGATAATCAGATTACTGTAATGACTGACCTGGTGATTGAATCGATGGATTGGATTTGCGTTTCAGAATCGGAGTTCTGATGGAATCGGGATTTGGAGATTTTTCGTCCGCCACTCTCAGGCAGTCCTAGAAGAAGAAGAGAAGAGAAAGATAAAATCTCGAGGAGGAAAAGATATTTGGAGTCTCAAATCTGGATTAAATTGTAATTGCGTTCTTTCTTTATTTATCCTTTCTGTGGGACCCACTTGGTAAACAAAGTTAGAGATAATCCGCAGTAACTTTTGTTTTTTCTGTTACGGTGGTGGTGAAAATTTTAATAATTGTTTTCCAAATTTTCAACCCAAGATTTCTATATCTGTGTCTAAAATTTTTAAAATTCTCTTCCTATTTTTTTCCCCAAAATTTCTATTTCTATGTCTGGTTTAATGTCTAGTTTAACATTTGAAATTAAAATGTCGAAACTGGTTGGCTTTGACCGCTATAACACATTTTAACGGGTGTGAGTACGCCTTAAAATCGTGTTATCAAGAGAAAAAACGTGTTTTACTTACCTCATTTTAGTTTCCTATCTAACGGTTACATTGTGCGAGAAAACTGTTATAACAAGTTTAAAAATGTTGTAACAATGTTTTATGTATTTTGTAATTTTATTTTTAAGATTTTAGTTTTAGAGAAATTTGTGTGTAAAAATATTTTTATATTCTTTTCCTAAAAAAAGGTTATAACAGATGTGGAAATTGGAAGAAAACGGTCTAAAAAATTGTTACATCATGCGTAAAAACGGTTATAACGAGTTTAAATAACATCATTCGGGTATTAGTGACCCGCATGGACACACTACATATGCGTGCATTTTAGAACCTTGATTATTGTAATTTCTCTAAGCATTAGTGACCCTCATGATTTTAATATTTTCTTTTACAAGACAATATCAAAATATAATACATTTCAGTTATTCTTCAGACGTGTCAACAATAATTTTCAGAAATTCATACACCATTGGAGATGTTGTTAGATCTCCAGCTATATTAGTTATAAACTGAAATGTTTTTGCACGTCATTTAGCGATCATGTCTTATTACGTCATTATTGAAATCGTAGTTATAATACAATAAATTTATTAAGGATTAACACAAATAACTTCAAAAATAAAATAAAATCATATGATGTTTATATCATTTATGTCGTGGAAGAATCTTGTTTACCGTTTAATAAATTATATTTCAATATTATAAGCTTCGTCAGCAGCAATAACACCGTCGTTGTCTAAAAGTATGGTTACGTTTAATGGAGTTATCGCGATGCACAATTACTCTTTAACATCACTGGTGCTATCAACATGGTATTCAAGAAGTGGCTCTTGTAATGATTTGATTTGTAAATCATATTCTAGATTTTGTATTTTGAACCATTTGACCGGTGACTATAAGAGATATCTTCATCTTTTTGAGGTTTTTGAGCTACCTAGCATGACACGTAATCCGTCTTCCGGGTGGATAATTTCGATCCTTTTGGCTACTAAATTATTTTCTTATCATATCCGAGAAAAAAATTTGATATAATCTATTCATATGCAAAAGTCAGTTGAAACATCAGTACAACAACTTGTGCATGAATTACTCGTCAGTTGTAATCTATCAATACTGAACCACTTTGTTTTTATCTTTTGTGGTTTATATGTTTCTATAAGTTATTTGGTGGGACCCCTAGTATTTGTTTGATATTGTCGCGATGAAAAATCATTGGTTGAGATAGAAGCCCCAAAGACTGTGAAAACAGATCAAATTGTTTGGTTTTATGAAATATTTTTCCTGTCTCATAAACACAAAAAGTGAGCCAATACATAAAAATTAGGCTTGACTATTACCACGTTACTAATATTGATAACAAATCCAAAATATTTTATTTGGTATTCTACACTTTGATAGCAATACGTATGTGGTCACCCTGTCTCCGTCGCCTAAAACAAGCGTGGAATGCAGGGTCCATGGGAACTATCATGTAAGTTGCTGATAAGAAGCATGATCTTATCTTCACAAGATCTAATCATGTTGTCGATAAATTGAGTGAAGCCACATCATTATTATATAGCATATCCAAGAGATTTGCTAATCCGAATAACCAATCAATTACATAGCTCTCTGTGGGAACGATCTTTACTACCGCTATACTACCAGTTAATTAGTGGAAAATATATTGATTAATTTGTTATTCCTACGACATCCCATCAATGTTCTTCGTAGATGAATAAAATCAAGAAAAATTTGTTGAAGTTTTGTTTAGATATGGTCGGTTATTCATCATTTATGAAAACCATAACCCAAAATCAGCAGATTATACTACAAACAGTGACTTATTCTTTAGTAATGAAAATTCTCATACAAATATGTTAATCAAAAACCTAGAAAAATCAATTAAATGGTTGATAAAAATTACCTGTTTTTTTTGCAATTTATTGATGTTGGAAGAGAGTAATTTCCCTAAAATCCTTAGATGATTCTTCAAATTATTTTTCAATATCTTAATTCACTGTAGGTTCTTTCGCTTTTATATATCTTTCCCAATTCGAGAATCCTTGGTAATAATACCTCTTTAATTGCTTGATTTAGCTCATAAAACATATAAAGATCACATGATCTTCATCAAATGGACAACAATACCAACTTGATTGATCGTAGTTTTCGAAACCATGCACATATGATTAGTTACTATGAACTTAATCGAGTTCATGGTGACAACAATTTTTGGTGATTATAATTTCTTTTAGTGGAACAAAAACTCTTAACTATCTTTGAATAGATTTTATTCTTTATTTTTATTTAAAAATTAAAGAAAAAAAAATCAAATATACGTCAAAATTAACCATCCATGTATCAATAGGATAACTTAAACCAAAGATATGCATTACTCCGAATAATAAAAGAAAAATGTAGGTTAGAAATAGTTAAAAAGAGGTTTTTTTTTGAGAAACTTATCTCGATAGCAATAGAAGAGGAAAAATAAAACAATCATCATGTGTGTATGTACGAAGGCATTTTGATGGAAAATAATAATTCTCCTTTGTTCTGTTTCCATTGAATGCCTTTGCATGTAATGTGTGCATCGATCATCTGAAATATTTTTTTTCCTTTAAAGTATGTGTTTTTATATTGGAATTAAATTAATAGCATGTTGTCATGCACATTTCTATGTAACTATGACGACTATTGAGTCCAGTAGTATTGAACATTAGACGCAGTGAAAAAGTTATTGCTAGCTTCTAGAAAAGCACGAGAAAATGATAGAAGAAAAACAACTACAGTTCATATTAAGATATTAGGGTATGACCCGTGCCGTAACGGCCCGGGTTTTTATTTGTTGTTTGAAATAGAGACCTGAAATTTGCACCTCTAGTTACTCGCGAAGAGTCTCTTAAAATCTCTAAACTCACGAAGAGTCACCAAAAATCTCCTGCATAAAAAGTCTCTCAGTGTCTCTACTAATACCAATTGAATAACCCCATGTAAGTTTGTCTTCATGCTCTCTTTCAGGGTCATATCTCTTACAACTCCAATCACTTTTCAAGCTTCAACTAATTAAGTCAAAATAATCTGTCAACCAAAATACCTGATTTTCTCGGGGACTTTCCCAACTTGATCTTCCTAGATCTTAGTGATTGCAAGTTGTACGGAGAATTCCCACAAAAACTCCTTCATAAAAGAACATTCCAAAATCTTTACCCACAACATAATAAGCGTCTTCAAGGTTCTTTACCAAAATTCTGTAAGGATGAAATGTTCCACGAACAAGTACTGACAGGTACGAGTTTCACTGTTGAGTTACCAATTTATATTGGTAATCTTAGTTTCCTATTGTTGATGGTGGTTTTTAGCTAAGGGTTAAAACCGTAAAACCGTACAACTGACATGACGTCACTTTGACCATTATCACATTTATTGAATCGATCAGCATGCGTACGTAAGAATTACCAAGGCATGCCAACCATGCCAGCCGCACCATTGTGCCAATGGCAAACCATGCCAGCCACGTCTACCGCGCCAAGGCATGCCAACCATACTAGCCGCACCATGCGCCAATGGCATGCCAAACCCTTGGCCCTACCATGCCAAGCCAACCGCACCTTGCCTTGGCCCCAACCATGCTAGCTGCACCATGCGCCAATGGCATGCCAAACCCTTGGTCGCACCATGCCAAGCATTGGGTTCCTCATCAATGTCTTCATCATCAGGATTTGGCTCATAAAAATCATCATCTTGAGTTTGAGCTTGAGTTTGAGTTGGTGGAAAATCATTCTCATAATCTAAGAAATTAGCCATTTGGGAATCATTTGTGTATTTGATGTGTATTTTCCTAGGTTTTTTAGATGAATTATGACCCTCCTCATCCTCCATTGAATCAAGAATTAAATTTTCTCACTTTCTCCTTCTCTTTCTCTCCTTCTCAATAAAAACTTTGATTTTTTCCCCAAAATTTTTCATCTAAACAACCTTTATAATTCTGAAAATTATCTTAATCACTAAACAAATTATTTAATGACTAATCAATATTACTAACACTAATACGTAAAGGGAAGATTTGCCATTAAAAAAATTTGGGTTAAGAGGTTATATGATTTTTCTATTTCACAACCTTTTTTGTTTTCATTCAATATGCCTAGAAAGATTTCAATATTCCCAAAATCATGGTTCAGTTTGAAGGTGGCGAAGGCTCGAAGGCGCATAATGACTGTAACTAAGTTCGATTGGTAGCATATGGACAACGATCGTGTATGGTCTGATTGAGTTGGCATGCAATACACTATAATGATGTCAATCAATGTGGAGTTGTGAACATAAAGGAGTAAGGTGTATTTTCTCAAGATGTTGCATAAAAGATGATCATATGATGATTGTTGGTTTGATGGTCAGGATTTTTCACCGTGGTGGAGATTTGTACAATCACCGGTAGGTTGGATTGTTAAGTCTGATTTGGTGGCGTTCAAGTTTGGTTTGCTCTCTTCTGGTGGAGGTTCCATGGAACAAGTTTGGGTGAACTACATTTCGGTTTGATTCCTATCGAGGATATGTAGGCAACCGGTGATGGTGCAATCGATGTTCAGAAGATGGAGGGATAACAGTTGATCGTCTCATGCATGAATGCATGATCCGAGGTGGAGAATTGTAAGGAAACGTGGGTTTCCTAGTTTAGGTTAAATTCTTAGTTTGAGTTTATTACCATATTAACTCGTAGAGATGTTACCATATAAGGATCTTTAGGCTAAATGTTTTAGTCATGCAATCCTCAATGTAAATCTCGTAGAGATGTGAGGGATTCATCCCACCTATTGAGGTGGTTATGTGAGATAACTAATGGTGGAAGGAGCACATCATTATGGTGTTTATGGGATACTTATCGATGTTGGAAGATATGTCGTTATGGAGTAATCATATGGAGATGTTGGTAAGACATCTTGTTAAGGAGAAGATCATCTTGGTGGTGCTGGATTAGATTATTGGTGTTGAGATGAAGGCGTCCATGATAATCTATACCAGGGTGTGCAGAGAAGATCGTCTCGTTGTGGTAGATAATGTGGTAGACGTTATCTCGTATGGGTGAAGACGCTACTTGGGATCTTATAGGGTGCTTATGAGAGTTCTTGTGTTCGGTCACGTTGTGGTGAGTCGATGGATTGATTTAGTCAATCAGTTGTGTAATTCTCAGTGGTGATTCTATAATGAATAAAGAGGTCGTAGCCGTTTGGTGGATCTAGACAATATTACACACGTTGTGTATATTGTTGAACCACGTTAAATCCGTGAGTACTTTACTTCTTGTTGCTTTGTTTATGGCTTGCATCTATGTGGTTCTCTTTCTCTTCTTCTTATCCTAGATGATAGTAAGGTTCATGGAGCATTCCGAGAGATCAAGTGTTTCTTGTTAGCTAATATATTTCCGCAAAATTAGCACGTAGATGGCTCTGAACCCCAACAATTGGTATCAAAACATTAGGTTAGATACCAATTGCCCCAACACAATCTTCCAGTGTTGTGCAGTAGATGGATTATAAACAACTACGGTTTTGCTTCTTGCCGAGTTTTCAGACATATTCATGCACAAAAGAAGGCCATTACGAGAGTCTTTAATAATTAAATTATAATAACAATTAACACTCATGACTTCATAGTGAACCCTGCGATTAGTGGCCATTTCTTTGTTGTGCAAGATAAGTTCATACTCTTGGCCATGTTCTTCGTTTATAAGTCCTTTATATAACAAAAACAAACAAGATCTTGAAAGTTTGCTATGAGTGCAATGTTTTTGAATGAAGCATGGACTAGAAATTAAGGATTTCATGGTTTTGAGACACCTTTGAAACAAAGGAGTGATTTCACAGGTAAACACTATAGTATTTGAATTAAAATATCATATCAGTAGCTTCGATTATGATATATGATGAAGTTATATTACCTGAAATCTCCATCTTTCAACAACATCTCCTCTCGATACATTATTGTTACGTCTTTCTCTACCACTACTTGCGCGGCCACATGCATCACTATTATCACAACTAAATGCGGATTTGATTACGGAAGCCACCTTGACGATTACAAATAGCTGAAAACTGTAAATGCAAAGCTTTGGACAAATGGGAGTTACACTACTCTTGACGAATACAAATTGCTGAAAATTGTAAATGCAAATCTTTGGACAAACGGGAGTTACACTACCCAAGTTGAGGTTTATACATTAGGATCCAGCGTGCATAAAACTATAAAATGCATGAACCAACACCGTGTTTTTCCTCCAAGTGAGTATTGTGTTTGGCTCTACTCTTCGTTGGTTAAGCTTTATCAATCCAACAAGTTTCAGAATTATAGTCTGTTTTGATATCAGCAGCGAGAGATTTTTGGATTTCTTGTATCCTGAAGAAATTATTAATCTTCGCCGGATAAATATTCCATGTGAAGACCATCTCTGTTTGATTCTCTATGGTGGGTGTTACTTCCTTACGGATGTTTGGGTAATGCAAGATTACGGAGTGAGAGAATCTTGGACTAAACAATTCAGCTTTAAACATTCTTTCTGTCTAGATCCTGATTTCTTCAAGCTGGCATGGTCTTCTACAAACGGCATGGCTTTAATAGATGTTGGCGAGAGAAAAATTCTATATGACACTAGGAATGACTCAACCAAAGTTTTTGAAATCTGCAGTTTTGATCATATGGCATGGAATCAACCGGTGAGTTACGTGGAGAGTTCAGCATCACTTTATAAATCAGATCCTACATTTGGTTGGGTAAGGGAATGCAATGCTATAAGTACCCCGTTCCAGAAAAAGTTGATGATGGGAGTACTATTTATGTCAGTTTTACTTTCTGAACCTGTATGTTTCTTGTGATTTGTGTTTTTTTTTTTTAAATTGCACCTAGCCCTGTTTCTATAAATTCAATTCATATATACTTTTGTTAATTCTCAAGGAAAGCTGAAGCAATGCCTCATACTCAGCGAGGCAAAGTAAAATTGCAGAAACTTTCACAATAAAAAATACAAAATCATTATTACAAACATCTCTTTAACAAATGGTTTCATGAATAACATCTAAGGATAAATCTCAGGAATAACCGAGTGATGTGTTAATCAATGAGTAGAATAAACATTGGACGGCCTTTTTTTTGGTGGAGGGGTTTACTGATCCATGTTTTTCTTGGGCCGATACTAGTGAAAACGATGTGGAATTGATTAAAATGAGTTTCAATAATCTCACAACATTGTTGGAAACTTGGCATCAAGGAAGTCTCTAAGCGTACGGGCAGCTTTTTGACCACCCATTAATTCTGCAAGCTTATCCATAGGAAGCAGAGCAAGTTCAGCTAGACTTTTACACCCGTCTATCAAAGCTCTATAGTTGGAATCTGTCACTCCAGGTAGCCGTCTCAGAAATTCAACGGCAGATGTGTTGTAAGTTGCAGCTCTGTGACGCCCCAAGGAATCCACATTAGCCATTTTTTTTTAAAAAAATACAAGGATTTCAAGGGTTAAATTTACAATGGAATTTCGCGTGGTATACCTGACGTCATCCGCAATAATGCCCTGTTCAGAAGGGACACCCACTCTCATTGCCTTCTCTAAATCAGGTTCATCTTGATTTGACTTGAGCGATGCAAATATTTCAGCAATTGCATACAAGTTGCGTGACCAGACTAAACGAAGTCGAGGAAAGTGCATCACAAGCAGCGACAGCTTTGAAATTATACTTGTAGGGGGTAACATCATCACCTATGTCACTTGCTGACTGTAAAATGATCCGGTAAGAAGAAAGAACAGTAAGTATTATTGATGTAAATAAAGATTGTTATTTAATTCTTTCAACTTCAAACTGTTTTTCAACAACTCATTAAACTAACTCCCTTAATATCTAAGCCAATTCAATTTACCTGAAAAGAGAAACTCTTGTCTTGTGAAAACTCAATTAACAGAACGGGCATTCGGTAGTAGCGCACCATCGTTTCTACTTGAGTATACAGTCGACCAGATGCAAAACTTTGAAAGAGATCTGAAATGCTCTTCCTTTCCACACAGATCAATGGTGAAAGCACATAATCACCAACATCCAACGTCACTGGTATAATCCGCAGGCCCTTCTGGTGGAGAACATTCGGAAGGCTGCTCATGAACTCCCTCATGTCAACTATGACCTGCAATAAGGAGACCCAAATCCATGTTTAGAAAATCAAAGATACATAGATATCATGGAATTACCTCGAGATAGATAAAAGACTATTTCAGTACCTGCATTACTTTCTCTGTTCCCTTTCGTCCACCTGCCTTTCTAGTCAGTGAGTTTTGTGAAGTTAGACCTTGCGGCTCAATAGAGGTTGTTGGTCCAACACAATGCCCATTCTGTACAAAAAAAAAAGCACAAATTTTAATGGGCAAGGCAGCAGCTTAATATAATACTAAAATACACGAATTTTCCTATCTTTACATTTTTCGTTTTATTTTTCTCCTATTTTCATATGGGATTGATAAGAAACGATGCTCAGGCAGCCGAAAGCTTAAATTCATAATTTTACATCGAAAGAAGCATAGGGTAAATGCAACATGCGAATTGAATCAATTGATAAATAAAATCATGCTGAATAGAAAAATACCACATATAGAATGTAAAGAAAACAGAACCTGATCAAGAGGAAACATCATTAACGACTTCTGCCTGATCAGAGATTCAAATGCGCTATTTTCCCTGCGTATGCTAGCCTCAAACTTCTGCACCTCAGTAGAATCTTCATAAAATAGAAAATAAATTTTCAACTTCATAAGCGGATTTTCAGCTTTATAAACTTCAACTTCCCTAACAAAAGTCATGTCTGGATGGTAAACAATAATTCTTGTCGGCTTCAATATATCTAGAATATGCTGATCACTATCTAAAGCAAAGAAGTGCACTATAGGAAGTGGCTTGACATGCGCAAATTTTGTAGCGTTAACCCCTTCATCAATAATTGGTGAAACTGTTTTGTTCACGGATTCACTTTTCTCTGTGTCTTCACGGGAAACTTCAGAATCCACAGCATTACTTTCACTCCTTCCGCTTTCATTGTCTACCTTAGACATTGTAGATTTCCGCTTTCTAGTTATTCTCGTACTAACTTCTTTACTTGGAGAAACTTTAGCGTTTCCTTGGCTTTCTTTGCTTTTACCCTTACCTTTTCCTTTCCCGCGGCCTTTAGTTCCACCTTGTGGTTGTGGATCATCTCCAACGGCAACGGTTCCGTCTTTTGACAAATTCTTTATACCTGAGGCAGCTGCAAGTAACGCATCATGCTCTAGCTTACTAACACTGCTGGCTTCGACATTCTCTCTGGACATTACGGGAACCTTTCCATCCAGTATACCAACACCCTTAGGGTTCCTAGGCTTCTTTCCTTGACGTGCTTGCAGACCGTGCAACCCTGTTTTATCCCGCAAGTACTTCTCCCACTCGTCACGCATGACCTGCAGAAATGAAAAGAGTAAACAGTGATTATTATCCAGCACGTCCTTAAATGTAAACATAAAACCTTATCAATCACCAATGAGAAAACAAGAATGAAATATTGGCATCACTGTTCAGATTTGTACAACCATGTGAATAAGAATAAAAAAAGTTAGAAAACATAAAAACCTGACGTGCGCCCTTTGTAACGAAATCTTCCAGCTGCATGCATGAGCGTTCATCCTTGCAAGCTACTAATACAATACCATTATCATCATCTGCATAATCAGTGATATCCTCCCCCTCCTCTCGAGGCATAGCTTGCTTTTGCCTTTCTTCCTCAATCTCCTCTAGTATCTCCTGCAGAAGACAATGTCACAACCACAGGGTCACGTTGATTTCCAAACTGAGACCAGCTAACATTATCCAGATGTTATTTCATAAAAATCGAAATGGAACTCACTCACTCACACGTAACACCTTCCACTTGGGTGCTTCATCCAGAACTTCCTCAATAACCACCCCACTAGTCGTATTTGGCACTAAAATGAGCATGGAAGGGAACAACACCACAAATTCAATAAACATATAAATAAAATATCGAACATCATGAAAATTCAGTTTTTATAGTAAACCAAAAAAGAAAAAGCAAAGAAAAAAAAGAAGCGCCTTCTTTCTCATTACTATTATCCTCCTTTGCCTTCGTCTTCTTGTTTCCAACACTCTTGTTTGGCACGGGGAATTTCTCACCATTAGCCTGCACCAAACGGTAAACCCTCTTCTTTGCAAACTCAAAAGTCTTATGACTCGAATCAGCAAAAATCCAAATCGACCGAACACCTTCTGATACTCTTAAAGTATCCAAATACTTCAAATAAGTTACTGCATCGTACCTAGCCATATTATAAGAAGAAAATAGGTTCATATATTTCAGCTAAATATGCACATCATATCAACATTGTCAAATAGCACACTAACAATCAGACTATCAGAGTAACTAACAAGGTAATCAAATGTAAAATGCACATTATAGATTGAAATAAACACGCAACCACCTAAAAGCAAGTACTTCCATCATCATTACCTCACAAGATAATCGAGCAATTTCCTCAAAGTTTTCAAATCCATAACCAACTGTTTGGTCTTCTTCCCTAGCACATGCCAAATAGGATCCAATTGTCTCCTCACAATCTCATCAAAACTCTTAAACAAACTATTCTCAACAGTCAAATCATCAACATCAACCTTATTAGATTTCTTCAACTCTTTCAAACACGCATCCATAGCTTCAATCACCGCTTTCTGTATCCCTTTCATATACCCCGACATCCCAACTCTAACATCAATCACAACAGGTGGATCCTTCTCCAAATCCTGACTCACATAAACCTGAAACCTCGGCCACAAATGCAATTTCCTCATAAACAAACATTTCATAATCCGCTCCGTTTTCCCAAACCCCGATATCATCCCGTTCGGCTTATCGCTAAAAGCCCTAACATAAGCAACCTTATTCAATCCTCTAAAAATCCTCACAATAAACGATTCAGTACATGTCTCAGTCAAATTATGTGCATTCAAAATAATAATCCCGGCGATTGCACTCGTCGGCACTTTCGAATTCAATAAATCAACGATTAAGATTCTTGAAGTTATGAAGAATGCCGATGAAGATGTGTATAATGAATGACGGTGGTTCTGTGATAATTCTGATGTGATTTCTAATGGAAGAACACTGAAATTTTGTAATTCGAGTGATTGTATGATTGATGAACGTTGTGATGGAGTTGAGTTTAAGATTAGAAGCGTACCTTGTGATGATGAATGCAGAGTTAATAACGATGAGATTAGTTTGTGCAAGGCGAGACCAGATGATAAGATTACTAATCCTCCATTGTTTTTTGAGTTTGGCTCTTCTTCGAGTAAGTCTGAGATTATGTGCTCGTGGAATTGCACCATTTTTCGAACCCTAATTTTGAAGGGAAAAGCCCTAGTTTGAGAGATTTGGCGGGCAGCAGAAGAAGAAGAGACTGGGTTTTGGGGGAAAATGAAAAACCCTGATTTGATTTAGTAAAGAGGGCCGCGCAATTTACGAGGTGGTTCTTGGCCCATCCAATTTACGAGGAGGTTTCTGGCCCGTAAGGAGTTTTTTGGCCCGCAGATTCGATTAGGAGGACTGTGGTGACTAATGAGGAAGGTGGTCTTGTTTTTGACTTTGACTTGGTCAAGTTAATAAATTGATAAAGAGGATCAACTGGTAGTAGTAATAGAAGGGAAGCTAATTTTGCCGACATGTTTGCGTTCATTATTAGTAGATTTTTACTGTGGTTACATAACAGAATGGTAAAATTGTTAGATAATGATACTAATGATCTCAGTTTAAAATGTTTTTTTTGGTCAAAGATATTTTTCACGATTTTAACGGAGGTCCTATGACTTATCTAAGAGTATATATCTCATATTGCTCTAATGATTGTATTGACCGATAATGAGCCAACCGAGTTTGATTGCAGTACTATAATGATTGTATTTAACTTGGATTTTCAAATAAAAACTGTAACCTATGCAGTTAATACACTTCTGTTGACTGGAATCAAAGAAATTAATCTAGCTAACCAATAATTATGATAAAGCATTAGTTCAAGTCATTTAACTTCGGATCACTAAGAAATGATAGGTAATATTTTGGATTAAGGATTTTCCAACATTTGACTTGTTCAGTCAGTAGGAAATGATAAGCCTTAGGTTGGGTTTGGTAATGCTTTTATTTTCCAAAAGCACTTTCAAAACCTATATATGTCAATAATTTTTGTATTTGGTAAAAAAAAATCAAACTGCTTTTTACACAAAGCATTTCTTAAATTCCTCAATTTTTAAAAGCCGGGGAGGAGGAGCTTTTAAAAGCTACAAAAGCATAAGTTTTGGTCCCACCAGAATTTAATATTTGATTTATCCTTTTTGTCTCTATGTTATTTTGTAAATGGAAAAAATTACCCTTAGATATATGTACAATCAATTTTATATTTCTTATATTTTAATCTTTAAATATTAAAAAATAATTTTAGTTTAACTTTTTGTTTGAAAATTCTATATATATTAAAAAGTGGTTAAGTAAAATAATTTGTTTTAACAAAAATAATAATAGTACAATTAATAAATTTAATATTTTATATATTTATATATAATAGTAAAAGAATTAATTATTTTTAAACCCAATAAAATTGAATAAAACAATTTTTAGAGATATGTCTGTTTTTGTCATTTACCATAACAATAATGGTTGAATCTCATATTTTACCAAACACACTTTAATTCATATTTTACCAAACGTCTAACTGTATACGCACAGCAGAAAAGTGTTTTTATAAAAGCCACAGCAATATCAAACTAATCTTCACCAAAAACACGGTCTGTTTAGAAGGGCTGATTCATGATATACTCCGTGGCATTTACTTTTACAATTTTCCTGTCGTCTTCGGTAAAAAATGTTATAATTCAGGTTTAGTCTCTTCTTTTAGAATTCCCAACCGAATTCTACCGCACTGGCCGCAATCTTACTTTCACACACACGCATGATATGCAAAGTTACAGGTTGACTACGGATATATCAAAGTGGCTCATCACTGTAATGAAGCAGCATATCAGTTTATCCGAAAATGCTAGCCATCCCCCACTCCCTTCTCCCACTCCTTTTTTCCATTAGATGTCAAACAGATAGTGGTGTGACGCCACACAAAAGAACTCTATTAACTCCAATCCAAGTGATCAAGAGTTAAGATCCCTGTCACCTAATGGGGGAAGGGGACAGGGGAAAGGAGTGGAGGAAGCGGAGAGCTTCGCAATTTATCAAAGTAGTCAGTCATGTATATAAAGAATCGTTTTATTTACTATACTGTAATTTTGACTTTGTATCTAATATTTGACATAAAAAAAACCTCTTTTGAAGGTAAAAATATCAAAAAGTACATCAACAAAGTCATTGTCTATCGATTTAAGTAGTAGATTAATTAATTAATAAGCAGATGGACTGGGTAAACAGCTCTGTAGTGCTAATGGACTAGTGAGTCCTTTACTACTATTACTACGATCAAGACTCAGCTTGCGCAACATATCAGCTTTTCTTGATTGGAACGAATTAGCTTTACTTATGTATAGTTTCTTAACATTCGAACCTTGCTCGGTCACCAACTTGTATAAACTCCTCTTTGCATTTGCTCTGTACGGACAATCTGACGCCAAAAACCCATCCACCAAGTGTAAATAAGCCTCCAAGTCATGGCAACATGCGACGTCCGCGTTCGGTTTAAGATATGGCGACATCTTACTATCCAGACGGAGTTCGCAGCCGACGTGTGAGTATGCCCAGGGCATGTTGTTATCCAGTATGTTCAGTACTGTATTTGCTTTAACTTCTTCACGTAATTTGTGGTCTAGGGTTTCGTTTACGAACATACCCGGTACACGAGTGATCACGTCTTGGGAGTTTACGATTCTTAAGACCTTGACGCCGTTGGATTTGATTCTGTTTGCGAAACCTCTGTTGCCGACACGTGGTCCGCCGAAGGTGAAAACAGCTACTGGTGGTGCATCTTCCACCGATTTTTTAATCTCGTCTGCTGCTAGTACAGATAGCGCAGCTCCTAGGCTGTGACCAGTTATTGTAATACTTAATGACTCACCTTTGTAGAGTTCCATGAGTCTCCGAACTTCCTGAGTTATGGACTCGGATAGACTCGGTGTATGAGCTCCTCTAGTTTTGTACAGATTCCAGAACCCGCATTCCACTTTAGCTTGTAAATGCTCGTGACCGTGTTCACTCGGTTCCGATTCATCCTCGACATTGACCAGGAGATCTCTGACGTTCTCAGCCCATTCGAGACACGTGGAAGTACCTCGAAGAGCGATGACAATATCTCTCCTACCCATCCGTTGGATCTCTTTTTGGTCGTCGCAAACCGCCACATACCCGATCCAACTAGATCGCTGAGTCATCCACCCCAAATCCGGTGCCACATTATCCACCCAACCCGGTAATCCAACGGACGAAGTTGCAAACAAACTCTTGGTGACCTTGTATGACCTGTCCGGTACTTGTATATGACGCGGCGACGGAGCTTTGTCAGTTGGCATCGCCGGATCCTCATGAAAAGCCACGTAAGCTGCTTGGATGAATTCACCGTACCTGACAATTTCTCGTCGGAGATTTTCATCGAGAGGATCAAGTAGACCCATCCAATCATTACTGCCATGATACTCCAGCCACCGGCTACCTAAACTGTTCCTCGGAGAATATCTGGGTGACGGTGAAATTAAGCGTTGCAATTGTTTTGGTGACAGTATATTATTTTCTTCCACAGCTTGTTTCAACTTTTCTGACCACATTCCGGTCAAATTCAACGCATCCAAGAAACGCTTATAATTGTTTCTTGAATTTCTCGGATTATTCCCATTAATTGGTTGTTGTTGATCTTGTTTCTGCTGTTGATTCTGAAACGATGATCTGCTATTCCCTAACAACTTGTCTAAATTAGTGATCTGGGATTGAAGAGAATCGACAGGTTTGAATTCAGTTGTTGCTGAAGCTGATATTGGATTATAAATCGACTTTGATGACGGAGACCGTGTAAATTTCGGGTTGAGATTTGAACGCCGGCGAAGAAAACTTGATTGTTTATTTAATGAACCGTATGTATTATTAGCTAAGGATGACGATGATGCCTGTGTAGGAAAATTTAAAGTGGCCTGCATGGAAGAAGAAGAAAACAAGGAGAAATAGAAGGATTTGATCTATAAGTCTGTGTTTTCTTTAGGAACCGGGGTGAAAATTGAAATAGAAGTAGGATATGAAATGGATATTTGGAGATTATATATAGTTGTAAGAAAAAGGACATAACCCGGAAAGTTCTTGTAAATAATTTAAATAGTGTTATCTGTTAGTTTTGCAGACAATGAAAAATATTCAAAAGTGGTTGGTAATATTTAATTTGTGTAGATCTACTATGGAGAGACTGTTCAAACTTTTCAGATGGTATAACGTCACAAATTAACGCGGACATCCTACCTTTGTATTTTATCATTACGACTGAGACTGATTTTTTCTGGTATTGGTTTTGATTTTTTTTTTTTAAACTAAATATATCCAAGGGAGAAATATCACAAAAATGACTAGTGACTGCTTTGTATAAAAGTGTTTGTCAAAAAATTTCAGTCTTCCTTGCTCTGTGCTGTTTGATTTTCCATCCGATGAGCTTTCCTTTATAACAAAGTAAAGTTGGAACGGGCACTCTATGTGACTTTTGCCGTTCTAGTGTACACACTTGTAACTTGTAAGGTCAGATAGGAAAGAAAAAAAGGTAACTTCGCAATGGTGGTTGTTGGGTGTAAACGTATTTCTCTACAAACTGAAAATTTTGTGGTTTTTCTTGTACATGAAAATGAAAAATTTGCAGTATCAACTGTTCTAGAGCTGGCAAACGGGCGGGACGGGGCTGGTTTGTGACCAACCTGCGGGTTACGAGTTAATACAAGCCTAAGCTTGCGGGTTAAAACTCTTCACGGGTGGTCATTTATCCGACCCGCGCCCGTCCCGGGTAAAGCTTGCGGGTTCACGGGTGCTCACGGGTTAATTCCTAACTATCTTTGAGAGTCGTATCCCTTCTAATATTCTCTCTTATTCTTCTTTTTTCTTATTTCTTCTTCATCTTCGTTTTTCTTGAGTTCTTTTCCGAGCGATTCTGAGAGTTTGTGAGAGATCGATTGAGAGAAGTGTTTGATGAAACTATTATATGATGGAGGTGTTGTTGTGGTGGTGAATCTTTAAGGAGGAGAGTCAGGGGATTGATATAGTTCTGCTCGAGATGATGAAAAAGAGAAGTAAAATTAGGGTTTCTGTTAATTGTTTGGAATTCGATACGAGAAAGGATTAAGAAGATTTAAACGGAACTACAAGATGGGTTTGTTTTGTTGAAGATTTTGGATGTTAAATTATCGATTGGAGATTGTTCTAATGAAGAATCAAAACCAGGTAAATTTGGGGTTTCAATTTTGATTGATTTCTTTATGAAATTGAATTTGTTTTGGTATAATATTTCATGGGTTTGTTATTGATTAAGGTAGAGATGATTGTATAGGATTTAATTTTGATTCTAAGAATTAGGGTTCTTGTTGTTCTTCCCCAATTAGGAATTAGAGTTCCTGAATCGAGTTGTTTCAATTAGGGTTCTAAGTTGATTTAATTTTAGTTTCTGAATCGAGTTGTTTCAATTATCGAGTTTTGTTGGTACTAATGGAACTAAGGCTTGAGTTTGGGATGGAGTGGAGCTGCATGTATTTGTAGTTAGAGTTATGTTGATGTTCAGTGATGGGTTCATGTGTATGTGAAATTGAAAGATGGGTCTGAGCTGAGGTAATTTTATCTGTTACGATTGTTTCTGAGATATGAAATTCAGAGAAGAAGAAGTCATACAAATTGTGGGTTTGAATCAAGATTTCAGGGAAGAATCAAGATGGGTTCATAGTCATTGTCAAGGAATTGAAGGAGTTGTCGATGCTGTGAAGATGAAATGGGTTTAATCGGTTGAAGAAGGAGATTCGATTGGTGGTGCTGTTGATACTGCAGCTCAGTTCAAGAACGAGATTTCAGAGAATCAAATTAGTGGTGTTGATATGAGGAACTCAGTGGGAAGAAGAACAATGGATGGGGGAGGTAATGATTGATTTCTGCTGTCGAAGAAGAGGCTGGACTGGAGCCTGGATCTGTTGCTCTTTCACAGTACGGGAATGAAATTACGGGTTTACGGGCCAGCCGCGGGTTTCACAGTACGGGCCGGGTTAACCCGTTTCTTCACAAGCCACTAATTATACAACCCGCGTCCGTCTTGTTTAGTTACCATGCGGGACGGGTGCGGGTTTTCACGAGACGGGACGGGCCAACCTGCGGGTTTTGGATTGGTTTGCCAGCTCTAAACTGTTCTTACTTGAGTTTCAAATAAATGAATAATATAGCCGATGAAAAGTTTTACTGAATCAACATGCACGTACGAGTGTGCGACCCAGCTCATCGTTGGGTGTAAACGTATTTCCATACTTATGTTTAGACTTTGGAGTAAAATTAGGAAGAGGATGCTTCTTTCTTCTGGTCGATATAAATTCAAAAACATCATTTTGAGGCTACGTAGTTTTACGTACCAAGTCATAATTTGGGTTATGTAATAAGTCATCGGATGATTTTTCAGTTCAAACACAAATGCATGATAATCTGGCCGGGTGTTTGGAGTTCAGGTCATTGAAATTATGTAATAAAAGTCTTGTAGCAAGAAAAAAGATTTACTTGTCAACCAAACAAAATATAGTTGAATGACCATCTTTATATCGAGTCTTATACGACCTTATAACCTATAATTCTTTTGAATATAAACAGTTATATGACCGGGGAATGGGGTTATTAAATGATGTGCGCTGCCAAGAACTACAATAGTGCTATAGCTTTCAATTCATGCAGTCCTTTTTTGTATGGATAAGAAGGGGAATGTACCCCGACATTAGTAAGTACCTTTAGATGGCATACTAGGACCATGAACCTACAAATTTAGTTGAATAAATCTTTGACTGACTGAGACATTATTCTATATACATTGACTTATAACTTATTCAAAAATTTGAAGCCACTGATTCCAAATGCATGCGTTTTGCTGGAAAAACTTAATAGTACCTTAATTTCTATATTGAAAAAAATGCAAAAGAACAGTAAAACCATTTATCGATCTATTACTTAGTCTAGGTAGAAAACACATCTTTTCCTTTAGCACAAGTAAGACCGTGTCCAACAAAATTGGAGGTACATAGTTTTACGTAATGGATGTTATCTCATATAATATAATTTATCATTCAACTACTGACATGATTTTACCCTATCAAACGAAATAACATAATATTCAAAGTCTTGGTGTCAGCTGCTCTATATACAGTGCCAAGGAGAAATGTAGAACTAGCTAGGATTGAAGTCTTGGTATCAGCACCTGCTTTGCTATACCAATATTTATCGATCAACGGTTTCGTTTTTATGGCGAATGATATGTTTTTTGAACAACTGAGATTTGCAGACTCTGCTCACAAGTCGGCTTCTTCAACCAATCCATCAATACGGCAATACCATTGACTTGCAAAATGTTTTCGAGACATGGTCAATCTTGATAAATAAAGAGCATAGTGTCCCATGAAAAAAAGAAGAAGTCCACGTTCAGGTTATGTTTGGCCATTTGTTCATTTTTGGAGCATTTGTATATGAAAATGAAAGCTCAACCATATACTGACATAGACAATAATAATTAGTTAACCACTACCTTGCTAGTTGCCATGTTAAGTGGTTTTCGGCATACATCATCAAGTAAGTGGGGGCATTTAGGGTTTATTTTCCTTGAACCATAATTTGGTTAAGAAAGCTGAAAGCTAATAAGTAACGAATTTTTTTTATTTGGATAATTATGAGCTTAAGCACTCTAATAGATTGATTAAATTAGTTAGGAAAGTCGGGTAATATGCCCCAAAATGGAGAGTAATGTTGGAAATATGCCCCAAGATTCCAAATTACAGGGATATGCCCCAGCCATCAAAAAATCCGTCCAGAAACGTTAACTAGTTAATGTGTCGCTCGTGTGAGGTAACACGTACAACCCAAAGACAAATCATCTTCTTCATCGTCTTTCACACAGTTGATTTCCCGTGTAAACCATCATCTTCATCGTCTTCCACAGAATTAATTTTTTCCGAGAGTTGTTACCCAAAGAAAAATCAACGAGATTATTATCTGCTCCCCAAAGAAAAATCAACGAGATTATTATCTGCTCCCCCTAATTTAGGTAAATAAATATCCATCTTATGAAGTATCAAAAAACATATATATAGCTGAATTTGATATTAAACGATAAATCAAAAAAAATCCCAATTTCATACATAAAACCTAATTTCCTCTGAGAATCTTAAAGGCTTTAATTGATGAAACCAAACCAATAGAACTACAATTCGAGATGATTAATAAAGTACCCATATATCAGTCTAAGAAGAAATCATTAGCAATTGTAGGAAAATCTCATTCAATCAAAATGTTATTGCCCTGTTTGAAACCCCTTGAAAGATTCTCGATAATGATAATTCAATCATACAGATCGATGTTATTGAATCCGACAAAACAATATTGGTCTTCATAAGGTTTGATGTTGGGTAAAAAGGAGAAGCTGTTGTTGCTGTTGATGAAGCAAAAACCCTAAATTTCGGGATTGAATAGAGGAGAAGGGACTTTCAGGTTTCCTTTTTCCTTTTCTCTAACAGAGAACAAACGATCTAAAGAGAATAAAAAATTCATACATGTTCTTATCTTCTCTAACATGCGTCCCCAGTACAACTGCTTGATATCATCGACATCATCGGAGACGATACAAAACGTGAAGATTTTTATAATGTAACGTCAAAAGAATCATTTCATCAATCCATGATATATCATATTCCGAGATTTTGACTAGTCAATGTACGAGATATTGACCAGTTAACTTACTTAGACAGAATCTGTTATGTTGGGGCATATTCCTGTGATTTGGAATCCTGGGGAATATCTCCAAGATTACACTCTGATTTTGGGGTATATCCCGAAGTTTCCCAATTATTTAAGCATAACAGTGGAATTGACAACCCCCATAACTATAGGTTGTTAACTATAAGCAGTATATGTAAGAATTGGCAACAATCCATTGGCTTCCGTCCATGTTAGTTATTTCTTTTATTGTTGCGGAGAGCATCAATTACATTGTTTCAAATTAAAAATGGCTATCTTACACAAAAGCATGAAAGGGGAAGGGAAATTAAAACAGAGATTCCAACCACAGTCTCGAATATTAAAATTACGTCAACTCTGATGTATACCACTGTCTGGTAGAATAAAACAACATTTAAATTTCCGAGTTAAAATTAATTTAGCACAGATCAGGATTGATAGAGGTGAAAGGAAACTAGTTGCTGGAGATGAGAACAGAGCTTAAGTTCCGTCAGAAACTTAATAAAATATTATTCTAAGATCAAGACATTAGGATTTGATAATGATAATAATAATATTGATAACTGATTAATAAAGGATTGTTTTTCTAAATAAGAAGGTGATAGGCGCATTTATGTGTCTATATTGTCTCAATTTTCTGTATTGTTGGTACTCGATTTCGTACTTATTATGGTGTTTTTTTTCTATATGTAGGTATTTTTGGGAAATAAACATTTTTGGAAAATTCGGCTCGAAAAGTTGCTGGGGGCACCCCGGAGAAAAGTACTCAAGGCATCCTCATTTTGGATAAGGGCACCCCCATGCACCCCTGCTGTTAAAGGTGCATGCGTTTTGGATCAGGGCACCTCTTCTTCTTCATTTCAAATTTCAAAATTGGCGGGAAAATAAATAAACAGAACTATGTAATTTTCAATCGAAGTTTGAAGGAGTTCTGGGTTGATTAAAGGGCTGAAATTTGTTGGGTAGTTGTGATATGTCCCAACAAAACTATCATGAGTGATTTAATTGGCTAAATTTGGATAGATAATTCACGAGAAGAAAACAGAGGAGTTTATTCTCGGAAGAGGTTATCACGGGATTCTGCAAGATTTACACGTGTTGGAGTGTGCTAAACTGGAGCAGAAACGTGTAGAAGACAACTAAAAGTTTGTTGGATGGCTACAGACGCGTGAGAAGCTGTGAAAAAGGGAAGAAATCCCGTGACTGGCAGTGAAGAATATTATCGAGTAAATGAAGATTATCCGGAGTTATTGGCGAGTATTTTTGATTCTGGAGAGTATATAAAGGGTGCTGAGGGTTATTAAAAGTTTGACAGAGAGTTTGGGAGATTATAGAGCATCACAGAGTCGAGAAAATCAAATTCCAGAAATATTTTTGTGCTGCTGCTCATCTGAAGAACGCGAAGAACAGACCATCCAAGACAGTCGTTTTTCAACAGTGGAAACGACACACGGCCGTGGGTCGAGAATCAGCTATCATTGTTTCGCCCATTTCATCATTTTTAAACACCATTTGAGCAATGAAATCAACTTTTGAGCGTGTATTCCTAATGATGAGCTAAACCTCATCCTCTGGGGCGAAGGAGGAAGCTATTTCACCAATGAAAAGTGGTAATCTCTAATTTATGCAATTATTATATGATTATTTGCCTAGATAAATAAATTGATAAAATGGTTTTTGTTAAACAATTGTCATTTCAATTGATGGAGCATGCTAGCCTAGGGTTGTGATGTCCCATAATTTCGATCTACAATTGTTATTTCTAAAAAATCAACTATTGCAATATTAAGAATCAATTTTAATGCATGATTTGCATGATTATAATTAGAAAATATAAATCACTTTGATTTTGATAAATAGTGGATTCCATAGCCCCGGTCTTCTCCATATTTTTCATATCACTTTTATTTAATTTTGCTATATTTTTAGTCTTAAAAATTAAATCTAAAATTTATTGCTTTCACAAGTCTCAACGAACTTTTTATTACAACTCAATTTGAAAACACATCATTTTTTGGCACCGCTGCCGGGGACTTGTCTTTAGACTAGATTTTTTTGATTTTTTTTTAGGTTTTTATTTGTTTTTCATTTTTATTTTATTTGTTCTTCTTTACATTTCTGGGTTTTTTTCTTTTCCTTACAAATTTTGGAATTTGGAGCGAAAGAAAAGGAGAATAAAAATTAATTAAAAAAAAGAGAGAGAGACAATTTTTTAGATTATCTTTTTCTTTTGCACTTTATTTTTGGACTTTGGACTGTGGATTTTGGGACTCTATTTTTTTAAAACCCTACGGAAGGGTAGTTTAAATATAAACTGTTTGCAGAGAAGGACGACGATTACGATATCACCTCGGCCCCTCGGGTTCGTACATGACATAGGAGTCGTGGCCCGAGTTAACTTCAGCGGTTCATCTCCCATCTGGTACGGGAGGTAAGTTTGTCGAAACACCCGCGAATCTCCTGTCAGCGAGTTACTGTATTCCTTCAGTTGCATATATGCTGAGGATCTGAAAACAACTTCTTTAATTTCCTAGTAAAGGGAAAGGACTGGCCATACAAGATAAGGGATCGGATTTCATCACCGTTCCCTTCTTGCCCGCCTTAGGAAAACCAAACTAAACGCGAACCTAAGCCTAAAATTTGACTAGAACGAGACCTATAGGGTAACGAGCTTAATAGAAAAATCATTCGAAAAATATTGGTTACTCTTTTAAGCATGCTTCAAAGTTCATGATGGTTTCAGTGAGTTGAATACGCCGCCTTGAACGCCGGTGAGGCCTTGGGTATCAAAGCAATGGAAAAAAATCATCAAAGATTTGCAAACTTTATCAATGGTCTGGGAACGTCTGGGAACATTTCTTCTCTATCTTATTTTTGCGGACTCTCCTTAGACGATTTCACCATTAATTAGTGAACCATATACCCCTAGTGGCCATTTTATGTGGATTTGCTTGAATAAATATTATCAACTAACTGGATGCATTTTTGGGTTTCTTTTCTTGCACCATAATTCTGGAAAGAAAGCTAGCCAACAAATAACCGAATTTTCATTTGGATCGTTAGGAGTTTAATTCGGCAGTCTAATTGGTTTAATCAAGCACAACTTTGGAGTTGACATAACCCCCGTACGTAGGTTGCAATCTTTTTTTTTTTTGGAGACATGGTTGATAAATAGAGAGTATAATGTCCCATGAAAAGAAAAAGTCCACCCTGTGAGGGAGTTATTGGGGTTATATGCAAGATAATAATTTGTTAACCACTACTACATGGTCAACATACGCATCTAGTGGCCATGTTAAGTGGATTTGTGTAAACATCAACGAGTAAGTGGGCGCATTTTGGGATTCTTTTCCTGAAACCATAATTTGGTCAAGAAATTAAGTTAACTGATGATGAAGTTCTCATTTAGATCATTATGGGGAACTCTAATTGATTAAATTAAGCACAACTTTGGAGTTGACAAACCCAGAGCCAATTGGTTGTTAATTAAGCAGTATATATAAGAGTTGGCTAAAATCCATTGGTTTCCGTCCATGTTGGTTCTTTCTCAATTAGTCAGTTACACCATGAAGATGCCTAAAGACCAATAGGGCACATTGGCAGGCTTTGTCATTTGTACTAGAGCATGATAGATTTTTTTTTTTAAATAGTTCATACTTCATATCCATAATTGTCAAACTAGAATGACCTCACCATTTCTATTTTTAAATGATGAAACTTGTAGACTGTAATAAAATAAAACAAAATACTAGTGGCAATTTGTCAACAACAAAACTCAATTATTCCCGATATTGTGCACAAATATGTCATTTGATGCTCTAATAGTCAGTGACGTAGTCCAATACCGGCCACCACCATATATATTAAATATTATGCACATCACAATTGGATATCAAGGAAAGGAAAAGGTTAAAAAGTTCAATAAAAATTTAAGTCACTTGCACAATACGTCAATACTCGCAAACATATATATCCATCCATAGAATGAGAGAATTCTATCGGACTTCTCTGTTAGTGGGATGAAGATGAGATCAGGTGGTCCATTATTTCCCCTTTTAGTGAATCCCTGGAATTTTCTCTTATTTCAAGTTAAAATATATGAAATTTTGATTAATTAAACGTGTAACATGCTTGTCTTGATCAATTGATGGTATACGGAAGATGTCTTTTGATCAGCGGAGTTAGATTTGATAAATTGATCAACAGACTTTATGACCATAGGATGTTTCTAGGAAAAGTCTATGTAGTCACAGATTTCTTTTTTTTTTTTTTTTTTTGATAATAGAAGAAAAACAAACGAATTACAAGTAAGCAGCTGAGAAACAGCTAACCAATATTTGGTGTCAGGCTGTAAGCTACCTAGTCTGACTAGATTAGCTATGTAGTCATTGGTTAGTTTATCAAACGAGTTATCCATATATCAACAATTAGCTCGATACTTTCTTCTTACTAAAGCATCTGCTAAAACAAAAAACAAGTCCTCTTATCACTGCCCTATTATTACAGACATAGTAATCAAAAAGTTTGACGTATGGTGAGTCATTGGTGGCCGAGGCTGCTTATAAAGTGAAGCCTAACTACAATTTATTACAGTGAAGTTCATGTATGGCGAGCCATTGATATATATATATATATATATATATATCAAAAATGTCCGTAGCTGGTCAGTCTTCTTATCACTAAGGATAACCTAACTATCCGTACCATATGAATTTTTTTGACTTCTTGGGTAAAGGATATAGGCCCCGATGACCCCCACGGTCATTTTTCGGAGCGATAAACATCTTCTACAGAAAAATTTCATACATGTTTTCACACATTTTCTGCAGTAAACACAGATGCCAGTGAAACCTGGAATCAGACCGATGATGACTTCATTTTGGGAGGAGATATGATTGTGCTAAATCTCAAAGAAGAAGATTGATTGTGTCTTCCGCCACTCCAGGATATATGTTTCAACCATAATGGAGATTAGAGAAAAATAGAGGTGAAATATGGAAACGGCGAGTTGTTGTGTTTTCCCTAAAACAAAGATAGAAAGTCATCTTTATATACGGCCGTCGGCCAAACCGTAAGCCACTACTTATTTATTGGGCTGATACTATAGATAATTTAAGCCCGTTCTTGATTGTTTCAGTGGAAAATTAGGCGCAAGCCAAAAAAAATAATATTCTTATTGTCATGTCCATAATTAATTTTAGGTACCGTGACACTCATAATTATTTCCGTGACACCCATAATTATATGAAATTAAAAATGTCTGCATGGCGGATTATGCATCCGCATGACGGGTTATGCATCAGGGTATAATTGGCAACGCAACTTGAATATAACATATCTAAAAATCCGCGCCTTGGAATTTTACAAATTTTATAGTGTTGGAAATCCTTTTAAGAGAGCTACGCAACCAGTACAAATAAGAATATCAAATTTTTGTTTTTCACGAAAAAATCGGAGGTGATCATCATTTTAGGCAAAATTTTCGAAAACTTGATACATAACTATTATGCAACCACCAAAAAAATGCATAACACATTCTGCAGATGCATAACGAAGTATGCAACCATTTTCTCCACTGCATAACAAATTATGCATTTGGATGACAAAGTTATGCATCTATAACAAGTTATATAATCATTGTTTTGGTTGATTTTTATCCGTACATAAAAAATTGATGCATAATGCAGTATGCATCCATATTTACGGATGCATATCAGGTTATGCATCTATTTTCTTGATGCATATAAGATTGTGCAACAATTTTTCTCGATGCATAATGCATTATGCAGTCATATTTTCGAACGCATAACAAGTTATGCATCCATTTTCACGACTGCATAACATGTTATGTATATTTTATTATAGGTGCATAACAAGTTATGCAACCTTATTTCTTGTTGGTTTTAATACTATGAAAAAAGTAACTGCATAACGTGTTATGCAACCGTTTTCTGGACTGCATAACAAGTTACGCGGAAAAAAAGAGCTGCAGAACGTGTTATGCAACCAATTTCGAGAATGCATAACAAGTTATGCGACAAATTTTATAGATGCATAATCTGTTATGCATCACTATTCGCATAATGCGTTATGCATCCATTCTTTTCGACTGCATAACATGTTATGTAGATAGTTTCATAGGTGTGTAACAAGCGATGCACATTATGCATTCATTTTCGTAACTGCATAACCTGCTTTGGAGCTACATGACAGATTATGCAAGTACGCAACCACTAAAAAAAGCAAAATAAAAAGAATAGTGATGCTGTGCCTACGTATGGAGTCAGGGTGAGTGGGTGTCACTTTGATGATCCAATAGTCTAGATTATTTTGGATCATATGCGTTAATACTTGCCCTAATCATTAGTGTAAGTATCCTAATAATATAGCATGATAATAATATAGCACTGTATCCCCAGATTGCCTTGGAGAACACGTGGAGTTCCACTAATAATATAGTGTTATGATACACATCGTATTGGTATGCCTTAAGATGGCAAAAAAGAATCCATTTCCCCAGTGGTCCACATGTGGCTAACAGAAGAATGCATGAATTACACGTAAATACAAATTAAGAATCTTTTCGCACTGCCCTAAAACAACCAACATTTCCTCTCTGTTCTTGCAGCAGTCTTCTTCCTCCGACCTACCCAGCTCCATAAATCTTTCTTCTTTTTTTGTTATTGCATTTCTACACACCCATAGATCAGAACATCTATTTCCTTTTCTATCACTGAATAGCTGAATAATCAATGTTTACATATTTTCTTTTCTTTCCTCCGACCTACCCTACTACCCATATCTATAACTGAATAGCTAAAGTACAGCTTTATTTCTTTTCTTGATTGATTGATTAATCAATGTTTTTCCAGAATCAAATACCTCGTAATTGTTAGAGTACGTAATAGATCAAACTAGTGAATGGGTATTTGGAAGAATTTGATTTTAATTCAAAGAAATTGATGAAAAAATTGTTCTAATGTACCCTGTTCTTTATTATTTTTCTCTGGTTTTTTGTTTGATCAATTTCTAAAAATTCAAACCGTTTAATGCATGATTCAATAGAAAAGGACTGGTAATTTTTTTATTAGATTGTATTTGAATAGAAGGTTAATTTTAGTTTGATCAAATTGTGAGAATTTAAAATCCGGCAATATTTTATGTGACGGACAGAAAAAAAAATAGACAACAAAACATAATTTTAGGAAAAATATGGGCTTATCTGAAAGTTTTCCTTAAAAATTGGGTGCTTGCACCAAGTTTTCCGTCCGTGGGTCTTTTGGTAAGAAAAAACTGGAAAATAGGTTTCACCGTAGTTTTCACTTGTTTCAGTCGTAGATCAAACCAAAATCATGACCCATTAACTCCCCTTTAGGATTGTTAGCGGATCCATTAAAGCCGTAGATCTTATAAGTGAAAGGAATGAGGTCTTCATATTTTCCACCCATCTTTTTGTATGCATGATAAAAAAAATGTCCACTGAGCTCCCAGAATCGATTAGTATCCTAGTTATCACTCATGGGTGTTCCTCCTTGTCTTCTTCTTCTTCTTTCATCCTTGTTTTTGGTATGATTTCCAACTTAACTACTAGTGGGCTCTCATACAATTGGCCTCCTCCTGGTACTTCCTCTGCACTGAATGTGATTGGTTGCCTCTGCCAATATTTACGTTTTGGTACCTTTCTCAAGTTGAATATCTCCTCCCCCTCATCATCTCTTGCATAGACGCGGCTTAATACATTGTCATGAAAATCTTCTATACTTTTAAATGAATGGATAATTGAGTTGTAATATAAGTTCTTTGCGTTCGCTCATACTTCAATCAGAAATGTATTTTTTTTCATTTTTCCGCTCCTGACGTTTGTCCTCCTATTGGTGGTGCTGGTGGTGGTGCGACCAGGAAGTGGTTCAGTTTTCCCTGATCGATCATTCTTAATATAATTCGTTGTATATTCATGCAATTATTAGTTGTGTGGCCATGGAAGCGATGATATGCGCAAAATTCTCTACTTCTCCTCCCTGATGTTGGTTCTTGTCCTAGGTTTAGTGGTGTGGGTATCTCCTCCATCAGTATGATCGCTTCCCAGATCTTGTCAACTGCCGTACTAAGTGGCGGCATCCTGATTTCTTCAAGGAATGGTCCTTGGTTGTAGTATCTCTTTTTCCCTCCGTATCCTTCTCCTTGGTTGTCAAATCTTGCAATATTGTTGTTTCCTCCGTGGTTGTTGTACTGCCGCTCTCTATATTCTTGTTCGTACATTTCTTGATCTCTGCAACTCATTGCTACCTGTTTTTGTTTATCCTCTGCGGTTGCCTTTTCTTGACTTCCCTGCGAATATCACGTAATCGTGTTTGTTGTCCTTGGCAACAGACTCGCGTTTCCTTCTCTGGCATTTGCAACTGCAATTGGGTAAGATTTCATATCTCTTTGTTTTTCCTCGAGAGCGATATACTCTTCTTGGTACTCGCACAGCTCCGCCATTGTTATCCTGTCTTTCAACCTCAATATCTTCTATATAAAAAATCAGTTGGGAAGAGTGCGTTAATGAATGCTAAGACAAAATTTCTTTCATCCACTCTTCATGCCATTTCACTACACATAGACCTCCATCCGGTGGTTAGAGTTCGCAGGCTTTCATTTGTTCTCCTTCGCAGAGTGAACACCATCTCAATTCCTGGTTTTAGGATATTGTTGTTGATGTATTGTCTCAAGAACAAACTCTGCAGGTGTTGGAATGATCTTACAGAGCCTATTGGTAGCCCGTCAAAACATTTTAAATCTTCCCCTGTCAAGCTTGCTGGAAAATATTTGCACAGGACCGCATCATTGTCTTCCCAGTGCAACATAGCCAAGTTGTACGCCTTTATGTGTTGCGCTTCACAGATAGATCCATCAAAAATATGAGGAATTGTGGGTAGTGTGCATTTTGATGGTATTGCTACTATTTTTATTTGCCGTGCGAAGGGTGTTTTTGCTTCTTCTTCTATCGCTTCTTCTAGTTGTCTTCTTCTAGTTGTCTTCTTACTCCATCTTTCCCTCGTCCCATTAATTCTCTCAATTCTGCTATCTCCCTTAAGACTTCCTCATTTGTGAATTAGTTCTCTTGTTATTGCATTGGTATTTTTATCCATGCTTGTCTCACTCTGTTTTCGTGCCTGTTTTGACGTATTACCTCTTCTAATTCTTGTTCCTCTGCATCTTCTCTCCTCCTTCTTCGTTTTTCTCTTTCATTCCATGCATGTATCTGTACGGCATTATCGATTGCGTTGCGTTGGTTTCGTAGCCTTTCCCTTCCATGAAGTATCATCCTCGCTTGCTCTGCGTCATCTTATAGTCTTGGGTCCTCATGGATGTGTTTATATTCTCCGTCTCGTTCTTGTCGACCGTCCATGAGGTTTTCTCCCATGCGTTCGTTTTCGCCCACTTGCAGATACCTGTCTTCAATGCGATCTTGACCGCGTTCCTCCTATATGTTATCGTCTACATGAAAATTGTAAACAAAGTTGTTATCTAAAAATTGTTCCTATTCATTGCCTCTGAGATCAGATCTGCTTCACTTGGAGGCACTCCTACTTTTCCTCGATCTTGAGATCGCACCTGTTGTTCTTGATCTGTTTTGTGACCTTTGCTCTTGTAATCTTTGGTTTTGCTCTCTTAGCTCATTGTTTTGGCGCGTCAATTTCGCAGGCATTTCCTCTTCTCTCCTTCTTTCTTCTATGAATATTTGTTTGAGTTCTCCTCAGTTCCTCCAACTGTTCCTTCCTCCTGTGTTCGCCCTTCGTTCTCTTCTGCGGTAACTGTATCCGTAGTATGAACACTGACCTCATCATAATTCTTGTGGTTGTTTTCATCTGGTATCTGCTGGATCTGAGATATGACTTGTCGAGGCTGGTTGTTCTTCTCGCCCATCCTTGACGATTCTGCAACTTCCCCTCTCCTTCTTCCTGTGATTCTCCTACTTCTCCAAACCCAAATTTTAGAAGTCACCACTGGTGTATAAAAACAAGCCGGGCAAGATGTTATTCAAAAATGGAATCTCCATTCTCCCTGATTTCTTAATCAAGCCAGGTGTGAAAGGCAATATCTTTATTGGAAATCAGTAACAATTAAGGAAAAGAATAGAAACTCATTGCATTCCCCAAGCAAGCGTAGTCTTTACAAGCTTCCCGCACAAATCTATTCAGAACAGGTCAACCCCACCAGTTCGCACCTACCGCAGTTCATACCCAAAACCACCACTGACCCCATTTTGTAAAAATTTGCCGCCACCACCTTCTCTACCCAGTCTACAAGTAAAACTCACCACTTCCACCCGCTCTACTTATCAAGACTTAAATAAATTACGAAGCATATCAAATTCAATGTGCATAAGAAAGCCGTAGCAATTTGGTGTGAAACAATTTTGTTGTGTAAAAGTGAAGGCTAACTACAATATATTGTAGTGAATGTATGGCTTGCCAATGCATCTTAAAAAAAAAAAAAAAAGTCTTTCGCTGGTAGAACCATGCCTCTGTCTTATTTTGCAGGGATACTACTAATTCGTACGCAATCAATGAGACTGAATTGGAAATGGCGAAATTCTCTGGCTCCCCCCATACATGAACTTCACTCCAGTAAGGAATGCCAACTTACATTGACTCTTGGTAAAAAGGAAATCAAACTAAGGAAGCAAGAAATTTATGTAAACTCTACGAATGAAAGCAAATTCAGCCATGTATTTAGACATTTTATCTGTTTGAGATGCAGAAGAGCAAAGCAAAACTAAATTAGATTAGGAGACACAAACTTAAATTAGTAGATACAAACTTAGAATTACATAGATGTACTTTGAATCTCTCATATTTTGTATGAATACTCTTCCTTCCATCTTCTCGGTCCTCAGCAAGTGGGATACCGTGGATATCCAAAGGAAAATCGAACCTGAAAAGCAAGCAGCACAACATAAAGAATCCAAAGGGGAAGATATTTATATCTACATCTCAGCTAGCTAGCATCATACAGGAACTACCAGCCCCGAACAAACTCAAAATCAAACAGGTGTCGACTTGATTTTGAGAGGAGAAATCATATGATGTGTGAAATCTAAAGGAAGATTGAGCGATTGATTGTATCTGCCACTACTCTAGGCTATAAGTAAGTTCAAAGTCCATTTCTAACTCATTCTTTCTCTGTTGCAGTCAAGAAGAATTATTCGGATGATGTTGCAGGTCAGAGAGATTGAGAAAATGTTGAAACGGGTGGAGTTGAGCTCAGAAAATGTTGGAGATCTAGGAGTGTTTTCCCTAGAGGATGAACCAATGGTCATCCATATATAGCGGAGAACATAATGAACCCTAATAAGTAGGCTTCAAAATGGGCCCAAGACCTAACCCAGATGAAATTCAGATCCATTAACCCGAGAAAAATTATTAGCTTCATGCACTTTAACCATCATGGTTCATATCTATAAATTTGATTCAATGGGGTCTGCTAGCAATGATGGTGGTAGAATTATCATATAAAAAAAAGAGCGATAACAAGAATCCGGTAGCAAAGGGATCGAGAACCAACCTGTTTAATAGATTGGATATTATCTTGTTACCTTATTCATCTGGGAGAACATTATTTCCTAGAGATTCTACAGTATTCTTGTAATGAACCAGAAATATATAACCTGAGGGGAATTTTCACAATCCAAGAATAATTGATTAGATATTATCTTGTTACCTTATTAATCATTCATTCCCTTTACCAAGGAGATTAACATTAGAACTGAATTACATAAATGTTAGTTAGTTTGAATCTTGTTTGACACAACCATTTACATGTTCAAATTAACTACTTCTATCTCTCTATCTTCATTTGAATCCTTTAACATTGCTTCCAGAAGGAAGATACATTATCAATAAAAGCAATGACAATTTGTGAAAACCTGGGTAAATTTGGACATCTTAAGCTGTAAAATCTCGAGGAAGATTGATTGTGTCTCCCACCAAGCTATATGTAATGCTTCAAAATTCACTTCATAAATCATATTCTTTCTTTCTGTTTCAACCAAGAGATTAGATGATGGAGATCAGATCGGAGAGATGCAGAAATGTGAAAACGGCCGAGTTGAGCTCAAGATTTAGTATAAAATCTAGAAATGAAATCTAGAAATCTAGAAAGATATAGTATAAAATCTAGAAAGATCATCAATACACAGTGGAGAACAAAGAGCTGATGAAGATCACAGAGATTAAGGAGAAAATTGGAAACGGTGGCCGAGTTGAGCTGAGAGAACGGTCATCTATATATGTATAGGGAGTTAAACCTAATTACCTATGTTGGCCGTAAAGGCCTGAGAACCAACTCCTAGTACAGTCCGGTCTTAGCCCAACCACGCATTAACCCAAAACGAATCCTAATGATTGTTTGTTTGTTTGTTTTTGATTTTTGTTAAAGGTTGAGCAAAAATGGATCTGAGGAGAGCCAAACTATAGTCAACTCGTCCACTAGGTCAATTTAATAAATTTGTTTGACTCAGACTAAAATATCCTCACTACCACACGCTTTCTTCACACACTTACAACCTAAACACAGTTGTAAGTTTATAAATCAAAATCAAATTCAAAACAAGCCTCCATTAATACACACTGAGTTAACTACGGTTTTCGCTCTCCTCGGATTCATTTTTCTCTCCCTTTAACAAAAACCTTTCTTTTTTCCAATTCAATAGGATCGTCTGAATTTGACAGATCTAACTCATTACTTCAAACTTGAAAGTTATTAATAAGTAGAGTTACAAAAACTTTTAAATCCAATCAGAAATGTACCCCGCGAGTTAGGTATGACACAATCGTACAGTACACCGGCATGGAACTTCTGGTGACTTCAACCAAACATCGAGGATGTTACACGGGAGTTTTTTAGAAGTTCTCTAGCTGCCTGAATCCGATGGCGAAAGATGAGTAAAGAAAACAGAGATAACTAATTATAAAAACGCTATTTTACTCGCTGACTAACACAGCTAGCCGATTTGTCGACGGAATCTCACCACGACTACTACCAAACGCCGATGGCGTTATTTGGGAGCTCTTGGAGATATTCGTGTCGCCTTTGCTACCCAGACGCAAACTAACTGAAAACCTTTCTTAGTGACCAAACTTTATAAACAAAAATCTAACTTTGTTGTCCAAACGAGAAGAACAAACAAAACGAAAAGAGTCACACCAATAGAGTTTATCTCTTAGCATCAACTAGCACTCAAGGTGTTCTTAGGATCTTTAGATTATCTCCTTTGATGGATGAAATCAAGGTATCCGAAGATGTTAGACGTTCTTCTTAGTCGGCGCCAGAATGTAGTAGCATAAAATCGCACACTACATCCAAGGGCTAAACTATTAAATTAAACCAAAGTGAAGATGCATGAACAGACATGAACACAAAGATATACGTGGTTCGGCATGATTACCTACATCCACGGGGTGAAATGAGTGATTAATATTACTTCAAGTTTGGTTACAAGTGATGAACTCTCACAATAATGACTTCTTTTCTCTCTAAGTGTGAACTTTCTCTCCTTTACAACCTTCCTCTCACTCTCTAGATGCTCTTATATTTATAGGCCAAGGAAGGGATACGACGAAGTTACAGTGTAAATCATTGTGCATCTATCTCGATGTTCCTCCTCGGGCCTACCTTGATGTTCCTCCAATCTATCGACTGGGACGATACAGTAGGGGCTCCCGACAGTTTTGCATCCGAGGCCGATCCTTTAATGTTATTTAGTCCGAGGTTGCCTTCTCTCTTCTCGCCGGTTCGTCTTGACTTTATTTCTTAGTTTGACCGAGTGTCTTCTGGTCTTCTGTCAGCTTTTGTCAGGTGATGGGAGACTTGTCACATCCTATAGATAAATGGTTGTCACGCTCAGCCCCCGTTATTTCTCTTGAAAACCGGTATAGTTCTTTGTTCAGAACTATCGAGGGTTCGAATCCCTCAATCTTATTTTACTCTGTTCAACTCTATGTATTCCTCTATCCGTAGAGTACATTGACCACTTGAGTTATTCAGTGCTTCTCTTCCTTCGTTTCTTGGTGCAACTTAGCCTGGGATCTCGCCACCTAGTCCTGTGGATTATTTACACCTGCACTTACGTTGAACCCATCCAACAAGGAAGTCACCACCGGCTACGTTTGAGCAAAAGTAGCCTCTGCAAATTAAATTTAAACGCATTATATTATTTAACAGAAGCACAAATATATATAAATCGACAAACTAAGTGTTGTACAGCTAAATCTTCCTAGTTAGACTCAATTCAATTACCTTGATTTCTGTATGGACCAAAGACATGATAAAACTTGAATTGGTTTTTTAGAAGAGTCGGAGCTTGTAATCTGCAACTCAGTATACATAGATGGGTCAAATTCAACTAAAGAATAAAACCCATTTGCAACCCATAATGCGAGATGCTATCTGCTCATGTTCTGACACAATTTTCCTTCAAGAGTTGATATCAATTACAAGGTTCAGTACAAACACCCTGCAGATGGAGATGATGAATAAGAACTTACATATCAAGAAACAATCAGCACTGGATTAGAAAATAGAACAAGAGATGCAAAAGCCATACCAGTTTTAATTCTGACTAAAATCAGTTCTATCAATGAAACGGATTTGATTTCTGAGAAGTTACATGGAAAACATATGAACCTGAAAGAAATTAGAAACAAGAAACAAGAGAATTGAAACCTACCAGACATAGAATTTCCAATCTTAGGATTTTGTTGGAATATTCACAATATATCCGGAAGATTTAGTCAGCTAGCTAGATGGATAGGCCTAGTCAAAGATATGTAGTTTGTTAGTTTGTTGCTATCTTTAGGTTTACTGTTTCTATCTTCCTATATAAATAGGAATCATTGTAAATGTATAATCATCCCAGAATGATCAAACTCTCTGGAGATCATTAATCTTATTCACCCTAAGGGGTTTCTCCGTGGACGTAGGACATTAGTGCCGAACCACGTTAATATCTTGTGTTCTTATTATCTGTAATTTGTTTCTCAGATCGATCTATGAACCCTCGATACCCATAATTTATTATGGTATCAGAGCAGGCTATTTGCGACGAGTCATTTGACCGCGCCTTTACTCCGCGTCACCCGATTTAATTGTCCACGTGTTAGACCCAATGAGGCTACACGTGAGGGGGCGTGTTGAGATTATTAGTCCCACATTGTATGGGAAATCTAAATCCTGCGGTTTATTATCCCTTGGGCCTCTCCACGCACTGCCAATTGGTTTTGAGTTGGATGCACGTATTCTAACATGGTATCAGAGCAGGCTATTTGTGTCGAGTCAGGTGACCGCACCTTTATTCCGCGTCATCCGATTTAATTGTCCACGTGTTTGTAAGACCCGCCGAGGCTACACGTGAGGGGGCGTGTTGAAATTATTAGTCCCACATGGTTGGGTTATTTAAGATCCTGCAGTTTATAATCTATTAGGGCCTCTCCACTGATTGCCAATTGGTTTTGAGTTGGATGCCCATATTCTAACATGGTATCAGAGCAGGCTATTTGCGACGAGTCATTTGACCGCGCCTTTACTATGCGTCACCCGATTTAATTGTCCACGTGTTAGACCCAACGAGGCTACACGTGAGGGGGCGTGTTGAGGTTATTAGTCCCACATTGTCTGGGCAATCTAAATCCTGCGGTTTATAATCCCTTGGGCCTCTCCACGCATTTCCAATTGGTTTTGAGTTGGATGCCCGTATTCTAACAGATTTACTCAAAATATAAAATTTGCTTGAACAAGGTATCCATTAAACTTTCTAATTGGTAAAATAAGTGATGATTCTTCCGGCTAAGACAAGTAAAACAAAAATTCAGAACATGGGATTAACATAAAAGATGAGATTTTTATAGGAAAAAAAGATTAAAAACCATAGGATCTGGAAACAGACACTACACAAAAATAAAACCTTAACATTCACAAAATCTTCACCTTCAGCTGAATCAAATCATACCCAATACTTCAAATCCACATATCACAAAAAAACGAACATCAAAATCAAAAACCCTAACTATTTCACATACTAGTTAGGTCAAAATAAAAAACCATAACTCTATCAAATGATTTCAGATGAAACAAATTTAAGCACAAACTAGTTTATACCTGATGATAATCCAACAAACTAGTTAATATCAGACTTGAATGATTGGATTTCTAGATTGCAGGGAAACCTAAAATCTATTGAAGATGGGGTTTGATGAGATGATGGATTTTTAGATCGAGAATTATTGATGATGGGTATTCATTAGATGATGAATTTCTTGTTGAAACCCTAAAATCTATTGAAGACAGGGTAGACTGCAGATTTGTTGAAGATTGAAGAAGAGATTCTCTTCGTTCTCAGCTAAAAAAGAACGACCAAGAAATATAAGAGAGAGAATAATTTTAATCTTTCTGAAAAACAAATAAGAAAAATAAATATGAGAGAATTAATAAATAAAAATAGAACAACTAATAGCCCATAAGAAAAACCTATATTACAAGAAAACCCTACGGTGTACAGCGGTCGTACACGTTGACATACGTTGTACCAATAGTTAATATAATTTGTGCAACGCATATTAAAGTTGTAAGATGTGCAACAGTTATATCAGTTGCTCACCTCCGAAAATGAAGCGTTGCTAAAACCAGGATATGATGTAGTGAATGATCAAAAGTTCATGTATGGTGAGCTATTGGTACAGAAGTTGGTAGCAAAGGCTGCTTATAAAGTGAAGCCTAACTACAATAATATACTAGAGAAGTTCATGTATGGCGAGCCACTGCATGTCAAAAAAGTTTATTGTAATTTTTAAGAGCCATAAAGTCATAACCACCTTCCTCGAACAATGTCCGTCTCTTTTACTACTACTCTGACATGAATACAATAAAAATGAAACTGAATTCAACAAGGTGAAATTCGCTAGAAATTAGTTGGTGTAGAAAAAGAGTCAAAGAAACGAGGAATGTTTTTTTCAAGGAAAGCAATCCATGTGATTTTTTTTTAATTTCTAATAAAAGATTCCTTTTTTATTTGTGCATGTCAAAAAGGTTTATGGTCTTTTACAACAAAGGTTAGCCAAGCTTCCCCTCAAAGACGGAGGTCTGTTACTTGGCTTCTTGCTTTCAGACTAGTTCTCAACAAGTTAACATTTTGAGGCTTGCAGAAGTGTTCGGCCCTAGCCCCGGTTTTGAGCTACAAAAAGGTATGTGGTATTAATGATTCTTCTTTGCATATGATGATATTTCCCCCCACTTTATGAGCTCCTTGGCAATTAAGTATTTTGATGCGGTGAAGAAGGATATACCCAATCGGTTTGTTATGACTGCGCGTGACTTAGCTCTTTGGCAGAGTAATAGAGTCAAACACGCTCAAGATTATTTGTTGGAAATTCCTATTGATGGGCTTAATAAAAAAATTGGGGCCAGACAGTTTCGTGCAGTTGTGTGTTATAGGCTCGGGATCCCCATCTTTGAGGATGGAGATTTGTGTTCTAGCTGTGGTGAAGGTATGGATATTTTTGGGGATCACGCCTTACACTGTAATAAAGGAGTTGGTCTCAATTACAGGCATGATATTGCCCGTGATACCTTCGCAGACATTTTCTATCGAGCGGGTGTTTGAGCTAGAAAGGAGGTGGATTTGGGGCTCATTGCAGATAATGGAGTAGCTTTACGTCCTGTCGATATCCTTATGTACGGTTGGGACAGTTGCCATGATATGTGTTTAGATGTTACTGGTGTCTTCTTCTTCACGGGTGACTGGGAGTGTAATTTTGTTCTTGATCGGGCAATTGATAGGGCGGTTGCTAAAAAAAATGGCCAAGTACCCTGAGAACCAACTCCCAGTATAGTCCAGTCCTAGACCAAACATATTTAGGCCCATTAAACATAGAAGATTCCTACGGGTTGTTTGTTGTTTTTTCCTAATTCAGTAGGATCGTCTCAACTCGACAGATCTAACTCATTACTTCAAAATTGAAAGTTATTAACAAGTAGAGTTGCAAAAACTTTTAAATCCAATCAGAAATGTACCCGGCGAGTAAGGTATATAATGAAATCTGATTCAAATTGGTCCATATCACTATCAGGTGTATCAGCCCAAAAAATCATAGAGCGCTATATTTCCAAATCAATCATGTATCCCATAAAACCACTTTACCTCAAATAAGAACTAATCTGAACTTCTTCTTCTTCTTCTTCTTTAATCAGAACTATCATCATAGATCAGTTTTGAGAGGATATCTCTATTGTAAACATTACTTCTTAATCAATACATTCTTCGAGTTTCAAGAAAAAGATAAATCATGTGTCCCATAAGTTTTTTGACTGAATATTTCTCCAATTACCAAAAATAAGCCCCGAAACCCAGCATTGGCATAGTGACCCATAAAATGACCTACCTTGTGGCCAAAAGTCACCTCGTCTCCAGCCAAGTCGTGATACTAAAATCTACCACTATGATCTAGAATTTGACTCTTTATATGAAAATATGAATCTATGACCAAGTCCAAGCATATGCAAATTTGGTTCTAATATTAGATTACACCAATACGTGAAATGACTTATTTTTGAAAATGGATTTACAAGAACATTCATTTCTTCACTAACCATGAGGGGTTTTCTATTTGTCTCACTACTTTCCAAAAGGAGACCGGCTAAATAAACAAGCCATCTTTTCACTGCCCTAACTACTGACCAAAAAGTCCACGTATGGTGAACCATTGTTGTATCGTAGTGAAGTTCAGGTATGGCGAGTCATTGCCTATAACAAATGTTTGTAGCTGGCCGGCCAGGTTGCAAATCACTAAAGCAAAGCAACGCTTAACATGGCGCATATTATGGTCATTTTTAAGAGCAATATACACTTTCCTTCCTGGAACAATGTCTGTCTCTTTTTTAGGACTAAATACTAAAATGAAAATGATACTTAGTTTCTAAAGGTGAAATTTTGATGATTTAAAAAGATGAGTCAATCAACAATGCCAATTTACAGAGATCCACAAGTAAAAACGAAATCAAACCAAGGAAGATATTTTTTTATGTACTTGATGGATATACAACAGCATTTTGATACATCATCTACAAACTCTACCAATAGAAATCAAATTCAGACATGTATTTAGACATTTTCATCTGTTTGAATTGAAGAAGAGGAAAACCAAAACTAAATTAGTCATTCATTCCCTTTTCGATGGAAATCAACATTAGAAAAAAGAAAATCAGCTGATCTTACATGGATGTACTTTATATCTCTCATCTTTTGTTTGAATACTCTAACATTGCTTCCATAAGGCAAAAAAATACCATGAAAACAAAGCTATAGATGCAGAATGTCAGCCTCTTACAGGTATGAGGATATTGTTATAAAATCAGGACCAAAAAGATCTGTGTGAAATCATTATGCTGTGTGAAATCATCTTAAGTTGTATGCTTTATGGCATTTATTGGAATAAAAGTGCAAAGATGGTTTGGTGGGTAAATGGTTATAATGCATGGACACATCATAGTGGTTATAATCATAGATCATCGTAATTCACACGGATGTTGAAGATCCTATCTTTTAAGTGGTCGGTTCATACTTTATAATGGAAGCTCCGCTTGTTGATCTTTATCTGGTTTGGTTTGGCCAAAAACGTCGAGATCCACCCATCTAGTGAGTGGGTTGTTGAAAAATGAGCAAGCTGATAATAAAAGTTACAAATTAATTCCAGTTGGAATTCCTTAATCATAGAGGTACTATTCTTGTGATCACTTACTAAAAAAAAAAAAGTGAATCTATGACAAAGAATCTGCATTGTTATACAGTATGCTAATTTTTAAATGGAATTTCAAATTTCTTTTTTCTCTCATTCTCTTTTTGTTACTCTCGTAAAGTGTCTGGCTGGCAAGACAAACAAGTCCTCTACTAAAACACAAAGTGTTTGACAATTTAGCAAGGAATGCCAATTCAGATTCATTCTTAGTTAAGTAAAATGAAATAAAACTAAGGAAGCAATTTAGAAAGAAACTTCTAGCTATACAGAGCGCAAATTCAGATATGTATTAAGACATTTTATTTGTTTGTATTGCAGAAAAGAAAAACAACAATTAATCATTCCCTTTTCGATGGAAATTAACATTTAAATAAAAAAAAACTGATCTTAAAAGATACAAACTTTGAATTACATAGATGTAATTTGAATATCTAATCTTTTGTTTGGATACTCTAACATTGCTTCCATCTCCTCAAGAAGGACCAAAGGGTCGTAACAGAGAAACAAGTACGAGATGCAGAATCCTTGGTAAACATCGACATCTTAGCCAGCTTCTTACACGTTTAGCGCAGCCTTCATAAACTCAGGATCAAACCAATGTCGACTTTATTTTGAGAGGAGAAATCATTGTTCTGTGTCAAATGAAGGAAAAGATTTAATGACTGTGTCTCACACTAGCCTATAAGTAAAGCTTCAAAATTCATCTTATAACTCTTTGTTTCTGTTTTCAATGAAGAGAAGTTGGAGATCAGAGAGCTGCAGGAGAATTGTGCAAAAAGAAAAAAAAAACGGCGGATAAATGAAACTGAAGATCATCTTCATCTTAAAACCCTAAGCCTCTGCTTAATTGATGGGCTGATTTTGTAGATAGCGGTCTGTTCCTTGTCCAACTTAAATTGAAAACAGCGGCGTTGAGCTCCAGATTCAGTTTAGATCTAGCAGTGAACCCTGAATGAAAGAAAGAAAGATCATACATATAGAGTAGTAGTACCGGAAAGCATAATAAACCCCAAGTTTGGCTTCCAAATGGCCTGAGGCCTGACTCTCCAGTCTAGACCTAGCCTGAAGGAAATTCAGAGCCAATTAACCCGAGAAAAATTCGAATCTCCTCGTCTATTTCTCAATTCTCATAACAGAAAGTAGGCGCTGTTAATGGCTTAGCAAACTGATTTCTAACCAACTAATTAACTAACCCTGGCTTATTATCTATTCGTCATATTCACCAACACCTAGAAGTCCCAAAAAACCTTTACTTTAACCATTGTGATGCAGCAGGTTTTGCCTTGTATTTCGTCCACAAAGAAAACGAAAAGGCAGAAAAGTAGTAGTATATACAATATAATAAATGGTCAATGACATATTCTTGGGTGTTGAATTTGCACAGTCGAACAGTGAGCAAAGTTTGTAATAGCAATTTCGGTGCACATTTCTTCACTAACCTCATGTGTTTCATGAGAGGTTCTCTATTTCTATCATTCTCTCTTTGTTTAATTTCCATATTCTTTAGTTCTTATCACACTAATTTCCCAAAGAAGACCGGATAAATAAACAAGTCCTTGTTGACATCGAAAAAGTCTGTAGCTGCCCAGGCTGCTTATCACAAAATCTAATGGTCATTTTTTTGGAGCCATAGTGAACACTTTGGAGGAACGGAAAATCGGTCATTTGTCCAAATATTTTTAAAACATAGTTCAAATGGACGAGTACAAATTATTATGGGTGATATGGACACCAAAAAAGTAAACTTAAATTTAAAAAATAGCAAGGATGAAACTGGATGCATCCTAGTGTAAATTAAAAATAAGAAACAATATTTAAAAATGGGTAAGATGAAACTGTTTATATCCTGGTTATTTTTACATTTTTGACCATTTAAATAGTATCAAAATCTAAATGTCTTTTTCACCCAAGAATTGTTGATTTTGGTCATTTTAACCAATTTTGTGTTTGCGGAACCATGTCAGTCTCTTTTGGACGACTAATACTAAATAGTACGCAATTTAAATATGAACCTGAGTTCCCCAAAGGTGAATTTGCTGGTTTAAAATGATGAGTCAAGCAACAAGGAACGGCAGTTTACATTGATTCTTAAGTAAAACTGAAATTAAACTAAGGAGGCAGATTATTAATATGACTTGATAGAAGCTACAGCATAGTCTGATACAAGGTATAAGCTCTACCAATAGAAAGCAAATTCTGATACACTGAATCTCCATTTCTAGCTATCTATTCTGGATGAGCATGAAATATTTTTTGGCGAAGTTACAAGAGTAGCTAATAGCTCCTTATAATTAGTGCTTCAAACAAAGATTAACAACCAAAAGAGCAAACTTTGGATCTGAACCTAAAGAGATTTATTTGAAAAACAACTTTGTTTCTTTTGTAAGGAAAAATCATTATGCAATTTAAGCTCCCTTGCCGAGTTAAAGACTCTCCATGTCTTACCCCCTTAGGCCTGCTGTTGCATTCGGCGTTAACTCTTCCCGGCTTCTTTTCCGATTTCTTGAATATTGCAGATCCTATTTCTTGAAAAGATCTTTTCCTTTCACACTCAAGATAAGATCATGTCACGATCTCACTTCTTCTGTCATTCCTTCGACATCCAATGATGATTCTACTTCACTACCCTGCATCATGCGCATGTTCAAAACGTTTAATACTTGAGAAGCAAAACTTGAAAATAAAATAAATAATGAATCAAAACTTCTGTCTCTAATTTTGTAGGACTATTACTCTGATTTCAGAAATTTAATAATTTCTTGTTGGAACTGCCAAATCATAGACTACTGTTTGAATGATCGGTTAGCTAGCTTTATAGGTGTGCAACACTAATAAACTGAAATCGAACTAACGAAGCAATTCAGGCAACATTATAAGTATAGTAAAATGCAATTGAGAACGTTCCGGTAGACACCAGCAACTTCTATGGATGATGAAACATGACTAATCAAGCTGAAACTTGAAAATTAAAATAAACATGCTTGAAACTTATCTGAATTGAACAAAATTTTCTTCCAGGTAGTATTGATGACTTCCTACTAGTAATATCTATAATGGTTGCAAACTCCCATTTCTTCTCTTTCAATAGAGTATTGTGCCATCTAAGCTGTATGTTGCAGTAAATTCATATATGATGATGAGCAGAGATTTTGTGGTTACAATTTGAATGGAGAGCTTTTAAAAAAATTAAAAGATAAAATATTTGCCATAAAATCAATAAAGAAGCAGATAAATATCTATAAATAACATTCAGAATGACTTGCGAGAGCTATTTCTCATCTCATAAACATACAGATATTCCTTATGAAAATTTACAATATCATTAGATTTAATACTAAATAGAAAAATCTCAAACCATAGTTCTTCAACTATTTTTAAAGAGGAAAATCAAGCTCCACAAAGTAAAAGAATGAGAGGAAAAATCATAGTGCTACCAAATTGTAATCGGATTAGTAATTGGATCTCTGATCTCCAAGATTAGTAATCGGATCTCTTATCAGTGGCTGTTGATTGCTCATTTGTCTGTGGTAGTTGTTCAGGAGAGTTCACGTCTGCTCTTGTGCAACTACATAACAAGGCTGATGAGCAGGAACAGCAGTCTTAATCCCTTTATGATGAAATTTTCTACTGAGTCTTTTTTATGTTAATCCAGAGATACCCCATGCACAAAGAGATAGACACCAGTAAGAATATCGCAACTTCTATCTCAGAATCTATGATTCTATCAACAGAGGTTCCGACTTGTGGAGATCTTGGTGAGCGAGAAATCAAGTCCAACCATATTAAAACCATGAGAGGGGAAATCAGTGTGCTAATCATCCATTCTGTGATCATCCCTGTGATCTCCAATGTATGTCTAATGCTTCCCATACAAACTCAAAATTACATTCAGTACGACAACCCATTTCAATTTTCAGATCAGATCAGATCTATGAGATTCTCTCTCCACTCTCACTCTCTCATTTCTCTACATGATGAAACATTGCTAGGGCTTCTTTTTATTTATAGAGAACACAAAGTTGATTTACCAAAATGTCCTTTATATACAACCTTCGCTTGTGTTTTTGCCTTGGCCTTTGGAGTACGTAAGCCAACATGGCTAATCACCCGAGGTGGGTGCAAATTGAGTATTGCCGCATACATGCAATTGTTATAGTATAATTTTTTGAAGAGAAAGAGGTCATAGGGAGTTTTGTAACTTTTGTTGGCTATAGGAGAGGTTTCTTCCCATAATTGTGCAAGGGATGATGGTCTCTAGGGTTATGACATGACATCTAGAATTTCAAAATCCGAACAAAGAGAGTCTCCATATTTTTCACAGTTCTCCAATCATCATTCTTGATGGCACTCTTCCTCGGTAACAGAAAACATGCTATCAACACTGGTGTATTGAAACAAGTCTGGCAAATTACTGTTCAAATCAATGACATAAACTAACTAGTTCCCCAAGCCATTGGAGGGTACTGGTGGAACGCATTGTTGTTTTCTTAAATGCAATGTTTGATCGCGGTAATTCATGCAACTCATGACCTCATTTTATATGCATTTTTCTCGTTCGTATGGCCAGTGGCGGAACTAGACTTTGATTATGGGGAGGACTTGACTCTTTTCTTGGGCTGGCTTAAGGGTAAAATTTACAAACATATAATGGCCCAACTCAAAAAGGGCTATGAAAAAAATGTCTTTTTCCAATCTTGGGGCTGGCTTGAGCAAGCCCTAGTCCAAGGGTAGTTCCGCCCCTACGTATGGCGAATGAGGTTTTTGAACATAGACTTTGCGGAACAAAATCAAGCGATGGAACAAAATCAGCAAAGACTTTGAGGCCTTTATTAATGTTCATCTGTCTTCATCAACGATCTCAAGACTAGGATTAGCTAGGATTGATCAAGTCTTGGTACCAGCTGTGGTGTACCGGTGATCAACGGTCTCATTCTTACTGCCAATGGGTTTTTTGATCTTGGACTCTCACAAGTCACCACTTCAAGCCACGGAACAAATTCAAAGACTTCTCTGTCTTATTTTTGATTTCATTTTTCTAATATACATGAAATTAAAGTGGATATAAATTTTTAGCAAAGATGGAGAACACAAATCCATACATATCGATTGGTCAGTTTCAGACCGCATATTAAAAAATTTATCCGAGAAGAAACCAAAAACTTATTATAACTAAAATCTGATGTACTCAAAGCAGACGATTTTCTTTCACTGAATTTATGAAATAAAATGCTAAACACTTTTCTTATTTGTGTCTGATTTTGTTATGTCATGGCTTCTTCATCAGATCTTCATGTAATCTTCGCTACTGATATTCGTGAACTGTTCATCAGTGAATCTTCAGCTTGAAAATCTCCATGAAGTATAAAATTAAGTTAAAATAAACTGCAACAACTAAAGATGAAAAGACAAAAATTTAAATTGAATCAAGAAAAATTAACCAAAGAAAACATGGATTGAAAGACTAGAATTACTTACTTATGAGAGGAGAAATCATTGTGTGATCTAAACTTATTGAGTTTGTATCCAAGGAATATGCAAAGGTTCATAAAATAAATGAAAATTCCCCTGGAAGACCACTATATTTGTGTTTCTATCAAAACTGAAAGAGGTGATTTTAGGAAGATCTGAAGGAGAGAGAGATTGAACAAAATGACGGCAAGAAATGAGGTTTTGAGACATTTATATAGTAAGGTCTTCTGCCTTGCCCAAGGGTAAGTAAACCCTAAGGGGCCGAATGAATAGGTACATAAAATGAAGCACATGTTCAGCCCAAAGGAAGATACGCTTGGCAGTTGGTACCATTTGACAATCGATGCAAGAGCCGTTACTTGCTTATCAGCCAGTTCAACGTTTGCAACAAATGTGTATCAACTTAACTTTGTGAAGATTCCAATCCGATCATTCAAACCTTTGGTCCAAACAAAATTAATCAAATCTTTTGCGCTCTTAATTTTTTATTTTACCAACAGTGGATCAATCTGAAAATGAGCAGCATACTTTACATAGGCAGACAGAAAGTCAGCATATTGGCATAGTGAAGTGACCCATAAAAAAGTGACCTTGTGGTTTGGGAACCTCCAGAAGGTGAAATTTGCTGATTTAAAAAGATGAGCAACAAGGAATGCCAATTTCACATGGATTCTTAGGAAGTAATATAATGAAATCAAACTACAGAAGTGAGTAATTTATTTATGTGACTTTAAATTATGGATATTGAAAAAAATAACATTTTAATGCTATATAAAGCAAATTCAGGCATGTATTTTGGACATTTTTATTTGTTTGAATTGAAGAAGATATAAGGAAAACTAAATACGGATGGTTGATCATTCATTCCATTTTCGAAGGAGATCAACAAGAGAATTACATTACATGGATGTTATTTTGAATGTCAAACCAGCACAAACTACTAGGGATGACCATTTGCCCCATGGAAACCCATCCCCGTAGGTACCCGTTTTTATTGGGCAGGGTTTTACCCGTACAAATGGGGTTGGGATTGGGTATGGGTAATACCCGAAACTAGTGAAGCGGGGATGGTTTTTAGGTCCCCGCCCCGTACGTTTTCATTTTAGTATTTATATTTTTATTATATTTAAACTAAGATATTATATTATATTATATTATAAAAGAAATGTAAAAGTATAAGATATTATTAATTATTTATATTATATTTAAAATAAGAAATTATATTATATTATATTATAAAAGAAAAGGTAAACGTATAAGATATCATTAATTATTTATATTATATTTAAACTAAGAAATTATATTATATTATAAAAGAAAAGGTAAAAGTATAAGATATCATTAATAGACTTCAACGGTAGCTTCCGAATCTGCTTTTAGTATCGGAGGTAGATTTGTGAGTGTCCAACGTAATAGACTTCATCCAAAAACATTGGAAGTTTTGATGTGCGCTCAAGACTGGCCATGGGATATGCTGAATGGTAATGAAATTCTCTTTTTATTGAATGTTTTTTTTTACATTTAATACATCATTATGGTTATATGATACACTTTCTTATTTTGGCTAGGTGGATCAAAATTCAATGGTGAAACATTTTGGAAAGAAATTGAAGCAGACGATGAGGTGATCAACATGGAGGAAGATACTTCATAAGAAATAATTAAGAACTAAAATGAGTGATGCTCGTTTATACACCAATTTGTTTTTATTGCTTGTTTTACGATGAATTTATGAGTTTGAAATTTTAAATTATTATTATTGGTTGAACTTAGGTATTGATTATTAAATTAACTCATCATATTTGAGCTTAATGTTATGGGTAACCCGTAAAAAATCCGCCCCATACGGTTATTTCCCATGCCCGCCCCGTCCCAGATCAAACGGGTAATGGGGAGGGTGTGGGTTTTTTTTTGAACGGGGCAATGACTGGGATACAAGATCCCCGCCCCATACCCGCCCCATGACCATCCCTAAAACTACCTGTATCATCTTTCATTTGATTACTTCCGTCTTCTGTTCAATCGCCTGCATCATCTTTCATTTGATTACTTCCGTCTGTTCAGTTGGGTTCAAACCATGGACATCCAAGATCTAAAAAAATTACCAAGGAAAATATTAGAAAAGAAACAAGTACGAGATTCAAAATTCTCGACATCATCGCCAGCTTCTTACAGGCGATTGATTGTGTCTCCCACCAGGCTATATGTAAAGCTTCTAATTCCAATTCATAACTCATTCCTTCTTCTCTGTTTATGTTTCTGTTTCAACGATGAAGAATTGATGGAGGGATGGAAATAGGAGAAATTTGTGGAAACGGCGGATTTGATTAGTATCCAGAAAGTAAGAAAGGTCATCTTATTTATAGCTAGTAAACCCTAACAGTAGGGATGCACATACTCTGGTACGGCCCGGTTCTCTTATGGAACCGGTCCTGTACTTGGTGTTGCCCGGTACCTTCTTTTGAGGACCGGTACCTGTACCTGATGTTGTACCGATCCTCCGATACCGGGTTTTTACCTAATAGCTATTACACTTTCAAATCAAAAAGAAAAAAACTTCATAAGTTTTTCCATATTATGACAGGAACCCTAACTTTACCAATACAACCCATACAAATACAAATATACAATGATTCAATGACTCACATAGACTTCAATTGACATAAACCCACCCTAACTTTACCAATTTCTTATACAATGATTCAATGACTCACACAGAAACTTCATCAAAGTAAACAAAGATTCAAAATTAATTAAAAAAATTAGATCCATTCATTCACCACTACCAAGACCCAAATTACAAACTGAAACACCATTAAAACACCATCAGCAATGATCATCTCTTCCAATTTTCTAGTCCTCAATTGAATCTTCTCAAATCGAACAACTAATTCATCATCAATTCAAACCCATTCTTCAGCAGACTCTAACATTCCTTTGTTATCTTCAATTTTATCGATATTCCATTAACAACAACTTCCTCCAAAACCCTAACTTTCAATTCCAGAACCCCTAAACCAATCCAACTATGATTTAAACAAGCAAGTACCCAATCTCTGCAATTATCTCATAAACGAATTTGTCATTGTAAACAATCAGACAAGAATTTAGGAACAATCAAAAAAGTCGATCTCAAATAAACCCTAAATCAGATTCAATTACATATGCAATTAAAATTAAACATATTAATTAAACATGCAATCAATTTTTAAGAACCCTAAGTTAATCAAATCGAACTCAGTTAGATTTTTAAGAGCCCTAAATCAGAAGAAGATAAAGCAAAATACCTGACTCAGATTCCAGTTAGAATCGATTTTGGGTTCTTGAATAAAGAATAAGGTAGAAGAAGAGGAGGAATTAGGTGTTATGATGTGTGGCTGTTGTTATTGAGCGAAGATGGGAAAGAATTGTTGAGAATCAAAGGTTAAAATTGATGAATGAATGAAGGCTGCTCTTTAGGGATACAAAGAAGAAGAGAAAAAAAGAAAAAAAAATGACGAGAGAAAGAGTAACTCTCGAAGATACAATAGATTCTCTAAACCTAGGATAGACGGATAGGATTAGAAATAAAATAAATCTCAACGTCTTATATCAACCGGTACTTATGGTCCGGTTCCAGTCCGGTCCCCCCAATAAACGGTTTATCCTGGTTTTCAACTTCCAGTACCGATCCCTGTACCTGCTACACCGATTCCATTATTTCCGGTTCCAGTCCCGTCCAGGTGATCTCAACCGGTTCTTGTACAGCCCTACCTAACAGTGTGTTCGAATATTAAAAGTGATTGTTAAAATCTAAATAAATAACTACAAAAAGTAACTTTTTGTTTCAGATGATGATCTATTATCTTCTCCCCATCCTTCTCTTCTCATTCGTAAATTGCGATAAAGATGATGATCATAGTTTCATCACGATGAGAGCGATGATCATAAAGAAAACCCAAAACTATTATCATAAATTCATAGATTTAAAGATGGTAATCATCATAAAAAGAACAAACTAATAAAACCCACAATTTATTTTTTCTTTTAAATGGTTAAAAAATATGATTCCCCGAATTTCGGATAAAAAAAATAATTTCTGAAGGTATTTACGGCGGGGAGTTCTTAAATTTCCAGCCGAAAGTACATTTTTCGGCTTGGTTATCCCAACCGAAATTAGTTTTCTTATTTTTTGGGGTTTCCAAAATCAATTAAGGATGGGAAAACCCAGTCGAAAATGTTGTTAAGGCTAAGAAAACCCAGCCGAAACTCCAATTACGGCTGGGAAAACCCAGCCTTAACTGGTTCTAAAAAAAAAACTTCAGAAAAATGATTTCGGTTAGGAATTCTTTATTTCCTCGCCGTTAATAAAAAATACGGCTTGGAACACCATCATTTCCCAACCGTTTTTCGTTTCTACAGTTGGGTCGACAAACTATCCTAGCCGTAACCGCACTTTCTGCTAGGTTATGAAAACGCAAAAAAAAATCGAAAAATCTTTCGGTTGGGAAAACCAAGACGAAATATGGACTTTCGGTTGGGTCGAAAAACTATCCCAACCGTGATCTTGATTCAGGGTTGGGAATCAAAGAACTACCAGCCATAACATCTTCAGAAACTATTTTCTTTTTACCCAAAATTCATCGAATTGGATTTTTTTAACCATTTAAAACAAAAATAAATGGTAGACTTTCTTAGTTTTTTCTTTCTATGATGATCATAATTTTTAGATATTCGAATGAGAAAGAGTAGGAGCGGAAAATAGTTTTGGGTTTTCTTTATAATCATCATCCTCATCATGATGAAATTATGCTCATCATCTTCATCAAAAGTCTTGCTTAAATCACTCATTTCCAAAAAAAAATCCCCAATTTTTTTTTCCTCATCTTCTCTTCCTATGATTTTTTTTGTTTCATCTAACTTAAAGAGATGAATTAGTCTTAATTGATTTGCTAATCATGATTAATAATGTTCATCAAGTTTATTATCTAAAATCATATGGGGTCATATTAGTCTTTATATAAGTATATGATGAGGGGTGTCCCAATTAGTATTTGGTGACCCTATAAAGCCCCAAAAGACCAAGACTTTCTAAGCCCCAATAATAGGATTCTTAATCTAAGGGCTGCGAGTGTTTCATCGACTTTTATAAATGTACTCACACCCTATACCCAATATTTAAGGGATTTTTAAGAATGAACTCTTGTCTAGTCTATATCCATTGACCGATTCTAGTAGTTCTGGATTTGTGTATTTGGGCCAGGAGTGAAACAGTAAAAAAGAACATAAAAAATATCGGGCTTCAGCTAACTAAACTATAAGCCCAATAAACAGGAAGAGGCTTAGGGTTTTGATGTATATAAAGATGACTTTCTATCCTTGTTTTAGGGTAATCACAAATAACTCCGCCGTTTCCACATTTCTATCTTCTCTGTCTCTCAGATCTCCATCATCTTCGGTGAAACAGAAAGAATGAGTTATAGAATGAGTTTTGAATATTGTCTGTTGGGAGACTCAATCAATCAATCTTCCTTGAGATTTTACAGCACAATGATATTTCCTCTCAAAATTAAATCCATAAAAGTTTGATCATAAGTTTGAACCACAACTCCTATGCTTATAAAGCTTCCAAAGATCTGGACAGTTACATGTGCTTGTTTCTTGTGGTATCTTTTGCCTAGTTTGAACACGTGACTAGGAGATGGAAGCAACTATTCTAACAAAAATTGAGAGATTCAAAGTACATTTATGTATTTCTAAGTTAATTTAAGATCAGTTTGTTTTATTTTAATTTTGATTTCCATCAAAAAAGGGAATGATTAATTATCTGTAATTTAGTTTTTTTTTTTTTTTTGCACTTCTTCAATTCAAACTGATGAAATGTTTAAATACATGTCTGAATTGCTGCTCACATAAATTGTTTCCTTGGTAACTTAATTACGAATCTAAGTAAAATTGGCATTCCTTGTTTCTTGACACATCAATCTAAATCAGCAAAATTTAATCTTCTCGAAGACTCTGACAAATTCAAGCAAATTTTACCGTTTGGAATGCAGTTTCATTTTCATTGTATACATTTCAGTAGTAGTCCTAAAACAAAAGAGTCATTGATATATGCAGCCTGGCTGGCCAGCTACAGACATATTTTATATGCAATGGCTACTGGCTAGCCATACATCAACTTCACTACAATGTACTGTAGTTGGCCTTCCTTTTATAAGCAGCTGACCGATCAAAAAAAAAAAAGAAACTTTATAAGCAGCTCCGCCAACAAAAATTCCACACCATACGTGGACTTTAATTTGATCACTAGTTAGTTTGTCTCGTGCTTTGTGTTTTAGTAGGGAAGTGATAAGATGGCCGGTTACCTTTAGAAAGTAGTGATACAACTCGAGAACCCCTCATGAAACAAATTCTAGGTCATAAATTTACATTTTTATCTTTATCCGATCACAGTGGTAGATTTTAGTATGATGGTGGAAAATTCCAAGCGACCAGGTAATTTTAGGCTCCACAAGGCCGGTCACTGTATGGGTCACTATGCCAATGTTGGCTTTGAAGGCCGATTTTTTTGTGAACATTTTAGTCAAAAGCCTTATGGTACACAGTGATAGATTTTGGGATACGAAGTAATTTAAACTCGTGCATTTCCATTCTTACTAAGTGATCACAGAATAAGTATTCTTTTTTTATTTCAGGCCTGGTACCCGTTAGTCCTAAATTACCAAATGATGAACGAGTTAGTCCAAATCTTAACGATTCAATCCAAATTGAATTTTATTGATGACTAAAATGACCCGATCTCGTCTGGACTACTTTGACTGTATCGAACTCTCGTCTCTCTTCTTTTTCCAATCAATTTTCTCTTCCTGCGATGTCCTTTCTTATTCGCTGAAAAATAACTCCGCAGTCGCTTCGATCATCAAAACTAGGGTTTTCTATCATCGGTTAGTCTTTTAAAGGCGATGAAGAAGAAATCATCATTATCATCTGAGAAAAAACAGTTTAGTTTTAACGATGATGCACAAACTGAACTTCTTTTTAAATGAAATATGAAAAAATTCCAAAATTCTTCTACGAATTCCATGCAAAAGTATACAGAAAAGCTACTTTCAGGTATAAAGATGTCAATTGTGGCAAGCATTTGGAGTTTTATCAATTAGTTGAATCACTAAATTTTTTTATGTGATTCCTACTAGTTTCTCTGAACTATAGGGTTAGTTATTATCATATTATGAGTTTGTGATAATCATATACAAGTTCAATTTTGTATGAGCAAGTCATTAGTATATGTTTAGGTGATTTCTGTTTTAATTTTGTATATTTTTAAAAGGCTTGTGTATTGTTAAACTCTAATTTTCTTGTAGTCCTTTTGTATTTATTAGAATATCAAAATTCTGGAAGATGTTTTGATCTTTAATGTAATCTCTACACTCATCTGCTGAAGCCCATTCTTTCCCAATAAACATCTTGTCCAGAATAGATACATTATTGTTCCAAGTCTTCAACTCTTCCTCTTCATAGACTATGCCTGTCTTTTTCACATAATCTTTCCATTCAACAGTCTTCTTGATAACACTTGCAATCTGCTCTGTCAAGTCTGCCTCTTTATCATCCTTATCACATTCAGGGACTTCTATCTCTTGTTCTATATCAGACTCACCAGCAGAAACATACTTTTCTTCAGGGTTACATTCATCAATGTTGTGGACCACTTTCTCAGTTGCTTGCACCTCATCTGTTTCAACTTGAGTAACTGACTCCACTTGAATCAAATCAACATCAATATCATACCTCCTTGTTACATTTACACCACCACCATTCCCACCTTCATTATTTACACCACAACTCAAATCTACAACTGCATCTGACACAACTGCATTCACACATTTACTAATTTTTCTTTTACTACCACCTTTACGAACTTTTCTTGAACTGCCACCAACCTTTTCTACATCTTTACTACAACCAACAACATTAGCACCAGCACCACCATCTACACTTACACTTGCATTCAAGTTCACATTTACTTCTCCCGCGCTGACTTGTAACTGCTTCAGGTTCATGTCTTGTATTACTAATTGGATTGTCATACTTGTTTAATAATCACAACCAATCTAACTCTTCTTCAACCAAACAATCAGGCCTTTTCACATTTTTACTAGTGTCCCTTTTAGACCTACTTGTACCCACCAGATAACCATCTTTAGTGGGGTAAAACTTTGGAAACTCAGACCCATGCATTCTGCATACAATAAAACACTAAAAGTTAAATTTGTATACATAAAGTCACAAATCAAACAATTAGTCATTGCATACTAAAGTAATCGAAAAAAGCAGCCTAGCAACAAAACCCTAAAATATAAAATTCGTCGAACACATACAAAATTCGACAAAGTCACCATCAAAAAGACAAACCCACGTTATTTTCCCCTTTTCAGGTATTAAAAAAGTACCAGATTCGAAAAAACCCCAATTTTTTTAAAACCCTAAATTATTCAATCGAAAAAAAGATAAAATTAAATAACATAAATATTGAAATCTTACCACTTACCACCTAATAATAGATGGATTAAGTAAGAAATATAACAAAATTATGTAAATTTTATACACTTACCACTGAAAAAGATGAAGAACGGTTAAATTACACTTCAATCTCCCCAAAATCTTACAGATCGACTTCCAAATCCACAAGACACCAACAATAACACTTCGATTTGCAGCTTTTTTTCGATCTACAATGATTTCAAGGACAAAGTCTCTATAAACCCTAAACACTTTATGTCTGAGGCGAGAATAAACTGACTATGAGTCGATAGATTTTAACGAGAATTTAGACAGGAAAAAAAACCATCAAATGTATTTTGAATCACAAAAACCAGCATTTCACATGTTCACACTACTATCACATCACCCTTTTACATTCCACAAAAGCCTCTGATATGATCTTTTGCTTGCATAACCTATAATATTATTGCTTACCAGAGAAGATGCTAGCAGTAGAAAATGCTTATTGCTATGTCTGGTAAATATCAGACACTACTCCTTTTCGTTTCTATACACGTTTGCTTAAAGGAAGGGAATTTACCTTATAGATCCTATTGAGTTTGGGGTTAGTGAGTTGGATCCATGGAAACATACAAAGGCTTAATAGTATTTTACGCAATTGAAAGCATAGATGCAGAATGAACAAAAGGAAAAAGACCACACAAGTTACAAAACCTCATTCCGGGCAGCAACATTATCTTTACTGATAATACTCAAAACGTCGATTTCAAAGAAGCCATAATTAACAGCTTAACAACCTGAAATCCAACTATGCCCTAACTCATACCCAGCAGAATATCGTTTTCTTTTACTGAGTATATGGTTATAACAAACCTCCACATATTTTAAACATCTGAATAAGCCCTATGATATAACCAACACCATCAACTTTAATTTAAGCCAATGAAAGGGGAAACAATAAAATTAAAGGGGAAACAATAGAAGAAGATCCATATATACTTAATTCTGAGGGGAAAAATCATTGTGCTGTGAAATCTTAAGGAAAAGATTGATTGATAAATTTATTGTGTCTCCCACCAAGCTTCAGAATTCAATTCATAACTAATTCTCAGATTCGGGCTTTCGGCCAAGAAGAATGTTTGGAGATGAGAAACTACGAGAACGTTGAAACGACGGAGTTTGAAGTTCTAGATTTAGTTTTAGATCCTCGCGTTTTTAGGGGCCACTCAAAAGGATTTAGGGGCCAACAATAAAACAAAAAAGGTCACCCAAAGGGAAAATGTAGCCAGCCCTTATCTCGCGTAAATCGTAATGGCGAAATTACCCTTATATATTCGGAGGATATGATAACATTGTTATCCTCCGATTGCAATCGGAAGCCAAAATATTTCCCAGACTTCCGATTGAAGTCGGTGCAGTATTAGAATAATTTCTGCTTCATTTTTTCCATTTCTTTTTCATTTTTGAGTTGTTAGAGTTATAGAGAAGAAGGTGAAGGAAAAAAAGAGAAAACCCATTTTATCACTACAAAAATGGATGGATATGAAGAAGAAGGTGAGAATCATGACGAAGAAAAAAATGTTGAGGGTTCACGACCGTTTAGAGAAGACGATTTGGGGTATATGTTGAATGATCCAAACTTTTGTGGAGAGGAAAACCTAGACGACCCTTTCATGGAAGAAAATGGAGAATCGCATGATATTGAAGCTAACGATGCATGTAAAACACAGGTATTGTGTTAAAAAACTCAAATACTCGATTTACATGGTTTGTGTGCTTTTGTAAACAAGAAAAACCGATTATTGCATGCATTGAATGCCATGAACTACCCATGTTCGGTAGATAATTTCTAGAATAAACTTACGAATATAACACACTGAGTACCAAATATGTATATTCGGTAGTTCCAAGATACTAGTTTACTGCCGAATACCTTGAGAAGGGAAGAAAAGGATGGTATAGTGGTTCGTATTTTTTTGGCACATCCCGAAATGATCCAATTGGCTCAATGCTTTCATCAAATTTTGTTGATAGATGCTACTTATAAGACAAACAAGTATAACATGCCGTTGTTGAACATTGCTTGCCATACTTCGGACAAAAACAAGTTTATGATTGCATGGGTTTTAATGGATCATGAGAACAATGTGAGTTTCATTTAGATGTTGCAGACGTTGAGGTCCATTTATAACGGTGATAATTTTCCAAGGGTTATTGTAACGGATAACGATCAAGCCTTAATGCATGCAATAGCGGTAGTGTTTCCGTAAGCCCAAAACTTGCAATGTACGTGGCACATTCAATGCAATCTCAAAACCAATTGCCATCATCATTTCCAAGCTAAAAGACCAAGGAAGGGTACCAAGAGGTCAAAGGAAGAGGATGAGCGCATTAGTAAATTAACCGTGGAAGAACGTAAGGAAGAGGATAGGCTATTTGAAGAAAATTGGAAGGAGGATGGAACAATTTGGAAAATATTCATGAAAGCATGGGTCAAAATCGTTTGGTCGATGACCGAGGAAATTTACGAATGTAACTTGAAGAAATTTGAGGATGAATACGGCACGGACTACCCAAAACCGGTTGAGTATTGTAAAAAACAATGGTTAACGATTAAGGAGAGGTTTGTGTTTGCATGGACATATGAATATCGTAACTTCAAGAACGAGGCGACAAGCATTGCGGAGAGGTCTCATGGTAGACTAAATAAAATACTAATTGGTAGTCAAAATGGAGTTGTGTCGATCCAAGAAGCAATCCATGAATTCACCAATCGTGATCTCGTAAAGATTAGGAAATGTATGCAATTTAGTGTACACCAATTCCCGATGGAACATATTAAGGAAAAATTGCTTCTAAGGGGAGTTGTTCATAAAGTTTCAAGATGGGCAATAAATCGCATGATGAAACAATTGAAGTTATATAAAACTTATGATGACGAGAATACGGTTTGTGTTTGCAAGGATATGATAGGTATTGGACTCCCATGTCGTCATAAGTTGGGTAGGTATGTTGAAGTGATTGACATCGATGATATTCACCCATTTTGGAAGCATTTAAATTTCACTCCGAACACCCCGGTAGTTGATGGTCCGTCTTTCTTCGAGTCGGAATTGTGTGCACGAATAGCCGAGCGTTACGCTACATCAAATGGCACCAAAAAGCAAATATGGATGCATAATTTGGAGGAAGCGCTTCACCCTTGTTTAAGGGAGGTTGATGAACCTATTAAGCAAAAGAACACCGGTAGGCCGAACACCGAAGTGTCGAGGACCATCCAAAGAAAAGAGTTGAAGGAGTATTTGTCTAATAAAAGAATATTGTCTAGGCACGAGCGTTCGGAAGCCGAATTTGAAGATGAGCCGGAACCTAAGAAAAGAGGTCGTCCAAGAAATGATCAAAGTGGACAAACCACCCGACAAGTAAGGACAAAGATCTCTACAGAGCCTTCTCAAGTAAGTCAACCCAATGTTGTCGAAGAAGTTGTTGAGCAAATGAACGCCTCGCAACAAACCCAACCAATGGAAATTCTTACTATAAAAGAGGACAAAGGTACTCTTCGTTGCCCTAGAGATCTTAATGGAAGACCAAATCGATCCACATATACAATATACAAAGAGTATTTGGAACAACTCCATGCACTTATCATTCCATTTGTTTTGTTGACCGACGAGGTTGATGGGGATGGAAATTGTGGGTTTCACGTTGCTACGGAACAAATGGGTTACTTTAGAGAGGCGGATATCTAAGATGTCACCCAATGCCAATATTTAAGAAATAAGATGGCGGTACAACTAGTGAAGGACAAGGGTTTTTATATGGAGATGATGAGGCGAGGAGATAGATACGACAAAGAACAAGAGTTCAAAGACTTAGTTGCGCGTGTGAAGTGTCGAAAGGGATTGAAGACAATCGGATCCAAGTATTGGATGACAATGCCTAAATTTGGATATCTCCTAGCGGACGTTTTGAATTGCGTGGTACATTTCTTTGTTCCTCCTATGTATGGACTTAGCATGACGTTTGCACCCACAAGAACGGCTTGCGACGAGTCGGTTAAAGATAGAAGAATCATAATGGCATTTGTGAATGAAATGCATTTTATCGGTTTAAGAGTAAAGAAAGATTGTCTGTTACCTCCGTTGAGTAAGTGGCACGATTACTTCCCGATGAACCGTTGCAAGGATTGGGTGAAACAATATGAGTCCAACATGGTTGATTGGGATCGTGTTATGGACAACAACTTTCCCGCTGAGTTACTCGAATTGATCCCTTCGGATGATGACGATGTTTGATCGTTTTTTTTCGAGGCACGACTATAATTTATTTTAAAACTATGTAATCGAAACAACAGTATTATAACACTTCAATACGATTAATCATATTCGGGAATTCCATATTTTATCAAACCGACGATTAATATTAAAAATTTGAATTTACAGCACTCAAACATCACATGTTATTCTTTTTTCCCAGTCCGAGATGCAACAATCAACGCGGCTTCGAAATGTAGAAACGACTCTGCTCTCCACTTGGAATAAGCATCTTGTGCCGCAAACCTGTCGTCTCTGTGCCTAGCAAGAATACGGTTGTACTCGGTGCACAATTTTATAACATGGTGCACCCTTGAAGAAACATGGGATGGTTCATAATTGTGGCGTGGCTTCTTGTACTTACCAACAAAAAGACCCAATTAAACGTTAATCCAAAATATACGATCGTCCTGCTGTTCTTTGGGTAGATATTTCACAATGTAATAAATTTTTATCCATTCGGTCTCTTCCTCAACTTGTTTTAATATTTCTCTATGATGGAATTGTTCTTGACCTCGCTTCTTAGCCTTGATTTCCTCTTCCTCCTCCTCCGTTTCCACTAACGATGGTTTAATTTTTTTGGGTTGTTTGTTCCTTTTTTGTATTTCTTCTTCCATTGCTGCAATTGATGTAGTTGTTCGCTTGCATCTTCGAAGTATGTTGTCGATTGATGATGGACTTGCCATTGAAAAGGTTTTTCATTCATATTTTTTACTCAATAATAACTGAGAGGGGTTACCCTCCTTATATAGATTAGAGTTCCAACGGATCTAATTTTTGAAAATATGGCCGTTGAGGTTTCTGAAAATATGGCCGTTGAGGTTTCGTATCATTAGTGCACTACAATCGGTTGTTAACGATACACGTATTCCCCCCGAATAAGACTTTCGGTGGCAAACTTAAATTCTTATCTACCGATTAAGTTGGTATTTCTAAACACGACTATATAATTCAGAGGATAATTTTTTTGTAAAGTCCCGAATGTACGATGGCCCAAAAATCAGAATTTGGGAAAAACTGATACTTTTCAAATTTTGAAATTGAAATAATCGGAAGTTAAATTAGTTACCCAAACTTCCGAATATGGGTTGTCTAACCTTCTATATTGGCCCTTGGAACCACCTAGAGCCATGGCGTGGTTTGTTTTGAACTTGCAATATTCAGAGGATAATTTTTTTGTAAAGACCCGAATGTACGATGGCCCAAAAATCAGAATTTGGGAAAAACTGATACTTTTCAAATTTTGAAATTGAAATAATCGGAAGTTAAATTAGTTACCCAAACTTCCGAATATGGGATGTCTAACCTTCTATATTGGCCCTTGGAACCACCTAGAGCCATGGCGTGGTTTGTTTTGAACTTGTAATATTCGGAGGATAATTTTTTTGTAAAGTCCCAAATGTACGATGGCCCAAAAATCAGAATTTGGGAAAAACTGATACTTTTCAAATTTTGAAATTGAAATAATCGGAAGTTAAATTAGTTAACCAAACTTCCGAATATGGGCTGTCTAACCTTATATATTGGCCCTTGGAACCACCTAGAGCCATGACGTGGTTTGTTTTGAACTTGCAATATTCAGAGGATAATTTTTTTGTAAAGTCTCGAATGTACGATGGCCCAAATTTTTCGTCTACCAGTGTCGATAATGAAGTCATTCCTCTTATCCCAGTTATCAAGAACAGTAGGTGGGCCTGTGTGAACAATCGTAAGATTATCACCACTAGAAGAGCACAACTCCAACTCCAATTTGTAGTAATCCCCCATTTTCTCCAGAGGTTGATGATGTACATACCCGTGTTGTCGCATCACCCTAGAGGGGTTATACATCACATATCCTGTGGGGTGCCACAATGGTCCAAAGGGACAAGTCCGACCGAAAATTTATATGCCCACTGGCTCGATCTTCCTTGTATGGATCAAAGCATACGTCTGAGGCCTTCAATTGGTCCAAAATCTCCCTCATGCGAATCAACTGCTGCTCTTTTGTCCTAGAACGGTTGTCTTCAAATATATACTTTGTTCCTCTAGGAGTACCTTTGCACCACCCCGGGTTCTCTCCGGCCAACTTCAGGATAGGGAAGTGGTCATAGATCCATGCCTATATACATAAGAAACCAAGTTTTAGTAAATAGATTGTGTATATTCGGTAGTAATTTCCAAACATAATTTCCGATTATATATAATCGGAAAAAAAACTGAGTACCTATTCACCGAATACCTAACATTCGGAAATAAATATGGATCATTTCCTACCGAATATGCGTCATTTGGAGTTCAGTAACCTATATTTTTTCTGGCCTGTATATTCGGTAGTAATATCAAAAAAATATTTCCAATTATATATAATCGGAAATAAAACTAAGTACCTAGCCACCGAATAACAAACATTCGGAAAATTAGATGGATCATTTCCTACCGAATATGCGTCATTTGGAGTTCAGTAACCTATAGTTTTTCTGGCCTGTATATTCGGCTCTAATATCAAATGAATATTTCCGATTATATATAATCGGAAATAAAACTAAGTACCTATCCACCGAATAACAAAAATTCGGAAAATTAGATGGATCATTTCCTACCGAATATGCGTCATTTGGAGTTCAGTAACCTATAGTTTTTCTGGCCTGTATATTCGGTTCTAATACCAAAAGAATATTTCCGATTATATATAATCGGGAAAACAATTAAGTACCTAGCCACCGAATAACCAACATTCGGAAAATAAGATGGATCAATTCCTACCGAATATGCGTCCTTTGGAGTTATGAATATGCATCATATGTATTGTCTACCGAATAACTATAGAGTGAGTTATAGAGTTAAAGAAAAAACCTGCAATAGAGCCACGTTCCCGGCAACTTGGCAGGTTCCTAACCTCGAAGCCTTTCTCAACTCTTCCATCAAGAATGCTAGGCATGCCGTTCCCCAAGAATAGTCACCGACTTCATGGAGAGGATCCAAAAGTTGTATAAGGTTGGTGTCGATCCGGTTGCCAGAAGTATTGGGGAATATGACACATCCCAATACACAAAGGAGATATGCAGTGGCAGCGTGGTTCACTTGCTCATCAGTTAACGTTCCATTCTTTTCCTTCTTCAAGGTGCCTCGGAACATATTCATCAAAGCTGTAATGTTGATCTGTCTTGTTCTGTAACTTGCATGCCTCCTAAACTCTGCTGTTGTTGTCTCTTCATCCCAACCTAAGCACTTTTTAGTTAGAGAATAAGGTTGTGCCCAACTTAACTGCTTTGTGTAGTTAAACTTCACAGCTGTGCCTTGGTTGGGAAGGTTAAGAATCTGCACAACATCATCCGGGGTAATCGTCATTTCCCCAAACGGCATATGGAAAGTATCGGTCTCAGGATACATTCTCTCCACGAACACCGATATGGCCACACGATCATGTTCCAACAATGAATTCTCGGCGGCATTAGCTAACCCCGAGTTGGAAACAATTGTCTTGAACCTTTCACATTCACCGGATAAAGGCCACGCAAGCATTTTTATTGGTTCGGCGGTAGGTTTGAGTAGACGGACCGCATCTTAATGATCCTATTAAAGCACATAAAAAAATCCTTAATACAAATATTACGATATAACACATAGACAATACATTAATAAAAAATAGTAATTTTATTACCTCGGTTTCGTATATTTCTCTGGCCCATGAGTCTTTGTATCCAAATAGCAATTTTCCTCCATCCGCTGGTAGCCCAAGGATTGTTCCTGCTGGAATACCCTTCTTCTTCAAGTGCTGAGGGACAAGATGTGATGCTTTCTTAGCAATATCCTTCTTTACACCATCTTTTCCTTTTTTGGCTTTTTGGGTACCACTTGGTTGTCCTTCTTCTTCTACTCTTGGCACTGGATCAACTGGTTCAACACTTGGTCCTGCACTTTGTTGAGCGGCTTGTTCAACACTTGGTCGCACCCCTTGTTCACTGCCTTGTTGTTCAACACTTGGTTGCACTCCTTGTTGACTGCTTTGTTCTTGTTCGCTTTGTTGAGCACTTGAATTATCTTTGGCACTCCTTTCCCTCCTAGCACTAGCTGTCACTTTCTTCCTCCCTTCTCGACTTTGTCTAAACAACAAAGAAAGGAACAATATTTACAAACTATACAATCGGAAGACAAAGTATGGAAATATAACCCGAATGTACACATTCGGAAGTAAGAAGACACATATTGTTCCCGAATACAAAACAATCGAAATCTAACTAAACATATTTGCAACCGAATATGCATCAATTGGAGTTCAGAAGCTGTAAATTTTTCATCCTACACAATCGGAAGACAAAGTGCACATCTATAACCCGAATGTACAAATTCGGAAGTAAGAAGACACATATTTTTTCCGAATGAAAAACAATCGGAATATAACTAAACATGTTTACAACCGAATATGCATCAATTGGAGTTCAGAAGCTGTAAATTTTTCATCCTACACAATCGGAAGACAAAGTGCACATCTATAACCCGAATGTACAAATTCGGAAGTAAGAAGACACATATTTTTTCCGAATGAAAAACAATCGGAATATACCTAAACATGTTTACAACCGAATATTCATCAACTGGAGTTCAGAAACTCTAAAATTTTATCCTACACAATCGGAGGTATAAAACATTATATTGTCTTCCGAATAAATACTGGCCCCAAAATGAGATTTTTCCTATATCAGAAATTTTGAGATTTTTTCAATATATACATTCGGTAGTGAGTGTTCTTCCGAATACTGTGTGTCTACTTAAATATATTCGGTAGCCAAAAAATTCATTAAACTACCGATTATTAGCAGTTTGTATCCAGGAAGATATGGCCACCAATATTCGGCAGATAATCATCAAATCTTTCTCCCGAATACTGTCGATGTTCTTGAGAAATGAAGAACACGACTACATTCGGAAGTAAATGAACATGAATATCGTTCGAATCTGGATAAATAACCGAAAACCCTAGAAATTTTTTTTCTCGATTCGACGAATTAAAGCGAAATAAACCCCAAAAATGATAGATTCTTACCTAATTGGGTCCATTTGAAGTTGACGAAGTGTTTGACTATCGGAATCGCCACCACCGACTACATTGTCGGGTACTTCTTCTTCGCGTTCTTCGCGTTCTTCTTCATTTGCAGCAAAAATTTCTTTATTTCTTGCTAAAATCCCAATCTTAGGATCGATACCCCGAGCAACATTTTTGGTTCTAGGTCCGTGGGTTTCATTTCTCTTATCCATTGTTTTATAAACGAATCGACGATGTTTTGATTTTACGATTCGCGGCGATGTTTCGGTTGAACGAGGAAATTTTTTTTTTCTTCCACAATCGGAAGATAAAATAAAACTGGAAGAAGAAGAGTTGAAATGAGTAGAATTTTTTTTGATTTGGTTTTTATACAGTTTTACCAGAAAGGCATTTATGTAACTTCAATATCATATAGGGTACCCCTTAACTAGAGTCTTTGGCTGGGTATAAATTGATGGCCCCTAAATCCTTTCGGGTGGCCCCTAAAAACGCGAGGTTTTAGATCTAGTAGAGTGTTCACCCAAAAGAAGAAGAAAAAAATTCATCCATATTATATAGTGGAGAATGAACCCTAAGTTGGCTCTAAAATGGGCCTGAGAGGCTGAGACCTAATTCTCCATTCCAGACCTAGCCCATACAAAACCACCACCATCTAGACATTTTAGTAGAACCCTGATTTTGGGCATACCTAAATCTTTCTAGGCATACAAAACAATAGTCCCATCTTGGGTGACCTTATAAGGGGTACCCTGTGGATAGTTCAATTACCTATATACCCTTAATACAAAAATCTAAAATCAGTTTTCTAAAAAACCAATATCAGTTTCCCTTAACATCTCTTCTTTTTCCTCCTCCTCTAGCCGAACTCTTCCCCCTCCTGCGAAAAAAAAAATTCATCATCATGATTAATTGTCGATTCATAAAAATTTGATCGTCGATTAAACTCAACCACATAATGAAAAAGAAGAAGAAGAACCAATTGAAGATGAAGGTGTAGAAACTGAAAATGAACCAATTGCATCTCCAACTCCGGAAATGAGGATAAGAAAGTAAGTTTTACAAACCCAATCTCCTATTTGTTGTTTTTATCGATTAAATGACGGGTACAGTGTTGGGTCCGGCTCAAAATTGAATTGCGTTTTTAGCCGAACTGTTCTTCACAAAAGCTTCCTGTAAGTGTATATGAACAGTTCGACATGAAATTTCATGAAATTTCAAGCCGAACCTAGTCACAGATAGAGATACATAGGGGTTCGGCGTATTCGATAATCATAATATGTGCCGAACCTAGCACATTTACGAGGTTCTTCTATTACGATATTCTCAATATGTGCTGAACCAATAACAATATTTTAACCCAAAAAATAACAAATTGATGTTCGGCTCATACAATTTTCCAAATATAAGCCGAACCAGTAATTGTTTTTTCCCCGGGCTATTCAAGATGTTGTTCGGCTTACTATGAAACTTTCAAATAAGCCAAACTAGTGTCTAGCAAAAAGGTTGGAATTGAAAATTAGAGGTTCGGTGCATGCAGTAAACAGATTCAGTGAGCCGAACCGTTTATCAATTGGTAGATTCGGCTCATAGATGTGAGCCGAACCTCAACTTGTTTCGCCGAACCATGATCCAAAAAATCATCTAAACAACCTTTATAATTCTGAAAATTATCCTAATCACTAAACAAAATATTTAATCACTAATCAATATTACTAACACTAAACGTGAAGGGCAGATTTGCCATTAAAAAAAAATTGGGTTAAGGGGTAATCTGATTTTGCTATTTCACAACCTTTTTTTGTCTTTATGCAGTATGCCTAGTAAGATTTCAGTATGCCAAAAATCAGGGTTCTTTTAGTATACTTTGGGCGATGAGAACCAGACAAGCCCTATGGATCATAAGGATTCAGATACATTGCAACTACGTACAAGGAGAAGAAGAAGAATCCTCTACAATGCCATTGTTAATCACATTCGAGTTTAAGCAGCTAACTCTATTATTGATGGCACATTGGCATAGTACTGCACATATTTAGGTGAATATGAACAACCTAACTAGATCTTTGACTAATTTTGACGGTCTTTATACATGGACCAACATTTTCAGATTTTTCTTTTCTTTTGATCGAAAAGGATGAATACATATATCATTTCATAACTTTGATGTGATCAGTGATCTCATAATTCATGCAGCTAATGATATCATTTTATAAGTCATGTTAAGAAATTTCTTGATTCTTTTTAATCTATTCAAGAGTATTTAGAATCAAAGTTCTATACTTAATTCTTATACTTCGACAGTTTTAGGTTGAAATTTGTAACTTTGAAATTTTGAATGCCCCTTGCACATTAAATTCGAATCCTCATCTAGTTTCATTGATTTACTAGGCAGGTTTCATCAGTAAATAAACAAATAGTCAACATCCAAAATTCTCAAATTACAGAGATTTCAGCAGGTTAATGATGATGAAACTAGATCTCAGCAGCTTAAAATGAAATTAAGTACTCTTAAATTAAAATTCGACATGCTTGAAATTATTTATATCTCTCAAGACCTTAACATTTAATAATTATCATTAATTCAGTTTACATTGCATAACCTCATTCCCAGCAGAAACATAATTTTTTTACAAATGAAATTTGTGTGGAATATTAGGAAGAACACATGATCTTCCTTTTACTATATGTGATGGAGGCACCTGTTCACCATTACCTTCCATCACTTAAAAAGAAAACTCCAACAGGCAACACTAGAAATAAATCCAAGTCAATTTCATTTTGAGAGGAGATGTCGTTGTGCTAAAGAAAATTGAATGATTGTGTGAAGCTCTTTCTGTTTCAACATGATGGAGATCTAGATTTAGTGTTTGCTCTAAAAGAAACAAAGAAGGAACTGGAGAGGTCATCTATATATACTAGAAAAGAAATTGAACCCTAGGTAGTCCCCAAAATGGGCCTGAGGTTCAAATATCCAGTCCTAGCCATACGAAATCCAGACCCATTAACCCGATAATGAATCGGACTCTCCTCCTTTCTTCCCTCGTATCTTGATTTCTCTCACCAACAGAAAGTAGGTGCTGTTAATGGCTGATTTTTAACAAACAGAGTTTTTTAACTAACTAACCATGGCTGCGTCTTGTTCATCATATTCACCAACACAAATTTCTGCAGCTTCTTTTTCTAATTCAACAATGGCTACAAGTAGGCCACCTTCTTCGTACATTAGAGCAGGAAGAAAATTGCCACCAAAAGTCCCAAAAGAGCTTCATTTTAACCATGATGGTTCAGCAACTAAGAAACTTCAGGTCCATTTATAAATTTGATTAAATGGGGTCTGATTAATTGTTTAATTGAATGTTTTTGAGCTAGAATTTGCATGTGTCAGTGCAGGCTGGAGTAGATATGGTGGCAAACCTTGTTGGTGTAACATTAGGTCCCAAAGGAAGAAATATAGTGCTTCAGAATAAGTATGGAACTCCTAAAATTGTCAATGATGGTGTCACTGTACTCAAGCAGGTAGAATGAGACTTTGCCCAGGAGAACTAGATTTTTTATTGTTCAACTTTTTTTTTTTTTTTTTGCTGCTAATGGATACAATTTTGGTTAATTAGATTCAACTTGAGGACCCTTTGGAAAATGTTGGTGCAAAATTAGTAAGACAAGCTGGTGCCAAAACTAATGATCTGGCTGGTGATGGTTCAACCACTTCTGTTGTTCTTGCTCAGGGCTTAATTGCGGAGGGTCTTAAGGTATGTATATATGCTGGAATGTAGTTCTTTTTCTTGCTTTTATTCTCATCATGCCAAATTCAGCTGTCCTGGTGAGACATTGATTAATTGACTCTAGCTAAATTATACAGGTTATCTCAGTGGGGTTGAATCCAATCCAAATATCGCGTGGGATTAAGAAGACGGCGGAGGCGCTTGTCGCTGAACTCAAATTGATGTCTAAAGCTGTATGTGTGCAGAGTACTTGCACCTAGAATTATTAGTGCCTTGTGGTTCTCTTTTGAAAATTAGATTTTGGATTGTGAGCTCGCAGATGTTGCTGCAGTTAGTGCAGGGAATGATTATGAAGTAGGTAACATGATTGCAGAAGCTCTCCTAAAAGTTGGAAGGAAAGGTGTAGTGACAATTGAGCAAGGGAAAGCTACGGCAAGCACCATGGAGATTGTAGAGGGAATGCAATTCGACCGTGGATACTTATCTGAATACTTTGTTACTGATCGAAGGAAGAGGACAGTGGAATTTCAGGACTGCAAGGTGATTTTGCAAGTTGTTAATAGTTATACTTCTAATTTCTATGCAATAATTAGAGTGCAATTGGGTATTTTGGTTGCAGGTACTCTTGGTCGACAAGAACATTGTGTACCCGAGGGTGTTGTTTAAAGTACTGGATGATGCAGTGCAGAAAAAATACCCGGTTCTGATTATTGCCGAGGGAATTGAGAAAGGAGCGCTTGCTCCGGTAATTAAGAACAAACTCAGGGGAGCATTGAAGGCTGTGGCTATAAAAGCACCGGCTTTTGGAGAAAGAAAGAGTCATTATTTAGATGACATTGCTACATTGACAGGAGGTAATACATTTGATAGGAAAATGTTCAAATCAAAGACGAAGTTGCCAACCATAACTGGCTCTAACTAAACTTGACATTTGCTTAGTATTTGCCCAGCTACTGTAGTCAGAGATGACGTAGGATTAGTCCTAAAGGATGTGGGAAAGGAGGTGTTAGGAAACGCTATTAAGGTGGTGGTAACTAAGGATTCTACAATGATAGTTAGTGATGGCAGCAACCAATCAGCTGTCAATGAAAGGGTTGCCCAACTCCGAAATCTTGTAGAGGTATGAGCCTTAATTGTTTTATATTGCATCACATTGGCTTTCAAAGTTATACTCTGACTCTTACATTTAAGACTCCACATTACAGAACACAGAAGGAAATTTTCAAAAGAATATAAAAATGAAAGAATAGCTCGGCTAAGTGGTGGAATGGCAATTATACAGGTAATTTCTGCAATTACAAGTTGATTGGATATCCTTGAAATTGTATGAAAATTCCTTGAATTAGCTTACAGGTTGGAGCACAAACAGTAGTAGAACTAAAAGATAAACAACTTAGGATAGAAGACGCTCTGAAAGCAACCAAGGTAACTATTTGAGGCGTGGTTGCTTGTTTTTCTGTTATGTTGTTAGTTGAAATGCAATTGATCCTAGAACCTTCTAAGTTTCAATGTTGCAGGCAGGCATTGAAGAAGGTGTTGTGGTTGGTGGTGGCTGTTGCATGTTGAGGTTGTCTCAAAAAACCGACGATATTAAGAAAAAATTGGACAATGACGAGCAAAAGGCAGTACCTCATTATCTCTACCTTTGGTAATCTGATACTTGCCTATTAGATATATTCTGCTAAAGGAGGCGATCTTATTTTTCTGAGATGCTTGTGCAGATTGGAGCTGACATCTTCAAAAGGGCTTTAACATATCCAACAAGACTGATAGCTAAGAATGCTGGCGTGAACGGAAGCATTGTCATAGATAAGGTCGTATAACTGCTATATGGATATCAAATGCCATTGTGTAATCAATTTTCGGATTTGTCATTACTGAACCAAAAAGATGTATTGTGTTTCAGGTTCTATCTAATGATGATTATAGATTTGGGTACAACGCTGCAAAAGATCGTTATGAGAATTTGATGGCAGCAGGAATTATAGATCCATCAAAGGTACGTATGGCTAAAGATCCAAATATATGCTCGGTGGTAACGTCCACTTTATGCTCTCACCACTCTACTCATTATACAACTTAACACATGATTCTGCAAATGCTTTCTCATATTCTATCGCTAGGCTAGAGATTTTCTTGGTATTCCTCAGTTCTAATGACCGCCAATAAAATCAGGTGGTAAGATGTTGTTTGGAGCATGCAGCCTCAGTTGCACACACGTTTCTGACATCTGATTTAGTGGTTGTTGAAATTGAAGAATTAATTCCCCGTATGCCGCGGATGAGAACACCAATGCCCACCTCAGGTATTCCGACACGGATGAGAAAACCAATGCCCACCCCAGGTATTCCGATCTGTCTTTCTCTATCTGTCAAGATTGTATGTAATTTTTGCTAAAATGACTATTTGTCAAGTTGAGAGGCTAATGCATTTTACTTCTAAATAATTTCTACATGGCTTTGATCATTCAGGTGTTGGACCTGTTGGGTTTGAGTAATGTGGTGTCAGCGTACTCATAAGGGACTTCATTAGCTGAGCTTGCAAATGCAACGCGACAAAATGGTATTGCAACCAAAACAACTGACTTCCCCCAGTATATCTCTTTCAAGAATGCTGCTGCTCATGCCAGACGAATCAATTGTCTGTAGATAAAAAGATCGGTGACCATTTGGTTTTATTAAACGAAGAAGTTATTCGACCATAAAAGGAAAATATATGACAGTTTTTGTAAGCTTAACCCAGGAAATTGTACATTGGATTAGCAATTTAGCCGAGTTGAAAGTTTTTCAGTACCTTAGTAATTTTATAGTTCACATCTTCCTTGATAATCAAAGAAAAGTGGTGAAATTTAAAGATGAATCAAGTGGAAAACCAACCTCAAGTCAAAATCGCACATTGCTCTCAAACAACTGCCTCCCTACTTGTCCATGTTCAGGTGGATCTACGAAAAATATCACAATGTTAGTTGCAAACACAAAGAAATAATACGAAGTTCATCAAGGTAAATGTGGATACAGAAATATCGCATTGACTTAGTTGAGTGAATCTAGAAGACTAAAGGAACGCGAAAAGGAGGTTCGCATCAAAGGGCGACGATAAAACCCGAATGAGTCACTACTAAAGTAAGCAATGACGTAATAATGTGGCTATGCGAAGATAAGGTTCACACTTAAGTGCGACACCTCATGCGAACAAAATGTTGACTTTCTTATTTCAATGCAAAGATATCACATGCATATTTCGGAAATAATATGCAAAAGATATTGTCATCCACTATATTAGGTGTCCTCTGTTATGTAAAGGCTTATATTAGGGTCCTTTCCAATAAAAATTCAGTTGTAGACGTTTGTATGTATGTAGAAATCCTAAATGACCACTCATTGGAGAAGAATGATATTCCTTGAGTAGTTTAGAACACCAATTAGAAGTAGGTACCACTATAATGCGATTCTTGTAACGAAGAATTCCATCAATGTAGGAATAATGAGTTTTATAAGATGCATTAATCTTTAAATTGTCAATAAGAGTGCTTAAGTCAGCATTATTATGACATTCCTCGACAATTTCATCTATTCCTGAGAATATAGGAGTATAAATAGCTAATAGTTGAGAATCAACTATTCTTGATAAAGAATCAGCAGCTTGATTTGTTGTACCCCATCTGTAAATTATCTCATAATCATAACCAAGTAACTTGGACAACCATTTGTGTTATTCTATTGAAGATAATCTTTGTTCAAGAAAGTATTTAAGACTCCTATGATCTGTATAAACTTTGAAATGTCGACCAAGAAGATAAAGACGCCCCTTCTGAATTGCAGACACTATAGCAAGCATTTCTTTATCATAAATTGACAAGTTAAGGTTCTTACCAGATAGTGGTTTACTAAAAAAGGAAACAGGCCTTTGTTCTTGCATTAAGACAGCTCTTAAACAATTACCATAAGCATCACACTCCAAATAAAATTGTTTGGTAAAATCTGGCAAAGCTAACACATGAGTAGTTGTTAGAGCCAGTTTTAGCATGTCAAATGCCTTTGTAGCTGTATCAGTCCATATGAAGGAATTATGTTTTAATAACTGTGTTAATGGAGCACTTATATTTCCATAGTTTTTGACAAACTTGTGCTAATAGCCTGCCAAACTCAAGAATCCATGCAAATTTTTAATTGTAGTTGGAATTGGCCAATTTCTAATAATAGAAATTTTGTCATTGTCGACTTCAACCCCCTTAGCTAAAACCACATGGCCAAGATAACCAATAGATTTCTTTGAAAGTGGGGATATATTTGAAAGCACTGAAAGAAAAGTTGAAAGAATGGAAACAAGAGATGAACAGAAAAAGAGAGACTTAATAGTAGTTTGAACATGTGAAATGTTGGTGTTTGGCTTTCTTACGCTTTATGTGTATTGAAATGCTTCATAATTTAGTGAAGTCTAGGAGGAGAGGAGTTTTACTGGTCGAGAAGCTGGTGGCGGCTAATATTTGAAAAATGGGATAAGTGGTGGTGTTGGGCTAGTATTTATGAACAGCGGTAAGCACTACTAAGTAGTGGTGTTCACCTCTTCTCAGTAGTTGTGGATTGGAAACTTGTAAATTAGTGAAGGAGCTGGCAATGTGTGTCTTTTCTTTTTTGTCACTGATTAGAACAATAAACACCTGCTATGATAAAAAATCATGCTGAATTGAGATTGTCCAACTTTAGGGATCGGTTTTTTAACGTCTTCTGAACTCCTTTCAGTACACAAGTGTTCATAGACATGTTTTCTGTTACTGAGGGATTGTGCCATCAAGATACTGAGACTCTCTCGTGTATTCGGATTTCAAAACTTCAGAGGTCATGCCATAACCTAGGCTTTGTGTGACATGCAGACATACAATGTGCAATGTGGCGTTTTCCATACTCCATTTCCCTACCGATAACAATTCGCATTTCACAAAAGTGATTAGCCCTAGAACCTCAAGTGTTGGGTTGTGTATTTCGAAGTCCGAAATGTGAAGGCCCGGGATAAAACTCAAAACGTAGGTTAGATTTAAAGGATGTTTTGGTAAATCACAATTTCGCGTCATCTATAAAAACAAAAGAAAAACCCCTAGAATCTCAATTGAGCGACTGCAAATGGAGACGGCCGGTGTTAAAAAAGTATCTCGGATCTGATCTTCGGAAAATTGGTTTTTGTTTTTATGAATGTTAGTTTGGGTTTGCAAGGGAATCATCTTATGTGTCTTGTTACCAATGAATTGAAAAGAAAAATCCATGTCCCAAAATTTGAAAACGTTAGTTCACTATGCCATTAACTTTTTCCATAGTAGAGCTATGGGACGATCAACAATGAACTGGTGGTGTTTGAACAGTTAATGATTGATTATGTATGTCAACTGTCACTCTTTGCGATGACTCGTAGAAAAAGTACAGAAAGAAAAAGCACTTGGAAGTGCTACAAAGAGTGAGGAGATAGCTCCGACAGCGAAACAAGAAAAAAACTACATAGCTGTTGACGAGCAAAACAAAAAATTTAACAAGCAAACCAAAGCACAAGTGCACAGCACTCTTGTCATTGATAGGATCATCCTTCCATCCGAGTTTGCTAAGCTCCTTCTCCTTCCTAGATTTCTGAAAATTTTCATTCAAACTATCGATGATGTTCCTATTTGGTTGAATTCCGCTAACATCTCCAATCAAAGCAGAAATTTTTTTCAAACCGTTGAGCCTTAAAGGATTTTCCCTGCACTTCTTTGAAGAGTCCATCACCTTGTCATTACCACATTCTTGAGTTTCAGTATCTTCTATTGTATCTTCACCTGTTCCAAAGATATTTTCAAGCCCTAATTCCAAAAGCTCGCCTGAAGAGTCAGAGAATTTGGCAATAGGAATAACATCATCTTCACTGTTTTTCAAGTTTTCCCCAATAGACTCAACTCCGGCTGGATCAGACTTGGATTCTAAAATGCTGAAAGAGTTTGCATGTTCAACATTCTTAACAAAGGGAGCATCTTCTAATCTCCGTGTATGCTTCTGTTTGCTAGAATATGCTATCCATTCCTCTTCAACTAGTTGGATCTCAACCACCTGATCTTCACCATTTTTTCCCACTCTCACATGTAGTTACAAGAGGATCAATTTTCTCAATCACAGGGGCATTCTCTCTTATAGGCTCCATAATCTTCTTCTTTGGAACCCAATGAGTCTTAATCTTCATTGCTTGCTTAGGGCATTTGATCAAAGAATGCCCAAATACACAGCAACTTTCACATTTGGGGGGCTTCCATTCGTACTCAACCGGAAGCTCCATAGGAGTTGAGCCATCGATCAAAAGAGGAATTGAAGTAGGGTAAGAGAAATCAGGTTCAATCTCAATGCAAATTCTTGCGTAAGACAGTCTAGATCTCTTGAGAGTATGCTCATCTGCCATGATAGGTTTTCCAAGGTAACTAGAGATTTTACTGAGCCTTAAATTGTCCCAAATATGAAGAGGAACACCATAAATCGACACCCATACACGGATTGTCTTCATCTCAGAGATTTTCTTCTCAATTAAAGGAGACCAAGGTCTGATAACAAAAAGTCTATTGTGAATGTGAAAGAAACCTAATTCAAGCACTAATTTTCGATCTTCACTGTTCTTGAATTCAAATACTAAATTACTACTACCATAAACACAAATGCTTACCTCAGATTCAAGATTCCAGAAATTTTAGGTGAATTTTTTCACCTCAGAGAAAGCCATCTTTTTGCCGACGAAAAAACCCACGACTAGATCTTTGCAGCGATTGAAGTTTTCAGGAGAGTTTTGCGACGATAAAGACACGTGATCTTTCTTTCCATCTACTTGGGGTGGAGGATCAAAAACCATTGCTTCTTCCATTCGATCTGATTTTGGAGAACCAAATAATGAAGAAACCCAATTTTCAGTTCCTGCATTATGAGGATGAAAGGGAGGAGAAGCAGCTGATAAAGGAGGGAAATGGGTATCCCCCATGCCATCCCTTGATGAATTGAAGGCGGAGGGAAGGATGAGAGGGGAGAAACTCTCCCAGCCATGGATGAGAAATAAGAGCAGAGAGGGGTTTTCCAAACCCTAGAAAATCGCCAGTCAACACTGGCCGCCTCTGGTTTTAAACCAGCAATTTTCATCTACCTAAAAAACTCCGAAAAAGAGAAGCAAATTCTTTTAAAACTTCAACAAGTCACGGTGAGAGATACCTGGCAGGATCAAAATATTGTAATTAAAAGAATTGAAAAACTCACTTTGCAAGAGACACTTTACTGTAAACAGAAAAACACATCTAAGTTGGTAACTACAATCAGTTGAACATATATCCGTACACTTAATAAGTGCAATCAATTGTTTTTATATTTTTATGTGTAAATAATACTAATCAATTGTTTTATGTATGTGTACACACTGATTTTTCACCTATTAAATTATACTAGCCGAGCCTAATATTCAAGATGTTCCACATTTGTACACTTTTGATTTGATGTAAACAAACTGTAATAAAAAACTTTTTCACCTTTTGTTTACCACAGTATTTAAGCAGCCTAGGGTTTCTTATTTTCATCACTCTTCCTCCTCTTCTTCTGTTTCATGGGGTCTCAAACACACAACAACTTCAGATCCAATTTCAGATCATGGCTACGGATGTGTATGATCATCACCAACAACAAGAAGACACTAGCATAATGATTTCTCCTCTTAAATGTAAGAATTATATCTTACATATTTACACTTGAACTTCATTTTAGAAAATCTTTGTTTTCCCCATTTGATGATTCTTTTGAAAATAAATTCGTTTTTTTTTTTAACAGCAACGAGGGCTTCAATGACTCGGCTTAAATGCATGAATCAACAAGTGTAATTGATCGCCAGTTTTGGCCAATCGATCTCCTTCAGATTCGAATCCTAAAGCTTAAACGGTGGGTTGACTCTAACAATACATCTTTGAATACCAATTCCATTGTTGAAATTGCCTGATAGTCTGCAATATCGATAAGAGAAATCAAAATAACTTGTCCTTGGACATGTTTTTGAAATGCTTATGTTATCAGGAACAGCGGGTGTGGATTATGATGTGTTTAATTCAAAACAACAAGCAGAACAGGGAATCTCTATCTCAGACCTTCAGATAGAACTGAAGGTTAATCGTGGATTTTGGTAGAAAATTTTAAGCTAATGTATTTACTAGCAATTACTAAAGAGATTTAAATTATTATATTTGAGTAAAGAATTTTGTTTGGATCGCTGTAAATTTATAATTTGCAAGAGTTCTGCAAATCATCTCCTTTACTATTACAGTATTTGAATATCTGCATCTCCTTCTTAGTTTACAAGGTTCCATTTTAGTGTTTTGTTCTGTTCCTTGAGGTATCCATTCTTGGATTGGACACAACCAGAAATTAATTGATTGATGATGGGGGCTTACTATTACGCAACGCAAGTAAATGCTCATTCCATGGATATTTCATCAAGTGCTTGGTCTGCTCAACTTTACTTGTGCACAAATGGATTGGGACTTCATTGAATTGTTAAGTTCAATCTTGCATCCACTGGAATTACTTCGTATCTTATGAAAGACAACAAGTCTATATATGAACAATTAAAAATCTTCAGTTTAGTTTTTGTAGATGAGGATCACCAGATTAACATACATTTACAGTTTTAGTTAAATTCAAATGAAACTGACATTTTACTTTACTTTCGATCATTATATAGGAGTTCCATTCTTTCAAGACTTGTAATGGATGTTTCTAGCCAAATCAAGCTGTTAACATGGTCAAAACACAACGGAAAAGTGGAATTTATTTGGTTTGCTCTCACCGGAGAAGTGTGAATGTTTGCTTGGCTTGGCACCTTTATATCTTCGGGATTCAATTGGTGGGTGTGTCTTAGGAATACGTCTTTGCAATCTTGGAGCACAGGTGGTTTTTTACAAACTTGGACTTTGAATTTGTCTGATGATTACCTGTCTGGCCAAGTCAAGATGCGGAAGAATGCAAATCAACTTGCCATGGTACATGTTCTTAAGAATGCTTATGCAGTGGGAATCAATTATGGGAGGGACATATGTTGAACACCAAACAACAACGAAAAGAAAGCACATTTTGGGGCCAATTTTCTTAAGAAAGTTTTGACCCAAAAACTTGTACTGAAATTTATCAGGAAACTTCACTGACTTGTATACATTTAGGGGGGAACACAGAAAGTGTCCAATTCTCATACTGAAAAATAATCCATGGTTTAACCACATCCGTCCCCCATCTAGTCTTATCAATGTATAAGTAGCTAACTAGAAGCTTAACTCAGTTAGAGTCTCTTCCTCCCATTGGGCTCAATTTGGTTGGCTTCATTTCATGTTGCCAACTTGCCATCCTGATCTCTTGATTAGGGTTTCCCTCTCTACTTTATCGTAAATATAAAATCTGAAAAACTCCTTCCTTCTCAAATGTAAGTTGTTTCATTTATCTCTTTGGTTAAAATGCATAGAGTGTATGTTTAATTTTGTTTGGTTGATTTCAAATTTTCTACATCTCCTTTTTTTTCCTAAAGCTTATATGAACCTAATTTTCTTTTTATTTTATTTTCAGGGTTCACTTCGTTCTATTTCAAGATCTCCCAAAGAATATAAAGATACTTGAAAGAAAAAAAATTATGTGGTAGATGCAGATGAAGACAGATTCTATACCTGGTGTGATACAGTCTTTTTGTCGCCTTTTCAGGTGCAAATTGCTAAAGTACAATTGTAACCTGTTATAGGGAAGGCATGGTTTATTAGAGGGGCGGTATTTTAATAGGATAAAAAGGGTCATTACATGATCATTCAAGGTGTCCTCTACGAAAAAATAATACCGGAAATGATAAATTAATCCTCATAATCATAACCTAGTTTAATGATGATAATCAAGTTTAGTGTTAATGATTAATTTCATTTATATTAACTCAAAAATCAAAACCAAAATCAGATTTTTAGAGTTAAAAAAAAAAGTTTAGAGGAGAAGGCCAATCTCAATCAATTGAAGAAATTAACCAACAAAATGAAGAACCAGGACCTGAAAATGATCGGGTATATTTCTAAATTAATCCCAACTAGCTTTTTGTTGCTCAAAGTTATCTAAAATAGTAAAAAAATCATTTTTTTTTACATTTTCAGAGCTAATTACAGTTGGAATTTTGCTCATAACCAACCGTAAATCGAAGTTACGGTCCGTAAAAGATGAACTACCAACCGTAACTGGTTAAATTTGAAGAAAACCCAATCGTAAAACTAGTTACGGTTGGTAACTAAATGCTCGACACCTACCGTAACTGAGTTACGGTTCGTAAACTAAAATGGTTACCGACCGTAACTGAAGAAAATTCTCAGATATAAGAACATACGGTTGGTAATTGAACTATTACCAACCGTAACAACATCAAAATATCCAGTTACGGTTTGTAATTGAGTTAAAATCAACCGTAACTCACATAAACCCAGAAATTTCAATTTCAATTTTCATCTAAAACCGTAATTTTTGATAGAAATTAAACTTAAATCGAACAAAATAAACCAAATCGTAACTGGGTTTTCAAAACATACCTCATATAAGTCATTACACTACACTTGATTAATTTTCGAATCGTCGATTAATCGAAGATGATGAAATTTTGAGTTTTAATCGAGGTTACGGTTGATGGGAGGAGAAGAAGAGAAGAAGAAAGAAAACAAATTTTCAATTTAGCTTTGATTTAGGTTAAAAAAATGTGGAGGATAATCTAGTTAATTTACACCCTTTATAAGACATCTCCTAACTCACTAGAGGGACATTACTATCACACTGCCGCCCCTCTAATAAACCATGCCGCCCCTATAACAGGTTTTTTGGTGTAATTTGGATAAAAAAAATTTGGTCAAATTAATCAAGTTTCAAGTTTCTTATTTTTTATTTTTGGTGTTCTTGATTGTACTTATCTCAGCAAAACAATGAAATTTATTAGAAGATGAATGTATTTTGTTATTAGTTCATTAAGCTCTTTATTGTTTAACCAAATTATGACATTCGTTCTCAACTACAGGGAGGTTAATTGTTGGTTTAGGCAAATTTGGTTTAAGGTTTTGCTTGATTTAGAATGATTGAAGTAATGCTTGTAGTGTTTGAATCGGTTCCAATAGACATGATCTGGGCAGTGATTCATTGGTACTACATGATTTCCAAGGTTGGGTTTGAGTTTTGCAGCCGATTGTTTTGGATTTGTTTTCCTGATAGATTGGCTCATTGTCTGTCCCAGAATAACCCACTAGATCCCTCCCCCTTTCAGTACTGTTACTTTAAATTGTGATGGTTCCTATCTGAATAATATAGGAGGTATAGGACTGATTATTCGTGAGTGTGCAGGTCAACAGCAGTCAACAAAATGCGTCCACCTAAAGGACATTGTTAGCGCCGAGAATGCAGAGGCTATGGGAAGCTGTCAACTGGGCACATACTCTTGTCGGAGAAAATGAGTTATTTAATAAATGAATTTTTAGTCTTGGTGTGATTTGATCTCATGATCTAAGGGTTTAAGGATACTCACTCATTTTTGAGTGAATGAAATGGAACCTTTAGTCCCACATTGTGGAAAATTAAAAAGGTGCTCCACTATATAACCATGTGCTCATGGATCTCGACCTATGCCCATGCGCAGACACTGCATTGTCTATCATCCTTGCAGGTTGCACATCCATGTGGCATGATGCTCTAAGAGACCCTTCTTCCTAATGCAAAGCAAATTAAGAAGCAAATCAAATCCAAAATGTATAGCTCCCACTGGATTAATATCAGAATCAGTTGAAATTAGACTCGAAACCACTACGAATGTGCAAACCAACAATTTTACTAACCTCTTCTACTTTTAGAGGAACTGGGTTGTGTATTTTATCAGGTAAAACAGGCTGATAACCTTCTACAGGATGCATATCTTGCTCAGCCCCATCCTCTCGAATGCAACTTTAAGAAGTCTTGTCATTTGGTGGAGGACATCTGACAATGGGTGCTAGCCCACAAATCTCCTAAGAAAAAAATCAACAACAAACGAAGGAAATTTGATTTTCTCATTATTTTGGAATTTGAAATTTGAGCAAATTGCACAAACCTTCTCCAGTTTTGGAGAATATTGATTCTATGTATTAACAGGTTGTCCAGTCAGATCATGTTTAACCCTTCCGAAAGAGAAAAAAGATATATATGATTGAACAGATCAGCAATCAAATGTGTGCATATGCCGCCTCTTGTTCCAAGTTACAGATCTAATTGTTTGATTTTAAACACAAGAGAAGAGAGTTATACCTTTGTCTTTTAAACTTCTAATCTGAGCAAGGGTTTATTTCTGCTTTCAAATCCATGGCTTCATTTGACCTTTTGAGCTTCTTATCTGACAAATAACAACAGAAATTTGATTAGAAACCCCCAAAATTGAGTCTGCCATTGTCTTCAAATCAATGAAATACCTGAAAAATTATGTAAAAAAAACACTCAAATCAGAATACAAAATACCTTGATTCTTATCCTTGTTACTGCTGCAACCTTGCACTGGATCCTTAGCTAGAGAAGCTCTAATCTTGACTGAACTTCTTAATTCACTAACCATTTTTTAATTTTAAACAAACCCTTTTGAGGACTAATAAGTAATCTGAAGAAAAAAAAAAACTTGAAAATTTCTTATTTTTTTCTCTCTGAAACCTAAATGAAAATTTTCTCCACTGAGAAAAAATGTCTTGAAAAGGCAGGGGAGAAGAAACAAATGAAAATGAAAAAGCAACTGCTTTATTGAATTGCTACGGTCTATTCTCCAGGTTATCTAATCTGTTGACACAACAAACAAATCATGTCAGAATGCGGCACTAAAGAGCGTGATGGTAACATTCTTTGTCCGTTGGATTTTTCAAGTTTTGTTTTTTCCTGACCCGTAGAGCTAAGAGATTTCGTGGTTAATAAAAATGTTCTTTTAAGAGAATTCAACCACAAAATTCAGATTTACTTGCTTGAGCCTTGTTTGTTTGCGAAGCGACTAGAGGTAGTCCAATTTTTTGTAGTCCAAATGTAGGGACCTACGTGGCATGGTACGTGGCTTTGGGAGAGAGAATAATTTCTAGATTGGTTACGATTTTTTTCATCTTCTCAATTATCTATTGAGAGAAAAATACAAATACAAAAAAAATATATATTCTCTCATTTTTCTCTTTGCTTTTTGGTCTAACAAACTTCCTAAAACAAAACCAGAACGTAAGCTTAGCACTATAATGGAGAAAAACGATATCTAGACAGTTGTAGAGCAGACATAACGGAACACATCAATCAATTTTGTAGATACATGTTATAAAATTTCAAAAAGACATGCTATATAGTTTTAATGCTATGGAGTATGCCACAACCAAATACAGAGTTTTAATGCTAGAACAACCAAATATCTGCTTAATATTCAAAATGATTTCTTTGTTTTTTTGGTGGCAGCAGCATGTCACGCCCTTGTTGATTACATACAAATTAATATAGATTGAAGTTCTTGTTTCATTGTTAATCTTAGATCAATAAATAGATTGGGAACAACAAAAAGAAAACGACGATCATTTTAAATCATCCATACGGACGCCCATTTAGCATCCATCCAGTAAACACGCCACCACTATATCCTCCTGCAAAGCTCTGATATTGCATGCCCTACAGAATTAGATCAAGGTATCTACAATCAATCAATATATTCAAATGCACACTCCCTATATATAATGGACTCTTAATTATATGTGCTCACATTGTTTGTATATTGTGAAAGGACAAATAGTCCCACATCCCTAATTTCCGCATAATGAACTTAAAATATAATATGGAAGGACCGCTCCACTCATTGCCAATTGATTTTGAGTTGGATGTCCGCAGACTTTAACATATATCCATACGAGTTCCCCAGATATATTAATCCATGTCCTTGTTGTTATCCCGGATACATCAACTCATGTTGTTGTTGTCGTCTAGGATATATTAGTCCATGTTGTTGTTGTTCGATGGGTTGAAGATTTGCTTGTGTTTGAGATGCATCAATATCATCATTCCACCCATCCTATACAATCAATATTTCATATTAAGTATGATAAAAAACCAGTATTACTAAAATGTCTAAAAAAATTGAAAACTCATTTATATATTACCTTTTTCTCCGTACACCTCTTTGGTGGTTGGTTAGCTATCTTACGTGGGCGACCTTTTTTTATTTTCCTGCGTAGTGGATCTGTTATAGTAGGGTCATCATCTTCATCTACCATCTCATCCTCATTCTCTACGACTTGTTTCGCCTTCAGCTTTTGGCTATCCTTAGCTTTAATGATTGTCAGTTGCACTTCCTTTTTCTTACAGTCCAACCAGTTATTGGTATCATGATATTGAGTCTCATCTCCTATTACCCAATCAGCAAGCTCACCAAATTTAGTGCATAAATCATGATATCGCTTAGTTTCTACATCGTTACTCCAACAATTAAAACCCACTTTAATCTTTGTATGGGCTCTTATCACATCTTTTCTCCACCATCCCAAGATATACTTATCTGGGAGTTTTCTTACATTGTTATAACACAAAACACTTAGAGCACGTCTGCATTGAGTTCCTCTAAATGCATACTTTTGACAAGAACATTGGACATCACATTCTTCTTCATTATATGTTACATAAATGTCATAATTTTATGAAACAATTAACACGAATACCGTCCTTAATATAAACGTCTTATTTGATGTAGTAGGTCGTACGGGTAGGTGTTTTTTCAATCTTGGAGAAGTTACAATACATCATGAATGCTAATCCAACTTGAAATTCTTGAAATTTAGAGTTAGTGTACCTTTTTTGTATTTGTTTCTCCATGGGGTAAGTAGTTACTATGGGAATAGTTTTTCGAGAGGACACAGCATCTGCTAGCTTTTCCTTTTCCGCCTTCTTCCCCAATGCAAAGTCGTACTGCTCCAAAAACTGTTTAAGTGTAGTTCTTGCATTTATATACGAATCAAAAAAAGCATTTATTCGTTCACTTCTTTGAGTAGTTGACATCCCTACCCAAAAAATGTTTTTGAGGTAACATGGAACCCAACGACTCCTATCCTCAAACAAATCATTCATCCATTTGTTGTTTTCCAAGCCACATTCTACCAACATCCAGTACCACATATGTTCAAACTCATCTGGAGTTTGTGAATCATACTCCACAACTTTCATGTCAAAAGTAATATCCAAATATCTGTCATAAGCACCAAATTTTTCCGGAAGTTTCTTCATCACATGCCATAAACACCAACGGTGTCTAGCTTGAGGAAATGCGATCTCTATGGCATTTTGCATCTCCCTTGCTTGGTCTGTTATTATTTCCTTTGGAGCTTTCCCTGACATACAATCCAACCATGCGGAAAACAACCATACAAAAGTATATGTATTTTCACTTGAAATCAACTCACAACCAACTAAAATAGAAACATTAGCCACGTCAATCCACATCCTTCCCTACATTTGGACTGGGGATTTTGGTCCACGGTAAGTGATTTCGGTTTGTTTGGATCCGCTTGATGTCTGGATGTGGTTCAAAATTTAGAATTGACAAGGTATTTCGCTCGACTGAGATATCAGACTGTTGGTTTTTTCAGTTTTCATATGTTTGTCTCGGTTAATGTGATTTTCCCCCTGGAAATGATTCGTTGACCGTGGGAAAATCAGGGAGATATCCCGGGCAATAACAGGGGTAGGTCCCACTCCTATTAGTGTCCTGAGAGTTCTTCGGCCGCGGTCATCCTACTATTACTGTTTTTCACCATTAGAAGCTGCTACACTTCCCCATCCATTTTCCTCACTCTCTTCCACCGTTACATGGCACCATCTGGATTCTTCATTTCATTAATTACATGACACCTTAGATCCTTCATTTCATTAATTGATCACATGGAGAAACAGGCGTCCCATTATTATTGGCTTTGGCCAATAACTGCTCGACATGAAGGCCGAAAAAAGGAATGGTAGAAGAAAGTGGGGGTTATCTATCGTTTTTGTTTTTCACCTGACTTATAAGGTACATATTTGATTGAGTTAGGGAAAAAAAGGTATCCTAAGGCACATATTATAAATACTTACCATTAATTATTTATTGATAATTGAATATGTTTTACTAAATAATTGAGATACCTCGAAAATGCATTAATTTTTTTCTTCCATTTTCTAAGAATGAGAAAAAAATCGTATTATTGAATAGATTTTAACCATTATTATATAATTATTGAAGTAATAAAAGTGGTGGATATTCTTTTTTCTTAATAAAAAAAAATAGGGGTGAATTTCCGCCCCCACACTTATTACACTATCATTACAACTATTTCATGTAACTCTATACTAAAGGATGCATGGTGCATGATATTTGTAAATATATGTACTAATTCCTTTCTAACGTCACATTAAATACATATTCTATTGTACGCATATAGATAGAGATTTTCCACAATGCACTCAACACACATATCGATCAATAGGAACTTTTTTTTATTTCTCTCTCAATTATATTTGTCTACAACAATAATTTAATTATTATTGACATTTAGAATTATAACCGGGACCTCCATAATAAAAACCATAACCATTTGTACCATAATGGTCACTATCAATTTTCAAACCATAACAGTTTGGATGGGTGACTCTTTTACCAACATTTTCCGGGTCCTTGATCTTGTTACTTTCATCAAATACTTGAACCCAATTAAAATAACTTGATGTTTTCAAACCACCTTCAGAAGGGAAATGACCGCTACCCATTTGTGTCGAAGTATGTCGTCCTTTACTTTTTCGATTAGCAATTTCTCCCCCCCATTCTACTGATGTTGCTGTCTTTGATAATTTCGTAAAGAGATTTCCTGGATAATAACCGACTGGAATACCTTGTACTTGTACCCACCAATGTCCACTACTTTGGTCCTACCAAGTTATTCAATGTTTATTTTTGGATTTAAGTTGATAATGGATACGAAAATTTGACCACTTTTACTTCCATACCTTTCGAATACTGAAGGTGGCATCTTTTTGGTCGCCGTTAAAAGTGGATACCTCTGTAAAATTGCAACCAAGGGAGATATTCGTCGATGTGTGCACAAAACCATCGCAAAGGAGGTTGTAGCAACCCGAGCTCAAGTAGCCGTCCGTCTAGCATGAATATTTTTTAAAATGGTTTGATTTTCTTAAGAAAATAAGGCTAAAAAATAATAGATGATCTTCTAAGAAATCCTTATCACCATTCCATTCCATATAACAAAAGGAATAATACTACTTACCGTCCAGTATATGAAAAATCTGGTCTGGTCATCACCATATATGTCTTGGTACACCTAATAGGAAACAAATTTGAAAATTCTAGTATTCCCAGAAAAAAATTATATATTTATTTGCATACAATTTTGGAAGAATAACTTACATGCCATCCAACTTCAATAGTATTGAGATCTTGGTATTCACCAGCTGCAACCCAAATTTGAGATAGACTGATTTCATTTTTTTCAGTAAATGGTTTCCAAAGATTTATTTTTGCTTTTCCTCCAAGAAAATTACCTTGCACCCCAATTGTAGCGTACTGTAAAAACATATATCTTAATCACTACAACTATATATTTATACAAACATAAAATAAACTAATAACCATGGTATGTGGTTATATATACCTCGCGGAACATATAGTCATCTATAATGTCTTTTGATATCTGTGATGTAACAAGAGTCTTATAAGGTGATGATCTTGGACTATGATGTTTGCGCAGAAGTGTGGGGTTGTAATTTTTTCCTTTTCTCCGAATAGGGATAGTTCCTTCCGGACACGATCCATACTTATGCCAAGTTTGTGTAAGTCGAAGTATTCCCAAATTATTTGATTTCGTTCCTTCTGTGTAGAAACTTGGTCTTATCTATTTCATAACAACAAAAATTAAGTAATGTCTTGAGCGTTTATATATATTATCAAGAAAAATATGTAAGAATATGTACTAAACCTGTATGGTATGATTACAAAGCAAAGGATGGTTAAGACTAGGTTGTGTGTAAATATCATAACAATCGATAATTTCTTCTTTTTCAACCTACAATATAGAAATCCACAAGATAATTGACTGAATACATAAAAAAAAAATTATATTAAATGTATGCTTGAATATAAAAATATTACGTTAATTACCTTAATGGTTTTGATTATTGCTTTTTTTACCATTTTCGGAATCGTTCTTCCTTCAACTAACACTTCCTTAAGAGATGTTGTTAATATGAAAATCCAACATATTAATTCGATAAATTTTAGCATCATTGATTGACCAATACACGAATGCTAGATGATTGATGAAGAAGATTAATCATAAGATTAAACAAATTTGTACGATTTTCATGTGGTATGATCGTATTCATTTATATAATATCTGATTTTCTTTTGTGTATGATTTCCTTTTATAAAATATCTTATTCATTAATATCATTAGATATTCTTCATTATATTGAGATATTTTATTGATTTTTATCATAATTGCAAAAGGATATCTGGTTAAAGTTTGTATCAATTCTTAGCATTTATGTGTTTCCGTCTCTTTGGATACCTTGGAGAAAGTCAACTGGATTTTGAAAGAAAGTACAACATTTACGTAGAATCCATTTTTGTGAAAACGCATCTCAAGGTACGACTTTGATATTTTATCTTATTTGTTAAATACGTAGTTAATAAATGACTCATTACCATGAGTGTTTAGAATCCCATCCCTCATTATATTACTACTAACATTAAATCAATTGAGGAGACTGAAATTTCATGTGTACTGCACATAATCATAATCACTATACGTGGGATGCCAAAACTCATCTAATATCTGAAAACTACATCTTTTGGAAGAGACTTAAATCTTACTTACCATAATTATGATCCCAATAAATAAACACAATTAAACAAGCATTAGATTTTCCAGTTGTACGTGGTGTCGATCTCACAAAATATAAATTCCTTAATTCTCAAACACTAAGAAGTAGCACATTGAAAAAGCGGGGGTATAACAACCACACTTAATATTTCTCTTAGCAATCTATATAAAGAATCAATCAAGATCAATCTTAATTAATTAAAGAGTTTATATCTCAATCTCTCGATTTGATTTATACTCGAGCAAATAGAAATCTGCGAGTCTTTATCAAATACTATAGAGATAAATTGGATGGTACCAAAGACCCATATCCAAGTGTCAATCAATTTAAATCAACAACCAAGAGGTCGGATATTCTAATTGATTGATCAATGCATGACCTGTGATATTTCAGTTATAAAGATAAACAATATAATGGGGAAACTGAAATAACACAGACACCAAAATTTTGTTAACGAGGAAACCGCAAATGCAGAAAAACCCCGGGAACTAGTCTAGATTGAACACACACTGTATTAAACACACATTGTATTAAACCGCTACAGATACTAGCCTACTACAAACTAATTTCGGTCTGGACTGTAGTTGAACCCCAACCAATCTCACACTGATTAAAGGTACAGTTGCGCTCCCTACGTCTCTAATCCCAACAGGATACTACGTACTTGATTTTCTTAGATGATCTTACCTACAACTAAGAGTTGCTTTAACCCATAGTCAAAGACTTGATAGACGAATCTGTCTCACACAGAAAAATCTATTGAATTGAATAAATCTGTCTCCCAAAGAAATAACCAAGAGTTTGTGTTCCATCTTTTGATAAATCAAGGCGAACAGGAACCAATCAATAACCCGGACTTATATTCCCGAAGAACAACCTAGAATTATTGATCTCCTCACAAATATCTTAATCAACGCAAAAAAAAAAAGATATTGTGGAATCACAAACGATGAGACGAAGATGTTTGTGATTACTTTTATATCTTGCCTATCGGAGAAATTAATCTTAAGTTAATCCTTGCGATTGTAGTCGTACGATAGAAGATGCAAGATCAGATCACATAACTACGATAAAAGTCGTATCAGTCTGTCTTCACAATCCCAATGAAGTCTTTAGTCGCTAACCCGGTTTGAGAAAAGAAAATTAGATGGTTAAAGGAGAATCGACTCTAGTCGCAACTAGTATCACATAAGAAGTGTGAGGATTATGTTTTCCATTTGCTAGAGTACTCCCTTATATAGTATTTCAAATCAGGATTTGCAATCAATGTTAGCTTGGTAACAAATCATTCAATATTCACCTTAGATGAAAACGTGATTTAGATTCAAGCCAATATCTCTCAACCGTTAGATCGAAATACCTGATGAGTGCCAAATATTGTATATATTTATCCCTTTTTGTTGGCATTTAACTCATATGTTGTGCATTAATTCTACATTTTATCCCATATTCTGTATTTTCATTGTTTTCAAGAATAAATATTTTTATTAATTAATTTTTCATTTTTAGGTAATAAATAAAGTTCGGATGAGTCGCGGAGCGAAAAGAGCAGAAAAGTAGTGAAAAGCCGGGAGAAATTACGCAAGGAAGCCGCGAAGAATGGTGCGCACAACCTCATTTTCTACACACAAAAGCGCCTCCATTCTCAGCCATCAGATCAGTTCTCAGAAGCATCCGACGGTCGCTCCTTCATAGAGCATCAAAATCTGAAGTCTCTGCCAAGCACCACAGCGCTGAAATTCCAAGCCTTCAGATTAGATGGTAGTTGAATCCAACGGTTGCTCCCTTGCTGTTCATCAAAGTTTGATATCCCCGCCTTACACTACAGCACCTAACCTAATCTAGCACCGTTCGTTTCGTTGTATCCCTTCATCCGACGGTCGCTCCTCGCTTGCCTCCGCATCACCGTCCGATCTACCTACCAGCTCCACATCCCACGGCTCATCCTCTCTGTTCATCCAATTTGATGAAGCCGCCTCACACCCTAGCGACCGAACCCATCCACCTAACCAAACACCCCCCTACCCCAAACTCAGTCGACCTCTCCTCCATCATCTCCACAGCAGAGAACCACCGTACACCACCACCTTCTCCACCTCTGCCACCAACTCACTGCCACCACCACACCTCCACCATCATCACCCTATCACCCAACAACCAAAACCCATATCACCCCTAGCCCTCTAGTTCCCTATTTTCTCATTTTTTCACGCTTCTCTGCCTGAAACCCTAGGCGTGAAAAACTGGTAAATTAGGTAACCTAGAGTTGCAATTGGCGCATGAGAAGAGGTCAGGGAGCGATTACAAAGCATGGGTCGACGATTTCAAGGATCAATTTCACAGAAATTAGGTAAACCTAATTCAACTGATTTTTGGGGAAGAACCCTAATTTTGTATTTAGGGAAATTGTGTTGTGGACTATATATATGGGTGTGGGTATGATGTAAAAACCATGCTTGGAATAGCCAGCATCCAGGACTTTCATGTCCTGTTAATGTTTTTTTTCTCTTTTCAATTTCAGCTCAAACTCATTTCTGTTCATGTGTGTTAGTTTTAATTTCATGTATTTTCATATCCTGTTTAAGTTACTGTTAATGTGCTTGGTTTCATATCCTGTTAATTTGTTATGTTCTTGTTGATGTTTGTGTAATGTTAATGTGTTTAATTTGCTGTTAGTTTGATGGAATGCTAGGCTAGATACCTTTGAAGCATTGAACTGATTGTGCAATGGAAGAAATCAGTGCTCATAGCAAGCTGATTATCTTTCCATTCTATTTGTGTATGCTTAGGTTGCACTGTTGATTGAGCATTGGGAGAAATTAGTGCTCATAGCAAGCTAATTCTCTTCCCATTCTTTTAGTATGCCTGTATTCTTGCCTTAGTTTTGCTCCATGTTAGCTTCACCATCCCCCCTGCCTTAGGCTAATTGCCTTTGTGTCACTTTCACTTTGCTCCATTTTGTTTTGTTTTTGTTCACTGTTTTGTTGCTGTTTAGTTTTTAATCTGTTTAGTTTTTGCTGTTCCTGCAACTCTGTTGCCTCTCTGGTTTGCTTCCATCTTTGGCCTTTGGCCACTATTTTGCTTTCCTTCCCCCACTGCTGCTGTTGTTGTTGTCTGCTGCTGCACTACTGCTGCATTGCTCTCTTGCACTTGCCTTGCACTGCTGCTGTGCACTTGCAGTGCTGCTACTTGTTACTCTTGTTGCCTCCCTTTGCACTGCATCTGAGTTTCTGCAGCTGTTGCTGCCACTCCACTTCTCTTGCAGCTGTCTGCTACCACTGCTTGTGCTGTTGCTTTTGCCCTGTTGATTGCATCTCTTGCACTGCATCTCTTTTTTCTCCTAGTTGCTGCAGCTGCCTTTTGCTGCTACTTCTTTTCTTGTTACTTCCCTTGGCTTGCTGCAACTCTGTTGCTTCTCTTATTCCACTGCCCTGCAACCCTGTTGCTGCTGCTGCTCCCCTTCCCCTGCTGCTGCTGCTGCAACTGAGCTTGGCTCAGCTAAGAGTCATTACTAAAGCCCACTGTAATAGTTCACTTTCCAAGCAAAGGCCCAGTTCACAGTTACCAAGCCCAGGTTTGAACCTAAAGTTGAAGCCCAATTCAATCAACTGTGGGCTTAATCCATAAGCCTAAACTCAAAAGCCCAAGACCAAACCAACTGAGTCCAAGGCTCAGTTCATCATTCAAAGGCCCAAAGCCCATTTACACTTCAAAGACTAACTGAGCCCAAGCTCAGTTCATTTTATTGTTATCAAACCCATTAGTACTCAAAGCCCAATTTAAGCCAAAAGGCTTCATAGCCCAATAGCAACTAGAACCCAAAATAGTTAGAACACTACAAAACACACCCGATCTCTGTGGATCGACCCGTACTTGCACGAGCTATAACTGACGACCGTGCACTTGCGGTATTACTGTAGGCCCCCGTTTTTATTGCGCTTAATTTTATACATATCTCCGGGCCCACCAAGTTTTTGGCCGGGGATAATTTTTAGGACCTTTTAGAAGCCTACCAAGTTTTTGGCGCCGTTGCCGGGGATTGGTGCTGTGTTTTTCTTGTAGTTTTATTAGCTATTTTTGCATTTCACTGCATAGCATTTGCATCTGCATCTGCTTCACTTCATTTGCTGTTGGACCTGCTGTTCTGAACCCGTTTTTCCTCTGCTGGGACGCCACCAAGGAAAAGAACCAAAGCCCAACTGGGTTTTTGCAACAATATCAGAGCAGCTGGGCTGTGCTTAAAAGGTAACCCATTTAAGAGAACCCGAATTGTGGGCTTCCAATTTTTTTAATTGTGGGCTTGTAATATTAAAGCCAATTTTTGGGCTTCTCTTATTTTCTGTTGGGTTTGTAATAATTTATTTGTGGGCTTGTTTGTTTAATTTGTGGGCTTGTTTAAATTCTTTCATTGGACTTGTATTTTGGACTCTGGGTTTAAACCCAGCTGAGCTTGTAACCGATTGTGGGCTTGTTTCCACTCAAGAGTGGACCTCGAAACCAAAGTTTTAAAACAAACGTCGGGCCTTAACCAACTGGGCCAAATTAAACTTTCAAAATTAAAACTTAGTGTTTCGTGGGCCGCAGCCTTCCTTCCATTCCATTAGAGGACAAACAGTGGGCTTGCTCCCATTCAAAAACCAAATTTTATTTTCTTTTAAAAAAAAAAAAAAAAAAGTTTTATTTTTCTCCCATTTAAGTCCAATTTTAGTGTTTTGAAACTTTCCATGTCTCTACACTTTTTCTTTTGGGTTGATCCTCAACTCTTTAGACTTTTGGTGTATGGTGATTTTTTTGTATATAATCCAGTAGATAAAATTTCTTAAAAACCCTTTTGTTCCTTTTGTATATATTTTGCTAATCCAATATGATCTCGGCTGAAATATGTTGGATTTTTGCCTTGAATAACGGAGTTTTAATTCTGCTTTCGCCGAAATCGGGTATTCTCTCTCCTTTTACTCTACTCAGCATGTCCCTTTCCATATGTTGCATTTTAATTCTTTCCATATTTTGAAACATTGAGGACAATGTTTAGTTTAGGTTTGGGGGTATAGAGTAGATACCATGATAATTGGACATAATTGGAAACGAACTCCTTCTTCTTTTTGGAAAAATTGAAAAAAAATTCCAAAAAAAATTGAAAAATCAAAATTCAAAAAAATTAAAAAATGAAAAATCATAAAAATGGAGCTCATTTACCTTGAAATGTTGACTCTTGTGCAAATATGTATTTTTCTTAGGAGTCTTAGTCTAGATATTTAGGCACCCTGATTCTAGCACAATTCACATAGTGATAAGAAATTTGCACGCGCACGATCTACCAATACATGTATGGCCTCGATCTTCAAGGTGTTTGATAGGAAGTTACGATTGCCAATCACTTTAGAATACTGAACGAAACTTGACTAGCTTGTTCTTTGGTTGGTTGGGATAGAAGGTGGAGGTTACATTAAGAAAGACAACCATCGAATTTAACTGGGTGCATCAAAAAGGGCTACCTCTTGCAAAGTGTCATGTAATCTTTTGTTTCCTTTTGTATATGTATCAAAAGTGTTTCCTTGTAAAAAAAAAAAAAAAAAAAAAAAAAAAAGAAAAAAAAATATAAATACAAAAAAAAAATCAAGTATTTATCAATTCCATCATCTCTTGTTCCAAAAATAAAAGAGAGTAGTCAATGTAAATAAGAGTCATGTAAATAGTCATTTTGTTGTTTCTTTGTAATAAGCAAGGAAGGGTGTATGCCATTGATGTACAATGATGAGTGCCAAATATTGTATATATTTATCCCTTTTTGTTGGCTTTTTAACTCATCTTTTATGCATTAATTCTACATTTTATCCCATATTCTGTATTTTCATTGTTTTCAAGAATAAATATTTTTCTTACTTAATTTTGCATTTTTAGGTAATAAATAAAGTCTGGATGACTTGCGGAGCGGAAAAGAGCTGAAGAGTAGTGAAAAGCCGGAAGAAATTACGCAAGGAAGCCGCAAAGAATGGTGCGCACAAGACCAAAAAGCTAGGAATGGGCTCAATAAGGAAGAATTGTTCTTAAAGAAGATATGGGCTTGGCATACCCAAGGCCCAAAACCCTTACCCAAACCCATTTTCTATATCCATACCCGCCTCCATTCTCAGCCGTTAGATTGGATCCATCTCATCATCCAATGGTCGCTTCTTCATCGTGCATCAAAATCTGAAGTCCCTGCAAAACACCATAGTTCCTAAATTCCAAGCCTTCAGATTAGATCACATTAGATCCTACGGTCGCTTCTTTGCATGTGCATCAAATCTCGATACTTCCGCTTAACACTACAACACCTAACTCCATCTGGTGTCGTTAATTTCGTTGTATTTTTGCATCCAACGGTCGCTCACGATCTGTCTCAATTTCTCCGTTAGATCCGTTTCAGAAGTTATCATCCTACGCCTTTCATCACCGAACATCAAGGTTCGATGATCCCGCTCAACTCAAACCCCTAAGTCTATATCCCACAAACCAAAAACCCCTAGCCAGAACCTAATCGAGCTCACCCCGTCTGCAACCACCATACCCTGCCGCACCACCATCACCACCAACCGTACCACCACCTTCTTCACCTACACTGCCACCACCACAACGAACTCCATCATCACCAAACCAACCCTAGACCTAAACCCATCACTTCCATCATCACCCCTCTTTCTAGCCCCCTATTTGATTGATTTTTCTTCTCACTTTTCTCTGAAACCCTAGAAGAAAAATCAATCGATTAGGCGAGTCTAGAGAAGCAATTGGCGCGTGGGAATGGAGCAGGAAGAGATTACAAGGTATGGGTCGACATCAATTGGAAGAAATTGCATCAATTTAGGTGATGTTCAACAACCCTAATTTTACTGATTTGGGGGATTTGTGATTTATTTGGTTGTAACTATAAAAGGGTATGAGGGGTTGTAACTGTGGACATGCTGGGTTAGCCAGCTTCACTCTTGTAGAGAACTGGACTAGCCAGTTTCTCATATGTTTGCCCTGTTTTGTTTGAACTTCAATTCATATGTTGTTTTGTCTTAATTTCAGTTTTATTATGTGTTAGTTTCATTTGCTAGGGCTTAGAGGAAGCTCTTGATCATATGCTAGGATAGTAAATGTATATGTATTGTCTTGAAATGCTTTAACTGCCTTAGGATTAATGAAATGCCATTTGAGTTACTCACTTGTGATCAGCTGTGCTGTTAGAAGACAGCTGATGCTAGGAGTGCAGCTAGGTCAGTGTGTGAGAATTTAATCCATTAGAGAGATTGCATCAAGCTCAGTTAGCTAGTTGAGCTAAATACTTGTGATCAGTTGTGCTGTTGAAAGACAGCTGATGCTAGGGGTCATTTAGCTAGGTTAGTTTCTCTATCCTTCTTTGTAACCTTTCATGAAAAAAACAAGACATACATTGCATCACAATTTCCTTAGCCTAGGGTCAGGTAGTGAAATCAAAAGCCTTAGTACCCTCCCTTGAACTCAGATAACTTTAGAAACTCCCCAAAGAGAACTGTAGCAAATCCTCCAAGTCCCTGTGGACAAACCCCTATTTACTATTACTTGCTTCAACTTCCCTGTATACTTGCAGGTTAGTTTGTAGGTTACTTTTCCCTTTACACCAAGTTTTTGAAACTAAACATTGTCCTCAATGTTTCAAAATATGGAAAGAATAAAAATGCAACATATGGAAAGGGACATGCTGAGTAGAGTAAAGGAGAGAGAATACCCGATTGTACGGTGGTAGCTCGATTAAAACTCCGTTATTTCAAGGCAAAAATCCAACATATTTCAACCGAGATCATATTGGATTAGCAAAATATATACAAAAGGAACAAAAGGGTTTTTAAGAAATTTTATCTACTGGATTATATACAAAAAATTCACCATACACTAACAATCTAAAGAGTTGAGGATCAACCCAAAAGACAAAGTGTAGACATTTCAACAGCTTCACACATATATAACAGGAAAGAAACGCAAGTGAAACTGTGAAACAAAATGAGCTACCCCCAAACCTGGATTTTACAGAAGATATAATTTTGAAAACAAAAAATCGGCAGTTTCGGGGGTTCATCATGCAAAAGGTCTAGCTCGAAATGAACTGTGCTAGGGACGGGCAAACATGCTAATTCCAACTGTGGTTCCTCAAATGTATTATACTTAGAATCAAAATAGTCCAAGAGGACTTGGGAAGCACACAGTTCCAAACCTGATTAGGGACTCTCAGAAAAGTCGGTTTGACAATATGGGTACAAACCAAATCTAGGTTGGGTGGAAGGCCATCAGATTGTGACTTATGTAGGACGATAGGCACATCATTATTAATCAAATCAAAATCTCCTAAATCATCTACACATGTCACATCATGCTCACAATCATCAATCAAATTAGCAAGTTCACACTCAGAATCATCAACATCATCAACAAATTTATTCTTATGCATTGGCAAATCAGGAGAAATATCACAATGTGACCTAGGTAGAGAATCAGACACATCAAATATTTTTCATGCATATTAGTGTCTATAGAAGATTCAACTATTCCTATGTCATGCTCACTTCACAGAATAATTGTACGAATCCCATGTCAAGATCAAAAATCATATGAATTACAATGAGGAGAAAAAAAACATTCATGAAGGGTCGAGGGCGAGAAGCCAATTGAACCAACAGGTCCACAATATTTTCATGCTTCTAACATATCATCATAATCATCATAATCATCATCATGGTAGCATGCATATGGTCTTCATTAACAGTGGTGGTGTCGTTAGTCAATCATGTTCCTCTAAATTAGGTTCATATTCACATCATTTACATGAATGGGACTAGACATTCATTAGGGACAACATACATTTCCTCATGAATTTCCTCCTTTTGTAGGTGAAGCAAAATCTGATCTAAATATGCCTGAATTCGTGATGTAGATCTATCGAAGTTTTGCTCACTAAGTCTTAAAGCTTCTGTGGTGGAGTCTAAATTCATGGGAGTACAAAATTCTTCATGTTCAAATTGTGGTGAATGGTACATGTATGCATGGTCATTAGGGTCTACAAAATATTGATCGCAACCCTCAAAGGATTGATTATGGTCCCAATGACTACCATTCTCACAATTCATGGGCATTTCATACATTGGATTTTCTCTTGATGGCCTAAAATTATGCAAAATATGACAATGCTCAACAGGGTGGTCTAAACTACCACATGCGGGACATGCATAGATTTCAGGTTGCCTAAGAAAATTAGATGTGACAGATTCCTCATGTGATTGCATTTCTAAAGCTGCGATTCGAGCTTCTAATTAATCCATTAGAGAGATTGCATCAAGCTCAGTTAGCTAGTTGAGCTAAATACTTGTGATCAGTTGTGCTGTTGAAAGACAGCTGATGCTAGGGGTCATTTAGCTAGGTTAGTTTCTCTATCCTTCTTTGTAACCTTTCATGAAAAAAACAAGACATATATTGCATCACAATTTCCTTAGCCTAGGGTCAGGTAGTGAAATCAAAAGCCTTAGTACCCTCCCTTGAACTCAGATAACTTTAGAAACTCCCCAAAGAGAACTGTAGCAAATCCTCCAAGTCCCTGTGGACAAACCCCTATTTACTATTACTTGCTTCAACTTCCCTGTATACTTGCAGGTTAGTTTGTAGGTTACTTTTCCCTACACACCATACAACGCGAGTAATTGTGAAATACCTCCAACTCATTCACAATTCTCGTAAAGTCCGGACAGCTAGCTAGATTTCGACCTCAGTTCTTAGCCTGAGAAACTATCTCTTGGTGATTAGTAGTCATAACTTCAGATCTTTCTTTACACATGTGTAGATACACTTTACACTCTTATCACATGTCTTTATTTGTTATCAGTGCTAGGATTGTGCCTTTGATAGCTAGATTGACATCTCCATTTTGCTGTGAGCTTAACTGTTTTGCACATGTCACATTTGATGGAATATGAGCTTATATTTTGTCCTTAGGTTTTGTAGGCACACCTCTGGTAAACCTTCACGAGACTTCAACTCGTCCACTAGGGACACTTAGTGGTTTAAAAGGCTTAGTGCATACGCTAAATGCATTCGAGAGACCAGCGACAGTGTATAGTTAGGATTTCCTTAGTTTTGTTTTACTTGAGGACAAGTAAAATTCAGGTTTGGGGGTATTTGATGAGTGCCAAATATTGTATATTTTATCCCTTTTTGTTGGCATTTAACTCATATGTTGTGCATTAATTCTACATTTTATCCCATATTCTTATTTTCATTGTTTTCAAGAATAAATATTTTTATTAATTAATTTTTCATTTTTAGGTAATAAATAAAGTTCGGATGAGTCGGAGCGAAAAGAGCAGAAAAGTAGTGAAAAGCCGGGAGAAATTACGCAAGGAAGCCGCGAAGAATGGTGCGCACAACCTCATTTTCTACACACAAAAGCGCCTCCGTTCTCAGCCATCAGATCAGTTCTCAGAAGCATCCGACGGTCGCTCCTTCATAGAGCATCAAATCTGAAGTCTCTGCCAAGCACCACAGCGCTGAAATTCCAAGCCTTCAGATTAGATGGTAGTTGAATCCAACGGTTGCTCCCTTGTTGTTCATCAAAGTTTGATATCCCCGCCTTACACTACAGCACCTAACCTAATCTAGCACCGTTCGTTTCGTTGTATCCCTTCATCCGACGGTCGCCTCGCTTGCCTCCGCATCACCGTCCGTCTACCTACCAGCTCCACACACGGCTCTCCTCTCTGTTCATCCAATTTGATGAAGCCGCCTCAACACCCTAGCGACCGAACAACCCATCCACCACCAAACACCCCCTACCCCAAACTCAGTCGACCTCTCCTCCATCATCTCCACAGAGAACCACCGTACACCACCACCTTCTCCACCTCTGCCACCAACTCACTGCCACCACCACACCTCCACCATCATCACCCTATCACCCAACAACCAAAACCCATATCACCCCTAGCCCTCTAGTTCCCTATTTTCTCATTTTTTCACGCTTCTCTGCCTGAAACCCTAGGCGTGAAAAACTGGTAAATTAGGTAACCTAGAGTTGCAATTGGCGCATGAGAAGAGGTTAGGGAGCGATTACAAAGCATGGGTCGACGATTTCAAGGATCAATTTCACAGAAATTAGGTAAACCTAATTCAACTGATTTTTGGGGAAGAACCCTAATTTTGTATTTAGGGAAATTGTGTTGTGGACTATTATATGGGTGTGGGTATTATGTAAAAACCATGCTTGGAATAGCCAGCATCCAGGACTTTCATGTCCTGTTAATGTTTTTTTTCTCTTTTCAATTTCAGCTCAAACTCATTTCTGTTCATGTGTGTTTTTAATTTCATGTATTTTCATATCCTGTTTAAGTTACTGTTAATGTGCTTGGTTTCATATCCTGTTAATTTGTTATGTTCTTGTTGATGTTTGTGTAATGTTAATGTGTTTAATTTGCTGTTAGTTTGATGGAATGCTAGGCTAGATACCTTTGAAGCATTGAACTGATTGTGCAATGGAAGAAATCAGTGCTCATAGCAAGCTGATATCTTGCCATTCTATTTGTGTATGCTTAGGTTGCACTGTTGATTGAGCATTGGGAGAAATTAGTGCTCATAGCAAGCTAATTCTCTTCCCATTCTTTTAGTATGCCTGTATTCTTGCCTTAGTTTTGCTCCATGTTAGCTTCACCCCCCCCTGCCTTAGGCTAATTGCCTTTGTGTCACTTTCACTTGCTCCATTTTGTTTTGTTTTTGTTCACTGTTTTGTTGCTGTTTAGTTTAGTTTTTAATCTGTTTAGTTTTGCTGTTCCTGCAACTCTGTTGCCTCTCTGGTTTGCTTCCATCTTTGGCCTTTGGCCACTATTTTGCTTTCCTTCCCCCACTGCTGCTGTTGATGTTGTCTGCTGCTGCACTACTGCTGCATTGCTCTCTTGCACTTGCCTTGCACTGCTGCTGTGCACTTGCAGTGCTGCTACTTGTTACTCTTGTTGCCTCCCTTTGCACTGCATCTGAGTTTCTGCAGCTGTTGCTGCCACTCCACTTCTCTTGCAGCTGTCTGCTACCACTGCTTGTGCTGTTGCTTTTGCCCTGTTGATTGCATCTCTTGCACTGCATCTCTTTTTTCTCCTAGTTGCTGCAGCTGCCTTTTGCTGCTACTTCTTTTCTTGTTACTTCCCTTGGCTTGCTGCAACTCTGTTGCTTCTCTTATTCCACTGCCCTGCAACCCTGTTGCTGATGCTGCTCCCCTTCCCCTGCTGCTGCTGCTGCTGCAACTGAGCTTGGCTCAGCTAAGAGTCATTACTAAAGCCCACTGTAATAGTTCACTTTCCAAGCAAAGGCCCAGTTCACAGTTACCAAGCCCAGGTTTGAACCTAAAGTTGAAGCCCAATTCAGTCAACTGTGGGCTTAATCCATAAGCCTAAACTCAAAAGCCCAAGACCAAACCAACTGAGTCCAAGGCTCAGTTCATCATTCAAAGGCCCAAAGCCCATTTACACTTCAAAGACTAACTGAGCCCAAGCTCAGTTCATTTTATTGTTATCAAACCCATTAGTACTCAAAGCCCAATTTAAGCCAAAAGGCTTCATAGCCCAATAGCAACTAGAACCCAAAATAGTTAGAACACTACAAAACACACCCGATCTCTGTGGATCGACCCGTACTTGCACGAGCTATAACTGACGACCGTGCACTTGCGGTATTACTGTAGGCCCCCGTTTTTATTGCGCTTAATTTTATACATATCTCCGGGCCCACCAAGTTTTTGGCCGGGGATAATTTTTAGGACCTTTTAGAAGCCTACCAATACCTAGCTTGTTACGCACAAACTAAATGCACGTTGATGGGTTTGTGTAACCGTACCCAAACATATACATTTGTTGGTTCAAAAATAGTTAACCAAATGGTTAGCCATATGAGAACTATCATATCAACCATCTTTTTCTTCACCATAACTAGTTCAAATGACTCAAATGAACTAGTTAGAGAGTTGTCAAATTGCTATGAGATCTTATGTACTACACAAGACACAATTGAAGCAAAAACAATTTGATTCAATCGAATCGGTCATGAACTTTATAGCCACGTTTTGCATAGAACATTCCTTAGTTAATATAAATAAGTTCACAGACAATGGTTTTTAGATATAACCTACTGAAGTTCGCGGACTTAAGTTCTCCGGAAGGAGTTCACAAACTCCAGCAGAAATTCTCGGGTCGTGAACTTACGCTGGTTCGCGGACTAAGTTCGCAGACTGAGTTCCGGACTTAGTTCACGGCTCTAGTACCGGTTTTCTTGATCAACAAAGTTCGCAAACTTTGGTTAAAGGAATAAGGACTTATGCATATATGTGTTTCCACAACAATGCTTATATCTACCATTGATTATATAATCTAAACTCTCATTTCAATCATTGAAACATTCTCAGATGACATTATATAGTTGTTATTCACAAACCATTTTCGTCAGAGCAATTTTCAAATTGATGAAACATAACATGACTTTCTTTCTTCAATAGGTAAAGATGAATTTGGCCAAAGAAAAAGTTCACCAACACATATTTTGAGAAATAGATAGGCGAGATAAACCTGGCTCGAAATAGCAAATGTGCATAATTTAAGTCTATATAGTAAAACGACTTTGTCTCAAGATAGGAGATAAAGAGATATACTTTTGAGTGATAGATAAGTTCAAGTCTCCACATACCTTTTTGTTGATTAAGTTCCACCGGTTCTTTGAGTAGTGCTTCGTCTTATATGATGAATGCCATGGAGTTCTTGAGCTCAACTACATTATCCATCCTAGTCTGAGACCTTAGCTATAGTAGACTAGAAATCAAGACTTATAATTTTGATCACTAACATTGAAAAACATGATTGAGATAGCAACGCATGCGAGGTCGACCGAGCAATGCTCTAACACACATAATAATAAAGTTCGTTCCTAGGGAGAATTAATCTAAAATTGTCAATCGAATATCTGAGAACAAGAGTATTGCAATACTATGAAAATAAATAAAAGGATATTAATTAATACAAATATGTGGATGAGAATGATTAAGGAGTCTTTTCTCCACACGTTAATATGAATCCGAGCAAACAACCGTAATCGTCCTTAAAACACGTCGACTAACAACCCTGAATTTTTTTTAAGTTTAACTAATGTATTAGATTCCAACTCAAAGAATATGAATGACATTTAGATATTTAAAAAAGAGACAAGATCCATGAACACTCTTAAATAGACAAGGTCGGACAAGATTTTCGTCATTTTGTCCGTAAAACCCAAATGACAATGAATTTAAGTGCAATATTTTAATGATATGTTCATATTATATGACTCTACATTCCTACAAAAATAAAAATAATTCGAGATGTATAAAATGACCATCTACCCCTTTGAATACCGGTCGTTCAAATTTAACAGTTGCAATTAAGATTGGTAGATGGCAAGGTTTGTTATCTCGAAGCGATCATTTTCCGTAATAATGCAAAGTTTTATAAGATGAACATGTCATCAAAATATTACACTTGAAATCACTGTCATTTGAGTTTTGCGGAGAAAATGGCGCAAATTTTGTCCGACCTTATCTATCTAAGAGCGTTCATGGATCCTACTCTTTAAAAAATCCGCTATTTTTAGTTAAATAAAATCTCAAAAACCTTAATACGTGGACATGGGAAGTTGTTAATCAGTGATAATATACTGAGAATAACAAATTCAACTTTCCATATGTCCCCACAAGGAAATGGACAGGCATTTTTTTAGATGATGTGAAGGAAATATGGGAAGATATACGACATGAGGTGTTATGTGCGGTTGACCTAAAAGGTCATCAACCCTTGAGTCCCCACTCTCCCCAGCTTTTTGTATGAAAGTAGTTCGTCATCAAAGTTGAAATTCCTAACTATCAGAATAATGTCATCTACCTTAAGTGCACAAAATAACGCTATTAATTATTAAATCTATGGGAGATCCGGTACAGTGTTGTCAAAATCGTACGGTGTAATCAAGCCAATATACTTGCAACTGGTAGATCTGGTATAGTGTAGTCAAAATCGTTAGCTCTCCAAGGAAGGCTATATGATCTAGGAGATTTGCGATTCTAAGCCATTTCCGGCGGACGATTTTTTAAATTATGACCGACTTTTTAGTTAAACGAGTTAACGATTTTTCCGAGTCAGCCTTGCATGCACTAAAATTGGAAAGCAAAATTTTTGTAACCCCTCAGATGAGAGTTATCAAATAGAAAAATCTATACATACATGATAAATACGTTCAATATAACAATATTACACACTTAATTACATGATAGTACTAAAATTAAAATTTTAATTAAAAACCAATTATGACTTATGAGCAGCAATATAGAAGTCTCAAATAAATATATTCCGAGTATTATAACCAATTTTGGCGATTTTCAAGTCCTAACTTATTGCTCCTCACTCCAAGCACCCCAACCGAGTAGGTCCGAGGAGTGATTTCGATTACTTTGATATGGTATTAACAAAAGTTCTTCCTAACAACCCGGAGTATAATCTAAGGAAAGTCGATGCATCATGGGAAACAACCTACGTACATCATATCTGAGAAGATGGAAAGGGGCCACATAATTAAGCTTAAAACCAATTCTGCAAGGAATTGAGATATCCATACAATATTTTCCACCTGAAAAATATTTTCAATAAAGACATTAGAGTCTGTAAACAAAATCAAGGAGTTTAGATTGCAAGGTGAATCTCAGTAAATAGCTTACTGAACCATTGATTATTAGTTAGAACTTTTTAAGTCATACAACAGCTGTATAAGAAGTTGGGAAAATATTATCTAGTAAGAGATTTGAACTTTATCATTAATATAACCGGAATGAAGAGGGCAGCAAGTACCCCACAATATTTTCGATTCACAATCTATTTCATACACACCTTGTATAATCTTTGTATAATCTTATTTAAGCAACAATCACCAAAAATTATTTCAACAAGGGGTTCACTCGGGACAGGGTTAGTCCGAAATGGGGTAAAAAAGTGATATCATACCATGTGAATCATAACAAACCTTGTGTGATATACTATAGACAGTGACTGTCAAGAAGATAGAAACCAAAGGATATACACTTGATGATAGTATAAATTCTAACCGAACCAACTAAGGAACCAAATCAAGTGCCTAGTTGACGTACAAGTGCAATTACTTTATTATAACTAAAAAAAAATTATAATACAAAATTAAAGTAAAATAACACAGCAAGATATTGTTAACGAGAAAATCGTAAATGTAGAAAAATCCTGGGACCTAGTCTAGTTTTGAATATCTCAAAATTAAGCCGTTATACAAAGACTACTACCAAGTTTGTATAGTTGAGACCAAGTAAACTAACACTAGTAACCTAGTGTAAGAGCAATGATCGTTCGAACTCGCAAGCGTTGCTATATCAAGCTTGTTTGTCAAGTTTAGTTTTCAAAACTATAAGCCTTGATTTCTAGTCTACATATAGCTAAGTCTCAGATGGGATAGAATGTGTGGTTGAGCCTGGACTTCATGGAGTTCATTTATTAAAGACGAAGAACTGTCAGGCGGAACTTGTGGAACTTCTTTGACAAAATGTATGTGGGGACTTGAACTCATCTTCCAGTTGAAAACTACATCCTCTCTATCTCTTTCTTGAGACACAGTCGTTTTAGATATATAGATTTATTTATGCACGATTGATATTTCGAGCTGAGTATGAACTCGCTTACATGTTTCTTGAAATATGTGTTGGTAAGATTTTAGCTTCAACAAAGTTCATCTCGTACTTGACGAAATTCGAAAGATGGTCATATGAAAATCGCCAAGTTATGTGACTCGGAATGTTTCATGGATTGATCATAATTTTAGTTATCTGAAAATTACTTTGATACTTTAGTTCGTGGTAAACAACTATCCTGGTCCTATGATAATGTTTGGGTAATTGAAAAGGAGAATATAGCATGTATTGATTTACATAGTGTGCGTGCTTGCATGTGTGTAATCCATGTATGTGAGTCATAGTATGCATACCCTTATGTGTACCCATTGGTTTATGATAAATCGAGTACCCGGTACACGTACCTATACGCGTACTTGCGTAAGGTATGGGTCCGATTTTTTCTTCTGGAGTTTGATACAACATCAGGTATGCGTACCTGTATACATATTGGCGTAAGAAAACTCTAGCGCTGGTCATTAAGGTTCGCGTACCCGTTTGCCTACCTTAATGAGATATTTTCTAAATTCAGTTTATATAACACGAACTTTAAAACCACAGAGATGAATCAAATGATGAAGGAGAGACGAATAAGATTATAAGAAAATGGGTTTAAGAAGAGATATCTTCAACGATTATCTGTTATATGGGTTTGATTTGAGTTTTAATCTTAAAACAGAAGAAGAAGATAGAAAATAAGAGAGAGACGAATTGACGAAGAGACCAAGGGTGGGTTTTTCTTTTTATGTTTTAATTTCACCTCGCTGAAAGGAGCGACACGCGGCCACTGATGTGTGACTATGGGAAAATATCGGGTTACAGGTTGGACCATGGGTTTACGGGTCGGGACGGGCTAACCCGTTTACTCACAAGCCGTTATTTCTACAACCTGCGCCCGGCTTGTTTAGGACCCAGTCGGGACGGGCGCGGGTTTTCATGGGCCGGTCTGGGTCAACCCGCGAGTTTTTGGTTGATTTGCCATCTATACCATTGACCTATTGATATCTTATGGGCAATGATGAACTTGAATTTTCAGTGAAGTGTTGTATCAATTCCTGGTTTGTTTCTTGTCATAGTATTATATGTCTGTCGAATATCAATTTGTTCTGTTTAAATCCTTCGTTTCTTATAAAAGTAAGGTTGCTCTTGTTGTTCTTTCGGGAATGATATTTTATGGGGAGAGTTCTTTTTAAACTTGCGCTTAATGGCAAATCTTTGTGGGGAGTGCGGTTGTGGAATATTACAGGGGTTAGATTTGCATCTTTGTAAACTCAGTGATGAATGCATTTAGTTTCGATTATTTGATAGCATCTAATAAGTTGGTATGATCTCTTTTGATCATGAAGTATTTTTATGGAAATTTCATTAGGATCCCGCCGATTTTCGTACCTTTACCAATTTTTATTGACAAAAAGGGGGAGAATCCACACTAAAATATATATAGTTTATGGATTACTATGTAAGGGGTGGTGTTTTTCGTAGGACATGAAGTATTTGTTAAGGCGGAGTGATACATATCACCATATTATTGTTGTCGAATTTGTTGGTGCAATTGAACTTTCGTGCTGTGTAATAATACTGTGACATTATATAATAATACAGAAACTTCTTCTTTTTATACATTGTTATGGATACGGAACTTCAACAACTGTGACGCTGAAATGAAAACCTTATGAATCATGGCGTACTTGGAAGTGAAGAAAATTTCGAATTTTGTTGAAGAACCAAGGAGATCAAGCATGTGGATGAGAACCTACAAATTTATCTTTTTTTTTGTAATCCATATGTATTGATAGTTTTGTCACTAAAATTGACAAAGGGAGAGATTGTTAGAGACTGCTCGGTAAAACTCGCAAGCGTTGCTATCTCAAGCTTGATAGTCAAGTTTAGTTGCCAAAATTATAAGTCTTGATTTATAGTCTACATATAGCTAAGTCTCGGATATGATAGAAAGTGTGGTTGATCCTAGACTTCACGGAGTTCATCGATTGAAGATGAAAAACTATCAAGCGAAAATTGTGGAACTTCTTTGAAAAAAGATATGTGAATACTTGAAATCATCTTTCACTTGAAAAGTACATTCTCTCTTTATCCTTCTTGAGTATCTATATAGATTTCTTTATGCACAATTGATATTTCGAGTTGAGTGTTAACTCGCTTACATATTTCTCGAAATATCTGTTGTTAAGATATTTAGCTTAAACAAGTTCATCTTGCATTCTTGATGAAAGTCAAAGGATGATCAAATGCAAATTTCCAAGTTATGTGACTCGGAATGTTTCATGGACTAATCATAATTTCAATTATCTGGAAATTGCTTTGATACTTTAGTTCATGGTAAACAACTATCGTGGTCCTATGAGAATGTTTCAGTAATTGAAAAGGAGAATGTGACATCTATTGGTTTACATAGTATGTGTGCTTTCATGTGTGTAATCCATGTCTGGGAGTCATAGTATGCATACTCGTATGAATACACATTGGATTATAAAAATCGAGTACCTAAAAAAGCGTGGGTTTAACAACCATACCCAATATTTCACTTAGCAATCCGTATGGACAACTCCAATATACTTTTAACATAATCACTTAAGACTCAATCTATTAAAAGTAAATGAAAGAGTCTTATATCTTCTCTTGATTTGATATTACTTAAGCAAATAGAATCTGCGAGTCTTAATCAAATACAAGGAATACACTTGGATGGTACCAAAGACCAATATCCAAGTATCAATCAATTTCCAATCAACAACCAAAGGTTGGATTTCACAATTGATCGATACAACGCACAACCTGTATTATTTCAATTATAAAGATAAAACAATATAATGCGGAAATTGAAATAACACAGGCACCCAAAATTTTGTTAACGAGGAAACTTCAAATGCAGAAAAACCCCAGGACCTAGTCTAGATTGAACACCACACTGTATTAAGACGCTACAGAAACTAGACTACTTCAAACTAACTTCGGTATGGACTGTAGTTGAACCCCAATCAATCTCACACTTATTCAAGGTTCAGTTGCGCTCCTTACGTCTCTGATCCCAGCAATATACTACACACTTGATTTCCTTAGATGATCTCACCCACAACTAAGAGTTGCTTTAACCCAAAATCAAAGACTTGATAAACAAATATGTCTCACATAGAAAAATCTATTGATTGAGTAAATCTGTCTCCCAAAGAACTACCCAAGAATTTTGTTCCGTCTTTTGATAAATCAAGGTGAAGAGGAACCAATCAATAACCCGTAGTTATATTCCCGGAGAACAGCCTGGAATTATCGATCACCTTACAATAGTCCTAATCGACGCAACGAAAAAGGATATTGCGGAATCACAAACGATGATACAAAGTGTTTGTGATTTCTTTTATATCTTTCCTATAGGATAAATTAATCTCAAGCCAATCCTTGCGATTGAGCTCATACGATAGAATGTGCAAGATCATATCACACAACTACGATAAAAGTAGTATCGGTCTGGCTTCACAATCCCAATGAAGTTTATAGTCGTTAACCCGATTTGAGAAAAAAAAAACAGAGGGTTAAAGGAGAATCGACTATAGTCGCAACTAGTATCACACGTAAGGTGTGGGGTTTAGTTTTCCCAGTTGCTAGAGTTCTCCCTTATATAGTCTTTCAAATCAGGGTTTGCAATCAATGTTAGCTTAGTAACAAAGCATTCAGTACTCACCTTTAGATAAAAACCTGATTTAGATTCAATCCAATACTCTTCAACCGTTAGATCGAAAAACATAGATTCTTACACTCAAATAAAATGCACACTTAGGTTTGTGTAACCGTACCCAAACTTGTACATTTGTTGGTTCGACAATAGTTAACCAAATGGTTAGCCATATGATCATTTTCATATCAACCATATTCTTCTTCACCATAAATAGTTCAAATGACTCAAATGAATTAGTTAAAGAGTCTTTCAATTGTTATGAGATCTTATGAACTTCACAAGACCCAATCGAAGCAAAAACGATTTGATTCACTCGAAACGGTTCATGAACTTTATACCCATGGTTTGCATTCCTTAGATAATAAAGATGAGTTCAAGAACAATCGTTTCTAGACATAACCTACTCAAGTTCGCGGACTGGGTTTTGATCATTGCCCTGATCATTGCTTCTGATCATTGCCCCATCCTGCTATTGTCTGATTTACAAGAGGCTTATATAAGTTCACCCTTCAAAATCTACAAATAAATGATGGTGATGGAAATACAAATTATTTTCACTCTCTTGCTAATTACGATAAAAGAAGAAACTATATATTTGCAATTCGGGATGAATTGGGAATCTGGCATAATCACAAAGAAGATATTGCAAATACTCGTATTCATCATTTTAGTCATATTACAATTTTCTTCCGATATTAATGTCTCTACTGATATGTTAAGCTCTTTTCAAGCTTCTACAACATATTAACACAATCAAGCTTTACTTGCACTTCCTGACTCTCAAAATATTAAAGATGTCGTTTTTATGCTTAATCTGTGGGTTGCTACCTGTAATGAGAGATTTCAGGTAGGTTTTTACCAGACTTGTTGGTACATCGTTGGTCCGGATGTTTTTCAAATAGTGCGACATTTTTTTCAGCATAGAAATTTCTTTTGAAGAATTTAAACCAATCAGCCTTTGCAATGTAATTTATAAAATTATTTCTAATTTAATGGCACCACTCCTTACAAAAATTATTTCCTCCACTCATAATGCTTATGTCCCTAGGACACATATTCAGAACAATGTAATCATTGCACATGAACTCATCCACTCGATGAAGAAGAAAAAAGATAAGCAGTTTTTCATTGGCCTCAAGTTGTATATATCTAAGGCGTTTGATACGTTGGAGCGGAAAAAGATAAGAAGCTCTCATCTTTTACTATAGTGTCACCAACTCTTTGTAAATAACCCTAGTTGGACTTGTGTATTTTTTTCCTTGTGTATGTAACAAACCAGCGGACTATCTGTACAAACAGGATAAAATAAATCGAATTGTAAATAGATGGTGGCATGCTCCACCTACCTATCTGGTCTCTCGACTAGACTATGATGTATAAATGTTACGTATGTCATATATTGCGCTTTTGTCGGAAAAAAAAGAAAAAAAAAAGATTTTAATCTAAAGAGATATTTTACAGTATATGTCTATATATATGGGATGTCGCGAATACTCAAATAATTTGGTGAATTACGGCTTACAGAAACGACACTTCTTTAAGTTTTTGGACAATCCCCTTTTATTATCAAAGGTTGAAAATTGCAATAAATGTCATTATACCATCGGCGAATGAAGATGAACAAAAAATTTAAGCTAAAATTATTTTAGATTATCATTAATTGTGAGTATCTTTCTAAAACAACGTAATAAATGAACATAGAGTATCTTAGTATCATTGTTGTTGTTAAATGTACATAGTTCTTGAAGGTTTATGTAACACAAGAAGATTTATAGAACACAAGACAAGACAAGAAGATTTCTGTCTGTTTTTCATTGCCAAGGGAACTCCTATATAGGGGAGTTTGATTACAAGAGATCATATGTGATATCCTAACAGAGGTAAATATCTCTCAAACTAGGTAAGTGAATATTTACAGTATATATACGAGAATATACATCTAATACCCCCCCTCAAGTTGGAGCATGAAGTGTCGAAATGCCCAACTTGAGAAGAAGTGTCTGAAACTGCTGGCGTCCCAAAGCTTTAGTCAAAATATCAGCTAGTTGAGAAGTATTATGAATATAAGATGGAACGATAGTACCTCGAAGTATTTCATCACGCACAAAATGACAGTCAATCTCGATATGCTTCGTACGCTCATGAAAAACCGGATTATTAGCAATATGCAACGAAGCTTGACTATCACAGTGAATCGAAAATGGTTTCAGATGTCCTATACCAAAACTGCGGAGCAATCCTTTTAACCATATAATCTCACAAGTTGTGGAAGCCAAAACACGATATTCTACTTCAGCTGAGGAGCGAGAAACTGTGGTTTATTTCTTAATTTTCCAAGATATAGGAGAAACTCCGAGAAAGATAAAGTGTACCGTGAGTGAACGTCGACTAATTGGACAACTAGCCCAATCTGCATCACAGTAAGCGTCAAGAACTAATTTGGAATCAGATCGAAGTAAAATACCTTGTCCAGGATTAGATTTCAAATAGCGCACAACTCGAAGTGCAGCATCCCATTGAGATTGAGTTGGATGTTGCATAAACTGAGACAAAATATGAACAGAGTAACACAGATCTGGCCGTTTAAGATTTAGATAAATCAGTCTCCCTAACAACCTTCGATAACGAGCTGGATCATGCATGGGCGCGTCTGATGCAAGAGCTAGCCGATGGTTCTCCTCCGTTGGAATACTAGATGGTTTAGATCCGAGAAGACCTGTTTCCATCAAAATGTCTAGAGCATATTTACGTTGGCAAAGAAAAATTCCTTTGGAACTTCTAGCTACTTCAATACCAAGGAAATATTTTAATTTCCCCAAATCCTTCATATGAAAACATCTGCTGAGATATGCTTGAAATTCGCAAATTGCAGCTTTATTATTGCTAGCAATAACAAGATTATCCACATATACAAGAATATACATAATAATATTTCCTTTGCAATAGATAAATAACGAGTGATCTGAGGCAATGGTAGAGAAACCATATGTACGCAAAGCATTGGCTAGCTTTGCATACCAACACCGGGGAGCCTGGCGTAAACCATACAGAGACTTACGAAGTCTACAGACTTTGCCAGATAAGCCATTACTGAAACCAAGGGGAAGTCGCATAAATACCTCCTCATTTAAATCACCAAGAAGAAACGCATTGTGGACATCCATTTGAACTAACTCCCATTTATTCATTGCAGCAACCGCAAGAAGAGTGCGTACAGTAACCATTTTTACTGTAGGAGCGAAAGTTTCTGTGAAATCAATTCTTTCCTTTTGATGATTACCAAAGACAACTAATCTGGCCTTATAGCGCTCAACAGATCCATCAGATTTTCGCTTAATTCGGTAAACCCACATGCAACCAATGGTAGATTTGTTAGAAGGTAGATCTTCAATTGTCCATGTGTTATTGGAAACTAGTGCAGCGATTTCTTCCTGCATTGCTTTACGCCATTTTGGATCAGCCATAGCTTCCTTGAATGTTTTGGGTTCAACATCATTCGAAATAGCTTCAACAAAAGTACGATGGGCAACATAAAAGGCATCACAGTTCACATAATGTGTTATAGGATAGGGAGTACCTGAGGAATGGACTGGTATAGGTGAAGCTTCAGAGGGAACCAAGGTCATGTTAGTCTTCTTCGAAACGCCCTGTCAGTGAACAAAATGCTTGTGACGAACTTTCTCAAATTTGGAACGTTTAACCCGTCCCAATTCCTCATTTGCGACCATATGGTGATGTTCTACACTATCTTCAGTCACGATGGTAGAAGGAATAATAGAGTCTGTACCAGACACAGGTACATCAGGTGGAGAAAAATTAGAAAATGCCGAGTCAGAATCTTCTTCAACAGAGCGTGCATCATTCACAGCAGGCTCGGACTGAGTAAGTACATGTACATTCTCATCATCTGTGATATGTATTGTGGTTTGTGCAGTGCCCTGGAGATCTCATGAACTGCCTGAACTAGGCTGAGGAGGTGCGTTGTTACCAGTTGAGGGGGTAGCAGCTGAAGAAGAACCACCAGAGACAAGTAAATTACTGTAGTCATCCTCAAAGTGATCTACAGACATATCCCTATACGCTGTTCCAGCGGCCTCATCAAGATACAACGAGGGCAGTCTCATAAGTTCGTTGTTATCGGCCAACGAAAAAGTGTCTTCAAGAAACTGGACGTCTCGTGACTGAAAATATTGACCTGTCTCTAGATCAAACAAGTGTCATGACTTCTTCCCAAACAGATAACCAAGAAAAATATAACAACGACTTCGACTATCAAATTTATCGCAAGGACTAAGATTTTTCCCATAACAAAGACATCCAAATACTCTAAGAGATTTAAGAGTTGGAGCTGAACCATAGAGAATTTCATAAAGTGTCTTGAAGTTAAGGACGCGAGAAGGAGTTCTATTAATCATATATGCAACGGTTAGAACACATTCACCCAAAAAATCAATTGGTAAACAAGCTTGAAAACGTAGTGCACGAGCAACATTGAGAATATGACGATGCTTCCTTTCCACTCTAGCATTTTGATGTGGTGTCTTAACAACAGAGGTTTGATGAACAATACCATTCTTTCGAAAAATAAAAAATAGACCTTTGAACTCAGTCCCATTATCAATGCGTAGAATCTTAACCTTTTGTGTAAACTGGCGTTCAACCATCAAAAAAATTTGTTAGCAAGGTAGGTACCTTATCTTTGGTTTTCATCAAATACACACAAACACATCTAGAAAAATCATCTACAATAGTTAAAAAATATCTCGAGTTACAGGCACGATTTGCATGATAAGGGCCCCAAATGTCACAATGGATTAACTCAAATAAATCAACTGCTTTATTATCACTCAATGGAAATGAATTACGAGTTTGCTTGGATCTATGACACACTTCACAAGCATGAAAATCTAACTGACTATTAATGCTACTGATTTGAGGTAGAAACTTCAACACTTGGATAGAAGGATGGCCAAGCCGTTTGTGCCATAATTCTGGAGTAGCCTTCTCTAACACGACGTTGACACGAGCTGGTCCCCCCGCTATCAAGCAATAAAGCCCATCAGTGAGCTTATCCATACCAATCTGCGTCCTCAAAGTGTGGTTCTGTATAACATATTCAAAGTTAGTGAATTGAATACTGATAATATGCTTTTGTGCATGGTTAGCATGCGGTAAAGACAAAAATTGAGACACGGAGATGAGATTGCAGGTGAACTTTGGAACAAACAGCACATTGTGCAATATAAGAGAGTTATTCAACTTCACAGTCCCAATTTTGGTTGCCTTTATACTTACACCATTAGCCAGACCAACTTGAATAGGACTAATATCATGAAAAGATTCAAACAAAGTGTCATCGCAACAAACATGATTGGAGGCTCCTTTGTCAACAATCCAGGTATGTCCACTCTTACCAGTTAGACGAACATGATTTGTAGTGGCTGACACCTCACCAAAGACAGCATTCGCCTTAGTTGATGGTTGATTACGGAAAGATGGTGACTCATTTTTGGTATGAGCTGCAGGTGGACATCTTGGCTGGTGACCATCTGGATAACCATGCTTCTCCCAACAACGATCCTCGAGATGTCCATTGTGACCACAATAAGTGCATTTCAATGGATATTTGGCCCCTCTGATTTTCGAACCTTGTGGCTTATGTCCGTGAGCAAGAAAAGCCATTGGAGGAGATGTATCCTCCCTTTGTTGAGTATATAACTTGACTTCTTCCTCTTGTATGAGACGAGAATACACAGCATGCAGAGATGGGAGTGGTTCGGTGCCCAAAATAATATAACGTACATTAGCATAATAGGGTATGAGACGCATTAGAAGTTCACGTACCTGATCATTATTGCGCCGAGTACGGAGAATCACATTCAAACCACATGTACAATCGGAGCATTGACAGGAAGGTAGAGCATCAAAATCATTGATGTCATCCCAAAGTTTCTTCATCTTCCCATAATAGTCTTGAATGGACTCTCCATCATTTTGTTTGCAACCAGCGACATCGAATTTGAGCTGAAATATTTTTATTCCATTCCCTAGAGAAAAACGAAGCCTAATATCCTCCCATAAATCGAATGCAGTATCACGATAAGAAATTGAAGACCAAAGAACTGGATCAATCGTGTTAAATATCCAAGCGACAATCATATAATTGACAGTCCACCAATCATCCAAATCAGGAGAATCAACAGAAGGTTTAGATACTTTACCATTAATGAAACTGAGTTTCCGTTTCGCACCCAGTGAAATATGAAACCCTTTATCCCATTCTTTGTAGTTCGATCCTTTGAGAACTACATGTGTGATGATAGTTCCGGGTCCATCGTTTGAAGCTAAAGCATATATAGAAGTCTGATTTGTAGGTGAAGTAGAAGATGATTTATTCAAAGCGTCAGGCATATCTACACCGGGCTCACGATACCATGAAGGTTTATGTAACACAAGAAGATTTATAGAACACAAGACAAGACAAGACAAGAAGATTTCTGTCTGTTTTTCATTGCCAAGGGAATGTTATATAGGGGAGTTTTATTACAAAAGATCATATGTGATATCCTAATAGAAGTAAATATCTCTCAAACTAGGTAAGTGAATATTTACAGTATATACGAGAATATACATCTAATAGTTCTTAATTAGTAATAAATGTTCGGAGAAAAATCTCTTGTATGTGTATATATTAATGGAATTCATCAATATTCATCATCTCCACATTTTTATATAATTAAGATCATACTTCATGCAATGTCAAATTTTATCGACTTCACTCGTTGTTTAATATTCAGTATACTCTTTTTTGGAGTTTTAATTCATGAATTAGTTGAAGGTGCAACAGTTTGGAATGCAGATGAATCAATAGTCAAGACCATTAAGGTTTTGTATATGTTTATTTTATTTTTTATTTTTTTGTACCAATTGGATAAGTGTTCATACTTTCTTCGAGAAAGACTTTTTTGGAACCTAGTTTTTAGTTGGGGTCCTAATAATTTCACTAATTTTATATTGTAGAGTGACAACGACGAGATCATCGATTGTTACCATATACATAGACAACCTTCTTTCAGCAGTCCGTTGTTCCATAATCACAAGATATAGGTCCTATATATAATACGTAGTATATTGTATATTTTTTTAAAAGAAAAAAATTGTTAATCATACATGTACTTATTTGTGTATTGTTTTTCAAAAAATATAGTTATGCGTTTATTTATGATTATTTGTAGTAAATACCGTTATTATTGTCATGAACCAGATGAGACCAAGTTCATATCCAAAAGGCTTTCGATTAAAGAACCAGAAAAATCTTAAACTAACACAAACTTGGCATAAGTATGGATTATGCCCAGAAAGAACTATCACATACGAAGGTCTACAAAGAATCGCCAGCCTAACCTAACACTTTCGAGTAAACATGGTCACCCATCATCTTCAAACGGTGTTACTAATACCAATCAAGAAGTATGCACACACTACTTTTATCCCTAAATTGTATCCATGTACATGTATGGATGTACCCCTAACTAATTTAATATATCCTTTGTCTGCCATCTATATGTTGTACTAGTTCGCTTCAATTATTCCGGGAGGTGATAACTTTCAAGGAGCACATGCCGAGATTAATATTTGGAAACCATTGACTGAACAACCCTACGAATTTAGTGCATCTCAAATTTGGATTTCACATGACAACGGCCAAGAAGTTATTGAAGCAGGATCACAAGTAAGTTATGGATCTAAAAACTATTTGATCTGGTTTTATAAACTATATTTTGTTTCGGTACAAACTCTTATGGCGATCTTTATTTAGGTCAACAACAACTTATATGGTCACGACCAGCCAAGCATCTTTGTATATTGGACGGTTAGTGACATTTTTATTCTTTTGTTATTAATATTATTATTGCCATTACAAATTTGTCATATGCAAACACTTCTCTGATAGCTGGCCGTATGACCATGGTAGTAATATGTTTTACGCAAGAATGATTTTCTTCCAGGCTGACGGCTACAATGGCACTGGTTGTTATGATATCCGATGCTCAGGCTTTGTGCAAACAACATCAGAAATCTCTTTTGGTTCCGAGTTTGATCACATATCCACTTTCAATGGCGACCAATACTACGCCACTTTCAAAATATTTAGGGTAAAAACATTACCAACGATCGACATTCTTGCATGTTTATCATTATATCTAACTTAATTCTTGTATAAAATAATTCTGATATACATCAATTTTTCAGGAAGATTCAACTGCAAACTGGTGGTTACTATTTCAAAATACTCTTATTGGATATTGGCCGAATTTTATCTTCAAGCAATTATCGGTAAAAGCAACAAAAATAGCTTTTGGTGGACAAGTTTCAAACACACAACCTAATGGAAGACATACTAATACTCAAATGGGAAGTGGTCATATGCCCGTGGAAGGAGGTTTTGCAATATCAAGTTTCTTCCATGAAGTTCAAGTGCTTGATGGAAATCGTGAAAGCATAACCCCTAATACAGTTTCCGTGGTTAGAACAAAACCAGGGTGCTATGATTTGAAACTTGACAAGAAGGATTCGAGTGGTATCAAATTCTACTATGGAGGCCTTGGTTTTTCCGATACTTGTAAATGATGCATCTCCCTTTTCTGCTTATTTTAGTTGTTCAAGACGTAACAAATTTGTCAAATTTGGTCTGAAATCTTCAGATCTGTTGGCAGATTTGGTTATAAATATTATTACTATTTTTTAGTATGAATAAAATAATCTTTATTAAGCGATTTTAGGGTTTGTAAATAATGTTTTTACTTTATCTTTCCATTGCTATTGGATTATGTAAGCCAGATGTTTCTGATAGCCGTTATGGCGTTTCTTTTGAATGGATGATTCATATCAACAACATCATTGATGGCGATTTACCAGAAGTGGTCGAAATTCTCCAGGTATGGGAAAATGAATGGCTAGTAGAGGTGATCGTGATAACGATGGGATGCGCAAATTACTCCCCTCTGGGATATGTTACTCTTAATGAAGAAGAATAATTCAAATGGTTGAATATTATTTCATATGCCATGATTCAAATATCTGTTTCATCTACGAAACGATATATATATATATATATATATTTGATGTACTTGAACATGATGTATTCGAACATGATGTATTCATTCTCGTTATGTTAATGAAATCAATATATTTCCTTCAAAAAAAAATTATGAACGAATTTTCTAATAATTATCCGATACTTCGATAATTTATTTTTAAAATGTGTTTGGATAAATAGTTAAAACTAGCCGACAATGGTAAAGAATAATTGTGTTTTTTATAGATATAACGGCCTAGGTATAGTGACTAGTGAGTATGAGTTTTAGGTAATAATGGACTGTAATAGGATAAGGCCCAAGAAAAATAATATATTTAAAACCATTTTTTGGGGACCATGGTTTTTTTGGGGGACCATGGTTCTATTTTGGGTAAAGGCATTTGAAGTAATTCTAGGTCACCCCATATCTAGTTATTTCTTTAATACCTAATCTACCCTTCTAATTAATTTTAGGTTATGATTAGTGAAATGATTTAGTTAAAAACAATTAGTGAGATCAAATTAAAAGATGGGTTTATTATTAGTTGAGTAGAATTATTGTGAGAGTAGAGTTAGAGAAGATGAAGGAGAAAAACATGAAAAATAAAAAAAAAATTCCAATTCACCCCCTTTGAGTATTCAAGTGATGAATCTGATTCTTCATCTCCATCCTCTCCTACTACTATATTTGTTAATCTTCAAAAATGCATGTTGAATTGGTAAAAACTTCCCCAAAACTGTCAATTTTTGAACTGGATTTTGAGGAGTTCGGTTATATTATATGAAGAACAAGTAACCGAACTCATCTGAAGGTGTAGTTCGGTTTTCTTTTGAGGATGAACAAGTAACCGAACTATTCTGAAGGTGTAGTTCGGTTGCCTTGTGAGATGAACAACTAACCGAACTAGTTTGAAGGTGTAGTTCGGTTGCTTGATCCAAACACGCAGGTTACCGAACTCCAGATTAATGGAAGCTCTGACATGCAGCGTTATGTTCGGTTGGTTCCCAACTAACCGAACTTTACATACAAATAAATTTTAACTAAGTGTATAAGGTTCGTTTGGATCGCAAACTGCATGCAGTTTGCGATCCAACGGAACTCAGTTTAATAAGTTTGGTTGTTTCTCAAACTTGAACCTAACAGCATAGCCAAACGAACCTAACAAACTAATTGTTTTAAGTATTCCAAACATAAGAAATAACATTATGTTTTGCGAACAAACCGAACTCATAGGTCAGAGTTCGGTTCTTACAGTAATAAAAATAATGGGAATAACAGTAAGGTTCGATTACATAAAAAAATTCTTTCTATGTTTTTAATCCTATAGTTCGGTTACATGGATGTTTAAAAATGTTTGCGATCAAACCGAACTCATAGGTCAGAGTTCGGTTCTTACAGTAATAAAAATAATGGGAATAACAGTAAGGTTCGGTTACATAAAAAAATTCTTTCTATGTTTTTAACCCTACAGTTCGGTTACATGGACGTTTAAAAATGTTTGCAATCAAACCGAACTCATAGGCCAGAGTTCGGTTTTAAGACTAATAAAACTAATGAGAAAAGAGGTAAGGTTCGGTTACATGAACAAAATTCTTTCTATTTTTTTTAACCCTACAGTTCGGTTACATGGCAATTTTCCATTTTTTTTGCGAAACAACCGAACTCTATAGTTCGGTAACATAGTTCTGAATCATATAGAACCGAACTGTTCTTCGTGTTCTTCAGTTGAGCGAGTTCAGTTAGGAACCTAGGGCAAATAGAAAACACGTTCTAACCGAACTCAACACTGTAACTACCATTTCAAGCTTATTTTGACGATTTCTATTCAATTGAATCGATGAAAAACAAATTAAAATGAATGGGTTGTCGAGAAATACCCGCGAACCGGTCCCATGGAAGATTCAGCGTTGTTCTCGCGGATGTTACGATGAATTAAAGCTTCACATTCCGGATGAATTTTATGAATCGACAATGAATCGACGAAGACGAGTTTGAAATGAGGAAGAAGAAGACGATAGTGGGGCAATTTTTTTTTCTTTTAGATTAGGTTTAAGGTAGGGTTAGTATTAGGGTTAATGTTAATTAGGTTAATTAGTTTAAGGGAAAATTAGTAAACTTTCTAAGTAGGATTAGTGTTAGGACATCCCTTATCATTGTAGGGTAGGTGGCCTAATAAGACCATGGTCCCCAAAAAAACCATGGACCCCAAAAAATGGTCTTATATTTATTGTTTGGCCCAAAATATTTTTAATGGTAACTGTAGAATTATTGTACATGAATACATTTATCCCTTTTCTGCTTAGTTAGGGGTGTGTAAAAAGTCCGTAACCGCGAATTTCATCCGTATCCGTCCGTAAAATTACGGGTGAAACCCAATCCCCAAGCTTTATGGGCCGGACACGGATGAGATTTTCAAATCCGCACTTTTAGCGGTTTGGTTGTGGTTGGACTATCAAATCCTGGGATTCATCCGCACCGCGTAGCTTCTGTACCTCTCTTATAAAACACCCAAAATCTTATACTTATCTTTTGTTTGTTTTTTACTCCTCCGTTTCTAAAAAATAGGCAACACACAACCTTGCCTATTTTTTAGAAACGGAGGGAGTAGTCTCTAACATACAGTCTTCAATTCTGATTTGACATTCTTGTTGCAACAAGTCCATGTACGATGTCAATGACTCGTTGATGTAAAGTTAAACACTTTAAACTTCAAAAGACTTCAATAGTCATTTAATTAATATCATAATCGGAAAATACTTTTCACCTTCTTTTAATTTCCTCTCCATTGGCTTTGATTTAGAAAATCCGAGATTTACAGAGACGGCGGACTTGAGGCAAACAGGTAACATAAGTATTAATCTTCCTCTGTATCAGTATGACATGCATAAGGCTTCAGGTGGTAGTTTTTCTTGTTTTGTTCTTTAGATTAGTGACTTTTCATACCCAATTTTCTTTCTTCATGGTTTGTTTAATTTCGAACTGTTTTTAACACTAATGATACTGGGAAATCAAAGGTTCCTAGATATATGAAGTGGTTGTAGTTGTAATCAGTCTTTTAATAGATCTGATCAGTACTGAGTCGACTTTGTATAAATGCTGAAATTTGTAATCGTATTTGTTGTACGTTTAAAGCAAGAGCACAGCTGCTGTTCGCTCTTTTTTTCCTTCTTCTTACTAAACCCGCAGTTAAACCTCATCTGATCCGTATTACCCGCTGATCCGCGGATGTGAAATCCGCGGGTGATTGGCCGGTCATGGTTTAATTTTCCAAATCCGCAGCTGTCCGTCCGTTGCATACCCCTAACTTCAGTTGTCGAGTCAAGCAACTTCGACATAAATTGTAATGGTAACCGTAGAATTATTGTACATGAATACAATCAGACCTATATCAAAGAGTCGAGCCCCAATATCCATCGTGAGTGGAAACCCGTTGACACTGAACAGAAATCATGGTGGAAAGAGTTAACTCCTCATATTAGTAATTCTAGGCGCTTATAATCTGGCTGGAACAACGTTTAGAAGAACTTATAGTGCATTGATGCGATTTTGGGCATGTAGGGTGGCTGGAAGAACAAAGCCGGACCTGAGGGGGTGCGAAGTGTGCGACGCACAGGGCCCAACTCTAGATTAAGGCCTTTTTATAGAACCATGTTTGTAGGCATACCCAATAATTTTAGGGCATACCAAATACTAGTCCTAACTAGGATGACCTGATAAGGGGTACTTATATGGATGTTAAATTACCTAGATACCCTTAAATCTTTTAAATTACTAATCTATCCCTAACTCTAATACAAAAACCTATAATCAATAAACCAAAAAATCAGTTTCATTCAACCTCCTTCTTCTTCTTCCTCCTCCACAGCCCTCTGCAGTTTCATTCAACCCTCTGCAGTTTTTTTTTCATCGCCTCATCGATATAATGGCTCGTTGTAAGCAAGTATCTCGTTCTAAACGATCAATTGAACAACCTATTAAAGAAGAAGAACAAACTCAAAATCAACCACAAAATCAACCGGGAGAAGAGATTGAAGAAGAACCAACTCCTTTAATGAGAATAAGAAGGTTAGTTCTACAAACCCATCTCGTATTTGATGTTTTTGATGCTTTTTTGATTGGTATGATAGATTTTTTAGGTCAAAAACATGTGTGTGCGGCGGTTACAGTATGTGGTTCGGCTTACAAAAACAATTAGATGTGCGCCGAACTGTTCCTGAAACTCAACCATGAAAGTGCATATGAACGGTTCGGCTTAAATCTGAAATCAGTTGTGAGCCGAACCTAATAACAAAGTGCCATATTTTTAGGATCGGCTTATTCGAAGGTGTTAGTTTTGTGCCGAATATGTTTTGTGAATTTCAGAAATTTTGCTTCATGATAGGTTCGGCTTGTATGGTTGTATTAGTTTTGCGCCGAATAATTGTTGTTTGAATTTCAGAAATTTTGCACGTGCTTAGGTTCGGCTTGTATGGTTGTGTTAGTTTTGTGCCGAATAAGTGTTGTTTGATTTTCATGTTTGAATTCTGCATGTGTAGGTTCGGCTTATTTGTATGATACAATTTTGCGCCGAACCTATCATTCAATTCATAAGTATAGATTCGCTTATTCGATAGTATTAGGTTTGCGCCGAATATCATTGTTAAAATTCCATAAATTTTACAAGTGTATAGGATCGACTTATTTCTCTGATATCATGTTGCGCCGAATATGTGTTTGAGTTTATAATCATAGGTTCGGCTTATTAGAAAGCATAGGTTGTGTGCCGAATATTGAGCATCGGCTTATAATTATTTTGTAATATGAGCCGAACCATTCTCTGTGTAAGCTAATGAAAATTTCAAGACCTGGTTCGGCTCATATGTGTTATTGAGGGTAAGCCGAACCGTCTTATTTGTTGACAAGTTTTTGGCATTTCATATCCATATTTTATATAGTTTGTATCCTTTTGTTGTTCGAAGCATACATATAACTTTCATACTTGTGTCAGGACTAATGCAGCTAATAAGAGGAAGAAGATGGAGGTAACACCTTCTACTTCTAAAACTCCCGTTCCTCGAGCAGGAGGTAGGAAAAGATTGGGAGCGGGAGGTAGATGAGGCATTTTAGAAGAAGAAGCTGAACAAGCAAGAGTTGAAAGACAAGAAGAAGTTGAGATTAATCAAGAAGAACATCAAGAAGTTCATCAACAAACACAACCCCAAGGAAAACCTAAGAAAGACAGGAAAGGTAAGAAGGTGGCAGAACCTGAGAGAGAGAAGGATGATGATGATCGACGGATCACTGGTTTTCACATTCCTGATGAAGATGACGTAATTACACCTCGATCATATGGTTTGCCTCATGGTCTTACGGAAGATGGAGGAAATGTTTTGATTGGTTATGCCGAATCTTAGGCGAAGAGAATATACGAGACTCCTGATCACAACCGTGCATTCCGAGTATTAAGACACCAGAGGGCAGCGGAATGGAGTCTTGATGAAGAGGTTCGGCTTATACTGTAACTAATGATACAAGCCGAACCTGATCATGTGTTCATGGTTCCAGTTTATAGAAAACAACACGTTCCATAACCAAAAGTAAATCATTCAAGTATTTCGTTTTGATGGGTACATGTAACTGCAATTCGAGTCAAAATATCATCCTCATCATTCACGAAAATAAAAAGACACAAAATACGCGGATAAATCCATGAAACATTTTTATGGAGATCCTAAACGAATCTCATCCTCTTCACTGACCTCTTTCTCATCATCTTCACTGACCTCTTGCTTATCATCCTCATCACTTGAAAACGTAATTACTTGTCCACTTGGGGGCTGTACATTCAAAGAAATCCAAAGAGCCATTTCTGTCGCATAATTTGCACACCAATCCATCGCATAATTATTTTCAAATCCAGGCCAAAATGCTTCACTCATCAAGGGTGGTAATGGGCAACCGGGTCTAAGTTTGAGGCCGATAAAATGACAATTTTGAAAAAATCCAATAACAAGTCTTCTATATTTTACACCATCATGGCAAGGTTTTGTTGGAGGCGCGTAAGTAAAACGACTACCCGTCCACCCGAAACAATGTACGACGCAATCGACTGCCTCCACTATTAAAAACCCACAAATAGGCATCATCATCCAATGTTCTTGGGTGATTATAAAATCCCCATGTAGACGACGTTCGAATGCAATGTATTTTGCTGCCACCCCTGCATCTCCTCTTGGACCTCCTCTCATCATTGTCTTGTAGAAATCTTTGTTTCGGCGTAGCGATTGTAACAATCGTTTCCTAATATAGTTGACTTCATTTTCATGGGGCACCGGATTGTTCCCTTCCTTAAAAGGAACAAGTTGTTCCGCCGTGACGTAATATCCATAATTTCCATCACCGTTTACGTCGTCCATTGTTACAATATGCTCATGAATTATCGGAGATAGATCTTCCAAGTAGTTATCGTATATAAAATTGATAGGCCTCAAATAGTTACTGGACTTATCTCTTCTTGGCCCTCTCATCCTACCAATTTCATGTACGGCCCTTTTCTCCATTATGTTAGTTGTGAAGGATACATCTTACTCTTGCCCTTGACATCCTCTTTAATATCCTTTGCTTGTGACGGACAATCATTCTCATCGACCTCTTTTTTACTTGTTTCGGCTTTTTGAATACTTGGACGACCACGTTTTTTGGAACTTTCACTACTTCCTCCTTCATCAACTTCTCAATTTCCTTTTTTGCCTTCTCATATCTTGCATCATGGTAGTCAACGCCGGATGGATCCCTATGAGTAGCCAATAGTTTCTTGTTGGCTTTTCTAGTTTGAAAATTAATCATTTTATTACTCTTCCTACCTTTCGGTTCACCCTTCTTCGGTTCCAAAATATTTTATTGGGTGAAAAGATACATGACCGGCATCATGTTGTACCAAAAGATTTGTTTTTGAGCTCGGAACATCTTCCTATACATCTCCGCCAACTTTTTCCCATTTGTCGTGTCCCAAATTTCTAGATCATCCTCGTCGTCTTCCTTTGGAGAGGATCGAAGCTTAGTTGTTTCCAAAAATGATCAATATCCTCTAATGGTATAATACCATCCTTGTTCTGAAGTATGTCGTGGCGGCATGGAAGTCCCATAGATGTTTTCATTTTACAAACACATTCTTCCTTCAAGTTGGCGCCTAACATCTCAATCAACTCTACTTCTTTCATCAATTTGTCAATGCATAGATGGGAGACTCTATGACTTAATCCCCGTATCCATTTACTATTATAATTCTTGTGTTTGAACATAAGGTTATGTTCGAAATCCGCTTTAATTCTAACAACATCACTTTTGAAATATTCATCAACTGTGTTAAATATCGTGGCAAACGTGTCAACACATCCAAAAAGGTTCTTCTTCAACCGATAATGAGCCGACTCCACCGTACTTGTGGCTTGGTTGTCGAAGTGTTTGTGTCGATTTGTGAAACAAGACACAAACCTTTCTTTATTAGGTTCCAACACATCTTTCAGCAAGTAAGTAATGACGTCAGGGTAGTCGGTCCTCCAATGGTTAATAAGCATTTTTATATTTTCTTCGTAAACATCCTTGGTGATTGACCATACCAAAGCGTCTCATTCGCCTTGGAAAGAAGCCCACAAAATCTCATTATGTTCATATTGTTCCAAGAATTCCTTCTTTTTCTTTACTCGTGTCTCCACCGGTAGTTTAGCAATAATATCTAATTCTTTCATCTTAAGTGGTTGAATTAACGGTTGGCATTTTTTCCTAACATTACACCATATATGAAACGTACAAAGAAAGTTGAATGCTTCCGGAAATACCTTGTTAATAGCATACATCAACGATGAATCTTGATCGGAAACGCACACTTTAGAAAGAGAACCCTCCGGGAAGATTAACTTCAATTGTTCTAACCCCCAAACATAACTTTCTTTTTTTTCTTCTTTCAAGAAACAAAAAGCCACGGTGAACGGTGCCTTTGTCGAAGTATGCCCCATAATGTTCAACAACGGCATCTCATATTTGTTAGTCTTATACGTGCAATCCAATGTAAGAACTTGTGGGAAGCATAGAGCCAATTGGACGCATTCCGGGTGGGCAAGAAAAAGGTGTGTGACTTGACCAAACTCATCCAAATTCTTTTGGAAAGCATAGTTATGCTTCACCCCTAACCACATCACTTGTTGCATCACCATCCTACCTTGAAAATTGAGTCTTCTAATCTTATTTCTTGCATTGTAGATAGTTTGCATAGTCGACTTGTTATTCTTGTCGTCCGCCTTCAATTTACTAAGAACCTAGACGGTGGCAAACGTGCTTGTGTCATTTTCTCCACTTCTAGAATCTTGTTGGGTTTTAGTCGCGCTACTTTTGCATGTCCATGAAGATCACGTGGACGTGGGTGGTTATGACGACAATCCATTTCTTTATTCATAACCCAATATTCATCATCTTCGTTCAAAGACTTATTCTTGTTCTTGAGGTTGAAAACGATCTTGAAAGGGCACCTTGTTTTCTTCGTATTTGTCCTATTCTTTCTCCCGGTCTTCCCAACATATACAGAACCCGTTTTATCCTTGCTATCGCCAGTTCCACTTTGCTCACATATAAATTCAAACCGATTCCCTCGGCTTTGTCGTCCTTTAACTAGTACGCAATTTATCTTCATCGCGTCTTCCTCAGCCCAAGCCAGAGCTTCGGGTTTAGTTTTTCATATCTACATTCATTCAAAAACAAATAATTAGTAAGAAAAACTTCAGAATATTCCTACAACATTTTGGAAGTGATCTTTGGTATCCTCGTGAATTATCTCTACTGGAACATGTTGATTTTCCATGGTTACAGGTCCGGCAAGCACGATCTACAAATAACATCACAAGGTTAAATACTAGAAAAGGAATATAATATCAATGTTCGGCTCATTCGACAATCATATTCTGTGCCGAACCATGAACATTTAAAGGTTTCGGCTTATTCGACATTTTCAATATGTGCCGAACATGTAAAAAAATTTTAACCCAACAAATAACAAATTAATATTCGGCTCATACGATAATAATATTATGTGCCGAACCTTGAACATTAGGAGGTTCCGGCTTATACGAAGTTCTCCATATATGCCGAACCAATAACATTACTTTAACTCAAAAATTTACAAGATCATGTTCGGCTTATAGTATTTTGAATATATAAGCCGAACCTGTAATAATTTTTATTCCGGGTTGTTCATGATGTTGTTCGGCTTACTATGAAACTTTCATATAAGCCGAACTAGTGTCTAGCAAAAGGGTTGGAATTGAAAATTATAGGTTCGGCGCATGCTGTAAACAGATTCAGTGAGCCGAACCGTTCATCATTTGGGTTGAAAGTGGAAAATATAGGTTCGGCGCATGCTGTAACCACATTCAATGAGCCGAACCGTTCAACATTTGGTTGATTCGGCTGATAGATGTCAGCCGAACCTGATCCTGGTTCGCCGAACCATGAAGCAAAAATCCAAACTTTTGATAATTTGGAGCTATGGAAGTGAGATTGAGCATAAGATAGAAGTGTACTTGTGTATTAGAAGCATTGGGTTCCTCATATATGTACTCGTCAACTGGATTTGGTTCATAAAAATCATCACCTTGAGTTTGTTCTTGAGTTTGAGTTTGAGTTTGTGTAAAATCATTCTCATAATCTAAGAAATAAGCTATTTGGGGATCATTGTTGTAGTTGATGTGTATTTTCCTAGGTTTTTTTGGTGAAGATTGACCCTCCTCATCCATTGAATCAAAATACAAGCTTTTTTCTCACTTTCCCCTTCTCCTCCAAAAAAAACCTAACTTTTTTTTTCTTCCTCAAAAGTTTTCATCTACTCAAACATATATAACTAAATTATCTTAATCACTAATCATTAATCATTACTCATTAATCAAAATTATTATAACTAATCATTAATTAACACTAATCCTAAAAAGTCAGATTTGCCATTACAAAAAATATTTGGCTAAGGGGTTATTGAATTTGATATTTACATCCCTATTTTGTCTTCATTCAGTATGCCTAAAAGATTTATGTATGCCCTAAAACAGTCTTCTTTTTGTATTGCATATTGGGCCTTGCTTATATCTAGGCTGATCGAATCCCATTCAGGTTCAGGGCCTTTTTTGCTCTTTAAATCTTTAAGAGGATAAAAAAAATATAGAAATGAAGTACGCTATGTATCTAATCCCTTAACTTCTGTGCATAAAGAAGAGGAGTCAACCACAAAACCGCCAATTTCTTGGCGATATTTAGTGTAAACCCTTTATATATATAAGCATATAAAATATTCGAAAAGGCTTTATAATCATAATATATGTGATACATTTAAATACATAATATAATCATAATACACGACTTCTTTTTAAACGCCTAATAAACTTTTTATAACTTCTTCTGTAATTAACTTTTTATAATTTTTCTATTGATGATAAATCTCTCAAATCTAAGATTTAAATACACTAGCCACTTATTATTTTTGGATTTATATATAAAGTATATGTGATACATTTAAATATAAGAAATTTCTATTATCGTATGTCAAAACTGAGTATAAATTTTTGATTCGACGTACGATTCGATTTTTGAAAAAAAAAAACGAGTCTTTCGAGTTTTCGCCAGCATATATTTGTTTTTCTTAATTGTTAATAACATTTTTTTTATGTCATGCTATATTATCCGGGATTTTTTTTACCATATAAAAAAGCCATTTGATTTAGTTCGCACAGGGTCCTTCTAGACTCAGGATCGGCTCTGTGGACAAATTCTTACAACTGATGCTATTAATCCTCCTGCCAATACCAGTACTGATGCTGCTATTGAACTCGTTTAGTTTTCTGTTTGAAAAACTCATTGCCTACTCTTTGCATATCTAAATATAGCTAGTTTTGGAAGACGTCTCTTAGCGAACTTGTTTGGTGATCTATATACGTATTGTATCTATTAGTACAATACAAACTCCATATATTGATACTCCATATATTAATAAATTTTATATATTAATAAAAAAATTGGTCTCAACTTGTAAAATCATCTCATCTTTCTTTATAATAAGAGACCCCAAAGTGTCACATGTCATGTCTATAATCAATCTAAATTATGGTTAAGCCAAGTCATCAAATCAATCCACTTCAGCACCAGACATTGCCAACTCATCCGAACCAAAGAGTTGCGACCATCATGCCAAAGGTCACTTTTGAATCCACAAATATGCGGATATTTTTATCATTTGTAAAACACTAAAAGTCGTGAAACATCACGTTCAATCCAAACAAATGTATGACATTGACACTATATGTTCTGTTTTAAAAGAAAAAAAAAAGAAAGAAAAAGGCTGAAAAACTTGCATTCAAAAAATGTAAGAAACGGAGTATGACTGATTCAAGGGGGAAGGAAGAAGGGAAACGAATAGTGTCGATTGGGTTCGTAGTATGTTTTCTCTCTATTGAAAATGCCACGTAAACATCGAGTCATCTAACAGTCACGTCTAATGGTCATAAGTTGTTACCCATTTGTCAAAAGACATGACATATGGTGATGTTTGCAAAATTAGAAGATATGCTTCCTTCCTAAACGCCTTTCAGGCTTTATGGAGGCGACTCTTCAGTTGCATAAATAATATGCCAGAAAAAATATACAGCACTTTGTTGAAAATACTTGGCAATAAACTCTTCTTCGTCGTCTTCTACTATTCAATCAGAAAGGTAAAAAAAATCCAACCAAGCTTAAGAAAAACTTATTTCTAACACGATGAATCATATTTGCTGATAGCATATAGTTGGATCACTTTCAAAGCAAGACATGGAAATGTATCCTGAAAGATTGTTTTAGAAATGTTGACTCGATTTCATCAGTGAAATTAAGTAGTTTGCAACCAAATGATGTTTAAATTTCATGAGTATTTATCTATATTAAGATTTTTTTTTTGCATTCCAAGAGGTAAACCATATATTCATATGAACATTTTATGCATATGCAAATAATACATTCAAAAAACATCACCCCATATCTAACAGTGGAAGAAACGGGGTATAACCGCTTCAAGGAGAAGCATTTCTGAAGCATAATACAAGGAAGGAAGAAGTAAGAAATGCGACCAATAGCATCGATTTGGGCCGTAATATAACGAAGGAAGAATCACAAGGGCTTTATAACAACATCTCCTTCATTATTTCCATTGGCGAAGCCGCGAAGATACATCCAGAAAAACATGTAAAAGGACATATTGAGATACGCAGTTTGTTTACTTCTATTGATATCGATGTGCTAATATGTAGGTGAGAAAATAGGAGCATTGACAGTAAAGATGTGAGGTCGGATTTGAATCCAAATATGTCACTGAAGGATCGACTATTTTATTGTTATCATGAATGATCTCGCTTGGCTCGATCTTTTAAAGTAACCCATCACATAAATGTTATCCGATCTTTTAATGTATTTCGATCTCTATCTAAGAAACCATTTTTAGGCAACACAATTGATGCGGTTAACACTTGTTTCCGTGAATTTTAGTTTTCTCTCTATTTATCAGCCAAGATCATAAATTTAAATGTAAACCAAGATTAAGGTTCAGCAGTCGGTATATTGTTTGAGGATTCAGTGTGAAGGAAGTGTGGATTCTGTCACCATTAACAGACATGTTCGAATTGCCAACTAGAGAAGTCCTAGGAATTTCATTTGTAATGATGATATGAAAATTCCAGAGAAATTTCTTTTCAATGTGGATATGCGGTTTTCATTTGGAAGGACAAGGCCGAATAAAATTGCTAAATCTAAAGGTGTTGAATGTGCGGGCACGACAACTATCTGGGTATCCATAACTTGCTATGTACTATGGTACAAGGTATCTCATATTTGGTGTTATGATTTATGTGTAACTCTATACACCAATATTGGTCTTTTGTGGGGGAAGAAATGACATCATCAAGCCCTGAGAAACAAATATCCGGTGCGTATGCACCGGGTTAAAGGCTTGTATAGAGAATAACCTCCACATATTAATAACCTCTACATATTAATAATTTTATTAGGTCCCAAGTGCATTAATATATGTAGGTTTTACTGATGTTTATAAAATGGTGTTTATATGTTACCTAATATATCTTGTTTGCAAAATGGTGATGTTTGATATTAAATTTATATAACCTCACACATTTGAAGGGAAGATTTCATGTGGTTGATCCAAATATAAGAAACCGGATTGATTACAAACCGAGAAATATAATGTCAGTTAGCCTACTCCTGAGTTCTTAGGATGTCCTATATATTGACACAATTTCTCAAAAGGAACAACCAATACAAAGACTGTTAAATTCTAATGCACGTCCATAAAAAGAATCAGAACCTTTTTGAAACATAACACCAAATTATTTTGCCCTACATAAGAAGCTGACTAGGTTAGGGGACTTCCATAATTTGACCAACTACCAACTTTGGGTACAAAACTTTTGACAATTTTTAGGGTAACTTAACTGGAAGATAGGCTGGCAATCACGTTTCCCTAATCAGGGCTTTGTCTTTTTTTAAATCCTTGTTGTTTGAAAGGAAAATACAAAAACATGCAATTCAAATCAAGTATTTGCGTAGTATGTTAAAGTGGTCCGTAAATTCCGTTCATAGTATTAAGTCTCAGACCAAAAGGTACAAGGTGGATTGGGCGTTGACGAACTATTTCTTCAAGTTACATATTCTCTCCTTTTATTGTTTCGTAGGAATGCACTAAACAAAAGATATTTAACATGATTAATGATGTTTTTCAGAAGTGGTTACTAAATTAGATAAAGTTGATGCAAATTCAAGGATTTTTAACATGAATTTGCATGATATGAACTTGCATGTACTAATTGGGAAAAGTTTTAGACTCGTAAGGGATGACAATGCTGAAATGGGGATGACTTGGATCCACCCAAGAACACTAGCATGTGTTCACTATCACGTTTCTTTCTATCTGATTCAACCTGCAACTAAATCACCTAATATGTGTTCAGTTCTCCTATTGTTATGGGATAAATAAATACTTGTCTTGTAACAATTTTCTTTTAAAAAAGATGCAAAGCTTTTCTGTTTGCACTTTCATTTCTATTGTTTGTGTTGTGACTGTGTAATTATAATTGGAAAACAAACAAATTGAATTGTTGAAATAGATGCTATGGAATGTCTACGCAATGCTGAAGTATCAGAAAGATAAGCAAATAAGCAATCTCAGTAGTGAGAAACTGATAAGATGTCAGAGTCACAAAAACTAACTATATTTTGTATCTACAAGTATACCGCCAGCATTAAGCCTGACATTCATCACAGAATAGTCTTATGCTAATCTTTCTCAAGAACTCTTATACTCAACTCTAGTTATCATGAAAATAGGCTCCTAAGTCCTAGCATTGAAATTTTCTGCAATTTTAAGGCAGAATTTTTCATGGAACTCGGGGGGATTGTGAACGTGGGTTTCGTTTAAATTTCCTAATCTGTTAGTAATTTTAAGCATAAAACGAGATTGTGGGAATTTAGGGGGGATGTGGGGGTACTTGCCCTCATGGCCTATGGGTAGCACTTGAAGAAAATAATTTTCAGTTCTTTGATTGATATTGTGGTGTGCCTAATTTTGGTTTTGCCTACATTTTATGCTTGTATACAATTTCACATAACTCTAAACAATCACTCCGTCTTTCAGAAGAAACGAAAACGAAGTTAAAATAACAAGAAAAATGGAGAAAGGAAATGGGAAAACGAAAACAGGAATCAAACTAGCTACACTTCATCTTCTTACTCCGAGAAATTGAGTTGCAGCAATATTAGATTTTAGTTCAAGAACAGCCGAACAGGAATCAAACTACCCCTGGAAATTCACATAAGCATCCCAGCATCACCAGGGGGATGCAATTACAATATTTCAAGAGGGAAATAATCCATTCTGCTGTCAGGCTCAAAAGGAAACTTCGTCAACTAAAGGTACAACAAGACTACTTGTTGAGGCTAAAAACTAAGCTGTGTTTTTCTTACAATACCTGTAGAACGCGCTGTCTTTGAGTTTCCATTATTTGAGAAATCTTAGTTTCCAAGGCAGAAACTTGCTCTTTTGCAAAGACCAACTGCTGCTCAGCCTCAATAACTCGTGCCTGAACTTGTTCCATCAATGTCTCCTGGAGCTTCTTCCCCTCAGCAAAATTCTTCTTAATATCCTCCAAGCGCTCACAAAGCCAGCCAATGTTGAATTCAAGTTTCTCTGCCACTTTTACTGCGTTCTCCCAAGACTCGATCGTTTCTGGAGAAACCTCCTCGAGACGGTAGCGATTCATCTCCACAATGGAAGCCATTATTTCAGAGACAACTACTACTTGGGATTTGTAAAAATATGTAAGAACTTGGTTGGAAGCAATGTGCCCATATTTCAACCAGATCTCTTTATACAAGGACGCTTGTGTTTTCAGGACCCCGAACCCTCCAACGTCTTCATATTTCCCATCCAGAACAACTTCTTTGCAGCGGTTACCTTTTTCATATAGTTGGCCAGCACCTGGAAACTTGATTTGTTTTGCTGCACCAGAAACTATGGCCTCAGCTACATCTTCAATTACCCCTGTAAGTTCACCTGCTTGTGTTGGCGCCTGATATGGGTAGATATCTTTTGTAGGTGTCACAGCTTCAGAAAGCATTCCTACGCTCTCATCAACTTCCATCGATTCACTTGTGTGCACCTGGACTGTCTGGACAGCTTCCCTCTAGTTACTTGTGTGTGCCTGAAATGCCCATCAAAATTAGTAACACATAGCTTCATATAAAACATGGAACCTAAACTAATGAGACATTACAACACTATGAATCTCCCGAAAAAGGGAACACGAGTAACCCAGTCTAAAAAGTATCATACCATCTATCTTCTTGTGGATCTCATAAGTTATAACAAACTGATCAGCATTGTAGTTTGAAATGGTACTTGTACAGAAACCAATTTTTTTTTTTGGTAAATCACTTGTACAGAAACCAAGAATTACAAAGTTATACATCCAAATGAAGAAATGGGGTTTCTTAAAAATCAACAAACAAAAACAAACATATTCTGAACATAATCATCAAAATAGCATGAAACATACTATTAATCAACAGGCCACTTTTATTGCTTCAATTAACAGGGAAGAAATGCAATATCTATGAACCAGAGAAGTAAAATTGATGAAACTCCATTTCACCATCTTCCTCTGCAACTCGAGAGCAAGACCGAATTCTCAAGTTCTACTAATAATCCTACTCCTACATATAATTGTTCCACAACTAACACCATCAGGTTAAATGCTCTTATTCTTGAGCATACCGACTCACTTAGTCAGTGTGTAGTGGAAGTACTTGTCAATGTCAGGAAATTGGTAATTCATCTTTTGTTCTTTCATTAGTGAAATTTCAACTTGAAATAAGTTAATTGCTGCGCAACTACTTCATTTTGTTGGAGAATTACTAGAACTAGAGGATGTCATGCCGTATTGTGCCGCTTTTAAGTCTTCTGAAAAGTAACATTTTCAATAGCTACTTTGTCAAATTTCCAATTCAAGGGACATAGGTCAGATTACAATTAACATCAATTCATAACTGATTAAGAAATTAACACTAGATAAGACGAGCATAAAAACTATAAAGGGTATGTTTCATAAATGCTATTTGATCCTGTGAAATTCTGAAATAAAATAGAGGCAGCACCATACCCTTTTGGTCATACATAAACCAAAAAGGGTTCAAGTTGTTGCATTTTTGGACCAGATCATCAAGTAGTAGTACTGATCAAGCAAAAGACAACACATTCAAACTCAAAACACAAATGGACTAATAATTCTATGACAATAAGGTGAGATTGACTAATTAGATGCATACAAAATGGACTCAAGTGATGAAGCAAAAGACTCACTGATCATGGAATACATTCAATCTACAAAAACATGTATGAAATCATATTAAAAAATGATAAGAATCAGGTAGCAAATGGATCAAAGGACCAACCTGTTTTCGCTACAAGAGATTTTGTTGACAGATCTATCTGAACAGGGGAGGGGAAAAAAGGAAATGAAGAGAGAAAATTTAGCTCAATGACGGCTGATGATATTTCAGGATACCTTTCCTTTTAGGGTTTCCCTTATAAAGAGATGGATAGTTTATCCAACGGTCAAGATATTATTGCTTGGACAATAGTTATCCACATTTGTCCTAAAGTTGATTTGGGTATATTTTAGGGTTGGAACACAGAAGAATTTAAGGATAAAATTGAAATTGTGGATATTTAGGGAGAATGTGGCAGCACTTGAAATGAGCTTTCAAATTCTTTGATTGATAATTGGAGTCCTTATTTTATGATAATTTTAGGACTAGATTGTTTTAACTCTGAGAAAAAATCGAAGTAGATTGTTTTTAGAGAATTTTCTTGTTTGGTCCTAGGTTCATATAATTATTTATCTCTGGGTCCAACCGAAAATTAATATTATTGTTAAGTCCATAAGATGGAAAAGACCTAGCTGCCCCTCCATGATACGTGTGAACGTCTTCTCCCTATTCGAAGTTCGAACCCACTGGTTAGCAAAAACACCTTCTATCTTCGTCTCTCTTCGTTTTTCCTTTCCCTTCTCTATTCTAAGAGAATTCTTGTGATTCAATCAAGGAATCACAAACCAAAAACCTAGATTCCGATCTTTGAGAAACCAAAACTCTAAACTCTAAACCTAGATTTCGATTTTCCATATTGAATCAAGATTTTTTTTCTAAATCTAAGAAGATAGTACTGCTCCTATATAAGAAGAAGATGATTATGAATAATCACCAACACAAAAAAACAAATAAGCGAGCAAAAAACAAACAAACAAAAAAAGAGTATCAAAATCAGTAGCAGAAAAAGGTATGAATCAGAAGTACATATATGATGTACGGGAAAAACCTAATTTATTTTAACCAATATGATACATCACTCCGTATAAGATGTTTTTTTTTTGGATTTTGACTGTTTAATCAGAGGTACATAACTCAAAATCTGATGAAAATCATCGTAAGTGACATGCGTTTAGTGTTTGTGTTTGTAGTTTGTGTTTTCTGACATATAGATTTGTGGGTACATAACTCAAAAACTGATTGAATAACAATCAAAGTGACACGCGGTGTGTTTTTATTGTTTTCTGACACATAGATCCACCAGTACATATATACAATACCGAGGTAAAAAATCACTATATTGTTTATATACTCAAAAAAATGAATATGTTGTTTTTTTATTTTTGGTTGATGAGATAATGATCCACCATTACATATCTCTAGTACTTAAGAAATAAGTCTTTTATGCTTTCATTGGATTTAAGCCCTATGAACATCAAGTACATAACTCACATACTGAATAGTAACCATTATTATGCTTTCACGTGTGATTTTGGGTGTTTTAGGCATATGAGTATGCAGTACATAAGGCCAGTACATTGATTATGCTTCTATATAAGATTTTTTGTGTTTCTTGCATGTAGTTTTTTCAGTACACATAACTCAAAAACTGTTGAATAACAATCAAAAGTGACATGAGGTGTGTTTTTTTTCTTTCTTCTTTTCACTGCATACCAGTACATATATGTTGTACTGAGGTATAACAGTGTTTTTGTACTATAAAATCATTATGTTGGTTTACGAGATAATGATCTTGGGTATGCAGTACATAAGGCCAATACTGATGAATGTGTTTATGTTTCCATATATGATTGTGTTTAAGTAACATTGTTTATGCTTCCATATTGTGTTTCAGACATGATGATTGTGCAGTGCATAAATGCTACAATGAAATAAAATTAACTAAATTTTTGTAGGGAAGGTTGTGCCAAAACCTGGTATGAAGTTGTATAGATCTGGACTCAAAGACTTACATATTTTAGTAGACAACATGAGATTGAGTGGATATACTTTGAGTGATGCGCAATTACAAAAGATAGACGAAGCATCGTCATTCGCGGACCTCCCTTCAAGCATTGGACGCTTATGGAAGTAAAGCCACATTCTTATGGAAGTAAAGGTGCTCAATACTAGCAGTGTATATTAGTTGTACTATGAAAAAAATACTACAATGTATATTGGTTATAAAAAACACAGTTAAAACTCAAATAAATTTACATCTGAGCATTAATTTATAGTGATCACTCAATGTATGTGTGTGATAAATTTCAGTGTATATCTGTTGCACTGCTTTAATTAGTTGAAGTCTATAATTACATGTACTGGTTTAAATTCAGTTAGTATTTGTTCTACTCAAAAAGAATAGAGTATATATTAGTTGTACTACAAAAAAGTTTAAATTCAGTATATATTGGTTGTACTGCAAAAAAAATAAAAATGTATATTGGTTGTACTACAAAAAAAAAAGTGTACAATGGAAACTTCAAAATTAGCAATAGATGCAATGAAAAGAAATAAATAAAAAATTACATAAGCTTGAGCAAAAACCAAGGTGTGTTGGTTTATTACATACTATTTTCAAGTAATTTACATACAACCAAAAAATTAGTACATCTGATACATACTGAGAAAGTGAGTGCATAATGGATGCACTGAAAGAAAAATAATGACTGAAAACACTTTCATTCACTTTTAACTCCAGGTATGCAAGGCTTTCCTCCATAATTTTCACAAGTTACCCTTCTATAGTTCCCAGAACAATGAAATTGCTCTTCCCAAATCCCGGTTTAACTTGTTTAGCAGCATCGATTGCCTTTCATGGACAACAACCAACACCAGAGCATTATTTCATGTAAAATTCAGCTACTAAAGCAAATATAACAGTGCATATATGATATACCCTCAGAAACTAAAAATCTACACTAATTGAAACCGGAAAAAAAAAACTCAGAATGTTCAGTACATAACTTACATACTGATTAAAAAACCATGCTTATACTTACATATATGAGTCTATGTGCGTTAAACTCTTGAACCTATAAATGTGAATTTGCAGAACATAAATGGTATATTCAAAGAGTTCCTAGTGTTTAGATTAGAACTAGACATCTTGAACCCGTAAATGTGACCAAAACCTAACAATATTGACACAACCATGATGAACAACAGATAAAAATGAGTATCAATATGCAGACATGGAAACCAATGAGACATACTTTGGTGGTATTAGAGACCACTACATGTCAGATGCAACTTGAGTTTCTCTATCTCAGCAAGTCATGCTGCAACCAAGATAAAACCTACAATAGTAGTCAATCAACTTTCTACTCTCTAACCCGCACATATAAGAACTAAACAACTAATCATTGGTTCAAACAATCAAGCTAAAAAGATGAAATTATATGCATGCATTAATAAGACTTGTAGTATGCAGATCCTCATGAGCTTTAGTTTTACCATGCACATGTATAAACATGTATTCATCCAAACAAAAAATGTGTTATCATAAGAAATCAAACATCATGAGATTGTCCTTATTTGAAGAGGACCAAGAAGCAACATCTTCTTCAGGAACTAGTGTAACGTCTTCTCCAGAAACTAAGCATATGCTAGAGGATAATAAACCTGCAAAATATAACAGTACATATATGATATACTCTCAGAAACTAAAAAGCAACACTAATAGAAACCGGAAAAAGACTCAGAATTTTCGGTACATAACTTCCATACTGATTAAAAACCCATGTTTATGCTTACATATATGAGTCTACGTATGTTAGACACTATGAATTTGCAGTACATAAATGTTATAATAAAAACAAAACTAGCTAATTTTCAGAACATAAATGGTATACTTAAAAATTTCCTAGTGTTTGGATTAGAACTAAATATCTTGAACCTGTAAATGTGACCAAAACATAACAATATTAACACGACCATGATGAACAACAGATATAAATGAGTATTAGTTCATTCCATCATCATAATACATAAAAAAAATGAAAATACAGTGCACTCATTACACACTCCATCAAACACACTATAAATGCATGAGAATGCAGTAAAAAATGAGAAATACATACATATTTCAGTATTTCGCATATGTATTGTAATCATGTATCAAAATAGCAGTGGTCCTTGCTAGTGGAAAACCCATCCACAACCTAACCATTCTTCTCCTGATCCATAATTGGTTCTTTGTCAAATAAGAACTGCCCTTTCTACGTGACAGTTGGGTTTTCAGTAGAGAATAGATGATATGTTCCGTCTAAATTTGGTTTAGCAAAAACATAGGTATTGTCCATTTGAAAAAATGGTAACAATAAATATGCTCAACAATTCGGTGGAAGGGCATTTAAAATTAATTTCCAATCCCCAACATTTCTAAAGTTTCAATATCAATAGTGGTTTTATTATTTAAGAACCAATGACATCGCTAGTTTCTTATCACTAGAAAACTATATCAACTAACAAAGTTTAACGTATACAATCTTTCATAATCATGCTCAATACATCAAATATGCACTCAATTTATATGGTGACCACTTGCTCAATAAACTTAAACTGTAATGGATAATTGTATAAAATTTAAGGATTCTTTGTTCAGTTAGCAAGTCACAAGAGAGATTCTCACCTCTTTAGAGATTATTTTGGACTTCAAGCTTGCCTTTCCTCTGGAGTGATGCTTTTATGTACTTCTTTTATGCACTTGCCTTCACCCACTTGTCAATACATAGTTTATGCACTGTGATTTTATCTGGAGTGTTGCTTTTAAGTTATAATTGTTCAGCAGTGCAGCGTATATATACTGTGATTTTTCTGCAATGCATCGTATATACAATATGATTTATCTGCAACAAAACATAGGACCCCTGCCGGAACATTAGCTGATTTTGATTCCAGGACAAAATCGCTTAAAAACCACATTTCAGTGATTCTATATCAACTATATAATACTCTTACCCACTGCATAAGATGATCAAAGAAATTATACACATCATTTACAAAAAACAACGAATAAACAAAGTAATAGTGATTTCAAGCCAAAACAACAATATATATACACAAATATCTATATCTTATAGATACAAAAAAATCATGTTATCTTCAGTACCACATATATGTATTGTTGATTTGTAACCTAAAAGTCAATTGCATGCCAAAATAAGTAGTGAATATATGAATATAACAAAATCAAAACAGCTTTCAATACGCCATATATGTACTCCCGGATCATAAGAAATAATTGATGAATTTGTGGATAAAACCAAATCAAAGCATCTTTTTTCAGTATGCGATGTATGTATTGTTGGATCAAACAATATCAAACAATAAAAAAAAATTATTTAAACAAAAACTAAACAGAAACAGTCAGTGAATTTGTATAAATAGCATATATCTTTTCCAGTATAACAAATATGCACTATGTGATCAGATTCTCAAAAATAAACTAGGTTTTTGGTCAGTACTGCATATACGTACTGTTAATTCATACACAAAAACCAACTGAAACAAAATGAGCAAAAACCTTTATTATCCATTTAGATCTGAACAATTTCATAAAAATGAAGTAAACAATCAACAAATCAAATATGGAGATCGAAAATATAATAAAACATCCACAAAAGATTATATCCAAGAAGTCATAACTAAATTAAACATTACTAGAAGAAAATACCTAAACTACCTGTACTAAATATAAGATCTCCAACAACAGATTGAGATGAATTGAATAATCAACCTAAGAATAAAATATACACCACATACCTTGACTGATTCTTTGTTGATTATCTTGATCTGTAGGTAACAACAACTTCATGTACGTATCTCAATTGAATTTCTCCATTACAGTGAAAATCAAGATCTAAATAGCTTAAAATAAAATAAAACAACATTAAAACTAACTAAATCTCGGTTAATCAAACAAAATCGAAATAATTCTCGCATTCGGCGATGAAAACCTAAGAAAAAAGTTCTCTTCTAACAGCTCTCCCGGTTTGGATATGAGAAATTAAAATGAAAACAAAAAAGTGAAATGTAATTTAGTTACCCTACTTTTATATACATAAGGGTGTTTTGGGAATTTTAAAAATGCGAGTAGTATATAGCACACGTGTGCAGGACCTGGGCTTAAAAAATTTGGTCCATTTTCATGTTTTCTTTTAATTATGGACCTCTGATTAGTGGGCTTTAATGGGTGGACCTGCCACTAACTAAGAACACTATAATGGTACCTAGTGGTAATTCCTAGTTCTTTTTACTGCCTACTGTAATTTTTCAAAAATAATTCCAACCCGAAAGTTCGAATTTTCCCTACAACTTATAGTCTTCTTCCTACAGGTTCTTGTACATTTCATTAATTTAGAAATAGGCAATTAACATACACCTAAATTGTACTACATGTAATTAACGGAACAGTTGCTTACAAAAAATTAACCCTTCAGTTATCAGATGACCAGAATGTTTTTGCAGTGAGATCAGTAAGAGGTGGCGTTGCAGCGGGACCTGGAAAATCACCGGTGGTTCTGTATTGCTCCTAAACGTGCTCCTGTTATAACGAAACAATGATCAGATTCTCCTCAAAGTGAATATAACAAAACTCCATAAAAACATATGTTGAAGGGGCTTCTCAACTTTCTGCATTTGAATTGCAAGAAAATACACTTTATATCCCTTCTCTGCGAAGGAGCTTGAGATCAGATGCTTCTTCGCATTGAGTACTGGAAAGATTGTTTATGTGCATGTGTGACCAAAAGGATATGTCATATTTGAGTTCAGGAGTTGTATAAGTACTCGGTTCTCTATATAAAAACATCTACTTACATTCCTATGAACATCACTATTAGTAGAGGGCGGCTAGCTAACTAATCTTATTGAACTTCATATCATGTTTAATCATTGCACGACCTTCTATTTCTAGAAGTATACATGCAACATTTCAAAATTCTCAAGCAAACAGAGTTTCATTTAACAAAGAAGACTTTAAGCAGGGATCACAGATGAACAATGTTACCTTGATGTGATCTGAGTGACCTAGTAACCCTGTTAAAACTTGCGTCGACCACTTTCTTCTTCTGAGCTGATGCATCATCCTCATCATGGTTAACAACCATTAGCAACTTCATACATTCTCCATATATCACCTTCGACCTGATGGAATACAATCTTAAATGGGCATCCACACTTCTTTGTCTTCAACACCCTATCTGTCTTCTTCGACACATAACCCTTTATGTTGTGACTTCTATACTCTCCACTTCTCTTGCAAACCAATTCAACCTGCTTATAATTTGTTTTTCTGCCTTTAACAAGGATGCAATTGATTTCTTTTCCCTTCTGGATGGCCCATTCCGTTGCATCGTCTTTACTTGCAAAATCCTACATACCGCAAACATCATAACTTAAAGAACTAAGAAAAATACTTCAAAAGATGGAACAACACAAGATTAGGTACCATACCAATTGATTGTCATAGTGGCTAGAAGTATCAGGCCCCAATTGAGAGGAAGCTCTGGGTTGATCGTCTAGTACAGCATCCGCATCGTGGATTAACTTGCTGCCAATCTCTTCAATCATTTCCTTCTCAAAATCAGTACTCATATGCACTTCCTACACAGCAAAACAAAAAGAAAAATGAAAAATCAACAATTTAAAGTAACTGATAGTAGGAGTTTGACCCACTAGAATATGTATCATTTGGGAAAAATAATGTATACACCAACAGACTAACCAATTCTCCATGTAAATTCGCAGGTTGAGCTTGATCCACCACACGCATTCTTGCCAAATTTCCGTCGAATTTCGAAAATGGAACATGATTATCCACTTTAGCCGGCTCATACAACAGAGAATTCTCTGATACAGGTGTACCACTTCCAGGTTCAGAAGGTAGATTTGTAGGTAGAAACATTTGTAATTGCACGGCTCGTTGAATGTCCACATCAGATTCTTTTGACTTAACGAGCTCAGAGACTGAATCCATAGCTGTAGGCAGCTCTAATTGCACAGCATGTGGTAGCATTGAAGTGTCATTAGAGGGTGGAATAATGAGTGGGTGCCCCTGAAGTTGTATGTCAGAAGGAGTAGCAGTGGGTATGGTGCCCTCAGCTACTGGTGAATGACCTCTAACAACTTTAGAAGGCCCTGCAACTTCCATCTGACAGAGACCAAGGGAGACAGTTTCTTCAGAAATCAGTTCTTCTGAATAACCTTTCTCACATTTCTTCAAATTATCCAGATTGAAACAGGAACGTAAGTACTGTGGGAGAATTGAAAATGCATCCCTGGGTCTTCCAGATTTTGCTTCTTCCAACCAACGATACTTCAGCTCTTTTTCTTCTTTCCTAGCATCCTTGTGCATGGAATCAAGCTTTTCTTGTTCCGTATCCAACTGATTTGTGATAACTTCTAGATTCCTGATGAACTCCATATCAGCAATCCTCAGTTCAACTAATCTAACTTCAATTTGAGGATGCTTCTTACGAACTAGAGCTGATTTATGCAAGTGCTCTTTTAGTAGCTTTGCTCTCGATTCCTGCTTAATTCTGTTTCTTTCCTCCTTATTGAATTGTGCACTGTCATTTGACTGATCTGCTAAGAGTTTTTCCATCCTTTTCGAATAAATTGTTTCAACCAGACTAATGTTGTTAAAGATGTCAGTGCTTGATGGTCCAGTGGCTTCTTCAGAATCACTCACCTGTTGTTTGGTGAAGACATGTTTGATGGGGCAGTGTTGGCTATGAGGAATTCCTTTATTCTCCACTTCAAGCTCTTGCAGATCAGACATTATTGATTTACCCCCTGCATTGTTTATCATCCTTTCAGGTTGCTCATCCTTGCAGCATGATGCTCTGAGAGAGCCTCCGTCCTAATGCAGAGTAAATAATAAGCAAAGCAAATTAAATCCAAAATATAGAGCTCCCACATGAGTAATAACAAAATCAGCTTAAATTAGACAAGAAGCGGCTACAAATGTGCAAACGAACAATTGTACTAACCTCTTCTACTTCTAGGTTGTCTGTTCTATCAGGTAAAACAGGCTGATAACCTTGTCCAAGATGATTATCTTGCTGAGTCCCATCCTTTAGGATGCAACTTTCAAACCTCCTGCCATTCTGTGGACATCTGACAATGGGTGCTAGCCCACAAATCTCCTACGAAAGATCAACAGAAGTGAAAATTGTAAGCACTTTGTGAAGGAAATTTGATTTCCTCTTGTTTTGAAATGCGAATATGAATTGGCTAAACAAACATCCAATTGAAGAATTGCACATACTTTCTCTGTTAGTACGTGTCTAAGATAAGCATCAAGTCTTCCCAAAGACTCTCAACAACTCTAGTCCATAGGCTACAAACTAGGACTTTAAACAGATTTGAATTCTTCTTATGTTTGTTAGGATATATTCTAAATCTGTAACAAATCTATTATCTTTCCTAATATAAATAAGAAGCATATCTCCACAGGTTAATTGTGGAAGATATTCACCAAATTCCTTTTCTAAGTTGGTATCACGAGTCGATCCAACACACACTTCCGCAAAGAAACATAAAAAAAAACAGAAGAAAACAACAATGGCATCCACAACAAACAGCATGAGAAATATCCAGATTCATCACCTAGTCACCCTAAAACTTACAGAAACAAATCACTCTCTATGGAAAACCCAATTCAAACCAATATTAAAAGGATATGGTTTAACTGGTTTTATAGATGGAAGCAAAGCAATCCCTCCTAAAACTCTCCCTGATTCAGATGAAATAAATCCCCTCTATACAGAATATGAAGCACAGGACTCTCTCATTGTTGGTTGGCTCAATTCAACACTCACCCCGGAGGTTCTGTGTCATGTACGTGGTCTGGATACTGCCAAAGCCGTATGGGAGAAACTAGAAAGCTACTTTGCTCCAAAAACACGAGCTCACATGATGAGTCTCAAGAAACAACTCCATTCTATGAACAAAGGTAACAAGTCCCTCAAAACATATTTAACTGATGCTAAAAATCTATTTGAACAGCTTGCAGCAACTGGATATGATGTATCCAATGATGAAAAAATGCAGTCAATAAGTAATGGTTTGAATCAATCCTATGATCCCATTGTCACGGCTCTGAGTACAAAAGATGACATGGATATGGAAAATTTCTACTCCCATCTTCTCACCTTTGATATGAGAATAGAACAGCAGTTGTCCTCCATCCAACAACCGGCTGTCAATGTAGCTGTCTCCAGACTCGCACCACAGTTCAAATCCAGTTCCAAGATGCACCAGCAAAACCGTGGTTCACAGAATCACTTCAGTAATCAAAATCCACAATACCAGTTCAACAATCAGCAGAAACGTTTCAACATGCAACACCGTGGACAGCAGTCAACCAATACGTCTGAGGAACCCTGTCAGATATGCAAAAAGATGGTCATCAGGCTCCTAGATGCTGGTTTCGGTATGAGAAATCTTCTACTCCTAAATCAAAAAATCCGGCTGCTTATATTGCTCTTCCGGGTTCGGATACAACCAATAACTGGGTGACTGACTCTGGCGCAACACATCATATGACATCGGATTTCAGAAATCTGTCTATACCTCATGAGTATGACGGGACTGAACAAGTACAAGTTGGGAATGGTAATAGTGTTCCTATTTCTCATGTTGGCAATGCATCATTTACTGTTAATTCCAGGGTGTTTTCGTTAAATCACATATTCCGTGTTCCGAATATCAACAGAAATCTACTGTCTGTTTCACAATTTTGTAGAGACAATAATGTGCAACTTGGACCGAAGAATTTGAAACCTTGAGAAGTCTGTTTCATGGCCCCTTAAATTCCCTTAACTGTTGTATGAGAAAATTGGTGTTTCTCTTCAAATTCATAGTGTGAGATAGTCAAAATACCTCTTCAAATGGTTGTGTGAGATATTCGAAATACCTCTTCATTTGGTAGTATTGATCTGTATTGGTTAACAGATAAAATTGATAATGGTATTAATTTGTTCGGGTATTGTTGTTGCAAGGTGTTAAAATTGGTTGAAAGGTATTGAAATTTGTTTAGTTGAAGTTGAACTGTTTTACCACCATTATCTTTGTGATTTGTGACAAAATTATTATCTCCAAACAGATGATTATAACCGTCTTCAGCTTCATAAATAGTTTTCGCAGCAACAGGCCCATGGGCGTTACTCCTCGTCGTCTCATTAAACCCATTCATCCAGGTAGGCTCGACAGGGTGGATCTCCCTGACTTGAGTAGGATCAGCAGGAGCATTATTTGACAAATTATCTTCATCATTCCCATGAGGGAAGAAATCCTTCCTCCACTTGTTACTAACTGGGGAAAGATCCATCACATCCCCATTAGCCTGGTTTAGTGGTGATGGTGTATTTATTTTATTTTTTTTATTTTTTTTTTTGCTTATTGAAGGGTGCGCTCCAGAGAGAGATGATGTAGAGTTCAAAACTTTTTGTATGTTTTTTTTTTTTTTTGAAACTAAAATCAGATGGTGAAGATCACAGGTTGAATTGGAGGAGGTAAAGAACAAATCGATGCAGACTGCTAGTGAGTTACCAGTATCTCCTGGCACTAGTAATGCAGGTATGAATCTGGAAAATACAGGTGATAACTGTTGTTCCATTCGTGAAGATTCTACAGAACCAACCGAACAAGTCACAAGAGATTTGGAACTATTCGATGACAACACTGATTTAACCTCTTTAATAATAAGTTTCTCGAATTCTGGAGAACTTGAAATATCCATTATAACGGGTAGTCCAGTCTGATCATTTATAACTATTCTGAAAGAGAAAACTGATATGATATATCAATTGCATATGCCAACTCAAAATCTAGTTACACTATACACAATCAGCATCGAAAAAGTGAACTTATTTAAGCTACTAAACCAACAAAATTCTGACTTTCGATAACTCTTGTAGACTCCAAAATGATTGTGCAGACACTTGAAATTTCCCCCAAGCATACTATAGATAGCATAATCTGTCCACATTGTTCGCCAAATCGAACAACACCTTCCAAATTTCTTATCAAGCATGTTATTGAAGTAAATGTGCACATTAGATTTGCGAAACCCTAACAATCTACCAACTGAAACCCATCAAACAAAAATAAGGGATGAGAGTTATACCTTTGTCTTATCAATTCCATGGCCTCATAACCCCCTTATTCCGAATCATTATGCCTTTTTAGCTTATTATCTAACAAAATCAATTGAAAATTTTGATTAGAGACCCCCAACAACAAAATGTCTGTAATTTTCATCAGATCATTGTAACAGCAGAGAAAAATAGGTAAAAGAAAGTAAACCCTTAAAATCAGAGTACAGTATACCAAATTTCTGATCCTTGTTGCTTCTATCTTCCACCTGAGCCTTGAGAAATGAAGCCCCATACTTCACAGAACTCAATTTGTCATTGCAATCACCACCATTTCCAGCATCTCTTGAACTTCCATCGCTAAACCCTTGTTCAACCAAAGGTAAAGATGCCCTGTTCTCAGCAGGATTTTGTAATTTCCTAACCATTTTTTCTCAATTTTTGATTCTAAGCAAACCCTTTTGATTAACAAGACAAACCCTAGAGATGTGGATAGCTAAAGTAAGTAACCTGAAAGCGGAGTAAAATGTACTTCTTTCTTCTTTTTTTCTGCAGGGAGGAAAGATGAAAAGGCAACTCACCCCCGTGTAAATTTACACGCAACGCAGGAAAACTCGTGTCAGAGATCAAAAATACACACTGTTGGCTTCATTAGCTATAAGCTGCTTTGGGACACTGAGCCCAGCTCTGTTAGCTATAAGCCCGTTTGGATCACTAAGCCCAACTGAGTTAAGCTGCTTTGGGACACTAAGCCCAGCTCTGTTAGCTATAAGCCCATTTAGGTCACTATGCCCAACTGATTTAAGCTGCTTTGGGACACTAAGCCCAGCTCTGTTAGCTATAGAACCATGTTTTTAGGCATACCCAATAATTTTAGGGCATACCAAATACTAGTCCTAACTAGGGTGACCTGATAAGGGGTACCCTATATGGATGTTAAACTACCTAGATGCCCTTAAATCCTTTAAATTACTAATCTATCCCTAACCCTAATACAAAAACCTATAATCAATACACCTAAAATCAGTTCCATAACCCCCCTTCTTATTCTTCCTGCTCCACAGCCGAGCCAAACACAAACCCCTCTTCTCTTTTTTTTTCATCGCCGAATTTGATCGTTCACTCGTGAAAAATTAATCGACGATTAAACTCATCTATATAATGGCTCGTTGTAAGCAAGTATCTCGTTCTAACCGATCAATTGAACAACCTGTTGAAGAAGAAGAACAAACTCAAAATCAACCACAAAATCAACCGGGAGAAGAGATTGAAGAAGAACCAACTCCGTTAATGAGAATAAGAAGGTTAGTTCTACAAACCCATCTCGTATTTGATGTTTTTGATGTTTTTTTGATTGGTATGATAGATTTTTTAGGTCAAAAACATGTGTGTGCGGCGGTTACAGTATGTGGTTCGGCTTACAAAAACAATTAGATGTGCGCCGAACTGTTCCTGAAACTGAACCCTGAAAGTGCATATGAACGGTTCGGCTTAAATCTGAAATCAGTTGTGAGCCGAACCTAATAACAAAGTGCCATATTTTTAGGATCGGCTTATTCGAGGGTGTTAGTTTTGTGCCGAATATGTTTTGTGAATTTCAGAAATTTTGTTTCATGATAGGTTCGGCTTGTATGGTTGTATTAGTTTTGCGCCGAATAACTGTTGTTTGAATTTTCAGAAATTTTGCATGTGCTTAGGTTCGGATTGTATGGTTGTGTTAGTTTTGCGCCGAATAAGTGTTGTTTGATTTTCATGTTTGAATTCTGCATGTGTAGGTTCGGCTTATTTGTATGATACCATTTTGCGCCGAACCTATCATTCAATTCATAAGTATAGATTCGGATTATGCGATAGTATTAGGTTTGCGCCGAATATCATTGTTAAAATTCCATAAATTTTACAAGTGTATAGGATCGGCTTATTTCTCTGATATCATGTTGCGCCGAATATGTGTTTGAGTTCATAATCATAGGTTCGGCTTATTAGAAAGCATAGGTTGTGTGCCGAATATTGAGGATCGGCTTATAATTATTTTGTAATATGAGCCGAACAATTCTCTGTGTAAGCTAATGAAAATTTCAAGACCTGGTTCGGCTCATATGTGTTATTGAGGGTAAGCGGAACCTTCTTATTTGTTGACAAGTTTTTGGCATTTCATATCCATATTTTATATAGTTTGTATCCCTTTGTTGTTCGAAGCATACTTATAACTTTAATACTTGTGTCAGGACTAATGCAGCTAATAAGAGGAAGAAGATGGAGGTAACACCTTCTACTTCTAAAACTCCCGACCCCCGGAGGAGGTAGGAAAAGATTGGGAGCGGGAGGTAGAGGAGGCATTTTAGAAGAAGAAGCTGAACAAGCAAGAGTTGAAAGAGAAGAAGAAGTTGAGGTTAATCAAGAAGAACATCAAGAAGTTCATCAACACATACAACCCAAAGGAAAACCTAAGAAAGACAGGAAAGGTAAGAAGGTGGCAGAACCTGAGAAAGAGAAGGATGATGATGATCGACGGATCACTGGTTTTCACATTCCTGATGAAGATGACGTAATTACACCTCGATCAGATGGTTTGCCTCATAGTCTTCCGTAAGATGAAGGAAATGTTTTGATTGGTTATGCCGAATCTTGGGCGAAGAGAATATACGAGACTCCTGATCACAAACGTGCAGTCCGAGTATTAAGACACCAGAGTGCAGCGGAATGGAGTCTTGATGAAGAGGTTCCTGTTGTGATTGCTTATGTACAAGCCAGTGCTTTATGGCCTACTATCAATAATGCATACAAGGAATATGATAGTGTGTCAGCCTCTGCCTTTACTGAGAGATTCTGTCCAGAAACCTACACATTCCAATTACCTTTTGGAGAGATGACAATCACTCCTGATGAGGCTAGTAAGATTACATGCCTTAAAGAAAGGGGTAGAAGTGTGAAAGCTGATTTTTATGACATGAGTTGGGATGAGCTCTACAAGTTGTACGAGGAATTTCTTGGTTGGGATGCATACAAAACTGAGTTGGAGTTTTGTCGGTCCGTTAGAGATGTCGATTCCTTTTTCACACTCGGTGGAAAAAATAAGAAGAATAAGAAGATCAAGCTGACTAACTTTAAAAATGAATTTGATAACACAAAGGAGAGAGTAAGGGAAGGTTCGTTGGTAATGGATCCCGTCAAAGTGAGGCAAACCGGAACTGCTTACTTGCTTTACACTCTTGGTAGAGACATCTTTCCTGACCTTACCGGAAACAAGGTAAATGCTAATTATCTCCAATTGGTAAAGAATCTTGGAACTTGTAACAAGTATGCTTGGGGAACGGCTACGCTCGCTTACCTGCTGGACTAACTTGCCACCGCGTCTAGGTTGACAAGTACAAACATCGGAGGAAACTTCACTTTGCTCCACTTAACTTTTGGGAGTTCATAGTATGGTTCGGCTTATAACCATAATATCGTATAAGCCGAACTTATTATTTACATGGTTCGGCTTATAATACTTGATCCATATAAGACGAACAGTTCTCTGAGTTTGCAAACTTTAATGTTACTTTTTTGATGTTTCCAAGTAAAAATTGTTTCTATCACTTCAATTCCTTTGATTTTTTAATGTGGTTCTTTGGATGTAGGTGTGGATATATGACCATTTCCCAATTTTGAACTTGGCCAAAGTATTTGAGAAGGACGTCGATTATGTTGATACAGAGCCAACTGCAGCACGGTACACGTACGAGGACTCCAAGAAAAGGAACAAGAAACAGTTGGTGGCAAGATTGAGAGAGACGTTAGACAAATTGGGTGTTGATGATGTCGTTTTTCAACCATATGAGAAGGAAGATGAAGAAGATGAATTTGTTAAAGATGAGGATATGCCGGTAGGTATGTATCATGGGCCATTGTTTTATCCCAGTGGTTATGTTATATACGATCCTCGGCTAGTAGTCCGTCAAATAGGATGCGTCCAAAAGGTTCCTTTGTTTGATGAGAAATTAAGGTTGTTACCAAAGAGTGGTACTGGAACTAAAAGCACCACTTCATCTTGGGAACCAGAGTATGATCCTCGTCCCACCCTTGAGTTTTGGAATAACTTAGACCGTCACACATTAGATGTGTCTAAGTTAACACCTTTAGTTGATGATCCATGTGAAGAGGATCCAGGATATATGGATTGGTATAACCAAATTCCTCATCCCTTCATTATAAACAAGGAGAGTCAGAAGATATCTCATAACGAGAAGGCCAAGGCAATCAAGATCACCAACAAGTCTACTTCCGAAGATGTAATCAACGCTTTCAAGATAATGGTAAGAATGACTTCACTTTATACTATTTTCATATATTAGTTATGGTAAAAATGTATTCAACCTCACGGTTATAAGTTGTTGGTAAATGAATAAATAGGTTGTCGCGGGGTAGGGAGATGTTGAAAAAAATGAAGGCCAAACTAAGTTGCAAAACACCAATGACCGTGGAAGAACAAAAAAACATCTACAACAAGTGGGATGCAATCATCAACAAAGGACATGGACCTGAGGAACCCGCACAAAGGCCTACCACTAAGAGGTCTCGACAAGTTGGTGAAGGTACAATTGGAGATGGTGTTACTGGCCAACCCGGTAATGATGCGTCGAAATATGAAGACTAAGGTGGAAGAAGAGGTGGTCGTGGAACAAGCAAGAGGGGTTGTGGTTAAGTTCCCTTTTATGTTTCCAAGTTCCTTTTAATGTTTTCTTAACTTTTATGTACACTTTTATGGTGTCGCAAACACCTAGCCTTTTAGGTGCTGAACTTTGTTTTTAATGGTGCTGGGATTGTGTTATGGACACCTTGAATTTCATGTTTTAATCAATATCTTACCAGCTAATTAGTTACTCATTACCTGGAAATTATAAAGTTCGGCTTATCCTGTAATTTGAGTTATGCGCCGAATATGAAAAACTCTGATTCGGCTTATCCTGTACTGTTAGTTACACGCCGAATCATATGGTTCGGATTATTCGGTAGTATTAGTTTTGCGCCGAACCTATAATATATGAAAAAGGGTACTTCTTTGAATATTAATATGATTCGGCTTAGATCTGCAAACTTATATGCGACGAACCAGTTAGAAGTTTTAAAAATAGAAATGCAAGCCGTTACTTTTACAAATTCGTCTTATGTTCATAACCTTATTATGAGCCGAACATTTTCATATAGGTTCGGCTTATTCGATGGTATTAGTTTTGCGCCGAACCTATAAATATGACAGTTTATTCGTTAATATGATTCTTCTTAGATCTCCAAATTAATATGCGCTGAACCTGTTAGAAGTTTAAAAATTTAAAATTCTAGCTGTCATTTAAACAGATTCGGCTTATATGCTAGACCTTATTATGAGCCGAACCTAATCTTGTATTTGCACAAAAATCTATGAACGACTCTTGTTTTAAATATATAGCCGTTGGAACCTGTATTATATATAGACATACATGAGTAGGATGTATCTTCAGAGCATATACCTAAAAAAATGGCACCCCCAACTCATGAGTTTACTTTAGAAGAAGATTTGTCTCTTTGCACTAATTACGTAGCATACTATCCGAAGAAGGGTGAAGAATAACGAGTGAAGGGTTTGATGAGTATGTACTACTTAGTTAGAATTCATGAAGCCTTCAGCACCGAAACGGGTAATCCTCACAACCGGGATAATGCGTCCTTGTTTTGCCGAATTGAAACTATTAAAAAGACGATCAAAGACTTTATAGATTTGGTTCGGATTGTGAGTCTATATCGTCTCAAGGGTGAAACAAACTCTGAGATTGAAGATCGAGCTCTAGAGGAATGGTGAAGATGGAAAGGAAAGAATTTCGAATACAAAGATCACTACTACATTCTTTGAAGGTTTCTCGTTATCCGTTTTGCATATTAGAAGTATTCGACTAGAAGTTTATTGTTAGGTTATTATGTAACGGGTGTGTAATCAACATTTTCAATAAATTTGAAAAGTCTATTTGGAATGATATAATAATTATTGTTTTCATGAATCATAAAAGGTTCGGCTTATCCTGTAATTCCCGTTATGCGCCGTTCGGATTTCAGTAATATTATGTTGTTATCCGAACCTGGCAAAAACTCTGATTTTTTTGTTGTCAGGTTCGGCTTTCAATAAAATAACTTTTGAGCCGAACCTGACAAAAAAAGAGTTTTTTTTCAGGTTCGGCTTATACTGTAACTAATGATACGAGATGAACTTGATCCTGTGTTCATGGTTCCAGTTTCTAGAAAACAACACGTTCCATAACCAAAAGTAAATCATTCAAGTATTTCTTTTTGATGGGTACATGTAACTGCAATTCTAGTAAAAATATCATCCTCATCATTTACGAAAATCAAAAGACACAAAATACGCGGATAAATCCATGAAACATTTTTATGGAGATCCTAAACGAATCTCATCATCTTCACTGACCTCTTGCTTATCATCCTCATCACTTGAAAACGCAATTACTTGTCCACTTGGGGGCTGCACATTCAAAGAAATCCAAAGATCCATTTCCGTCGCATAATTTGCACACCAATCCATCGCATAATTATTTTCAAATCCAGACCAAAATGCTTCACTCATCAAGGGTGGTAATGGGCAACCGGGTCTAAGTTTGAGGCCGATAAAATGACAATTTTGAACAAATCCAATAACAAGTCTTCTATATTTTACACCATCATGGCAAGGTCTTGTTGGAGGCGCATAAGTAAAACTACTACCCGTCCACCCGAAACAATGTACGACGCAATCGAATGCCTCCGCTATTAAAAACCCACAAATAGGCATCATCATCCAATGTTCTTGGGTGATTATAAAATCTCCATGTAGACGACGTTTGAATGCAATGTATTCTGCTGCCACCCCTGCATCTCCTCTTGGACCTCCTCTCATCATTGTCTTGTAGAAATCTTTGTTTCGGCGTAGCGATTGTAACAATCGTTGCCTAATATAGTTGACTTCATATTCATGGGGCACCGGATTGTTCCCTTCCTTAAAAGGACCAAGTTGTTCCGCCATGACGTAATATCCACAATTTCCATCACCGTTTACGTCGTCCATTGTTACAATATGCTCATGAATTATCGGCGATATATCTTCCAAGTAGTTGTCGTATATAAAATTGATAGGCCTCAAATAGTTACCGGACTTATCTCTTCTTGGCCCTCTCATCCTACCAATTTCATGTACGTTCCTTTTCGCCTTTATGTTAGTTTGTGAAGGATACATCTTACTCTTTCCCTTGACATCCTATTTAATATCCTTTGCTTGTGACGGACAATCATTCTCATCGACCTCTTTGTTACTTGTTTTGGCTTTTTGAATACTTGGACGACCACATTTTTTGGAACTTACACTACTTCCTCCTTCATCACCTTCTCAATTTCCTTCTTTGCCTTCTCATATCTTGCATCATGGTAGTCAACGCCGGATGGATACCTATGAGTAGACAATAGTTTCTTGTTGGCTTGTCTAGTTTGAAAATTAGTCATTTTCTTACTCTTCCTACCTTTCGGTTCACCCTTCTCCGGTTCCAAAATATTTTCTTGGGTGAAAGGATACATGACCGGCATCATGTTGTCCCAAAAGATTTGTTTTTGAGCTCGGAACATCTTCCTATACATCTCCGCCAACTTTTTCCCATTTGTCGTGTCCCAAATTTCTAGATCATCCTCGTCGTCTTCCGTTGGGAGAGGATCAAAGCTTAATTGTTTCCAAAAATGATCAATATCCTCTAATGGTATAATACCATCCTTGTTCCGAAGTATGTCGTGGCGGCATGGAAGTCCCATAGATGTTTTCATTTTACAAACACATTTTTCCTTCAAGTTGGCACCTAACATCTCAATCAACTCTACTTCTTTCATCAATTTGTCAATGCATAGATGAGAGACTCTATGACTTAATCCCCATATCCATTTACTATTATATTTCTTGTGTTTGAACATAAGGTTATGTTCAAAATCCGCTTTAATTCTAACAACATCACTTTTGAAATATTCATCAATTGCGTTAAATACCGTGGCAAACGTGTCACCACATCCAAAAAGTTTCTTCTTCAACCGATAATGAGCCAACTCCACCGTACTTGTGGCTTGGTTGTCGACGTGTTTGTGTCGATTTGTGAAACAAGACACAAACCTTTCTTTATTAGGTTCCAACACATCTTTTAGCAAGTAAGTAATGACGTCAGGGTAGTCGGACCTCCAATAGTTAATAAGCATTTTTACATTTTCTTCGTAAACATCCTCGGTGATTGGCCATACCAAAGCTTCCCATTCGCCTTGGAAAGAAGCCCACAACATCTCATTATGTTCATATTGTTCCAAGAATTCCTTCTTTTTCTTTACTCGTGTCTCCACCAGTAGTTTAGCAATAATATCTAATTATTTCATCTTAAGTGGTTGAATTAACGGTTGGCATTTTTTCCTAACATTGCACCATATATGAAACGTACAAAGAAAGTTGAATGCTTCCAGAAATACCTTGTTAATAGCATACATCAACGATGAATCTTGATCGGAAACGAACACTTTAGGAAGAGAACCCTCCGGGAAGATTAACTTCAATTTTTATAACCCCCAAACATAACTTTCTTTCTTTTCGTCTTTCAAGAAACAAAAAGCCACGGTGAACGGTGCCTTTGTCGACGTATGCCCCATAATGTTCAACAGCGGCATATCATATTTGTTAGTCTTATACGTGCAATCCAATATAAGAACTTGTGGGAAGCATAGAGCCAATTGGACGCATTTCGGGTGGGCAATAAAAAGGTGTGTGACTTGACCAAACTCATTCAAATTCTTTTGGCAAGCATAGTTATGCTTCACCCCTAACCACATCACTTGTTGCATCACCATCCTACCTTGAAAATTGAGTCTCCTAATATTATTTCTTGCATTGTAGATAGTTTGCATAGTCGACTTGTTATTCTTGTCGTCCGCCTTCAATTTACTAAGAATCCTAGACGGTGGCAAACATGTGTTGTGTCATTTTATCCACTTCTAGAATCTCGTTGGGTTTGAGTCGCACTACTTTTTCATGTCCATGAAGATCACGTGGACGTGGGTGGTTATGACGACAATCCATTTCTTTATTCATAACCCAATATTCATCATCTTCGTTCAAAGACTTCTTGTTCTTGAGGTTGAAAACGATCTTGAAAGGGCACCTTGTTTTCTTCTTCTTTGTCCTATTTATTCTCCCGGTCTTCCCAACATATACAGAACCCATTTTAGCCTTGCTATCGCCAGTTCCACTTCGCTCACAAATCAATTCAAACCGATTCCCTCGGCTTTGTCTTCCTTTAACTAGTACGCAATTTATCTTCATCGCGTGTTCCTCAGCCCAATCCAGAGCTTAGGGTTTAGTTTTCCATCTCTACATTCATTCAAAAACAAATAATTACTAAGAAAAACTTCGGAATATTCCTACAACATTAAGATAAACACAAATTTCTTACATACCAAATCATTTTGGAAGTGATCCTTGGTATCCTCGTGAATTATCTCTACTGGAACATGTTAATTTTCCATGGTTACAGGTCCGGCAAGCGCGATCTACAAATAATATCACAAGGTTAAATACTAGAAAAGGAATATAATATCAATGTTCAGCTCATTCGACAATCATATTCTGTGCCGAATAATGAACATTTAAAGGTTTCGGCTTATTCGACATTTTCAATATGTGCCGAACATGGAACAAAATTTTAACCCAACAAATAACAAATTAATGTTCGGCTCATACGATAACAATAGTATGTGCCGAACCTTGAACATTAGGAGGTTTCGGCTTATACGAAGTTCTCCATATATGTCGAACCAATAACATTACTTTAACCCAAAAATTTACAAGATCATGTTCGGCATATAATATTTTGAATATATAAGCCGAACCTGTAATAATTTTTATTCCGGGCTGTTCAGGATGTTGTTCGGCTTACTATGAAACTTTCATATAAGCTGAACTAGTGTCTAGCAAAAGGGTTGGAATTGAAAATTATAGGTTTGGCGCATTGATTAATGATTTTTGATGTGTTGTAGTAATGAGGTTCAAACTCTCAGACTTGTGAAGGATAATTTTTTAAACTTAATAAAAAAGATAAATATATACAATAAAAATATTAACACTGGTGCGAGAAACTGAGACTAAAGATTCGGTCATTTTTCATTTTCAAGTGGTTCAGAATTTAATTCTAGGCGATTATAGTTCAAAACAAAACAAATATTAACCCTATTCTTTGCCAAAGTAGATTCTATAAAATATTACTTGTATTTTATGAGCATGACGCATCAAGAATCTCTAAGACTAAGCATGCTCCATCAAATAAAATCACAAATAATTAATTAAAATCTTAATTCAATTAAAATTGGTGCAAAAAGTAAATAAAGAATTAATTTAAATTACCACATGGATGAAACACGGCCTCCTCCGTCATCCCAGTGCTTGGGGTGTAACTCGTCATATTAATCATGTTCTCAAAATACATAATTGATGCTCAAAATTTGATTAAAAGAGTGAAAAAGTATAAAACAGTGAATCTCTGACCCACAAAAGGCGTCCAGAAATCAACGATAGAAGTGTACTGCTGTAAAACAACGATACTTAGCTGCTGCTGTTGACACTGTTAAAGAACGACGGTCCTGGGACGTCTGTTCTTCGTCTTCTCCTTCTTCTTCAACAACAGCAGGAAACTTTCCTGCAGTTCTTCTCTTCGCCTCTGCAACCTCCCTGTGGTCTCCCAATCGACCCCAAACTCTCGACACCCACTCTAGGACTCTCAGGGAACCTATTTAAACCCGAAGCATGCATCGAATCTCCTCCATAACTCCACAAATTCTCGGCAGTGAAAGAAAATATTTTCGGATATTTTCTTTCCTGTTTTAGCTTTTCACGCGTTTTCTCTGGTCCAGCATGCCCCAATTCGATTACACATGCTCCAACAAGTTGCTCGATGCATGAAACACGAGCAGAACACACACAAAATCTTCCAGAAGTCACAGAGAAACTCTTATGCATGTGTTTTACCTGTTTTGAGACCGTGAATTGGATAGCCAATTCTAGACAAATTTGAGCTAAGAGAACACTCACAACAGCTTTTCCATGTTAAATCACAACTTCTCACCAATTTTCAGCGATTGAATCGCACTAGAACACCTTCATTTTGCTGATTGAAAAATCTATCAGGAGTGAAAATGGTTTTCCCGCCAAAACACGAATTTGAATATTGAAGATGATATGCCCCCTATCCTGAACTGGGGTGCGAATAGAAGATGCCTTGGGGGTGACCTGGGGGTGCCCCTTAGTAATTAGGTTACCCCTTATCCAAAAGAGAGAGTCCGAATAACACTTGTCCTCCGGGTGCCAAAATCAACTTTTCGAGCCGAATTTTCCAAAAATGTTTAAAAACCTACAAATAAATAAAACACCATGATAAGTACAAAAATGGGCACTAACAGTATATACAAATGAGATATATTAGACACATAAATGTGTCTATCAAATACCCCCAAACTTATTATTTGCTAGTCCCGAGCAAATCAAAAATACAAAATAAAATCCTAACTCACTTTCGCAGGCATCATCGATTGCATTTAGCATATGCAATAAGCCTTTAAACCCCTAGGTGGCCCTAGTGGCCGAGTTATAGTCTCGGGAGGGCTTACCAGAGATATACCCACAAAATCATTACTCCAGACCCTAGCTATCTACGCAGAACCTTGGAAGGCACTAAAGAATCTCCTTGGTTGACATACTTATTGACTACAAGAAGAAGTACCCTGATGCGAAATTCCAATTGATGTACACGAGTTTGCACTCAAGCATACTAAAATTCATATATAAGTGACATAGCTCTACTCAGATAGTTGCACTATGGACATCATATTCGGAGTCAAACTAATCACATGGAAAGATTAAGAGATGAATATAGAAAAAACATAGATGGTGTTGATGTTGACCAAATGATCGATGTTTCACATATCTTTCTGAAGGCCACTGCTAAAATGAACCTATCCTAATGGACTGAGATACCGGTCTGACTAATATCAACACTGCTGGCATATACAAGGGAACCAGCGGCCGATAACCTAAATCTAGATCAACAAACTGGCATATACAAGGGAACCAGTGGTTGACTACATAGAATAATAACCTTTTTTCTCGATTTTTTTTTTTTTTTTTTTACGGCATGAATAGATCTTTTGGATCCAAGCGCATGCTTCTTGTCAGCATATTACACGATAGTTCCCACAGGTCCTGCATTCCACGCTTGCTTAGGCGACGGAAACAGGGAGAACACACGCATATTGCTATCCAAGTGTTAATATTTATTTTGATTGGTCTAATTGGTCTGGTCTCAACTTTTATATATATATAGTAACTCAATCACTCTAATTCACCCTAGCAGTGGTAATAACTTGAATCGTGTGCCCCACATAATCACTTAGAGAAACATAGTTTAAAATGGAAAAAAAATAAAAATAGAAGTGAAAAGGACTCAACGAAATATGGTGAAACTATCATGTTATTTCTAACACCTGAGCTCTGTGCTTTTATGAATAGACTCTTTAGATGTTTCCATCTATTCAGATTGGTTCCTCAACTCCTACAACCAAAATGCTTCCATCCACTTAGATTGGTTAGTGCCATCCTAAATACGCATAAATTTCTAGGCTCTGGAGTTTATTTATTGCAACTAAAAAGTTTCTCCTATACCCCCAAACTTAAATCTAACATTGTCTTCAATGTTCTAAAGATAAAATTAAAAGCACGAACAAGGAGAAATTGTTACCAATGAAGCAAAAGAGATAAGGAAAGATATTACCGTGTCGCATGAATATTGGGTTACCTCACAAGAAGTGCTAAGTTTAAAGTCTTCAGCCAGACTAAGAAGGGATTAGTCACCACGACAATGAACCAAGAAAGTGAACAAGACTAGCATGCCCTTACTTAGTTTCCTGATTAAGAAATTTATATGTAATTGTGGTTCAGGTTCAGGTTCTATGAAAGGGTCTAAATAGAAAATTTTCATTGGCTGCGTTTCTTCATAGGTGGGATCCGAATCATTAGGTCCTAGAGTCTGGAAAAACTCAAATATGATCTTAGAAGCGCACAATAATAACCTAAATAACTGAGGATCCTCTAAGTCAATAAGATTTGACTTACATAATTGACCAAAATGAGAGTAGTGGTCATTCTTAAGCAAATATGTCGATTCTAATTTCCTAAAGCATTTAGGTCTAGTCTCACAACTTAATATTCGACACATTTGGAATATAAACGTTCCCACAGTTGGAAGAAAACTATTTGGTGGGAAAACAAAGTCAATCTGGGGATCATAGCCTGGGCAAACCACATCAACCAGAGGATGGGTTTCTAACGACTGAACTCCTTCATGGACATCATTAGGCTCGGGAAAACGAGTATGAAGGTAATCTTGTAAAATGGTCGAGGCACAGATATCAAGTCCTAAGTGTAGGGACTTTTTGAGAGTTAAAGGTAAGGCACTAGGGAAGTGATAATCACCCCCAAACTTAGAGTTTTCAGTGTCTCTAGATAGACCTCTAATTATTTCTTGAATTTCCGTATCTTCAGAGTCCTTAAAATATTCAAGAGATTCTTCTAAGTTATTATCAGGTAGTGCATCTTTACTCATCTCTACGGGTCTATCTTCTTCTTCCAGGACTATTGTTTCTAAGTCGTTAGACTCTAAAACAGTATTTTCGAAATGAACCCGTTCCTCTAAACCATCATCACAATCATATAAAGGATTATCAGAGAAAGTTTCGTATAAAGGCTCATCAACTAAGGTTTTAATCATAGTTACCTCCTCCGATTCACTAATAGGCACATCAAATAATGGATCATCCAACATACTGCAGGCTAAAGGATCATGGACTACATCGTCTAAAATGGTGGTATCTCTAGTCAAATCGACATCCTTTTGAATAGGTGAACAATTATAAAAATTATTTGGATTTGAACTAGAAATAATATAATCATTATAAAAATCAATTGGATTAATATATTCCTGATCACTATGCCTACATATCTCAGATTCTTCATTACTATTATCCTCATCATCATAATAGTACAAAGATGATTGAACCTTATCTAAATAAGTAGTGTCTTTTATTCTAGCCTCGTCCTCTAAATTAGGCAAATATTCACTATTGATATCAAGGGTAAAATTAGAAACCCTATTTTGGAAATTTAGATTATTTCGAGCAGAATTAGCCAATTGTTCATTTTCTGCCTCTAGACGTGCCTGAATTTCACTGAGCATAACACTTATACGTTCACCACTCTCGTTTATCATCTCAGAATATCGTGTACACTCTTCTTTTGAACTATTCATTGCAACTAAACATTTATACGTACTTCCAATCCGTTGTTGGGTCTCTTCTACAGATGGAACAGGTTCAGAAATATCATAATCAAGACTAGTTTCCAAAAACGAGTAACCAGTACTACAGTGTTCCTGATTTTCTTGCTCGTAAGACCAATTCGCGTGTGGATAGTAATTGAGCTCACCATGGTATGAACCATAACCTTGAAAAGGTTGGCGTTCCCAACTACTATTCCCACCATGGTCATAAAACTGATGATGTCCATATTCAAATTCAGGTCGATACTCATTGTATTGGCTTCTATCATACCAGTTCGACATTCTTAATTGCAAGGGAATTCTACACAATCACAAACAAGGCTGACTCGACCAAATCAAACCTATAAAATCTAGCAAACAATAAGCATGATGGATCCACTTAGATTTTTTCTAGACTTGCTTATATCTCTCGAAGGGGAATTCGTTACAATTTGAGGCGAGGGAAGCTCAGTGGAGCTTTGATACCCAAGGCCTCACCGCTATCACAAGGCGGCGCAGTCACGCATTCAACTCACAGAAACCATCATGAACTTCGAGGTGTGCTTAAGAAAGTAACCAATATCCTTCGAAATTTTTTCCTGATAAGCGCGATACCCTATCGGTCTCGTTCTAGTCAAGTTTTAAGCTTGGGTTCGCGTTAGGTTTCGTTTTCCTAAGGCGGGAAAGAAGGGAGCGGTGATGAAATCCGAACCCTTATCTTGTATTGTCCAGGCCTTGCCCTTTACTAGGAATTTAAAAACAGTCCAAATTCGTCCTCAATCAATGAATCACCTTAAGGAATACAGTAAACCCGCTGACAGGAGATTCGCGAGTGTTTCGATGGACTTACCTCCCGTACCAGACGGGGGATGAACCGTTGAAGTCGACTCGGGCCACGACTCCTATGTCATGTACGAACCCGAGGGGATGAGACGATATAGTAATCGTCGTCCTTCCCTGCACACAGTTTATATAATTATTTTTTTTTAATAATACCCTTCCGTAGAGTTAAAAAAAGAATAAAGTCCAATTGTCCAGAATAAAGTCCAAATAAAAAGTCCAAAAATTACAAAAATTATGAAAAATAAAGCATATTTACAAATTCTAAAAAAAATAAATAAAAGCTATATACAAAAAAAATATAATAATAAAAATTAAATCCTAAAAAAAAATTATGTCTTTTTTTCTTCTCTTTTAGCTTTGAGATTTTAGCTTTAAGCTTTTTTTTCCCAAGTCCTTAGTATTCCACTTCGAACCTGTAAATCCAAGACACAAAAAGAAACGTAAAAAGGAACAAATAATAGTACAAAAAAAAAAAACCTAAAAATTCTACCTAAGCACAAATCCCCGGCAGCGGCGCCAAAATGATTAATGATTTTTGATGTGTTGTAGTAATGAGGTTCAAACTCTCGGACTTGTGAAGGATAATTTTTTAAACTTAATAAAAAAGATAAATATATACAATAAAAATATTAACATTGGTGCGAGAAACTGGGACTAAAGATTCGGCCATTTTTCATTTTCAAGTGGTTCAGAATTTAATTCTAGGCGATTATAGTTCAAAACAAAACAAATATTAACTCTATTCATAGCCAAAGTAGATTCTATAAAATATTACTTGTATTTTATGAGCATGGCGCATCAAGAATCCCTAAGACTAAGCATGCTCCATCAAATAAAATCACAAATAATTAATTAAAATCTTAATTCAATTAAAATTGGTGCAAAAAGTAAATAAAGAATTAATTTAAATTACCACATGGATGAAACACGGCCTCCTCCGTCATCCCAGTGCTTGGGGTGTAACTCGTCATATTAATCATGTTCTCAAAATACATAATTGATGCTCAAAATTTGATTAAAAGAGTGAAAAAGTATAAAACAGTGAATCTCTGACCCACAAAAGGCGTCCAGAAATCAACGATAGAAGTGTACTGCTGTAAAACAACGATACTTAGCTGCTGCTGTTGACACTGTTGAAGAACGACGGTCCTGGGACGTCTGTTCTTCGTCTTCTCCTTCTTCTTCAACAGCAGCAGGAAACTTTCCTGCAGTTCTTCTCTTCGCCTCTGCAACCTCCCTGTGGTCTCCCAATCGACCCAAAACTCTCGACACCCACTCTAGGACTCTCAGGAACCTATTTAAACCCGAAGCATGCATAGAATCTCCTCCATAACTCCACAAATTCTCGGCAGTGAAAGAAAATATTTTTCGATATTTTCTTTCCTGTTTTAGCTTTTCACGCGTTTTCTCTGGTCCAGCACGCTCCAATTCGATTACACATGCTCCAACAAGTTGCTCGATGCATGAAACACGAGCAGAACACACACAAAATCTTCCAGAAGTCGCAGAGAAACTCTTATGCATGTGTTTTACCTGTTTTGAGCCCGTGAATTGGATAGACAATTCTAGCCAAATTTGAGCTAAGAGAACACCCACAACAGCTTTTCAATGTTAAATCACAACTTCTCACCAATTTTCAGCGATTGAATCGCACTAGAACACCTTCATTTTGCTGATTGAAAATCTGTCAGGAGTGAAAATGATTTTCCCGCCAAAACACGAATTTGAATGTTGAAGATGATATGCCCCCTATCCTGAACTGGGGTGCGAATAGCAGATGCCTTGGGGGTGACCTGGGGGTGCCCCTTAGTAATTAGGTTACCCCTTATCAAAAAGCGAGAGTCCGAATAACACTTGTCCTCCGGGTGCCAAAATCAACTTTTCGAGCCGAATTTTCCAAAAATGTTTAAACACCTACAAATAAATAAAACACCATGATAAGTACAAAAATGGGCACTAACAGTATATACAAATGAGATATATTAGACACGTAAATGCGTCTATCACGCATGCTGTAAACATATTCAGTGAGCCAAACCGTTCACCATTTGGGTTTAAAGTGGAAAATATAGGTTCGGCGCATGCTGTAACCACATTCAATGAGCCGAACCGTTCAACATTTGGTTGATTCGGCTGATAGATGTCAGCCGAACCTGATCCTGGTTCGCCGAACCATGAAGTAAAAATCCAAACTTTTGATAATTTGGAGCTATAGAAGTGAGATTGAGCATAAGATAGAAGTGTACCTGTGTATTAGAAGCATTGGGTTCCTCATATATGTACTCGTCAACTGGATTTGGCTCATAAAAATCATCACCTTGAGTTTGTTCTTGAGTTTGAGTTTGAGTTTGTGTAAAATCATTCTCATTATCTAAGAAATAATCCATTTGGGAATCATTGTTGTAGTTGATGTGTATTTTCCTAGGTTTTTCTGGTGAAGATTGAACCTCCTCATCCGTTGAATCAAAATACAATCTTTTTTCTCACTTTCCCCTTCCCCTCCAAAAAAAACCTAACTTTTTTTTCTTCCTCAAAAGTTTTCATTTACTCAAACATATATAACTAAATTATCTTAATCATTAATCATTAATCATTACTCATTAATCAGAATTATTATAACTAATCATTAGTTAACACTAATCCTAATAGGGAAGATTTGCCATTACAAAAAATATTTGGCTAAGGGGTTATTGAATTTGATATTTACATCCCTATTTTGTCTTCATTCAGTATGCCCTAAAAGATTTATGTATGTCCTAAAACAGCCTTCTAGCTATAAGCTCGTTTGGGTCACTAAGCCCAACTGAGTTGTATCTTCATGCTTGGGTATGGAAAACACATCACAGAAGTTCCAGTAAAACTTAAAAACTTATGATGCATACAAACAAACACATGATGACTGTACTATGGAACAAACAAAACAGATCATCATGGATTTAAAAACCAAAAATAACTTTTCTCTGGATACTGTAATATGTCGACCAAGACTTGTTGCCTGTGGTAAGATAGGTGAAACCTATTTATACAAGTCGCAGCGTAATGTAGCCTTGTCTCGCAAGAAGTGAAAACGGTGAAAATAAATGGATAGGTGGTGTAACGTTGGAATTTATGTTTCCATAATGAGGGAACCGTTTATTCCATTATGTCTCGCCATTATTCTCCTTTACTCACCGCCTCACTTTATGTCGCTTTCGTGTAACGGGAATGTTGAATGCCGCATGATGTAAAACGCCAGACCAAAACCCTAATGAATATCCCCCAGTTTGTAACGTGTTTTGATGTCTCGAATGTTCTCTTGGAAAACATGTTGATACGTGTGGTAAGTCAAAGCATGTGATGTTTATTGGATTTGGGATGACGCGGTGCTAATGGAAAGGAGCGGCAATGGCTTGGCACGGTGCACGGAACGACCATGGCTAGGCATGTGCACGGAACGGCTTGGCATGGCGTGTGCACGGAGCGTCTTGGCATGGCATGTGCACGGAGGGCCAACGTTGGCATGTGCACGGAGCGGCCATGGCTCGGTATGTGCACGGAGCGGCTTGGCATGACATGTGCACGGAGCGGCCAGGGCTGGCATGTGCAGGAGCGGCCAGGGATGGCATGTGCAGGAGCGGCTTGGCATGGCATGTGCACGGAGCGGCCAAGGATGGAATGTGCATGGAGCGGTTTGGCATGACACGTGCACGGAACGTCATGGCATGGCATGTGCATGGAGCGGCCATGGCTGGCATGTGCATGGAGTGGCCATGGCTCGGTATGTGCATGGAGCGCCTTGGCATGGCATGTGCACTGAGCGGCCAGGGCTGGCATGTGCAAGGAGCGGCTTGGGATGACATGTTCACGGAGAGGCTAAGGATGACATGTGCATGGAGCGGCCGTGGCACCGTATGTGCACGGAGCGGCTTGGCATGGCATGTGCACTGAGCGGCCAGGGCTGGCATGTGCAAGGAGCGGCTTGGGATGACATGTTCACGGAGAGGCTAAGGATGACATGTGCATGGAGCGGCCGTGGCTCCGTATGTGCACGAAGCGGCTTGGCATGGCATGTGCACTGAGCGGCCAGGGCTGGCATGTGCAAGGAGCGTCTTGGCATGACATGTGCACGGAGCGGCCAAGGCTAGCATGTGCATGGGGAGGTTTGGCATGGCATGTGCACGGAGCGGCCAGGGCTGGCATGTGCAAGGAGCGGCTTGGCATGGCATGTGCTTGGAGCGTCCAAGGCTGGCATGTGCATGGAGCGGTCGTGGCTCGGTATATGCACAAAGCGACTTAGCATGGCATGTGCACGGAGCGGCCAGGGCTGGCATGTGCAAGGAGCGGCTAGGCATGACATGTGCACGGAGCGGCCAAGGCTTTGGCGTGGCAATGGAGCGGCTTTGGCTCTGAATAGTACGGTGGCCGAGATGGTTTGGCAAGGCCAAGGCTTAAAATGGCGAAGTGACCGAGTTGTGGCTTGGCAAGGCCAAGGCTTAGAATGGCGTGGTGATCGGATTGTGGCTTGGCAAGGCCAAGGCTTAGAAGCGGCGCAGTGACCAGGTTGTGGCTTGGAAAGGCCAAGGCTTAGAAGCGGCGCAGTGACGGAGTTGTTGTTTGGCAGGGCCAAGGCTTAGAATGTCGCAACGACCGAGTTGTGGCTTTGGCAAGACCAAGGCCCAGAATCTATATGGGTGAATATAGATAACATGTGGAAAGTTATAAATCATCCGATTCTGGATGAACGCAATTGGACGGCCCAATGCAAATGGATGGGCTTTGCACCTATGATCCTATATTTCTTATGGGTGACGTCATGCCAAATGTAGGGGTTTTTACGATTTTATCCATAAATTAAAAACCACCATTATTAATAACCAACGATGTTTAGTTTTTCTTCAATCGGTCCACCTACCGTGACAACTGTGTTCTACTATAATTTCTATGCTTAATTTCTGACGTTGTTGAACACATACAAATAAATGTAGTTTCTATTTTTTTTTATCACAAATTGGATTACAACTGTTTGTGGCTCCTACAATCAATCAACCAATGCCATCATTAAACTCCATCTAGAAACCAGAAGAGTCAATAGTTGCCATTGTTTACTAGTGTAAAGCAATAATATAAAGCAATAATGCACATGATAAAGTAATCCCTACTCCACTTGTTCAATCCATGGATTTCAAATCTTTATATAAGGCAATAATATAAAGCAATAATGCAGATGATAAAGTAATCCCTAATCCAGTTGTTCAGGCCATGGCTTTCAAATTTTTAACTTGTCCATTTCATATTCTCATCCAAGACGTTTTTATGGATGTATATGGTTAGGGAAACTGCAATCATGTGATTAAAACCAAAGACCAAAAAATAAAAAAAATAAAAAAAAAATCGGTTTATTCCGTGCTGCGACGCTACGAGCAAGGACTAAAAACCAAAAAACTTTGGTCAGGCATAACTTTAAAGTTGCGCCCAATATTTACAAAAACCACCACCGGACCCGGTTTAAACTTCCGCCCCACCATCAGGCGCAACTATAAATCACGCTCGTTCAAACGCAATTTTAAATTACGCCCGACTAAAACCAAATTAAAGACCAAATATGGTTTGGTTTTTGGTTTTACTCTGATCTTTGATCTTTACTCCCTCTCCACTGCGTCTGGTTTTTACTCCAAAATTTTAGTTTTAGTCGATGATTGTGATTGCTCTTAGACATTCTTTATTTAATACCCTCCACATGATTCCGGATGATTCTAATCTAACCAACATGACGTTGGCATGTGTGGAGAACCAATCAATGAATTGAGACATCAGCATGAAACAACTGCCAAAAACAGAAGCTTTCTTTGATTGACATCCAAATAAATGAATCGAGACATTTTTCTTTTGATCCGTCAATTTGGGATTTAAGTAAAAACGAGCGACTGGGGTTAGAGAATAAGGGCATCCCATTTAAATATCAAATTAAGGTCACTCGTTATGTGTGTATTTTAATTAATTTCTAATCTATCTCTCATTAATGAGGTCATGACTAATTATTATTAGAAAATTTATAAAATTATTTATTAAATGATTAGGTTATTATAATTTGGGTGAGGAAAGAAAGACACTGCTCTTAAGAGAGGAGAGGCCATTATAAAAATGGGATGAAGATGGCGGCGTCTCTCTAGGGGATGTGAAAGGCGTTCCCACAGAAAACTAACATTTAACCCATAAATGAGCTATTTTGTAAACACAAAATTGTTTAAAAATATCAAAATCAGTAATTTTTGGGTGAAAATGACAGTTAGATTTTTATATTGTTTAAATGGACATCCCTGATTGTCATTTGACTGATCATGATATTGACCTGTTAAATATAGTCAAAACGTTTAATTTCTTCGCCCTCTTCCATTTTCTGAACTCAATCAACTACTTATGACTAATGAAAACAGCAGCAAGTATCAAAAATTTCAAATCCTAACATCATTTCATAATATTTATATGTTTTAATCAATCAACTTTTTTTTTTGATCGAAAGAGAAGATATATCGAGAGAACAAGAATGTACATGGAGTTCTACCAGAGATAGATTAAAAGAAACAAAAGAACAACAAGCAAATTACAAAAAGATATCATCCCAGTTATTCAAAATCTGTGTCACAGAAGATCCATGAAAATGGTGACTTGCTACTGCTGCCCAAGCGACGACTGAGGATTTTACAGTCAAAATTAAGTCATCATCCGTTTTGTAGAGATATTGATCCTCAAATCGTCTACAATTTCTTTCATTCCAAATGGTGTTAACAATCGCAGCTGGTACCAAACCCCATATATAATTCCATGACTGTGAAAAGTCGCTATGGTGCCAACTATCTGCCAAAGCTCTCATGGAACCAGGTAAAACCCAGACCCAACCTACGTTAGGAAGAATACTCAACCAAATCTTGTAAGCAATCTTACAATGTAAGAAAAGATGTTCCTGCGATTCTACACCAATGCCACACAGAACACAGGAATTATGAAGCTCCATACCTTTCTGATGCAAGATGTCAATTGTATTAAGTTTTCCGTGGATCAAACACCACATTAAGATGTTAATCTTTGGTGGAATTGCCGGCTTCCAAATGAACAAATGAGGAAAATGATCAACTCCAACTTCTGCCACTAACATAGTATAAAGGGATTTCACAATAAATACTCCCGTGGAATGAAGTTTCCATCTGCGAGTATCAAGAAGACCATCACGAACTGGTGGGTTATCCCTTATTACAGTAAGTAGAGTAGCGAGTTCTTCCACCTCTGAATTTGTAAGAACACGCCTGAAATCAAACTTCCATCCACCTTCTAAAGATATCATGGCATCAACAGTTATATTTTTATCCCGGGATAGCTTAAAGAGATTAGAATAAGTTGTTGCTAATGATGAATCTCCACACCAAATGTCATTCCAAAAAAAAATTAAGCTCCCTGAGTGTAAATATGAAGTTGAATTCGCACTCACCAGAGCAGCAGTTTTCGCAATGGCTCGCCAACAAGAGACACCATAGGTCTGAGTGATTTTTCCAGGGGACCAATATGATAACTCTGAGCCATATTTATCATCTATTATCTTGTACCAAAGCTTGTTCTTTTCGACGCCAAACCTCCAACACCATTTTGCAAGTAAAAATAAATTCATTAATCTAAGATTGCATACACCTAGGCCGCCTCTTTCCTTAGTTAATCAATCAACTGTATTCATAAAAAAATGCTTCAAATGGAAAATGCACGTTACAATCAAATGATAATTGAACTTCAAGATATAACAGTATGTACTGATATTGAATTAATCCACGCTTCACATTTACACTACGAGTAGTTTTCACCCAATTCTCAATTGATGTTTACACGTTAGAAGAGTTTCATTCATTAGTAAGTTCAAATTAAAACCCCCAGAAAAAAATAATTGGGTTTCAAACAACTAATGTAAACAACCAAATCAGTGTCACACATTAGTAACAAGGAAGCCCGAATCTACCACCGAAGAAGTGAATGTACACAATCAATAAACCGAATTCGGATAGAAGAAGAAAGAAATCAAGAGATGGGTTTTTGCACACAAATTAAGTATTTGGTAAGGTATTTTGGTAAAGTTATCAATTGGTCAAAGTTAGTCAACGACCCACATGTTCTTGGACCCGATTCCTAATTTGACCATAAACATACATGATATCAATATGATAAAGCTTTAGGCCCCATTGAAAAGTATCGGGCTACTGTACTTAAGAGTCCAAACAGTGGTCTTACTCCAATGCTTTTCTGTATAATTAGTTCGTTCCGGTGTCAATTAATGCAGATGTTTTTATCAACAAGAACTCAACGTTTCCATATTATCTTTTTTTATTTTATTTATTGTTCGTGTCTTTGAATAAAACAAAATATTACATACTTTTCGACGAGTAATATTTATACGAATTAAAAAATCTAAAAATTCAATGTTGGTACTTAGCATTTCATCTTTCAGTGATTAATCCGCTTCTTTACCGGAATCGAGGCTTCCGCTTCATTAGCGTGGCTGCGTCCATACTATTCATGTAATCCACTTGTATTCAGCTGCATAGCAAAACTATACCGAATCAAACATAATTGGGAGCATTGAATCAGTAGAAACAAAATGAAAAAAAACACTCAGAGAAAAACCAAACTAGTCCTGTATACTAGAAGAGGGACTGTGATAAAAAAATGTATAACACAAACACAAAAAAAAAAAAAAAAAAAAAAAGTAAGAAAAACCAAGCTAGTCCTGGAGTGTGACTGAGATAAAACTAACTGTTAAACCTTGGAAGATGGAGAGAACAATGTGATAAAATTTCACAATTGAGGAAACAAGAATGAAACTATGATCAAAGAATGAAAGTACCTGTTACTCCAGCAAATTAATGAAGTCCTTTGATGGATCTCCACGTTGTTCGTCTCTTTGAATAAAATCAACATACAATGCCTTGAGAAATGAGAGAGATTTGAGATCATATGTTAAAGAATCCTTCACTTGTGGGCAATTGTGGATTGCTAAATTCTCAAGAGAAGTCCACCTTCTTAAATCTGGCAGAAAACTCAGAACTGGGCAATCATATAAAACCAAGTTTTGAAGAGAGACGCTATAGAGATCAGGGCCAAGTAAATCCATCTTGTCACCATTCTCATCATCATTTACTCGAAAGCCTTTTAACTGATTGCACCCTTTAATTGTAAGAATGTGAAGATTACGATTGTTTTGGAGTATGCTTATTGGGAAGTATAGAAGATCCTCAATATTCTTCAAACTTAGACCTGTGAGAGATGTCTGGCTTCGTCCGATTGAGCATACCAACTCGGGGTCAATCTTCTTTAATCTCAATAGCGTTAGAGAAGGAAACGACCGGATTTCTGTTAAACTTTTGCATCCAGTAATCCTCAGATCCTGAAGACAAGCATATGAACCACCCAATTCTTCTAGAAGACACATATCAATAAGAATGAGTTCAGTCAAGGAAGGAAATCCGTCAACATCCAACCTCTTCAAAGAAATTCCTTCAAGCATGAGGTGCCTGAGACGTGGGAGCTGCCCAATCGCTGCCGGAAGCTGTTTAATTCCGTTGCAATTTGTAAGTACCAACGATTCCAAATTGGGAACACAAGATGCACGCATCCACGTGGGAAGGTCCAACCCCATGAAGCTACGAACAAACAATGACGTCAAACCAGAGGGAGGTTGGAGAGCTTCAAACACTAGAAGATGATTGCACGACTGCTGGTCCGACTCTTCTTGTATGAACACTTGAGGAAGATCTTCACTCCATACTAGACCCAATGTAAGAAGATTCTCTTTTCCTTTCAAATTTCCTCTCTCAGCATATATTGGGTCTTTCACGTTCTCAAGATGGCCGATAAATAATAACTCTAGAGAGTTCAGGTTTGCTAAATCTTCAATACCATCATTACATTCAGCCTGGTCGATGACTTTTTCTCGCACATCGTATATCAATTCTTGCAGACAAATTAATTTCTCTATACCCATTGGTCTTCCCACATTGTAATAATGAAACTTTCTCAGTTTTATCCAATTCGTTACCTCTTTGGGAAACTCACACATGAAAAGATGAACATACTCAAGATTGTTGAGGTTAGTGCAAGACTCTGGCAAGACGCTGATCTCCGTACCCACTAGGTCAAGAGATCTCAACTGATATAAAGCTCCAAGATCTTCAGGTAATTCTTCAAGTAATGGACAGTTTTTGAAATTAAAAATGCTCAAATTTTTAAGACCTGCCACAGACTCTGGTAAAGTTTTTAATTTTTTACAGGTATTGACATCTAATGTCCGCAAATTGCGGAGACTAGTAACAAAATCAGGTAGTTTTTCAATAGGGGTAGAAGACAAATCAAGAAATCTTAGACATTCCATCCCAGTGACAGAGTCGGGAAAGGTGGTTAAGTTTTCGCAATGACTGAGATCTAATCTTTGCAAACTGTGGAGGCTAGTAACAGAATCAGGCAATTCTACGATATCTGTAAACGAGATATCAAGGTGCCTTAAGTGTTTTAGAGATCCAATCTCTCTGACACGATTTTGAACATTCGAACACCCACTTAATACCAACGTCTGCAAATTGTAAAGTCTACTATAATCATTACCACTTTGATTTAAAAAGTTAACATGGAAGTACCTTAATTGCCTGAACTTAGAAGTAGAATATCCGATCCCTGGACGACGGCCTTTAGTCGGACGACACAAATGTAGAGTACGTAAGTGGTTATTACTTGAGAGTCCAAGGAGGTTCAGAGTATAACATGGTTCAAGAATTATAAGCGTCCGCAACTTCTTTATATTGTTTATGCTTTCGCTTGCTAGTAATGCTTCATCCATTATTAAGTTTAAGCGGCGAACTCCAGAATTTTTTCCCAACAGATCAGTTACCTTGACAGTCGAGCACTCATGATCTCCAGCAACAGCCTGTGCAAGATCACGGACAAGATCATGCATCTTGAATGTCATAACATCATCTAACTCATTCTTTTTCTTCCCGTCAAGAAAGGAACTCCACAATAAGCTTTCAAAGTATTCGTCTCCAATGTCTTCAAACGAGAAATCGTTTCCCATGTTAGAAGGCTGCAGGAATCCTTCGGCCATCCACAGTTGAATAAGAGTTTGCTTGCTTAACTCCAAATCTTTAGGAAAGATTGAGAAATAAGAAAAACACCGCTGCAAATGAGGTGACAAGTTGTCATAGCTCAATTTTAATATTGCTATAATTTTACTTTCAGGTGTATTCCCCATATCATTGTCTCTAAAAGATAACCAATTGCTCTCGTTATTTTTGGAGTGCATCAGGCTACCAAGAAATTTTGCTGCAAGTGGTAAACCACCACATTTATTAGCTATCTCTTTTCCAATGTTAATCATAACTGGAGTCTTCCGTGCTCCACCCGGAGAAAAGGCTTTTCTCTCCATGATGGACCAACATTCATCTGCTTTTAATATTTGTAAGAAGTATGGAGAAACGCTTCCCCTCACAACATCCGCAACCTGCCTTTTACGAGTAGTTATTAATATTTTACTCCCTTGGGCACCAACAAGCAACGGGCGGAAGAATCTCTCCCATTGGTCAGCATCATCACTCCAAAGATCATCAAGGACTAGCAGATACCTTTTACCAGACAACTGTTCTTGGACTTTGCGCGCCAGTTCTTCGGAATTTGATAAATCACTGAGTTTTTTCTCATTTATGAACTCCATGATATCTGACAAAACCCTATAAACATCAAATTCATTAGAAACGCAAACCCATATTTTTGTATCGAAGTGCTTTTGTACCGAATCATTGTTGTAGACGAGTTGAGCGAGTGTCGTCTTTCCGAGGCCTCCCATCCCCACAATAGAAACCACCTGAATTTTATCGAGGGGAAGGTCACCATTGTTAGGTGATGCCGATGATGATGCGGTGACCGTTGTTAATATTTTGATCAGTTTATCTTTATCTTCTTCCCTTCCTACAATTTTTTCCTGGCTCGCAAAGTATGTGGTTTGTCGGCTTGGTCGCTCACTGCTTTCCCCACGAGCAACAGTAGTACCGGTAGGATTAATTTTAAATTCAAACCTAACCATATATTTGGTAATCTCGTCTAGTTTCTGGTTAACCTCTTTGATTCTTCTTGCCAGTTTGAAATGAGAACCAAGTGGGTTGAAAGATGAAACAAGACCGAGTAGCTTAGGCTTCAGACGATCCTCTCTCCGACTTAAAGTGTCATAAGAGAACTCGTGCATCACATCCTCGGCATCATAGGCTGCGTCTTTGAGCCTTCTCAACCAGAGTCTCACAGGTTCTTGGGTGGCTCGTCGCCTCTCAGCATCAGTTAGGACGGCAAGAATCCTCTCTAAGGATTGATGAAGCTTTTTCAGTTCATGTTTGACAACCCAGGACAGACTAGTCTCTGGTAATAAATTGTTGAGTATTTCTGTTACACCATTAATAAGAATTCCTTCAACCGCCATACTAAGATCTTGGCTGGAATTGAGTGGAAATTAACAAGTAGTTGATGATGAAAAAAAGAAGAAGAATAGGAAGATCAGGGAATTTAATTGAACTTAATTAAACAACTTATGATACTTTGAAATGATGTGTAGGTGCATAACAGCTCTCCGAAGAGTTTTATAGTGTTATTTTATCCCTAGAGGGTGATGATTGGATTGGATAGAAAATGGGAAGCCTACTTTGACTGCCCAAAGTTGAGTGGACCTGGTCAATATACATAGTTGCCATTGTTCACTTACACAATCTGTGGAATCTCAACTAGTCCATTTCTTATCAAAAGACATTTCTATAGATGTATTTTCGTACTGTTAAATTAAGATTCGTTTCTTTAATTTCCACCACATAATTCTAATCCAAAACGCCAAACGTTCTTCGAAATTAGCGACCGACGTGACGTAGGCATATATATATGTAATGAGACATCATCATGAAAGCAAACTGCCAAAACAGGAAGCTTCGTTTGATTGACACCTGTCCTACATGCATGATCACTCAAACCTAGTGTTCAAATTTCAACTAAATCCTTCATGTCTACTTCAAAATTTGTTGGACCAGAGAGAGAGGTTGAGGAGATGATGGTCGAAATATCGACGAAGGAGGAGTTTGAGGCAGGCGGGCCGGAAGATTAAGAAATGAACTTAATTCTTAAGCAAACTTTGTCCATATCTTATGCTTTCACAAGAAATTTGTGGCTCCTACAATCAATCAATACCATCTGATAAAACTCTTAGCTTCAAACTAAAACTTGAAGAGTCAATAGCTGCCGTTGTTTAATTCAGCAGATATAGTCATTTGACATGAACAAAAGAAGACACGCAATCAGTTGCTATTCGACACACTGGTAACACGGATTAGACGCAAATGTGTTTTAGAGCATATCTTTAAAACGTGAGTCGTAAAAAACTGAGGAAGTCATTTTTAGGTTTGGGAATCGAATCATATATTAAATCAAGAATCCAAAATTTATGGTTGATTATAGAGTCGTTTGTGTATGCTTATACATATCATTAAAGTAAAAAAAAATATGTTTAAGCTTTAACGTTTGTTGTACAATTACTATAAATACGTTAAAGATTTTTTATATAAAAATAAATTTTTTTCGAGTGTTGTGGTTAAATGAAGTTTTTTGTTGATTCCACCAAAAAAATTTAAAGAAAATTCGCTTGACATAGCCCAATAGAAAATGTGAAAAATATCTTATGGTCCCGCATTTTGTTTTGTGACAAACGTATTATTTGTTGCCTAAATGAATTATCTCGAAATTGTAATGTTTCTAGAAATATATTAAATTAAAAATCCATCACACGTTTTTGATTTCATGATAACAATGAAAAAATTAAATTAATCATGCATCAATCACCTAATCAATATCATAATTAATTAATAAAAAAATCTTAACTAAATGTCCAATGTTTCGGTTGCAGTACTTGTAATATCCATCCCAATTTCAAGGGTATTTTTGTCTTTTACTAAAAGAGTATTTTTTGTAATTTACTTAAGAGGGTATTTTGGTATTTTTAAATTATGGTTCACGTGACATGTCAAATTTATATCTTACTTGTTAAATCTAAAATTGAGACTTGTCGCTTTAGTATTGGTTATTAAGTTTATAGTGTTTTTAAATTAACAAACTTCTTATTTAGCTGGAATGTAAATTCTTACTGTTAGACTCACATGATTAGTGGAAAGAACAAACGAAATTTGGATTCATGTTTAGTACTTGCCACGTGTCATCAATTGATAGGGGTGCATAGAATCCTTTGGTGTAAATCTTGTTTGCATTTCGTGTAAACTGTGGCTTGGTTGACTAAGGAAACTTCGACCAATTTATTCGCCTCTAGTGCCAAGTGTCAAGGCATTATTAGCTGATAGTTATTTAGGGTTTTAATCAATTTTAATTTAAATATCAAAGTTGCATTAGTCGGTCAAGGAAGGGATAATTTCTTCGGTTTGGTGTTTAGGTTCCTGTAAAAGAAAAAAAAATACAGTAGGTTTTAAGATATTTTTTGGCATAAATCTTTTAGAATAGTTAAGGGAGTCTTTATCACTGGATGGATTGGAGATTTCGTATTCCTATCGCTAGCGTTTGAGGTAGGCGCAACACAATCAAAAACCTTCTTTTTATTTAAGTTTCTTTTAATTAATTTTATTTTGTGAGTTTTGATTCATATATGAATGATAATCGATGTTGTGAGTATGATTATGTATGTTGGGCTGCGGTCCATAGATTGTGATTCTTAAAAACAACTATGATGGGATACGAGATATCCTTGGGAACGGTTTTGTTCCCTAAACCCACGTGGGGCTCCCTAGGGCGAGCGGATTTGATGTGATTGATTTGATTGTTCTTATGGATGTGGTGTTTCCATGTATTTGTGATGCTATTAACCATGCTAGTTGTTTTAAAAAGAATTGAAAATGTTTGATAAAATGTTTTGTTGCTTCTTTTCCTATTGGGTGTCACAACTCACGTCGTTTAATGACAAAAAATTCCAGATTTTATGGCACCACAAGGAGTTAATGGCGGAAAAGCGTAGAGATAGGTTTTGGTGCTATTAATAGTAGTTTGCATAGGATTTATGATTGGAATTGTAATAAAATATCATCAACTCTTTTAGATGATTTAATTAGTTATTTATTGGGTATTAAAGCTTTAAAGATTATTGGGTTAATGTATAACCAAAGAAAACAATGCTTTGTTTAGACTACTCTATTTGATTGAATAATGGAAATTTCTGGATCATGTCAGTTTGACTGTCTATCATAATTATTATATAATATGTTTTTGTCTCATTTTTATTAGGTTACATGTAAAAATCTCTCAATATGTACATATAAAAATTTCATAATTTTCTGAGTTCCAGAAGTATTTTTAAATCAATTGTTTTCACTGTACAAGGATCAGACGTTTTCTGTCAGATTCAATTTTACTGAACTTGTCTATTTTTTTAAAATATTCTATGTCATGTTTTAGCCTTTGGAGTATACTCAAAACTCAAAGATGGTGCGTTTAGCTTTTCATAATGATCGACCAAAGAAAATTTGAAGTTGTGAGTGAATTGATATGATTTTTCTAAAACGAATCGTCACTGATGTACGTTTCTGCAGTACTGGTCAACTACTCGTTTGACTATGGTCAAAAGGTATTTAAGATAAACTAAAAATCCTAGAAATTTTATTACGGGATAGGCGATAAGTTTGGATTCAGAATATATAATTATAATAATTTATGGATTCGTATTGGACTCAGTAAAATTATTTGAGTGACCTGGCGTCAGTTTCTGTTTTATTAATCTTTCTTAAAAACGTAATTATTTTGGATTTAATCTGGAACTTTTAACGGTGAAATTATTTTTTCTGATAAAGTATATTTCTTTAGGGTTCATCTAAATTAAAAATCACGTCAAATTAATGGTTAGATGTTCCGAAAAGAATTTTTATATATCCGCTGCGAAAGAATTTCAAAACTGAACATAAATTAACTAAGCCCGGATAAATTATTTAATGAGCTTGGGCTTAGTAGCCGGGCTTCGTCTATGGTATCGAAGTAGCACTTCGGGTTTTCAGACATGGGATCCGGGCACGAAAAATCGGGGTGTTACAGTTTGGTATCAGAGCAGCAATTAGATCCTTTCGGAGCTAGTTGTTGCGAAAACAATAATAGTAAATGTTAATTGTGTTTCGATAAATTTGGTTCTGTGTTTTTCTTTTTAGCTTGCATTTTTTTTTTCGCGTTACTTTAAATTTAGGGACTAAATTTCTTGAAGTGTGTGAGGTTGTAATATCCATCCCAATTTCAAGGGTATTTTTGTCTTTTACTAAAAGGGTATTTTTTGTAATTTACTTAAGAGGGTATTTTGGTATTTTTAAATTATGGTTCACGTGACATGTCAAATTTATATCTTACTTGTTAAATCTAAAATTGAGACTTGTCGCTTTAGTATTGGTTATTAAGTTTATAGTGTTTTTAAATTAACAAACTTCTTATTTAGCTGGAATGTAAATTCTTACTGTTAGACTCACATGATTAGTGGAAAGAACAAACGAAATTTGGATTCATGTTTAGTACTTGCCACGTGTCATCAATTGATAGGGGTGCATAGAATCCTTTGGTGTAAATCTTGTTTGCATTTCGTGTAAACTGTGGCTTGGTTGACTAAGGAAACTTCGACCAATTTATTCGCCTCTAGTGCCAAGTGTCAAGGCATTATTAGCTGATAGTTATTTAGGGTTTTAATCAATTTTAATTTAAATATCAAAGTTGCATTAGTCGGTCAAGGAAGGGATAATTTCTTCGGTTTGGTGTTTAGGTTCCTGTAAAAGAAAAAAAAATACAGTAGGTTTTAAGATATTTTTTGGCATAAATCTTTTAGAATAGTTAAGGGAGTCTTTATCACTGGATGGATTGGAGATTTCGTATTCCTATCGCTAGCGTTTGAGGTAGGCGCAACACAATCAAAAACCTTCTTTTTATTTAAGTTTCTTTTAATTAATTTTATTTTGTGAGTTTTGATTCATATATGAATGATAATCGATGTTGTGAGTATGATTATGTATGTTGGGCTGCGGTCCATAGATTGTGATTCTTAAAAACAACTATGATGGGATACGAGATATCCTTGGGAACGGTTTTGTTCCCTAAACCCACGTGGGGCTCCCTAGGGCGAGCGGATTTGATGTGATTGATTTGATTGTTCTTATGGATGTGGTGTTTCCATGTATTTGTGATGCTATTAACCATGCTAGTTGTTTTAAAAAGAATTGAAAATGTTTGATAAAATGTTTTGTTGCTTCTTTTCCTATTGGGTGTCACAACTCACGTCGTTTAATGACAAAAAATTCCAGATTTTATGGCACCACAAGGAGTTAATGGCGGAAAAGCGTAGAGATAGGTTTTGGTGCTATTAATAGTAGTTTGCATAGGATTTATGATTGGAATTGTAATAAAATATCATCAACTCTTTTAGATGATTTAATTAGTTATTTATTGGGTATTAAAGCTTTAAAGATTATTGGGTTAATGTATAACCAAAGAAAACAATGCTTTGTTTAGACTACTCTATTTGATTGAATAATGGAAATTTCTGGATCATGTCAGTTTGACTGTCTATCATAATTATTATATAATATGTTTTTGTCTCATTTTTATTAGGTTACATGTAAAAATCTCTCAATATGTACATATAAAAATTTCATAATTTTCTGAGTTCCAGAAGTATTTTTAAATCAATTGTTTTCACTGTACAAGGATCAGACGTTTTCTGTCAGATTCAATTTTACTGAACTTGTCTATTTTTTTAAAATATTCTATGTCATGTTTTAGCCTTTGGAGTATACTGAAAACTCAAAGATGGTTCTTTTTATCTGCAGATGTTGGCGTAGATATAGCTACTCACTATATTGATGATGGATAAATCCATGCCATGATGTCGTCTAGTAATAAGGTGATAAATTTTCAGTTCTAAACGTAAATTCTTATTTATTTTAGTTTTGGATCCATTTGTATGTGGATTATATTTTTTCCGCCTCGAGAAACGCAGTCTTTTGACCACGGGAAAGCCTGCCGAAAACATTTGAACCGTCGAGACCCTGAATTTTAAAGCAAAAGGAAGGGTTAATATCAGAGTAAACTCAGTCCAATTGGTGAGTAGAGCATACACACCTGTCTAGTGAAAGAACCGAAAGTCACGAGATCATTTGGACCCAATTTGAAACCACCTTCATGTGCTTTCGTCCTCATCTCCTTTTTTCGTGAGCTTTCCGCACCCGAGTTGGAAGACTTCCGCTTACCTAAAGGAGGCCTTTTCAACAGTTTATGCTTAGCAAAAACCGCAGAAGAAGGTCTTTCGCGAGGATTTGCCACAACATCCTGCACAAACTTCTGAATAGCAAGAAACTCCTTCTCCTAAAAGGATTTATAACTAGAAGTAGGCACATGTCTTCGTTCCGGGAGCAAGAACGGGAGACTTTTATCCGAAGCAAAGACGTTCTAATCAAGAATGGCGGGCAACAATTCGTCAGGAGCATCTTGCGGACGGCAGAACGGTACTTCGTGGTCAAAATCCATATGTCGAGCGGCGCTGTCGATATTATAAGGAACTGCGCCACAAGTCCCTCCGAAGAAAAATGACAAATACCAAGGTATGCAACTTCGCAAGAACACGGTTTCCCTAGCACTCATAATATCGTTAGTAGACTGTAATATCGTGTCCGGCGCGGAGGCGATAACATACGGATGATCTATGGAATCATGAACTGGGACCCAAGGATGAAAATCAATGCACACATGTTATACAGAAAATCAACGATTCTTGAGCCATCCCTTGGACATCTCTCCAGCCAACTGAGTATCCTAGAGCCACCATATCCGTCAGGAAAAAGGGCCCTCGGGTTAGGAGCGTAATCTTTGAAGTTCTCCCATAGCCACGCTTGGAGGAAGGCAACATGAACTTATGTTTGCTCTTTCGTATACCCGTTGGAAACATACATGTCCACCGTTAAGTGGTCCAGATGGGTATACAACGTATCAAGGAACAAACTGCCAATTGGAAGAACGATGTCTTGCGCTAGTTTGATAACAAATTTAATAAGCTTGAGTCTTATCTCCCTTTGGCCAGAACCGTCGTCAATGATGTCCTTATATAACCACATGGCTAAGAATGCAGAAACATGAAGTGTATCATCCAGCACCTGATTCGACTCCGACTCCGACTCATCAGGGAACCACTGAGATACCCACCAGTTATAGAAGCACTTCTTCTCATTATCCTTCTGAATATATCCTGCTGTTTTCGTGGCCAAAACAGTGTGTATCTTTTCTTCCTCCTCAGACAAGACGACGTCAAGATTCCCAACCATTGGAAGCCTCAACAAAACCGCTACGTTTTCCAAGGAAATAGTCATCTCACCTCATCTACATACAGCCGTGCAGGTTTTAGGACACCACGTGGAGATGAAGGCAATCACACCAGCGACATCCTTCCTGATCCGAAGAGTTGCAAACGCCATGACAGCATCCAGAATTTGGGCCTCCTTTAAGATGGCTCTAACACCATTCCGGTGAACGTCATCCAATCATCATAAGAGCGTAGCGGACTCTGAAAATTTTTGAAATCAATGGACGAAGCCAAATATTCTTTTCTCTGAAGCCAAAATCTTATTACGCGCCCTGGAGCAGTAAGCAATTGACTGAATGTATCCTTCATTCTCTGAATCATTAAATAGAGATGTCACACGAATAGGATGGGTTCTTTCATATGTACAGGAATATGTGAAGAATCCTTCATATATGTTTGGCTTGTCCTTGGAAGCGTTAGCACATCCCCGACACGACAGTAGGAACATCTTGTTCTGGCATCCTAACAGAATTTCTTATAATCACTTGCGGAATGACTACGAGGGAGCAAAACAGAAAATATTACTACCTTGAAGAAGGCTATGCGTGGAAAGCTTCTCAAAGAAGAAGAAAAAAAACTGAAATTAGGGTTTTTGGATACTTCTACAAAATTATGAGAAATACACTCGCGGTTAAGGTTATACCAACACAGAAAAAGCAAGCATAAGAAGACAAACACAAGAGTACATACATGGAATACGCTTGCCTACTTGTGCTACCACTACACTTGCCAACTGCTTCACCCACGAAAGCAATGCACTTGTACTGACACAGAAACACAAGAGGAAAAGCTAACAATGCAAAGAAAGGGGCGTGCAAGGCCTTTTATGGGTGGAATACTTTTAGAATTAGAATAGGAAAGAGTTTCCTTTGAAAACGCACGCCAAAAGAAGGAAACCATGTCTGTGCACATACCTTGCAAAATCTGCTCATGTTCGTAGACGCTCCATGTTCGTAGCCGCTCCATGCACATTCCAGGACAATGGCCGTTCAATGCAAGACCGCTCCATGTCCGTAGCAGCTCCATGTCCATAACCGCTCCATGCCGAGGCCGTTCCATGTCCGTAGCCGCTCAATGCACCTGCCAGGCCAATGACCGCTCCACGCCAAATCCTTTACATGTCCGTAGCCGCTCCATGCACATGCCATGCCAATGGCCGCTCCATGCCAAGGCCTCTCCATTTCCGTAGGCGCTCCATGTCCGTAGCTGCTCTATATCGAGGCCGTTCCATGTCCATAGCCGCTCCATGCACATGCCAGGCCAATGGACGCTCCATGCCAAGGCCGCTCCATGTCTGTGGACGCTCCATGTCCGTAACCGCTCCATGTCTGTAGCCTCCCCATGCCATCCATGTCCGTAGACGCTACATGTCAGTAGTCGTTTCATGCACATACCAGGCCAATGACCTCTGCATACCACACGCCGACTCTATGCCACATCCGCGCTAACTTCATGCTAACATGTCGCGCTCAACACGCAAAATGCTCAACGCCAATGCTCCGTTCCAACAACATCCACACTATCCAAAATAACGCCACCTCCATATATTTATGTGGCTTTAACCCGCTTCTCGAGCCAAAATGCAGTACCGGTTAATCAATAACCAAATATACAACACTAATACCAAATCCCATGGTCAAGCCAGATTCATGCAAACGCCATAAGCAACAAGGATCACATATTCTTGATGGTAAAGGTTAGTTAAATCTTCAGACATACTCTTCGTGACTTTTTTTCACGATTTTTTCCTTGCCTAGCACCATCTTATGCTTACCCCGCAACAATTCCACTAGTACGAGCTAAGAAGGAGACTTAATGTTGATGGTGGTTTTTATCTTAGGGGTAAAATCGTAAAAGTCCTTACATTCGGCATGACGTCATCCGATACGGAAGTAAGACCATATATGCAAAGCCCATCCGTTTGTATTGGGTCGTTCGACATGTTAATACAGAACCAGTGCATGTAACAACCATCTCGTAGGCCTTATAAATTTCGACGTGTTAGCTATATTCAGCCAATATAAATTTTAAAGCCTTGGCCTTGCCAATCCACATCTCGGCCGCTGAGCCATTCTAAAGCCCTGGCCTTGCAAAGCCTCATCTCGGCCGCTGCGCCATTTTAATCCTTGGCATTGCCAAGCCACATCTCGACTGCTGCGCCATTATAAAAGCCTTGGCCTTGCCAAGCCTCATCTCGGCCACTACGCCATCCTAAGCCTTAGCCATGCCAAACACATGCATGCCAGGTAAACATGCCAAACGCGCATGCCAAAATGAACATGCCAAACGCGCATGCTAAAACAATCCAAAACAAGCATGCCAAACATGCATGCCAAACACATGCTTGAACGAGCATGCCAGCCTTGGCCAATCCGTGCACATACCAGCCTTGGCCGCTCCGTGCACATGCCATGCCAAGACGCTCCATGCACATGCCAACCCTGGCCGCTCCGTGCACATGCCATGCTAAGTCGCCCCGTGCACATATCGAGCCATGGACGCTCCGTGCACATTCCATGCCATGGACGCTCCATGCACATGCCATCCTTGGACGCTCCATGCTCATGCCAGCCTTAGACGCTCCGTACGCATGCCATGCCAAGCCGCTCCATGATCATGCTAGCCTTGGCCGCTCCGTGCACATGCCATGCCAAGGCCGCTCCATGCTCATGACAGCCTTGGCCGCTGCGTTCATATGTCATACCAAGCTGCTCCACGCTCATGCCATCCTTGGTCGCTTCGTACACATGCCATGCCAAGCCACTTCATGCTCATGCCAGCCTTGGTCGCTCCGTGCACATTCCATGCCAAGCGGCTCCATGCTCATGCCCGCCTTGGCCGCTCCGTGCAAATACCATGCCAAGGCCGTTCCATGCTCATGCCATCCTTGGCCGCTCCGTGCACATGTCATGCCAAGCCGCTCCATGCTCATGCTAGCCTTGGCCACTCCGTGCACATGCCATGCCAGGCCGCTCCATGCTCATGCCAGCCTTGGCCGCTCCGTGCACATGCCATGCCAAGCCGCTCCATGCTCATTCCAGCCTCGGCCGCTCCTTGTACATGCCATGCCAAGCCGCTCCATGCTCATGCCATGCCAAGGCCGCCCCATGCTCGTGCCGGCCTTGGCCTCTCCTTGCACATCCCATGTCAAGCCGCTCTATGCTCACGCCATCCTTGGCCGCTCCGTGCACATGTCATGCCAAGCCGCTCCATGCTCATGCCATCCTTGGACGCTCCGTGCACATGTCATGCCAAGCCGCTCCATGCTCATGCCAGCCTTGGCCGCTTCGTGCACATGCCATGCAGAGCCGCTCCATGCTCATGCCATTCCAAGGCCGCTCCGGGCACCTTCCATGCCAAGCTGCTCCGTGCACATACCGAGCCATGGCCGCTCCGTGCACATGCTATCCTTGGCCGCTCTGTGCACATGTCATGCCAAGCCGCTCTGTGCACACGCCATGCCAAGTCGCTCCATGTCCGTTCCAATCCATGGCCGCTCCATGCCATGACCACCGCGTCATCCCGAATCCAATAAATATCACATGCTTTGATTTACCACACGTATCAACATGTTTTCCAAGAGAACATTCGAGATATCAAAACACGTTACAAACTGGGGGATAATCACTAGGATTTTGGTCTGGCGGCATTCAACATGTGGCATTCAACATGCCCGTTACAAGAAAGTTTCATGAAGTAAAGCGGTGAGTGATGGCAAGGTGTAAATGGAATAAATTTATGGCACATAAATTCCAACGTTATACCACCTATCCATTATTTCACCTTCACTTCTTGCGGGACAAGGTTATGTTACTTTATGGCTTGTATAAATCGACTACTGTGTATGCTCTACAGGGACGAAAATAAAACCCAAAACCGATATATTCGATAGGTCAATAAAAAGCTATAACATATGCGCTCCCATGAGCCATGATGCAGAAAGATGCCAACTAACCATACTAATTACTGCAACCGACTGGTTGGTACTTGCTATTTGGTAAGGATGCGGTCCAGTTAGGTGAAGGTGTGGAACCAAGACAACCAACCACTGTAATTGACTAGTCGGTGGTATTTGGTAAAGGTTGTAGTCCCGTTTAGTCAAGGCGGGGAACCATGAGAACCAACCACTAGAGCCTGTGAGCTGTGACTTTTGATTATTAAATAGATAGAGATAGGCATCGTATAGATGAAAATAGTTATGCGTGCCATCATCCCCTGTTTTCTGCTGCAAATGTATTAATAATGCATGTCCCCTTGGGAGTACCCCATCAAAACCAAAGTCACCTACGGGGTGTAAATTGCGCGGATCAGGGCCGACAGGCCCATGAACTGATTCGGTCTTATAACACTTGCACATCAAATAAAATCGGGCGGGCGGGTTGGTTGAAAATTGAAGTACACATCGCCTGCCCATGAACTTGTCGGACGTTTAGAATTGTTTTTTGGGGCACAACTCAAAATTGATGGGGACTACTAAGTTATAAGAATATCTAGCCTATATTTTTAAGGGGTGTCCTAAAAATTAAAGAAGACTAATCTGTCCTCACATTAATTTTAGACTCGCAGATATAACGAATCTCCCAAATCATTTTCAAATTGATAAACAAAGTTGGGAGACAAAATCAAGCATTCAACAGGAACCAAAAAGTCTGAAATGAAAATTTGCGGGTAATTTCTTTCATACTCATTACTTTTAATTCGTTTTTTGTTGAAGAAATCAATTAAAAATCATCAATACTCATTGAAAATGGTAGTTACAGTTAACATTTCGTCTAGGAGATTTTCTATCAAACACTAGATTTGATAACCGAACTTTTAGAAATAAGAACAGTTTGTTGAAATAGCCTAATATCCGGTAACCAAACTGCCTGGTTCGATGAGCTCGCAAAAAATAAGAACAATCCTACAATACTTGGACTCACTTATTGGTTTGTCATTCTTTCCTCAAACATCTATCTATAAGCAGATTTTCCGGAGAATATATCATTCTTCTCTAAATTCCAAACCCTATTATCTTCCAGATTAGAATGGATAGATATGTTAAGGATCAGTCTTGCAACTGGAGCTTCAAATAAAGAAAAAGAATAAAAGAATAATCCCAGCTTCCAGTTTCAAGATCAGATATCCATCTATAAGACCATCATTCTGGAGAAAAGAGTTGATAAATATAAATATAATTCTGGTGATCATTTTCTCCTGCCCTTGGAAGGGGAGGAGCTTCAAGATCAGATATCCATCTATAAGACCATCATAATCCTCTGGCCATCTCCAATGCTGCAATAACTGTATTTCTTTATGAAGGGAAGTTTAGAACTAATACTGGTCCATCACCATATTGCATTTCCATATTCATCGATGTTAAAAAGATTTCCATCTGGGAAGTACTTTGCTTTAAGGGACTTAGCACATGTTCCAGACAGACTTGGTTAGAAGAGCTCTTTTAAATAATACAAGGTCCTTGAACCCAAACCCCCTTCCTGTTTTGGCTTCTTGACATTTCTCCAAGAAATAAAATGCTTACATGTATTTGTATCCTTCTTCCTCCAAAGTTTTCGTTGTGTAGAATGTTTTTTTTATAGTGTCATTTGGTAATTTGAAACTAGTCATATGATGAACTTGTATGAAATTAGTAATATTTTTAATCATAATTTGCCTGCCAACCTCAGACATAATGATGCAACACTACTTGGATACTCTAGTTTTCATCTTATTAATAAGAGTAAACAGTGAAATCTTTTAATTTCTCCCGCAAAGAAAGTTAATCCAAGATAATTTTCGTCAACAATGTCAACCGGACGAACTTGTAGAATTCCACTTATGACCTGACAACAAGAGGGTATAATGTTTTTGCTGAAATAAATTGCAGATTTATGAAAATTGATGAGGTGTTCAGAACAATCACTAAAATCCTCGATAACTTGTAATAATTTGTTTGCGAAAGATTTATCTTGCAAAAGAGAAGACAATCATCAATGAACAATAAATGATTAATTTTGGACCTGATCTGTATATATTCATACTTATAAGCTGGTTTATGTTTTCATAGTTTGCAGTTACCTTGAAAAAGCTTTCATGACCAAAATGAATATGTACGGAGGAAGTGGATGTCCCTGACGTATACATCTTGTTAGATATAATGATGTTGATGGAGAACCATTGATCATAATTTCAATTCGGATACTACTTATACATGGCAGAATTAGATCTAAAAGGCTATTGCCATTTCTCTTTTAAAGCAATTCTTGGAAATTGTGTTCATTTTCCTAATTTTCTAGATAATGAAGATTAATTATCATTTTTCTAATCTTGAAAATAAAAAAGATTAATTAATTATCATTACACATAAGAAAAAGAATCCAGTTGGCTCAGACTTATTGTTTGTACAAACAATAAGAACAATAAGAGACCAAAAAAAGTCTTATTATTCGATAAACCCTACAGAAACATTTTCCATTTGTATATAAATGCGTGGTAATTCGATCAAGAATCAGTTCATCAAAGAATAAACTTCTAGTAGAATCAATGTAATGTAAGAATAAAATCAACTGGACTGGAGCAGTTTTCGAATGAGAGAACCAGCGCCGGTCAACTATACTTTTTGTTATATTTGCAAAACAAAATGACAATGATAATCAACATAGCATCATTAACGAAGAAGAAAACTCACAGATAGGTGGAGCAAAAAGAAAATGAGACGCGACTTTGAGCTCAAGTGATTTTATTAAGGGAAAAACGGAGGAAGCATTTTCCTTCTCAATCTTCCTATTTCTATGTCTCATCTTTGACTTTTTTCTGAACCTTTAACATGGATATGAATAAGTGCCTGTAAGGATAAATGTACATTTCTTGGTTGGTTTTTTACTTCAATCAATTATATAGGTGATGCATAAGAAGAATTGTAATTTATGATTCTATTTTGTATTAATACAGTTGGTATAATAGAAAATGTGTTTCTTCTTTTTGGTGTTAGTGAAGCCAAAGCCTAAGAAAAATCCAAGAAAATCATATTTCCTCCGTTCCTAAATAATAGGCTGGTTTCATGTGTTTCCTAAATAATAGGCTGGTTTCATGTACAAATTACACATAAAACCAGTCTATTATTTAAAAACGTAGGGAGTATTTATTTTGAATCACAAAAACCAAAATAAAAATAAAACTTTGTAATTTATTTGTTGTTCCTTTGTAGAGGTGTAAATTGTCTTTTCTCTTTCTCTTCTGTTCTTCAGCATATGCACGTGGTATCCTACTTTATGGGTTTGTGATGATAAGGAGCAAAAATTGATCATGAAGATATGTTTAAGAAGTTTTAAGATTTTGAGTGTAACAGAACTAAGAACATAGGAGGTCCAAGAGGGTTTGAAGATAACAAACGAAAGGTACCCAAGTCAGATCCACTCCCTAATTAACAAATAAAAATACAATTGATTTTTTCATCTTTCATCAAATTTTGCTTAGTGATGTTAATGTCTATTTTTTCTGTATTTTGATTTAGTTTTTCTTTTAGCTAAAGAAATGGTCATGGTTGATCAAGCAAGATTAACGATTATAGCAGATGTACAGCTACTGAGTTTGATCAATTAAGTTAATCACTGTTTGTTTATTAATGTTTTAATATCGTTTTTGTTCATAATGAGATTTCTTCGTAGAAAGAATTGGCTAGCAGAAGAAGAAGGGGTTTTCTACGGGTATATCAGCCACTCGCCAGACTCAGCCCGTCGTAATATTGGGACCGGTGAAAACCAACCTGCTGTAAGACGGGTAGGGTCATGAGTGAGAGTTTCTATCACCCGATATCAATGGGCAGGGTGACGGGTGAGGCAAAACTCGACCCACCCGTTGTACAGTCCTATTCATATGCGACAGCTAATTGCTCCATAAGTAGAGACATGCCTATATTTTTTGAATATTTAATAGTGGTTTTAAATAAACAGTCTGAATAAACCACACAAAAACCGAGTTCAGAAAAACACTCGCACATTTTTCGGTGGGTTCCTATGGGCAACAGGTGCTAAAGTTTAATGGGCCCACGGCCCATCAAGAATTTTTGATAAATTGCTGACATTATTACCACGTGGCATTCTATATATTAAGTAAACTCAAAATTGATTTTGGTTGCGTCACATAGCATAAACATCCTATTTTATATAAAGAAGTAAGTATTGATTAAGAGTAATTGGTATTTTTTTATTAGTATATTCTTGACTGGAAACAGTAAAAGAGAAGGTTAAGGGGCTGTTCGCATCCACGGCACATCCATCTGCGTCCAAATCGTGTCATAGGTGTGTCCAACCCGCGTCATGTGCTTGTATTCTTTATGTCAGCGTGATGCGACCCTCGCTCGTTAACTATAGTCTGCTTTTTGATACAATAATATATTTTGGTCTATTATTCCGTGTAATGATCAGAAAAGCATCTGCATTATTGATGTTTATGATTACATGTGTCACAGCATTTGTGCGGTCTAGAACAGATAAATCGTGAATGGAGGAAAGAGGCAACCAATTATGAACGGAGTGCACCAAAATATATATACATGAATGGGACCATATGGCTCCATTCTTTCTGGTTTCTTTCGTAAAAGGGAGTGCACCAAAATATATACTCAGAGATAAAATATTTATTATCAACCGATTATAATACATTTCCAAATCAAATTGGTACCCCCAGTTAATCTAGCTCAAGCGTCGATCCACTTCTAGTTTTAGGGGCGGATATAGTAGATGAGAAATTGATAAAAGGAGACGACTACCTTGAACCCTTTTAAGAAATAAAACTCATTTTCGTAGAATCCACCAATTCAAGAATCATAATCTTGATTTTCTTCATAATTTTTTCGCTAATATTGAGACCAGAGAAAATATGGAGGCGGTTATCCAATATTTTCTGGATAATATAACCACTTTAGTAAGCGATGAAATAGATTTGCTGAGTGGGATTGATGATGAAGTACGTGAGCTTCAAAACCATCTCCGATGGATGTTTGTAACAATAAAATATGCAGACGAAAAACGTAGATCAGATCCACTGGTGAGCAATTGGGTTAGAGATATTCGTACAATAGCTTTTGAGGCAGAAGATGTCATCGATGAGTTCATAGTAAAAGTATATCTCCAGCGACAAGAGCAACAACTTAAAAAGAGATCCGGCGTTAGAGCTCACATCAAGAAATTTTTTTCCACCCCCAAACAGTTAGGACTTCGACATGAACTTGGAATTCAGATCAGAAAGATTAATGACAAGGTTCAGAAGTTGTCAGCCTCGACGGGTATGTACACTAATCCACTAGTAACCGGAGATACTCTCGTTGGTGGCGGTTTTGGTGCATCTGCAAATAATATCTCCTCGTTGCAAGAAAAGATCAACATAAGAAGAGCTGCAATTGCCGGAGAGGAATATCGGGATGCAGCCAACATCCATGAGAAAAGCGCGAGGAAGATCACCGACTCGTTGATGGGAAATGAAGGTAACGATGATCAAAAGAGACTGCGCGTAATTTCAATTGTAGGGATGGGCGGCGTGGGTAAGACTACTCTGGCTAAGAGGGTTTATTATAATGATGACACTGTTATGCAAAATTTTGAAACTTTTGCTTTTGTTTATATATCACAAACTTATATTGTGAAAGACCTCTTAAGGAGCCTTATCAAGCACTTCTCTTCTGTTGCTAAGGAGGAGGAGGTGTCTTGTTCGAGGCTTTATAATTATTTGCAGGGGAATAAGTACTTGATAGTCTTGGATGATATCTGGGACATGAACGCTTGGGATGGCTTAAAAAGTGCCTTCCCGGATGATAACAACGGAAGCAGGGTACTTCTCACCACTCGCCACAAACATGTAGCTCGGTATGCTGATTCGTCGTGTAGCACTAACATCCACGAATTGGGTGTGATCACTAAATTTGATGAGAGTTGGGAGCTCTTTCTAAAGAAAACATTTCCATCAAGCAGAAGTAGCAGCCAACAACTTGTGTGTCCAGAAGAATTGGAGTACTTGGGAAAGCAGATGGTGGAGAAGTGTCACGGGTTGCCTCTGGCGATTGTGGTGTTAGGAAGCCTCTTATCAAGCAAAGAAAGGTCAGAGCATGCATGGTCTGGGGTAAACAACAGTGTAAATTGGCATCTAAGCCAAAGTGAAGATTCCTATAAATGTTCGGGAATTCTAGCCTTGAGTTATTATGACTTGCCCTATTCCTTGAAGCCCTGCTTTCTTTACATGAGCCTGTTTCCGGAAGACAGCGAGATCCGTGCCACAAAGTTGTTTCAGTACTGGATTGCAGAAGGATTCATTCAAAAGAGAGATGAACAAACTCCCGAGGATGTCGCGGAGGTTTACTTGGAGGAATTAATAAGTAGAAGCTTGATCCAGGTTGATAGATTGAGATGTGACGGACGTGTAAAAACATGCCGCGTCCATGATTTACTTCGTGACCTCGCTATCGCAGAATCTAGAGAAGATCAGTTTTCTCAAATTTGCAGAGGAGTTCAGCAATTTTATCTCAGTCAAAGCAATGTTCGAAGAGTCTTTGTTTATAATACTGCTGATGATTCTCAGAAGGAGCAGTACTTCCCTGAATTTCGTCAAGTTATAGCAGTTCGTTCTTTGATGTGCAGGGGTGTACAGTTTCTGCAGCATAATTACTTGATTTCTTTGTTTGGAGGTTTCAAATTATTAAGGGTGCTGGAAATTAGTGGTTCCACTGGACTTTCTACTGGACGAATTTCTTCATTACCGGAGGAGCTCGGAGAACTCGTCCATTTGAGATACTTGAGCTTAGAAGATACTAAACTAGAAAAACTGAATACAAGTTACTTGAGGAAGCTTGTCAATCTACAAGTTCTTAACCTCAACCGCTGTGGCACTAAACTCACATTGGAAGATAAGATTGGGAGCTTGCACCAATTGAGGCACTTATATCTGGGTGGCCTTGGCCATGATATATCTGGTACATCATCCATTGCTTTTAATCATTTGGGAATTGGTGATCTTACAAATCTCCAGTTGCTTCGGATTGAGGCTGGGGATTGGATATTGGGCGGTGGTTTGAAAAGCCTGTGTTCTCTGAAAAAGTTGAGGATAGATGGGTGTTTAAGTGCACATTCAGTCCAGATCTCGGATGCAATTGTCAAATTAGTTGCTCTTAAATCATTGATGCTGCAATCTCTTAGTACCGAGGGAGTACCACTGACATCTATCAGCTTCGCAGGACATAAGGATCTCCAAAATCTACTTCTGAAAGGGGAGCTTCGCGGGTGGAGGGGAACTGTTTCATTTCCGCCAAATATTACTAAGCTAATATTGGAGGAGTCGCGTGTTGTCGCAGACCCAATGGTGATTCTAGAAAAGTTGCCGAAACTAACATTCTTACATTTAGGATTCAATTCTTATGTTGGAAATAACATGGTATGCTCGGAAGGAGGTTTCGTCAGTCTTCAAACCTTGCGACTTGTTTCTTTGGAGAATGTAGAGCAGTGGATAGTGGAAAAGGGAGCATTGGGAAAACTTACACACTTGGTAATTCTTCTGTGTGGGAAAATGGCAACGCTTCCGGTAAAACAGCTGATTTCACTCCAAAAGTTAACATTCAATAACACAAACTACACATCCAGCCAATGGTTAGAAGCGCCAGAACTTGCTTCCTTAATATGACCCTGCCCAGGGTGGTTCTTCACATTCTTCATCTCAGTATATGTTGTTGTTTTCTATTGTGAAGTTTTTTCTTTTTCTTATCAAAAAAGTTTGTAACAACTCAACTATGCTTCACGCTTGGGAAGTATATATTGCTGTTTTCTAGTGTTTTTATCGGAAAAGATTTAATATAAATTACCATGATAGAACCACCTTATTTATCAAAACTCTGACTAGTCCAAACTAACAGACCATGCGTATGCGATTCATATGTCAATTTCTTTAGTTTTCTCCGTTCAACTTGTATCTTTAATTAACATAAATATATATATATATATATATTAGAAGAGATTGAAGGGGAAAAAACAAATCAAAGTAACCAAAATTAAACAAATAGTAGATCCCAAGGAGTAACGAAAAGAGAGATACATTGCTTTGTCTTCGAAAGTCCTCCGATTTTTTCGGTCCATATTGTCCAGCTGTTGTAGAAATAAGGCGCCAAGGACTAACGAAAAGAGAAATCTTTGGACTGGATACTTCAAGTTTTGAAGCTTAAACCGGAAGAGAATGAAATAAGCTGGTTTACACTTATTCCATTTGTTCTCTGGAATATGTGGCGTCACAAAAATCGACTAGTTTTTTCACATGTTCCTTTCTGTTGGGATGCTATGCTTACTTGTTCTTATGACTCTGTTTTTGAATACGCTTCTGCTAATAATTTAATTTCCTCTCCAAGCACTAAGTTCACTTCTTATATCCAGTGGCAGCCGCCTGATAATGAATTCGTCAAGTTAAATGTTGATGGAGCTTCAAATGATACGGGCAATGCAGGTATTGGAGGTGTTTTTAGAGCTGCTGATGGAGGTTTTTTGGCTGCTTTTGCAAGGTATATCTATCATAACTCCAACAATGTCGCAAAATTGTGGGCTGTACGTGATGGCATGAAACTTGCTTTAAGGCTAGGAATTAAGAAGCTAGTCGTGGAAAGTGATTCCCAGTATGCTGTGAATGTGTCTTGGTGTGTTTCCTTGTACTTGGTTTTGTAAGAGTCTGCTACAGGATATTCGTTGCATGTCTGATGAGTTTGAGTGTGTTGTCTTCCAACATCACTATAGGGAAGGGGACCATGTAACCAGGGCCGGCCTTGAGCCAAAGCACCCGAAAGTAGTGCTTTGGGCATCAAGTGAAAAGGGACATCAAATCAATTATAATTTGGTTTGTACTTTGTAGTAGATTAAATTATAGGATTTATTTTTTAATTCATGTTTCGCACAACGATGTTTTGGGGAGAGCCTTCCCCAGATTTGTAAGGTTCACATAATGTGTTCATGCCTTTTAACAAAAAAGAGTAAAAGAAAAAGGGAGATACCGACATAATCCCAAGAATACCATCCGCTGCAACAGGACAAATGATGGGGAATTTCTTTGCTGTTATTTGATTCTAAACAGCCATCTACCTCATCACTTGGGCACCCAAATCATCTTTTCCACTATATATTTATTTTTGATAAAAACAAAACATCTGTATATTAATCAGAAAATAATATCCATTAAGGATCGGCATGGACAAAGTTTGTTAAAGATAAGATAATGGTACACAAAGAACGAAAATTATGGCCACAAAAAGTCCAACTTGCCAGCATCTTGCCATTTTTGACAACTTTTCTAGCAAAAAAGACAAAAAAAAAAAAAAATACCATTTTTAACAACTTGCCGACCCAATAAAATACAAAGACATGACCGAGGAATAGTGATGGATATGGAGAATTCACAGTTATCGACCAATAATAGTGCTACCGAAGACAAAACCAAAAATAAGATCTATACGCTTATCCGAACCAGCCAGTTGGGTTGTCCCAATGCCAACCCAACACCACCAAATTTGGCTTCCTCGTTACCAGAATTGTTGGGACATCGCTGTTGGACCCAGAAAAATCTCTTTGTTAAGCCGATATTTGGAGAGATTTTATTTAGCTTCCATAGCAAACACTACGTGGACTTGCTTACTCCACGTTACACTCCAAGTAATAAATTCTATATCGGCCCAGCGACACTGGTAGAGATCGTTTGGCCTTCAAGCCATTTGAGGCAAAAGTTAGTTTTTCAACATTCGTTATTGGCCAAATTCAAAGTACGAATTTTCTCAAATTTGACCAAATGGCAACTTGTGGTCCTCCATGGCGAAATGAGGTTCTGGGTTCGAACAATGAGCTGATAAGACGAGGTTTCCGTCGTTGAATGAAATGATGAGTATGCTGAAAGAACATTTTTCAACCAAACCGTGGTGTTTATGCGAAAGAATTCCGTATAGTGGAATTCTAGTCAGTAATTCTCCGAATCATTCCCGAATCATTCAATGATACTTTCGGACTATTTGAACACCGAATCTAGTTCACGGATTATATGAATCTCACGAATATATCCGTATTAACCGAGTCCGAATGATATTTCCGAATTAGGACTTCGAATAAGTAGCTCTTTAACCAAAGTTATGTTGATTGATTTTTGTTTGATTTTATATATGTTTTATATTTAAATACACTTATTTAATTAAAATTTTCTATTGGTAGTTGTTTGATTAGTATTTTATGTGTAGATTTTTGTTTAGAAATATATAGGCTCGTTTATAATGCATTTATGTCATTAAATTGTTTACTTCTTGTTAAATAATCACGTTAAATGTTTTATTTCAGCTTATAAATCATATACAAATAAAATTGGTCTTATAATAAGGTCATAATACTTATCAATTTATCATATATGTAAACCGAATTTTAAGTGCCGAACTCACATTTATAAAACGAATATGCACGTACGTCTGTCGTTCCGAACAACGAACTATTGACCGGTGTTTTGACTGAATCCGTATAATTCCCGTACATATGCCATCCCAAACTAGGAGTGGAACAATAAAACACACACACACCGTTAATATCGTGTCCTACGATCATATCTTGACGGCAACTACCCTGTCAAGTTTGGCAACAATCGATTTTTACCTTGCAGGCTTGGAAAGATCGATAGGGGCGCAAATACTTGGATGTAGCCCTCCCTAAATCTTCGAAAAACTTCACCTTGCTACCTATATTACGCATTATCCAGTTTCCATGTTTAGTCCACCAGGTCCCGTAATTTAACCCACTAAGTTAACTATAGTCCACCAAGTCTACCCTCAAGGAAAAGTCAGTTTTTCCCTTAACTTTATTATGTCGTTCGAGACACTGTAAAGTGGAAACTTTTACAAAATTACTTCTAATCGTCTGAATAAATTAGAATCGAAGAAGGATGTCAGAAAACTAAATAAGAGAAATATAGAATTTACTAGATCGATTATTTCCTGAGCTTCTCCTATGGTTGATTCTATTGCTTCCAGTTTTTAAGTCTTCATCATACTCACTCACAATCCTGGTTTCATACAACGAACGATATTCTTATGATCCTATAAAACAAAACAAACCCGATGGACAACAATGAAAACACTACACGGATAATAATTTTTATGTCACACAACATAATGTTTAGGTACTTACTATGATATGACAGACGACCGCGACCCAACTATCTTTGTACCCCATAACATCCGTCCTCCATCACCAGATAACCCGTAAACGGGATCATCATCATGGACGCGAGGAACATCTTCGTCGCGGGGTGCATGTAGTCCCCTTTCTTCTTTTTTGGAACATTTATCTTCTTACCATCTGTCTTACCTTGTTCTTGAGCGTATTCTCCTTGCACTTGTTCTTGCACTTCATCAATTTCATTGTCACTTTCTTCTTCATCACCTTTATTCTCACTTTATTTTTCCATCACCTTCTTTGCCACCAATTTCTGCTTCATTGATATCCTTGCCACCACTTTCTTCCTCATTAACTTCCTCATCACTTTGTTCTTCAGAAGCTTCTCTATCACCACCTTCTTTTTCAGCAGGTGTATCGGAATCATATTCTTCATGTGTTGGTTGCTTGATGAGTGCCAAATATTGTATATATTTATCCCTTTTTGTTGGCATTTAACTCATCTTTTATGCATTAATTCTACATTTTACCCCATATTCTGTATTTTCATTGTTTTCAAGAATAAATATTTTTATTAATTAATTTTGCATTTTTAGGGTAATAAATAAAGTCTGGATGACTTGCGGAGCAAAAAGAGCAGAAAAGTAGTGAAAAGCCGGGAGAAATCACGCATGGAAGCCGCGAAGAATGGTGCGCACAACCTCATTTTCTACACACAAAAACGCCTCCGTTCTCAGCCATCAGATCAGTTCTCAGAAGCATCCGACGGTCGCTCCTTCATAGAGCATCAAAATCTGAAGTCTCTGCCAAGCACCACAGCGCTGAAATTCCAAGCCTTCAGATTAGATGGTAGTTGAATCCAACGGTTGCTCCCTTGCTGTTCATCAAAGTTTGATATCTCCGCCTTACACTACAGCACCTAACCTAATCTAGCACCGTTCGTTTCGTTGTATCCCTTCATCCGACGGTCGCTCCTCGCTTGCCTCCGAATCACCGTCCGATCTACCTACCAGCTCCACATCTCACGGCTTAGTCTCGCTGATCATCATCTCTTGATGAACCCGACTCACACCAGAACATCCCATACCCTAAAAAACCCATCGAGAACTACCCATTCCATTTCTCTTCTTCTCTTTCTTCTTCTTCCCATCTTCACCGACAGTTGCAGAGCTGCAACTGCAACTCCTGCCTCCACCGTACCAGCCTTCACTTCACCTCCATTTCCACTGCCAAACCACCCTCTTCCCCGACATCACAGACGCCACCATCTCTCCTAACTGTCAAGTTAGTTCATCCATTTCACGCCTCTCACTGATGGCATGTGAACTCGAGGAACTAGGTTGATAGCTATGATTCGACGCATCAGAAGAATGGAGAGGAGCATAGGGAACAATTGCAGAGCATGGGTCAGCGTCGAATTGGGTAATTTTTAATTGGGTGAAAACCCTAATTTGTAATTTGGGGGAAACCCTAATTTTAATGCTTTTGTATAAATAGAAGAGATGGGTATGGTGTAGAAGGTGTTCTTGGACTAGCCAAGTAACCACCCAATTTGGGTTAGGTTTAAATCTTTAGGGTTTAGTTTAATTTTAATTCTCAATTGTTTTTTCTGTTATTTCTGTTTGCTTTAAGTTTCAATGAAGTTTTTTTTTAGAATCAATTTAATTTTCAGAAATGTTTAATTTTAATTTCATGTTATATGTTAGGTCAGTTTAATTTTAATTGTTTTGATTTTGTGCAAATGTTATGTTAGTATCCTGTTTAGGTTAATATTGTGCATGTTTCAATTTATTGTTTGTCCCCTGTTAATGATAATCCTGTTAGTGTTTAATTATGTTTAATTCACTGTTAGTTTAATGGAATGCTAGGCTAGAAACCTTTGAAGCACTGAATTGATTGAGTAATGGAAGAAATCAGTGCTCATAGCAAGCTGATTATCTTGCCATTCCATTTTTGTATGCTTAGGTTGCACTGATTTGATTGAGCATTGGGAGAAACTAGTGCTCACTAGTGACAATGAGCAAGCTAGTTCTCTTCCCACTCTAGATGAATGCCTTAGCCTTGCTCTGTTAGCTTCACCATCTCCCTTGCCCTTGGCCTTAGGCCTTGGTTCATTTATCTTGTTCACACTGTTTTCTTCATTGTCATCTTTCTTTGCTGTCTAGTATTTCCATTGTTGTTGTCTCTTGCACTTGCCTTGCACTGCTGCTGTGCACTTGCCTTGCTGCATTGCACTGCTGCATTGCACTGCTGCATTCCCCTACTGCTGCTGTTGCTTCCCTTGTGCTGCTGCTTTTGCCCTGTTGTTGCATCTCTTGCACTGCTATCTCTTTTTTCTCCTTGTTCTGCTGCTGCTACTACTTGCACTGCTTGTGCAGCTACTGTGCAGTATTGCTGCTGCCTCCCTTTCTCTGCTTGTGCAGCTGCCTTTTCCTCCCTTCTCCTGCATCTGAGTTTCTGCAGCTGTTGCTGCCACTCCACTTCCCTTGCAGCTGCCCTGCTACCACTGCTGCTGCTGCTTCACTCCCAAAAGCCAGTTCAGCCCAAGCCTAAGTTTAAGGTCAAAGCCTAGTGTACTGATAGGCTAAAGCTAAAGCCCAATTCATTCCCAAAGAACTCAAAGGCCCAAAGAAAAATCATAACCCATTGGTTACCAAAATCCATTGGTACCCAAAGCCCAACAATAACAATTTAGAGCCCAAAATAGCTAAACACTCCAAACACACCCAGTCTCTGTGGATCGACCCGTACTTGCACGAGCTACAACCGATGACCGTGCACTTGCGGTATTACTGTAGGCCCGCGTTTCTTTGCGCTTTAATTTTACATATCTCCGGGCCCACCAAGTTTTTGGCCGGGGATATTTTTTAGGACCTTTTAGAAGCCTACCAAGTTTTTGGCGCCGTTGCCGGGGATTGGTGCTGTGTTTTTCTTGTGTTTTTCTTAGCTATTTTGCATTTCACTGCATAGCATTTGCATCTGCATCTGCTTCACTTCATTTGCTGTTGGACCTGCTGTTCTGAGCCTGTTTTTCCTCTGCTGGGACGCCACCAAGGAAAAGAACCAAAGCCCAACTGGGTTTTTGCAACAATATCAGAGCAGCTGGGCTGTGCTTAAAAGGTAACCCATTTAAGAGAACCCGAATTGTGGGCTTCCAATTTTTTAATTGTGGGCATGTAATATTAAAGCCAATTTTTGGGCTTCTCTTATTTTCTGTTGGGTTTGTAATAATTTATTTGTGGGCTTGTTTGTTTAATTTGTGGGCTTGTATTTAATTTTTGTGAGCTTGTTTAATTTGGACTTGTATTTTGTATTCTGGGTTTTTAAACCCAGCTGAGCTTGTAACCGATCACGCTAGTTGAACTCGTTAGTGGGCCGAGTACCCAAATTCTAGGCCGAGATTTTGGACTCAGTTCCACCAGAAGTTTTCAACCTAGCTGGGCCAAAGCAAACACAAAACCAACAGTGGGCGTGCTCCCATTTCAAAAACCAAATTTTATTTTCTTCATTTTATTGTTCTTAAAAAAAAAAAACCAAAAAAAAAAAAAACCAAAAAAAAAAAAAAACCAAAAAAAAACCAAATTTTTTTTCCTTTGCTCCCATTTTAAACCAAATTTTCTTTTTCAAATATTCCCATCAAAACCAAAATTTTCCCATAAAAAACCAAATTTTTTCAAATGTCTCCCAACAAAACCAAATTTTTTCCAAAAAGTCCAATCCCATTAAAAACCAAAATTTGCTTGTAGATAATGTGTTAGTTAAATTTCCTTTTGTATATATTTTGTGCTCATCCATTGTGACTCCGAATATGTTGGAGTTTTGCCTTGGATAACGGAGTTTTAATTCTGCTTTCGCCGAAATCGGGTATTCTCTCTCCTTTTACTCTACTCAGCATGTCCCTTTCCATATGTTGCATTTTAATTCTTTCCATATTTTGAAACATTGAGGACAATGTTTAGTTTAGGTTTGGGAGTATAGAGTAGATACCATGATAATTTGCCATAATTGAAAACGAACTCCTTCTTTTTTTGAAAAAATTGAAAAATTCCAAAAAAATTAAAAAATGAAAAAACATAAAAAATGGAGCTCATTTACCTTGAAATGTTGACTCTTGTGCAAATATGTAATTATTAGGAGTCTTAGTCTAGATATTTAGGCACCCTGATTCTAGCACAATTCACATAGTGATAAGAAATTTGCACGCGCACGATCTACCAATACATGTATGGCCTCGATCTTCAAGGTGTTTGATAGGAAGTTACGATTGCCAATCACTTTAGAATACTGAACGAAACTTGACTAGCTTGTTCTTTGGTTGGTTGGGATAGAAGGTGGAGGTTACATTAAGAAAGACAACCATCGAATTTAACTGGGTGCATCAAAAAGGGCTACCTCTTGCAAAGTGTCATGTAATTTTTTGTTTCTTTTTGTTATGTATCAAAAGAGCTACCATATGTAAAAATCAATTTCAAGTTCTTGTGCAAAAAAAAAAAAAAAAAAAAAAAAAAAAATACAAAAAAATCAAGTATTTATCAATTCCATCATCTCTTGTTCCAAAAATAAAAGAGAGTAGTCAATGTAAATAAGAGTCATGTAAATAGTCATCTTTTGTTGTTTCTTTGTAATAAGCAAGGAGGGTGTATGACATTGATGTACAACGCGAGTAATTGTGAAATACCTCCAACTCATTCACAATTCTCGTAAAGTCCGGACAGCTAGCTAGATTTCGACCTTGGTTCTTAGCCTGAGAAACTATCTCTTGGTGATTAGTAGTCATAACTTCAGATCTTTCTTTACACATGTGTAGATACACTTTACACTCTTATCACATGTCTTTTTTTGTTATCAGTGCTAGGATTGTGCCTTCGATAGCTAGATTGACATCTCCATTTTGCTGTGAGCTTAACTGACTTGCACATGTCACATTTGATGGAATCTGAGCTCATATTTTGTCCTTAGGTTTTGTAGGTACACCTCTGGTAAACCTTCACGAGACTTCAACTCGTCCACTAGGGACACTTAGTGATTTAAAAGGCTTAGTGCATACGCTAAATGCATTCGAGAGACCAGCGACAGTGGTATAGTTAGGATTTCCTTAGTTTTGTTTTACTTGAGGACAAGTAAAATTCAGGTTTGGGGGTATTTGATGAGTGCCAAATATTGTATATATTTATCCCTTTTTGTTGGCATTTAACTCATCTTTTATGCATTAATTCTACATTTTACCCCATATTCTGTATTTTCATTGTTTTCAAGAATAAATATTTTTATTAATTAATTTTGCATTTTTAGGGTAATAAATAAAGTCTGGATGACTTGCGGAGCAAAAAGAGCAGAAAAGTAGTGAAAAGCCGGGAGAAATCACGCAAGGAAGCCGCGAAGAATGATGCGCACAACCTCATTTTCTACACACAAAAACGCCTCCGTTCTCAGCCATCAGATCAGTTCTCAGAAGCATCCGACGGTCGCTCCTTCATAGAGCATCAAAATCTGAAGTCTCTGCCAAGCACCACAGCGCTGAAATTCCAAGCCTTCAGATTAGATGGTAGTTGAATCCAACGGTTGCTCCCTTGCTGTTCATCAAAGTTTGATATCTCCGCCTTACACTACAGCACCTAACCTAATCTAGCACCGTTCATTTCGTTGTATCCCTTCATCCGACGGTCGCTCCTCGCTTGCCTCCGAATCACCGTCCGATCTACCTACCAGCTCCACATCTCACGGCTTAGTCTCGCTGATCATCATCTCTTGATGAACCCGACTCACACCAGAACATCCCATACCCTAAAAAACCCATCGAGAACTACCCATTCAATTTCTCTTCTTCTCTTTCTTCTTCTTCCCATCTTCACCGACAGTTGCAGAGCTGCAACTGCAACTCCTGCCTCCACCGTACCAGCCTTCACTTCACCTCCATTTCCACTGCCAAACCACCCTCTTCCCCGACATCACAGACGCCACCATCTCTCCTAACTGTCAAGTTAGTTCATCCATTTCACGCCTCTCACTGATGGCATGTGAACTCGAGGAACTAGGTTGATAGCTATGATTCGACGCATCAGAAGAATGGAGAGGAGCATAGGGAACAATTGCAGAGCATGGGTCAGCGTCGAATTGGGTAATTTTTAATTGGGTGAAAACCCTAATTTGTAATTTGGGGGAAACCCTAATTTTAATGCTTTTGTATAAATAGAAGAGATGGGTATGGTGTAGAAGGTGTTCTTGGACTAGCCAAGTAACCACCCAATTTGGGTTAGGTTTAAATCTTTAGGGTTTAGTTTAATTTTAATTCTCAATTGTTTTTTCTGTTATTTCTGTTTGCTTTAAGTTTCAATGAAGTTTTTTTTTAGAATCAATTTAATTTTCAGAAATGTTTAATTTTAATTTCATGTTATATGTTAGGTCAGTTTAATTTTAATTGTTTTGATTTTGTGAAAATGTTATGTTAGTATCCTGTTTAGGTTAATATTGTGCATGTTTCAATTTCTTGTTTGTCCCCTGTTAATGATAATCCTGTTAGTGTTTAATTATGTTTAATTCACTGTTAGTTTAATGGAATGCTAGGCTAGAAACCTTTGAAGCACTGAATTGATTGAGTAATGGAAGAAATCAGTGCTCATAGCAAGCTGATTATCTTGCCATTCCATTTTTGTATGCTTAGGTTGCACTGATTTGATTGAGCATTGGGAGAAACTAGTGCTCACTAGTGACAATGAGCAAGCTAGTTCTCTTCCCACTCTAGATGAATGCCTTAGCCTTGCTCTGTTAGCTTCACCATCTCCCTTTCCCTTGGCCTTAGGCCTTGGTTCATTTATCTTGTTCACACTGTTTTCTTCATTGTCATCTTTCTTTGCTGTCTAGTATTTCCATTGTTGTTGTCTCTTGCACTTGCCTTGCACTGCTGCTGTGCACTTGCCTTGCTGCATTGCACTGCTGCATTGCACTGCTGCATTCCCCTACTGCTTCTGTTGCTTCCCTTGTGCTGCTGCTTTTGCCCTGTTGTTGCATCTCTTGCACTGCTATCTCTTTTTTCTCCTTGTTCTGCTGCTACTACTACTTGCACTGCTTGTGCAGCTACTGTGCAGTATTGCTGCTGCCTCCCTTTCTCTGCTTGTGCAGCTGCCTTTTCCTCCCTTCTCCTGCATCTGAGTTTCTGCAGCTGTTGCTGCCACTCCACTTCCCTTGCAGCTGCCCTGCTACCACTGCTGCTGCTGCTTCACTCCCAAAAGCCAGTTCAGCCCAAGCCTAAGTTTAAGGCCAAAGCCTAGTGTACTGATAGGCTAAAGCTAAAGCCCAATTCATTCCCAAAGAACTCAAAGGCCCAAAGCAAAATCATAACCCATTGGTTACCAAAATCCATTGGTACCCAAAGCCCAACAATAACAATTTAGAGCCCAAAATAGCTAAACACTCCAAACACACCCAGTCTCTGTGGATCGACCCGTACTTGCACGAGCTACAACCGACGACCGTGCACTTGCGGTATTACTGTAGGCCCGCGTTTCATTGCTCTTCATTTCACACATTTCCCGGGCCCACCATTGCTCCTATTGAGGTGGTGGGTCATTGATGTTGATCCCTTTGGCTTTACTCCCCGTGGACCTTCAGAGGGAAGCATTCAAATTTTAACCATCTTTTCGACGAGGTCCCAAAGGCTTGGGAGAAGCAAGGTCATGTTTCCTCTTATATTTCTTTTCGGATTTCTTTTGTTGGTTTCCCTTTTTTGGCCTGTAGAAAACGGAGTTAAGTGAAAACAACAATGGAACTGAATGCATATTTTTGAAGTCAAGGTATACAATCGGTTTACTCGATATACATATAAATTCTGATTACTAACATAAAAAATAAAAATCGGTTTATTCAAGTGCTCATGTAATCCGATTCTAACAAAAAAAAAACATACAGAAACGATGGGTAGTTCTTCTTACAGGAATCGGTATACTCGATACACATATAAAGTATGATTCCTAACATAATAAAATCAACAATCAGATTTTTTAAGTGCTAATGTAAACCGATTCTACTAATCGGTTTACTCGATACATATAAAATCATATTATGGCTAAGCAGTTATAAACCAAAGGCTACACAATCGGTTTTTGTGGACACATATGTAGTCCGATTCCAACGAAAAAATTTATAGAAAAAACTTTTATTCCTACCATACCTGAATCGGTATACGTGTACACTAACATTGTACGATTCTTATTCATATGCATAAAAATCGGTGTTTGTGACCAAAAACATTAACCGTTTCAAAACACAATCGGTTTACAACAACTTTAACATAATCTGATTTTGTAAAACCTGGAAAATTTTGATTTCTAAGCGGTTGCATGTTACTAAAACCTAGTTTATTGGATTGAGTTGATAGAAAAGTACCTGATTCGACCCATTTCCTTATCTTGTGCGATACGAGACGCTTCGGCTTCCTCAAGCGATTGCTCCATTTTGTTTCGAATCGCTTCAACAAGTCAGGGATTATTATCACTAGGAAAATTCTTGTTAGTAGGATGCTTCTCTCTTGGTTGTTTCAGCATTTTATATAGAAGAAATAAAACGATTAATTTTTTTTGGATCGTCGATAATCGACGAGTTTTGGTTTCAAAAAAACGAAAAAAGGGGGAGTAGAAGAGATGAAGAATCAGTTTATGATGGAAATAAAATATGATTTTGGTTTTAAGTTTTATTACTAAGAGTCGATGGGGGGTAAATTAGCAATATTAATATTTCTCAGAAGGTAAATTGGTAGTTTCAACAAATTTAGACACCTCTTATCATTTCGTATTAGATAGATGAAGTAATTTATATGACTCAATTAAGTGACGTATGCACCAAATCAGCCAGTTTTATTTTAGTAGGAATTATATAGTTTCCCCCCCTTTTCACGGGATTTACAATTACCCTTCTCACATAACAGATATACCCCTCTCCATCCAAATCCCATCAGGGGTCCATTAAGGATTCTGGAAGATTACAAATGTACCCTTCATATATATTGATTATTCTAAAACAAAAATTCAGTTATCAACGGAAAAAAACCCGAAAGAGAGAGAGAATGAGAAACCAAGTTGTTGTTCTTCACATGAATTTTTTTTCCCGAAAATCTTCTAAAATTTTCAAAATTTTCTCTGAAATCTAAGGTTTAATTTCCAGAAAATCTTCTTATTTTTTTACTGAATCTCTTTTCATCAATTTCAATTGATGGTATAGAATCTCAGATCTGAAAGCAGTTTCTTCATCAACAACAGATTCAATAGAAATTTTTTCGATTTGTTGTTCTACAACAAATTGGTAATGGTGATTCTTGATTGAAGATGAGTAGATATTGATGTGATATTTGCATGTTCGGTTTGATTTCAATTTATTTTGTTTTTTCTGTTTCAGGGTTTGAGATTTTTAAAGTTTGATTCTGTGTTTGAATCTACTGGATTGATTGGTTCATTTACATATTATTTGAATTCGAGATCGTTAATCATCTCTTAAACAGGTATTCATCTCCAATATCTGGTTTTTGATTTTTGAATTTCTGTTGTTTTACTTAGATCTTCTCATTATTCAAAGTTAGGTTTAATGTATTGAGCTTGAATGTACTTTGCATGAACCAGTTCTAGGTTTTCTGGATAATTTCGTAGTGTGAATGAATTGATAGGAGAATTATTTTGATCATACTTATTTTTGATGAATTATTTTGAGAATACTGAATGTTACAAGCTAGTATAGATAGAACTTGTAATCAATTTAAAGTTACAAGTTATTGTTTATAAAGTTATTTTAGTTTACATATCTAACTTTCCACGTTGAATAAAACTTTCACGAGGGGGCGCATCCCCCGAGTGATTTGTGATGTAATTTAAATTTGTATCTTAGGTTAGGTTTATGCTTCTAACATGAAGCATGTTGTATTTTCATGTTGCAATTTCATATTTTGCACAAATTGCATGCTAATGTGATGCGAAGTAACATATATGACGTTGTTTAAGTTGTTCTTTTGTAGTAAAATCCTTGTCGTTGACATAGATTTTTCATTGTTTACACTGAAAATTTGTCCAGATTATTTGGTCAACATTGGTTGTTGATGCAGGTTTTCTAGATCAACTTTCATTGTTGATGCATATAACTTGCATAATTTTCTTTTTATGGTGGTTGACATCTGTTTTTTTATTGGATCAACATTGGTTGTGCATATTTGTTGGATCAACTTTCATTATTGATGCATATAACTTGGATAATGTAATTATTATGTTTGTAAACATTTTATTTATTTGGTCAACATTGGTTGTTGATTCTAGTTTGTTGGATCAACTTTCACTTGTTGATGCATATAACTTGGATAATGAAATTATTATTTTTTGTTGCAGGCCAAAGATGGTTGCTGCAGAAGTCAGGATGACGAAGTCTTTTCTAAAGGATATCTTAATAGATGAATTTAGAGCATCAAAGAAGAATAAGACTGCAGTTGATGTCCAAAATATGCTTCATCTAGAATATGGTATTGATCTCACATATAGTCAGGCATAACATGGTTTAAAGTTCATTAAAGAGTCTCTTAGGGTTGATGGCATCAAGTCTTATTTAGATTTTCTTTGGTATACAAAATAAAACGACGTTATAATCCTGGAAGCGTCGTCAAGTTTGAGTATGATGGTGAAACGAAGCAGTTCCAGAGGTTTTTTGTTACTTTCAAAGCTTCCATCAATGGTTTCAATAAGTATTGTCGTCCGATGTCATTTATTGATTGCGCTTTTCTCACTGGGAATTTTAAGGGCGGTCTTATGGTTCCTTGCACAAAAGCTGGTAACCAAGGTATGATTTTTCATCTTTTTTTCTCTTTTTGAATTATTAAGTGTTTCTGTTGATTACACAATAACTTTTGTTGTATGATATTTCCCTGGATTTCAATTATATGAATCACATAACTTTTGTTGATACCATATTTCTATATTAACTTTTGTTGTTGATTCCATAACTTTCTTGTTGATCAACTAAGTTTGTTGTTGATTCCATAATTTCAATTGTTGATCCCCATAACTTTTTTGTTGATCCCATAATTTCACTTGTTGATTCCATAATATTTGTTGTTGATCCTATAATATTTGTTGTTCGCCCCATAACTTGTTCATGTATTTCAGTTTTATGTGTCACTTTGTGAACTTTTTATTGTTTATTTGTTTGTTGTATAATTCTATCCAGTTGCATTTGGAATTGTTCCTTGTGAAAATTGTGACAATTGGGAATGGTTCTTAACCAATTTGAAGGGTATTATCAGCGAAGACCATCAACTGACCATCATATCAGACCGTGGAGCTTTCTTTTTTAAGCATGTCCCTTTGATCTTCCCAAAGGCTTACCATTCGTTCTGTTTGTACCACATGAAAGGGAATATTCTGGTTCCAAAGGGCAAGAGTAGGAAAACTACTGCGAAGTTGTTTGAAGAGTGCTACACTGCGTTAACAAAAGAGAAGTTTTATGTTGCTTCCAAGAGTATGAGCAATCTTAAGCTGGATTCAGTTATTGATTGGATGATAAAAATTCAATTCCATAACTGGTCTGCTCATGAATTTCTAGGAGAAAGGTTTGGTGAGAACACATCAAACGTTAGTGAGAGTTATAACAGTAAGATTAAGCATGATAAGTGACTTCCATCACTTGATCTTCTAGATTCTATTAATGCTTATGTAATGGAGAAGAACTACAAGAGGTTGTGGAGTCTGGTAAGTGGACTGGAAAGCTTACTCCCCGAATGCAGGCTAGGCTCAACAAGAGGGTTAATGACTGTCGTTTTTACAAGTTCTGAAGATCAAGTGATAAAGTTCTTGAAATCATTTCTCCTACTGGAAAGCACACAGTCGATTTGGATGCTAAGACATGCACTTGCAATTGGTGGTAGAAGCATAGTTTCCCTTGCACCCATTCGATGAAAGCGATGTTGCAGATTGGTCCAGATGAACCTTACACGTACATCATACCATATTATACCACCGAGTACTATAAAGGTCTGTATGCTCGTCCAATTTATCCTATTTCCGATAGTGAGAGGCTAACTAAAATTAATGAGGAAGGTTATGTTTTGGCTCCCAATAGTGGTCGAGCGTCAGCTGGAAGGCCAACTAGTTCAAGGTATAGGGGTTATCGAGATAAAGTTTGCAAGAAAAGGAAGTGTGGTCAGTGTGGAAGACGTGCCTTCCACAACCGTCGTAGATGTCGCAGATCTCCTTTGGCTCCTCGTGCACCCGTCTTCTACAAGGAGTCTAACTCCAGAATTATCAACTTCTTGAGGAGGATATTTTTATGAAATTTTCCTATTTTTCTGAACGTTTATTTAACCTTTTTATGCTTGTTCTTGGATGATTAACATGGATGTTAGTTCTTTTTATTGTTTTCTTATTTTTATTGTTGGATTTGTTGTGTTTTTAATGATATACATTTTGTTTTTTTTTTGTTTTGTTTTATGAATGTTATTCTTGTCAGGTTATATCAGTTTGCAGGTTCCAAGATAACTGTTCTTTTTACAGGAAAAAGTACTATGTAAACAGTATCAACATATCAATGTTGATTCAAATCATGGCATCAACTTCCATTGTTGATGCTTAATGAAAAGAATAAAATTGCATGGTTACATGTTAAGTGCTTTAGTTGTGCATACATGCAATCACTTGTTCATAAATTTTTTTTGATCCATTGATTTTTGTGATCAACTCCCATTGTAGATCCTAAAAATGGATCAACTTCCATCGTTGATGCTCAATAAAAACAAAAAAATCCCATGGTTCTATTTGTATATACAAGTTAGCTCCATTAGTTGTGCTCACCTCCAATCTTTACTACCAAAATTCATTCAGTTAATAATTTTTTTTATAGATGGATAGAAATCAGTAAAGCAAACTAATAGTAATATAAATTAATAACAAACCAGTAATAAACATATCATCCAAATTATTTCAGAAAATAAGTAAACTACAATAAATATAAGATGTCTTTTTCAAACTAACTTCCAATGAGCAGACCTATATTTTACTTACCAGGATATGTTAAACTACACCTAAGATGTTTGTTTTTTGTCATAACATGAACATTGTGTTACACTAATCTAAGGTTTCAACAGAATCTTGTATATTAATTACTTCTTCAACCGAGTTTTTAAGTTGTTGTGCTTCATTAACCTCTTTGACTGAGTCGGTAAGTTGTTCTACTTGCTTATCTTCTTACGGTGTGTCAGTAATTTCCAAAGTTGGTTTCCATGCACTAAATTCAGCTAACATCCTGGCAGCTATCTGCATTCTCTTCTTGTTTATCTTCTCATGGTATTCAATTCTCTTATCATCTAGATCCCATAAGTGCCCACGCTTGACCAAACATTTCATGAATAAGAAGATGTGGGTTGCACAGTCCAACATTTTTTGTTGCGGTACCTGGTAGTGCTCAAAATGTGTACCTACTGGTTCACATGTCTCAACATATTTTTTTCCCATTTTGTTCAGGATATCAGTCAATGATTGTACCATGACAGTATATTGTTTGTTATATCCTGGGCTGTGATATATGGTGTTGAAAACTAACCATATTCCACCGATTAACGCAGGCAACACCTAGTGGAATGTTTTGTTATCACTGTCTTGGAGACACATTGGTATGAGCAGAAATGTGTCACTGCCATTCACTGGGTAATTTTTCCTTAATTTACCTGAAATCCCACATGCATCCTTTTTTAGCTATTGCGCTCCTCATTATTTGCTACATCATATTCTTGACATTAGTTTTTTTTTTACGGATAACAACAATAATTCATTCATTTATTCATCATGTATACTTAAATCATGCCTATCACACTAAATTGTTTCATCTCACCTAATATAGAACTAAGTTGATGTAACAAGTTATTGAAAAGAAGGATTAATAGTTTTGTTACTTACATAAGCATTTGTAGACATAATTAAGTGCTTCTTCCCGTAGTAGTCCAGCTTAGATGGATCTTTCATCTTTAATTGCAGCATGTTGATGTAGTAATCAACAATGTCGTTGTTAATGTTTTGGTCATCCGTCAGACCTTGGATATTATTCAATGATTGAACCATGAAAATATATTGTTTGTTCATTGGTTGTGATATATGGTGTTGAAAACTAACCATTTACCGATTAACGCAAGCAGCACCCAGTGGAATGGTTTCTTATCGCTGTCTTGGTGACACATTAGTATGATAAGAAATGTGTCACTGCCATTCACTGGGTAATTCTTCCTTAAGTTACATGGAATCCCACATGCATCTACTTTATTTGCATCCTTTTTACCTATTGCGCTCCTCATTATTTGATGCATCATATTCTTGACATTAGTTTGTTTTTTTACAGATAAGAACAATAATTCGTTCATTTATTCATCATGCATACTTGAATCATGCCTACTAAATTGTTTCATCTCACCTAATATAGAACTAAGTTGATGTAACAAGTTATTGAAAAGACGGATTAATATTTTTTGTTACTTACATAAGCATTTATATACATAATTAAGTGTTTCTTCCCGTAGTAGTCCGGCTTAGATGGATCTTGCATCTTTGATTGCTCATACCAATATAGAACTAAATTGATGTAACAAGTTATTGAAAAGACAGATTAATAGTTTTTGGTACTTACATAAGCATTTGTAGACAGAATTTAGTACTTCTTCCCGTAGTAGTCCGGCTTAGATGGATCTTGCATCTTTGGTTGCAGAAGTTGATGTAGTAATCAACAATCTCGTCGTTAGTATTTTGGTCATCCATCATACCTTGGATATGCCTTCCATAGACTATCTCTTCCACTTCATTGTTGAAAAAACGTTACATGCCTGTCACTGCATTTCTAAAGATTATGTTAACTCCCTGACATGACATTTTATTTGTTTAAGTATTAGAGTTATCAAACTGTAACTTTCATTTACAATCGTTTTTCGCGGATGTACCATGGCATCAACTTTGATTTTTTATACCTATAAATAAACATGAAATTTGTTACAGAGTTAGTACCTATATTTCACTTTCTCAAAGAATGGATAAAGCACCTGTTCTTGTTCCTCGGTGCAGAATTTCCAGAGTTTGAGTTTTTATGTATTCTTCAGCATTATTGGCTCAGGTGGCGTCACATTAATGTAAGCATCAACGTTGTATATTTCTTGTTTTTCAACACCTCCCCCCTTCTTTTTCTTCTTCTTATTCTTCTTCTTTCCATTTTCTCCTCTATTCCCCCTGTTCACTTCACCTTGAGGTGTGTATTTATTTGGCGGCTTCCTTGACGACCTTATGTTATAGCTCACTGCTTTTGAAGAATTGTCACACTGATTTAAATGGATCTGCGTAGCTTCAAAATCATCATCTTCTTGGGTGGTTTCTTCCTCTTCAGTTAGCCCATCAATTTCTTCTACTTTGTAAATCACTTTGATACCTTTCAATACATCCTCTTCATCTGGAGTTGCAGAATATCCCTCTTCCATTTGTTGTGTCAGAGTATCTTTCATTTGTTGTGGAGGAGTAGGAGAAAATATTCCGGCAGTGTCGCATTGAAGCTTGGTGCACTGAAGATTTGGGTAGTACATGCAGGGAAATAATCCGGTTAGATTAACAGGAAATAGTCTTATATAAACAGTATCAACATATCATTTTCTGACCTATTGCCTTTGGAATCAACAACTGTTGCTGATCCTTTTATGGGGTCAACTTCCATTGTTTACCCCACATTATTCGATAAACTTCTAATGTTGATACTTAAAAAAATAAAATAGTATGTATGTTTATTTTTGTATGCACAGTCTTATGTGTAGTAATTAATGAGAAGACTATGAAAAGAGTACCGTTAGATTACACTTGTAGAGTTAAACACTAAGAAGCAAATTTATTACTTCTTCAACTGAGTTAAAATAGTACCTGTAGCGACATAATCTTGTTTCTCTGGAAGTATATCCTTAATTGGAGGAGTTGAAAAAAACAACTAAATCTCCCAGCATCTCGACTTCCTGCATGTTTGTACTTCTTTGACTTCATTCTCTTCTTCTAACTGTTGAACTGAATTACAAATTTTTGCAATCACAGTGCTGACATGAAGATTTGCTTCTTGTACTCTTTTTGCTTCTAATCCTGCATCAAATCACACCTTCTAATTTTCTCTGCGATCGTCCAACATTGTCATAGGATTTACCTGGTAATTTAGTCCACTTTGAAAACCCTTCTGAAAGCTATTTTCTAAAATGCTTAGACTTGCATCTGAGAATGACCACATCAGTTGACTTGATTTTGTTTATTCGTCTACATTCAATTCATCATTCAAATCAGCTTCAGTCTCCTTTCCATATGGTTCTCCATTTGGATTCTCCACTGTAGTTGATTTAGTCTCTAAGATATCTTTGGCTTCTCTTCTGAATTCTTGTTGAGTGTTATATGATCTTGCTTTATTGATATTCTCTTCCTTTTCTCTCAATTCCTTCACTTTGTTAGCAATATCTTGAAATCCCTGTACATCTGCAGGTTGCAATTGAATCATGCCCGTGTTCTGTCCATAATGTTCTTCTTGAAGATTATTCTTTTTCATCAATTTAGTTCTTTGGAACCTTCTATGATAAGTGATCTCTTGCTTCTCACACTCAAGATAATTTTTTTTTTCTGTTAGCTCCTCATTTTATTGCCTCTCAACTTCCAATTTCCGTGCTGGTTTTGATAGGTCTATCAAGTACATCTCATCTTATGTAACCGGATCAACAAAATCTTCATGAAACTACAAACCATTTATGAATAAAGTGAGTAAATTATTTTCTTTTTGGGAAATAATCAATTTTTTTTATCATATTCTACTCTTAATATATCTTTCACGAGGTGGCGTAGTCCCCGAGTGATGTGAGACGTATATGAAATTGCACCAATATATAAGTGGAGTACATTTCAGATATGATGTCAACTTTGGTTGTTGATTCCATTCATTGGGAATCAACTTCCATAGTTGATACACAAAATCTGTAATACATTTCAGATTTTTGTGTCCACTTTGGTTGTTGATTCCACTCATTGGGCATCAACTTCCTTTGTTGATACAAAAAATCTGTAATACATTTCATATTTTTATGTCAACTTTGATTATTGATCCCACTCATTGGGCATCAACTTCCGTTGTTGATACACAAAATCTGTAATATGTTTCAGATGGCAAGTCGGTGTCATTTCTTTAACTCTATCAAATTTGGTTGTTGATACACAAAAAAATATAGTAAATTTAAATATAGGAAGAAAAAAATACCTTATGCAAAAACCAAGTCATGTCTATTCCTTTATTAGATTTTGAGCAAAACTCATCGTGAAGTTTTTTTAACAACGTGTGCTGGTTCCATCTTAGGAATCTTGGAGTTCTGGTTTCAAAACCCTGCCTCTTGTCGATGTAGTTCCTAGTGTGTTCACATAAACGATACTGGATACGAAGAAATGAAAGATATTGGTATTTACTTACTGTATGGAACATTTTACTATATACAAATATAAACATTTTTACTTTGAAATAAATTACTTTCACTTACTGGTAGCATTGAAGTGCATCCAATAACAATCCTTTTTTTTCCTTTCTGTTTTGATATGTGCGAAAGCAAATAATTTACAATGTGATCTGGCCATGACACTGCATTCATTTGTAGAACATGAGGTAACCATTTCTTTGCAAAGATTATTGTTCCAGAATCTGGGAAGAAAACCACCGCACATAACCACATGACGAAAAGTATGACAAAATTATCTGGGTCTGACTCATCTCTACCTGCAATCCGTAGTTTGTTTTTTACATAAGTATTGATTATTTTATCCCGACAATCTTTCTCTTTCTCTGGTCTGAACTTCTTACTCAAGAATTCCCTATATTCATCTTGGTGCTTTGATTTAAGTTTCCTCTTGAAATCTTCACTCTCTGCAATTATTTTTATTTTGAAGATCAATGCAAATTCCCTTGCATCAAGAGAGCATTATGTATAATTCTCTTCATTTTTGGGATCTCCAAATGTTAGCTTATTCGTTTCTTTTTTAAATCCACTAAGAAGAAGCCGTATTGATATGTTGATCCGTTCTAACCATTTAGGAGTCATTATATTGTTGTTGTCTGTGTGTAGAATGGGCTGAAGATGTCCCGGAAAGGAATTTCCTTCAGTGCATTTGCAAGGATTGGTTTCTTCAGATTTCCTTCTTCTTCTTATCCAAACATCTTGTGTAGAAAACTCCCCATCTCAACCAATGGAATGTCCTTCTTTAAATGCAACTTCATTTTCCCTTGGTCTACCTGCATAAATTCAACTTAACCATTTTCTTATTTCTTTTTAATAGTTAAAACAACTTATTTGTTTAATATTGCAGCATAAAACACAAATCAATATTGTTACCTTTGAGTTCCTTTTTCGGCTTCACATCTGGTTCTTCATTTACTTTTTCTTCCTCTGATTCATCTCCCTTCTCCTCTGATTCCTTCTCTTCTTCATCTGAATATTCTTCTTCCCCTGATTCTACAATTACCACATTTTTTTTTCCTTTACATACTTGTTCTTCTTCCGTTCCTTTGCTTTCTTCTTGTTCTCCCTTTTTCGCTTTGTTTCTCTAACTTAATTTTTTTTCGATTCTTATTCTTCTGAATCTTCTTGTATTTCCTTTGCCGGTCTATCATTTTTTTGTTCACCCTCTTCTTTTGGTTGGTACATCTTCTTGACTTCCTTGCTATTCTTCAATCAATAAATTCTTATTCATCCTCTTCCTTTTGGGGGATACATTTTCACCGATCGGTTGTGAGTCATCTTCTTCCCTACTCTTCACATTTATCCTCGGTGATCTTCTCGTTCCTTTCATCTATTTCAGACAACATTAATATAGTCAGCCTTGTTATTCATTCAATAATCACAACAATAATAGATGAACAATTAGTAAAAAGAGATAAACAACTGTTTTTGATTCCATTAAATGTGATCAACTCTTGTTGTTGATTCCATTTTACTTTTATAATTATAATTGGTTTTCAGTTTTATGGCATCAACTCCAGTAGTTGATTCCATTAATTTGATTAACTTCTCTTATGGTTTAACATGCAAATATGTTATAATATGGCATCATGTATACATGGTATAATATGGCATTAACTATTGTTGTTGATCTTTTTCAGTACTTATGGCATCAACTTATGTTGTTGAACCATGTTATATGGCATCAACTACTGTCTACCAAGCATCAAAAACAAGCACCGAGACATCAACTCCTATTCTTATTCCTTTGAAGTTTACGGAACCATTATTATTATTAAACATTCAAGAAAATAATTGTAACATTATTCATTTGTAGGCTCATCATCAACATGCTATTAGATTGAAACTCACACAACACAGACTACAATAATAACATTAGCATGAAGAACAAAGAGAACCTTTAATTGATCAACTTTTATTGTTGAACCATTGTACTGTTATAATATGGCATCAACTTCTGTTGTTGATTCCATAAATTGCATCAATTACTATTGTTAAACCATCTTATTGGTACAATATGGAATCAACACCCATGGTTGACCCTAATCTATTGTTTAACATCAACATCAATATCAACTGGAACTTTACTTGTTTTACAGAATCATCAACTCTAAACAACAACTGTATAATTATCATCCAGAGTAGACCATGTTATTGGTATACTTATCAACACACACAAAGAGTAGAATAATTAGAAATCAGTTCCTTACCTATGTCAACTTCAACTTCAACTTTGAAATCAGATTAACCTAATATCAAAATCAAAATCAAACAAAAACAATCAACACAAAACTAATTATATCCCAAACAAAATCATAATATCTAGAAGCAGTAATCGACATCAAATGTTACATGCATTTTTTTTCTTCAAAAATTGGAAATCAAAGTCGAAATCAAAACCTTAAAAAATCATCATCGAACCAAAATCTTCATCAACAACAATAAGTACAAGATGAAAATCGTGTATACCTGTATAAATCTTGTGTTTAAATATTCAAACTCAGAAAACCCTTGTTTTCTATCATTTCTTCTCAGACTTTTTGATTGTTGAAACTAAAAATTATTCCAAAGAGTTCGGTTACTGGATTTATATAGATTGGCAGTTTACTTTTTCAGTTGTAATCGACGGTTTTGCGTTTTATTTTTCATTCAATTTTTTTTTTTCTCTTTTGCAGTCACAGAACGAGATAGAATAAATGAAGAAGGAGAGAGATTGATCTGTGGGGAGTAAATGGGGTGTAACGTTATAATTATATTGGAGGGCATTATAGTAATTTAACCGTCCGTCTTTTTCAGAGGAAAGTATTATTATTTTGGGGAAGGTATTTGTGTTGGACCTCTATTATAGGGGCATTTAATTAATCTACCCTTTTATTTTGTTGTCACTGGTGGTGGCGTCGGTTACATTACAGTCAAATGGTGGTAAGAGTCGAAGAAGATGAGATCAGAAGGAGGTGGAGGAGAATGGTGACGTAGAGGAGGAAGGAAACGATAGTCTGCAACTGAGTGGAAGAGAGTAAAACTTAACCTTTTGAGAAACGTACCCTTAGCATTTTCAGTTATTACGAAGGCTTATTCAATAACAATAAGAATTCGGAGGGGTATTATCGTTCAAGGAAAAAGTAACCAAAAATGTTAGAGACACCAAAAAGGAGACTTTTCTTTTTATTATAGTAAGATATCCCCTTACCAATTTTCACATCCCCAACTATGAAAAGACTAGTTAATGATTGGAAATACGGCTGTTCTCTTTTTTTTTTTTTAGCTGTCGGAAATAACTGATGGTCAAGGTATAAATATCTGGAAAGATGGACAGGTGCGAGGACCTATGCTTCTAATCCATCAGAGATTTCATAGTAAAAGAGGCTCGTAAATTTTGTACTCTCATCGAGTTGAATAATGAAATGAAGGTGAACGTACGCCACTTTGACACACAATTACAGCTTAGAAGGATTATTTGCACCCAATAACTTCCGTTTAAGAGCTCAAGTTTACAGCTAGCTGTGTTTGACTTTTGACTGCAATTTGCCTATTGAGTTTCATACCTATCTATGGTCTATATCACATCATACTGTTAATCAACACGGAAACTTAACATCATATATTCCTTGCTCTCGCTTAATTTTCTGTTCCATCCATCCATTTTTTGTTTAATCCGAATACTAGTTATTATGGCGTTGGAAGAGATTTACGTTACAGAGTTACTAAAGAAATTGGTTTCTGCTGCTGCCCAAAAAATTGGTATGATCTGGCTTGTAGATAATGATCTGCAAAAGCTCAAAGATATTGTGGAGACGATCGCGGCTGTAACATCTGATGCTGAAAAGAAGCAGGTGAAAGACAGATCTGTGCAGCTCTGGTTAAGAAACCTCCAGAACGTTGCCTATGATATTGAAGAAAATTTGGATGAAATGTCCAATGAAGATAAACGTCTCTCTGAAAAATATGGAAAGCAAAAGAAGATACGAGGCCTACTTAAATTTGGTACGTTAACAAGAATCAAAAACATTAATCATAAGTTAAATGGAATCGTTAGGGACCAAGTTATGTTTCAGTTGGAACATACCGTTGAAGATGATCAAAGTATTCATCAACAAGACCGAGGGACACCTTCGGTGATCGGAGATTCTAAAATGGTCGGAAGGGAAAAAGATGCAGCTCACATAATAGAGAAGTTACTGATGACAAACCCGTCATCGTCATCAGCTGATAATTTTAGTCCTCGGGAAAAAATTTCAGTCGTTTCAATAGTGGGCATGGGGGGAGTTGGGAAAACGACCCTCGCTAAATTTGTTTACGAAGACGACTCCGTTGTGAGAAGCTTTGAGCTAAGAGGGTGGATCCTGATTTCTGAAAAATTTGATGTCTTCGTAACTTTAAGAAAAATTCTAGAGTCCATTACTGGAAAAAAGTGTGATGATTTTTCAAATGTCAATGTACTGGTAAGGAAAGTTCAGGAAGAGATTTGCGGGAAGAAATATTTGTTTGTCCTAGATGATCTGTGGAACGAGGATGCGGAAGACTGGGATAAATTCAAGAATTTTTTAAGTGTGGGTGCTCCGGGGAGTAAATTATTAGTGACTAGTCGTAAACAAAGTGTTGCATCTATCGTCAGGGGAACAATTCCGCCGCACAAACTAACACCCTTATCCAGCCAAGAATGTTGGTCTATTATCAAGAATAGAGTTTTTTCTTCAGATCTGGAACTCGAGACTCCAACAATTATGGAAGATATAGGAATGGCGATCGCTAGAAAATGTGGTGGTTTGCCACTTGTAGCTAATTCTCTCGGCGATCTTATGTGTAAGAAAAGGACCGAGTATGATTGGGTGGCGTTCAGGGACAACGGAATTTACAATATACCAGAGCTCACAAATAGAGTAGTACAAATATTGAAGATGAGTTATGATGATTTACCCTCTAATTTGAAAAAGTGTTTCTCATATTGTTGTTTATTTCCTAAAACTTATGAATTTAACAGAGAAACATTGATTCAATTGTGGATGGCTGAAGGGTTCCTTGATCAGCCATCTCATGAAGGAATCCAGAACTCTCTCGAAGACATCGGTAATGACTATTTTCTTAGTCTGCTGTCTAGCTCTTTCTTTCAAGATGTGGAAAAGGATGACTTGGATGATGTTACATCGTTCAAAATGCATGAATTAGTACATGATCTTGCGTTAAGTGTCGCTGGCAGTCATGAGGCCACGATTCTCAAAGCAAGTGAAATGGAAAATGCTTCGACTGGAATTCGTCGTCTACAGATAATTGTGGAAGACAAAGAAGAAGAAAATTTCTCTGATGTCTTGAAGAAGAATGCAAAAAACCTGCGTACAATATTTTGGCAAGATGAGGGCTATTTTTATCCGAGTAACAAGGGTCTGCGTGTAATTCATAGACTTAGTGCTTCTAATCGGAAGACTGTATCTTCCTCTTTTGAGTTTAAACACCTGAGGTACCTTGATCTCAGTAATTCTGAAGATGTCCATGCTGCATCAGTTAATCAACTCTACAATCTGCAGACTCTGAAGTTAAATCATGGCAAAAGTGTTCAAGATATTCTCAACGGAATTGGTTCTTTGAACAACTTACGGCACCTAGATCTCTCTTCTTCGGACGTCAAAGAGTTACCTGATTCTATGACTAGGCTCACCAATTTGAAGACTTTAGATATCCGTTCATGCCGTTATCTTTCTAAGTTACCGGAAAATATTGGGTCTCTCCAAAATCTGTCGTCCCTTGATCTGGAAGGTACTGCAATCCTACAACTCCCTGAATCATGCATCAGAATCTACAATTTGGAGATAGTGCGACTAGGATCTACATGTAAGCTTCCTATGGAGATTACATACTGGAACAAATTGAGACGGTTTACGCATAGTAGAGATGATGATGAAATGCCAAGAGGTGTACAAGAGCTAATTCGGATTCAAGAACTAAAGTCTTATCTGGTGAGGAAAGAAGAAGTCTCCAATAATTCTAGTGGGATCAATGAATTAGCAAGCCTAAACTCGCTTCAGCTTCTAGTGATAAGAAACCTGGAAAATGTGAGAGGTCGGATAGACGCAGAAGGAGCATGTTTAAAGGACAAGCAATACATTCGCCAATTGCATCTACACTGGAGCTCCTGTCGTTCAGATGATGATGATAGTATGGTGCTGGAAGGTCTGCAACCTCACCCTAATTTGAAAGAACTGAAGATACAGACATTCCAGGGTTCAAAGCTTCCTAAATGGATGGGTTTATCTTACTGCCTGCCGAATTTGGTGGAATTATGTTTGTTTGAATGCGACCGTTGTGACAAGCTTCCAGCGCTGGGTATGCTCCCATGTCTTGAAGTTCTTCACATAAAAGGAATGAATTCTGTAAAGTTTTTGGATATAGAGTTTTATCATCAAGGAGGAGGAGAAAGCAGCAGCAGGACTACCACCGGAAAAGGTACAATAAGTTTGTTCCCTTCTTTAACTGAGTTGAATGTTGATGGGATGGAAAGTTTACTTGAATGGGTTCCTTCTCCTCCACCGCCTTATTACTCCTTCATTTCTTTGAAGACTTTGATTATCAAGAAGTGTCGAAGACTGAGAACGACACCGAACTCATTTCCTTCTCTTAGGTCACTGGAATTAAAAGATATCAACGATAAGGCAGAGAAATCAATTCTAGCCAGTATTAAAGGTCTCAGTCTTACATCCATTTCCACTCCCAAGTACCAGAGCAATTTTACTCGCTGATCACTGCCACCACCACCACAACCCATGCAAGAGGAGTCTTTGCACATTGACGGGTTCTCTTTCTGTCTCACTCTTCTAAGAGTTCAATTATGAACTAGTTTTGTGATTATCCTCGATAAATTTAAGCATCTTGATTACCAAAAGCTGTAAAAAATTTATGCCTAGCTAGTTTCCGATCATTGTCTGCACTCTGTGGCTAATATGTTTTCAGCAATTTATTACTTAATGCATGATGAGTAAATATAGTAATTCCAACACCAAGCGCATCAATTTGGGTTCGACCAATCACTTCCAGCATCAATATTGTTCAATTCACGAATCGAACTAATAAGAGTATCCTTTTGAAATCTATTTGAATTGTTATTGAGTAAATACAACCTAACCTTCTCAGAGAAAGCATAAAGTTCACTTGTTGTTAGACTTGTACTAGTTATGCAGGAGATGGCTCCGGGAATGTCATTTTTCTCCAGTTCCATACAAAGTCTCTCCCTTGATGATGGGAGTAGGTAAAACTCTATTTGCTTGAGTCAAGTGTTTCCAAGTAATTCACCCTGTAAAAAAATCCATGAAACTGAGTTAAGAGGGATATTAGATGAACAAAAAATCTTGTATTACACAACTCATGCACCATTAAGCACACCCACTAACAGAGTTCCGATCGTAATCGTATCCATTACAAGAACTATTGTACCTTTCCAGCTCTACAAGCCTCCAAGAGCATTATGTGACGCCTTGTGTTGAAGTGGCACCTAGGATGCAACATCTGCTGATATATAAAAGTAAAATCTTCCAATTTCTTCTCTGCAATGCAGGCATGTAACATTGTATTAAATGTGCAGTTGTCAAAAACAACCCTAGTTTTGTAATCAGCAATGCTTGTAATTTGCTTGCTATCATTCAACATCTGCTGAAAAAAGTCTTTTGCTTTTTCGAACAACCCATGATCCAGGTAACGTTTCACGGTTTCAGCATTAAGTTATAAGTCACAATATTTGGGGAACAAAATATATGCATTTGGAACAGATGTGAAAGGAACCTGCATCAGTGTTTCTTCTCATCTGGTCTTCAGTCTGCACTACAGAGACATAGTGCAAGATCATATTAAAGACTAGTAGTACCCATGAGTCCTCGTGTCTCCATATTTTTAATTGCAGCCACAGCCTCATCCCTTCTTTCCAAAAAGTATTTACAAGAACTGCAAACAAATGAAGAAATATAAGAAGTTTCTTAACTAAATAGAAAATGAATAACGAAATGGGGTAGAAAAGAAAGCTGGCTTAGATACTTCTGTACTTCGAAGATTTCAGAACCTCAAGCATGCATAAATTTTGGTGTTAGCTTAGTTATTTCGAAATCAAATGCAAGGCAGCAAGTGAAAGAAAATTCAATTATTTATGGCCACTGTATCAGGGTATAAGTTTGAAACCACAAAAAGTTGGTACGACGGATATGATGAGAAGGTGGTTTGTACTTCCATCACAAGGCCAAAATGCTCCCTCCCATTGTTTATTTGGCACACAAGCATTTAACACCTAGATTTTTGTGAGGAAATTTAGTATATTTATTCTGTTTAGATCATTACGTACATGAATGTAAGAAATTGGTGCATTCTTTGAAAACACAAGTGATCATCATCATTCCATGATCCATCTAAAAGGATTCCAAGCTCAATTGGTTGCCTGCACCTCAAAAGCCATGTAGAAATTACGTAGTGCGTATGTCTACCAATACCATTCAAATAACGTACTACAACTCTTAGTAAGAGATACTTAATTATGCTATTTGTGCTACATGTTTAATTAATATGGATTCGTCTTAGAAGAGGAGAACAAGATATACTCACAGCATTATAGAAAACATGAACTGGTTCCAACCATGGATCCTAATCATCAAACTCCCCCAGTTTGCACTTCTTTGGGAGGAGGAGAATGCACACATTCTATGACATCTTATAGTTCCTTCATTTGTCCTGCTTGCCCAAAGGGTGACAGCAATACAATGATAACCTGCAAGGTTGGGATATGAAGATCGTTGTTGCTGGAAAATAATAATAATAATAGAGTCAGAATAAGAAAGCAAATATACTAGCAGATAATAATTAAAACGGATTAAATGACCCATGGTCACCCGGAATTGTGCACAACAACATCAATGAAGAGATAAATTCAATCTAGCTTTTTGATAAGATGTTCTGCTGATCATGTAGACCATCAGACTCATGCCATTGGCAATTCAAGGATTACTAGATCCCATAAACATCAATGTGCGACTATCAAAATTGTAAAGAATGCAACAGGTACAAATATCCGCAGTGACCAATCAAAAATAAATAAATATCTGCATTATCCGTATTTCATGAAATATATTAAGTGTCTTGACGGGCCTCTTTGACTTGCCAAGTACATCAAGTGCAGCAGTGTAAATATACTTGCACAAGTGCACAGATGCGGCATATTAAAAATCAGACACATCAAGGGTAGAGACTGCATTGCAAACTGAATGTTAGTTGAGGCAAGGACATAAGGGTAATAAAAAGCAGGACAGTACTCAGGTTTGTGGGTCTTGGAACGCTCACACAGTTGAAACCTCTCGATGACTTGTAGCATCCGTCACCAGTTTCCAAATCTACCCAACACCTGAATAACCTTCAAAAAAGAAGGATCCGTGAACCTGACGTTTGCACTCCGCATATCTTAGAAAACATCCACTCAGGCAAAATGATGTCTGCACCATTCAGTCTGAAAAGAGAAACTCTAGTCTGAAGTAAATGAGACCCTATCATAATTAAATAAACCAAAAAGAGAAAAGAAAACAACAAAGAAGCAGACTTCTCCCTCACAATCTTGAACTATAACAGCTCCAATAGCACCAACTAAACTAGGAGCTAAGAGTAGCAAAGAATATAAAAGGTGTTTGTAAGTGCTTCCGATTGGAATCACGAAAGATCTTGTTTCCATGAAAGCTCCTTTGTTAGAAGCCGTGGTCTTTTGTGCGCTCGTGATTTTTGAAAAAATTATCACCCAAATTGGTATAAGATGTATCCAAATTTCGGCCACCAAGAAAAACATCCACGAATATTAACAGATATAACTTATATGTGAAAAAATGCATCTAACCCTTACCACTTTGCTAGATTTTGGATTTGCTCCTCCATTTTGTGCCATGAGCTCGGGGCATGCGTTTAACATCAGTGAATTCCTCAACGACTTGAAGGCAGAACTTCCTGTCTCCGCAATACTCCAATCATCCTCATTTTTGACGAGTTTTTCCCTTATAAACTTCCAATTGCCTGATGAGCTACTTATGCTGCTAGGACCATGTTGCTCTATCAACACAGGACTTCGATTTTCATTGGGATTTCTCCTATAAACACTTCTAGACATCTTTGTCCCGTCAATCTTCCATTCATAATAACTCACAGGAAAGTACTCATTTTTTTGCACTCCTCTATCATGCATAATCTCACCCCCTCCTCTTTCAGCATTACTTCCATAGTATTCCTTACTACGAGTCCAACTACGATTTATTGTGCACTAACTTGGATCCATATCTACATTCCGCCTATAAACTTTATCATTTCTCATCCTACACTTTCCAAAGGGAGAATAATCAGTCGTCCCAACCGCATCACTAGCACGACTAAAGCTTACCTGAAAATCGTCTTGAATCAGACGTTGCTTATGCATATCTGCTTTGCCTTCATTCAGACCAGATTCTTCTTCCCAGTCATCCTTATTCCATCTAAAGCTTTCCAACAACACCAGTTTTCTTGTAGTCGCGACCTTTCCTGGAATAACAGTATCCCTAGACTCACTAAAAACAGAATCTACCATCCTTCCCTGGTCTTCAATCCATCTTCCAATAGTTATCTCCGAACTTCGGTTACTCCTTTATCTCGCAACCCCCTTTCAACCTTCAAATTATGTTCATATACTTGAAAGATCTCCATACTTGAATTTTCTTCACCAGACTCATTTCCCTCAACCAATTCAAACATTTTCCACTTGCTCCTATGAATTATCATCATCTTCATTATCCGAATCGCAGAAAGCTTCCCCAATTTTGAATCTTTCTTACTCTAATCTTTAAAAAGAGTATTCTGAAATTAGGTTGTTTTCTCCTCACAGAAAACACATTCATTCTGTTTTTCTATAGAGAAATCAAAAACCCATGTATTGAATAAGTAATCTGACCATACAAATCACTCCTTTCAACTAAATTAGAGATACTACCACATAGTCATTGAGTTACTACTATTCATTGACATTAACTCCATCCATTACTTCACAAAAAAAAATCGATATTTTTTTATTATATCGCTACAATTGAAAGCTTAAAGAATTCTAAAGTTGGTGAGTTTAGATTCACTTACAGTATTTGATGATTGCTACACATTGAGAATAAAACTTTGCAGTTGGAGGAGAAGTTGGGGTTTATCTGTGCTCTGCTCTAGGTCAGTGGAGATGACATTAAATTCTGATGTATCCACCCGACCCGGCATAGGGTACGAAATGGGCGGTCCAGTTAATCCTTTAAGGTTTTAGCCCAAGAACATCTGGGCCAAGCACTACGGGAGATTGGGATGGTTATCCCTTTCCTCTCTCCTATATATGGGGAAGGGATATAGATCACAAGGAAGTCTCATTACGGTGTCTTTTTATTCCTTCCTAATACTTTTATGTAATAGTGCCAAACAAATACTCTGACAAAAACGGATACCGAGCATCCATTCCACAAATATAAGTTCACATACACCAATCGGATTTTCCATTTATCTTTCTTCTCTATTTTTTTTCTTCTCTCAACTCCCTTTTATCCCGTTTTGATTTTCATGGTGATTAATTGAAATTCGTTGGCTGAAATTAAAAAGGGTTTGATCATTATTCCAAGGTGAACATATTTCGTTCTTCAATTTCGAATTTCATCCAGAAAATTATTAATTTTACGGTTTAAAATTAATTTGATTTTGATGTTGATGAAATTGTTGACATTAGGTTGGTTAGGTACGTGGTCTGCAATTCAATAACATAATTAAAACATAGATTTAGTGAAAAGTCCATGATTATAACTTGTTGTGTGATGCGTCTCTTGATTTATGTTGAATGAAATGTTTGTAAACTAATATTCTATTGATGTTTAATATTGATTGACTTGTATTTATATATGGTATAGGCAAATTGATACTATAGTTGTTGTTTTCAAAGGTATAAAATGAATCTAATGCGTGCTTATGTGAGAGTTAAATACGGAGTCTATTTGGATACTTCTAGTGATGAAGAAGAAAAAGATTTACTAATATTTACACAACTGTGTTTGGATGAACGACTATGTATTATTCGACAACCAGTACCTAGGCAGGTGTAAACACGTAGTGCACACTACGGGAAAAACATCGATCAACTACACCGGAAAAGAGTTGTCATACGATATACGACGACGGATATCCATAGGTTGTACAGGGGGGAAGGGGGCGTTGTAGAGAGTCTTCAATTCTTTGCAACTCCTCAATACTAGTCGCAAACAAGGTTGTCGTCCCATTGTATACCATGTTTTTTTTAGTTGTGAAAGTGAATCCAAATCACTGGGCAATGTCTCACACAACTCTTCAAGTAGTTGTCATCATTAGTTTCACAACTGAGTTATATGTATTAGAAATTTCTAACGCAACTGCGCTAACAGTTGTGTATACACTCTTCTCCCAAACCTTATTTTAGTTGTATGACATACTCAAATCTTGTTTCACAACGAAAGGTATGTGTATCAGAAACTCGTATCACAACCTTTTCTAGTGTAGTATAACCTCTTTTCACAATTATAATCTTAGTTGCAATTATTTCTTTCACAACAAAAGCCTTTGTAGCAGAAATACGTATCACAACCTTTGTTAGTGTAGTATAACCTCTTTGTACAATTATTATCTTAGTTGTAATTATTTCTTTCACAACCAAAGCCTGTGTAGGAGAAACAGGTATCACAACCATGTTTTGTGTAGTATAATTTTAATTTCACAACTCCATTATTATGTAGCAGAAATATGTATCACAACTATTGTTTATGTAGTATAACTTTGTTGTCACAATCCCTAGTTTGGTTATAATTAATTGTTTCACAATCCTTGTTTGTGTAGTATAACTTTATTTTCACAACTCCTAGTTTGGTTATAATCAATTGTTTCACGACGAATACACTATGTAGCAGAAAAAATGTATCACAATCCTTTTTTGTGTAGTATAACTCCAGTGTCACAACTCCTAGTTTGGTTGTAATCAATTGTTTGACAACCTATGCTCTGTGTAGTAATAACCTTTTTTTTTCCAGTATAGGTATATCCAATTACAACCTCTTTTAGTAGTTGTGATTCACTTACCTTTTATAAAAAAAAAATATATAAATTGGTTCTCAATTCACTCAAAAATATATATAAATTGGCTTTCATTCCATTAAAATGTAACATCATTCAAACACTAAAATGTTGCAGCACTCAAACACTTGAATCACCTTGAATGATTCATGAAACCCATTGAACAACACAAACATATTGTTTTCTCAAAAAAAGTACAACATTGTTGTAAACTGATAAGAGCAACAAAAAAGAACCACATTGTTTTGTGAACACTCCCCAAACAGAATAACAAGTCAGATGGCAGGCAATATAAGATCCTTGGCCCATGTGGTATAAGTTCCTACAACCTCTATTACACGCTTCAACTCACCAGTTTTCTTGTAGAGAATGGCATCATCAACATGAGACGTAATCATAGTTACTTTGTATGCTTCAAAACCTATTATTGGCATTCTATCTCACTCCATCTTTGGATCTGTTTCAGCAATAATCGCATCAGCAACAACCTCGTTCTCATTGTACCAATTGAGTAACCCGCAAGCTTTACCATTCCCTAGCACTTACTCCACCCTTGGTCTACTGATTGGACTATCATTTTCATGGTGGGTAACAATCCTGCTAGTGCTAGCAATAGCATTGCAAGCATTTCCATACTACAGGATAAATACAACATCAACATAAGAAATTGGCATAATGCAAAGAAATAAATTTGAACTGGCGATGTGCAAGTGTACAAACATATAAACACACTCACCTTTGGGATGACGTTGTGCAAGTGTGATCCACCACGACAGACACAACTCAACCTCTTTTATAATGGGAAAACCAAGATTCTTAGTCCATCTAATGCCACTTCAAATTCTTGTGCGCAGACTGATACTGTCGTAGCCACTGTTATTCGTTCTTTGCATCCACAACATTCTTTACATTCCCATGAAAATTCTAAACCTATGATTGAGTTGCCTACAAAGGTGAAGCCCTTATTATTTCAATATAGTGTTTTGTCTGCAGATGAACTACCAACTGCATTACCTCCTTTACGGAATATTCAACACTGCATCAATTTTATTCCTGGAGCCTCTTTTCCAAACCAAGCACACTATCGTTTGAGTCCTGCTGAGCATGCGATATTGCAGGGATAGGTAAATGATTTGCTTACAAAGGGTTTGATACGAACTAGCAACAGTCCTTGTGTTAGTCCTGCTTTCTTGGTTAGTAAAAAAGACAATGGATGGAGGATGTGTATCGATTGCAGAGCATTAAATCGCATCACCATTCCTTATAGATTTCCTATCCCTCGTATCGATGATATGATTGATTTATTATCGGGCTCTATTATTTTTACTAAGTTGGATTTACGCAGTGGTTACCACCAAATACTCATTCGAGATGGAGATGAGTGGAAAACAGCATTCAAGACACGTGAAGGTTTATATGAATGTCTAGTCATGCCATTTGGGTTATCTAATGCACCTAGTACTTTTATGCGGCTTATGAATCAGGTTCTCCAACCTTTTCTCAGTAAATTTGTTATTATTTATTTTGATGACATACTAATTTTTAGTCGCATTGAACAAGAACACCTCCATCATCTTTCACAAGTGTTTCAAGTTCTTGCTGACAACTCATTATATGTTAATTTGAAGAAGTGTACCTTCATGGCTTCTTCAGTAACATTTTTGGGATATGTGATTTCTACTGATGGTATTCATGTCGATCCTTCTAAAGTTCAAGCAACTGAAGATTGGCCAGTTCCTAGTTCTATTCGTGATGTTCGTAGTTTTCATGGTTTGGCTTCTTTCTATCGAAGATTTGTGAAGAAATTTAGCTTTATTTCTGCACCTTTGACTGACTTCCTAAAGAAGGAGAAGTTTGAGTAGACAGAAGCAATGGATAAAAGCTTTATTCTTCTTAAAGAAAAGCTTTGTACTGCACCAATTCTAGCACTTCCGAATTTCAACAAGCCTTTTGAAATAGATTGTGATGCATCTGTTGTTGGTATTGGTGCAGTATTATCACAGAAGGGTCATCCAATTGCATATTACAGTGAGAAGAATTCAGATGCGCAAACGAAATGGTCTACATATGAATTAGAGTTATTAGATCTTGTTCAATCTCTTAAGCAGTGGAATACTTATCTTATACATAGGAATTTGTTGTCCACGCTGACAACCATGCTTTGAAGTTTTTGAATACTTCTGCTAAAGTTAACAGAATGCATGATCGATGGCTTTCCACAATCAACAAATACACTTTCTCTATGAGACATAAAAGTGGCAAATTGAATCAAGTTGTTGATGCCTTAAGTAGAAGAAGTCATCTTTTAACAACAATTCGTAATGAGAGTTATGCATTTGACTATATCAAAGACATTTATCCAGAAGATGAAGATTTTGGCAAACTATGGGATCAATGCAGTTCTCAAAATCATGGAGTAGATGATTTTCTTATACAAGATGGTTTTCTTTTTAAAGGGAATCGATTATGTATTCCTCAAGGGTCTTTACGTTTACATCTTATGCGAGAATTACATGGCAGTGGTCTTGGTGGTCATTTTGGGAGAGATAAAACCATTGCGCTGGTTGAAGAAAGATATTTCTGGCCATCTTTGAAACGTGATGTACAAAAGTTTGTACAAAAATGCATGGTATGTCAGAGAGCAAAGGGTACAATTCAAAATACCGGGTTGTATATGGTAGGCTTCTAAAAGGTCCTAAAAATTGTCCCCGGCAACGGCGCCAAAAACTTGGTAGTCCCCGGGAACGTGTGTAAATTTGAAGCGATGAAAACGGGCCTACAGTAATACCGCAAGTGCACGGTCGTCGGTTGTAGCTCGTGCAAGTACGGGTCGATCCACAGAGATCGGGTGTGTTTCGGAAGTGTCTTAGCTATTTGGGTTCCTAGATTTGCTTTGGGCTTAGAAGCCTTTCGGAAACTGTTGGGCTTGAGTACTAATGGGTTTGAATGCCCTTTGGAAGTGTTGGGCTTAATGGGTTTGGTTTTTGGCAATGAAATACTTTAGGTCTTGGGCCTGTGAAATGAACTGAATCTTGGACTCAGTTAGTTTGGTCTTTGAAGTGCAAATGGGCTTTGGGCCTTAAACTTAGGCTTTTGATTAAGCCTGAATTGGATTGGGTCTTAACCTTAACCTAAACTGGCTTTGAGCCTTAGTGAAATGGGCCTCAGTGAACTAGACCTTGGGCTTTTGGTTTAGTCAAGAATCTGGGCCTTTGGGTTTCACTGATTTGAATTGGGCTCAGTTGGATTGGAACTTGGGTTCAGTTGGCTGCAGGAGCTGGACTTGGCTTGGCAGGAGAAGGAGTGGCAGGGTAGCAGCAGCCTGACAGCAACCTTGGCAGCAACAAGAGCAGCAGCAGTGGAAGTGGCAGCAGGGCAGATAGTGATGCAGCAGGAACTGCAGGAAGGCAGCAGCAGCAGCTGCAAGGGGAGAAAAGCAGCAGCACTGCAACAGCAGCAGCAGCAGTAGCCTAGGCAGAGGCACACAGCAGCAGGAGCAAGAGAGTTGCAGCAATGCAATAGAATGTACAAGATGAACAATGCAGCAGCAGAAATGCAGCAGCAACAACAGCACAGGGCAAGAAACAAAGCAATAGCAAAATAACAGCCAAACAGTGAACAGAAGCAAATAAAAATTACAGTGAACAAAACAGAATAAAATCAAAATAAAAATGACACAAAGGCAGTTAGCCTAAGGCAGGGGAAGAAGGTTAAGCTAACAGCACTAGTTTCTTCCCACTACTCAATTAACACTATGCAGCAAGGTTTACTCCATTTAACAGAACTAACTGAACATGTATCACACTGAATTCTTAGCTACCATCATTCTTTCACCCCTAGAATCAGTTGTCTTCTTACAGCACAACTGATCACAGATGCATTCATTCAAGTAGATATCATCAGTTCTATGACATTTAAGCACTACAATACAATTAACATAATCTGAACTAACAATGAACACATACAAACTTCTAACACATTACAGGATACATACAATTAACAGGAGACAAACTAAACAGAACATTAACAGGATATAACATAACATAACAAACATAACAAGAGCATTGCACATTAACAGGAAACAAGCATAACATGACATGAAACTAAACTTTGAGCTGTAACTGAAAATTGAAATTTAACAGGACATGAGAGTTAACAGAACTTAGCAGTTCTGGATGCAGGCTAATCCCAACATAGTTTTTACATCACTCCCACACTACCTATTTATACCCACAGACAATTAGGGTTCTACCCATTTTCACCCAAAATATCAGTAGCTAGGGTTGGTGATTACTCACCCAATTTGACACAATCACTCCATTTTGATGTCGACCCATGCTTCTATTTGTCCTTCTCTACCTCTCCATGCCTTCAATTTCACTCTAGCTCGACCTAATTTACCTATTTCACACTTTAGGGTTTCGGTTGAAAATGTGTGGAATAAGTGAATTAGATGGACTAGGGAGATGGGAACAATGATGGGTTATCATTGTTTGACGTGGTGACAGAGAGTGGGTGGCGGAGCAGGTGGTGACAGAGGTGGAGAAGGTGGTGGCGGAGCTGGTGGAGTTTCTGCAGAGCTGCAGAGGGGAGGTGATGGTGGAGAGGGTATGGCTCGATGGTTTGGGAGAGAAGGGGGGTGTGTCTGGTTAGGTGGATGGTGCTCGGTCGCTAGGGTGTGAGGCGAGTGTATCGAGTTTGATGATCTGCGACGCTTAGCCGTGGGATGCGAAGATGGTAGGTAGATCGGATGGTTCCTACTGATGAGGTTGGTAGCGACCGTCAGATATTTTGATACAACGAAGTTAACGGCTCTAGATGGGGTTAGGTGTTGTAGTGTAAAGCGGAGATATCAAACGTTGATGAACAGCAAGGGAGCGACCGTTGGATTCAACTACCATCTAATCTGAAGGCTTGGAATTTCAGCGCTGTGGTGCTCGGCAGAGACATCAGATTTCGATGCTCTATGAGGGAGCGACCGTCGGATGCTTCTGAGAAATGATCTGATGGCTGAGAACGGAGGCGCTTTTGTGTGTAGAAAATGAGGTTGTGCGCACCATTCTTCGCGGTTTCCTTGCGTAATTTCTCCCTGCTTTTCACTACTTTTCTGCTCTTTTCGCTCCGCGACTCATCCGAACTTTATTTATTACCTAAAAATGCAAAATTAATTAATAAAAATATTTATTCTTGAAAACAATGAAAATACAGAATATGGGATAAAATGTAGAATTAATGCATAAAAGATGAGTTAAATGCCAACAAAAAAGGATAAATATATACAATATTTGGCACTCATCAGTATACTCCTTTACCAGTTCCTGATGCACCTTGGGTTGATATAAGTATGGATTTTATACTTGGTTTACCTCGTACTGCTAGAGGTAATGATTCTGTTATGGTCGTAGTTGATCGTTACTCTAAAATGGCTCACTTCGTAGCTTGTAAGAAATCAACTGACGCTTCTAATGTTGTTTCTTTGTTCTTTGAAGAAGTCGTAAGATTGCATGGGGTTCCAAAGTCTATCACTTCTGACAGAGATACAAAATTTTTGAGTTATTTCTGGAAAAGTTTATGGATGCGCTTAGGCACAACTTTACAATTCAGCACAACTTCACATCCGCAAACTGATGGACAGACTGAAGTTGTTAATAGATCACTTGGGAATTTGATTAGAGCTAGGTGCCTGGATAATAGTATGCAGTGGGATGTGTTATTGCCAAATATGGAATTCGCTTTCAACACTTCTGTGAATCGTTCTACTGGGAAAACTCCATTTGAGATTGTGTACTCTAAAGTACCTAATCAGACTCTTGATTTGGTAGCCTTACCCATCACACAGAGTACAAACACTGCAGCAGACTCTTTTGTAGACAAAGCTACAGAATTACATAATGAAGTAAAATCTAAACTGGAGAAGTCCAACTCTAAATATAAAGAGGATGCTGATAAACACAAAAGGTTAAAAACCTTCAAGGAAGGGGAGCTCGTGATGATACATCTACGAAGAGAGAGATTTCCAATGGGTACTTATAACAAAACTAAGATGAAGAAATATGGTCCCTTCAAGGTTTTAAAGAAGATCAATGATAATGCTTATGTTATTGATCTACCAAATGATTGGAATATCTCAAATACATTTAATGTTCAGGAGATTTTTATGTTTCATGGTGACAATGAACTTCTGGTTTGTTTGGACAACTCGAGGACGAGCTTTACTCTAGAAGGGGGGACTGATGCAGGGCATACTACAATTCCAGAAGATTCTGCTTAGAGGCTTGGCTTCCATGTTTTCCTAGTTTCAGTCTTTCTTATTTTTAGGATTCTTTTAGATTTCCTTTTAGTTTTTTGTTTCCTAGTTTAGCTGATTCTTCAAGCCTATATAAAGGCAGATTAAGTCTTGTAAAATCTATCTTTTTTTTGAATCAAATTACTAACGTAAAATCATACATCTCTTCTTGCTTACAAAAATCTAGTATTGCTTTCTGTTACCTTGTTCCACATTACATATGATGGATCATATCATTCATCCATCATATGCAGTGTAACGTTTGGTATTGGCCCCTATGTCATCTAAATACCAGTGGATTTTTTTCTTTATACATAATTGACCCTAGGTTCTCAGCTTTGATCGACGGGGTTTGCTACCGGTGGAAGAACATTCCTTTTGCGTGGATGGTGCATCATGTTAAATTCTTTTGCTATCTTTCCGGTGCTTAAAGTTCAGATGTGATTGTATCAGTACTATAACCATTATTCTATTATTTATAATCAAATTATGAACAGACTTCTTCGTACCTTCAAGGCTCCAAGGATTCTTAGACTCCTCTCAAGCGATAAGGGAATAAAATGCAAGGACAACGAAGTCATAATCGAATTTTCGGCCCCCAGTTAAGAATTTTCTCCTCGCCTGATTATATAACAGTGCATGCTTATGAGAATACATATAGTGGAGTATTTTCCAGCTTCCACAATTCATCGTAAATAATTCGCATTTGGGAAACATACACCAATGTCCGGAACAAACGTAAAAGGCATTTCTGTAATGAGTCATTTTTATTAACTACTAAAATGTTTGAGAATATTTCTGTAAGCGGTTTGCGGTAATACGAGTTAGGCTGTTAGCATAAAAGAGAACTAATAAGATCACGCCGAAATATTATGAACCATTGAAAGCTATTATGATTCTCCGGCTTTGAAAATTAGGAATTGACTGTAGGAAACGGGTATGATCTACAACTATAAGAATATGCTAAAAGCATTTTTAGTACATTTACCGTAATTTTCTTTCCCCGTCGTTGGAATTCCGAATCTGGGTGAACGTACATGTTAGTACTGAACATGAGTAGTATTGACTCACCAATAATACATACGAGCCTCTGGAATTGTAAATATGTATATAGCTTTCTAGACATTTTTTTAATTTTAACTTGCTGCGCACGAGGTTTTTTCCCCACCCCGTGGTGATGTATTTTTTATTTGGTGTAGGGCCGCGCACACCAAATCAAAATTGTATTGGCACGGGGGAGGCGAAACCCGTCGTACACGTAATCGAAAATGTATTGTCACAGGGTGAAACCCCGCGCGCAATAAGGATATTTATCCAATTACCACAACCCTAAACAGGAAAGAAAAAGCCCGGTGCGTAGCACGGGCATGAATCTAGTGGGTTTAATATGTGACATGTCTTTTGTTGAGTTCAATATTGCAATCCATCGTGCCAAGTAGAGTTGAAGACAGGGTCCATATTTCCTCAAACTTATGAGTTCATTATGGCCGGAACCTCAACAGTGTGATCATTTTCCCATGCATCAGCAAATCACACTAACACACTCTATGCAGGTTGTAAGATGAACAAACCAAAACTTAATCCCTTAAAAAGCGTCGGTTTAATAAAACAAAAAAAAGCGTCGGTTGAAAACAACAAAAAGACATAACACTAGAAGTACTCGTAGAATGTAATAGAACAACTGAAAGACTATAAACCAACTTTGGAGATTTTCATGAAACTAAATTATTGTTTTTGTCATTCTAGTTAGTCCAGTTATTCTATTAACTCAGTTACCCGATAACTTGGAGCCTTCCTAAGTACTCGTAGAATACAATAAGAGATTTATTTCTTAACTATTAAACTTTGTAGATAAAACATAGATATAATCGTTTAAATGCTATTATGATTATGTATGGGTATGAGGTGAGGATTTCATCCTAGGAAATAATGTTTTACATGTATTTTAAGGAAGTAAGTTCATGAACTTGTTTTGTGAATTGAAAAGGAAATTTTCTTAGGATTTTTATTCATTGCATATCTTATGAAACACCCATATTTGTAATTAGTATAGTCGCTCATGACTTGTTTGTGTTATTGGTAAAACTATTCACATAAGGCCTGACTTATGTATTGGAATGACTTTTATTAGTGAACCGATCTTAAGTAATAACCTGATGGAATGATCGAGTTTGTGTGTTTGTAAGACCAACTCTGCGTAAAGAGGAACCGGTCCTAGTAAGAGGTGCAACACATCACAAAGGGGAATCGATCCTTGTATGAGGTGCCTCAAGGTTTATAGCAGAAAGGGGAACCGATCCTATGGACATGTGCAACACATATAATTTAGATGCCATATATATCTGGGGAACCGATCCTAATACCTAGACAACCGAATTTCAGAAAGCTAGCGTGAGTATGCACAGTACTCACATGGAGGTAGAACCGAAACTTGTATTGGTAGAACCGTTAAATCCATCATTTGTATTTGAGTGTTCTTGATCAATCACATAGTTCTTGAAAGTCAGATGAACCAATTCTAAACTTGTTTGGAAGTGTGGAAAATAGGTTTAAAGTGTGTAAGTATGAAATAGGTCTTACAAAGTGAAGATGTCGACAAACTTTGAACACGTGCAGTAATGCTTATCTTTTATTGTTTAAAGTTATTCCTTAACATCTAGAAGGAAGAAAATCCCAAGATCGAAATTAAATAAGTTAAGAATCTTTTAATTAAGATTTTTAATTTTATATATGGAAAATTAGAATTTGTAATGTGCATTTACTAGTTAAAGATTTTTCAAGAAAATTTTCGGTCAATGTTTTGGACAAAACATTTCCAGGAATTATGAAAACCGAATTTGGAAATTATTATTGCATATGTCGTGAATATTTTCGATTTTGGAAATTCCTTGGTGTCCAAACTTCCTTTTCTATAAATACTTGAAGTTTGCATTTCTAGCAAACTAATCCTTCATGACAGCAAAATTCCTCGGTTGTGTTGTTACAGGTGAAGCCGCCTGTTCGGAGAGGAGAGTAACCTAATTAGGCGAAATATTTTAAGGCCGCTCAGTTAAAATTCTTATTTGGGATTGAGAATCTCTATTAGTACCGTTAGTGGGAAACTAGATAATTGCGGTTTATCTTTTGTTTTCGATTGACTAATGGTGGTTGAACTTTGATTGCACCTAGTTTTTTTATGCTTGAGAATCTTATCTTATGATATAAGATTTACTCAAACTAGTTCGAAGTTTCGACATGGATCTTTAGACTGTTGTTAGTGCTAAAGACAATCTTGTGATAATCCATTGTTAACAGACTCCGTTCTGTGTGTGATTGATCACAAGAGATTCAAGTAGTGGTGTGAAAGTGTTTATTGAAGATTTAAGAAGATTTGAAGAAAAAGAAGAGATAAAATATTTCTTATTTGGTTTTATAATCTTTGGTGTGCACAATACTTGTTTCGGTAAAAAGAGGATCCAACTATAATCGGTTTTATCCTTGTGGTAGATTAGATTGATTAGTTGAGTAGATCGGCATCAATACAATTCTTTGTTATTAAAAGTATTGATTATAAAATCTTACAACTACCTTGGGTAGTTGAACATAAGTTAGATCTAAGGACCTGACAAAGGAGTTTATTTGACATAAACAGAAGAGCCTTTTTCCAACTCATATCATTTGGTTGAAGAGAGTTGATAACAAACAGATTTGTTGTTCCTTTACTATTTGGAATACGAACCAAAGAAATTGTTCCAAGTACGTGACTAATTCATAGGTCGGAGGCGTGGGAATATAGACGGAACTAGGTGAACTATAGGTTTAGTTGCTTGGTCTCAACTATACGAAGTTGGTTAAATTTTTTATGGCGGCTTAATCCTGAGAGCATTCAATTCTTGACAAGGTCCAGGGGTTTTTCTGCATTTGCGGTTTCCTCGGTAACAAAATCTTGTGGTATCATTTATATTTTCCGCAATTATAATCATCGTTATTATAATTTAAAGTAAATTACACAAACGTTAATTCGTATTTACTTGATAGCAATCCTATTGTATTTGGCTAAGTCCGAACCTCTTATCAAGTAAACACACTTTGTTGTTGTGTTGTCAGGATCTCGTATCCATAGGAAATCACACGAAGTGTGAACCGATTAGTTGATTGTCTCGACTCAGTCCATAGACAATCATTTTCGGAGAAAGGACTTATAAGTGGAAAAGTTTTAGCTTGAGGTATATTTGGGTACCCTTGCCTTTTCACAATCATTTCTATGATGAAGGATTACAAATATTATGTGGAAAAAGAGATGGGGAGAAGAAAATTTATGTTCATGTATGACGATGATGACCTTCGGATTTCCGTATCGTTACATGATTGCGAGGTACCAACAAGGAATTGCTTTTCAAATCATTGATCCGTTTCTGAAGCAACTAACTTTCAAACCACCCCCAACCGAAGAACCACTCGAATCCTTTGTGGAAACGGATATTGGAAGAGAACTCATCGAGAAACTCGCAAAAAATGATGGTTTAGGACGAAAAGTTTTGAAGTACGACTTAAAACTAGCCGCTAACCCCCGTATGGTACCGGTCAAAGAACCAACGGTGCTACCGCTGACGGGTAGACCACCTACTAACATGGATAGGAATGAAGAAAGGAACGAGTTTAAGGTTGCAATGAGAATAGGAAAAAATTCGTTATTGAGTCATAAAAGAATATTTTCTCAACATGAGTGTGAAAACACTAAATATGAAGAGGCGCAGGTTCCAAAGAAAAGGGGTCGACCGAAGAAGGGGGAAAGCGGGACAAGTAGCGCCCAAGCCAAGAAAAATCTTTCAAACGTTCCTTCACAAATTGAGAATAAAGAGGCACCGGCTAAGAGGAAAAGGGTTCGACCAAGAAGGGAGAAAGCGGGACAAGTAGCGCACATATGGTACTTTCAAATGATCCAATCTCTCCTTCGCAACATGAGGATCCAATCACTCCTTCGCAACATGAGGATCCAATTGCTCCTTCTCAATAAATTCAAGTGCCAAAAAATCTAATTATTCCTTCTCAAGAGAGTCAAGAGAGTCCAACACAAGTATTAATGATACGTGCATGGAAGGGACAAGCAACAAGACAAATAGGTTCTATGGTGACTCTAAGGGCCGCTCTTGGTGATGAAAGCACGCTTAGAGATGAACAAGGTAGACCCCATCGAACGTGTTACACCATATTCGAGGAGTATTACTCCAAACTTCCTGAAATCGTTAAGCTCTATGTGTTATCTACGACGTGGATGCGGATGGGGATTATGGTTATTACGTTGCGTCGGAACAAATAGGCCATATAAGTTTGGCGGACGATGAGGACCTAACCCAATGTCAACACTTTAAAAAGATGATGGCCTTGCGCTTACAAGAAGACAAGGAATTTTACATACTGATGATGAAGGAAGGAAAAACAAGATAAGACAAAGAAGTGATTTTTGAGAAAATGGTTGCTAGAGTACAAGGGCCAAAGGGGAATGAATCAATTACCCAACAATATTGGATGCGTATGCCTCTACGTCGTCATCTCTTGGCGGAAATGTGGAGTTGCGTTGTTCATCTATTTGGTAAGGGATCATGTTATACATAGCACCAAAATACACCATTTTAGATGAATCGCTTAATGATCGGAGAATTGTTTTATTCAACAATAACAATATATATTATATCGGTCTTAGAATACGTGATGATTGTCCATTACCACCGGTAGATAGGTTTCATGAGGTCTCGGAAGTCACTAAGGAGTGGCTAAAAAGATATGATCCCAACATGAGGCAATGGGAGGAATTGATCGGGCCGGATCAATTCAATGGTCTATATTTGTTGGAATGAGTATTTTCCTTATGTTAAAAACTTGATCTATCGGATACTTATATTTTGTAGCTTTCTTATAATGTATTTTCCAAACTTGAACCAAGCTTAATGAATGAAAGTGGTTTTGTTTTTTGGGTACCTTGGAATCATGAAATTTGTAACAAAATCGGACTTCTAATACATTTATAAAGTCCGATTTTGGAGGTAGTTTGCTGCAACTTTTTCAAAATCGGTTTATATGGACGATAATGTAATCCGATTGTTGGAAGAAAAAGCTACCGAGATTTTTAACTCAATAATCGGATTACATATTGTCCAATATGTTCCGAACCTGAAACCAGAATCGGTTGATGTGTGTATTAGTGTAAACCGATTATAGTTGATGTTCATCACATCAATCCAAAATTGGGTTATGTAGGTTCACATTAAAAACCGATTTCAGCCACAATCGGATTAATATGGTGCACCTATAAACCGGTTCTGGGTGGATTTTCAGAAAATTGAATGAGTGAATTTTAAAGATTTATTGGTAAATCATTATAGAGTACTGCTTAGAATGAATGGTTTAAAGGGATTTAACTCAATCACTTGAATTGTCTGTTTTAGAGTTTTTTTTTCAAAACCCAAAAATAAATTAGATTTCAATTGTTGTTTGTGATTGATTAGGATTTAGTTTTGATTTTGATGGAAATTGAAAAAAAATACTGAGTTTTGATTAATGATTTTTGTATTTGTTATTTAAGTTATGATTTTGTATTTGTATTTGTGTTAGAATAATTAAGGTTTCTTTAAGAGTTAATTTAGTATTTTTACAATCTTTTAGATACCCTTTATCATTCTCTATTGGACGGATGAAGAAATTCATAGGCTCCAATTAAGTTGCATAGGTCCCAATTTAGTCAGAAAACTAAATATCTAAAAAAAATAGAATTATTAAATATCTGCATAAATCCTAATCAAATATACCCCTATTAATACAACTTGCATCAAGATTAGCAGGGATAACGATGACACTCCACCATCTAAGGGTTTTTTAAGTAAGCTCGTGATTTCACAATTATCGGGTACCGATGACATTACAACATTATTATGCCCCGTAAGAAATGAATAAAGTGGTATTGGCTTCCTTTGATCTTTTTAAATATTTGTATAACCAATTCCTTAAGTTTCCTGACATGTTAAACTATCTTCTTTTTACGTCTGATGTGACGTGATGATATTTTAATAAAACGCATCCTGAAAATCCTTTCTTTCTCTTTGTTCGAGAGTTGCGACGTATCATGCAAGGAGTAACTTTTAAGGCACTTCAGTATATGTTCACTAGGAACGAATCAAAGAATTCACTGATATCAAAACTGTTTTCAGAATATCAATTTGGAAAATACTTGTCGGATTTTAAATTCCTCTGTAAACTGTCTCGCGTCACATTCAAATTAGTAAGTATGTTTTTTTTTATCGGTTTTTTCTTTTCCGCAACTTAGATAAAATTAAAGGCAAACAAGCACCTTGTGCGGATACAACTAAAGAAGAACTAAAAGCTTTAATTAAAAAAAAAATGAAAAACCTAATATTTTTAAGGACCACTCAAAAGAAATTAGGGACCATCTTTTTATTTCCATCCATTACAAGAGATTAAGGGGTGTCTTAAACATAGAAATTGTCTACCTTATCCTTCATCTTAATTCTAAATCTAAACTTATATCATTTATTTTCATTATCATATCATTACTCTTTTTGTTCTCTTTTCTACCATTGATTTTTTTTATCATTTTAATTTTGATTGACACCCAAGATCGTCGATCAAACAAATTTTATGATTAATTGTTTAAAATTAAAATCCAAAATTCATTAACCTTAAAGTTGAAACTTAGAACATCAAAAAAAAAAAAAAAACGAGTTAAACAAACAAAACATATAAATGATAGTAGTTGTGATCCAAAATTATGATTTGATTGCTTGAAATCAAAAAATTGATCAAAATTTTTTCTAAAATTTGCAGTAATAGTAGCAGGAACATAATCGGTAGATAACAATCAATTTATCTACCGATTATGGTTGATGTTCTTTAGAAATGAAGAATATCAACCATAATCGGTAGGTAAATTGTTTGTTATCTACCGATTATGTTCCTGCTACTGTTGCAAATTTTCTGTACTAAAATGAAACACAATCAGTAGATAGTGTACATAATTTACAACCGATTATGGCAGTACCAAAATTCGAAAATTAAAGGATTTTGGCAAAAACTCATTTTGGAGCTAATATACATTCGGAAGTTAAATTAACATAATTAATTTACCACCAATTATGGTAGTAACACAAATTCGAAAATTGAACATATTCGGAGGTGAAAGTAACACAATTTACTACCGATTATGGTGGTACCAAAGTTGGAATATTAAAGGATTTTGGCGAAAACTCATTTTGGGGCAATATACGTTCGGAAGTTAAAGTAACACACTTTACTACTAATTATAGTTGTACCAAAGTTCGAAAATTAAAGGATATTGGCAAAATCTAATTTTGGGGCCAATACACATTCGGAGGTTAAATTTACCACCGATTATGCTACTACTAAAATTCAAAAATTGAATATATTTGGAGGTTAAAGTAACACTTTACTACCGATTATGGTTATACCAATGTTTTGAAAATTAAAGGATTTCGGCAAAATCTCATTTTGGGGTCAATATATATCCGGAAGTTAAAGTAACACACTTAAGTACCGATTATGGTTGTACCAATATTCGAAAATTAAAGGATTTTGGTAAAATCTCATTTGAGGGCCAATATACATTCGGAAGTTAAAGTAAAACACTTTACTAGCGATTATAGTTGTACCAATGTTCGAAAACTTAAAAAGAAAAATAAAACTCAAAAAATTGAAGATTTTTCTTTATCACCCTAATCCTACTCAAACTACCGAAAGAACAATTATCTCCGGATTATTAAAGGGCAATATTACCATTACGAAATATGTAAGATAAGTGTGAACACAATATTGGATTGGGATTTTGCCATTCTCCCTATTATTGAAGAAGCTAATTGCCATGCCAAATCTAAATTAGACTGAAACTTGAAAGCAGAACAAAACAAAACCAAATAAAAAACTAATAAGTATGTCTATTTAACTAGTAGTATGTCTATTCAAATACAAAACCAAATCATGCAATGATGCAAATGATATTAAAATTAAGGAGATGCGTCACCTATCCTTTTCACGTTCTAATTTTAATTCAACCTGATCGGAAATGGCCTCATGGTTACACTATTATTCGGTAATCACGACACCAGACAACCATTAAGCATCCTGGACCTGGCACAAAGACATTCAAATGTCTTTTGCATATCTTGTTTCCATTTACTTTTTATACAATTGTATTTGTAAATGTAATAACCGGTTAGATTAATGCCATTATCAACAATCAACTCCTCATGTTAAGTAAGGGTGTCGGTACATGTCGGCAAACTCCGCTAGAAATCTTATGTAAATTGTGTTAATGCATGTATCGGTAACGGCGAAGATTGTGCCTACTTCTCCGGCCCTGATTGCTGCGATCCAGATTATTCGTGCCATGGTTTAGTATTTTTTAGTAAATGCAAAATCGACCTGCAACCCTGATCTAGGTTTTCTGGACTTATGAATTCCAGACACCGATATAGTATGGGATTCTGCAGTCACCGGTTCTCCGGCCGTTTGCAAGTGAAGATTTGAGAACTTAATTGATCTGCTTTATCTTTTTCTTGGGCATCTGTCTAACTTTTGCTTCACTAATAAGGTCATTGGATGGTATGCTATATATTGAAAGACTTACTGGTTAATTAGATGGTCGATCGAAACCATATATATTAGTACTTGATCGATCAATCGATGATCATTTTCTTTGTTGTTTTTGTGTGTTTTGTTCTGTAAGATGTTTGCATATCTTCGGTGACACAATTCCATAGTTAAATAAATAAAAGTCCAACCTTCACAAATATTTTCTCAATAACACTTGACTTTTATTTCCTCATTTGGTTCACCTTTCTTTTCCTGTTTAGTCACATCCATGCCTAAGGCCCTAAACATGGTTAGTCAACCCTTGGTTCCCGCCAGACGTCTACTCTTGGTACAACATTACCTTACGGCATCTGTGAACATTATTGCAGTTTCTAGATGTTCCATGGAAGAGACTCTAAAGTCCCCACCAGAAACAAAAAACAAACCAGACAAAACTGAATATAACTTTCATGGTTCACGGGACGTTGCCACACAAAAAAATGACCTACCCTCTTCACGGGCAGATTAAACTTCAATAAAGTCTCTAGCTAACCATGTATTTCATCTCTTTCTCAGTCACAGAAACACCTTAAAAAGACAAACTATGAAAGGCTTTCATTCTTCTCGTTGTTATATCTTTTGTGTCTGATCTCACTCATAAACACTACTAATTCTACTACACTATTACATCCAGCAGCCTCGGAATTGCCAGATGCGCAAAACCCACACGAAATTGTAACTGGCCGCCGGCCAAAGCTGGATAAAGAGGGAATATATAATGTGTCGAAGGATTTATGCTGGGGTTGTATAGGTATTCAAAGGAAAAGGGCGCAAAAGTGGGAGATGCCATTGATATGGGATTCACAACTTGAAAAGTATGCAAGATCATGGGCTATTGATCAAAGGAAAAGTGACTGTACTTTACAACATTCATTCCCTGGGGGAAATTTCAAATTGGGTGAAAATATTTATTGGGGAAGTAGTACAACGTAGGAACCAGCAGATGCCGTAAATGCGTGGGGTGGTGAGGAGAAGTTTATTCATACGCAACTAATACATGTCAAGCTGGTAAATACCGCGGCCACTATACACAAATTGTGTGGAGAAATACGAGAAGGATTGGATGTGCTCGAGTTGAGTGCCACGACGGTGATGTGTTGTTTATGAATTGTAATTATGGTCCGCCGGGTAATATTATAGGCGAGAGACCTTATTGATTATCTTGTGCATTCGTGATTTATTATGATATGAAATCCAAAAAGACAATTTAGTTTGATTTTTTTTTTGGTTACAAAAGATGTTTGATTGTGTAAATTGGTATATATTTTCTGTATGTTCTCTCTGTAAAATGGTTGTGTAAATTAGTGTATATTTGCTTCTTGGTCTTCAAACAAGCAAGCACGAGTTGCTAGGTCACTTGGCTCTTGTCATCTCAAACGACTCAGCTTTAGCACGGTAATAGTGGTCAAGTTCTTGATCAGGTGTATGTACATGTTGGCTCATTCCTGAGTCTGTACTCTCATTTGCGCATTTTGAATCTGACTACGTGTACCTCTCAATCTGCTGTTTGATTAAATAACCTGGTTTATGCATTATTATAAGGCTCAACGTGCATACATGATTACGCAGAACCAACAATTTCTGTTATTAAACAAACTTCAGCTATGATGGCGATGGATCTGACAGGGGGTCATAGTCTGGCAAACGGCCTTCGGAGAAGCTGATTTCCACTACTGCATCAAATGCACCAACAACCAGCTGAATCAGCAGTTGACCAAATGATCAATTTAGTATTATACTCCCTCCGTCCCATTTACCAGATTAAAATTTTGTCCCACTATTAATTGACCTATCTGATTAAACAATGAATATTTTTAAAATTATCCTTTTGACTGATTGTGGGTAGTATAAGAAATATGTATAATTTGATATTCATGTTTATATTCGTTACGTAGGTGTTTTAAAATATTTTTCAATGATACAAAGTTTACGAAAATTCATGGTATAGTTTGAGAGATATATCAATTCTAAATTTTACAAATTATTATGCATAAGGGTACAATTGTAAAATATTTAACAGATATTCCCTTTCATTTCTTACCTTAAAGAAAGGTGCCAACTTGAACTAGGTCATCTAATAGTGGAACGGAAGGAGTATATTTTTGTAAGGCTCAACGTGAATACGTGATTCCCATGATATACAACCGATGATTTGTGTTGTTTAAAAATTGGCACATATTATTGGCGAATCAAACTTTCACAAGTGAACATGGCAGGCACCACTAGTAAGGACGATGAAAAATGTTGGCTGATTCTCTAATGGCGCAACTATATAAATTGGCACAGGTGTCGTAGAAAGCTATTACAACAAACAAAACTTGCAAGACAGATAATAATAAGCTTCGTTTAATACCTGAAACTATAGTCATGGTGAAGATGAATGTTACAAGTTTTTTGCTTCTAATGGTTTTGGCTGTTTTAGTCTTTGTGAATTGTGTCGATGCAAATTATGCTAATACAAAACCTTCAAAACCTTCTATGGTTGACGGTGCAGCAAAACCTTCTTTGGTTTCTATGGTTGACGGTGCAGCAAAACCTTCTATGGTTGACGGTGCAGCAAAACCTTCTTTGGTTGACGGTGCAGCAAAACCTTCTTTGGTTGAGATCGCAGCAAAACCTTGTAAAGCTGTGGGCGAAGCTTGTGAAGCCGGCTCCCCGGGCGAATGTTGTTCTCAGGGTTGCATGCGTTCGTCCGATGGATATAAATGTCTCTAACCTGACATGATTTGTTTTATGCTTTCTTCGTTATATGATCTTTCTAGCTTTTATTTCCCAAATCAGGTCATTGATATACTATAATGGTCAAGCGAAGCCACTGCGTAGTCTCGATTGATCAATGGGCGTGAATTTTTCCTTCGCTGTTTTTCCTGTCTTCTGTTTTGCAAGATGCTTGTATCTTTTGGAGATTATGATTGTATTAGTAATAAGTATAAGCCCAATCTTAAATAATATTTTCTCAAAATTTGCATATCGGTGTTCTACATAACAGGTGTATATTATGGATTTATTCAGATGATGAATATATCCAAATGGCATACATACATATTAATTATGAATGCAGAGGTTACACATGAATTTTAGCGCCATTAAACAAATCTTCTTTTCATTGATCTCGTTACAATGAAACACTTGTGTTACGTATGGAGGAACGCATAGGATATTAATTTGTGATACGGGTCAGGAGGACGAGGTGGAGGACTTTTGAGATCGCTGTTGTCTCGTATACTCCCATAAAGCAATTGCACCACTCACATGAACATTGAGAGACCTGACAACTCCCAACTGAGGAATCTCAACACAACCATCCAAAACATGAATTATATCTACAGGTATACCTTCCTTTTCACGACCAAGGACCAGAACCTGTAAAAAGTTGTAGAGGATTTTCAGTTAATGAAAGAAACATCAGCTTGATTCGACTCTTTTCAAACCATAGATGTTCACACAAAGTTAATTGTGAATTCGAGTGGCTTAAAATCCTTTAGACTGCAGTTAAAGGTTTTGGAATTATAAAGATACAAATTTTACAATTACTTACCATCTTCTTGGGGAACGTATACTGCTATTCGCAGTTTGTTCCAAACCCAAGATGGAGAAACCTTCTTTCTTCTTCTTCTTCTCTAAGTACACTTTAAGGCTACTGACTGGGACCTCAATGATTGGTACCCACTTCTCAGCAGTCACACTGACAACCAAAACAGATTATTAATAGACAGCTAAATATCAGGCATATTCAATGGCGCAAAGAAGCAAGTCCGAGTGGCATTAAGGAGACAACTAATTATGCGACTATGACTGACCTGATCAGTTGGAACTGTTTATCGTTTACGACACTAACATCAGCAACTGCTAAACCAGCTGCTTTAAAGACCTGTAATGTGAAGGATGTTAAAAACAGCATCCATAGAAAGGACAATAGAAGCACAAAAACAAATAACTTCATTTGGATACCTCACAGGTTCGAGCCAACCCAGCAAGATTAGGTATGCGATCAATTAGTGATGCAACAACGATACACTCCTGTCGACTTGCTTTTATCCTTTCCGCAGCTGCAATTCTTGACTGTAGAACTTCATTGAGAAGCTCATCTTCCTTCTCCATCTCTGCATGAAATAAGTCTATAAATTAATCGTTACAAATCTATAAATGAATATTCTGTTATCCTAGGGAGGTTTTTAAGATGCCAACAAACTTAGGCAAGCAACAGAGTTCAAATGTTGACCTATATATAAATATAAAACAAATGAGTACAATGCTGCGAGAATTAAACAGTTCTAGCAGGACACATGTCGTTTGAATGAAATCATGATTTAGTTGATACCTAACAATGAATTAAGATGAGAATCCCGTCTCTCATTTTCAGAGAGAGTAATCTTCTTTTGGAAATCCAGAGACATGTCTCTAGAAACCTGAGTGTCGTTAACATTTTCCGCAGTTACTAAGCTTTCATTCTTGATCGTAGCTGCATCTTTCGCCATAGAACTTCGCAAGTCTTCCCTGACATCCTGTGACACTGAACGATGAGATATGGGCCACAGATTAAAAAATAACATGGAAGTCCCAAGTGTACTTACGTTTAAAAATGTGATCACTTTCTCCAAGAGTGATGGCACCACACATTCGAACTCAAGTTCCTTCATCAATAAAAAAGATAAGTCCCATAAACGAACAAACATTAGACACATAAATAAATAAAAACAGTGGGCCTATTCAGAGCGCAGAACAAATGCAATCTGAATTCTTTCAGGTCCTAACCTTGCTCCTAATCGAAAAAATTCCTGAGGGAGCAGAAGATGTTATGGGATGAAACGCATCAAGAAATCCTTCCATCGATTCCCATAACCTGCAAAAAAAATAGCGCAATTATAGAGAAACTGTGATAAATGTTGAAAAAAGATAGCTGTTCATATGCAGAAAGGGGTTCTACCTAACACAGTCGGTATTTTCCGCCAAGTACAATTTTAAGCTCTCAAAACACCATCTTTCTAAGGGCACAGATTCTGAAGTGTCAGAATCCAAAGGTGTAACCATCTTGAATAGAACTTGGTAAACTAGCAACTGCAAATCGGAATAAGGAGTGTAAATAGATGATAAGTAGAAAGTTCTCTATCGGATTGAGTAGTAAGTTTGGCTTCAAAAATAAATCTTACCTGAGTAAAACCACGTAAGCTGTGGTGGTGTGATGTTAATAAAGGAATCATTGGTGGGAGTAACTGATTTAAATGTTGGAATCGCACATGCTCCTCAGTTGTGTGAAGGATCACATTGGTTGCAATGAAAACATATGAAGAGAGTGCCTACATTTGATGAGTAAATGTTACTGAATGGGTGAAACCCCAAAGAGCTACAACAACAGAAATTTTATCTGGTATATTTATTACCTGAGGCCTCATATTAGTGTCTCGAAAAATAGGACCTAATTCATCAGCAACCTGTCGGAAGAAAAGCATAAACAGACAAGAATGAGGATATTTGAAACAAAAATATCGAAGAAAAAATGCAATTATTTGAGTTATGCCTTTCTAAGTTTCCTACAAAGAAAAAAGAAAAAGATCAAATATCTTTCAGCGTAAGTATGTAAGAATTCAAGATGATAAGTTCACATGTATTGAACACTAGTGATTTAAGTAGACATGGAACACATAAATTGTTCTCCCAATTTCTTCTATAAATGCTTACCAGTGATGGAAACTTCAAGTAAACTTGAATTGCAAAAGTCTCCAAGTACTGCCGAACAGCTGGCAAGTTGCTCCTCTACACGCAAAAACAATCTATAAGTTTGTTTCTAAAAACAGTGGACAATGGAGCTACTACTTACAAAATTTTGGATTCCTTACATATAGGCACAAGTGCAAGTTAGATGTAACTTGTTTAACCACATCATCACACACGAAACGGGATAATATACATATCATTTGCCAACAACGGACTTTTCTCCTATGGATCTGAAAATATCCCAACCACTTATTGGATAACCTCCTCCTTTAGCAGCTCCACAGAGTGACAGAGTGGAAATACATACATATTAAACGAAAAAAGGAAGCACCCTAGATAGAGTTAAACAAACTCACAGCACTATACTTCTTATATAGTTCTTTGGAAAGGTCTTTGTCATTAACCTGTATATCAGCTCAATGGTGTTAGTATAATCAACTCAAAACGAGGTACTATATTATCAAAGCTCTAACAACAAAAAGTTACTTACTATTTAAATGACCAAGATAGAATATTCTAAGATTTTTCACTTGATACGATCACCATCTACCGAAACTGCAATAAGAACACTAATGTATAACACCTACTTGTAGACAGTTTTTCTTCCTCTCATATCATGCTGCAGCTTTAATATCCCCTACTTTTCTGCAATGTTGAGAAAGCAGAGAAGACTAAATTCTCAAACTACCTAACTTACTTAACGGTTTTGTATTCGTATTCTTTCTTCTCCATAACCGGGTACAAGATTTAAGCTTAATGTTTTTGAATCAACATGATTTTACTAAGCGCAAGATCAAAATAGTCTATATTGAATTTTTACTATTTCAAATGAAATGTGATAAAATGGTTGTTGAGATGAGTAAAATGAATCATCTTAAAACATATTTTAATGTGATTTTGCACAAATAACAGGCAATGCTACTTCCAAAGGTTCCAAGAATCTATACCGCGGTGTCAAGGAGGTCTAACAGAAACAACTTTCCAGACTGGAGTGCAGCATGGCAATTTTCATTCTCTTCTCTTGTACCCAATTTATCGGCCCTGTCCGCCAGCTTGTGAAAGAGAACCGCAACAGATACACGTGCATACAGCTCCGTGTTGATAAATGCCTGGGAAATTAGCATTGCAATATCAGAAACTTGTTAGCAATGATTGAACCAAATACAAGCTTGGAGTGAGTGATGATCCAACTTTTACTTAACAATCACATATCAGGAAAGTTATTAATGGTTATGGCACAGGAGTTATGAGATGGACAAGGCATACTTTCAGCAAGACATCCTTTCTAGCACACAATGCACACAATTACAAACAATCATAATAAGATGTAAGACACTTGGCATACTTCAGTCAGTTCCGGATCTGGGCTTTTAGCAAGCAGCAGGACTTCCATTCTAGCATCATGACTCTCAGCTAATTCCGCCTCAAAATCCTCATCAAAAGCCACTTTGGAAGGAATGTAGAATAGGATTATGCGGTATAGAGTGTGAAGCATCCTTGCATATCAGGAAATTAAAAGCACATACAAGTTAAAACTTAACGAGTAAGGGTATGAGTAAATACCAGATCCATATAGAGATAGAAGCTTCAGCTCTTGGATGTAATACTTGATTATTTTTGGATTCGATAGCCACAACCCCGTTAAGTGCAAAGCTGCAAGACGAATAGTGCGGGGACTTTTTGTGCCTTCTTCAAGAATTTGTTCGACAAACTGCAAGAAAAAATATTGAACTAAGATTACAATTTCCACAATGGTTGGCCAGTGGAAACAATTCATGGAACTACATAGTTATTTGTGGGTTTAAATTAAAGAAGCATAAAACAGTTACATGATACATTGACAATCTCAAAAGAAAAAAAGATACGCAACTTACCAATTTCAACGGACCTTGAATGCCCTCAGCAGTTTCATGCATGGCCTCATCACTAAATATAGCAGGGTGCACTACAGAAGACAGAAGGGCAGCAATATGTGCAACCCTACGTTTCTTGCAGCTGACATGAAATGTCCAAGATGAACGCATCAATTGTGACATCATCTGCAGGTAATACAAGGTTATGATAAAGATAAGTAAACATTAGAACAGTACACACAACTCTAAACTTAAAACAGAAGAGGTCAAATTAGATGGTAAACATTAACGCTCGTTTAGCTGAAGTTCTGAAGGGCCGAACTGAGCTCTCACCGCATAAGCTAGATTGTTCTACAGAAAATAATGTACTTAATCTCAAATATTTCTATATATCTTTTCAGAATCAGCTCTTAATCTTTTCAAAATCAGTTCTTTCCACAGTCCACTATAGCAACCTTCTCTTCAGGCTTCATAAATAAGCCAAAAATAAAGGACTTTTCATGCATAACTGTGGTGAGTCGTGCAGCCTAACAAGTTATACAATTGTGAACACAGAAAACTTCTAGTGCAACAAAATATAGATATTACTATTACTTTACACTCATAGCAATATTAAGTGGTGGAGGAAACCTCAGCATCTAAGATACTGTTAGCGGAAACCCCTGAGACCATCGTTCCTGAAGTGAACAGCCCCAAAACCAATCTGACGGATCTTAATATGGGCAAAACAGAACTTTCCCCGGCATTTTCAAGGCTGCAAATATCGTTTAGCCAGAAAGAAATCAGATAAGAAAAGTGGAGCATTTAAAAAGTGCATTAGCACAAATATGGCTAAGCGTAAAAGCATGTTTGCCCACAAATGGTGCGACTTGAATAAAGTTAACTGACAACAAGATAATCCAACATCTTGCTTATACGCTTACTTACTTCTCAACAAGATCAATGAAAATACTCTTTATAGCCGAACTGGAAAAGAATGCTGTAGTTCCTTCTGTATGAACTCCATTTTCAGAGACAGAAAATGGAATTGACAAGTGAGACCAAACAAAGCCACTAAATCAAGAAAAATAAATTTGTTAATAAAGCTTATCAAAAAAAAAATTACACCAGCTGAAACTTTTTTTGGGATCGGTACACCAGTTGAAACAGTACTAAGGGCGAGGCTGCACTTGGTACCACAACAAAAGTTGCACATTGAGAACCTCCCCCAAAAGAATATATTTTCCCATTAAGAAACCTTTGTAACTGGCCAACCATTTGTGATGGGACACCAAGCACACACAAATTTGATGATTGCAACCCGCTGCAACCATCTAAAATGGCATTCACAGAATGCCAACCAGGACTAGTTTTGGATTTTTGAACATAATAATTACCTTCCAATTCATTAATACTGCACGTCGACTTCGCGTTAGAGCCCCAACTGAGATAACATCATTGATGTTCTGAAGAAAACTAAGAACAAAAGAATCTAACAGAGGTTTGCCTTCTACTTTTGGTAGCACTTGGTCATCGGCCAATATCAAGTCCAAAACCAGAGGAGATCTAGCAGAATTCATTGCTTTCAAGACAGGAGCCAGTGCTTCATAAGCTGCTAGGCGAACTTCTGCTCCAGCCTGCACTATGGCACTCTAAGTAAGTCAATCGTAAACAATTGTGATGAACAGTAAAGTATTTGAAATTTTTATGGTCAATTCCAATTACCTCTGTGTCAAAAGTGGGAGATAAGATAACCTTCCAAGAGAAACTCCACAAGAAAGCAAATGCTGAATCAAGCATGTTATCATCTCTTAAATGTGCACACCATGATGAGATAGATGCTATTGTTCTCATTGATAGTATCTGTTCCATCACACAACAAAAATATCAACATTTGAGAGCTACTAAAAAAATAAGCTTCGGTACAGCTTATATGAGTCTGTATCAATGGACAGAAAAATTAATACAGGGGGAAATTCACTCAAATGGTATTCGAGGGTATGGATGGAATAATACATATATGAATTTGCACACGATGTAATACACCGTGGACACAAATGTATGAGAAGAAAATTGGGATATTATGAACAACTAAACACAAGTAATACTGTATAAACAAGAAACATACAGCGTTCAATATGGCTGTTGCCATAGAAGAAGACAACCGCCGTCGACTTGGGCCACCAAGCTTTCCTGTAACAGCACAAGATAAAATCTCATCACCTGCCATAGGCTTGGCCCAGAATATGGAACAAGATGATTTGGCGAACAGCACAAGCTCCTCCTGCACGTGACATTCAAGGATTCCATGACCATATCCATAACTTTCAACCAGTAAAAAATCACCAAATACAAAGGAGAAAGAATTAATAGTGTAAGATTCATGGCTTCTTACCAGTATATGTGTAAAATAACTATAAAACTTCTCAAATGGAATGGAAGCTTCTCTTTCACTTGATAGATCTGAGTTTTCTAGCATGGAAACCTTCACGTGACTAGCTAGAATTAGTATATTTCCCTTGTATGATTGAGAGCTCTTGGATCAAACTCAGAAGAAGGATAAGAAACTTCGCTGAAACCCGTTTCATATGGTTGTTCTGTCTTAAGATACAAACTTCGTAGTCCTGGAGAAACTGTAAATTGAGGTTTGAAAGAAAAAAATTAAAAACTTAATTTTTCCAGAAAATGCATCTGCGTACTGAAAAGAAGAGCCCATAGATACAAAAGTAAGGGATTCTTGTTATCAAACATGAATAGGTATGCATTAAATTGAAAAAAAAAAATATAGCTCCAAGAAAAAGCGAACCTTGACCAAAGGTTCCAATTGCAGTTCCTCTGTAATATTGAGGAAAGGCAGCCTTCCCCATCTTTGGGCTTCAAATCCCCATGCCTCCAAATCTTCATCGTCGTAATCGACAGATGCCTCAGGCAAATTGTGATTCAGCACAAACTTTTGAGGGAAATCATATAGACTCTCTAAAACGCGTAGTTCACTTTTGGAGTCAGATTCCCAGTTTTTCTTCTCGCATTTAGACAACCATTTTTTCACTTTTTCTCTCAAGGAACCTAGATTTCAAAGTACAAAAACAACATATTAAACCTCCGTGTACAGCTATCTGTCTAAATAAGGAACAGAAAAAATTTATTAGCATCCAGAACAGAATGGTAGTATACACATTTCACCAATTCCACCTACCACCAAAATCAGTAAATTCCCTTGGCACTTTAGCAATGAAGTGCATAAGAGTTTCAACAGGCACGTCCGAGGTACACATCACAGAAGAGGCAGCTTCTAAGACTTTCTCACAAACTGATATACCACAAACCATAAAAAACTTGATTAAGATCTGAGCAGTTAATTATTGAAAACTGATACATATTGATGATGGATTACTCAAATGTAAAATATTCACAAGTTAGAGACCTTGAAGACGATAATTTGGATTGAAGTGTTGTTTGCTGCTCTCAACGACAAGTCTCAGAATATCCAATAATAATGATTTTTCATTGCCTAAAGAACTTCCATCAGCAGATAGTGATGAATCCATATCATGTGTTTCAGATCCACGAGCAGATGAAGCAATGCAGAAAGAAAGAGCCATCAATCCAGCTCGCCCAAATGACTCTCGCTTAACAAGGGACGCCAAACTGCTCAGAAATGCTATCCGTTCTCTGCAAAAGAACAGTTTTTAAACATGTCATTTAATTTCAACATGCACAGCACCGAAATCTTGTATTTCTGATGCTGACCTTTTTGTTTTTGTATATAGTGTCTACTTCTGTATTATTATATGTACCTCTCTGCGAAGTAACTACAGAAGTGGTACAGGAAATTTGTTGCGCCTTCAATTGTTTGCGATGTGTACACTCCTTTGGAACCTAATACATTTTGAATAAAGTGGTAAGAAATGCAGAATAAATAGCTAAAACTGTAACAGGAAACTGATCATATTTATGTCCTAGGATGATCCATATAGATTTGTATATTTGAGAATACTTTCACTAGATTGTAAGAATTATCAGCTTGATAGCAAAACTAACCAAAATCTCTGTGATGAACAGGATCATTCAACCCTTGTATGAAAGAACCAAGCACAAAACTTTGAGCCACTACTTTTGCACAATTTCCAAGATTCCTCCAGTCAATCCCCAAAATAGACTGCATAATTAAGCACCTAACTGTAAATATAAACACATAATGGATTTACGTTAAATTAAGGATCATCACCTGCTTAACAAAAAAAAGAAAAGAAAAGAAAGTGCTTGGTATGAACATCATTCAGTTACGATATGATAACTATACCCTGAGGATTTTCGTGACAGAGGCCTCGCTCCCATAGAACCGACAACCAGCGAAAAGTTCCTTGAACAGTTTCCAACTGCATTTGATGCACCTCAATGGCAGGATGTGTAGAAGAATCGATTTCCGAAGCAAATGTAAGCAACAGTGAAATCTGAAAGGAGTAATTATACTTCAATTTTACTGGGAAATATTTGATAACGGTATATTTGGTTGTCGATAGTACATCAGGAAATGATAATAAGTTTTAAATTTAGGAAAAGATTAAGCTACCTGGTGATTCCATGCAGGTTCAACTAAGTGAGTACCGTACTCTTCAAGCATCTCGTATAGCAGTATGAATGCTTCCCATCGCTGCTGACCACTCAAACATGTATCATCTGGCTTGCATATTTGCCCAACTCCCATTGACTTGGCCTCCTTTTCTGCCCACTGCCCCCTCTTTGTGGTAGCATTTGCATTACTTTCGTCCAAAGTTGTCTCAGAAACACTAGTGCAGCATTGGCTCCCTTCACTTCGCCAAACTGCTGCTTTCAGTATATGTAATGACTGCTTTCTCACAAAGCCCTCCTTATCAACCTGAGTAGGCAAATGAAAAGTTAACTTATTAGGAAAATTCAGGAGCATTGCTCAGACAGAGCAAAACAAGGCCGACTGGAACCATTAAGTTTAGATGTTTACCAAGCTTTGCTTTATTTCATCCAAAATTCTTTTTCAGCTCTTATATCGAATTCATCAATCCCGTTATCTACAACATCAACTTCAAATCCTTTGGCATGAGATAAGTACAAGGACAGTACACTATATGCGTCTTTCCTCCCAAGAGGTCCAAGAGAGAACATTTTTCGGCAGCATTTCCAGATTTTTGCCAAAAAATGCATCCTACAAAACAAATTACAAGAAGTTGAAAATCCAAGTGACCAATGTGTATTGCATTATATAAATGTATACATCTAACAGAAAATAAATGAAATTCCGTACCTGGAATCCACAGGTTTATGCCCATCTTCAGATTTTAAGCACTGGAATCCGAGTTGAGTAATTCATGGTCAGTTTCATTTATGATTTTAAGCACTGGAAGAAAGCCACTCCAGATAAATGATTGCAACACATTGGCATTGCCTGCAAGAATACATCATTTTAAAGTCAACCAAAACCAAGCTTGAATATTTTGAAACGAACACTTTTCTAGCGTACTTCTTTTCTGAGTAAAAGACAAATAGAAATAAGACAAATAGATAACCAACACGATTATTACTCTTCCTCTTTTCTGAGTAAAAGACAAATAGAAATAAGACAAATAGATAACCAACACGATTATTACTCTTCCTGTGAAACCACGTAAACAACTCACCAGACTTCTTGACAAGGTGGCAAAGTGCAGCTACAAAGGATGTGATATAACTGTACTGACTTGAATCCACCCCCTCTTCTTCCTCCGAAATGCCCTACAAGATAAAACAAAAAGTGCATGATGTGAAAGCCAATACATAACTCAATAAGTGCCTCCTTACCTCGATTTCACCTAAATCGAGGCTAATCTAGTGTGTTTTCTAGCATTTCCTTATACAATTTGGGTATGAACTAACCTAATACATTCCTGACCTACAATGTAATACATATAAATCAAATTTTGCAACTAATTTCAAACCGAAAACACAAATTGAACATTCTAAGTATGAATCAAATGTTAATTTCACCCACTTCCGATATCAATTTCAATCATTGAATACAAACAGATCTGAAATTTAGTAGTGAGTTTACCTTAGTGAAAATAGAGAACGAGTTGAGAAGTGAATTGAAGAGAGACAAAGTAGAAACCGAAGTTGATGATGAAGTAAAAATACAGTCAATAATATCTGGAACTGCTTCTGAAGGAACTAAACGGAAACTAGATGTTAAGGAACAAGTGACGGCAGTGATGTTGTTGTTGTTCATATCCTCCGCCACCTCTACTGGTTGTTGTTGGGGGTGTTGTGCTGACATTGTTTGATGGAGGTGGTGGTGCTCTGGTTTGTTGAATACTGAGTTGGTGTGATTTTGTTGATGCAATTAGAATTAGGGTTTGAAATTGGTTTCTCGATTGGGAATGGCGCCAAGGTGCAGCGCGATTCTGATAAACCCTAGAAAAGAAAGAGGAATGGAGGTTGGGGTTTTAGTCTTACAGAGTTTTTTTATTGAGGCACCCGTTCTTTTATGTCGAGTACCTCGTGCTTTTGGTTTTCTTTTAGGGCCAGGCCCGGCCAGGGTACGAGGCTCTTAGAACTCCTTGTTATTTTCATGATGGTTTAATGAGGTGAGGGACTTGAGTTGGCGTGCACCTCCTCACCTAGGAGTACAGGGAGCTGAAAAAATTAATAGCATAGTGTAATGGTCGATAGACTACTCCAAAACCTGTTTAGAAAGTTGTTATGGCAATTACAATTACAAAGATTGGAACACCGACCTTGGAAGGGGCCATCAGACCATCTCAATGGTTCTCATGAATAAATTCTAATTATCTATGTTAGAGAAAACAAAAATTATAGTTTTGAGTTCATATTTGTAAATTTTATTTCTAAGAGTTAATATGATACCTTTATTTGGTTATTAAATGGTTATTTATTGGTGTAGCTACTTCATGTGTTAAAAAGTTCATCCCTCCACAGTAAAAGTATTAAAAAAGAGAGCAGAAGATATGTAAGAATCTTGCAGATTGGCTTGTTTTACCATACAAAAGAGGTAGTAGGTTTCAAACTTTTTGTTATATAGTCGAAGGTGATCTAGATGCTAAAATAAATTCATAAGAAAACTTAGACCGGCGTTTGTTAAAAAACATATATTTGCAAAAATAACTAAAATTCTTGCATAATTTGATAGAGATGAAGGATCCCTTCACACTTTTATTATCACACTATCTTACACGTTGGACGTTATTTTCATAAATAAAAATCCAGTCATAATGGATTTCAAGCTAATATTTTGAGGATATACCTCTTACCAAGTTCTACACGCCTACCAAAATGAGTATAACTTCACGATCAACCGGTCTTAATTTCGACGGCTAGAAATCCGTTGATTTTTAATGGCTCATTTTCAAAGTAGTAGATGGTGGTGTTATACATCACGGAATGTGCTCATTTTTGGCAGGCATGTAGAAGCTTGTTGATGGTAGGCATGTAGAATCCACAAGATATTAGCTCCAAATCCTTTAAGGTTTGATTTTTATTCGCAAAAATAACGTCCAACATGACAGGAGCGGAGTCAATACGATTTTTTTTTTCTTCCATTACACGTGATATCCACTCAAGAAGCTCCGAAAAGAAAAATGAAAAAAAAAAATTAACGAACCCTACCTAGTTGGTCCAAATCTCCTACAAATTCCCGTCTTTTATAATTATTCATGCCTTCATGGCTGTTTTTCAAGTGTTCACAGTTGACAGATTTTGGAATTCTCCATTTTTATTTATCTTTAATATAGGTGAGTCTGTTGGAAATTTAGGGTATGGAATCGAAACATCATGGCTTGAAGTCGCGCAATCGCTTTCTTTAAAACGTTATTTATTCCCACTCACTAAGAGTTTATTGGCAGATCGAGTGCAAACCGTTTCCCAGAATACAATCAAACTTTGCGTGACCGGCGATCAACAACAATCGATGAATCACCCTTGAACTCTGATCGTATTTATTACTCATTTAGGAAAGAGGGAAAAGAGTTGGAATCCAGGTGGAATTTCCACTTCACTTGAACCCTCATATAGATTACCAAGATATCCAGACACGTCTCTTTGGAAACTATACGAAAAGGCGTCAATTAGAATACCCAGTTACTGTATGGACATGTCTCTTAGGCTGTTAGGCATTAGGTCACTTCTTATGGACATGTCTCTTCAAAATCCAAAATTGAAATGTCCATATAACCACTTATGCCTCTTCAAACCAAAGCAGTAACATACCGTCTATTCCCCTCCATTTCTTGCAGGTTACATAACTAACCAAATATATATTTCATAGTACATCCGGTTTCCTAAATAAAACCAGGTTTCTACAAACAGAACTATATTCAAGAACAGAAATACACTGCCTTATAAAAACGGAGAAAATAGTACTTAATTCCCTTATGAATCACCTTGTGGTTTCATATTCAACCTCTCTTTAGCTTCCATGGCAAAACCACTCTGGTTTTGACTAACTTTGGTTTTGCATGTCATCAACAGCTCATAAGAGAAGTGAACGTAGACTTCCCACCACCACCAAAGATAGCACCTTGGCTTGTCTACCGACATGCAAGTGCTGGTAAGTTGCAAACTTTTTTGTAATATATTTGAAGATAATGATCTAGATAGCAAAAAATCTTTTAAGAAATTCATACCAGAATTGAGTAAAAAATTATTTTGGCAAAAAAATTCTCATCAAGGATGGTTAATCAGTTTTTCTTATGGTTGTCAAGACCCAAATTTGGAAGATATTTTCTATGGAATCCTGTATCACTAGAAACTATACTCTTACCTAGTGTACCTGATCAATTACATGGACGTCGTTTCCTGCTAGATTGTGTTTTGTCTTCACCTCCTCAGCTCAACAGAACTACTGGTAGCAGTAGCATTAGGTATTGTAGCGAAGAAGATAGCGTTGTTCATGATTCGGATTCTCCTTTACTGCGTCGGTGTAGGGAATATTGCGATGAAATCTTACATGTATATGGGTGGATTCGTCGTTCTAACGAAGTTTCCAACTTATAGGATTCCACTTACGGCCAGGTTTCAATCTCAGAGCTTAGTTATGCTTCGAAATTTCCAGAAGAGGGTTTGTTTAAGGTTTCAGAGAATGTCTCAGCTTCAATGGTGGTCACAATCAGCTGCAAAAATCCAAGGCAATATACAAGCCTTCTTAGGTGGACAGTGATGAAGAGGATGAAGTACCCTCACTTGAAGAGCGTCTTGCTGCATCTAACCTCGATTCTTCTCCAAATAAAGGTAATCTAATCACAGCCTTGTTTCTGTAGGTACGTTTCCGGGTAGTTTCTTGCTAGACGGTCCTAGTAATTCATAATACTGGAAGCTAGATTTCTATAGAATCAGCTGCTGATTCATATCGATGTTTCATATCTTCAGCACCTAGCACTAAACTGAGATTGGATTAGTATATCTTGGTTGTGTTTACATCATACGATACAAGGTTCATATAAATATATCGGTGAAATCCTATTGATAAATTCTCATATGATTCTTATATCCATGTCCAGACGAATGGCATTCTTGACCCTGTTGTATATGATTCATTTAGAGATGAAATGTATACCCCTGAAAGAGACATTTATCAAATTCTGTGTCTTTATTTGTTTTTCATTTGGTTTTACTCCCTGTTTCATTTAGCTATTTGAACTTTAATGGAGTTACTGTGTCCAAATTCTTAACGTTTTGATTCCCATGTTTCTTTTGAGCCGTCATAATTAATTTCATCTGTTTCGTTCCCATATATGTAGAAACTGAGAAGGATGTGGTACCCAAACGAGGCTTTGCAGCCCAGAAAAAGACTACTTCTGTGATTAGTTACGACGATGAGCAGATGAACACTATTCCAGAGGAGAAATGATCAGATGATCTGTTTGAGCCACCTGCAGCGCTAAAAGGTGGGAAGAAGGCAGCAGCAAAGCCATCAACAACAAAACCAGCTGCAGTAGCACCAAGGAAGAGAGGGCCAGCAAAGAAACAAACTCTGATAACTGACTCTTTAAAACCTTTACAATTTCTGACTTGACTGTCGTTATTTTGGAGTGTGTTCGGGGAACTTAACGTTTGGTACCACACATCTATATATTGACATTTTTTGATGTGTGTTTAACACTGGCACGTTAACTTGAATTAATGTAAATGTGTTACACCGGTAGGTTAACTTGAATGATTGTGAATTACTTTCGGCAATTTAGTTTTAGCGCTAATTTTTTTTCAAAATAGTTTTATGCACACATCTCTAATTAAAATTTTTAGTTACACATTCATCTACAGAAAACAAATGTTGTTACTTCAAATATTACAACCTTTTAAGGATGTTGTTTTGAGATTATGAAACAAACGTTGTGAAAGAAGGTATAACAATATAAATAAGAGTTGGACGAGATTTTTCAACCACTCCAACAAGTGTAGTAATCATGCTATTCACAACCATTTGAGTAGTTGTGTTATCGAATTTTACTACACAGGTTAAATGTTGTGAATCAAGTCTTACAATATAAATAAGAGTTGTATTAGGCTTTCAAAATAATGTTGAAAAAGAATCACAACGGAAGCAAAAGATTGTCTGAAAGAAGAACCACATCTCACTTTACAACTCTTATTCAAACATTTTAGAAAGGCTTGGACTTTCTATAACCCCCTCCTTCCACAATGTATAAAATAGAGCTGTCATAGAGATACTACAACTCTACTCTGTAGGTCAATGATGATTTTTTCCGTAGTGCACATACGGACAGACTCCCTTGTCCTTCTATATGGGTTGAATTAAATGTTGGTTGGATCAGAGGAGAAACCCAAAACTTTGGATTTTGCTGACGATTGCTCAACTATTTTGACCAGGACGGCGACTAAACTATGCCCACATAATTCTTCTAGTCTTGGTAAATTAGGTGCAATGAAACTGAGATATAGCTAAGTTTTAAGGGATATTTTTCAAAAATTTGTAAACATTGAAATACCTAAGTTTACATTAGGGGTAGGTCTAATACTTAGCTGCTCACCATTTGAACCAAGTCAATTCAACTTTCAAAGGTGGTTGAGCTTATGGTTCACGCGCCAGGAACTTACTTGATGTTCATGACGCGGTATATTTGAAGTTTATGATTGAAACAGCTATACTTCAATGTAAAATTGTCAACTTAGTAGCAGGTAAGACACGCCATCTATTGCATCATAAATTGAACAACTTGCAGTGATTTATTCAATTGTAATTGAGACTGTTGACAATGACAACAAAGAAATATGGGTACTTCAAATTGGTCGGTAAACTTTCTTAAATGATTTTGTCAGAGATTTCCCATTAGAAGCGTACAAGTTTGAATTTGGCAAATAATTTACCATTGTAAGACATTCAATTAGTACATAATAATGAATTGAACAAGTTAATCGGAAATAATTTATATCCTGTGGGTTAAACCCAGTGAGAGAGGGGGATGAGACTCACTTTAAACTCACCCCCTACTAAATCACCGGGTCATATGGAGACCACCCCCTCTCTCTTGGAGTACACGCCGCGGGAACCTGGGATGAGTGTATTGCTTCCGCAAATTAACGTTATATGAAAAATTAGCAAGCTAAAGACCCACAGGGCCACAACTTGCAACTTGTAGGTAGACAGGGCAGTCAATCACGACCCAGACTGACAACGTACTCTGGGTGAAACTTTATATAATCTATAAATTCAAAGCACAATTCCAACATCTATCTTACAAATACAACTGTCTGAGATAATTGCTTAAAGTTGCTCTCTCCTTTCTTCTTTTTCCTTCAAATTCAATCAAATTTTGTTCTCTCGTGTTTCTTCTCTCAAACAACTTATAATTATGGCACAGATTCTTATGAGCGGTGCAACGGGTATTCTAAAAAAGCTGGTGGGTGTTGTTTCCGAAGACATTGGTTCCGCTTTTGGTGTCAAAGATGACTTGAAGAAGCTTCAAAGTACCTCTGAAATGATTCTGGCTGTGATTGCCGACGCGGAAAAGAGGCAAGAGAAGGAAGAACTTGTTAGACTTTGGTTGAGAAAGCTCAAGGGAATTGCTTATGATGCTGACGACGTGATTGATGAGTTCTCTTATGAGGACATGCGTCGCCGTGATACAAAGGACAGATTGAAGCGTAAGGTACTCAATTTCACTTCATCTTCAAGCCTTCCGTTTACATTTCGCTTAAAAATGGCTAAACAAATTAAAGATATTAATAAGAGAGTAGAAGAAATAACACAACAAATGGGTAGCTTACAGTTGGAAAGTACTACACCTAATCTTGATGGTGAAACTACTTTACAATTGGACCGAGAATTCACATCCCATGTTAACGAGTCAGCAATTGTAGGAAGAGAGAATGATGAATCCCAAATAATGAAACTTTTAACAACCCATATCGTATCTTCTTCTTCATCATCAGCATCAACATCTTCCGAAAACATTTCTGTAATATCCATAGTTGGTATGGGGGGGCTGGGTAAGACAACACTCGCACAACTCGTTTACAAAGACGAGTGGGTAAACAAAGTCTTTGAGATAAAAATGTGGGTCCATGTCTCGGAAATTTTTGATATTGAAATCATCTTAGTAAAATTAATGGAGTCCATTACTCAAACTAAGTTCCATAGGCTTTCAAATTTTCGTGTACTAGTAAATAAAGTTCAAGAAAAGTTAAATGGGAAAAAATACTTATTAGTACTGGACGATTTATGGAACGAGGATTCAGAGCAATGGGGGATCCTCATGTCTGTGTTGCTCGCTGGTGGTCCAGGGAGTAAAATATTAATTACCACACGTAATCACCAAGTTGCATCTGTTGTTGGGGGTAGTATTCCACCTTACAATTTGGATCCACTACCAGATGATGCATGTTGGTCTATCATTGAGAAGAAAGCATTTTCTCCCGGTGGAGCATTAAATGTACCAGAAATGTCAGATTTAGGAAAACAAATAGCAAAAAAGTGTTCTGGTTTACCACTTGCAGCTAAATTTCTAGGAGGTCTATTGCACTTAAAAAATAAAGAAAGTGATTGGAAATCAATTAGGGATGATGATATCTGGAATACATCAAAAAACAAAATAAAAATCCTACCTGTATTAATACTAAGTTATAATAATTTGCCATCTCATTTGAAACAATGTTTCTCTTATTGCTCAATCTTTCCCAAGAATTGGGAGATTAGTAAAGAAACTTTGGTGCATCTTTGGATGGCAGAAGGATTTATAAAACAATCTAATATAAGAAACAAGAGATCTATTGAAGACTTTGGACGTGATTATTTTGAAAGTCTGGCGTGGAGCTCCTTTTTCCAAGATTTCAAAAAGAACGAACTTGGCAACATTGAGACATGCAAGATGCATGATCTTGTGCATGATCTTGCACAAGATGTTCTTGGGGAAAATGAAATTATGTCGCTCAAGGCAAGTAAGCTTACAGATGTTTCTAAAATTTATAGATTACACTTAGATTTGGATGAAGACATATCAACAACATTTCTGAAAAGCTTAAGTGGTGTGAAGAAGTTGCGGACACTTTTTATCCCTCAAGGTTCACAGTTGGATCCGTCTATATTCTCAGAAAATAATCTCTTACGTATCTTACATGTGGGTTCTTCACCAACTCCTTCTCTTCTAAAGTTGTCTTCTTTGAGGGTTAAACTAAAACATTTAAGGTACCTTCGGCTTACCCTCCTTGATCTTAGAGAAATAGAGGATGATCACTCGATCAATAAGCTTTATAATTTGGAGACGTTGGTATTGAGTAGAATAGCCGGGGTTCAAAGTCTTCTTACAAACATTCAATCTTTACAGCAATTAAGATATCTTGAAGTCTCGTGGACAGATATGATAGAACAACTACCTGTTTCTGTCACAAGTCTTTCTAATTTGCAAACCTTGGATCTCAATAATAATGGCTTATTGAAAGTCATTCCAGACTCTATCTCTGGTTTGAAAAATCTAAGATTTCTGAATTTGTCATTCAACCCAATCGAAGAATTACCTGTTTCTATCACCACTCTCTCCAATTTGCAAACACTAGACGTCAACACCTGCAAAAGTTTAAAAGCCTTACCAGAGTATGTTGCAAATCTTTCTAATTTGGAGATATTTAATTTCAAAAACTGCCGATTATTAGAAGCATTACCTAAAGATTTTGGATCATTAACACAGCTAAGGTTCATTGACCTAGAGGGTACTCAAATCAGAGTATTACCCGAGGCATGCACTAACCTCAACAATCTTGAGTATGTGAATCTTGGGGACTGTGAGCTTCCCAAAGAGGTAACGAATTGGATCAAACTAAGACAGTTTTATCACAGGGGAACACTAATGGGTATCAGTAAATTAGTCTTCCTGCAAACACTGACTTACAAAGTGCGGGAAAAAGGTATGAACGAGCCTGAGTGCAATGATGGTATCGAAGAGTTAGCAAACCTAAACTTTCTTGAGGTGCTAGGTATTGGGGGTCTTCAAAACGTGAAAGACCCAATAGATGCTGAAAGAGCAAATTTGAAAAGAAAGCACTATCTTCATCAGTTGGCACTAGTTTGGAAAGAAGTAGAAGAAGAAGAAGAGGTGGGAATGAGCTGGGACCAGAAATCCTGTAATCATCTTCAAGTATTTGAAGCTCTCCAACCTCCTGCTGGTCTGAGAACATTGGGAATTCATAATTTCTTGGGGTCGGGCCTTCCCAGTTGGATGTGTGTTCCAGATAGTCTAATGAATTTGGATATATTGGTACTTAAAAACTGCAAAGACATTAAACAGCTACCTGCGTCTATTGGGCAGCTATCACGTCTCAAGCATCTTGATCTTACAGGAATGTCTTTGAAGAGGCTAGATATGGATGGATTTCCTTCCTTGATTGAACTCCATCTTAATGATATGTTACATCTAGAAGAATTGTGTTATTCATACCCTTGTCTTCAGGATCTGAGAATCAGAGGCTGCAAAAGGTTAACAGAAATCCCTTCGTTTCCTTCTCTGAAGGTATTGTTATTAAAGAATAAGATCGACCCCAAGTTAGTTTGCTCAGTTGGGAGAAGCCAGACATCTCTCACAGGCCTATGGCTAAATTATGTTGAGGATCTTATATATTTCCCAATAAGCATACTCCAAAACAATTGTAATCTTCAAACTCTTCATATTTTAGAGTGCAGTCAGTTTCAAGGATTTGGAGTAACTGATGACGAGAATGAGGAGAATGAGAACGTGGCTTATCTATATGGCCATGAACACTTCAGTAGCTCTCTTCAGAAATTAAAAATCTATGATTGCCCAGCTCTAAAGTTTCTTCCAGATTTACGAGGATGGACTTCTATTCGGGAATTAGTCATCTTCAATTGCCCACAATTGAAGGAGTCTTTAACCTATGATCTCAGAGAACTATCCTTTCTTAAAGTTCTTAAAGTTGATTTTATTCAAAGAGACTTGCTGCTAAGAGATCCATCTGGTCCAGCAGAGTTAATTAATTAGGTGGAGCTTTATTCATATCTCAGGCTACAAAGTTGATTTCATCGTATATATTTCATTAATGTAGCAAAGGACAGGGTGTGCATGTTCTACGAAAATATTGTGAGTAATTTAACTCTAGATAGTGTTATTTATATATGTACGTTTCCGGCGAGCATTTGGTTTAAAATTTCCTTCTATTTGACTAGTAGGTGATTAAATTGCTAATGAGAGACTGGATTGTGTACTATCATTGAATTTAGTCACATGCCCTCTTCTAATGTTACCAGTAGGTGTGTCGTGTGTGCAAATGTAACTGTATCTTATATGGGTTTTTTTTCCTCTTTTTGTTTCCTTTAATTACTTGATTGATGCTCCTAATTATTTTTTGATTTGGTTTGGTTTTGACAGTTTTGTGGTGCAGCTGAATACAAGTGGGATTAAATGAATAGTTTGGAAGCAGCATAGATTATTATTTAGTCGGAATCGTTTTGCACTTATAAGCTCAACATTTCTCAGATTTGTGAGTAGTCCTTCTGCAGTTGTACTCCCCTATATTCTTTCCTAAATTTGCTATTGATTATCCTAACTTTTATTTCTTCGAAGGGGGTATATGAATGCGTAAAGAGATATATGAAACAAGCTAATGGAGATATTGTTGGGTGCAATAATCAAAAACAAAGAAAAATCAAATAAGCAAAAGTTATTGATACTTAGCTCCTTTATAATGGAAGTGATTGTTTTGACGAAACGAACAAGCTCCCCGTATCTCCGCAACAACAACAAGGCAAAACTTTGGAAAATAGAGTGAGTCACGTGTTCAACACGCTGTCCTTAAGACAATAGCGCCCGGCTACACTCAAGAGTGATGCTATAGCCCTCACAGGACGGATATCTCCAGGATAAAACACCCTAATACACCTACTACTAGCATATGTAGTAGATGCTCAACTTGAGCTTGGCAACTCCGAAAAAACCGTTAAGGAAAATCGCGAATGCTTAAAAAACCGCTATAAAATATTTTCCCTTAGGGGTCCCTCTAAAATATAGAGCAACCCCTTTCCCATAGATTTTACAAAAGTAGTGAATTTCTTTATATAATTGACAAATACAACTTAAGAAGAAAAACTCCCCGATGTGGGACTAAAAGCTTTATATAGTTTCTTAAAACTACTAAAAATTGGAAACTCCACGATGTGGGACTAAAAAGTTTCATTCACAAAATAAAACAATAAATTATAATTTTTTATTAAAACTTTAAAAAATTATTTTTTTATTAATCGTTTTCCAACAATCCCCCACATGAATGAAAACTCAATAAAACATGAAAACACAGATAGATCTTGGTAAATAAACATCCCAACCTCACGATCCAAACAGACTGATCGTGCAAGTGTTGAAATCATACTAATCATTTCTACGTCCTCTCCCTCACACAAAAGTGTGTTGACCCCAGGGTCATACTATGGATTGTATAAATCATAATAGTATTGAGAGCTTTCATCTTTAATTCTCACATGGTGAGACTATAGGTATCTTTCACCAAAGTGAAAAAGCATGAACTAGTGAACCCTTAGTGACCTTTAGGTCCTAAGTTCCAGTAATACCAAAACCATCAAAATGAAAATCACATAAAAAACGCAGGAAATACCATTTTAGGCAGAGGTGTCCATGAGGTCTTGAACCTTTGCTTAGTGAGATATTACCAGAATTACTTGCTAGAGACAGTGAACTATGTCTTGAACTGCTAGCATTTGATGTAATTCGTGATAACAACCACGGGTGATATCTCCAAGATTGCTGCCAAGCTCGTGCCGTTTTGTCCGTTTTGGCCCTGGACGTATCCTGTTTCTCAGAATGCTCTAGAGAATCAGCTCATATTCTCACAGGAAGCGACCCACTTCCTCATTCAGATAGGTGAGTTTCCATAAAGAGTGTTACTGCTACACCCCACTTCAATCTTAAATTGAAACTATAGAACTCATTAAGACTTATTAAAAAGTCATCCTCCACATGCAGTCACACTATCACGTCTACACCATAGGGAAGGGACAGAGAATGAAAATCTCTGATAGTGTTTACCTTTACCCACCAAAAATTAGTTGTCTCATTCGAAACCTTGATCATGGGATCTCCAGTCAGCAAGGTTGAGTATCCTTCATGGCAAGTTTAATATATGAGCTTAAGCCCCAACCCCCTCGATGCATTTTTAACTATCTCTTTGTACAAACCGTTCGTCAAAGATTGCGCGATATTCTCCTTTGACTTTATCCAATCAATGGAAATAACGCTGATTGAGATTAGTTATTTCTTAGCTTTAACTATTATAGCTTGGCTAACACAATGTATAGATATAGCTGGCACAGGCCTATGCCAAAGAGGAATGTATTCTAAAAATCATCTTAGGCACTCGGCCCCCTCTCATGCTTTATCTAACGCAATACTCTCAGATTCCATAATGAATTGAGCGATATGTTTGTTTGGAAATCTTCCAACAACAAACCCACATGTTAGAGTGAAACCATATCCACTCGTAGACTTAGACTCCTCTGAGTCAACTATCCAGTTTGCATCATAAAGTCCCAAGGACAACAAGATACCTTTCATAAATCAAAAGAGTATTTTAGGTACCATAATACTCTACTCAGTGCATCTGAATTCTCTTGCTCTGGACTACAATTATATCCACTTAACTTACTCACAATATAGGCAATGTCTGGACTCTTACAGTTCATTAAATTCATCAGACATCCTATAACTTTTGAGTATTCAAGTTAAGATACTCCACTACCCTTATTTTTCTTGAGACTACAAGAATAATCGTACGAAGTACAAGCAGGTTTACAATCAGACTGATTGTATCTCTTAAGCACAACTCAACATAATGAGAACGACTAAGACTTATAAATGTTTGATTATCTTCTAATCCTCATCCCTAAATTACATCAAAAGGGCCCAAGTCTTTCAAGTCAATGTTCTCATTCAGTGCATGTTTTTAGTGGAATTGATCACATCTATGTTTGTATCAAGCATATCATCAACATACAAGCATACAATTACACAGACATCCTTAACAAGTTACTTGTAGACATACTTGTCAGATTCATTAATTTAAATCCACTATCCATTATCACATGATTAAATTTTCCATGTCACTGTTTACGTGCTTATTTGAAAACCATACAAAGATTTTTCAAATTACAAACTTTGTATTCACAACCTTTCACTACAAAGTCTTCAGGTTGATCTATGTAAATTTCTTTACCTAATTCACGGTTTTAGAAAAAGCTGTCTTAACATCCATCTGATGTATCTCTACGTTCTTTATGGCAGCAATAACAATTAGTATCTCAACGGAAGTAATTTCCGTCACAATTGAATTAGAATCAAGGAAATCTACACCTTCTTTTAGTTTATAGCCTTTAGCTACCAACTTAGCTTAATATTTTTCCACAGTTTCATCTACCTATCGTTTCCTCTTAAAGACTCATTTACATCCCATGGTCTTACAACCTGGAGGTAAACTAGCAAGCTCCCAAGTCTGGTTCCAACGGACTGAGTCCATTTCACTAAATGAAGCTTCTTACCAGAATGGGGTTTCAGTAGATATTAAGGCTTCTTTACAAGTCTGTGGCTCAGACTAAGCTAGGCATGTTATGAAGTCGGTTTCATAAGAAGTCTCAAGTCTAATTATTTTACTTCTCTTAGGCTCAACATCAACTTCATCTTCCTTTAAAATAAGTTCTGACTATTTGAAGATAAATCTAGGGGATCAACAACACATCTCTAATGAGGTACAGGTTTAGAATAAACATGTTCAAAGAACTCAGCATCCCTAGATTCCGTAACAATATTCACACCAATGTCAGAAAAAATCAGAACACACAACCAAAAATCTATTTGTAGAAGTATACCCAATATACCCTATACGAAAACACAATCAACATTTTTGGTTTCAATCTAGTTCTTTTAGGAAGAGGAATTACAATCTTAGTCAAACGCCCCCACACTTTGACACATTCATAAGAAGGTCATCTACCGTTCCATAAACCATATGGAGTTTCATCTGATTCTTAAAAGGGTACTTTATTCAGGATATACTAGTTAAGAGGACTGCCTCCCCCCACAAGGCCGCAGGTAATCCTGAACTAATCAACATGGAAATTATCATCTCCTTAAGGATACGGTTGTTATGTTCAAGGCTTCTAATTGGTTTCCAACTTCAAGTTTATACATCTTAAGGCTTCTAAGGCGTCATCCTTATCCTAAGCAAGTATACAAGATAGTACCTCGTACAATCATCTACGGAAGTTATAACCATCTTTTACCACAGTGGTTTTGGGTTGAACTCATGTCAACTAGGCCTAACTGAATTAATTCTAAAGGCTTAGAATTACTCTGAACATTTGTGCTAAAAGATTTTATAGCATATTTTGATTCTTCACAGATTTCACTTTTGTGTTCAAAATCCAAACTAAATTTGGGTTCGAAGCCTATGCTAGCCAGTTAAGCATTGACTTATAAGTTTACGGTTCCAAGTCTACCACGTAAAACAATCAATCACACAAAGATATCACAAGAATCAACTACGTTCACATCATCAGTTTTTCCGTTAAGCTTATATAGACCCAAAGTCCTATAACTCTTGCTTAAAAAATCGCTGCCTAGTTACAACAAGTTTTCCAGATTCAATTAAGATCTTAAATATTTTTCCATCTACAACAGAACAAGATACAAGATTTTCACATATGCTCGGAACATGAAAACTTCATTCAATGTGAGAATATTACAGATATGAGCTTCTGCTCGACCTTTTCCTTTTACGCAACCTCTATTGCATATGAGTTACTCAATAAGAGTTTCTCGACATCCCCTATCCTATGATAGGAGGTGAACAGGTCTCTGTTTCAACAAACATTCTTGGTGGCTCCAGAGTCCACCTACTGGTCTCTCACATTGGTTATTAAAATAACTTCCGACATCATGCCACCAAACTCGTTCTAGTTTGTTTCAACTAAATTAGCATTAACTTTCTATTTATTAAGGTTTTTATGTTGTCTACAATTTACTGTCGCGTGGCCAGAAATTTTACAAACATAACACTCACCCTTAACTAAAGTAATTCCGGATTCAGGTTTACGAAATATACCTTTATCATGAAGACCATGCTTAGAGTTGCGTTCGATGTTCTCACCTTTGCCATCTTTGGAAGATTTGTTTCCAACCACATGCGGCTATTAGCCATGTCCCTCGGAGATGACACCTTTATTCACAAATCACAATTCCAAATCAGAAAGTAAAATATGAGTTTTGAAGATAACATCTATATATACAAACTTCGTTTGAATCAGCGTTTCAAAAAACTCATGGTTACCCCACAAAAATTAATTTAGTTAACAACAATTTTCTGCTCGTCAGAATTTTTCAGAAACGATTTTCTGTTTTGTAAAATATCAAAAAAATACTTTTACAACTCCAAAAATTCTGATATTTTACGCGGGTAACTATCAGGATGTCTACTACGTTGTGTCAAAAGGGTTCATCGAAATTACTTCTAGATTAAAAGATAAAATTGAAACTCTACAGCTGACCAGAAATTCGTTTTTGTTTTTTCACTCCACAATTAACATCCATGATTCACAAACCAATCAATCGTTTTCGATTATTACAAATGATAATGTCTTAAGATTGTTGGGTGCAATAATCAAAAACAAAGAAAAATCAAATAAGCAAAAGTTATTGATACTTAGCTCCTTTATAATGGAAGTGATTGTTTTGACGAAACGAACAAGCTCCCCGTATCTCCGCAACAGCAACAAGGCAAAACTTTGGAAAATAGAGTGAGTCACGTGTTCAACACGCTGTCCTTAAGACATTAGCGCCCGGCTACACTCAAGAGTGATGCTATAGCCCTCACAGGACGGATATCTCCAGGATAAAGCACCCTAATACACCTACTACTAGCATATGTAGTAGATGCTCAACTTGAGCTTGGCAACTCCGAAAAAACCGTTAAGGAAAATCGCGAATGCTTAAAAAACCGCTATAAAATATTTTCCCTTAGGGGTCCCTCTAAAATATAGAGCAACCCCTTTCCCATAGATTTTACAAAAGTAGTGAATTTCTTTATATAATTGACAAATACAACTTAAGAAGAAAAACTCCCCGATGTGGGACTAAAAGCTTTATATAGTTTCTTAAAACTACTAAAAATTGGAAACTCCACGATGTGGGACTAAAAAGTTTCATTCACAAAATAAAACAATAAATTATAATTTTTTTATTAAAACTTTAAAAAATTATTTTTTTATTAATCGTTTTCCAACAGATATGAATCATGTTTTGTCATTGAATTTCAATCACAGTCCATATTCTAGTTCATCCTGCAGGTATATGTTCATCTGCAGCTTTCGTTTTCTTATCTTTTTGTTTCTTCTAGTGAGCGTAGTTGCTACTGCTTTGATTTACGTACCTTTGACTTGATTTGGTCTTTGTTCGGCAGCTGAATACGCAATACAAGTGGATAACATTGAAAAAGGATCGAAGCCTAAGTGAGCCATAGTTTGGGTAGAAATTCTTAACTTCAAAAATGATGAAATGCAAATTTAACAACATTAGATTTGTGCTGTAATGCTCATAAACTGTTGAAAAATCTAATGCTAATGATAGTGCTTATTAGAGAATTAATACATGAATCCTTTGGCAATTCTTTAAGCTCTAGCAGACGGGACAAAATTACTTTTTAAAGAGGATCTTCTCCCATCATAGGTGTGTGACCTTCAATAATAATGCTTTAAGCTGTAACTCTGAATCTCAATGTAGCATTTTCTCTATTTTACGCCGTACTTAGCCGTTCACTATAGATTCTTTTTTTTCAATTGCAGTCAGTACCATTTTTCAGTGAATGCATTGGTTATATTATAAAGCTTATTCTTCGTTTGATGAAATTCTAAACATAATCCGATCTAATTGTAATGATATGTGATTGGCCATCAATGTGAAAATTGTGTTTGATGCGAAACATAAACCTTAATTATTCCTCATTTGAAATGAGATTCTAAGCTTGAATTCCATTCTACTAGTACTATTTGGAGGCAGCGCGCGATGTCCCAGCACAAAGCGTCAAAAATGACATAGTAACAATGCATCTAACTAAATCTTTTCCAGACCGAATTTAACATCTTAATTAAATCTTTTCCAGACCATTGATTGTATGCTAAGCCTCCTTGAGAAGAACTGGTTGAGATGATTTTTATTAAAATACCCCGACGACAAAAAGGTGTCTTTTTGGATTGGATTCGGAAGAGAAAATGCACTTCCAAATCCTATGAAACAAGTATATGGTGTGTTGACTAACAGAGAAAAACAAATACGCATACAAAAAGGACTCAAAAATATCACGGACTCATAAATCCATTAGCATCCAATGTATCATTTGTTTTCTGCTATAGATTTTAGTATCCCTGCTTTACTTTCTTGTGAATCCCAACATCCCAATTATCAACACTAAACTAATGAAACCAGTAAATTCACATTTAAAAAATCATACATTATTTTCTTGGGTGTGCCCAATTTGGTTTTGAATCCATTTGTATACCTGTAAACAATTTCACATCACTCTGAACAATCAATCCGTATTTCGGATAGAAAGGAAATAACAAGAAAAATAGAGAAAGGAAATGGGAAAAGGGAAAACAAGAACAGAAACCAAACTAGCCAATTCATCTTGAGTTGTACGAAACTACGAATGGAGAGAAAATAATGTTCTTCGTTCAGTTTTTTAGGCTTCGCAACCCCTTATGACAGTGGCTCGTGCAACCCGATTCACTCCTAATGAGAAGGCATCCGTTCGGAAACACCAATTGTGGGTCTGACACATAGCCTTGATGTCTCGGAAAGTTCTTGTCATGTACTTTTAAAGCTCGTTGTTATTTCATCCCACATTGTATACACATAATCAGAAATTAGCCACGTGTAAAGGAGACACGTATATGCCATAGGACAGAAGAGCATCGAGGTGACGATGCCACGTTGCAACATCCAAGGGGCATACACCATCATCATCTGACCATGTGATTACCATCTTTCAGATCCGACGGTTGGCAAAACAAGGAGTACCTGATGATAGGATCGCCGCAAAGTACCAGGGAAGACATGTAGAGCTACTTTTTATCATTCCAAGGAAGATCCAAATCGGAAGGGCGAGAGGAAGTCTAACTGACACCTGCTGCAACAACTGACTGAGACGTGCAGACTGTCCCAACCACCCTCCTTAAATGCTAGAGACACAAGGCAAGTGTAAAAAATCCTATGGAGAAGGAGAAGGTGCACCATCGTCGTTACACAGTACCGTTGGAAGGCATCGGGTCAAGACATCGGACCAGCTCACTAACCAAGATGATAGAGAACAACTGTCTCAGAGAAGAGTGTCCCGTATGAGAGGCATATAAATACCCAACTCCACTAAGAGAGTGGAGGTTGACCAAATTGATAGAGACAAAACTATAGTTAAAGAGATATAAATTGTAAGAGTAAGTATGAGTTTTATCTACCTTCCTCCTAGCATCGTTCCTTACTCAGAGTCATTCGACTATCCATTGTAAACTTATATGATACATAGTGAAAAACTATACCCCAGTGGATGTAGGCCTTAGTGCTGAACCACGTAAATCATTGTCTCATTTGCATTCTGCGCTTATAATTTTCTTATTCTTATACCATGCATCGTTTGAATCATCATAGGCTCTCATTTACATTCTGCGCTTATAATGTTTTCTTATTTTAGTATCGTTTGACATAGATTGAACAAAGGTTGTCTTGCACGTTCATGTAGATATTGTCTTCTCTTCCTCCTGCTAGTTCCAGCATTCTCATCAACTCTATCTCCAGCATTCACATCTACACCTTATCCAACATTCTAATTTGCACCTTCTGTTGCAGCATTAACTGAAGGTCCGACAACAGGGTCCACTGAAGGATCAACTACATGTTTAAAATTCTCAGCTGCATCTCCAACATTGGCATCTACACCTTCTGTTAAATTATTATCCATATGTGCTTGTTGGGCTTCAACTACAGACCTTTCACCATGAAAACACCACATTTTATATGATGATACAATCCCATGTTTGAACAAATTGTACGAAATCTCATCAAGTGGCAGTGAGCTTTTACCATTGTTACAATGTTTACAAGGGCATGAATACATAGTACTCTGACCACCATTATTCTTGACAAACTCTATAAATGACCTTCCTCCTTGTATATACTCTTCAGACTTATGAGGACAATGCATCCACCTCTTGTCAATATTAGACGACATATTACCCTTCAACATACAGACTTTACAAGATTAAATGAAGAAGTCCTAGTGGTACAGGGTTGCCGATGCCCTGTCAGTTAACGACACTACTCCCATCTTATAAAAGAGAGTATAAGATACAAGTATCCTATGTAAAACCACTAGGACTATAGAACCACCATATACTTAGTTATTGACTACAAGATAGCAAGGATACACTTAATTGAACCATTAAAGCATATAGTAAATATACAAAAATGAAGTAAACAAAGAGAGACAGAGATAGAGGGTTCTTTCAATTTCCAAAATCTTCTTCTCTTTTAGTTTCTATGTGATTTTTTTATATCGAAAATAATTCAAAATCCAAAATAAACAAACACCCAAATCTTAAAAACCTTAACATAGAACATTCATTTCATATCTAATTTCAGTTACCTAATACTTCACATAATACTATCAACAATACTCTTCCTTAGTATACTATCATCATGGTTATTTCACAAGCACTTCTATCATAACCTTAAAAATCAATTAAAGATATGATTTTATATTACAATTAACAACACCACAGTAAAGAAAGATACATGACTATCTTAATATCCTAGTTCAATGTGCTTTTTTTTTTTGAAAAAAATTCAAAATTGAAAATAAACAAATATTCAGATTAAAGCAACTTAACATTAAACCAAAACCATCATTCAACCTCTGATTTCATTTATCAAACCCTCAAATCTAACAGACAAAGCAACTGACCTAATATTAATATCAGAAACCCTAAATTTCTATTTTGCAGATGATAAGAAACAAAAAGAAGAAACCTTACCTAAGATTATCACGATTAATTGCGGTTGAAGATTAATTATTCCAACTGCAGCAGTACAAGTGAAATAAGTTAGACCTAACAATCGAAAAATAAAGATTAAAATCAGACCTAATAATTACATATGAAGTTATTTCGGTTGATGTACTTACATGGTGAGTTTGGTGAGACTTGATTGCTGTATTGAGGTTGAGTTTTCTTCTCACTCAATTTCTAGATCTAGTTCACAGAGAGAGGAAAGAGAGGGCGAGAGAGAGACATAATAATTACATATGAAGTTATTTCGGTTGAAGAACTTACACGGTGAGTTTGGTGAGACTTGATTGATGTATTGAGGTTGAGTTTTCTTCTCACTCAATTTCTATATCTAGTTCACAGAGAGAGGAAAGAGAGGGCGAGAAAGAGAGACATAGATAAAGAGAAAAGAGTGGTGGAGAATGCGTCGTACAAAGAAAATAAGGGGAAACTTGGGAAATATCCCGCCCAAGTGGGGGTATAAATATCGAAAGGCAATCTCTATTTGGGTGGAAATTTTTTGGAAGTGTAGGATGACACGGTGACGAATCGCACGCGTACAACTCAAAACAATTGTGAATTGTAACTAATTCAAACATTTGCGAGTTTTGTAACTGAAGTGAACTGTTTCAAAATTTTCGCAACAAAACTTCGCAACTGAAAATTCGCAACAGAAGCAATGCAGTTGCGAATTCTAGTTACTAATCCTTGAATTTGGGGTGGTGTTTGCAACTCTTTTCACACCAAACGTCGTGGTTCTGATTCTCATCACCACTCTTTGGTCCTCTCTGGTCCTAAGAGTTGGACGCTTTTTACTTTGACAACTTTTTGTTTGGAAAAAGTTGTAAACATACAACCTTTTACAACCTTAAATTTACGAGTTGTCAATCTACAGCTGTAGATCACTATGTTTCACGCAAATTAATTCACTTTACAGAAATGGGCCTAGCACAGAAAAGATACTAACTTGTGAAGAAATCCACCAAGGGCACAGGGAATTAGAACGTCACAGTCATGAACAAGCAATTCATTAGCATCCATAGAATCTCCACCTTGGTAATCCTTTACAGTGACAGTAGTCTCTTTGTGTTGATCAGTACATCCATTAGCATCCATGACTCTTTTAAGAAATTTACTCTTCAAAGACTTCTTTTAACAGATTCGGACAATTTATGGTCTTCTGCCCTCAACTGAGTATCCATACAAATTTCTCGGAATCTCCATATACTTTTCTTGCTCTTCCTCGTATAAATCCGTATCCATTTCCATTTTAGAAAACTCAAAATCAAAATGCGTTGTAGAAAATAGTAAATCGATTGAATTTGAGAGAAAAATTTATCAGTTGAGTAAAACAAACCACGTGAAATTAAGAAGGATACACTTTGAGAGAAGAACGGTGAAAAATTTATATTGAAGTGCAATTAGCCTTTGGGAAGTAGCCACTAGAATAAATCCGTTAGAACCCATTTTATTTTTGTTGATCGCTATATCCGTTAGCATACATCACTCCTTTAAGCAAATTACTTTTCAAGATTTCATTAACAGGTTCGAGCAATTTAGGGTATGGTGCTTCCTGAAGTGTTCTTTTTGGCTGCTCTGATTTAACGTTACAACGTATGCTTTAGTCTCCTTGTTCACTAATCCTAACAGTGATAGGACTGCATAATGGTACCATTTCAAGTCCGATTATCTCCATCTCCATTTATTTGGGGGAAATTCAGATTTATTTGGAGATAGCAATGTCCTAGCACAAAGTGATTGAATTGTACTGCAGCAACACAAAAAATGACATGATACTGTCACTGTCTCACTGCATCGCCTAAGTCTTTTCTAAAAACCTGTTTTATATGGGCTAAAGCCCAAAGTTTCCAGGATACAAGCCCATATAAGGCAAATAAATCTTGGCCGTTTAAACATGAAAAAATTAGCTGAAATTTCAATCCGTCCGCACAAATTTTCTATGAAGACCACACCACCAAGTGAAACTCGTAATGCGGCTCCACAAACCACCGCCTTTATAATCACATATGAATAGTTTAGTTGACCGATAATAGAAATTCATAGGCTAAATAATTTGTAGCAACTTCAATACCAAAGCGCTATTTAAATTTCGATAAAAATTGGAAAAACGTTGTTGCATAACCTAAGAACACTGTTGAATAAGTAAATAAACATCACACCATATTTTTGATGGTGTGATGTGGCGAAGCGACGTTCCATCGCTAAATTTTTGGGAGGATTATCATTTGGTCCTTTTTAGGTGGGACCATGTCTATTTAGTCCTTTGGTCAAACGCCTGTTTCATTTGGTCCATAATTATTTAAAAATATTAAAATATCTAAATTATCCTTTTTTTCTCTTAAATCTTTTCTCTCTCTTAATAAAAATAAATAAATAAAAACTTAAATATATTTTGAACCATATATCCAAAAATGATAAATTTTATATATATTTGGAAAGCCTCGACGATAGCTTTCCAACAAGTACCATTGTCTCTATGTTTCAGAGCTTTTAATTTTTGCCTTATTTTTTTAGCTATAAAATGAAGTAGAAATGAAGTCTGTTTTTATATGGACTTCATTCCAGAAATGAAGTCTGTTTTTTTTTTTTGTTTTTATATGGACTTCATTCCTGGAATGAAGTCTGTTTTTTTAAGTTTTTATATGGACTTCATTTCTGGAATGAAGTCTGTTTTTTAGGTTTTTATATAGACTTCATTTCTGGAATGAAGTCTGTTTCTATATGGACTTCATTTCTGCAATGAAGTCTGTTTTTTTTAGGTTTTATATGGACTTCATTTCTGGAATGAAGTCTGTTTTTTTTGTTGAATGAACTCGTATATAGTTCATTTTATAGCTAAAAAATAAGTTAAAAATTAAAAGCTCTGAAACATAGCGACAATGGCACTCGTTGGAAAGCTATCGTCGAGGGATTTCAGAATATATAAAATTTATTATTTTTGGACATATGGTTCAAAAGATATTTAACTTTTAAGTTTTTTATCATTATGGTCTGACAGAACCACAATTACTTTTATTTATTTTTATTAAGAGAGAGAAAAAAAAGAAAAAATGGTATTTTTGACACTATTAAAAGGACTGTGACATCATTGATGACATCATCCCGTGTGGATGTTGTCCACCCTATGACCAAATAATAATTTTTAGGACCAAACTATAATTTATTTTATCAAATAGGACGAAACAAACATTTGACTGGGTCAACTGGACTAGACTATCTCTAATATATTATTTCTAGGACCTAATGGTATTTCCTACTAAATTTTTTTGATTTGGTGTGGCTTGGGTATGCCTCACCGGTCTCGATGCATCTTTAATTTCGTGTCGTGCAGCTTTGTCCAGTCCCGTCGCGATGCATTTTTTTATTTGGTGTTGCATAATTTCGCCTCGCGCTGTCGCGATGCATATTATTTGGTATGACTCGATTTCTCCTCGCCCAATCCCTTAGGAATTTTGATTTGATATGAGAGCAAACATGATCCCGCAACTTTTTGGTTGCCACTTCTGTTATGAACTTGTTGATAACTTCAACATGGACCTGATTTAAGACATTGAAACAAATACAAAGAATCAGGTGAGAATCACACCTTCGTTAAACTTAACTTAATACAAATCCTGCAAGTCATATATAGATTGAATAAGTAATGTGTTGTTGAATTGTAAAGTCTGTTGGGATCTCTCAAAAAAGCATAGCCCCAAGTTACAGAAGAAGTGAAATACAGAACTCCAGTGAATCTCTTATAAAAATCTTATTTATTTGGGAATATCAAGATATGAAAAAAGAGAGATCCATTCCAAACCCCAAAAACATTTGAATCCAAAAAGATTGGATAGGGCACTTGATGCCCAAATATTAAGACTGGTTCATCTTCACATTATCTTAATAAGCTTCCTCACATACTGTACAACGGAAATTCTTAAATATTGGAGACTAAATTCGTGATAGAAATAGATTTTACAGGCAGTTAATTAAACTAAAAAAACTGAACGTAATAGAATACAAAGAAACAACAAAATGGAGTAAAGGCTATAAATTGTTGTGATTCAGAATAGATAAAAATTTGTGTAATGCAAACTGAAGAGAACATTTATTTCTTTTCTTTTGTGAGTCTCTTCCCAAGATTCCTTGAAGATTTACGTATCATTCAATTTTACAAAATCTACTAATTAAGATATTCAGCTTTAATATTCAAATAAGTCCTAAAAATCTTACCACGACTAAGGTTTGTGTACGTTGATAGTTTAACTCTGCATCAGTGAATAGATTATCTCCTAACCCTTATTTGCTAAGAGAAAATCTGGACAACCAAAAACTAAAACAGAAAAAAATGCACAAATCGATCGAAGCGTAATGAAAATCTTAATAAGAATGTTTAAATGATTTGTGTACCTTGTATACAAAGCCAAAACCGCCTTAGCGAAGATTATTGTTAGAAGTAACCAAATTCTTAGTGGCAGCTCCTATTGTACTGAAGATGAATTGAACGGATTCGTTACTCAAAACCCTTCCTACAAACAACCTGTTTACAAAAAAAACACATACAATTCTTACACGCCATCACAATAAGCATCAAATATGGAAATACTGTTTTGTTACACGCTAATAAGCGTTATCGATGAACTACAGAGCATGCTTGTATATACACCAGATATGTTAGGGTCATGATGCGTCGAAATCAAACATATATTGAAGGATGAGTAATAATTACGTTTCCTGTAGCTCTTTCCCCCCGACAGTGCAATGGAATTATCCGTAATGACTCTGTTATCTCTAGAAATCTCAATGAGGCATGAAATCGGGCATTCACCACTCAAAATTCAAAAATCCCACAATTTGGGGTCTGTAATTATTGACTCCATGAAGACCAACAATTCAGTCATTTACCTGCACAGTTGGATGATAATATATTTATGTTCCCGCATCAATCCAAATGTCAGAGTTCAACTGAACTCGGCGATACATGTAGTCATGCATCAAAAAACTTGATAGTTAAAAAATACCTGCTTTGATCTTCAAAGACCATACCGTTTACGAACTACTCGTCACAGTTAGATGCACTGGATTTTATGGGGTGTGCATCTACCAAAGAATTCAAAAGTGTAAGAAAATATTTACCAACATCCAAAATTTGCATAATGTATATGCAGTACTACATTATCAAAAGATTTGGTTAGTAAAAGATTATTAATCAATTAGAGCTGTATAACCTTTTTATTTCCAAAAATATATTTTCTTTGAGGCTTAGAGTCAATTTTTTTTCTATGTTTACTAATTTGCTTAGATACACTAAAAAGATCCCTAACTTCAATGTGAACATATATCAAATAAACAAAAGAGTAGGTTTTTCATATGTTATTACCTGCATTCTTTGTTTCTTTCTCTAGAGTTTAGACTTCATATCAAATTAGCTCGGAAGTGCTCCGACGGGAAATGGAGAAGGCTAATTGACAATGCCCCAACTATCAACTGGAAGACCTTGAGCAGCAGTCATTTTTTGTGTCTTGAACACATCTAAAGGAGCAGTGACGATAGAAACAACCCCGCCTGACAATACCCAGACACCTACTGTCTCCCATGGCTCCATTCCTTGCCTCAAGAACTGCTGACAACCCTTCAAAACAATTACATAAAAATAGAAGTGACAACACCGCAATGTTTTCATTATGCCACTATCTTCTTTACTACTATCTTCATCTCCAATAGTTGGTATGTGCCCATATGGAGCTTCCCAATCACTGTTGTAGGACAGTAATGAGAACCTCTTTCTTTTTCCTTGGTGTCTTCTTCTTTGTTGCTACCCAGAATTATTATCTTGGAGGAAGGAGGTTGTCAAGAGTGAACTGCAACAACGACAGGCTATCAATAGTTGGAACCGATGCATAATAACTCTCACTTTCACTTCTGCTACCATTTTCTGCCCAATGATTTTCTGGCTCTTGTTTGGCTTTCTTAGCCAACCTCCTCTTAGCCTTTTTCATGTTCCCTTCCCATCTATAAATAACCAAAGAAAGGAAAACATGAACATGCCCAATTGGAAAGGGTTCATAAAGTATGACATATTCAATAACTGAATATGGAGATAGAAAAGAAGTTAACAATATTTTAAACCATTACAAAGTCAAAGGAGCTAAGCAGTTCACAGCTACAATCCGGTGCAAATACATAAAATTATTGAACAGCGTCAAAATCATTTCTGAAAACATTCAATCTTGTATAACTGATGGCACAGAAAATTGTTTAATAATGGAAAAAAATGATTTAACAAATTAATCTTATTAGCTCTATTATTACTTGAACTGTATATACGTACACAACTATATTTAATAACTTGTTGGATACATGGTTGCATATGTGGCTTGGATACATAGAACTGCAATCAAGACATGAAGACAAAATAACTTCACAGCATCCAAACCCATTTCAAATTTAGAGATATTTGAAGCCCAAAATATCTGGCTTTGCCTACTGTTCTCATATTTGAAATTATGTATACATGGTTTGTGCCTGCTGTCGATCCTAAACAAACAAATCGCACCTGCAAAATTAAACCAAACAAACAATATTTATAACAAAATCATCAATTGGACCAAAATGTACAAAGAATGAATAAGAAATGGATAAATGAAGAATATGGTTAGAATTTACCAAAGGAGAATGGTATTTTGTTGTGTATCCGTTTGAATAAAAATCGTAACTGCGGAATAGATCAAAACAATAGAAAAAAATATTATTAACTTGTGAAAATAAGTTATTAACAAAGAAGAAACGGGAGGGACATAAGATAGAGAGGAAGGAGAAAAAGAGTACCAGAGAAAAAATCTAAATCTTCTAGCACCTGTAGAATGATAGGAAAAAAAAACAAGGTCTATAAATAATCCGAATAAGCAAGACAAATCTTACAAAAAAAATTTATATACCTGTTCCTTTTCATCATCATCTTTCTGATTATGCTTTTCTTCCCAAAATACTGAAACAAAAACTTCACCAAAAACACAAAAAAGTATATTAGCTACAAAACGACAAAAGAGTTATGAAAGTAGAACAAAAATTAGTTGGGGTTTACAATCTTAAAAACCCATAATGGAAGCTTAATTGAATCAACAAAAATAAGCATAAACAAATAGCCTACCTGCAACTTTCCGTGAAGACTGTTTCCGTGAAAAATAAGCTCAAGCAGAAAAACCCTAATGGATATGAAGAATAGAGAGAAGAAGAAAATATAATTAGATCGCAATGTTTTCTCTTTTTGTTTCCGTGAAGAACTGTTTTCTACTTTCTTTTTTTTCATTTTTTTTTCATAAAAAACCGTTATACACCGTTACATTAACAAAATTTGAGAACAAATGGAATGGAGAATTCCAAGAGGGCGGTGACGCTCACCCGAGCGTGGATAGTTTCCGCATCCAAAAATACCATATACTATCCGAATCCGATTTGAAATCCGACCGAATATAGTAATTTTCACTTCTAATTCGTATCCAAATTTCTATCCGGATATCGGATAATTATCCGATCCGAAATCATAAGAAAAAATAATAATAAAATATTTTTATTTTTGCAAAAAACTAATGTTTACATAATAAAAATTAATTAGAATTAAAAGTATTATTTATGATCTTTAATAAAATTTAACAAAATGTCGAAATATAAATAAATAAAAAAATAGATACGATCTACACTTTCATAGGTTTTAAAAATATATATTCATACATAAATTCTGGATACTGATATTTCAGATGCAAATACCTCCATATCTGAATTCGTATCTGATTAATTATATTTTCGGATAAAAAAATCTGGATATCCGAATCCGAAGGCTATTTTTGAATAATATTTGATATTTCAAATGCGAATTCCGGACGGATACTAGAATTTTCGGACATCCATTGACACCCTTATGCGTGACATGGGGCCTTCTTATGATTTTGAAGGTATCGATTGATTGGTTAAGAATAGTCTTAGATCAGATCATCTTTTCCTATCTTTAAAGGGTCCAGATCCTCTGTCTCAGAAAAACGCTTATGCCCCTGTCCCGACCTATAAGAGAGAAACATCCTCGAGTTCACGGTACCGGATTTCCTTTAACACCAATATAAATTAATTATAATCTATGAAATCCTGCTTCCATTATACATCTAATAATCAAACAAAATCATAAGAAAACTCTGTTAACCCAATATAAACTAAAAATTACATGCAAAACTAAATTCTATTAGATTTATCAAATCATCCCCGTCAATGAACTAAAAAATCTAAGGTGGATGGACTAATTGAGAAATTTATAAGCGTTTTATGATTGCCTAAATTGACATTTAGGATTTTTCAAAAATCATAACTTGGATTTTTTGTGATTATGGAAAATAAAGAACTGTTGGGAGATATATGTATTCAAAAAAATAGTTTTGTTCCCACACTAAAGACTCGGGTTCAAGTCTCACCCCATGTATTTGGGTAGGTATATTATATATTTATCAAAGTTCGGGAGAGCGGGACTTTTGGGCCTTGGGGGTCTTGGGAGGTCTGGTGACTTGAAAAATAACTTTTTGCAGATTTAACTTTTGGTTTCAAAAATGTTTTAAGGAAATTATTCTTAATTGATTTGCATTAATTTTTAGCATTATTTTTTGTCCATTTTTGACTGTTACGGAAGCTTAATCTCGGGTAATTAATCAGAATTTAATTTTCATTAAAACCTAATTGATTCTCTTAAGCCTTTAAAAAAGATTGGTTTTCTGAAAAGAATATATTATCTATTCTTGAGCGATTATGAGCAAGTGTTAGAAAGAGAGATAGTTAGTTCGATTCCTCAAGGTGCAGAGAAATCGAGCAAAAAAGTATCAGCTGTTTTATCCCATAGGTTTTCGACAATTTTGACTGCTAGCATAATCAAGAGGCAGAGTTGTGAAATACCTTAAAGATAGCGACCTAGTCAGCGACTCAGCTGTTTGAGATTTATTTTGTGTGAATTTTTATTATTGTTTCCAACAGGAACTTCTTGAATGAAAGGAAAGGGTTTAATGGAAATTCTGGGTTTTAATTGAATTAGTCAGTTCCAAAACTGATATTGAGTATGAGTTGAGAACTTGAGACAGTTACGACACAATTTTTTCTTGTTTATTGGTTAAACGGGGAGATTAAATTGATTTATAATTTTTCATGGTTTTCGTATTGAGGAGATGATTGTAATTGTTGGAAAATAATTAATTGAAAATTGAATTTTAAAATTTTTAAGAAAAATAATAATTTATTGCTTTCTTTTGTGAATGAAACTTTTTTGTCTTATATCGGGGAGTTCCTTTTTTTAAGTTGTATTATTCCATTATATAAACAAATTCTCTATTTTTGTAAAATCCATAGGAAAGGGGTTTCTCTATTTTTTAGAGAGACCTCACAGGGAAAATAATTTATATTGTTTTCTTAAGCGTTCGCGATTTTTCTTAAGGGTCTTTCTCGGAGTTTCCAAGCTCAAGATTCAGCATCTACTACATATGCTAGTAGTAGATTATTAGGGTATTTTATCCTAGAGATATCCGTCCTGTGAGGGCTGTAACATCACTTTTAGGTGTAGCCAGGCACTAATGTCTTAAGGACAGCGTGTTGAACACATGACTCACCTTGTTTTTCTAAAGTTTTACCGTGTTGTTGTTGCAATGATCCGGGGGCTCGCTCGTTTCGTCAAATCAATCACTTCCATTGCAAAGGAGCTAAGTATCAATAACTTTTGTGTATTTGATTTTTCCTTGTTTTTGATTATTGCACTCAACAATCTTAAGACATTATAATTTGTAGTAATCATGGATGTTAATTATGGAGTGAAAAATGAAAAACGAATTTTTGGTCAGCTGTAGAGTTTCGAGATTATCTCTTAACCTATAAGGAATTTCGATGGACCCTTTTGGCACGATGTAGTAGACATCCTGATAGTTACCCACATAAAATTTCAGAATTTTTGGAGTTGTAAAATTATTTGTTTGATATATTACAAAACAGAGAAACGTTCCTGAAAAATTCTGACGAGCAGAAATTTGTTGTTGACTAAATTATCTTTTATGATGTAACCATGAGTTTTTTTTGAAATGATGATTCAAATGAAGTTTGTATATCTAGATGTTATCTTCAAAACTCATATTTTTACTTTTCAATTCGGAATTGTGATTTGTGAATAAAGCTGTCATCTGTAAAGGGACATGGCTAACAGGCACATGTGATGAACACAAGTCTTCCAAAGATGACAAAGGTGAGAACATCAAATGCAACTCTAATCGTAGTCTTAAAAAGAAATGTATGTTTTATAAATATGAATCTAGCATTACTTTAACTAAGGTGATTGTTATGTTTGTAAAATTTCTGGCAATACAGCAATAAATTGTAGACAACGTAAAAACCTTAATAAGTAGAAAGTTAATGCTAATTTAGTTGAACAAACTAGAAAGAGTTCAATGGGATGATGTCAGAAGTTATTTTAATAACCAATGTGAAAGACTGGTGGGTGGATTCTGGATCCACCAAGCATCCTTGTTTGTTGAAACAGAGACCTGTTCACCTTCTATCAGAGGATAGAGGATGTCGAGAAACTCTATATGAGTAACTCAACAAGGGAAAAAGACGCATTACCTTTGAGTTCTGCATTTTTGGAGCGAAGACCCTCATATATAAAGGATTCAGCTAGAAGGTTTCCCTTCAAAGTGGACAGCTCGCCCTGAAGCTTAGAAACCTGTTGAGATAGCTCCTTAATAGTAGCGTTGGATTCAGAAAAAACCTTGACTTGGAGTTGACGGCGGCGTGATTCCTAAAGAAAGTAATAAAGAATGTAAAAGCGCGACCGGAAGACACTAGAAGGAAGAATAAACGTAAAAATATGCACCAAACGATCAAGGGCGAGGTTAACGCCTGGGTTAAGTAAAATCTCGCGCCCGGTTGACTCGTCGCGGGAAGATTCATGCAAGTAAAAATCTCGCGCCCGGTTGACTCGTCGAATTATCTCACCTTCATCAACCTAAAAATAACAAGTAACATTAGAACATTTGCATGTTAAATCCTTATTTCTGCCTTGAAATAAATTAACCGTCCTTCATCAACTTGCAACGAACTAAGAATATTGTGTTAAAAATACAGAAAAAAAAAGAATCATTTCCATTTTACTCATTTATTTTTCTTGGAAACAATCGAAAAATAAAAATAAATACATACAGTTGATATATATCCAAATAATGAATCACCAAAACTGTTCACTTCAATCACAGGCCTAATTTTAATTTTTGTGAAGAAAAAGGTCTTTTAAAGCTTATAATCGACCTAGCTAGGACATGTAGACTCGCAAGCTTTCCTTTGCATCCTTGCAAATGGGACAACAATCTAACTTGAATCCCATTCCTTTTCAAAGCTACACTGAAACTGAAACCTCAATCTTTTCATAAACCTTCTTGATTTTTTTGGGCGGTTTGCTTTTTCTACTATATCTATTATTTATTTATTTTTATCTTTTTGATCCTGATGGTTTTTTTTCAACATAACAACACGATTAAGCATCGTCATCTAAACCTTCAACTACTAACCCATAACCATCACCAAATCCTTCTTTATTATCATGATTTATCTCTAACTTCTCAACTCCTGATTTGGTGTTGCAGATATCGAATATGAAAAACGTGCAGAGTGGTGTTATATTTTTATCCGGAAATGGTTGCAAATATCGATAAAGATTCAGCATAATGGTTTGAATACAACAAAAAACGGTGTCAAAGGCCACCAATCTTTTGGGATCGACTAAAAATTAATTATGTTATGGAAAAATAAAATAATTTACTTGGCATTTTTATCAGAAATTATTATTTAATCAATTACAACTTGTTGATGGTGGATTTTTTACGAAGGATGAAATCATAAAATCACAATTTTGTGTATTTCAGACTAAGCTTCAGACGAATATATGAAATTCATATTTTCACCATGATCTCTGACTGAGTGTGTAGCCTCTTAAGAACATGCATGGATATGCAGTAATTAAAGCCTCTTAGCTGAGGTTTCAATATTCCGCATATTTCATCATTTATACTAAGTATTTCAAATACTCACTTTTGTATAGAATCGTCCATCAAAAAAGGGATATATTAGGACATTTGGTGAAACTCTAGTACTACTGATAGAACATAATTGGTGGAAATATACCCTTTTTAATGGCCGAAATAGACCTTGTCTTATTGGTCGAAATAGACCTTTTCTAATGCAGAAGCTATGGTGAGGACATTTGGCGAAACTCTATTGGTGGAAATAATAAAATTTTGATTTACATTAAATATATGTAACTGTCCATTAGTAACACAGTCTGCCTAACGGTGGGTAGACAATATTTCTGTCAAAGTTTACACCTAGCTAATTTGTTACTCCATAAAGACTAATAATATAAGCTGATTAGCCGGGTGCGCACCCTTTGATCTTTTATGTCCAACCCTATTCCAACTACAAGCGGAACGGTTTCAAATTTTGGAGATTATTACCACGGGGAAAAATCAAAAGTTGCTAAATATCTCTTAAAAATGCAACAATTCCCCGTTAAATTGGCATTTGCAGTTGGTTTAGCAAATAATAACGATATCTAATGAAGTCGATAGAGAAAACCAATTTCAATTGGCTTATGTGATTCTTTTCAAGAAAATAAAGAGATCATAATTGTTAATCTTTGTAGAAGAAACCCTACTTTTTGTTGATGGAGATTTCTTCGAAGGAATAAAAATCACTAACCAATATTGGCTAAAAGTTGAATGCCAATTTATTTTTATTTTTTTTATCTCATTAAGGAGAATTGGTGGGGAAAAACCAACATCAATTGCTTCGTACAATTAATGAAATTGTGTCGACAAATTAAAAAAATGTTGTCGATTTAACATAGCATAGTTAGCTGACGGATGGTTTCTTGCGCAAAAATAAATAAATAAATAGAAACCATTAATCATATGATCTTCCGTCTAATCAACAAAGATACCAATTAAATTGGTCGGAGGTTTTTCAACCATGCACATGATTAATTACCGTAAAGGTATTTCAATCGCGGCAACACCAATTTTGGTGATTATAGTTTCTTTTAGAAGGATAAAACTATAAACCATCTATTGATGGATTTTATTTTTCTTTCTCTAAAAAAGAAATTAGAGAAGAAAGGAGATCAATTGTATTTGAGAAAGATTGATCACCCTATATAATAATACAGCTTAATATGTAAAATAATTATAAAAAAAAAAACTCAAACAAAATATTAATAATCAAAAGGAACAATATTGTTGAGGTTTGTTAATGCATAGTGCTTGACCGTCGTCAGTGGTACTTTATTTGCTCATATATCCTTGATGAGAACTACAGCGGATCTTTGTAACCACATAGCCCAAACTCCATCCAAGGGTAGTCTCACGGGACCTTTCGCACATCCTCCATCAAAGATTATACACATGTAAAAACAAACAAAAATTAGGTATTGATTAACAATAGGCAGTTACAGAATAAACAATCAATAAAAAAAAATTAAAAGATGGTACGGATCTTCCCGTGTTGCCTTTTTTTTCTTTTTCTTTTTTTCTAACCATCTCCCCATGTTGCTGTTGTAGGTAAAACGTCCCCGAAATCCATCTAAACGTATATTTATCTCTAATTTTTTTTTCAAAGTTACATCAGTTGGTAGAAACTACGTGTTGATGACGTGTTATAAACTAAAATAGAGACATATAAAGTACAGAGAAAATGTATAAGGATTGTCATTAGGTGTGTATATACAATTCTGTAAGGACCTCTATTTATAGTCATATACAATAGAGTGGGTGGTTAATGGCATTAAGTATTAGAGATAATGGCATGCAACCATTACTAGCCATTAACATGTACTAAAGATGGAGGTTACAAGAAGACTAAAAATTTTGAATCCAATTTTTTTTTAAGGATTCTCATTAGATGTGTGTATATTCATAAAATATACACGTGTGTGTGCTGATACATTTATTCGCGCTGAGGGGTTTTTATCCCTCAGCACGAACTTTGACTCTATAAGAGCATTTTTTTGATGTGGGCAATCATGATTTTTTGGTTTGCATAACAACATTTGGTGGATTTAAGTACCCATCATTAGTACTCCTTAAGAGAGCTATACAGTTTGAGTTGACATTGGGTTTTCTATAATAGGCATTTCTAAAAAATATTATTAAAAATATTACTTAATAACAAAAGATTATAAATGTATATGAATACAAAATATATATAGTAGTGATTGACGCGCAAATGATTCCTCATTAAAAACTTGACAAGGAAAACCCAGTGGGACAAAACCTTGACGAAAGAAAAAGAGTACAATGCGATAGTCCATTAAAATACCTCATAGTATGATCCTCCCCCTGATAACTACTTCTGCAAATCATCTCCGAGAAGCTAGCAATTCAAGACACGGGTCCTCAATGCATTTAAAGAAGCATGAAAACTCGAGAACGCTGCTATTAGAAGACTGGAACAAAAGACAATTTAATCAACTAGCAATTTATTTATGAAGAAGCAAACCGTCTTTTGCATTCATGAAATTTGTTCATCGAAATTGGGAAGTCTCATCTCAAAGATTTGCAAGCCAAGATTTAACTGAAGTACTTATCAGGGGGAGGATCATACTAAGAGGTATTTTAATGGACTATCGCATTGAACTCTTTTTCCTTCGTCAAGGTTTTGTCCCACTTGGTTTTCCTTGTCAAGGTTTTAATGGGCATCATTTGCGCGTCAATCACTACTATATATATTTTGTACTCTTTTTCCTTCACCTAGGTTTTTCCCTTTGGGTTTTCCTAGCAAGGTTTTAATGAGGCAATCTCTAGTAGTGTGGTGCCATCCAAGGGGGAGTGTTATGAATAATTATTTGGTGGATTTACACCACACTTACATCACCACCTTTACATCTCCTTCACCACCCTTAGTCTTCTTGTAAATTCAATCTTTAGTACATGTTAATGCTAGTAATGGTTGCATGCCATTATCTCTAATACTTAATGCCATTAACCACCCACTCTATTGTATATGACTATAAATAAAGGTCCTTACACAATTGTGTACACACATCTAATAAGTATTATTTTTTTCTCTTCTGTCTATTTTCTATGAGTTTTTTTAGTTTATAACACGTGATCAGCACGCTCTACACTGAGCTTCGGAACTTCTAAGAAGAAAATCAGCAAAGGAGAATTGGTGTTAAAAGGAAATTTTCTTTCTAATAATTAAAATTAGTAATTGGTTTTTAAATCTCTAAATTTGCTTGCATGGTATAATTTAAATCTTATGCTAAATTTTGGTTTCATTTTGTATGTACTCTACTTGGATGGACTAATACAACTTTGATGCATAAGTAAACAGACACGATAAATGGTATTGTTGGTTTCATTGCTAAACCATATTTTTTATACACCAATTTTGTTAAGGTATTTCTATTATATCTTTTAATTATTTTCTTGGATGGTAACTTCATATTTGATTATTGAATCAATTTAGTTAGCCTTATTTGTCATATTATTGTTTTGTCTTATTGACAATGACAAAACCCATGTCTATGAGATCATAAAATATGTTCTCATTAGAATGATTCTTCTTCTTTTCTGCGATGGATTTCATATCTTCGCCGCACCAAATTTTAGTTTTTGGGTGCAATTGAATTAAATATATAGATTAATTCTAAAGAAAAATGGTTTCTTTTCTTATCTATTTTTTTTATGAAGAGAAAGAAAAAATAAAAATCCATCGAAAGATGGTGCAGAGTTTCTACTCCTTTAATAAAACTGCAATCACCAAAAGTTGGTGTTATCGCAAACCTATCCGGTAAGTAATCACGTGCATGGTTGAAAAACCTACTACCATTTTTTTTGGTGTCTTCGCTCATAGGAGGAAGATCATGTGACATTTTGGTTTCTATTCACCTATAAGAAACCATCCGTCTAACCACAAAGTGGATTTTGACTTTGCGATAACTAAAATGACAATATTTTTTTTTATTTTATCGATACGAGGGATTGATAAATCGTATAAACCAATTGGTGATAATTTTCTCCATCATCCTTATAAGATGGAGAAATAAATTGGCATACTTTATAAAAAAAAAATTTCCAATAAGGATTGATTTTTTTTTCCGACCACATAATGGATTTTTTTCAAAGAACATAACGATGATGATTTCTTTATCTATCCCAAAATGGTATATCGTTATTATGGCAGACAAACAATTTCAAATACCAATAAAATGAGGAATTGCTTATTCTTGAGGGATATTTAGTAACTTTTAATTTTTCCTCCTGGTAATAATCTCCAATATTGAAACCATTCCACTTGTAGATGGAATATGGTAGGACGTAAAAGATCAAAGGGTGCGCACCCGGCTAGTTAACTTATATTATTAGTCTTTGGAAAGACTATATTGATCTTGGTATAATTTTCTTTGATTAAGAATATGTCCATAATTTAAATTTAAATCATTATTTCGTTGGACCTCAAGGTCACAAAATTATTGGAGATTTATTTGAATATTTTATATGCGTTTGTCTATACCAATAAAATCCATGGTTTATTTTGAATTTGTACGTCTGATGGACTACAATTTTCGGACATTTATTTATTTATGACTCTTGAAGTCAGAATCTAATATCCAACCTGGTATTGTTAAAATCCGGAATTATTAAAAGTATATGTCCTCGAATTAATTGGATAATACTTTACGAAATATCTTTCGTGTATGAAATGAAAATATTTCCGCCATATTCAGGGGAGACTATACACTAGTAAGATGGTGTTAATTAACTTTTAAAAAGTTATATCAATTTCTCACCCATTATGAGTAAATTGAAAAGGCTGTCATTAAATAGGAGTGAAAAAATTTCGATAAGCTTGAGCCGTTTGAATGTCAACCCCGATCACATTTACTAAGCATGTAACATTTTAGTACTTGCTAAAGATAATGCTCTTATAGAGTCTATCATATTACAACTCACATTCTCAAAATTAATATCTCCTCGTTAAGCTGGGGAGATTATAATGCCCGTGAGCGCTGGTACCAGTAAATTTTGAAGTTTTCAAAATATGCATACATTAGAGAATTGTGCGGGATCGTTGTAAATTAATGATTGTCGAATATTTATTAACAGTAGCTACTGAATAACAAATAATGGTGGTTGTGAACCCCTTTATAAATAAATATCGACAAATGTGATTGGTAGGCACAAAATTCAAACTATGTTGGATTAAAATCTCTTGACTAGCGCAATATTTGGATCCAAGATTTAACAGCTTAAACGTGCAAGCCTGAATTTTGAAAATTATAGGTTGGTGTAGTCTTCATGCGTTATATGAGAAATATGATCATTGTAAAAACGAATTGAGAATTTTTTTTATATATTCTCAAACTTTAGGATTGGTTGAATAACACTTTGTTCACCTTATATGATGCATTTGGCGTGGTAGTTCTTAAGGACTCATATTGCATTCACACAAAAAAAAAGGTGAGGGAACGTATTTGAATTCGGGCAGCCACCTGACTTGATTATGTCACAATCCTTTATGTGTTTTTAGGATTTGGAACAAAACCAAAATCCGGAAAATTAGTTGATGATATAAACTTTATAGGTCTCGTAAAGAGCCTTTAAAAACACAAAAATCCATGTTATGGCAGCATAAATTTTGTTTTTTCTTTGTTAGATCTGAAGTTTAACATTATGCTTGCACAAAAATTGTCCATGATAGAGACCCGAGCAATGATTTTGATGCTTTTCTTTTATAATACTCATACCACTGAGTTAGAATCCATAAATCGTCAAAAGTTTAACTCTTTTTCCTTCGTTTCAGGTTTTATCCCATGTGGTTTTTCCTGACAAGGTTTTAATGAGGCAACATCTTGTGGACGTTAAATTAATGTTTTTTTAAGTGTTGATATTGTGCTCTTTTTCCGTTGTCCATATATTTTTTCCCACTAGGTTTTTAATGGCAAGAATTTTAGTGAGGCAATTTAATTCAACATGGTGGTCATCCAAAGGAGAGTTGTATCAATTTTGGTTGTTTAGTGAATGCCCACATTTTATTAAACCAAATAAATTTAATCATCTCCTAAGAATTTGGATTTTCTTCTCACAAATACGATTTTTGTTCACGTATGATAAGGTATTCATATCTTGGCACTTTGTTGAAGAAACTACATCAACTATTTACACAAATCATCTCCAAGAAATTAGCAATCCATGAAGCAAGTCGTGAATGCGTATAGTTAAGGTCAGTAATACATCACATTCAAGAATCATGTGGACTTCGTTCAATTAAAGACTTACCAACAGTATTATACGAAGACAACACTGCTTGCATTGCACAACTAAAGGAAGGTTTCATTAAAGGTGATAGAACGAAGCCTATTTCTCCGAAATTTTTCTCCACACATGATCTACAGAAGAATGGTGAGATTGATATTAAACAAGTACGTTCAAGTAACAATCTAGCAGACCTCTTCACCAAAGCATTACCAACTTCAACATTCAAGAAATTGGTTCACAAGATTGGAATGCGTCGTCTTAAATATTTGTAAGCCAAGATTTTCCGAAGTATCCATCAGGGGGAGCGCCTTTCAATAGGTATTTTATTAGACTTATCGCGTTGTACTCTTTTTCCTTCGTCAAGGTTTTAACGAGGCAACATATGCTTGTCCACATCACTTTTTGTACTCTTTTTTCTTCGCATAGGTTTTTCCCACCAGGTTTTTCTAACAAGGTTTTAATGAGGCAATCTCTTAGTAGTGTGGTGTCATCCAAGGGGGAGTGTTATGGAATAAGTAGTGATTTTTGTAAACATTACTTATTGATGTGTGTTGCTCATAAATAGAGGTCCTTAGTATATAACGTGTTATATACTAAAACCAACATATACATTAATTTATATTTTACCAAAAATAAACAAACCAATTATAACTATGTCCTCATCTATCGGTTAGATGTGACTGGAGTTTTAAGAATATTATGAATTTTAATAATATTCTTATTTTGTATACACACATCTGAAGTTTAACATTATGCTTGCACAAAACTTGTCCATGATAGAGACTCGAGTAATGATTTTGATGCTTTTTTTTTTTTATAATACTCATACCATTGAGTTAGAATCCATAAATCATCAAAAGTTGAACTCTTTTTCCTTCGTTTCATGTTTTATCCCATGTGGTTTTTCCTGACAAGGTTTTAATGAGGCAACATCTTGTGGACGTTAAATTATTTTTTTTTAATTGTTGATATTGTGCTCTTTTTCCCTTGTCCATATATTTTTTCCCACTAGGTTTTTAATGGCAAGATTTTTAGTGAGGCAATTTAATTCAACATGGTGGTCATCCAAAGGAGAGTTGTATCATTGTTGGTTATTTGGTGGATTCCCACCATTAACAAGGTCAATCTCTTAGATCAAATCAACATAACATTACTAGCCAACCTTGTTTTCCTTGCTTGAATACAAGGAAAACAAAATTTATTCCCTAACCTTGCCCGTAAAACCCAATGGGAAAAAAATTGGACAAAGTAAAAAGAGCAAAAATATCAACATTTTTGAAAGAAAAATAAACGTCAACGGGATGTTGCCTCGTTAAAACCTTGTCAGGAAAACCACATGGGATAAAACCTGAAAACGAAGGGAAAAAAGTACAAATTTTGACGTAAATATGGATGGTTACTCAACTATATGAGTTTTACAAAAGAAAAGCATCAAAATAATAACTCTAGTCTATTTCAAAGACGAGTTTAAGCTAGCATAATTCTAACTGCATATTTAAGAAAATAAAAATGAAATACAACTTATGCTGCTAAAGGGTGGATTTTAATGTTTTTATATACACTTCAAGAGACCTACAAAGTTGATAGCATCAACTAATCCGGATTTTTGGTTTCGTACCAAATTTCTAAAAACAAAAAGGATTGTTAAACCAGATATAATCGAGTCAGGTGGCTGCCTGGATATAATTTGAATCCTACAAGGATTAGAAATTAGAACATATTCTCCGAATGCAATATGAGTCATTCGAAGACTACCACTCCAAATGCATTGTTCAGAGAGAAAAGAATATTATTGAATCAATCGTATTGTTTGAGTAAAAATAAAACCCTCAAATCCTTTTTAATACGATTAATTTCTCTTAATAACGCATCACGACTACACCAACCTGTAATTTTAAGAATTCAGGCTTGCACGTTTACGGTGTTAAATCTTGGATCAAAATGGGATGAGATGTTGTTATAGGGAAGAAGAAAGAAGAAGAATGGGTAACAAAATTGTACTGCTTCAGTACTTAACAATAATATTATCTCTAATTGTTACCACGGGGAAAAATCAAAAGTTACTGAATATCTCTTAAAAATGCAACAATTCCCCGTTAAATTGGCATTTGCAATTGACTTAACCAATAATAACGATATCTAATGAAGTCGATAGAGAAAACCAATTTCAATTGGCTTATATGATTCTTTTCAAGAAAATAAAGAGATCATAATTGTTAATACAAATCAATTATTTCCAGTCACATCTAACCAATATGTTGTTCCTTACATAAAATATAAATTATTATAGGTTTTGTGGACATAGTTACAATACGTACTGGTATAGTTTCTACCAATCCACCAAAATATTATTACAAGTAATGGTTTTATAATTTGGTATAAAGAGATTTTTATACCAAATTATAGTATTTTCCTAAATCGCATTTTTTTTCTTTAATAGGCTGAAGAATTATATATTAAAATTAAGATGACGATCAATCAGCTATCCTTATCAATTCTTAATAATTTTTAATTCAACTGGATCAAAACTCTTGAATGTTTTGTGGGTCTCGTATTTTGGGTTGCAAGTAACCATGACTAATTCAACTAACCACGTTATGACAAATTAAGTAAGCGCATATTTACGCAATTATCGGGTAATGATGGCATTACGTGAATCTTATTTCTGATATTGTCAAAGTATGACCCTTCGTGTTAACTAAGGGTACCACTTGAATTAATATCATATTATTAATTGGGTACAGGAATCTTTGCAACACAATCATCCTACTTCACTATACAACATGTTAGTTGCCTAATCGTTTTTCACGGATCTCCATCATTTGATCAAATCTTTGAATATGATCTCGCACCGACTGATCTGGAAAGTGAAATATATTAAGGCATAACAAAGTTTTTAATTAGTTTGTCACCATCTATTTGTGAACCCATAAATCCAAGTTCGCATATACACCATTAGAGATCTGGTAATCTAATCTTTTATCGTCCGTATTCAATATCGAGATAAACTTGTGATGGAGATGATGTAAGTTCGTGATTTTGTTTCCCTTGGGGGTATATGATTATCGGATCAGATGGGGTAGATAGATACGTTGTGTGGGTACTAAATAAAGGGGTACCATTAGTATTTCCAGAGGTATATAAAAGAACCCCCTTTCCATTTCACTTTTCAAAGGTTAGTTAAAATTCGATGGATAAAATCAATTCCCAGACGATACAACATCAGGGTATCTGTCATGTATGTCTGTTTGAACATTATTGTAGTTTCCAGATGTACCAATTAAGGAAGGGACTCTAACGTCCCCACCAAAAAACAAACAAACAAACAAGCTAAACATGACTTTCATGGTTCACGGGACGTTGCCATACAAAAATGACGTACCCTCTTCACGAGCAAATTAAACTTGAATAACTCCAAAGTCTCTAGCTAACCGTGTGTTTCATCTCTTTCTCTGTCACTCAAAACACCATTAAGGATAAACCATGAAAATCTCTCAGTCTTCTCCATTATATCTTTTGTGTCTAATCTCACTCATAACCAATACAAATTCTACTACACCATTACATCCAGCAGCCTCACAATTGTCAAATGCGCAAATTAAACACACAGGAAATTGTAACTTGCCACCGGCCTAAGCGGCCTGATAAAGAGGGAGTATATAACGTTTCTAAGGATTTGTGCTGGGGTTGTATATGTGAGGCTTTAGAATATCTGTTTGCTCATAATTGGATAAGGGCACAAAAGTTGGAGTGCCATTGATATGGGATTCACAACTTGAAAACTATGCAAGATCATGGGCAATTCAATGGAGAAGTGACTGTAGTTTACAACATTCATTCCCTGAGGGAAATTTCAAATTAGGTGAAAATATTTATTGGGGAAGTGGGACAAGTTGGGAGCCAACAGATGCCGTAATTGCGTGGGCTAGTGAGGAGAAGTTTTATTCATACGCTACTAATACATGTTTTGCATATTAGGATGATCACAAGAAATACCCAATACAGAATTTAATTCAATGTGTGAATCAATTTTGGACATCAAGTCTTGATTATGGTTATTGAGTTTCAATGCTTCCTCGTTGTCTGGTTCCCCTGTAGAGGAAGTGTTGTTTAGCAATGGTAAAAAATTCAAATCTTCATCAATGTTAGTGGAATCCAACGGAGAGAAAAAATTAGAGATTTGAAATTCTGTAGATATCGACATCATCCAACGGCGTTGGATTATTTCGATTGTCATTGATTTTTGTTGCCGAAACTAGAGATAGATCTTGGACAGGAGTTAAGCCTAGCTTAGGGACGATATTCATATCCTCAAAGGGACAATGAGATACCACCCTCTCCATCTTGTCCATATAGTGATCTTGCAAGTCATGGGCAGGAGTTAAGCCTTTCCTAGAGCCGAAACCCGAATCCTCTAAAGGATCCGGGTATCACACTCTCCCATCTGGACCATATAGCGACCTGCATCTCTTTTCTTTGGTCTAACAATCACCCATGGAATGTGAAGCAAAAAGAAAGCTCTACAAACCAATAAATCTCGGCCCCTAAAGGTAGGATCATAGATCCTTCCTTGGACAGCGGAGAAATTCAGTTTGCACACTCCAAAAGTGAATTGATCAAAAGATCAAAACGATTAGGAGGCATAAAAATTCAGAAGTATACTTTAATCACAGTGATGCATTACCCGTCCTTGCCATGCTCAACTTGATCCAGATTCGATATATTGAACCTTTTTTATTGATCAACTAGAAATATATAATTCACAATCATTTTCATTTTTTGTTAGGGACATGCATGTGGATGAGTAATGGACAGCACATCTATCTCTTAAGGGAAATGTACAGACGAAGATGTTGACTTCTCAAATGCTTCCTACAACTATATAAATACAGGAGGTATTCAGAGAGAACTATGTACAACAAACAAAATTTGCTAGACAAATTAATAAGCTTCTTTCAATACCTATAACTATAATCATGGTGAAGATGAATGTTGCAAGCTTTTTGCTTCTATTGGTTTTGGCTTTTTTAGTCTTTGTGAATTGTGTGAGTGCATGTATCGGTGTCGACCAAGAATGTGGCTGGGGTATCGTAGGGGATTGTTGTAATTATCCCGTCTATAAGTGCCAAGGTATTCCATTTTTCAGGACATGTCGAGTACCCATTTTGTAATTCTGACTTGGGGTTTCAGGGGTTATCAACTGAACTGATGCAATTTAGAATCCATATTACCCGCATTCAATGTCTCCGGCCGTTTGTGAGTGAAGATTTACAAACTTTTTTCTTTTTGTCTTTAATGTTTTTTTATATGTTATGTTATCTGGTTTTTGCTTCACTAATAAGGTCATTAATATGCTATATTGAAAGGCTCAGTACTGCTTAGATGGTCAAGTGAACCCATACATAGTAATACTTAATCGATCAATGCTCATGATCATTTTGTTTGTTGTTTTTGTGTGTTTTCTTCTGTAAGATGATTGGATCTCTCGGAGATTACAATTTTATAAATAAATATAAGTCCAATCTTGGTTTTTAATTTCTCCTCCAGATTTTGTACACAATTCTAGTCTTTTAACTCTTATATGAGTAACCACATATGAATTCAGATATGAATGTGTTCTCATTATTCATATCCAAAATTTTGCACAAAAAAAAAAACACAGAATTGGTTAAATAGACCAAAATCAATAATTTTTAGGTGAAAAGACATGTAAAATTTGATATTGTTTAAATTGACGAGAATGTAAAAATAGTCAGGATGTAAACAGTTTCATCTTACCCATTTAAAAATACTTTTTCTTATTTTGAATTTACATCAGGATGTATCCAGTTTCATCCTCGCTATTTTTTAAGTTTAAGCCAGGATTAGTCCAGTTTCATTCTTGCTATTTTCTTGTGTCAATTTCACCCATACTAATTTTTACTCGTCCATTAGAACCATGTTTTAAAAATATTTGGACAATTGATCCAATTTCCGAAGAAAAAAAATCTATTTTATATCTACAAAACAATGTAAATTTGTAGCCAATTCTCCATTTTCATTGGGCGTTCCTTTATGTACCCCTAAAAATACTAATGGTACTCCCATTTGATAGTTATGTTAGTTATAATTTGATTAACATGAAAATCGTTAAGAAATTTATAATTTTAATACCCATACCCTCTCTAAAACTGTAAAAGAAAAAAAATTGAAATCGATTTCAAAATGTGTACTCGGTTATAAACTAAAATAGAGACATATAAAGTAGAGAGAAAATGTATAAGGATTCTCATTAGGTGTGTGTATTATTACAATAGAAATGCTCTCTATTTATAGGGAAAAGAATATTAGCATTTACAATGACATTAAGGCATGCACCCATTTACTACCTATTACTACTAGTGGTGGTGGTTACAAAGTAAATAGGGAAGAGAGGAGGTGAAAGGGTGATGGTGTATGTGTGGTGTAAATCCACAAATATGTTATTCCATAACACTCCCCCTTGTATGACACCACACTACTAAGATTTTCTCGTTAAAACCTTGCTAGAAAAACCCAGTGGGAAAAACCTATGCGAAGGAAAAAGAGTACAAAAGTGATGTGGACTAGTATATGTTGCCTCGTTAAAACCTTAACAAGGAAAACCTTGTGGGACAAAAAACCTTGACAAAGGAAAAAGAGTACAACGCGATAAGTCCAATAAAATACCTATTGAAAGACGCTCCCCCTGATGGATACTTCGGAAAATCTTGGATTACAAATCTTTAAGACGACGCATTCCAATCTTGTGAACCAATTTCTTGAATGTTGAAGTTGGTAATGCTTTGGTGAAGAGGTCTGCTAGATTGTTACTTGAACGTACTTGTTTAATATCAATTTCACCATTCTTCTGTAGATCATGTGTGAAGAAAAAATTTGGAGAAATATTCTTCGTTCTATCACCTTAACCAAACGCATTCACGACTTGCTTCATGGATTGCTAATAACTCAGGATGATTTGTAGAAGTAGTTGATGTAGTTTCTTATGTGGTTCAGAAGGACATACATATTTCTAGGAGATGGCTATGCAGATTTGGTCTAATAGATTGACTTCGTTAATGGTGGGAATCCACAAAATAACCAAAACCGATACAACTTCCCCTTGGATGACCACCATGTTGAATTAAATTGTCTCACTAAAAACCTTGACATTAAAAACCCAACGGGAAAAAAAATATATGGACGAAGGAAAAGAGCACATTATCAACATTTTACAAAATAAAATTAACGTCTGATGTTGCCTCGTTAAAACCTTGTCAGGAAAAACCACATGGGACAAAACCTGAAACGAAGAAAAAGAGTACAACTTTTGGCGATTTATGGATGCTAACTCAACTATATGAGTATTATAGAAACCAAGTATCAAAATAATAACTCTAATCTATATCATAGAAGAGTTTCATGCAAGTATAATATTAAACTGCACATTTTAAAGGAAAATATAATATTTATGCTGCTAAAACGTGGACTTTTGTGTTTTTAAAGACTCATTAAGAGACCTATAAAGTTGATATCATCAACTAATTTTTCGGATTTTGCTCTTGTACCAAATTTCTAAAAACACATAAAGGATTGTGACATAACAGAATTAGGTGTCTGCCTGAATTCAAATATGTTCCCTCGCATTTCTTGTGTGAATGCAATATGAGTCCTTAAGGACTACCAAGCCAAATGCATCATATAAGGTGAACAAAGTATTATTCAACTAATCCTAAGGTTTGGGAAAGAAGGAAAAAAAATCAAATTCTCAATTCGTTTTTACAACGATCATACTTCTCACATAATGCATGAAGACTACACCAACCTGTAATTTTCAGAATTCAGGCTTGCACGTTTAATGTGTTAAGTCTTGGATCCAAAAATTGCGTTATTCAAGAGATTTTAATCCAACATAATTTGGGTTTTGTGCCTACCAATCACAATTGTCGATATTTATCTATAGATGGTTTCACAACCACCATTATTTCTTATTTAGTAGCTACTGTAAATAAATATTCGACAATCATTAATTTACAACGATCCCATACAATTCTCTAATGCATGCATATTTTGAAAACTTCAAAATTTACTGGTACCAACGCTCATGGGCATTATAATCTCCCCAGCTTAACGAGGAGATATTAATTTTGAGAATGTGAATTGTAATATGATAGACTCTATAAGAGCACTATTTGTAGCAAGTTCTAAAACATTACATGCTTGCTAAATGTGATTGGGTTTGCCTTTCAAATGGCGTAAGCTTATGGAAAAGCTAAATGAGATATTTTCACGCCTATTTGATGGAAGACTTTTTGAATTTTCTCATGATGGGAGAGAAATTGACATAACTTTTATAAAGTTAATTAACACCATCTTACTAGTGTGTAGTCTCCCCTGAATATGGCGGAAATATTTTCATTTCATACACGAAAAACATTTCGTAAAATATTATCCGATTAATTTGCGGACATATATTTTTTAATAATTCTGGATTTTAACAATACCAGGTTGGACATTTGACTTCATGAGTCATAAATTTTAGAATGTCCAAAAATTATAGTCCATTAGACGTACAAATTCAAAATCAACCGTGGATTTTATTGGTATAGGTAAACGCATATAAAATATGCAAATAAATCTCCAATAATTTCGTGACCTGGAGGTCCAATGAAATAATGATTTAGAAGGAAATTGTGGACATATTCTTTCTCAAAAGAAAATTATACCAAGATCAATATAGTCTCTAAAAAGACTAATAATATAAGTTGATTAGCCGGGTGCGTGCCCTTTGATCTTTTATGTCAAACCATATTTCATCTACAAGTGAAGTGGTTTCAGTATTGGAGATTATTACCACGAGAAAAATTTAAAAGTTGCTAAATATCCCTCAAGAATACAACAATTCCTCATTTTATTGGTATTTGAAATTGTTTATCTACCATATTAACGATATATCATTTTGGGATCAATAGGAAAAACCAATTTTGTTTGGCTTAAAAAAAATAAAGAAATCATCATCGTTATATTCTTTGAAAACATTATGTGGTCGAAAAAAAATCAATCCTTATTGGCAAATTTTTTTTTATAAAGTATGCCAATTAATTTCTCCATCTTATAAGGATGATGGAGAAAATTATCACCAATTGGTTTATACGATTTTTCAATCCCTCATATCGACAAAATAAAAGAAATATTGTCATTTTAGTTATCGCAAAGTCAAAATCCACTTTGTGGTTAGACGGATGGTTTCTTATAGGTGAATAGAAACCAAAATGTCACATGATCTTCCTCCAATGAGCGAAGATACCAAAAAAAATGGTCGTAGGTTTTTGAACCATGCACGTGATTAGTTACCAGATAGGTTTGCGATAATACCAATTTTTGGTGATTGCAGTTTATTAAAGGAGTAGAAACTGTGCACCATCTTTCGATGGATTTTTATTTTTTCTTTCTCTTTATAAAAAATAGAGAAGAAAAGAAACCATGTCTTTTTAGAATTAATCTATAGATTTAATTCAACTGCACCCAAAAACTAAAATTTGGTGCGGCGAAGATATGAAATCCATCGCAGGATAGAAGAAAAATCATTCTAATGAGAACATATTTTATGATCTCATAGACATGGGTTTTGTTATTGTCAATAAGACAAAACAATAATATGCCAAATAAGACTAACTAAATTGATTCAAAAATCAATTATGTAGTTACTATCCAAAAAAATAATTAAAAGATATAATAGAAATACCTTAACAAAATTGGTGTATAAAAAATGGGTTAGCAATGAAACCAACAATACCATTGACCGTGTCTGTTTACTTATGCATCAAAGATTTTTTAGTCCATCCAAGTAGAGTACATACAAAATGAAACCAAAAGTTAGCATAAGATTTAAATGATACCATGCAAGCAAATTAAGAGATTTAAAAACCAATTACTAATATAAATTATTAGAATGGAAATTTTCTTTTAACACCAATTCTCCTTTGATGATTTTCTTCTTAGAAGTTCCGAAACTCGGTGTAGAGCATGTTGATAACGTGTTATAAACTAAAATAGAGACATATAAAGTAGAGAGAAAATGTATAAGGATTCTCATTAGGTGTGTGTATTATTACAATAGAAATGCTCTCTATTTATAGGAAAAAGAATATGAGCATTTACAATGACATTAAGACATGCACCCATTTACTACCTATTACTACTAGTGGTGATGGTTACAAAGGAAAGAGGGAAGAGAGGAGGTGAGAGGGTGATGGTGTAAGTGTGGTGTAAATCCACAAATATGTTTTTCCATAACATACTCGAGATTTTTATACCAAACTATAGTATTTTCCTAAATCGCATTTTTTTCTTTAATAGGTTGAAGAATTATATATTAAAATTAAGATGACGATCAATCAGCTATCCTTATCAATTCTTAATAATTTTTAATTCAACTGGATCAAGCCGGGATATTGAACGTTTTGTGGGGCTCGTATTTTCGGTTGCAAGTAACCATGACTAATTCAACTAACCACGTTATGACAAATTAAGTAAGCGCATATTTACGCAATTATCGGGTAATAATGGCATTACGTGAATTTTATTTCTGATATTGTCAAAGTATGACCCTTCGTGTTAACTAAGGGTACCATTTGAAGTAATATCATATTATTAATGGGGTACAGGAATCTTTGAAATCAACACAATCATCCTACTTCACTATACAACATGTTAGTTGCCTAATCGTTTTTCACGGATCTCCATCATTTGATCAAATCTTTCAATATGATCTCGCACCGACTGATCTGGGAAAGTGAAATATATTAAGGCATAACAAAATTTTTAATTAGTTTATCACCATCTGTTTGTGAACCCATAAATCCATATGCATGTATAACCAAGTTCGCATATCCTCAAAGGGACAATGAGATACCACCCTCCCCATCTTGTCCATATAGTGATCTTGCAAGTGATGGGCAGGAGTTAAGCCTTTCCTAGAGCCGAAACCCGAATCCTCTAAAGGATCCGAAGATAACACTCTCCCATCTGGACCATATTGCGACCTGCTTCTCTTTTCTTTGGTCTAACAATCACCCATGGAATGTGAAGCAAAAAGAAAGCTCTACAAACTAATAAATATCGGCCCCTAAAGGTAGGATCATAGATCCTTCCTTGGACAGCGGAGAAATTCAGTTTGCACACTCCAAAATTGAATTGATCAAAAGATCAAAACGATTAGGAGGCATAAAATTTCAGAAGTATAATCACAGTGATGCATTACCCGTCCTTGCCATGCTCAACTTGATCCAGATTCGATATGTTGAACTTTTTTTATTGATCAACTAGAAATATATAATTCACAATCATTTTCATTTTTTGTTAGGGACATGCATGTGGATGAGTAATGGACAGCACAATTTTATAACGGCCGGGGCATTTTGAAAGGCTCAGTACTGCTTAGATGGTCAAGTGAACCCATACATGGTAATACTTAATCGATCAATGCTCATGATCATTTTGTTTGTTGTTTTTGTGTGTTTTCTTCTGTAAGATGATTGGATCTCTCGGAGATTACAATTTTATAAATAAATATAAGTCCAATCTTGGCTTTTACTTTCTCCTCCAGATTTTGTACACAATTCTAGCCTTTTAACTCTTATATGAGTAACCACATATGAATTCAGATATGAATGTGTTCTCATTGTTCATATCCAAAATTTTGCACAAAAAACAACAACACAGAATTGGTTAAATAGACCAAAATCAATAATTTTTGGGTGAAAAAACATGTAAAATTTGATATTGTTTAAATTGACGAGAATGTAAAAATAGCCAGCATGTAAATAGTTTCATCTTACCCATTTAAAAATACTTTTTCTTATTTTTAATTTACATCAGGATGTATCCGATTTCATCCTCGCTATTTTTTAAGTTTAAGCCAGGATTAGTCCAGTTCCATTCTTGCTATTTTTTTGGTGTCAATTTCACCCATACTAATTTTTACTCGTCCATTAGAACCATATTTTAAAAATATTTGGACAATTGATCCAATTTCCGAAGAAAAAAAAAGTCTATTTTATATCTACAAAACAATGTAAATTTGCAGCCAATTCTCCATTTTCATTGGGCGTTCCTTTATGTACCCCTAAAAATACTAATGGTACCCCCATTCGATAGTTATGCTAGTTATAATTTGATTAACATGAAAATCGTTAAGAAATTTATAATTTTAATACCCATACCCTCTCTAAAACTATAAAAGAAAAAAAATTGAAATCGATTTCAAAATGTGTACTCTGTTATAAACTAAAATAGACATTTAAAGTAGAGAGAAAATGTATAAGGATTCTCATTAGGTGTGTGTATTATTACAATAGAAATGCTCTCTATTTATAGGGAAAAGAATATTAGCATTTACAATGACATTAACGCATGCACCCATTTACTACCTATTACTACTAGTGGTGGTGGTTACAAAGTAAAGAGGGAAGAGAGGAGGTGAAAGGGTGATGGTGTGAGTGTGGTGTAAATCCACAAATATGTTATTCAATAACACTCCCCCTTGATGACACCATACTACTAAGATTTTCTCGTTAAAACCTTGCTAGAAAAACCCAGTGGGAAAAACCTATGCGAAGGAAAAAGAGTACAAAAGTGATGTGGACTAGTATATGTTGCCTCGTTAAAACCTTAACAAGGAAAACCTTGTGGGACAAAAAACCTTGACGAAGGAAAAAGAGTACAACGCGATAAGTCCAATAAAATACCTATTGAAAGACGCTCCCCCTGATGGATACTTTGGAAAATCTTGGCTTACAAATCTTTAAGACGACGCATTCCAATCTTGTGAACCAATTTCTTGAATGTTGAAGTTGGTAATGCTTTGGTGAAGAGGTCTGCTAGATTGTTACTTGAACGTACTTGTTTAATATCAATTTCACCATTCTTTTGTAGATCATGTGTGAAGAAAAATTTTGGAGAAATATTCTTCGTTCTATCACCTTAACCAAACGCATTCACGACTTTCTTCAGGGATTGCTAATAACACAGGATGATTTGTAGAAGTAGTTGATGTAGTTTCTTATGTGGTTCAGAAGGACATCCATATTTCTAGGAGATGGCTATGCAGATTTGGTCTAACAGATTGACTTCGTTAATGGTGGGAATCCACAAAATAACCAAAACCGATACAACTTCCCCTTGGATGACCACCATGTTGAATTAAATTGTCTCACTAAAAACCTTGACATCAAAACCCAACGGGAGAAAAAATATATGGACGAAGGAAAAGAGGACAATATCAACATTTTACATAAAAAATTTAATGTTTGATGTTGCCTCGTTAAAACCTTGTCAGGAAAAACCACATGGGACAAAACCTGAAATGAAGGAAAAGAGTACAAATTTTGGCGATTTATGGATGCTAACTCAACTATATGAGTATTATAGAAACCAAGCATCAAAATAATAACTCTAATCTATATCATAGAAGAGTTTCATGCAAGTATAATATTAAAATGCAGATTTTAAAGGAAAAATATAATATTTATGCTGCTAAAAAGTGGACTTTTGTGTTTTTAAAGACTCATTAAGATACCTATAAAATTGATATCATCAACTAATTTTCCGGATTTTGGTCTTGTACCAAATTTCTAAAAACACATAAAGGATTGTGACATAACAAAGTTAGGTGTCTGCCTGAATTCAAATATGTTCCCTCACATTTCTTGTGTGAATGCAATATGAGTCCTTAAGGACTACCACGCAAAATGCATCATATAAGGTAAACAAAGTATTATTCAACTAATCCTAAGGTTTGAGAGAGAAGGAAAAAAAATCAAATTCTCAATTCGTTTTTACAACGATCATACTTCTCACATAAAGCATGAAGACTACACCAACCTGTAATTTTCAGAATTCAATCTTGCACGTTTAATGTGTTAAGTCTTGGATCCAAAAATTGCATTATTCAAGAGATTTTAATCCAACATAATTTGGGTTTTGTGCCTACCAATCACAATTGTCGATATTTATCTATAGATGGGTTCACAACCACCATTATTTCTTATTTAGTAGCTACTATAAATAAATATTCGACAATCATTAATTTACAACGATCCCATACAATTCTCTAATGCATGCATATTTTGAAAACTTCAAAATTTACTGGTACCAGCACTCATGGGCATTATAATCTCCCCAGCTTAACGAGGAGATATTAATTTTGAGAATGTGAATTGTAATATGATAGACTCTATAAGAGCACTATTTGTAGCAAGTTCTAAAACATTACATGCTTGCTAAATGTGATTGGGTGTGCCTTTCAAACGGCGTAAGCTTATGGAAAAGCTAAATGAGATATTTTCACGCCTGTTTGATGGAAGACTTTTTGAATTTTCTCATGATGGGAGAGAAATTGACATAACTTTTATAAAGTTAATTAACACCATCTTACTAGTGTGTAGTCTCCCCTGAATATATGGCGGAAATATTTTCATCTCATACACGAAAAACATTTCGTAAAATATTATCCGATTAATTTGCGGACATACATTTTTTAATAATTCTGGATTTTAACGATACCAGGTTGGACATTAGATTTTGACTTCAGGAGTCATAAATTTTAGAATGTCCAAAAATTATAGTCCATTAGACGTACAAATTCAAAATCAACCGTGGATTTTATTGGTATAGATAAACGCATATAAAATATGCAAATAAATCTCCAATAATTTCGTGACCTTGAGGTCCAATGAAATAATAATTTAGAAGGAAATTGTGGACACATTCTTTCTCAAAAGAAAATTATACCAAGATCAATATAGTCTCTAAAAAGACTAATAATATAAGTTGATTAGCCGGGTGCGCGCCCTTTGATCTTTTATGTCAAACCATATTTCATCTACAAGTGAAGTGGTTCAGTATTGGAGATTATTACCACGAGAAAAATTTAAAAGTTGCTAAATATCCCTCAAGAATAAAAAAATTCCTCATTTTATTGGTATTTGAAATTGCTTATCTACCATATTAACGATATATCATTTTGGGACCAATAGGAAAAACCAATTTTGTTTGGCTTAAAAAAAATAAAGAAATCATCATCGTTATATTCTTTGAAAACATTATGTGGTCGAAAAAAAATCAATCCTTATTGGAAATTTTTTTTTTTATAAAGTATGCCAATTAATTTCTCCATATTATAAGGATGATGGAGAAAATTGTCACCAATTGGTTTATACGATTTTTCAATCCCTCGTATCGACAAAATAAAAGAAATATTGTCATTTTAGTTATCGCAAAGTCAAAATCCACTTTGTGGTTAGACGGATGGTTTCTTATAGGTGAATAGATACCAAAATGTCACATGATCTTCCTCCAATGAGCGAAGATACCAAAAAAAATGGTCGTAGGTTTTTGAACCATGCACGTGATTAGTTACCAGATAGGTTTGCGATAATACCAATTTTTGGTGATTGCAGTTTATTAAAGGAGTAGAAACTGTGCACCATCTTTCGATGGATTTTTATTTTTTCTTTCTCTTTATAAAAAATAGAGAAGAAAAGAAACCATGTCTCTTTAGAATTAATCTATAGATTTAATTCAACTGCACCCAAAAACTAAAATTTGGTGCGGCGAAGATATGAAATCCATCGCAGAAAAGAAGAAAAATCATTCTAATGAGAACATATTTTATGATCTCATAGACATGGGTTTTGTTATTGTCAATAAGACAAAACAATAATATGCCAAATAAGGCTAACTAAATTGATTCAATAATCAATTATGTAGTTACCATCCAAAAAAATAATTAAAGGATATAATAGAAATACCTTAACACAATTGGTGTATAAAAAAATGGGTTAACAATGAAACCAACAATTCCATTGACCGTGTCTGTTTACTTATGCATCAAAGATTTTTTAGTCCATCCAAGTAGAGTACATACAAAATGAAACCAAAAGTTAGCATAAGATTTAAATTATACCATGCAAGCAAATTTAGAGATTTATAAACCAATTACTAATATAAATTATTAGAATGAAAATTTTCTTTTAACACCAATTCTCCTTTGAAGATTTTCTTCTTAGAAGTTCCGAAACTCGGTGTAGAGCATGCTGATAACGTGTTATAAACTAAAATAGAGACATATAAAGTAGAGAGAAAATGTATAAGGATTCTCATTAGGTGTGTGTATTATTACAATAGAAATGCTCTCTATTTATAGGAAAAAGAATATGAGCTTTTACAATGATATTAAGGCATGCACCCATTTACTACCTATTACTACTAGTGGTGATGGTTACAAAGTAAAGAGGGAAGAGAGGAGGTGAGAGGGTGATGGTGTAAGTGTGGTGTAAATCCACAAATATGTTATTCCATAACATACTCGAGATTTTTATACCAAACTATAGTATTTTCCTAAATCGCATTTTTTTCTTTAATAGGTTGAAGAATTATATATTAAAATTAAGATGACGATCAATCAGCTATCCTTATCAATTCTTAATAATTTTTAATTCAACTGGATCAAGCCGGGATATTGAACGTTTTGTGGGGCTCGTATTTTCGGTTGCAAGTAACCATGACTAATTCAACTAACCACGTTATGACAAATTAAGTAAGCGCATATTTACGCAATTATCGGGTAATAATGGCATTACGTGAATTTTATTAAGGAAGGGACTCTAATGTCCCCACCAAAAAAAACAAACAAACAAGCTAAACATGACTTTCATGGTTCGCGGGACGTTGCCATACAAAAATGACGTACCCTCTTCACGAGCAAATTAAACTTGAATAACTCCGAAGTCTCTAGCTAACCGTGTGTTTCATCTCTTTCTCTGTCACTCAAAACACCATTAAGGATAAACCATGAAAATCTCTCAGTCTTCTCCATTATATCTTTTGTGTCTAATCTCACTCATAACCAATACAAATGTTGGGTGCAATAATCAAAAACAAAGAAAAATCAAATAATCAAAAGTTATTGATACTTAGCTCCTTTATAATGGAAGTGATTGCTTTGACGAAACGAATAAGCTCCCCATATCTCCGCAACAGCAACAAGGCAAAACTTTGGAAAACAGAGTGAGTCACGTGTTCAACACGCTGTCCTTAAGACATTAGCGCCCGGCTACACTCAATAGTGATGCTATAGCCCTCACAGGACGGATATCTCCAGGATAAAACACCCTAATACACCTACCACTAGCATATGTAGCAGATGCTCAACTTGAGCTTGGCAACCCCGAAAAACCGTTAAGGAAAATCGCGAACGCTTAAGAAACGCTATATAATATTTTCCCTTAGGGGTCCCTCTAGAATATAGAGCAACCCCTTTCCCATTGATTTTACAAAAGTAGTGAATTTCTTTATATAATGGAATAAAACAATTTAAGAAGAGGAATTCCCCGATGTGGGACTAAAAAGCTTATATAATCTCTTAAAACAGCTAAAAAGTGGAAACTCCACAATGTGGGACTAATAAATTTTTCATTCACAAAGAAAACAATAAATTAATTTTATTTAGTTAAAAACCTTAAAATAATAAATAATAAATATTGTTCCAACAATCCCCCACATGAATGAAAACCTCAATAAAACATGAAAAACACAGATAAATCTTGGTAAGTCAACACCCAATCTCCACGATCCGGCCTGATCGAACAGACATATGGACCGTCTGTGTGTTGAAATCATACTAGTGATTTCAATGTACTCTCCTTCACAAAAAAATGTGTTGGCCCCAGGGTCATACTATGGATTGCATAAGTCATAATAGTATAGAGAGCTTTCATCTTTAGTTTCTCACAAGTGAGACTAAAGGTTTCTTTCACCAAGGTGAAAAATCATGAACTAGTGAACCCTTAGTGACCCTTTGGTCCTAAGTTCCAATAATACCAAAACCATAAAAACGAAAACCACATAAAAAGCGCAGGAAATACCATTTTAGGCAGAGGTGTCCATGAGGTCTTGAACATTTGCTTAGTGAGATATTACCGGAATTACTTGATAGAGACAGTGAACTATGTCTTGGACTGCTATCATTTGATGTAATTCGCGATAACAACCACGCAATGATATCTCCAAGGTTGTTGCCAATCTCGTGCCGTTGTGTCCGTTTTGGCCCTGGACGTATCCTGTTTCTCAGAATGCTCTAGAGAATCAGCTCATATTCTCACAGGAAGCGACCCACTTCCTCATTCAGATAGGTGAGTTTCCATAAAGAGTGTTACTGCTACACCCCACTTCAATCTTAAATTGAAACTATAGAACTCATTAAGACTTATTAAAAAGTCATCCTCCACATGCAGTCACACTATCACGTCTACACCATAGGGAAGGGACAGAGAATGAAAATCTCTGATAGTGTTTACCTTTACCCACCACAAATTAGTTGTCTCATTCGAAACCTTGATCATGGGATCTCCAGTCAGCAAGGTTGAGTATCCTTCATGGCAAGTTTAATATATGAGCTTAAGCCCCAACCCCCTCGATGCATTTTTAACTATCTCTTTGTACAAACCTTTCGTCAAAGATTGCGCGATATTCTCCTTGGACTTTATCCAATCAATGGAAATAACGCCCGATTGAGATTAGTTATTTCTTAGCTTTAACTATTATAGCTTGGCTAACACAATGTATAGATATAGCTGGCACAGGCCTATGCCAAAGAGGAATGTCTTCTAAAAAGCATCTTAGGCACTCGGCCCCCTCTCATGCTTTATCTAACGCAATACTCTCAGATTCCATAATGAATTGAGCGATATGTTTGTTTGGAAATCTTCCAACAACAAACCCACATGTTAGAGTGAAACCATATCCACTCGTAGACTTAGACTCCTCTGAGTCAACTATCCAGTTTGCATCATAAAGTCCCAAGGACAACAAGATACCTTTCATAAATCAAAAGAGTATTTTAGGTACCATAATACTCTACTCAGTGCATCTGAATTCTCTTGCTCTGGACTACAATTATATCCACTTAACTTACTCACAATATAGGCAATGTCTGGACTCTTACAGTTCATTAAATTCATCAGACATCCTATAACTTTTGAGTATTCAAGTTAAGATACTCCACTACCCTTATTTTTCTTGAGACTACAAGAATAATCGTACGAAGTACAAGCAGGTTTACAATCAGACTGATTGTATCTCTTAAGCACAACTCAACATAATGAGAACGACTAAGACTTATAAATGTTTGATTATCTTCTAATCCTCATCCCTAAGATTACATCAAAAGGGCCCAAGTCTTTCAAGTCAATGTTCTCATTCAGTGCATGTTTTTAGTGGAATTGATCACATCTATGTTTGTATCAAGCATATCATCAACATACAAGCATACAATTACACAGACATCCTTAACAAGTTACTTGTACATACTTGTCAGATTCATTAATTTAAATCCACTATCCATTATCACATGATTAAATTTTCCATGTCACTGTTTACGTGCTTATTTGAAAACCATACAAAGATTTTTCAAATTACAAACTTTGTATTCACAACCTTTCACTACAAAGTCTTCAGGTTGATCTATGTAAATTTCTTTACCTAATTCACGGTTTTAGAAAAAGCTGTCTTAACATCCATCTGATGTATCTCTACGTTCTTTATGGCAGCAATAACAATTAGTATCTCAACGGAAGTAATTTCCGTCACAATTGAATTAGAATCAAGGAAATCTACACCTTCTTTTAGTTTATAGCCTTTAGCTACCAACTTAGCTTAATATTTTTCCACAGTTTCATCTACCTATCGTTTCCTCTTAAAGACTCATTTACATCCCATGGTCTTACAACCTGGAGGTAAACTAGCAAGCTCCCAAGTCTGGTTCCAACGGACTGAGTCCATTTCACTAAATGAAGCTTCTTACCAGAATGGGGTTTCAGTAGATATCAAGGCTTCTTTACAAGTCTGGCTGGCTCAGACTAAGCTAGGCATGTTATGAAGTCGGTTTCATAAGAAGTCTCAAGTCTAATTATTTTACTTCTCTTAGGCTCAACATCAACTTCATCTTCCTTTAAAATAAGTTCTGACTATTTGAAATAAATCTAGGGGATCAACAACACATCTCTAATGAGGTACAGGTTTAGAATAAACATGTTCAAAGAACTCAGCATCCCTAGATTCCGTAATAATATTCACACCAATGTCAGAAAAAATCAGAACACACAACCAAAAATCTATTTGTAGAAGTATACTCAATATACCCTATACGAAAACACAATCAACATTTTTGGTTTCAATCTAGTTCTTTTAGGAAGAGGAATTACAATCTTAGTCAAACGCCCCCACACTTTGACACATTCATAAGAAGGTCATCTACCGTTCCATAAACCATATGGAGTTTCATCTGATTCTTAAAAGGGTACTTTATTCAGGATATACTAGTTAAGAGGACTGCCTCCCCCCACAAGGCCGCAGGTAATCCTGAACTAATCAACATGGAAATTATCATCTCCTTAAGGATACGGTTGTTATGTTCAAGGCTTCTAATTGGTTTCCAACTTCAAGTTTATACATCTTAAGGCTTCTAAGGCGTCATCCTTATCCTAAGCAAGTATACAAGATAGTACCTCGTACAATCATCTACGGAAGTTATAACCATCTTTTACCACAGTGGTTTTGGGTTGAACTCATGTCAACTAGGCCTAACTGAATTAATTCTAAAGGCTTAGAATTACTCTGAACATTTGTGCTAAAAGATTTTATAGCATATTTTGATTCTTCACAGATTTCACTTTTGTGTTCAAAATCCAAACTAAATTTGGGTACGAAGCCTATGCTAGCCAGTTAAGCATTGACTTATAAGTTTACGGTTCCAAGTCTACCACGTAAAACAATCAATCACACAAAGATATCACAAGAATCAACTACGTTCACATCATCAGTTTTTCCGTTAAGCTTATATAGACCCAAAGTCCTATAACTCTTGCTTAAAAAATCACTGCCTAGTTACAACAAGTTTTCCAGATTCAATTAAGATCTTAAATATTTTTCCATCTACAACAGAACAAGATACAAGATTTTCGCATATGCTCGGAACATGAAAACTTCATTCAATGTGAGAATATTACAGATATGAGCTTCTGCTCGACCTTTTCCTTTTATGCAACCTCTATTGCATATGAGTTACTCAATAAGAGTTTCTCGACATCCCCTATCCTATGATAGGAGGTGAACAGGTCTCTGTTTCAACAAACATTCTTGGTGGCTCCAGAGTCCACCTACTGGTCTCTCACATTGGTTATTAAAATAACTTCCGACATCATGCCACCAAACTCGTTCTAGTTTGTTTCAACTAATTAGCATTAACTTTCTACTTATTAAGGTTTTTATGTTGTCTACAATTTACTCCCGTGGCCAGGAATTTTACAAACATAACAATCACCCTTAATTAAAGTAATGCCGGATTCAGTTTTACGAAACATACCTTTCTTCTGAAGACTACGCTTAGATTGTTTGATGTTCTCGCCTTTGTCAGCTTTGGAAGACTTGTGTTCATCCACAGGCTCCTGGTATCCATGTCCTTTTCAATTTCATGTCATAAATCGTTTATACTTGACCACGGACACGTAATTTCCCAATCACCTAAACACCACATCTCACAAACCTTAGTTCCGAATCGGAAATAAAATATGAGTTTTGAAGATAACATCTAGATTACAAACTTCGTTTGAATCACCATATCAAAAAACTCATGGTTACCCCATAAAAACTACTTTAGTTAACAACAAATTTCTGCCGTCAGAATTTTTCAGGAACGTTTCTCTGTTTTGTAAAATATCAAAAAAATACTTTTACAACTCCAAAAATTCGAAATTTTACGGGTAACTATCAGGATGTCTACTACGTTGGTCAAAAGGGTTCATCGAAATTCCTTCTATTAAGAAAATTAAACTCTACAGCTGACCAAAAATTCGTTTTGTTTTTCACTCCACAATTAACATCCATGATTCACAAACCAACCAACCGTTTTCGATTATTACAAATATTAATGTCTTAAGATTGTTGGGTGCAATAATAAAAACAAAGAAAAATCAAATAAGCAAAAGTTATTGATACTTAGCTCCTTTATAATGGAAGTGATCTTTGACGAAACGAACAAGACCCCATATCTCCGCAACAGCAACAAGGCAAAACTTTGGAAAAACAGAGTGAGTCACGTGTTCAACACGTTGTCCTTAAGACATTAGCGCCCGGCTACACTCAAGAGTGATGCTATAGCCCTCACAGGACGGATATCTCCAGGATAAAACACCCTAATACACCTACTACTAGCATATGTAGTAGATGCTCAACTTGATCTTGGCAACCCCGAAAAACCGTTAAGGAAAATCGCGAACGGTTAAGAAACGCTATATAATATTTTCCCTTAGGGGTCCCTCTAGAATATAGAGCAACCCCTTTCCCATTGATTTTACAAAAGTAGTGAATTTCTTTATATAATGGAATAAAACAATTTAAGAAGAGGAATTCCCCGATGTGGGACTAAAAAGCTTATATAGTCTCTTAAAACAACTAAAAAGTGGAAACTCCACAATGTGGGACTAATAAGTTTTTCATTCACAAAGAAAACAATAAATTAATTTTATTTAGTTAAAAACCTTAAAATAATAATTATTAAATAATCTTCCAACAACAAATTCTACTACACCATTACATCCAGCAGCCTCACAATTGTCAAATGCGCAAAACACACATGAAATTGTAACTGGCCACCGGCCAAAGCGGCCTGATAAAGAGGGAGTATATAACGTTTCTAAGGATTTGTGCTGGGTTGTATAAGTGAGGCTTTAGAATATCTGTTTGCTCATAATTGGATAAGGGCACAAAATTTGGAGATGCCATTGATATGAGATTCACAACTTGAAAACTATGCAAGATCATGGGCAATTCAATGGAAAAGTGACTGTAGTTTACAACATTCATTCCCTGAGGGAAATTTCAAATTAGGTGAAAATATTTATTGGGGAAGTGGTACAAGTTGGGAGCCAACAGATGCCGTAAATGCGTGGGCTAGTGAGGAGAAGTTTTATTCATACGCTACTAATACATGTCAAGCCGGTAAAGAATGCGGTCATTATACACAAATTGTATGGAGAAATACGAGAAGGATTGGGTGTGCTCGAGTTGATTGTGATGATGGTGATGTGTTTATGAATTTTAATTATGGTCCTCCGGGTAATATTATAGGCGAGAGACCGTATTGATCATCTTATCTGCTATATCGAAAGGAGAGCGCTTTATCAATCGATGCTCATGAACTCATTGATAATTTTATTTGTTGTTTTTGTGTGTGTGGTCGTAATAAAAGTCCTATGCTCGTGATTACAGTTTTATGAATGAAAACAAGTCGAATCTTCAAAAATATTCTCTCATAAAATTTCCATATAGGTATTCTACATGGCATTATGGATATACTCAGACGCTGACATGAATTATGGTTGTAGTTGTTACACATGATTTTTAGTGCCGTTAAGCAGACAAAACTTAACCTCTTCTTTAATCTCCCTACATTGAAACACCTGTGTTACGTTCCCATATAAATTCTTGATATGGATCAGGAGGAAGAGGTGGAGGACTTTTAAGACCGCTGTTGTCGAGTACTCCTCCCATAGAGCAATTGCGCCACTCACATGAACATTGAGAGACCTGACAACTCCCGAATGAGGAATCCCAACACAACCATCCAAGAAATGAATTATATCTACAGGCATGCCTTCCTTTTCAATACCAAGAACCAGCACCGGTAAAAATTTATAGATCATTTTCAGGTAATGAAACAAACATCAGCTCCATTTCACATTTTTTAAGCCCACGAAAAAGTTTGACTACGGAGTTTAGTGACTAAAAATCTTTGAGATTGTAACGTACAAGTGAAAGATGTTAAAGGGATTTGGAATTATCTTGCTACCATAATTCATTTTTCGAAATTAACCAAATTATTATAAGTAGAGACATAGAGTACCTGCTACGTGTCCATCAAATTAACCAAGTCTTCTACAACAGATGGATCTCCCCGCTGCTCGTCCCTTTGAATAAAATCGACAACAAGTTGTTTAAGAAAGGAGAGGGATTTGAGATCATAGGTTAAAGACTCCTTCACTTGTGGGCATTTCAAGATAAGTAATTTATGAAGAGAAGTCCATCCTCGTAAATCTGGAAGAATCTTAAGAAGCGGGCAATCAGAGAATTCCAGAGTTTGAATAGAGCCGCCGCTATAGAGATCAGGGCCAAATAGATTAACCACGTTGTCATTCTCATCATCCTTGAAACCAAAGCCTTGAAATTGATTGCACCTTTCAATACCCAAACCTTGAAGATTACGATTGTTATGAAGTATGGTTATTGGGAAGTATATAAGATCCTCGATATTCTTCAACACTAGGTACAGGAGAGATGGTTGGGTTCTCCCAAGTGAGCATACTAACTTGGGATTCACATTCTCTAAATCCAAAATCTCCAGAGAAGGAAATGAAGGGATCTCTGTTAAGCTTTTGCAGCCATCAATCCTAATATACAGAAGACAAGGATATGAATAACACAATTCTTCTAGAAGGAACATATCTTTAAGTTCGAGTCGAACTAAGGAAGGAAATCCGTCAATATCTAAACTCTCCAAAGACATTATTCCTTTAAGCGTAAGGTACCTGAGTCGTGGGAGCTGCCCAATAGATGCTGGAAGTTGTTCAATCTCTGTGCAGTTGTTAAGTGACATCAAATCCAAATTCTGAAGAGTACACATCCACGTGGGAAGGTCGGACCCCTTGAAGTTTTCAATAAACAATGCTTTCAAACAAGTGGGAGGCTGGAGAGCATCAAAGACTTCAAAATTACATGAATTCTGATCCCAACTACTCATCTCCAACTCCTCTTCTTCTTCTTCTTCTTCTTCTTCTTCTTCTTCTTCTTCTTCTTCTTCTTCTTCTTCTTCTTCTTCTTCTTCTTCTTCTTCTTCTTCTTCTTCTTCTTCTTCTTCTTCTTCTTCTTCTTCTTCTTCTTCTTCTTCTTCTTCTTCTTCTTCTTCTTCTTCTTCTTCTTCTTCTTCTTCTTCTTCTTCTTCTTCTTCTTCTTCTTCTTCTTCTTCTTCTTCTTCTTCTTCTTCTTCTTCTTCTTCTTCTTCACCCCATCGTAGAAACAATTCATGGAGATTCTGTTTTCCTTTCAAGTTTGCTCTCTTCGCATCAATTGGGTCTTCCACGTTCTGAAGTTCCCCGATAACTAGCACCTCAAGAAAGTTTAGGATTCTTAACTCTTGGATTCCATCACTGCATTCAGCCTGCTCGTTGATATCTTTTTGTCGCACATAGTAACATAATTCTTGCAGCCAGACTAATTTCCCAATACCCTTTGGTGTTTCCATGTTGAAAAAATAAAACTTTCTCAGGTTTATCCAATTGTCACCTATGTTGGAAGCTCACACTCCCCAAGATACAGATACTCAAGATTCCGGAGGTTAGTGCAAGACTGTGGTAATACTTCGATATCAGTACCCTCTTAGCTACGATATCTTAACTGACTTAAACCTCCAAAATCTTCTGATAATGCTTCTAGTAATGGGCATCCTTTGAAATTAAATATCCTCAAATTCTTAAGACCTGCCACATACTCGGGTAACGTTTTTAATTTCTTACAAGTATTGACATCTAGTGTTCGCAAACTGGGGAGACTAGTAACAAAATCAGGCAGTTTTTCAATAGGTGTAAATGACATATCAAGAAATCTTAGACACTCTAATCCAGTGGCAGAGTCGGGTAAGGTAGTTAACTTTTCACAATGGTTGAGATCTAATGTTTGCAAATTGTGGAGGCTCCAAACAGAATCAGGTAATTCTTGGATATCTGAAAACGACATATCAAGGTGCCGCAAGTGTTTTAAAGATCCAATCTCTTTAAAATGCTTTTGAACATGGCCACACCTACTTAACACCAATGTCTGCAAATTGTAAAGTCTACTAAAGGGAAAATTACCGAATAGATATATAGAGGAAATCTGGAGGTACCTTAATTGCCTTGTCCTAAGAGTCTTCCTATATTTTTTCTTCGAATTCCTTTTACACGGATCACCCAAGTGTAGAATACGCAGGTGCTTATTACTTGATAATCTGTTGATATTGAAAGAGTATTTCCGCCCAAAAACGATAATCGTCCGCAACTTCTTTATATTGCTAAAGGTTTTGGTGCTTGTTGAGAATTCTTCCAGCATTAAGTTTAAGCGCCGAACTTCAAGAATATTTTCCAACTGATCAGTATCCTTGACAACCAAGCATTGATGATCTCCGACAACCGCCTCGGCAAGATCATGCATCTTGAATGTCGCCACATCATCTAATATTTTACTCCCTTGAGCTCCAACGACCAATGCATTGCAGAATATCTCCCATTGCTCAGCATCCTCGTTCCATAAATCGTCGAGTACTAGCAAATATCTCTTCCCATTTAGTTGTTCTCGAACTTTACGAACTAGTACATCCAAGTTTGATAAAGTATCAAACTTTTTAAGAGTTGAGGACTCCATAATTTTCGTTAAGTGCTTTTCCACATCAAAATCTTCAGATACATGGACCCACATTGTTTGCTGAAAATGATTATTTACCAACTTATCTTTGTAGACGAGCTGGGCTAGACTTGTTTTACCAAGTCCCCCCATCCCCACTATGGAAATGACAGAGACCTGTTCCGAGTTCCTATCAGATGATTTTGATGACGATGGTATGACTTTGGTTAACATATTTATTATTCTTTCCTTATCATCTTCCCACCCTATAACCTCCGAATCATTGATATAGGACGCAGTTTGTCGGCTCCGTTGCTCATTACTTTCACCAAGAAGAACAGAAGTGTTACTAGCAGGTGTAGTTTGCAAGTAAAACCTACTCGTATCTTTGGTAATTTCATCTAACCTCTTATTGATATGTTTGATTTTCCTTGCCATCTTGAAACGAAATGCGAGTGGGTTGGCAGATGAGAAGAAATCACGAGCCCTATACTTCAAGTTATTCCCCCTTAGTAACCGACGCGTGGTTTCATAGGAGAACTCATCTATCGTATCCTCAGCAACATAAGCAACATTTTTCAGCCATCTAAGCCAAAGGCGTACAGCTTGTTCTGTCACTTGCCTCCTTTCAGCATCAGCTATGACGGAAAGGATCATTTCCATGGTCTTTTGAAGCTTTCTCAAATCATCTTTGACACCCCAAGCCAGAGTAATTTGATGAACAGTACGTCGAGTGTCTAGTAGGAAGGAACCCCCGTACTTGACTATTCAACAGTATGCAATCAACGTTATGTGGAGTCAATCAACTGGTCTCCATGAGTCCTCGCTCGACCAAAATCATTACGAAAAAATCGACCGTAAAGAGCTAAAACGTATAAAATAGTTGCCAAAAATCCAAAATGTTACTTATAGAATTTTTTTATTGTGAACAACAACTGCGTGAATTTCAATTCATTTTTAAGTCCTTCCCGGCCAACAACTCCATCAGAAGACTTAAAACTACAAAAAAATAATTTGGTCCAAGTTTAAGAACGACTTATTGCTTGGATATATACTTTAACCAATAGTGCAATATCCCAATGAAGGTGAAGAATCTCTCACTTATTTGTTTATCCAATGCAATTTCGCCAGTCAGGTATGGATGCACTTAAGTTTTGATATGTATTATGTAACTAATGGCACTAACACTTTCCATGAATGGTTGAATTATTGGTTCGATAATACTGATAGAGGAGGTTATGCCATGGACTGGCAGGTATTTTGTAGCATAATAACTTGGCACATTTGAAAAGCTAGATGCAATATGATTTTAGGAAAGAAAAACAAAATAGTTCAGAAACAACAAGGAAGATAGTGAAATACATAAATAGTTTCATGAATGTGAATAAATTAGATTATAACTTGATGCAAACCCTATATTATAAACTTATGAATGATGAAGCTCTGAAAATTACTACTCAACAACCTGAAGAAAGTGTATGATTCATGGATGTGAGGATTAATATAGCTTCATCTATGCTTGAGTTGGATCCTATATCAAGTTCTGGAGTTGGACTAACGTTATGTGATTTTACAGGGAATACCATTGAAGCTAGTGGAATGTTTGTAAATTGTACTACCAGGGAACAATTAGAAGTGGTAGCTGTTGATGCTGCTTTCCAATGGGCGTAAGAATGGAATGGACATAATATAATCTTTCAAAGTGATTCGCACCCAACCAACCCTTCTTCTGTTGATAGGAATGTATGCAAAGACAAGGGAACAAAGATACAAATTGAGTACAAACTTTGGGAACAAAACTCAATTTTCTATAAACTTTAAAGCTCAAGCATTTATACTGCTAAGTAGAATAGATATGATTTGGGCAGCTAAGATATCAACATTTTGTAATAGATTTGACATTAAACACAATTGGACATATGAAAATCTTTGTGCTATTTTAACTTATTTAAACATCCAATCTTGGAACTCTGATGTAACTAATATCTATTCTTCTCTTCTTCATGGAATGAGTGGATTATATTTTTCTAATGAACGAGGGTCTCATCTTTTATAAAGAAAAAAAAATAGTGCAATATCCATACTTTAGCTTTATGTATCCAGTAGTTGGCTTGGCTTTAGTACACAACTTTTTCATTACGCATCATTTGTTCTTCAATCACAAGGAGAATCCAAGAGAATGCTTGACAAATTAATGAAGGAATTACAAAAAGCTTTTCACTTGACAGACACACACATCAGACAAATTTAAATCCCTTGAATCTCCGTTGTAATGTCTGCAAAAAGTTTGGCCATGCAATTGAAAATTGCAAATACAAATGCACCAAGTGTGATAAATCAAATCACATGGAAAAATATTGTTGGCTTAATGAAGCTAACTATTCCGAGAAAAAAAATTCTCAAAATCAAGTTTTTTATTCCTGCCTCACCTCGCAACAAGAATCGCAAGGTATATGGTATGTCGACAGCGGATTCAGCAGCCATATGAAAGGAAACAAAGAATATTTCGTAAATTCCAGAATGTTGAAGGAAGAGGAGTCATATCCGTACGTACAAGGTCAGGTAAAAATCGATACTTATCTGATGTTCTTTATGTTCCCGGCATATCTCAAAATTTATTAAGCGTTGGACAACTTATAAGAAAAAGGTACTCACTACATTTCGAAGACAGAGAATGCACAACTTATGATAAAATTAATAAGCAATTGGTGATAAAAGTAAAAATGTCAGAAAATTTTGTCTTCCCCTTATCTATGTCATCAATTGAAAATTGTGCAATGAGTACCGATCACATAGATGAATGCAAGTTATGGCATTTGAGATACGGGCATCTCAACTATAGATCCTTGAAGGTTCTAAAATCAAAGAACATGGTAATTGGTCTTCCTAATATCAGCGACGGAGATAAAATATGTGAAGGTTGTATTCTTGGAAAGTTTCATAGACTTCCATTTTACAAATAACTCGTGGAGAGGAAGAAGGCCCCTCGAATTGGTGCACGTCGATATCTGCGGTCCGACAAGAACAACTTCACTCAACAACAGAAGATATTTTATGCTATTCATTGATGATTATACCAGGATGATGTGGGTGTATATTCTCGAGCAAAAGTCTGACGCATTCACTAAATTCCTAGATTTCAAGGCGTTGGAAGAGAAGCAAAGTGGCCATCAATTGAAGGTTTTCCGTACAGAACGTGGTGGAGAATTTACTTCAAATGAATTTATCAACTACTGCAAAGAAAATGGAATTAAAAAGGAGCTCACCGTCTGATACACTCCACAACAAAACGACGTCGCGGAAAGGAAAAATCGTACAATCGTGGAAATAGCTCGCAGTATATTAAAAGAAAGGAAGCTACCCAACAACTACTGGGCAGAAGAAGTCAACACAATAGTATACATCCTTAATCGCTCGCCAACAAAAGCAGTTCTAAAAAAAACTCCTTATGAAGCTTGGCATAAGAAAAAGCCCGAGGTAACTTCTTTCAGAATTTTTGGTTGCGTAGCATATTCTCATATACCATCCCAACATAGAGAAAAATTTGATGAAAAAGGAGAAAAACTAATATACATCGGATACAACGAAGAGTCTAAAGCATATATACTTCTAAAGCCAGATACAAAGGAAATGGTAATTTCAAGAGATGTTGTCTTTGATGAATTCAAATCATGAATCACAATGATGAACCAGAAAACCATGAGTTGCCACTACTCTTCGAAGACGAGCCGAATCAGCCACGTCAAGAAGATTGTACTCCACCAGCAAGCCCGAGATCTTCTAGTGCAACACAACAAAGTACAAGTTCATCTGAATCAAGTGCCCCACCTAGAAAAGTGTGTTCCCTAAGAGATATTTACGATATATCTAATGTTGCATTTATATCATTGGAGCCTCAAAAATATGTAGAAGCGGCAAAAGAAGAAAAATGGAGAAACGCCATGGATGAAGAAATGCGAGTAATCGAGAAAAACAAGACATGGGAGCTTGTTATTCAGCCAATTGACAAAGAAATAATTGGTCTGAAATGGGTCTACAAGAAAAAGTACAACGAAGATAGTTCGATTAAAAAGCACAAGGCAAGGATAGTTGCAAAAGGATATTACCAGCAACCAGGAGTCGATTACAACGAAAAATTCGCCCCAGTCCCTCGCATGGAAACAATCCGGATGGTGTTAGCTTTGGCAACTCAACTAAAAATGAAAGTCTACCAGTTGGACGTAAAGTCAGCGTTCCTGAACGGAGAACTTGAAGAAGAGGTGTACGTTCAACAACCTCAAGGATATGTCCGAAAAGGAAAAGAAAAAATGGTTTATCGTTTCCGGAAAGCACTATATGGCCTGAAGCAAACACCGCGTGCATGGAACAGCAAAATCGACAAGTATTTCTAAGATAATGTATTTGAGAAAAGTCAAAGTGAGTCATCCCTCTACATCAGAAAACAAGGTACGGATTTCCTAATTGTCTGTCTCTATGTTGATGATTTACTTTACACCAGCACAAAACAAGAGATGGCAGAAAAACTTAAGAAGAAGATGATGAAAGAATATGAGATGACAGACTTAGGACTTATGCGATATTTTCTTGGGATTCAAGTAAAACAATCTCCAGAAGAATATTCATTTCCCAAGAAAAATATGCAGAAGACTTACTGAAAAGGTTCAACATGATAGATTGCAAACCAGTTGCAACTCCAATGGCTACTAATGAGAAGTTGGAAAAAAATGATGGAGCGACAAAAGTTGATCCAACCTTATTCAGAAGTCTAGTCGGCTCACTGATCTACTTAACAAATACAAGGCCAGACATAGTCAATGCAACCAGCATTGTTTCTCGGTTTATGAGCGAGCCAAGCAAGTTGCATTATGCCGCCGCAAAGAGAATTCTTCGGTATATCAAGGGAACAAAGAATTTTGGCAACAAGTATACAAGAGGAAAAAATAATGATTTAATTGGCTTCACAGATAGCGATCCGGCAGGTTCTATTGAAGACCGAAAAAGCAAATCAGGCTATGTTTTCTGTATGGGAACAAAAGTTATTTCGTGGAGTTCTAAAAAACAAAGTACGGTAGCACTATCGTAAGCCGAAGCAGAGTACATATCATCAACAAGTGCAGCATGTGAAGCAGTATGGTTGAGAATAATAATGACCGACCTACAACAAAAGCAAAAGCAACCGACAACTATCTACTGTGATAATATGTCTACAATTGCAATGACAAAAAACCCAGTCTTCCACGGGCGGACAAAGCACATAGAACTACGACATCACTTCATCAGAGAGCTGGTAGAAAACAAGTAAATCGAGCTCCAACTCTATCCAATAAATAAACAAAATGCCGACATCTTCACAAAAACAGTCATGGTGGATAAATTCAATCATTTCAGAGACAGACTAAACATCACAATTTAGAGGGAGTGTTAGAAATATTAATTTGTGATTTTGAAAATCTAGAAAAATCTAGTTAGTCAAACTAGATAAGTGTTGGTCAAAGAATATTCTAGAGCAAACAAGGTCGGTTGCTTAGTGCTAGAAATATAAAGAATATTCAAAAAGAAACTAGTATTAGTTAGCTTGGCCTACAAATAGGCAGGATAGTTTCATTTCTAATCAATCAAAATCCAAAAAACTCATCAAGTAAGATAATAGTTAGAGTGAGAGCTTCACTAAGAGCCAAAGTTCCTTTGTAAACTAAGTAAGCCAAAGTGCTACACTAAAATCCTTTGTAACATTTTCATTTTCCAAATTAATCCAAGCCTCACTTTTCAATTGCGCCAACATCAATAGAGTAAAAGAGAAAGCAGTTGCATAAATTAAACAACTCTTCAAATTCGGGAGACACATTAGTAAACTTATTGAACTCCAAATATTATTGTATCTATTTTCTTGAAGAAAATTCAGTATGATGAATAATTCCATACTGAAGATTCATCCGTTGTTGATGGGGGTCCATTTTAGTGGCCTCACTTCATTTAGTTTTCTCAGACACCACGAGGGATCAAATGCGGAATCCACCTCCACAGCAACCGGGACATTAGATTGACTGTTCATCTCTACGACCAACGTACACTGTAAACAGGAGACAACAAATATTCGTATTCCTTCATGGTTTCAGCCATTTCACCAGCTGACGGAGAAGAGAGAGAGCAACATTGACCTGCTTTGGAGTTAAACCTATTTGACATCGTGGTGGATTTGAACCTCGGAAGATCGAGGGCCGCTCCCGTCATCGAAGGAAATAACATGCTCATACTCTGTCACATCCTTAAACTCAAATCTACAAAGTCCATCCATTGTACCCTGGATTTTACCCCGGATGGATGCTCTGTTATCCGCCGCCTTCTTTTGCTGCTCCTCCCATTCTGCCAACAAATCAGCCAAGTATATATAAGGCATCGCTTTATCTTTATCGGTTAATCTGATTGTGTTTTTTTTTAACAATTTCATCGTAAATCTTGGGTTTCCAAACAACAGTAGTAGCTTTTGCGGCCATCGGATCATACGATTACGGTTAGGGTTTGCGTTTTAAGAAACTAGGTTTCGTCTAGCCATTGCTATTAGTGCCGGAACTTATGGAGGTGATGCTGAAATTCAACGCAATCCAAAACTGTTGAATCCCACAAGTTACCTTACACCTGGATCCAATCCATTAATGCATGGTTCTGAAACCTTCCCACAAAAAAGTGGGTGGGCTGGATTGGACGGCAATTATGAAGACAACTATTTTCGGGTAGCTATATGGATGGTTAACGTGCCGTACTTAGCATACAATTCATTGGATGAGTTAATACCAAAAACGAATGATCATCTATACCTACTAATTAATTTAGCAATCTTTTTCAGAATGCATCTTCAAGAATCATATAAAGGTTGGATTTCTTTACCTTAAACAGAATTTAGAGATCTTAAAGTATCACACCCTACCATCTATAACCACAACCTTGTTACTCTCGCATCGTCAACATCAGCATCCAAATAGCAATGATCAGCAGAAATTATTTCCATTCCCCTCTAGTGTTTCATTGTTCCTATTTTTACCAACCAAAAACTCTCGAGTTCTAAGTCTCTTTTCATTTCCGAATCAAACTTACCGACAGCTTCCCCCACGATAAACTATCCAATAACAACCTACACCGCAGTAAAGAATTTAGATCATTAGCAACCAATGACTCTTTTGAGAATTGCAGTTATTCAACCTCAATACAAACTGTAGCCTTTGTAAAAGGGAAGAAGAATTCTCACTCACCTCTTTTTAAATTGCAATTTTGCAAATTATGAAATGAATTATGTAACGGAAACCAACAATGACTTTCATGATTGGTTGAATAATTGGTTTTGCAATAAAGATAGAGGGGATTGTACAATACATTAGCCACAATTTTTTAGTATGATCATATGGCACATATGGAAAGCAAAATGCGAAAATGTTTTCCAACGAAAAAACAGAACAGTGAAAATATAAACAAAACAATACTAAGGTATATAAACAATATTATGTATGTAAACAACCCGAATTATAATGAGATGCAGACTCTGTATTATAATCCAATAAAGGATGAAGCCATAAAAATCTTCAAAAGGGAACCGGATAAGAGAATAGCGTGCATGGGCATGAAAATATCAATGGCCTTATCCATGAACTTTCCCTTAAAAACTTCAGACATTGGTTTGACTTTGCTGGAATAATAGTGGAAGCTAGGGGATCTCATGCAGATTGCACCAAAAGAAAGCGATTAGAGGAGATGCAGCCTTTCAATAGGCAACCGAATGGAGTGGAAACAAAAGTGATCCTGGTCTTACTTTTCAACTGCTGATGGGAAGATATGTAAAGTATAAAACTTCAAAGTTTCAGCGTTTCTGTTAATTGCTAGATTTTATATTATTAAAGCAGCCAACATAGACACTTTTGTTAATATAAATACAAAATCCAACATGCTTAGAAGAAACATGGATTACTAGCAATCCTTCATCACCTTTATATCTAGGATTACATAAATATTGTTACTGCTAATGAATCTCAAGTTCCTGAGACTCACTTTTAATCAATACTGTGTTTGAGGTGTTTCTATTTTTTTTAAAGGAAAAAATTGAGTTGCCGGCTGCTCCATAAGAGGAATCTCGGTGGACCATTACATCATAGGTCCATGGTTTAGGATTGCCCATAGGCTATTTCCTTTCCAGGTATTTTTAATATCCTCTCTTCTCAAGAAGCTAATCAGCTTGCTGCCCTATTATTGGTCATTGCCACTATTCCTCCAGTTCTGGATACGTTACCAGACACAAGGAGATGGTCTCTAACCTCCACCGGTTCCTTTACAGTCAAGTCATTATACGAAAAGATGATTGCAGATGACGGTATTGTTGATTTTCCTTGGTATTTCATTTGGAAACCAAGCATCCCACCTAAAATAAACTTTCTAGTGTGGTGTGCAGTTCATGGGAAGCTCAATACTCTTGATATGTTACAGCACAAAGGAATGGACCTGTATAGTTCGTGTGTTCTCTGTGGAGATAATCCGGAGTCGCAAGATCATCTCTTGATACACTGTAAAATTGCTAGGAAGATGTGGACTGCTCTAACTCCTTCGAAAAATTGGTAATTGGTATATCCGGAAACGATGTTGGCTTTAGCATTTACTTGGTCAAATAATACCCTTTCGCATACAGGGAAGATACTCTGGGATCTTATCCCTGCTGCTGTGATTTCGACCATATGGAGGGAAAGGGATTGTCGTATATTTGAAGACAAATACACTTTCAAGACAGATGTAGAGTTGTGTGATATTGCAAAAAAATCAGTTTTATCTTGGGCTGCAGCTGCTGGTAACAAGGTGCATTTAAATTTCTCTAATTCAATTTGTAACTGGGAATAGATATTCTACTAGTCTGGTATTTTTTTTTTTTTTGTTGTTGGGTGTAAAAATATTCCTCTCCAAAGTCCCGTCCACCAACTAACATAACGTCCCACTTCAATTCAGAACCTTACACGTATCAGCCGTAATGGATATTATGATTCCCACCAAAATCCGTTAAAGTAATTACAGATTATTTTTTGTCTTTCATAATCCAATCCAAACCAATAATAGAAGAAAGAGAGATAATTTATTTGTTTTAGTGGAATCCAAGAGGGGAAGGGGGCTTTCCCAAAATGCTCTCTTCAGGTAGAATTACAGTACTTCCATTATCATCAACCAATCCAAGAAAAACACTTCCTACAGTAACAATTCAATCCAATTCAGAATTCTTTAAGTCGAGATTTTTTAGTTGGAACTGTAAACGGGATTTGAAATGGCGAGCTATGGCTATGGAACCCGATGCTTCTTCATTTCTTCCATCTGTTGATTCTGATTCTGCTGAAAAAAATGTTTCCGGGTAATGTTTCTTTCTTTTCTTTAATTTCATTGATTGTGTATTGAATCCAGAATTCTGTTATTTGAGCTGAATTTTATGATTATAATGATGATAATCCAAGGTTTGATCTCATCGACATGATTAATTGATCATTTAGTTGTTAGATCATGATTAGAAGTGTAAGAGAAGTGTAATAAGTAGAATCAATTGCAATGTTTTCTTTCTTGGGTGCTCGGAAATGCAGATTTTGTATCATTGAAGGGCCAGAAACAGTGGAAGATTTTTCGAAAATGCAATTACAGGAGATTCAGGATAACATCCGGAGTCGCCGTAATAAAATTTTTCTTCACATGGAAGAGGTATGTATGTATTGCATGTTGGAAACTACTTGTGTACTCCAAAATGTCTTAATCTTGGTTCTCGAAATTGCTGCCTAGGTTCGAAGGCTAAGAATACAACAGAGAATTAGAAACACTGAACTTGGGATCGTAAACGATGTGCAAGATAGCGAGCTACCTGATTTTCCATCATTTATTCCATTTTTGCCTCCTTTGGTAAGATGAGCCTCCTGACTTACTTTATCTGATCCAATTGTCCGTGCTACAGTGTGAGAATGTTTTGGCTCGTAATTCAATCACCACTGCTTGTTTAAATGGTGTATTTGATGCAGACCTCAGCAAATCTCAAGGTGTATTATGCGACTTGTTTCTCTCTTATTGGCGGGATTATGATCTTTGGCGGCCTTCTTGCCCCAGCTGTAAGTTCGCATATGCTACTCCACAAACTAAAATTTGGTAGTTGACTGCTGTGGGTTGTTCTTGGGAGGGCATTGTTGTGTTTTAATGTACCTGAGCTTTTATTCATTGAAATTAGGCGACTGCAATGGAATTTCATATGTTTCAATGTTGTTTGCCTTGTTTATGTTTTTCGTAGTTGGAGCTTAAATTGGGAATTGGGGGAACGTCATATGAAGATTTCATCCGCAATATGCATCTTCCATTGCAATTGAGGTACACATCGTTCTAAGTTGGAATTTAATTTTCTTCTTGTTATTCTTTTCAGGCAATCAGGACATTTTCTTGTTTATTCTTGCAGCCAGGTTGATCCTATAGTGGCATCCTTCTCAGGAGGCGCAGTCGGCGTAATCTCAGCATTGATGGTGGTGGAAATAAACAATGTGAAACAACAAGAACACAAGAGATGCAAATATTGTCTAGGAACTGGTTGGCACCTGTCTTTTACCTTGTTAAATCTCGAATGTTCAGTCATTAAAAAAACAAAAACAAATCAGTACATTTTTTTCTTCTGGGGTATCCTAATCGAGATTTTGACATGTCATTGTAGGATATCTTGCTTGTGCCCGCTGTATAAGCTCAGGATCTCTTGTTCTTGTTGATCCAAAAGCGACTCTTGACGGTAATGATCAGCCTTTGTCACCACCTACAACTGAGAGATGCTCAAACTGCTCAGGAGCTGGGAAAGTAAGCGTCTAAAACACACGAAAAATTTAATGTTTGTCCTTCCCGAATAGAGAATGAAATCTCTTTTTAACATTATCCATTTTTGGATAATTTGTGCATTTGCATGTACAGGTTATGTGTCCTACATGCCTATGTACTGGAATGGCAATGGCAAGCGAGCACGATCCAAGAATTGACCCATTCGACTAAAGGTGAAGGATATAGTGTTTGATGTTAAAAGTTACTATGAGATTTTGAATATGACTGGTCTGTATATACTAATTTGATTATTTCAGCAAAAACTTAACCAAGGTATATAAAGGATCGCTTGTGCTTTGTTTGTTTGTAATGAACTACAAAAGTTATCAACAATTTACATAGTGCAATGTAAATTGTTTTGGGCCACCAGCCCAATAGTTTTGAATGCGCCACACTAAGATCTCAGATCAGAGTCAGCTAACTGGAAAATGGATAGAATTGTTAACGAAGGTTTCATCTAATTTGATTCTTTAGAGGAAGTAATGCAAATTAGTAATCTTTTAATTGGAGAGAAATATGGAGTAATTTTAATTTTAAAAATTACCTTGTATGTCAGCTATTTCAAGGCCACAAGCCCATTCTAAGTCAAAGCAATTCTCAGTCCTTGACATGGTCACACTGAAATTTTTGACAACAACTACGAAGTAGTATGTTTTTAAGGTTTCAGGAATATTGAATAGGATGCATGATGAAAAGGACATTTCCAAATAAAACCAAAAATCTCTTATCTAACTATCTATAACATTTAAAAGGTCCTTTTTAATCACTCATTCGGTTTCTAAATAATAGGTTTCTTTACGTGTAATTTACACACAAGCCTATTATTTAGAATCAAAAGAAATATATGTTAATGTATCAGTTTTGTTTATGTAATGTGCGTTAGTACTTAGATTGGACCAGTGAGAATAAAGTTGTGAATTGAATTTCATATCATGAATGTATTTTACCCAAAATCAGCGGAAATTTACCAGAACAACTAGCAGATTTGTATCCCCAAAAGTTGGCTAGGTCAAAAATTCAAAACCTTGTCAGTCCATTCCCGGTAAAGCTTTTATATCAAACGAACACCTTAAAAAGCGGCTAGCTGAAGAACATCATTAAAAATTGGTTAGATGTTTTGATCAAAAACTAAACGTATTTCGAGTAAAAATTCTTCACATGTGAAGAACAAGATAAAATAAATTGTTTACCTAGAAGTAAATCAGTAGTATATTAGAAAATGTATTAAGGTAAAAAGTTATTAAAAAATCTTATAAAGATATCGATTGTTTACTTGTCAACGTAGTCCGGCAAAATTTAACTAGAGGACCCATTTCATTACCTAAATAAATATTTCTTTTAATTAGTGGGACCTGTTTTTAGTATTTTCAAAATATCCACTGGGATCCATTTGTTAAAAAAATGATATATATAAAACTAATTTTAAAGCTTTTTTTTTTTTGTTTGTTTTATAATTGGGTATCGTCTCACATTGCACCGACTGGCTCAACTTGAATCGGTTGGTGCAGATGGAACCGATTGTCTCAGATTGAGTCGAGCGCATTTTAATCTTTTTCCAGTCCCATTGTAGGTGGTAAACTGGCAAATCAAATCTGTTGATATACCTGGAAAACCAGATAACTCTGTAGGAATTGATTAAATATAAGCACCGATAGAAAATAAATCCCCATTTTTTTTTTGGATAAGGTGAAAGATGGAGGTGATTGTAATGGCGCAGATGATTGATGAATATGGTAATGATGATGGCTGTAGAAGTTGGGATAGGAAAGAACTTTCTCTGATACCAATTGATAGGAAACGATTTGTTTCTTATTCAATGGCCAGTAGATTGAGGTTTAGTTTGGTATTGCTGCGGCTTTTGTAAAAGGATTTTTCTACTGTACGTTGTTGTGTTGTGCCGTGAGAAAAAAAGAAGTTCGACGTTTGGTAAATTATTAATGAAAGTTGAAGCTGATTGAAAAAACAATCAATCTGTGTTTGGTAAAATATCAGATCAACCATTGTTGTTGTAGCAAATGACAAAAACAGACATTTCTCTGAAAATAGTTTCATTCAATTTTATCGGGTTTAAAAAAAATTTGCAGACATGAAAAAAACAGACATTTCTCTTGCAGACATAGTAAATTGGGTGAGGACTTGCCTCTTAACTGCGTCAAAATAAGTAACTGCTAGGGAATGCATAGAAAGGGGATAGTATCATCAACACAATAGTTAGAAGGTAGACCACATACCTGGATGAAGTTCTGAAGAGCCGACTGATAAGCAGGGACTTTGTCTGATGGAAATAAGCTACAAAGAATCAACTTTTGTACTGAAACCGTATGACTCTAGGAGGCAAGGTAACAATAGTTGTGAGTGCCTGTCATAGTATAAATGCCAAGGCCACCCTCTTTGACGGGTAAGGTGGCTAAATGCTGCTTCAAAAAGTCTTAAATACTGAATTAAATGGTCATCAAAAAGTTCAGTGGCTTGCTGTAGAGCTACAGGGTTGGTGGTGCCCATAGCAAAGTACAATTTGGACACACCGGTACAGTTCCGAAGCAGTAACATCTCACTCTGGGGGAACTTGAGTTTCTAGATGGCGGACATAAGCTGAATGGTCTTGCGAACTCAACTCAAATCCATGTCACCGATGAAATTCAAATCCAGACTCACCCCCCCCCCCCCCCCCAGAATAGAAAAAAAGTTTAACATCATTGGTTGGCATGCCAATTTCTCGAGGGAAAACATCTTCTTCAAAACTTCTAGGATCAGCAGTAGGCCAAAAAACCTCTAACCTCTATTAGGGACCTCCGATTCTATGATGCTAAGTGCTCTGGACACCTCGAAAGTGTCACCAGTAATTGTCCTATCATCGAGATACCAGGCATGCAGATCAATTTTGCACCGAGAATCAATGGTTTTCACAAGTGGATGGAGTGTCAAAGCGAACAACAAAGGACCGAGTGGATTCCCTTGTTGTATACCAAGTGCCGAAGGCAAGATATAATGGTCATAATAAATTCTAGCAGGTTTACTAGAACAAAATTGAAAGCGTTATAAAAGTCAAAAAGCAGCACTGACATCTTGGAACACTGACCTTTTAACTCCAGCAAGTTATTTACAACATGTAAAATACCCTCACTTATGACAGACACACCAACACCAAATTCGTAATCACCCAAATAAAAAGTCATGGCCTTGCTTATGTAAAAGGCAGCTATCTTGGAGACCAATCTGTGCCAAATGGTACCCACTGTTATAGGTTGAAGACCACCGCCTGGCTTCAATAAAGGTGTTACGGGTGCACTATCTATGAACTCACCTAAGACTTTGGGGCATTTACCAGCTATCCATAAGTTGACGACTCCCGTGATTGAAGATATTAACTCATCCACTACTGCAGAAGCCGAACCACTCAATGCATCCATTAAATATAAATATATACACTAGATTTGTGCCCGTGCTACGCACCGGGAATATTTTTTATTTTAACTTGGTGTGCGCGGGGTTTCCCCCTGCCTCGTGGCAATGCATTTTTGATTTGGTGTGTGCGGGGCCTCGCCCCTCCCCGTATAGATGTATTTTAGATTTGGTGAGCGCGGGGCTTCACCCCCCCCCCCCCCCCCCCCCCCCCCCCCCTCCCCACCCACCCGTGACGATGTACTTTAGATACGGTGTGACGTGGCGATTAAGTTAAATAGGTGGTGAATATGTGCAAATTTTATTTATTTTTTCCTTTTAATTTGGAGTGCGCGGGCTTCACCCGCCCCGTGGCAATTTATTTTTTATTTGGTGCGCGCTGGACTTTAGCCCACCTATGGAGATGCATTTATTATTTCGTGTGCGCAGGGCTAGCTTCGCCCCGCCCCATGGCGATGTATTCTCTATTTGGTTTGGTGGGAAAATACATTAAATAAATGGAGAATATGTGCATATTTTATTTATTTTTTCCTTTTATTTTCGCATAATATATGTGTATTTTTGCCGCTTTACATATTAATTTGGAAAAAAGAGTCCTAATATAGTAGTTACTCGATTTCCAAATTGAATTTGGACTTCCAAAAAATTTCAAAAAACATTAAGTTAGATTTTACTTTTAAGTTTGTAATTTTTAAACCAATCATACGTTGACAAGTATCCTCACCTAAATATCGCTATGTTATGAAGTCCAAATTGAATTTGGTTTCCTTTTTTTAATTTTTTTCTTATTCTTTTTAAATTTAAACCAATCGTACGTTGCCAAGTGTCCTCACCAAAATGCTCGTTTCACAAATCTCAAAAAAGGCATATTTGGACCTATAGGAAGCGAGGGTTTCCTTCCCGTTCAACGTGAGAGCTTTATTTGTCTAGGCCTTTAAGTCTTTAGATATATAATATCAAATGTAGTAATTGTCACTATTATTATGATTGTTAAAAAAATTATTTTACTTGATAACCACTTTTTAATATATATATATATATATATATATATATAATTTTCAAACGAAAAATCAAACTAAATAAAGTGATTATTTAATTATTTTTTTTTATTTTTATTATTGGCAAATTAAATTAAATAAAATGATATATAAAATAGTTTGGAATAAAATATAATAATATTTAAAGGATAATATATAATAAATAAAAAATTGATTGTATATAAATTTGAGGTAACTTTTGCCATTTATAAAATAAAGTAAGGATAAAAATGATAAATAAAACATTAAATTTAGGTGAGACCAAAGCTTATGCTTTTGTAGCTTTTAAAAGCTCCTCCTCCTCAGCTTTTAAAAATTGAGGAATTTGGGAAGTGCTTTGGATAAAAAGCGCTTTAATTTTTTTTAACAAACATTAATTTTAAAAATTATTTGCATATATAGGTTTTGAAAGTGCTTTTGGAAAAATAAAAGCATTACCAAACTCAGCCTCAAGCTCAAAGGGTGATGGTCTAAGAACCAACACGTCAAACAATAATATTTTATTAATATTTTTTCTTGTTATTATTATTGAATGGATAATGCCTATTTATCGGGTATATTACTTGGAAAATAAGAAAAGAATACTATTCCCTAAATTACTATTCTAAACAAATATAACTATAAACAAAGTAAATAAATATAAAAAATATAATTGAACACCTAAATAAATATATTATTTCAATAATAAAAAGTATACCCTTATCCAATGCCTTGTGCTTCCACTTGACTCGAGTACTTGACGCGCCCTTGACTTGCTAGCATAAATGGCTTCTGTAATATTGAAAGACACAAAAGACCTTATATGTCTGATTTGCTTGAGTGATATACCGGTTCAACACCGTTGAGTTGGTCCATAAAACATGGTCTGATCATAAAACCACTGTAATGTTGTATATAAATAAAAAACATAATGGAAACTAAGTTTAAACTACTAACTAAGGAAGAAAGCAAGAAATATCGTAGAAATCTTCTCAGATCCAATTCAAAGTGGACCGGACCTGAGCAAATGAGGGTTGTTGTTGATGATTTTGAAGAAAAAAAAAATGAGAGAGAGGAAAGAGAGAAAAGAAAGAGAAGAGAACCCAGTTGCTCTTGATAAGTTGCATTCTAAACTGTTGAAGAGGGTGACTTATTAAATTTGTGTACTTCAGATTATTGATTTCAGGAAAATAGACTGCTGATAAAGTTCTAACTTTTGGTTAGGGGGTTTTCTTTTTTTTCATAAAAATTATGAAGACATCTGGAATTTTAGACGGCCCAGCTTCTATTATTTGTGGAACGCTACTTTGCTAAAATCAATGGAGAGCTTCATTTTCGGTGGATCCTGCAAGATTATACGGCAAACTGATTTCTTCTTTCGTTTTATTATTTTACAGAAAAATTATTTTTTTATCGGCAAAGAATTTGGTGACCACAAAATTTACCAAAGTGACACCAGCAAAACTAATTTTGTTATCCCCAAGTTTAAATTTCAGTTGTTTTTTTTCTCTCGTGGAGGTGAGAAGAGATAATGAAGTACCAGAGTGGTTTCACTTCCCATGCATATATTAATATAGTACTGGCTACTGATATAATATGAAGGAGACAGAAAGCGCATGGCTGAAATTAAAAGGATCCTAACTAATTATAATCCGTCAATTATGAAAAATAATTCTGAAGATTAATTGGACTTATATTTATTAAGAAAAATCATCAACACATACAACTTGCAAAACAAACAACAGAGAATTGATCAAGAATACGTTACATAATCAATGATCATGCAATTTAATAAAAGCAAGAGAAAACAAACACACAGGAAATACCGAAAGTAAGTTAATAAGTCCATCATCACCCCCACTAATGAAGCAGAGATTTGTCGACTGAGGAAAGCACTGCAATTCGCGACGACCACTTACCGGGATCAATTTCTAAATCCTGGGTCGGTACCTTCATGACATGACCCATAAGCAAAAGTAGTGCACCAGTAACCGGATCAGCAGCTATCACTGCCAAACCATCCACAAGTTCGTCTTGAATCCCGTCCCCACCCCATCCTCGTAGCTTAGGTTTCAGGTATTACCCATATCCGATCCTATCCTCATTTGTACGGGTAAAATCCTATCCAAAAGGAACGGGTACTTACGAAGATGGGTTTGGGTGGGGCAAATGGTCATTCCTATTTACAGGAGTATCAGTAATACATGCATTTGCAGTATTTAGAAAGATTAAATTAAGTACAACCATTATAAGGAATAAACTTATTATGGTTCTCTTCATCTCCATTATGACTCTTAATATTGAACTAGCTGTTACTTATCTATCTACTGTTTCCTTGTTGGTTTTCGATCGAGGATGAGTACATGGCTTTTATATAGATCGATGGTGGAATATAAAGCCATTTTGGAAGTCAACTCTTCACCTAGCTAGTTTTTAATGCAAATATGTGTCATTGCTTGTATGCGGAATACCATAGTTAGTAATCTCATTCAATAATTCGTGAATTCGTGATTAGGACCATTCACCGTCCATATTAGTTTAGATTTATCAATAACCGTCCATATGAGCAATAATTGTATCATTAACAACATATATTTCAGATGACGCTCTATAACGATTCAGTTAATTATACAAAAGAATAAACCGTGAATCCGACCTTAATCAAGTAGACTTTAGATATAAAATGCAGTTAAGTCGTGCGAAGCATCATCTATTCATCTTCATTTAATCATATTTCATCTGACACCCAATTTTAATTATGAACGACGTCAATACATTTCAATTTACACATCTTGCTAACTTCAATTTTGACATTTTTGTAACTTCAAAATTGGATGAGTATAAATGAGAGAATTCGAAATAAAAGAAAATGATTTCTAGAAAAATGTATACGACAAGGTGTCTCCATTAGGTCTCTGTTTCAAAACTGAAGTTTATAACGGGAAACACGGCTACGTTACGTTTTCATCTTAAAAACAAATAAGAGGATTTACCAGGATTTTAATAAAGTGCCTCCTTTCAGTTTCATATTTAAGAAAGTTTCATTGTTAATTTTAAATTAATTAAAATTATTTCCATTTACGGTCATCCAACTCAAAATTAACAGGCAATGAGTGGAGAGGCTCTAAGGATTATAAACTGCAGGATCTTAGATTGTCCAAACAATGTGGGACTAATAATTTCAACACGCCCCTCACGTGTAGTTTCGTTGGGTCTAACACATGAACAATGAATCGGTGACGCGGAATAAAGGTGCAGTCATCCAACATGCAATGAGTGGAGAGGCCCTAAGGATTATAAACTGCACTGCAGGATCTTAGATTGTCCAAACAATGTGGGACCAATAATCTCAACACGTCTCCTCACGTGTAGTTTAACACATGAACAATAAATCGGGTGATGCGGAATAAAGGTGCGGTCAAGTAACTCGTCGCAAATAGCATGCTCTGATATCATGTTAGAGTACAAGCATCCAATTCAAAGCCAATTGGCAATGAGTGGAGAGGCCCTAGGAATTATATATAAACCGCAGGATCTTAAATTGCCAAACAATGTAGCACTAATAATCTCAACAATATCGACCTTCTCCATCTGTTTAAAGACTTAAAATCCCGAATAATAAAGCTCCCATGTTGAACGGTGAGGAAACTCTCATTTTATATTGTCCGAAATAGGCCTTCTTGAGTTTTGTGAAACGAGTGTTTTGATGAGGAAACTTGGTAACTTATAATTGGTTTAAAAATTACAAACTCACAAGGAAAACTTAAATTAACATGTTTGGAATTTTATTTGATTCCAAGATCGAATACCTACCATATTATGACTATTCTTTTTTTTTTAAATTAACGTGTTTCAAACATATTTTATACGAAACCACTGGACAGGACGAATCCATGCACACACCAAGTTAAAAGAAGAAAAAAAACTCGATACACGCATAGCACATGCACAAATCTAGTTCTGTTTTATTTTAAAAAAACGGCTATCGCCTGTTACTACTAATGCATACGTGTCTCTAAATCACTCATATAAAAGAAATTCAATCCCCTGAATTAGTTAACTAGATCTGAATTAAATAGTGATTAAGTATTTTGCTATCTGTATCATGTCCGGATATATCTTCGTCGTGGCTCCCTGCTGAATGGCTCATGATTACCGCAGCTCATAAGGTCGACGCTAGAAGAACTGTTGAGTGGTGAGTATATTTTAAATAAGGATGAAGACATGGATAAAGCTGTTAAGTGCCTTAAGGCAACAGAATACAGGGGTAATGTAATTAAGGATGACGAGAATGATGATATTGGAGAAGTGGGACGCTATGCTTTATGCTTTACGATGATATCTTACAGTTGATATCAGATTATGGATTACATACATTTACGTTCAGTGAGTACAAACTATGGATCGGTAATCAACTTATGGAGATCCTTTTCAAATAGGGATTCACAGACCACGTGGGAAACCCCATGGTTAGTTTTTCCGGACTATGATGAAGATGTCTACAATTTCGTAAATCCAACACAAAATAATGAGAGTTACCCAATGAACTGTTGCAAAATGGGTACTCAGAGGATGAAAGTTAGAGAGAAGCAAAAAATGTTGTATTACTAAGTTTCATGGCCTTGCGATTTTTTTCAACAATTATTTCGATCATTTCCAAGTAATTGGCGAGTACAATCAGTCAACGAAATATTGGTTTCAGAATATAATGAAGCCCTAACAATGTGTTGGATTCAAAGGTTATACGTCAATGATCCAACCACGAACACAGAGTAATAGTTTCGGAAGATGCTTATTGAGAAATATCAGATGAATAAAAATTGAGAAGAAAAAATGTATTGATTAAAGAAAAAGATGCAGATAAGAATATTGTTTCAGACAGTATAAATACCCAATTATTACATACTTTTAATACCCAATAATAGCAGTGCTTGACTGACCAATTATTATAAGCATTGAGTCAACATTCAAGTCTAACTGACTTGACCAGACTAACATGACTTGACTGAATATCTTAACAGCCCTCCTCAAGTTGATACTCGCATCCACGTAGAAAACTTGAATAACAAAAATAAATACAAAAATAAAAGACAACCAAGATACAACAGTTTGCTTAAGAGCTAAAACAGAAAACATTTAAGTTTCATTGTCAGAAGAGATTTCTTCTTCACCATCAAGACATGAGGAATTATGACACTCAAGATCTTCAACAACGACACTTGAAGTATCTCCCAGGAGTTGATGAAGTAAGGAAAGAAAAGTAGGCAAACATAATCCTTTAGTGATACCTGATCACATGATACTGATCTGAGACAACAAAATTATCATACTCCGTTTCCAAACCATTCAACACATACATTATCAAATCAGATTCATTAACTTTTTCACCAATGGCAGCTACGGAGTCAGCAATTTTTTTAATCTTCTGTAAGTACACTAGTATATGTAAATTTCTTTTTCTAATACCAAACAATTGTGCTCTCAACATATTCTTACGTACCCTATACTGAGTCTTGAAGCAAGATTGAAGATATTCCCATATTTCTCTTGTTGTAGTTAAACCAAGAACATCCCCAGAAATAGCAGATGTAAAAGTAGCTTTTAAACAGCTAACTACAAACTTATCCATTTTTCTCGAGTAAACCCATCTTGGGTTTAAACTAAGAACTCCATTAATCATTACTCTTTCCCCTGGTTTTTGAATTTCACCATTAACATGACCATATAAGTCAGTTGTGATTAAAATAGACTCAAATTGGTCACGCCATAGTATAAAATTTGTATTATCTAATTTCAAGGAGACAAAATTTGAGATGTTGGTGAACGGAAGAGTAAAGTTTGATGTATTACCATCAGATGTTGTTGCAGCGGAAGACATTGTTGTATTATTTACTTCAATATTAGGATTGATACGTTTGCTTCTCTGAACCATAAAATTGCATACCCAAACATAAAAACACCATAATCAAGACACAAATGATCTTGATTAAAAATTTGATTGAAGAAAAATTATTTCTGATGTGAAGAAAAATAGAATCTAAACTAAGATTCAAATCTAAGAAATCAGCTGTAGAAATCATTGTAAAAGGTATCGAGCTGTTGTTGAAAATGTTGATTGAATTTTTTTTATTTAGGGTTTGGATCTTTACCTAACTCATACCATGAAATATATCAGATGAATAAAAATTCAGAAGAAAACTTGTATTGATTATAACAAAAGATGCAGATAATAATACTGTGTCAGACATTATAAATACCCAATTATTACAGACATTTAGTTCCCAATAATAGCAGTGCTTGACTGACCAATTATTACAAGTATTGACTAAACATTCAAGTCTAACTGACTTGACTGGATATCTTAACACTTATAGAGAAAGAGTTTTTTTTGATGATTGTAATGGGAAGAATCCTTGGCAATTTATTAAGGGTTTCATGACCGTTGGAGATATATTTTCATCTCCAACAGATGCTTTCAAAAGTCATCATTCATTAATGGGAACAAACGCGTCTAAAGAAATTTCTGGAAAACGAATTAGGTTTTGAAAACAATGTTTAAAAGGTGGGTGGCTGGTTGGTTGCGGCAGAAAATATCCAACATGAGCATCCCTGAGAGGTTGTTTGCTCATGTGAAAAGGAAAGAAATGCTGTGCGTTTGATAAGTATTCACCTAATCTTAGCACCTCTTTCATTAAACGAGGAGATGAATTTTGGAAATACTGTGCGTTTGATAATACTAATTTAGTTCCTAATTCGACAAGAATGGGATTTGAGGCGGATTTTAACAATCACATAATTGGTTATGTGACTCCTAAGAAATTTTTTCTGGCCGTAAAAGACAAGCAAAATAAGATATTGTTCTAATATCTAAAAATCTTTTAGATACTTCTTTAATATCCAAAAATGGTTGTATTGCCCAAATTTTGTGTTTTAACAAAACTGATTTTTAATACATGTGACTAAAATACCCTTAAGGAGGTCGCTGTCGAACGTTGTGAGAAGTAGTATATCGTACAAATTTTTTTCAAATATACAGTCTAAGATTTGTTTAAATGTACAGTCTAAGACACACAGTTGATAACGGGGATAAGATAGTTTTAGTTTTACAAAAACTCTAACCTAAATCCACAGTTTTCTCGGTGTACTAATCCAACCAAAAATATTTCTCGGAGTACTAATCCAACCAAAAATACATTTTTAGAATACGGTTAATCTTGATTAGTTTTATATTATTAAACGCGTTGTGAGTTAAACAGCACCATGTCATACAGTTGCGCCTGATAATTAATGGAAAATATTATACTAGGGGTGGAGGTCTAGGATAAACAGTGAGCTTTTTTTTAGTGAGTGTATGACAATTTAAATTAGCTCATTTGTTTGTCTAGCGCAAGTAGCAATGAAACACGTACAACAATGGGATATAGCTAATGGACTGTTCGGAGTTAATAGTTAATACCGGTTTCAAATGGTAATGGGGGACATCTAAAGAATGGGTTTGTCAGTTTAGAAGCTAAACAATGAAGAAAGACTTTGAAATGATCTTTTTTGATGAAACAAGAGTTAAAATTATGGCGATGACAGATCTCTCTATGTGTTTTTCTGTTATAAGTTTTTAAATGCTATAAACATGGATGAAAGTAATTTTATATTAGTTTAAATATGGATGAAATGTAAACAAATCAAATTTTAAATTGGATGAAACCAATATGATCCTAGTTAAATGTGGATGAAAAAAAAATTCAAACAATTTTAAAACAGAAAGAAACCAGTTTCATCCTAGTTAAAACAGTATGAAAATATATTCAGCGGAACTTAAAACAGGATAAAACTAGTTTCAAACTAGTTTTAAACATGGATGAAAACAGATTCAATCAAATCCAAACTAGGATGAAAGCGATTTTCATATTAGTCAAGCTTGGATGTAAACAAATTTATTATTTAACTCAATCTAAAATAGGATGATCTTACTTTCATACTAGTTGAAACATGGATGAAACAAATTCAAGTCAGATTCATCTTAGTTATTTTTTTAATATTTTATTTTTAGTTTAAGTCACGATGCATCCAGTTTCATCATAAGTATTTTTTAAATAATTTTTTCTATTTAAATTTATTTCAAGATGCAAACCATTTTCATCATAGCTATATGTTTACGATTTTTTTTATTGAATTTTCTATCAATAATAGATTTTGTTTTGTAGATCATGAAAAACCCTTTCTAAAAATATAAACTTTATCAAAATCGGGTATATATTTTACAGGCTATGAATCATTTTATGAGACAAAAAAGGAAAAAAATAAAAGAAAAACTATAAAGATGAGGGGCACAATAGTCCAGGATTTTTGTGTCCATTTCAACGAGGCCTATAATTTACTTGTCCATGAGAACCAAATTTTATGAGTATTTAGGCAATTCATCCATTTTCTCCTTTAAAAATCCAGTTTTCCACAGGACAGCCTTCTATTTCTATTTTCTATTTACAAAAGAAAAGACCTTAACGGATTGAACATAGTTTGTCAGTTACCTTAAGGTTCATGTGGCTTAACGTTTGAGGCGGATTGAACCTAGTTGGTCAGTTACCTCAGATTATTATCTTGATTGGCTTAACGTTTAATTATTAGCCTCCCGTGGCTATGAACTATAACTTAAATAAGTGTAGTACTTACTAATTGCGAATTCTAATCAAATTTGATGATGCTTTTTCCGCCGTCCGTCACCTTAAATAATGGTCTAAAAACACCTTTCTTGCATTGGTAGCAGCAAGACATGCGATTGTGGTGATAAATGACTAAGATCTCTTTCCGTTATTTCACGTTGTCAGTAGTACATTTGATTACGTTAGTACATTGTGGATCTTGTACATAACACTGAATACTATTAAGCTTAGCTTTATTAATGAAAATTACACGGCAATGGCAAAGAGTACCAGTAATAGTATTGTAATATAGTCAACAATTTTAAGAAAGGGATCAAATGCCGGCCTTTATGAGTAACTCAGATGCACTGGAGTGGGCGGCAATGATGACAAGCCAACACGATCCGAGATGGGAATGACAGACCACCATGTAGGATCCGAGAATTGACTCATTCAAGTGAAAGTTGTGCATTCTCATGATTCTTTTCTATACATCTAACCTATCCGTCTAAATTTATAGACCACGATGCAGATTTTGGATCACTACATATCGATACTTGTTCAAAACCATGAGAAACCATTTAGAAAATTATTGGACTTAACTTTATCAAAGAAAAGTTACACGGTAATAGCCCAAAGTACAACCATCACATGAAGCAAACCACGGAGAAATGAAAACTAATACTATAGTAAGAAAATGATCATTGAACATTGATCAATGCAAGTAACTAGAATTTGTTGCGCTTAACCATCTAACTAGTATTATCTGAACAGTATAACATCCAAATGTCCTTACTGGTGAAGCAATACAAGCTACATACACACCATAAATGCATAAAACAAATTAAGCCCTTACAACGATACCAATCACTCGATACAACTTAGTCAGCGACGCAGGTCCCTGAGAAAAAACCATCGCAATGTATCTTCTCACCACCACAACAAGTATACCCAAAAAACCCACAAGATCCACCGATATGGCTACATAAAGTTATGCACGTACCGTAAGGATGGCTACATACGTATTGTCCACAACATTGGTCGAGAGGCCCACAAGTTTCGCCAGGATTGAGACATTGAGCATTCACACAGGTTAGAAACACCAAGTAAACCATAACCAGCATTAACAAAAAGCTCGTAACTATCTTGATCCTCTCCATCTCTTTTGAAGAAGCGATTTCTTGTCTTTATCACTTTCTTCCTTTCTGCTCCTCTTTAATGTATGAATTAGTATCAGATATTCCGAGTCCGACCAGATCCTTGCAATATTGTAATATTATATTATTATAGTAAGTAAACTATAAAAGGAATCAGATGCGTTTTTTATTAATTGTAAATCTACACAAAGTCTCCTTTCAAAATATTAGAAAGCATACGAAAACAAAGACTCCAATACATTATACTATCGTCTTTGGCTTACAACTCTTCAATCATAATCATACAAGTCATGTGTACATGAGTACGTCCAACAGTTCTACATGCCTCTGCACTTCGGACGGTCTAGAATTGATGAAACTCTCAGCGGCCCACAAAAAATTACGGGTATGAATTGATGAATTCTTAACCATAGGTTGATAATTATATAAATAGAACACGGCTGTCATAATTACGACCGAAGAAAAACGAAACACCGCCGCACTGAAGCGGGGTAAGTGGATACCCGATGCTATGATGACACAGAATTTTTATGAAGCTGGCGAAATGGTGCCATTAGATTTTTATTACTAACTTTATTTATGCACAAAAACTCAGGGCTGTCACCAGCTGCATCTTTACTTAGGGGCTGTCACTTCAGGCACCCCATATCTGGAGAGCTGGGTGTCAATTATCTGGAGGGGTGGGTGTCAATTAGCTGGGTGTCAATTAGTTGTAAATTAGGTGTCTAAGCCTAACCTATTTAGAAAAGCTGCTTGTTGACTGTATCTCATGTAAATATTCTCATATTCTTATCTTTATAGTGGAAAATTAAAAGTATATTTGGTATAGTTTTTAAAAACAGTTTCCTTAAATTACGGGGTATGAATTGATGAATTCCTAATCATAGGTTAGATAATTATGTAATTAGAACACCGCTGTCATGGTTTTCAAAAACAAAAAAAAAAAAGGAGAAAACGTATTTGATAGGGATATTTATAAAAAAATGTTTTCTTTTTGTTTTCTGTTTTTGAAAACAAAGAAAATGAAAACAACATATTATTATTTTCTGTGTTTTTTTTTTGTTCTTTATTCTATTTTCAGAATAAAATAAAAGATCAGGGAAATGACTGCAAGTGAATCATAGCCAGTATCACTACTTTTTAGATGAATCTTTACATTTGATCTGATTTAGTTGATTTTTTTGGGTTTCAAAACAGTTTTTTATCCTACCAAACAATTTTTAAAAAATGAAAAACAAGAAAAAAAAAAAGTATGTTTTTAAAACTGCGAAAACGTTTTTTGAAAATTGTTTAAAAACTGTACCATACAGGCGGTAAAGTTCACATTATCTCTTCTTCCACATTCCTTTCTATCTCTTCTGAATTCTCTATTAACTGCAACTACAGAACAACATGTTAGGTTTTTATATTTCTCAAAAAGCCATAACAAATGTGTATCATTAAATGTACGGGTATCAACATATATGGGTTTTGATAGTTTATTAGAAAAATTGATTTCTCAAAGATTTCCGTATTGTATGTGAATTTGTTTCCCAAAGTTTTGAGTTGATTCTTTTATTTTTATTTTTCTTTTGATTTTATTTTTGGTGATTAATCTCATGAAAATTTTAATGTTAAATTGAATCACGCAGATTTAAAAAATGAAAAATTGATTCCCGATTAACATTAACTATGGTGGTGGTGGTGGCGGCGGCAGCGGAGGCGTAGGTATTGTGCTGGAGGTGCTGCATGTGGTGGTAGTGATGGCGGAGCTGCTGCTAGTGGTAGTAGTGGTAGCGGAGGTGATGCTGGTGGTGGTTGTGTAGTTGGTGGAGGGGATGGCGTTAGTTGACGTCGCTGGTAGTGATGGCGGCGGTGGTGACTGTGACGGTGGTGGTAGGTGAAGTAATGAGATGTGTGGAAGTGATGGCAACGAAGATTATGGCGGTGGATACGGTGACGGTGGAGGTGGTTGCGATGATGATGGTAGTGGTGCGACTAGGTGGAGGAGGTGTTGTGGATGTTGTTTGTGTGGATCTGTTGCTGGTTTTGGTGAAGATGGGATTATGAAGGAAATAAAGAAGAGAAGGAGATACGATTGATCTCAGGGCATTTCTCGTCCATGATAAAAGTAACCAAGAAAAAAAAAGCCACGGAATCTCAAATCTTTTTATGAAATTGGGAATTTTGGATATGCTTCATTCAGCAACAAAAAATGGTCCGGTCGGTCGGTCCAATTACGACTGTGAAATGTAGAATTTCTGTCCGTAAGTTGGATTAAATTTTTTTCATTACGGCTAGAAGATATAAGCTCCTAGCTGTAATGCCTATGAGATTTTTCACTTAATTCTGAAATACAAAGTTTTATTTTATTTTCAAACACTAGCTATTAAATAATTTATTAATTTAATAATCTATCCACTAATACTTAATTAGTTTTGCTAATCAAATTCATTAATACAAATTAATAGACGACAGTTTAGCCATTATAAATTATAGTTGGATAAAGGGTTGTTGAGTAAACTACGTAGTGATAATATTTTGTCTTCTTGTTAGCCCTCTAAATTTCTAGCCTATTTCTCTAATAATAGGTTTCCAAAAAAAAAATATGCAGATAAATTATGGATCACAATGCAAGTTTTATACACAGCTTTTTTCAAGTGCCAAGTGAAATTTTGAGTTCAACGCTAATTTCGGTTATGGAAATTTTGGAATATGGAGGTTCATTTTTGGTCTTTACTCGAATTTCAATTCAAACAATGCCTGGGAAAAGGGGGTGGTTTCAATTATTGGATTGCATAAAATGTCAAGTGTTTGATTGTCAATGATTATACAAGGGAATTGTTAGAACTTAATGGTAATTCATGGATTAAAGATGAAGGAGATTGAATGTAATCCGATGGGTTCAGATTTAATCGGGTTCTGTTTTGCTTCTTTCATTCGGTTGGTTTTTATAACTACAGTCTTATTCTCTATATAAACATTTAACAAAACTATCTCTATGATCATGGATATTTATCATCATCAGTTTGGTATCTGTATGCTCATGAATGCCTGCAAAAATTGTTGGGTACCAGTGTTAAAGATGTTAATGAGTTTTTTTCGCCCATACTAAAAGAGTTTATAATATTTATAAAGGGTTGTATTTAAACTTAGTAGGGGTTGTATTTAGCTACTGCATTTCATGTTGGTCTAAATATTTTATAGGACCAGATATTATAAAAATAGAGTTTGATTCAGGTTTTAATCACAGTAGAGGAATTTTGTTAAAATCATATTATTAATAGTTAGTACCTAATTTCATATCGTGTTGTGTTTTCTTTTGTATACTTGATTACCAATATTTATGAGAAAGTTTTGATGTTAAGTGGTACATGATGTAAATCGAATAGTTATGCAACAACTACAAACTCTGAAACCAACACTATTTAATAAACCAATTATTTTTCTGGAATTTTTTCCAACTTGGTCTATATTATTTAGTTGATTTGGACGTAGTATCTTTCAATTTATTCTAATGGCTTGATACGTGTTGTTATTCAGTATAAACACAAGAAAACTTGGAGAGGGAAAAAACAACCAGGAATCCAAATTTTGCTGGCCACTGCATTGTAGGATGAGATGATTTCTTTGAAGCTTGAAGTTTTGTTAAGGGGGAGGATCCAATATTTTTATAATATCATCCTATTATTAAATTCTAAATTCCTACTAAAAATGATCATAATTCGAAACGTATAACACAATCTTCTCAGATAGTTGCACTATGGACATCATACTCGGTGTCAAACTAACCACATGAAAAGATCAAGAAGATGGATATAGAGAAAAATGTAAATGGTTTAAAGGTGAAAGGTGTTTCCCATATTTGTCTGAAGGCCTCTGCCAAGATGAACATAACCTAATGGACTGAAATACCGGTCTGACTAATATCAACACACTGGCATATAGAAGGGAACCAGTGGTCAATAATCCTAACTCTAGGTCAACACAACTGGCATATACAAGGGTACCAGTGGTCGAATTTATTGAACACACATTTATTTAAGAACTAACAACATGATTAGATCTTGTGGATCCAAGCGCATGCTTCTTTTCAGCAAATTACATGGTAATTCCAGTGGATCCTGCATTCCACGCTTGTATAGGCGACGGAGACAGGGAGAACACACACACATATTGCTATCCAAGTGTTAATATTTATTCCGATTGGTCTATTGGTATGGTCTTTTTTTTTTTTTTTTTTTTGGGGGGGGGGGGGGTATCTCAATCACTCTATGTCACCCTAGCAGTGGTAAAAACTTGAATGGTGTGCCCCACCAAATCACTTAAAAAAAAAAGAAAAAAAAAAGTGAAAAGGACTCAACGAGATATGGCGAAACTATCATGTTATTTCTAACACCTGAGCTCTTTGCTTTTATGAATAGACTCTATATATGTTTCCATCTAGTCAGATTGGTTCCTCAACTTCTAAAACCAAAATTCTTCCATCCACTTAGATTGGTTAGTGCTATCCTTAATAGGCATAAAATTCTAGGCTCTGGAGTTTATTTATTTCAACTAAAAGCTAACAAAAAGTTTCTTCCCCACCTCCAAACTTAAATATAACATTGTCCTCAATGTTTATAATGAAAGAGCAATACCAAAAGAACAATAACATGAGGAAAAGGTAAAGAGTGAAATCCGAAAGATGGTACATGGGAAAAGCGTAGCAATTGTTCTACGGAGATTAAGGAAGAAAGTAATATACAACATACAAACCGCCTCGATGGTCAATCAAGGGTAAACAGGGTCCTCCAGAGGGACCTCCTCAACATCACCTGTAGGCAAGGGTTTCAATATCTGACCGTTAACCTTCGAAGAATTACTACCATCCGGTGACTCAATTTCAACATCTCCATGAGGAAAAACAGTGCGAACAATAAAAGGACCCGTCCACCGAGAACGCAACTTCGCAAGGAAAAGATCTAAGCGGGTATCATACAGAAGAAATTTTTGACTTAGAGAAAATGAATTTCTTAAAATATTTCTATCGTGCACAAGTTTCATTTTATTCTTATACTCCTCCGCACTATCGTACACATCTCTACGAATCTCTTCTAACTGATTGAGTTGGAGTTTCCTATGGGCTTCTGCCTTGTCAAGTGAAAAATTTAGCTGTTGAATAACCCAATAAGCTCTATAGGTAAATGACATGCCTTTCCATAAACAAGACGATAAGTCTACATTCCAATGGGAGTCTTAAACGCAGTACGGTAAGCCCATAAGGCATCAGTAAGCCTATAAGACCAGACTTTCCGATTAGGATTATCTGTTGTCTCTAATATACATTTTATCTCTCTATTGGAAACCTCAACCTGACCACTAGTCTGTGGATGATACGTGGTAGCTACCTTATGTGTAATACCATATTTCTTCATCAAAATCCTAAAAGGTCCATTACAAAAGTGCGACCCTCCATCACTAATTATAGCTCGCGGTGTACCAAAACGTGTAAGTATATTTTCTTTCAAGAACTCTATCACAACCCTTTGGTCATTTGTTTTACATGCAACCGCCTCAATCCACTTAGAAACGTAGTCTACAGCGACAAGGATGTATAGATTACCAAAAGAATTAGGAAGCAGACCCATAAGTTCAATACCCCACACATCAAAGAATTCAAAAATTAAAATAGGGTTCAATGACATAATGTTCCTACGGGAAATGGTTCCTAATTTCTGGCAACGTTCACAAGTAACACATGTGGGAGTCTTTAAACAACAACGGCCAATAGAATCCACACTTCAATATCTTATCAACAGTCTTCTTAGCACTAAAGTGACCCCCACAAGCATGATCATGACAAAAGGAAATAATACTGGACTGGTCAATCTTAGGTATAAATGTCCTAATAATCTGGTCTGGACAATACTTAAACAAATAAGGATCATCCCAAAATAAATGCTTAACCTCGTCTAAAAACCTAGAACGATCTTCTTTACCCCAATGTTGGGGCATTCGACCAGTAACAAGACAGTTCACTATATTCGCATACCAAGGTGATTGGGTAACAAAGAACAGTTGTTCATCAGGAAAACTATCCCTAACAGGAGGAGAATCATCAGAGGTATCCACAACAAGCCTAGACAAGTGGTCTGCTACTACATTTTCTGCTCCTTTTTTGCCTCTAATGTATAATAAAAATTCCTGTAACAATAGGATACATTTAATAAATATAGGTTTAGTATCCTTCTTAGAAAGAAGATACTTTAAAGCAGCATGATCAGTGAAGATAATGACCTTAGAACCTAAGAGATAGGGTCTAAACTTGTCTAAGGCAAACACAATGGCTAAAAGTTCCTTCTATGTAGTGGTATAGTTCAAGCGGGCATCGTTCAGAGTTTTTCTAGCATAGTAAATCACATGAAGTAATTTGGTTTCTCGTTGACCTAACACAACACCAATAGCATAATCTGAAGCATCACACATGATCTCAAAGGGTAGGTTCCAGTTGAGTGCCTGGACTATCGGGGTAGTAGTGAGTAAAGTCTTAAGCTTCTCAAAAGCCTTTAAACAAGCACCATCAAAGACAAACTTAACATCTTTTGCAAGCAAATTGCAAAGAGGTCTAGAAATTAAGCTAAAATCCTTAATGAATCGACGATAAAAACCTGCATGCCCTAAGAATGACCTAATATCTCTTACGGTTTTTAGGTCCTGTAAAGTTTTAATAAGGTCAACTTTGGCTTTATCTACCTTTATACCCTTGGAAGATACAATATTCCATAAGACAATTCCTGAACGAACCATGAAATGACATTTCTCCCAATTAAGCACTAAATTTTTCTCCTTACACCTAGTCAAAGCTAATGACAAATGATGCAAGCACTCATTGAAAGACGAACCAAACACTGAAAAGTCATCCATAAAGACCTCTAAGAACCGTTCTACCATGTCAGAAAATATGCTCATCATACAACGTTGAAAAGTCGCAGGGTCATTACAAATCCCAAAAGGCATCCGTCTATACGCAAAGTTACCAAAGGGACAGGTAAAAGTGGTTTTTTCTTGGTCTTATGGGGCAATCATGATATGATTATAGCCAGAATAGCCATCTAAAAAGCAATAGTGACTATGTACATCCGATCTCTCTAGCATTTGGTCGATGAAGGAAAGGGGAAAGTGGTCATTCCCAGTGACCTTGTTCAATTTCCTATAGTCAATACAAACACGCCAACTCGTGGTCACTCGGGTTGGGATTAACTCATTGTTATCATTCTGGACTACAGTAATACCGGATTTCTTGGGGACAACCTGAACGGAGCTGACCCACTTACTGTCTGAAATGGGATAGATAATGTCAGCATCTAACAACTTAAGAACCTCAGATCGAACTACTTCTTTCATATTAAGGTTCAGTCGACGTTGAATCTCTCTAGAAGGTTTGGTGTCACTCTCTAAATAGATCTGATGCATACGAAAAGTAGGACTTATACCCTTAATGTCTTCTATGGTCCACCCTAAATCTTCTTTGTTGTTTTGAAGGAAGGTTGCTAGCCTACTTTCCTGATCACTATCCAAGTCGGATGATACAATTACAGGTAAAGTTTCAGATGGGCCTAAAAACTCATACTTCAGAGTATCTGGCAATATTTAAGGTACAACTTAGGAGGCTCTTCTAACGAAGGAACTAGGGTAGACTTAGAAACTGGTAGTGGTTCGAACCTAGGCTTTCATCCATTACTAGTACCTAACAAAGTGGATGAATCTAACAAAGCATTCACCTCATTAATCACATTGTCATCATCAAAATCAATCCCAAAGTGAGCTAGGAATTTATCTAATGCATCTTCTAATAAAGTGTTTAGTAATGACTCCTCGACTAAAGTTCCTATCATTTTTACCTCTTCTACGCTTGATTCATCTAGCTCGGAGGGTAGCTTACTAATATTAAAAATGTTCATCTCAATAATCATATTACCAAAAGAAAAATTCATTATACCATTTCAACAGTTAATGATCGCATTGGATGTAGCTAAAAATGGGCGACCTAAAATCACCGGTATTTGGTTCTCTAGGTCAGGGAAAGGTTGGGTATCTAGGATAACAAAATCCACAGGATATATATAAACCTGTCGACCTCAATAAGAACATCCTCGATAACACCACGAGGAATTTTAACATACCTATCAACTAACTGGAGTGTTATCTGGGTAGGTTTCATCTCACCAATTCCTATATTAAGGTACACATGATATGGTAGTAAGTTCACACTGGCTCCTAAGTCGAGCAATGCTTTCTCGACACGGTACTTACCTATTGTACAAGCAGTGATAGGGCACCCTGGGTCTTTATACTTAGGAGTAGTGGTATTATGAATAATAGAACTCACATTACTAGCTATGAAGGCTTTCTTCTGGACATTGATCTTACTCTTTCGCGTACACAAGTCCTTAAGGAACTTGGCGTAAGAGGGAATCTGCTTAATTGCAACTAATAATGGAAGGTTGATAGTGACCTGATTAACCACTTCCAATATATCATTAAAGTTGTACTCCCTATTAGTTGGAACTAGCAGTTGTAGGAATGGGGCTATGGGAACAAAGTCGGCTCAACAAGACCCTCGTTAGTCTCTTTAGAGACTCTATCAATCTCTTCATTATCTGGATTAGAAGGGTGAACTACAGTGTGTTCACTATCAGGAATGGAAACCTTATTGTCTATTTACCTACCACTCCTAAGGATTTTGATTGCATTTACATGATCAGATGATTTTCCTCCTATTTCATGAACTCCTCTCGGATTAGGTTGCGTCTGACTAGGAAACTTGCCTCTCAAAGTCTCGTTTATCTGGATAACCTGGGTTATTAACTCAGAAATATCTTTGGATTTAGCATAACCTATATTCTTACTATCTTCTATTACTTGAGTAATCACTTGGTTGTTTTATTCAGAGTTTTTAATAAACGAGAAGAGAACGTCTTCTAAACTTGTGATCTTTTTATCTGAAGGGTTCTGAAACTGGGTTTGACCTGAAGAGTTTTTAAAACCAAAACCTGGGGGAGGCTGAGAATTACTAGATTGGCCTTGACTCTGTCCCTTAGACCAAGAGAAATTATGATGGTTTCTCCAACCAGGATTGTAGGTTTCTGAGTACGGGTCAAACTTTTGATGGTTTTCAAACCTAGAGTTGTTATAGATAGCACTGGCTTTCTCCTCACTAACCTGACCTTCCCAAAAAGACTTATTGGGTTCTGTTTCACAAATAGATATTTGGGAGGTTCTATTCCTATCATCAAGTTCCACACGAGACCTACTTTTGGACTGATTTAATTCCAGGGCTTATAACCTTCTAGACAAAGCAACAAACTTAGCATCTGATCCAAAGCTAGTATCCACCACATTAGTGCTACTATTATTGACCAAGAGTCTTTTAGGGCGTTCAACACTAGACTCCCACTGTTGGTATATGCATCTTCAACATTTTTATTTGTGAATCCACCAACACACAAAGATTCGACCATGACTTTGGTCGAATAGTCTAAACCTTCATAAAGAATCCCTACTAGTTTCATTTTATCAAACCCATGGTGAGGACATTGTGACAAGAGATCATTGAATCCCTCTAAAAACCTATAAAGAGATTCTCCTTCCTGTTGCATACTAGAACTAATTTTCTGCCTAACAGATGCAGTTCTATGCTTAGGGTAAAATTTCAGGTAGAACGCAGCAGTAAGTTCATCCCAAGTTTCTATTGATTCATACGGTAGGTTATGCAACCATGACTTAGCCTTATCTCTTAAGTAAAAAGGAAACGTCCTAAGTTTTAGGATTTCATCACTAAGGTCTTTAATCTTAATTGTTACGCAAATTTCCTCAAAGTCCCTAATATGAAAATAAGAGTTCTCATCGTATTTTTTTAGAAATATAGGAACCATACGAATTGTAATAGGTTTCAACTAATAATTTGCCTTAGTGGCAGGCAATTTAATGCATGAGGGTCGGTTGGTCCTAGGTGGAAACATGTAATCTTTAAAAGTTGCCATTGTTGGCACAACTGAAGTACTAGGGGTACTTTCATCATTCAGAGATAAGTTTTCAAAAACAAAGCTCTCAAAAGAAGAATCTTCGAGCTCCCTACTTCCACAAGAAGAACTACTAGGTTTTTCACTAATTAAACGACCTAGAGTATCTCTTTTCCAAGCCCGTTCTTTTAGAAAGTTGGGCATACACTAAAAAAATCAAAAAGAAATAAAAATCCTAACAAGGAAGGTTGTTCTAACAAACACACAGCAGGCTGACTCCACCAAAGAAAACCAAAAGATTTCTAGCAAACAAAAAGCATGATGGCTCCACTTAGATTGTTTCTAGAAAATCTTCTATCTTTCGAAAGGGAATTCGTTGCAATTTAAGCAAACCCCTCTGGAATCAATCCGAGCTAACGTAAGTGAAACAGAGACGAGGGAAGCTCAATGGAGATTTGATACCCAAGGTCTCACCGGCATTACAAGGAGGAATGTTTCAACTTACAGAAACCTTCATGAACTTCGAAGAATGCTTAAAGAGAAACCAATATTTTTCGAACGAGTTTCTTATTAAGCTCGTTACCCTATCGGTCTCGTTCTATTCCAAATTTTAAAGCTTAGGTTCGCGTTAAGTATCGTTTTCCTAAGGCGGGCAAGAAAAGAACAGTGATGAAATCCGAACCCTTATCTTGTATTGTCCAGGCCTTGCCCTTTACTAGGAAATTAAAACATCCGGTTCAGTCCTCAACAAATATTCACCTTAAGGCAGACAGTAAACCCGCTGACAGGGGATTCGCGGGTGTTTCGAAAGACTTACCTCTAGTACCAGACGGGCGAAGAACCGCTATAGTCGACTCGGGCCACTGACTCCGCTGTCAGTGTGCGAACCCGAGGGGCCGAGACGATATCGTAATCGCCATCCTTCCCTGCAAACAGTTTAATAATTTCTTTTTTTTTTATTAAATAACCCTTTCGTAGGGTTTTTAAAAGAAATTAAGTCCATGGCCAAACTAAATGCAAAAAGAAAAAATTACAAGTATTTACTAATACAATTCTAAAAAAAATATCTAAAAAAAAATTAAAATAATAAAATTAAATCCTAAAAAAATTATTTATTTGTCTTCTTTTTTTCTTCTTTTTTAGCTTTAAGCTTTGTTCCAAGTCCTTAGTATCCAACTTCAAACCTGTAAATCAAAGACACACACAAAGAAACATAAAAAGGAACAAATGAAAATAAATAATAATAAAAATATAAACCTAAAAATTCTACCTAAAGAAGAATCTGCGTCGGCGGTGCCAAAATTTTGATTGTTTTTCAAAGTGTTGTAGTAATAGTGGTAAAAATGGATTCTTTTCAAACTTGAGAAGAAAATGGATTTTCAGATTTAAATAAATAAAGCAAATTTGATTCAAAAAGTGATGTTAAGATTTTGGAGAAACTGGGACTAAGGGTTCCACTTTTCTACCAATTTCAAAGTTATGTTATTATTATTCTGCAATTTTACCCCTCTAAGTGATTCTAATTATTGCAAAAAATAGATTTTATAAGAGAGAAATTGTAAATTGAAAGCATGGAATATCAAGAACTCAAGGTTAAGCATATACCATCAATTAAAATAACAATTGCTTAATAAAAATCATTGGAAAAAATTTTATGCATGGCAAATAATCATAAATTATTAAGACAAAAATTACCACTTTTTCATTGGCGAAATAGCTTCCTCTGTCGCCCCAGAGGATGGGTTTAGCTCATCATTGTGTAAACTTTCTCAAAATTGATATTCATTGCTCAAATGGTGCTTACAAATGATGAAATGGAGAAAATATAATCAAACTTGGGAAGCTAAACAAATTATAAGTGTTACAAACCACGCTGCTACAAAGAACGATAGAAATAAACTGCTGCTGTCACTGTTGTTCTAAGACCCTCGCCTGGTGTCATTATCATTGTTGATAAACGACTGTTTTTTGAAGTCTGTTCTTCGTGTTCTTCCCCTTCGCAGCAGCAGAACAGAAAAATTTTCTTCTCTCAATCCTAAGCTCTGTATTGCTCCCTATCCTCTCCTATCACTTTCTTCCCCTTCTCTTCGACCCCAGAGACCTTATATCCAACGGGTCGACAAAATCCTTGTAATAATTCCATAATAATCCGGCAGTGAAAGAAAATATTCTCGAATATTTTATTTCCATTTTCTGATCTTCACACGTATATTTCCTGCCAGAACTCTCCAAAAATGTTTATGCACGTTCCAAAATGTTGCTCGAGCCATCATACATGAGCAGAACACGTTCAAAACTTCTCCAATCCTGTGAATAACTTCCTCATGTACGTGTTTCCCTGTTTTCAACTCGTGAATTAACTAGCCAATTCTGGGCTAAACGAACACCCAAACCAGCTTTGTTAGGGCATATCACAACTACCCACGAAATTTCAGCCTTTGAATCTCACTAAATCACGTCCAAATGTTTGATCAAAATTCTGCAAGTTTTCATGCATGTTTTCCCGCCAAATTTCGTTTTTTTGAAATGAAGAAGGTAAAGTGCCCTGAATCCAAAACGCGGGGTGCCTTTATCCTCTGGGTGCCTGGGGGTTCCCATATCCAAAATGAGGGTTCCTTTACCGCATTTTTCTGGGGTGTCTTTAACACTTTTTCTGGGGTTTTTCCAACATATTTCTGGGACGCCTCCGGTGCATTTTTTGGGTGCCTCCGGTGCATTTATGGGGTGCTTTTAGTAATTTTCTCCAGGGGTCCAAATAGCACTTTTCGAGCAACTTTTTCCACACAAGTGTATTTCTCCAAAAATACCTAAACAAACACAAAAACACCATAGTAAGAATAAAAATGGGTACTAACAATATACACAATAGAGATGAAAATAGACACATAAATGCGTCTCTCAGATAGTTAGCACACAAATTGTGTCTCTTCCGTTATCTAGAACCATGTTTCCATTATCCATCTTCACAAGAGAGTTGTGTAGTCATACGAGTTGTGTAGTCTATGGGATGTATCCATGTCAACAAACAAGCTTTTTTCAACGGACATACGAGTTGTGCAACCACTATCCAAAAACCACACTTCACTTTTGGAAATCACCATAGAACTTTGACAAGAATAAAATAATTTTTGTCTTTCTTCTTTTTCTTCCCCTCTACTGGCTTGTTTTTCATATCCTTTGTATCTGCAATCTTTCTCCAATTGTCCATAGTTTTTACAATGATGACATTGGGGTTTTCCTTTATTCCAACAATTCTTTTTCCAAATGACCATTCTTCTTGCAAAAATTTCATCTTGGTACTTGAGACGAATCACTCTTTGTGTAGTCATTGGAGTTAGCTCCTCCTTTCTTACATTTTCCCTTTCCTTTGAAGCTAGATGAAGCATCACCCTTGTACTCATTTTCTTTATTGCTGAATTTTTTGATTCCAAGTTGAGTTTTGATTGAAATGTACTCTCAATTGATTTTTCAGAGTGTCTTAACAACCTTTGTTCATACACCTTCAAAGAAGCCCATAATTCTTGTGACTTTCAGGTATAGAAATATTTAGTCTCTTCCAAAACCTCCACAATTGTTCACATTTTTCCGGCAAGCATATCAAAATCTTTTCACAAATTATTCTTTCTCGCATCTTCTCACCACACATCATCATATTATTAATAAATTCAACAACTGTAGAAGATAAATCATTTAAACATTCATTATCATTCGTTCTAAGGTTCTCAATATCTCTTTCATATGAATGTAATTTTAATTCTCTTACCTTCTTATTACCTTCATACTCTTGTTGTAGAAGATCCCAAGCTTCTTTAGCTTTACATGAATGGATTATTCTTGGTAGAATGGTGTCTCCAACTCCTTGTTGTGGGTACATGGATGCTTTTGAATTCTTTTTCCTACTCTCCTTAAGTAAATCCCTTTGGGGTTGCTCTAGATTTGATGTATCTTCAATATATTTACCCATATTCAACAATCTCTTACACTTCTTGAGACATGAACAAGGTTTTCATTTTGATTGTCCAAAGATCATAATTTTTTTCTCCATGAAAAAGTGATATTGAAGGTTGTTTAATGTATTGATTTGAGTAGCTACTTGTTGACATTCATTTGATTGAAAATTTGGATTTTTTCTTTTTTAGATCTAGATTTTGAAAAGTTTATTTGTTGCTGATTTTTTTGATTTAATGGGTATTGACTGATTTTTTTCACTCACCAAGATTGAATTAATTATTGGTTTTATGATTGAATTAGTAAAGATATTTGAAGTAATTTTGTTGAATGGAGGTGAGGGCTCTTGGCTTCTCTCTACCTCTTCTACTCAATTATATATCATTATATTTTTTTCTCTTTCTTCTTCTTTTTATTATATACTAGGCATACATAAAACTTAATACAAAAGCACGTGGAATACTCATGTCCACTCACTAATTTATTACTAATTATTATTACACTTCTTATACACTCTAAACATTATGTTTACTAACATATTATAGTAGGAAATATCATTTAGTGTGATTTATTTGTTTTGCACTCGTTCACTGTCAAATTCAGTGAGAGACAAGGTGAAAGAGTGGGAGTATAAATAGACTAAGAGGGTGATCATTAGCCGCTTAAGAAGAAAAAAATTACCCAGACGGCTTATCTTTAACCGTTTTGGATATATTTAGAGATTTTTATTAATAAAACAAGTGTTGGACCCGTTTTTTAGAGTTTTAAATTAAAAAAAAGCTAAAAAAACATGCTTGAGTGGCAGATCTTTAGCCGCTCAGAGTGTTTTTTCCCTAAACAGCGGACTTTCAGCCTCTTAGTGAATACTTTCGACAACTCATTCGTCTCAAAGAGTGTTTGAGTTGTTTTTGATGAATAAGTGAGTGTTCTCACTCTATAGAAGCACCTACTTTGATCAAATCTAGTGGAACTCATTCATATTGAATGATAACCCATACTCCATAGCCCTTGCTCTAACAATAATATATTAGAGTTCATTTGGTCCAGTTGACTTCCAGTTGAATTAGTCAACTGTCTGCTTGGTCCTAAAAATTATGATTTGGTTATAAGGTGACGCAATATTCTGAAAACGACCCGGACCGACCGGTCGGACCGAAAAACCGAGCACCTGTCTATTTTTCGGTCTGATTCGATATTGACCGAATAATTATGTAAAAGAACGACTTAATTTTTCCAAATCGGATAACAGAGTAGGTTTAACCATTAATCCATATAACCCAGTACGGTCCAAAACGGGTTAGACCCTGTGTATGTACCAAATAATTAAAAATTTTAATTTAAGCTCTTCTGAATCTGCTCATCTTCTTCACCTGACAAAGGATTTACCGGCACTTCTTCGGCACAAAAGTAAATCTTCATAGGATACATCTTCAATTTTTATGATCATAAATGGAATTGAGATTCAATTTTGACTTTTCAGAAACCAACACGGATTGCGGTTGCACTTTAATAGGTTAGGGAAAATAAAATTATACCCCACCAGGAAACACAGTTGACCTTCGTTAGATTAGAGAACCCAAAAATCCTTTCTTGATCATAGACTCGGGGTAGTGAGAAATTATAATGGTAAAAATAAGTATTAAAACGGACACTGAAAAATAAAACAAACATTAACAAATAGATAAACAAAGTTAAAGTACATCTATGAACCATTAAGAAGAGGAGCAAAGAGTTCTAAATTTTTAGAGTTTAGAAAAAGTATTTATCTTTCTAGCCTTCTAGGATATGTACTTTACGTTTCTAACCATAGATGGGGTACCCCTTGGATGAGAAAAAGAGATGTTAGCAAGTATTATGATTTAGTGTTGGTCATCGAGCTCTGAGAAAGGGAACGAGAGGTACTAGCTTTTTATGTGTTTGACCCGGTTGCTCGGGTTGAACCATATGACCTTTGACCCAATAATTTTACTGGTTTGACGACAAGATAGGTTTTTAGAATATTGGGTGGCGTCATGGATGATGTAATTGTCATTTTGTAATGGCAGAAATATCCTTTTGGGACCATATATACAAAAAATCAGTAGAAAATATTTTATTTTCAAGATTCATTTTCTCTCTCTTCTTTTCTTTTTAGATTTAATTTCTCTCTTCTCTCCGTTTTTTTTCTTTTTATTTCTGCTGCTGTTTATTTTTTGCAAACGATGAACATGATGATGAAGATGAAGATTTATTGTTGTTGGTGCTTTTGAAGATGGTGGAGACGATAAAGACGAAAAACATGACGATGAATGATAAAGATTTGTGCGTTTTTCTTCTTTTTTGTTGTTGCTGGTACTGTTGAAGATGGTGGAGACGATGAAGATGATGAAGACGAGGGAAATTTGTGATGAAGATTTTGATTAGAATGAACTTTTGTTGTTGCTGTTGTTTGAAGATTATGAAGACGAGAATGATGATGAAGCTCTTTGAATAGAGTGAGCTCTATTTTTCTCCTTCATTGCTGCTATTATTGTTGTTGAAGAAGATGAAGATCTAATTAGGTTTCCCTGCTGATGTTTTGTTGCTGTTATTTTTGATGTTGCTGCTTTTATTAAAGATGAACTCGTGTTTTGAATGAAGATGAACTCGTGTTGATGAAGATGAACTATGATTTTTATGGATTTTTTTGTGTGTTTGAATTATTAGGTGTTCATCTTGAAGAATGAACTTAATTTTAGGTTTGAATTAGTTAGTTTTAGATATGTGTTCATTTTGACGAATGAACTCTGATATTTGTTCACAATTATGAACTTTGGATTGGGTGTTCGTTTTAAAGAATGAACTCCGATTTTTGTTCATAATAATGAACTTTGATTGGGTGTTCATTCGGAAGAATGAACTCTGTTTTTTTATAGGTTTTATCAGGTGTTCATTTGAAAGAATGAACCCTGTTTTTATATATGTTTTATCAAGTGTTCATTTGAAAGAATGAACCCTATTTTCATATAGATTTTATCAGGTTTTCATTTGAAATAATGAACTTTGTTTTCATATAGGTTTTATCAGGTGTTCATTTGAAAGAATGAACTCTTGTTGTTATTCATAATAGTTGAGTTTTTGTTCTGTGTTCATTTGAAAGAATGAACTCTAAGTTTTTTGTTTATATAACAAAATTTTCTTAGAATTTAATGAAGTGTAATGAAGTTCATAGAATATAATGAAGTGTACAGTTTTCATGAAACAAAATAAAATCAAATCTACAAAAAGACTGATAGTTCATCAAACAAAATGAACTGCTACAAGTAAATAAATAAGAATTAACACGGAAGGGTATTTTTGTCTGTTTTATATTTCAAATATATGAACCAAATAGGAAACGGGTTTTCCCAAAGGACCAAAAATACTTGGGATCACCTATAAAAGGACCAAATGAATTTTTCGCAAACCAATAAGGAAATTTATTGGAAGGTCCTAGGCCCATATAGTTATTTATAGAAGGGTCCAACAATAATTTCCTTTTAATCGGGAGTCCTAATTTAATTAATTAAAATATGAAAATGACGAAATACCCCTTCTGATCAAACGTGTGTGCCTATACATCCCTAAATATTATTCGTTTTTCTTCTCTCTCCCATCGTAAACTTCGTTCTCTGTTTTTCCCCTCTCTTTAATTTTCTTCTCTCTTCATTGTTCATCAAATCAATAAAGTAAACAAGAAAATAAGATCATGATTAGACGATGATAACGTTGTCGACCAAGATTATATGAAACAATAAAAACATACATCAACAATGAAGAAAAACCATATGAAAATCACCAAAAACCTATTTTATCTACATATATGATAAAAGAATACAGTATATATGACTTAGACGTCCTGATTTGAGAAGTTAGAGAAGAGATCTACATACACATCCGCTGAAAAAGTTGTAGATTGATAGAGGAAAAAGGATTCTTAAAACTATGTTTTACTGCAAGTGCACAGTGCCAGTTGAAGATAGTATGCAAATACAGGTAAGTCCACAGGGACAAGGGAGGTGATATGCTGATTTCTAAGGTCTTCCTAACTTAAACTGATTCTAAAGATTAACAGTGACTAAGATTTGAGCAAAACAAAGATATGATAAGTACTAGGGTGGTTGAATCCACCTCCTAACCTTAGCTAAATCAATTTAGTCTAAGTATATTCTTGTCCCATGCAATGGACACCAGTCAAGATTCAAGTCAGCTGTTTATCCTGGGTAGTCAGAATTAGATGGCCTAATGTCGACTAAGGTAACTAATCCCTAGCATAAGCTGTCTTCTTACAACACAACTCATCACAGATCAGTTTGATCTCTTAAGAATGAGTTGAAGCAAAATATAGAGTTGTTCTATCTACCTATGTTGCATAGCAAACTAAAGGTGAAAGCAATATATTGTAACTCAATGATTAAACCATTCATCTATCAGTTGAAGCTCAACAAGAGTAATACTCAGAACATAAATAACTTAACATCAGGTTCAGGGTTTCATCTAAACCCTAGCAACTGAATTAAAACATGTTAAACTAATTGGGGAAGAACATGCACTGTTTGAAATTGGAAATGGAATTGAAAACAAAGTAAAAACCTAAAACTATCCTATTAGTGCACTGGCTAGCCCAGGCATGGCTATTACAACACCCCAAAGTCTTCAATTTATAGTTACAACACTTACCCTAAAAAATCCCCAAAATCAGAAAATTAGGGTTTACAAAAATCAAAATAAACCTTACCTAATTTCTGATAAGCACTCAATATCCCCAACCGATGCTTCAGCTTCTTCGATTGCGTCTTACCATGCTCTGATTTCTTCTCTAGCTTCACCTATTTCATCAACCCCTAACCTAGGGTTTCTGAGAATAGAAGGTTGAGAAACTGATGTAATAAGTGGCTAGAGAGTTGGTGATAGTGGTGGTAGTGATAGGTTTTAGTGGTTGAAGTGTTATGATGAAGGTGGTGGCGGTATGGAAGCTGCAGACGGAGTTGGTGGTGGTGGCGTCGCTGTGCAGAGAGAAGAAGGAGATGGAGATGAGATGGGTTCAATGGAGTTTGAGGAAGGAGTTGTTTGGATAGATATTTTAGGCTTTGTTGTTGAGCGGGACAGAGAATTTTGATGTTCAGCAAAAAGAATCCGTCGGATAAAAAGATCTGGATTGAATCGAACGGTAGTACGGAGATAGGCGTGGATCGACCGTTAGATCTGTGATACATAAAAACTGACGGTTAAGATCGGGGTTAGGTGTTATGATGTGAGATAGGAACTTCAAAGTTTCATGTACTATGGTGAATCGACCGTTGGATGATGGAATGGATCCAATCTGACGACTAAGAAGGGAAGCGGGTTTGGGTCAGATTTTAGGCTTTAGGATATGGGTTCGGGTTTAGGAAATGGATTTGGGCTTGGACAATCTTGAGCCCACTTCTTCTTTAAGAACAAATTATTCCTTGTTAAGCCCATTTTTATCCTTAAGTCTTCCATACCACATTTTTCACTTCTTTTCCGCTAGAGTTTCCGTCGGCTTTCTCCCGTGTCTTTGCTCTTTTCGCTCCGCAACTCAACTGGTCTTTATTTATCACCTAAAAGTACAGAATTAAACAATATTAAGTAATTATCCTTGAAGAGAGTAAAATACATAATTCATTACAAAAATAGAATTAATGGTATGCAAAATGGGATAAGTGCCAATAAAATGATAAGAAATAATGAAATATTTGGCACCTATCATATATATAAAAAGGTATGAATCCGCAAAAAAACCCTAGTTTTTCGCTATTTCGGTGCATATAGGATAGTCTGTTTAGCTTTTGAATGTTCAAGTCAAAATCTAAATAACTGAAAAATTGAAAAGCTTTTGAGTGTTTTAGGAGATAGATTCACCAGTAAATAACTGAAAAGCTGATGAAAAGTGCTGGAATAACCAACACAAATGACATGGGGTTTATGTTTTTAGTTTTCTGTAACATAGATCAATCCATTACATATGTCCAATACTAATGAAGGTGCTTGAATAACCATCATAAGTAACATGAAGTTTGTATTCTGTGTTTTAGGAGATAGATTCACAAGTACGTAACTGAAAAACTGATGAAAAATACTTTAGTAACCATCATAAGTGACATATGGTTTCTGGTTTTAGTAATCTATAACATAGATCCACCAATACATATATATGTCTAATACTGGTGAAAATACTTGAATAACCATTAAAAGTAACATGCAGTTTATATTTTGTGTTCTAGGATATACATTCACCAGTACATAACTGAAAAACTAATGAAAAATACTTAAATAACCATCATATCCATTGGATTGTTATTTGCAGTAAAAGAAAAAACAGAAGGGTGGAAGCTAAAATGATAGAGGCTTGCAATGCGCCTACTTCATCCAATCTCCTTGTTCGTTTGAAGGTCCTGTAATATACACGAATCATGTAAAAATTGAATACAACACTTGGTTGTTGGCAGGCCTCGAAAGGTGTATAAAATGAAGCACAATAAAAAAAACTGGGGCCTACAGTAATACCGCAAGTGCACGGTCGTCGGTTGTAGCTCGTGCAAGTACGGGTCGATCCACAGAGATCGGGTGTGTTTTGAGTTTTCTAGCTAATTGGATTCCTAAATTTGCTTTTGGGCTATGAAGCCTTTTGGCTTAAATTGGGCTTTAAGTACTAATGGGTTTGAATGCCCTTTGAATGAATTGGGCTCTGTAATGTGAACTATGGGCTTGGGTTTCAGTGAACTGATTTGAGCTTTGGGCTCAACATTTCAACTGTGAATTGGGCTTAACAGTTCACTGTGAATTGGGCTTAACAGTTCACTGTGAATTGGGCTTAACAGTTTACTAGGCTTTGGCCTTAACAGTTCACTGTGAATTGGGCTTAACAGTTTACTAGGCTTTGGCCTTAACTGGGCTTCAGAGGCTTTTGGGAGTGAACTGAGCTTTGGGCTCAGTTGGTTGGGCCTTTAGCCTTTGGTTTCACTGAATTGGACTTGGGCTCAGGAGTGAAGTGAGCTTTGGAGCAGCAGCAGCAGGCAGAAAAAGGAAGGCAGCAGCACAAGTGCTGCACAGCAGGTAGTAGCAGCAGCAGGAAGCAGGGTCAACAGCAGCTTGGCAGCAGCAGTTGCAGAGGCAGCTGCAGTGTAGCAGAAAGGAAGGCAATGCAGCTGCACAAAGTAAAGAAAACAGCAGCAGTGCAACAGCTGCACAGCAAGGCAAAGAAAGAAAACCAATACAGCAGTGGTAGCAGTGTGTGAAACTAGTAAAGACTGTGATGTTAAGACACCACAGTGAGCAGTGAAGGTAAAACAAGTGAGCAGTGAAAGTAAAACAAGTGAAAGAAAACAAGAAAACAAAGCTAAACAGTTGAAGATGGAATTGTGGATGAGAATGAAGTAGATTATGGATGGGAACTAGGGTTTGAATTCACTCTAACTTCTACTATGTATTCTCCTATTGAAAGTTAAACACAACTATGGTATTCTTTCCAAAGTACTAACTGTCTTTCTAAGGTACAATTAGTCAAAAGACATATGAATTCAGCTTAAGTTGCAGCTTATCAACAGCTCATGAACCTAACTACAAAGTATACTTGGCATACATTGTGAAAGTGATCTGATGATGAACTAAGTTCAAGTCTTTCCTAAACTTGTTTAACCTTCTAAAGCAATATGATCAATGTACTACACAATAAGAAATTAGGGATTCATCAAGTCCCTAGCATGATGGATTAGAACATGACAAACATTACACTAAACCTAAACACTAACAGGACATGAAAACTAACAGAAATTAAACATTAAGCTAACAGTGAATTTATACAACTAAGAGCATTAGACTAACAAAACACCAAACAATTAAACACTAAAACATCAAACACTACACAGTGAACAAGAACCCTAATTATGAAATTGGATTAAAATTGAAATTTGAAATTAAAATTAAATCTAAAATAAACCCTAATTGATGGTTACTTGGATGACCCAAGAACAACTTCTACACCATACATCACTTCCCTTTTATACCCAAATTATCAAATTAGGGTTTACACCCATTTTCCCCAAAAATCTTCAATCAACAGTACAATTAGGGTTTTGTAAATTAACAAAAATTAACCTACACACTGACCAAAATAGCTTCAACCCATACTCGTACGATGCTTTCTCTGCTTTCCATGTCGCTCCAAGTGAAACCCTAGCTCGAGATTTCTTATCAACTCCATACCTAGGATGCAGAGATATGAGTTTGATAAGAACTCTAGGCTAGGGGGAAAGGACTGATGGGTATGGGTTTCTGTGGTGTTGGGAGGTGATGGGAAGGAGCTCGAGACGAACTGGGATGGTCGGGGAAGATGGTGGCAGGGTAGAGCAGGTGGTGGTGGTTCTGGAAATGGTCGGGTGGAGAAGATGAGATCGATGTTTTGGGAAGAAGGGAGTGTTTGGGTGGTAGTATAGGGTTTGGTGCTAATGTGTGAAGCGGGATCATCTGGTTCGATGTTTGGCGAGCTGATCCGTGGGATGTGACGATGGTAGGTAGATCGGACGGCTAATAGAGAAGCAGTTTGTAGCGACCGTTGGATGTGGAACACAACGAAGTCAACGGTGCTAGATTAGGTTAGGTGCTGTAGTGTAAGGCGGAGATATCAAACGTTGATGAACAGCAAGGGAGCGACCGTTGGATTCAACTACCATCTAATCTGAAGGCTTGGAATTTCAGCGCTGTGGTGCTCGGCAGAGACTTCAGATTTTGATGATCTATGAAGGAGCGACCGTCGGATGCTTCTGAGAACTGATCTGATGGCTGAGAACGGAGGCGCTTTTGTGTGTAGAAAATGAGGTTGTGCGCACCATTCTTCGCGGCTTCCTCTGCGCAATTTCTCCCGGCTTTTCACTACTTTTCTGCTCTTTTCGCTCCGCGACTCATCCGAACTTTATTTATTACCTAAAAATGCAAAATTAATTAATAAAAATATTTATTCTTGAAAACAATGAAAATACAGAATATGGGATAAAATGTAGAATTAATGCATAAAAGATGAGTTAAATGCCAACAAAAAGGGATAAATATATACAATATTTGGCACTCATCAAATACCCCCAAACCTGAATTTTACTTGTCCTCAAGTAAAACAAAACTAAGGAAATCCTAACTATACCACTGTCGCTGGTCTCTCGAATGCATTTAGCGTATGCACTAAGCCTTTTAAACCACTAAGTGTCCCTAGTGGACGAGTTGAAGTCTCGTGAAGGTTTACCAGAGGTGTGCCTACAAAACCTAAGGACAAAATAAGCTCAGATTCCATCAAATGTGACATGTGCAAAACAGTTAAGCTCACAGCAAAATGGAGATGTCAATCTAGCTATCGAAGGCACAATCCTAGCACTGATAACAAATAAGGACATGTGATAAGAGTGTAAAGTGTATCTACACATGTGTAAAGAAAGATCTGAAGTCATGACTACTAATCACCAAGAGATAGTTTCTCAGGCTAAGAACTGAGGTCGAAATCTAGCTAGCTGTCCGGACTTTACGAGAATTGTGAATGAGTTGGAGGTATTTCACAATTACTCGCGTTGTACATCAATGGCATACACCCTCCTTGCTTATTACAATGAAACAACAAAATGACTCTTTACATGACTCTTATTTACATTGACTATTCTCTTTTTATTTTTGGAACAAGAGATGATGGAATTGATAAATACTTGATTTTTTTTTTTTTTTTTTTTTTTTTTTTTTGATACAAGGAAACACTTTTGATACAAATACAAAAGGAAACAAAAATTACATGACACTTTGCAAGAGGTAGCCCTTTTTGATGCACCCAGTTAAATTCGATGGTTGTCTTTCTTAATGTAACCTCCACCTTCTATCCCAACCAACCAAAGAACAAGCTAGTCAAGTTTCGTTCAGTATTCTAAAGTGATTGGCAATCGTAACTTCCTATCCAACACCTTGAAGATCGAGGCCATACATGTATTGGTAGATCGTGCGCGTGCAAATTTCTTATCACTATGTGAATTGTGCTAGAATCAGGGTGCCTAAATATCTAGACTAAGACTCCTAATAAAAATACATATTTGCACAAGAGTCAACATTTCAAGGTAAATGAGCTCCATTTTTTATGATTTTTCATTTTTTTAATTTTTTTGAATTTTGATTTTTCAATTTTTTTGGAATTTTTCAATTTTTTTCAATTTTTTTTGGAATTTTTCAATTTTTTCAAAAAGAAGAAGGAGTTCGTTTTCAATTATAGCAAATTATCATGGTATCTACTCTATACCCCCAAACCTAAACTAAACATTGTCCTCAATGTTTCAAAATATGGAAAGAATTAAAATGCAACATATGGAAAGGGACATGCTGAGTAGAGTAAAAGGAGAGAGAATACCCGATTTCGGCGAAAGCAGAATTAAAACTCCGTTATTCAAGGCAAAAAAATCCAACATATTTCAGCCGAGATCATATTGGATTAGCAAAATATATACAAAAGGAACAAAAGGGTTTTTTTTAAGAAATTTTATCTACTGGATTATATACAAAAAATTCACCATACACTAACAATCTAAAGAGTTGAGGATCAACCCAAAAGAAAAAGTGTAGAGACAAAGGAAGTTTCAAAACACTAAAATTGGACTTAAATGGGAGTGAGAGTGAAAAACCGAATGAATCAACCCTAAACCAAAATTGTTTAACAGGTTTACTTTTAAGCACAAAATCTAACAATTTTAAGGGTTCATGATTCAAAAGGTCTAACTCATAATGGACTGTTTTCGGGATGGGCAAAGAAATGCATTCCAACTGTGGCTCTTTAAAAGTGTTATATTTTGAAGCAAAATAGTCCAAGAGGACTTGGGAAGCACACAGTTCCAATCCTAGATTAGGAATTTTCAGAAAAATCGGTTTGACAATATGGGTACAAACCAAATCTAGGTTGGGTGGAAGGCCATCAGATTGTGACTTAGGTAGAAGAATAGGCATATCATTATCAATCAAATCAAAATTTCCTAACTCATCTACACATGTCACATCATGCTCACAATCATCAATCAAATTGGCAAGATCACAATCAGAATTATCAACATCATCAACAGATTGATTTTCATGCATCGGCAAATCAGGGGAAACATCACATGGAATACTAGAAGAAATATCATGCATTAAGGTCGGGGCAGAGAAGCCTAATGTATTTGAACCCAAAGGTTCCATAACATTTTCAGTATAGACATGTTCTTCTAACATAACATCATAATCATCATCATCATCATGATAGGGATTTTGCAATCTAGGATAATTTTCAATCCTAAGGTCGGAGCTATTACAAGAATAAAACTCTAATTCATGGGGGTGATTCATATCATGTGGTGTTGTTCCTGTTTCCCTAACGGATTCCCATTGATGGGTTTTCTCTGCAATCTCGGCTAAAAAATTCCATGCATCATCCACAGATTTATCAATAAACTCACCATTACACATAGACTCAACCATGGTTCGAGATTTAAAGTCTAGTCCCTCATAGAGGATGACGACAAGTCTCCACTTCTCAATTCCATGGTGCGGACATTCACTCAACAAATCATTAAAACGTTCAAAATAGTGAAAAACAGTTTCCTCATCCAATTGGACAAAACAATTGATATTTTGACGAATAGCGATGGTCCTATGATGTGGAAAAAAAATTTGGAAAAATTGATTAGTGAGTTGTTCCCAAGTGGTGATTGATTGTGGTCTCAAACCGTAAAACCATGTTTTGGCCCTTTCCTTTAAAGAAAATGTAAACAGACGCAATTTCAGAGAGTCTTCGGACATATGATCAGGTTGCATAGTCCGACAAATTTGTTCAAACTCTCTTACATGAGTATAGGGGTTCTCAGAATCGAACCCTCGAAATATAGGAAGTATTTGTATCATGTTTGCATTTATTTTAAAAGGGTTATTGGTTTGAGGTAATACAATACATGATAATGGAATTTGTATTGATAGATACATGTATTCATGGAGAGCACGAGGTTGGTCCATTTTGAAATGACAAAAAGCCCACTATTTGGTTTTTAAAGGGTTTTCAAAAATTTGGTTTTTGACGGGTTTGGATTTTTGGGAAAAATTTGGTTTTGGTGGGATATAAAAGAAATTTGGTTTAAAATTGGGAGCAAAAGATTTTTTTTTTTTTTTTTTTTTTTTAAAAAAAAAGAAAATAAAATTAAGAAAATAAAATTTGGTTTTTGAAATGGGAGCAAGCCCACTGTGTAAGCCTCTAATGAAATGGAAGGAAGGCTGCGGCTCAAGAAACACTAAGTTTTAATTTTGAAAGTTTAATTTGGCCCAGTTGGTTAAGGCCCGACGTTTGTTTTAAAACTTTGGTTTCGAGGTCCACTCTTGAGTGGAATACAAGTCCACAATCAGTTACAAGCTCAGCTGGGTTTAAACCCAGAATACAGAATACAAGTCCAATGGAAGAATTTAAACAAGCCCACACAAAATAAATACAAGCCCACAAATTAAACAACAAGCCCACAAATAAATTATTACAAACCCAAAATAAAAAGATAAAAAGCCCAAAAAATTGGGTTAATTATTACAAGCCCACAATTAAAGAAATTTGGAAGCCCACAGGTTGGGTTCTCTCAATTGAATGAGTTTAGGCTTACCTTTTTAGCACAGCCCAGCTGCTCTGATATTGTTGCAAAAACCCAGTTGGGTTTTGGTTCTTTTCCTTGGTGGCGTCCCAGCAGAGGAAAAACAGGTTCAGAATAGCAGGTCCAACAGCAAATGAAGTGAAGCAGATGCAGATGCAAATGCTATGCAGTGAAATGCAAAAATAGCTAAAAAAAACACAAGAAAAACACAGCACCAATCCCCGGCAACGGCGCCAAAAACTTGACAGGCTTCTAAAAGGTCCTAAAAAATTATCCCCGGCCAAAAACTTGGTGGGCCCGGAGATATGTATAAAATTGAGCGCAATAAAAACGGGGGCCTACAGTAATACCGCAAGTGCACGGTCGTCGGTTGTAGCTCGTGCAAGTACGGGTCGATCCACAGAGATCGGGTGTGTTTTGAGTTTTCTAGCTAATTGGATTCCTAAATTTGCTTTTGGGCTATGAAGCCTTTTGGCTTAAATTGGGCTTTAAGTACTAATGGGTTTGAATGCCCTTTGAATGAATTGGGCTCTGTAATGTGAACTATGGGCTTGGGTTTCAGTGAACTGATTTGAGCTTTGGGCTCAACATTTCAACTGTGAATTGGGCTTAACAGTTCACTGTGAATTGGGCTTAACAGTTCACTGTGAATTGGGCTTAACAGTTTACTAGGCTTTGGCCTTAACAGTTCACTGTGAATTGGGCTTAACAGTTTACTAGGCTTTGGCCTTAACTGGGCTTCAGAGGCTTTTGGGAGTGAACTGAGCTTTGGGATCAGTTGGTTGGGCCTTTAGCCTTTGGTTTCACTGAATTGGACTTGGGCTCAGGAGTGAAGTGAGCTTTGGAGCAGCAGCAGCAGGCAGAAAAAGGAAGGCAGCAGCACAAGTGCTGCACAGCAGGTAGTAGCAGCAGCAGGAAGCAGGGTCAACAGCAGCTTGGCAGCAGCAGTTGCAGAGGCAGCTGCAGTGTAGCAGAAAGGAAGGCAATGCAGCTGCACAAAGTAAAGAAAACAGCAGCAGTGCAACAGCTGCACAGCAAGGCAAAGAAAGAAAACCAATACAGCAGTGGTAGCAGTGTGTGAAACTAGTAAAGACTGTGATGTTAAGACACCACAGTGAGCAGTGAAGGTAAAACAAGTGAGCAGTGAAAGTAAAACAAGTGAAAGAAAACAAGAAAACAAAGCTAAACAGTTGAAGATGGAATTGTGGATGAGAATGAAGTAGATTATGGATGGGAACTAGGGTTTGAATTCACTCTAACTTCTACTATGTATTCTCCTATAGAAAGTTAAACACAACTATGGTATTCTTTCCAAAGTACTAACTGTCTTTCTAAGGTACAATTAGTCAAAAGACATATGAATTCAGCTTAAGTTGCAGCTTATCAACAGCTCATGAACCTAACTACAAAGTATACTTGGCATACATTGTGAAAGTGATCTGATGATGAACTAAGTTCAAGTCTTTCCTAAACTTGTTTAACCTTCTAAAGCAATATGATCAATGTACTACACAATAAGAAATTAGGGATTCATCAAGTCCCTAGCATGATGGATTAGAACATGACAAACATTACACTAAACCTAAACACTAACAGGACATGAAAACTAACAGAAATTAAACATTAAGCTAACAGTGAATTTATACAACTAAGAGCATTAGACTAACAAAACACCAAACAATTAAACACTAAAACATCAAACACTACACAGTGAACAAGAACCCTAATTATGAAATTGGATTAAAATTGAAATTTGAAATTAAAATTAAATCTAAAATAAACCCTAATTGATGGTTACTTGGATGACCCAAGAACAACTTCTACACCATACATCACTTCCCTTTTATACCCAAATTATCAAATTAGGGTTTACACCCATTTTCCCCAAAAATCTTCAATCAACAGTACAATTAGGGTTTTGTAAATTAACAAAAATTAACCTACACACTGACCAAAATAGCTTCAACCCATACTCGTACGATGCTTTCTCTGCTTTCCATGTCGCTCCAAGTGAAACCCTAGCTCGAGATTTCTTATCAACTCCATACCTAGGATGCAGAGATATGAGTTTGATAAGAACTCTAGGCTAGGGGGAAAGGACTGATGGGTATGGGTTTCTGTGGTGTTGGGAGGTGATGGGAAGGAGCTCGAGACGAACTGGGATGGTCGGGGAAGATGGTGGCAGGGTAGAGCAGGTGGTGGTGGTTCTGGAAATGGTCGGGTGGAGAAGATGAGATCGATGTTTTGGGAAGAAGGGAGTGTTTGGGTGGTAGTATAGGGTTTGGTGCTAATGTGTGAAGCGGGATCATCTGGTTCGATGTTTGGCGAGCTGATCCGTGGGATGTGACGATGGTAGGTAGATCGGACGGCTAATAGAGAAGCAGTTTGTAGCGACCGTTGGATGTGGAACACAACGAAGTCAACGGTGCTAGATTAGGTTAGGTGCTGTAGTGTAAGGCGGAGATATCAAACGTTGATGAACAGCAAGGGAGCGACCGTTGGATTCAACTACCATCTAATCTGAAGGCTTGGAATTTCAGCGCTGTGGTGCTCGGCAGAGACTTCAGATTTTGATGATCTATGAAGGAGCGACCGTCGGATGCTTCTGAGAACTGATCTGATGGCTGAGAACGGAGGCGCTTTTGTGTGTAGAAAATGAGGTTGTGCGCACCATTCTTCGCGGCTTCCTCGCGCAATTTCTCCCGGCTTTTCACTACTTTTCTGCTCTTTTCGCTCCGCGACTCATCCGAACTTTATTTATTACCTAAAAATGCAAAATTAATTAATAAAAATATTTATTCTTGAAAACAATGAAAATACAGAATATGGGATAAAATGTAGAATTAATGCATAAAAGATGAGTTAAAATGCCAACAAAAAGGGATAAATATATACAATATTTGGCACTCATCAGTTGTCTTGGTTAACTGACTAACCGATATAAGATTAAATTTAAAACTTGGAACATGGAGAACATCAAGTAATTTGATTGTAGGTGATAAATCAATATTACCGACATGACTCACATATGTAAATGATCCATCTGGTAATTGTACCTCAATTTTTTTATCAACCACTGCATAAGTAGTGAAAGACGATATAGAAGAACAAATATGGTGTGTAGCACCACTATCGACAATCCAAGTATTCATGGAGCAACCAAAAAAAAACACGCGGTAAAGAAAGAGAGATAGGGTTAGGGAACGTACCAGCAAAGTTCACATCCTGGGAAGCAGCAGTGCTGCTGGTCGGATTCAGCAAATTTAAAAGCTGGGTATATTGTTCAGCAGTAATCGTAGGTACCTGGACAGCAGCAGGGACCTGGACAGGGGCATCAACAGTTTCCAAAGCATGGGAATCAGCATCCTTAGAGGAATCATTCGGATATCCATGTAGCTTCCAACAGACGAGACGAGTATGGCAGTGTTTATTGCAGTGATCGCAATACGGCCTCGGGCGTTTGTTTCCATTGGTGCCGCTGTGAACATGCCTAAACTTCGAAGGGGAACGATGATGCCTGTTGTCTACCGAACAGTGCTCAGTGCCGCAGACTCAATGTTAGGGACAACAGCAGAATTGAGTCCCTGCTGCTCTTCTTCCTGACGGACAAGGTTATATAATTTGGCATCCGATGGTAATGGCTCAGTGACAAGAAGTTGGCTTCGCAAGGCAGAGAAACGATCTTGAAGACCCTGTAAAAATTCCATGGCACGGTCTTGATGATGGTGTTCAAGGAAAGACTTACCAGCATGACAGATACACGGTGTAGTATGTCGAAAAGAATCCAATTGATCCCAAAGGGTCTTGAGCTGTGTGTAGTATTGAGCAACAGGTAGATGCTCCTGTTTGAGGTGAGAAATCGACTGCTTGATAGTGATGTAATTTTAATTGTTGTAGAAAAAGTGGTATAAGATTCGTTCAACTCGAACTTGTGAAGGGTTTTCGAAAATTAAATAAAGTTGTTTCAAAGATAATAAGAAAATACTGAGACCCTGGATTCCACCATTAACCAATTAAGTGATAAATTCTAATCAATATTCATGCAATTCTTTCTTTTAAAGTGATCTAATATTTTGCCTCTAATAGATTTTTGAATTAATAGTTGTAATCACAAAGCATGAAACATCAAAAGTTTTAGAACCAAGCATGATCCATCAAAAATATTCACAACTACTCAATAAAAATCAATTTTCTATAACCACTCTATGCAAATAATCATGTAAAATAATTGCAATAAATAATTAAATAGAATTTACCACTTTTAATGGAACAATGTCTTCCTCCGTTGCCTCGGCTAAGGGGTTTATCTCCTCATATTAATCACATGCTCAAAATATACGGTTATAGCTCAAAAAGTGTTTATAAGAGGTGAAACAATAAAACAGAAAAATTGCAACAGAAATAACTGTTGCAAAGGCGTTGTTCAATTGTTACAGTGAAAGAAAAGGTGACAGACAGTTCAGCTGTTACAGAGAAGTGATGTTGCGAATTAGAGACAATGTTCTTCCTTGCAACGTTTGTTCTTCAGCAGCAGTAGAAACACGTAACTTCCTGCAACTCGATCTTCTCAGCTCTGTAGTGCTCTAAACTACTCCAAACTCTTCGTTTTTCTTCTAGGGGACCTAAGCATCTTATTTATACACAAAAGGGTCATTGAATCTTTCCCAAATCGCATCAAAATTCTCTTTTTCCTTTCTTAGCAGTCACGACAATAATCTCTTCCCTAATTCGTTTCACGCGTTTCTGAGCTCTCCCAATTATATCAAACTCCTCCTTAGATAGAATATGTATCTTTGGAACGAATTTCTTGCCTTTAATCTCTCTGAATGTCTAAAAACAAACTCGACAGGGACCGTGTTTCCCTTTTTACTCTGTTTCCTTTTTCTGGCCATTCCAGCCCAATTCGATCGATCCAAACGCATGTATTAACCCTTTCTAGCCATAAGAAGTCCAACCCAATCGATTTCCAGTGTTGAATCTCCCTGAAACAGCTCCAAAATTCGAGTCCAAATTTGCCAGGCGTGAACTCATTTTTTCCCTCCAATTTTCTAATTTGAAACGTGAAGAAGGAATTCCCCCTATCCAGTTCCGGTGTCCCTTTAGCAGCTTCCTGGAAATAGGTCACCCCTTAGTAATTAGGTTACCCCTTATCCAAAATCGAGGGTCCGTATAGTAATTTTCTCCCACGAGCTCAAAAACAACTTTTTTAGCCAATTTCACTGCAAAAGCTTATTTCTCCAAAAACACCTACAAAGACATAAAATAACCAAATAAGTACAAAATCGAGGACTAACAGTATATACAATTGGGAAAAATTAGACACATAAATGCGTCTATCAAATACCCCCAAACTTATTATTTGCTAGTCCCGAGCAAATCAAAACTACAAAATAAAATCCTAACTCACTGTCGCAGGCATCGTCGATTGCATTTAGCCTATGCAATAAGCCTTTAAACCCCTAGGTGTCCCTAGTGGCCGAGTTATAGTCTCGGGAGGGCTTACAAGAGATATACCCACAAAACCTTTACTCCAGACCTTAGCTATCTACGCAGAACCTTGGAAGGAACTAAAGAATCTCCTTGGATGGCATACTTATTGACTACAGGAGGAAGTACCCTGATGCGAAATTCCAATTGATGTACACGAGTTTGCACTAAAGCATACTAAAATTCATATAAAGTGACAGAGCTCTACTCAGATAGTCGCACTATGGACATCAATATCCGGAGTCAAAACTAAATCACATGGATAGATCAAGAAGATGGATATAGAAAAACATAGATGGTTTTGATGTTTACTAAGTGAACGGCGTTTCCCATGAAATCGCCAAAATGAACCTATCCTAATGGATTGAGATATTAGTCTGACTAATATCAACACACTGGCATATACAAGGGAACCAGTGGTCGATAACCTAACTCTAGGTCGACACAACTGGCATATACAAGGGTACCAGTGGTCAACTTTATTGAATTTATTCCTTTTGTTCAAATGGTCTGGTCTCAATTTTTTTTTCTTTTTTTCTTTGTTTTTTTTTATAATAATTTTTTTTTCAACTTTTTGGTAACTACCATTTTTTTTATCTCAATCACTCTAATTCACCCTAGCATTGGTAACAACTTGAATCGTGAGACCCACCTAATCACATAGAGAAACATAGTTTAAAAACAAAATAAAATAAAAATAGAAGTGAAAAGGACTCAACGAGATATGGTAAAACTATCATGTTATTTCTAACACCTGAGCTTTGTGCTTTTATGAATAGACTCTTCTAGATGTTTCCATCTAATCAGATTGGTTACTCAACTCCTACGATCAAAATGCTTCCATCCACTTAGATTAGTTAGTGCAATCCTCAATAGGCATAAATTTCTAGGTTTTGGAGTTTATTTATTCATACTGCAACTAAAAATTTTCTCCCATACCCCCAAACTTAAATCTAACATTGTCCTCAATGTTCTAAAGATGAAATTAAAAGCATGAACAAGGAGAAACAGTTACCATTGAAGCAAAAGAGTTAAGGAAAGATATTACCGTGTTGCATGAGATTGGGTTACCTCCCAAGAAGTGCTAAGTTTAAAGTCTTCATCCAGACATCAAGTTTCATAAAATGGCTAGTTACCTTTCAAATTATATATCAGTAGTCGAAATAACTGTGGGTCATCAAAACCAAATAAAACTGCCACTAATATGAAACAACTGCACAGGATCAGAAAAATAACATAAGGAGCACAACCTCATTGAAAGTTTCTTGCAAGACAATTGGATTGGGATTCATATGAGTGTCTTGAAAAATAGATTCATCCGAAAAACGGGACTTTAATAGCTGGATTTCCTTTTGGATAGTATCAGGAGGACCTGTTTGAGGAGTATGAATAGACTCAAGTGATACCTCATATGCAGTAGGCTCGAGTCCCAAGTTAGGGACTTCTATTTGACGATCACTACCCCCAAACTTAGAATTTTGGGTGTCTCTAAATAGACTAGTCACAATATTCCTAACTTATAGACCATCAGGTTCCTGAAAAAGGTCAATTGCTTTCTCTGAATTATAATGGGGTGGTTCATCCTCTAAATTCTTTTGAGGTATACTAGCTGTAGGACTTATATGTTTCATATCGTGTATGGTCAACCCTAGAGTTTCTTTATTGTCTTGAAGCACGATTTCTGGCCTGCTGTCCTGATCGGATGCTATAATCACAGGCAAAGTCTTAGATGGCCCTAAGAATGCAGATTTAGGGTCCAACTTAGGAGGCTCTTCGAAACAAGGGATTAAGGTAGACTCAAAAGCTTGTAATGGTTCGAATCTAGCTTTCCATTTATCAGGATCTAACATAGGAATAGAATCCAACATAGCATTCACTTGTTCAATGTTGCTATCTTCGTCGAAATCCATGTTAAAGTGGTCTAGACAACTCTCTAATGGATCTTCCGATGCGATATTTGGTAATGACTCCTAAACTAAGGTTCATATCATGTTCACCTCTTCAATGCACGTGTCATCTAGCTCAGAATATAGCTTATTGACATTAAAAATATTTAACTCAATAGTCATATTACCAAAAGATAGATTCCTAATACCATTTCGACAGTTTATGATCGCATTAGACGTAGCTAAAAATGGGCGACCTAAAATCACAGGTATCTGGTTCTTTGGGTCACGGACAGGTTGGGTATCTAAGACCACGAAATCCACAGGATAAATAAACTTGTCGACCTCAATAAGAACATCCTCGATAACTCCTCGAGGAATCTTGACATACCTATCAGCTAACTGCAGTGTTATATGACTAGGTTTCATTTCACCAAGACCTAGCTGTAAGTACACATGGTACGGAAGTAAGTTCACACTGGATCCTAAGTCAAGTAAAGCTCTTTCTACCCAGTGTTTACCTATTGTGCAAGCAATGGTTGGGAACCTGGGTCTTTGTACTTTGGAGTGTAGTGTTCTGAATGATTGAACTTACATGACTAGCTAAAAAGGATTTCTTATGGACGTTAAGTTTTCTCTTTCACGTACACATATCCTTAAGGAACTTGGCATAAGCAGGAATTTGCCTAATTGCATCTAATAAAGGAAGGTTTATGGTAACTTGCTTAAAAACCTCCAATATGTCATTAAAGTTCGATTCCTTCTTTGTTGGTGCTAACAGCTGGGGAAATGGGGCTCTAGGCACATGATCAGACCTCTCAGGAACCGAGTCAGCATCATTGGAAATTTTATCAGTCCCCTCAGTTAGCGGTCCTGAGGGATGAGATCCTGAGGGGTGAACTACAGTATGTTCACTATCGGGCATGTTTACCTGATTGTCTACTACTCTACCACTCCTAAGGGTTCTAATAGCATTCAACTGATTCGATGGTTTTTCACCTACTTTATGAGATCCTCTAGGGTTGGGTTGAGTTTGACTAGGAAACTTACCTCTTTCTCTTAAAGACTCATTTATATGACTAACCTGGGTTTTCAACTCGGAAATAGCCTGAGAGTTAGCCTGACCTATTCTCTTATTTTCTTCTATACCTTGAGCAACAGATTGATGAAACTGCATAGTGTTACGCGTTAACAAAGAAAGAGACTCTTCTAAACTCATAATCTTCTTATCCGGAGGGTTCTGAAACTGTGCCGGGGCTGAAGTATTCTTAGTATAGCCAAAACCTGGGGGAGCTTGAGAGTTACTAGACTGACCTTGATTCTGTCCCTTAGACCCAGAAAGGTTGGGATGGTTTCTCCAGCCAGGATTATAGGTTTCTGAATATGGGTCAAACTTCTGACGGTTATCAAACCTAGTGTTATTATAGAGAGCATTGGCTTGCTCTTCAACAGTATTGCCTTCCCAAAAAGGCTCTATTCTACCACTAGTATGACCCACTTCTAAATCTTCTAACCTTTTTTCTATAGCAGCAATTTTGGCATCTGATTCGTAGCTTTCTTCTACCCTATTAACGTTTCCTCTGCCTAGAAGAATTGTTTGCTGGGGTACCCTATTACTTTCCCATTGTTGGGTCTTTTCGGCGATTTCATGCAAGTATGTCATCGCATTATCAACTGTTTGGTTTTCAAACCCACCTGTACACATGGACTCTATTGTAGTTTTAGTGGGATAATCTAAACCCTCATAAAGGATCTAAACTAACCTAAACTTTTCTAAACCATGATGAGGACATTGGGCTAATAAATCATTGAACCTTTCCAAATACCTATACAAAGATTCTCCCTCCTGTTGTGTAAACGTGCAGATTTGCGTCCCAATAGACGAGGTTTTGTGCCTAGGGAAAAACTTGTTCAAAAAGGAGGATGTAAGTTGTTCATAGGTTTCATTTGATTCGGAATCCAAACTATACATCTACGACTTGGCTTTATCTTTTAAGGAAAAGGGGAATAACCTGAGTTTTAAAGCATCATCATCAAGGTTTCTAATTTTCAGGGTACTATAAATTTCCTCAAAGTCCCTAACATGAAAATAGGGGTTTTCATTTTCTTTCCCTAAAAAGATTGGGAGCAACTGTAAGGTTCCAGGCTTAAGTTCATAATTTGCTTCAATTTCAGGTAACTTGATACACGAGGGACGAGTAGTCCTAGTAGGATTCAACAAGGCTTTCAAAGTTTCCATTTCTGGCGCTATTGGACTATCAGGGATTTTCTCTTCAAACGGACGTTCAAAAACGGAATCTTCACGAATCGGACTCTCTAAATTGAGGTAATCAAGACGCTTAGAACTATTAGGTTTCTCTTTAACAAATCTACCTAGGGCGTCTCTTTTACGTTCAGGCATGCAACAGAATAAGGAAGGGAATTCTATGCAAACACAAAACAAAGCTGACTCAACCAAATCAAACCTAAATTTCTAGCAAACAAAAAGCATGATGGCTCCACTTAGATTGTCACTTGACCATCTTCTATTCTTTCGAAAAGGAACTCGTTACAATCTGAGCAAACCCCTCTGGAATCAATCCGAGTCAAAGTAAGTTGAATCAAGGCGAGGGAAGCTCAGTGGAGCTTTGATACCCAAGGCCTCACCGGTTACAAGGCGGCGCAGTCACGCATTCAACCCACAGAAACCGTCAAGAACTTCGAAGTATGCTCAAAAGAGTAACCAATATTCTTCGAACGACTTTCCTATTAAGCTCGTTACCCTATAGGTCTCGTTATAGTCAAAATTTTAGGCTTAGGTTCGCGTTTGGTTTCGTGTTCCTAAGGCGGGCAAGAAGAGAACGGTGATGAAATCCGAACCCTTATCTTGTATGGCCAGTCCTTGCCCTTTACTAGGAATAAAAAGCAACCGTATTCAAGTCCTCAGCATATATCCACCTTAAGGAATACAGTAAACCCGCTGACAGGAGATGCGCGGGTGTTTCGAAAAAATTACCTCCCGTACTAGACGGGCGAAGAACCGCTGAAGTCGACTAGGGCCACAACTCCTATGTTATGTACAAACCCGAGGGGCCGAGGTGATATCGTAATCACCGTCCTTCCCTGCACACAGTTTGTATTTAAACCAACCCTTCCTTAGGGTTTAAAAATAATAATGTCCAAAGTCCAATGTCCAAGTGTCCAAAAAGAAAAAAAAAATTACAAAAATAGCAAACCCTAATACAGTTCTCTCTCTCTTTTTCTTAATAAAGAAAAATAAACAAACCCTAAAAAAAATAAAAAAAAAATATCTAAAAAGAAATTGTCTTCTTTTCCGTTCTTTTCACTTTAATCTTTTGCTCCAAGTATTTATGCTTTAAGTTCCAGTCTTTACGAAATCACCAAACACCTTAGCTCAATTCGCTTTATGATCCAAAACCTGTAGACAAAAGACAAATACCCAAAAACGTAAAAAAGAGCAAAAATAATAAAAACCTAAAAAATAAAAAAAAAAAACTAAGTCTAAAAACCCTAAAAGCAAATCCGCGTCGGCGGCGCCAAAAATTGATGTAATTTTAATTGTTGTAGAAAAAGTGGTAATAAGATTCGTTCAACTCGAACTTGTGAAGGGTCTTCGAAAATTAAATAAAGTTGTTTCAAAGATAATAAGAAAATACCGAGACCCTGGATTCCACCGTTAACCAATTAAGTGATAAATTATAATCAATATTCATGCAATTCTTTCTTTTAAAGTGATCTAATATTTTGCCTCTAATAGATTTTTGAAGTAATAGTTGTAATCACAAAGCATGAAACATCAAAAGTTTTAGAACCAAGCATGCTCCATCAAAACGATTCACAACTACTCAATAAAAATCAATTTTCTATAACCACTCTATGCAAATAATCATGTAAAATAATTGCAATAAATAATTAAATAGAAAATTTACCACTTTTAATGGAACAATGGCTTCCTCCGTTGCCTCGGCTAAGGGATTTAGCTCCTCATATTAATCACTTGCTCAAAATATATGTTTATAGCTCAAAAAGTGTTTACAAGAGGTGAAACAATAATACAGAAAAATTGCAATAGAAATAACTGTTGCAAAGGCGCTGTTCAATTGTTACAGTGAAAGAAAAGGTGACAGACAGTTCAGCTGTTACAGAGAAGTGATGTTGCGAATTAGAGACGTTGTTCTTCCTTGCAACGTTTGTTTTTCAGCAGCAGCAGAAACACGTAACTTACTGCAACTCGATCTTCTCAGCTCTGTAGTGCTCTAAACTACTCCAAACTCTTCGTTTTTCTTCTAGGGGACCTAAGCATCTTATTTATACACAAAAGGGTCATTGAATCTTTCCCAAATCGCATCAAAATTCCCTTTTTCCTTTCTTGGCAGTCACGACAATAATCTCTTCCCTAATTCGTTTTGCGCGTTTCTGAGCTCTCCCAATTATATCAAACTCCTCCTTAGATAGAATATGTATCTTTGGAACGAATTTCTTGCCTTTAATCTCTCTGAATGTCCAAAAACAAACTCGACAGGGACCGTGTTTCCTTTTTTACTCTGTTTCCTTTTTCCGGCCATTCCAGCCCAATTCGATCGATCCAAACGCATGTATTAACCCTTTCTAGACATAAGAAGTCCAGCCCAATCGATTTCCAGTGTTGAATCTCCCTGAAACAGCTCCAAAAATCGAGTCCAAATTTTCCAGGCGTGAACTCATTTTTTCCTGCCAATTTTCTAATTTGAAACGTGAAGAAGGAATTCCCCCTATCCAGTTCCGGTGTCCCTTTAGCAGCTTCCTGGAAATAGGTCACCCCTTAGTAATTGTTACCCCTTATCCAAAATCGAGGGTATGTATAGTAATTTTCTCCCACGAGCTCAAAAACCACTTTTTTAGCCAATTTCGTCACAAAAGCTTATTTCTCCAAAAACACCTACAAAGACATAAAATAACCAAATAAGTACAAAATCGAGCACTAACAATATATACAATTGGGACAAATTAGACACATAAATGCGTCTATCAGATAGCATACAATTTTGTTGCATTGGATTGAGAAAACCGTCTCTTCAAATCCATCCACATCTCATGTGTAGTATCGAAAGACATGATGCTACCACCAATCTCAGGTTCACAAGAGTTGCAACCCAACTGCCAACAAGGTCGTCACAACGTTGCCAGTATTGGATATCCGCTGGAATGTCTGGTTTGACAACAGTGCCATCAACGTATCCTAGTTTGATGTGGATGGATTTTTTATTGTTGGTTGAAAAAGAATCCTCTAACCCAAGTGGCATAATTATCACTTGTAAGAGCTGGTTGAAAAAGAATGGTGGTAGGATTGTCTGCAGGATGAACATAGTATGGACTAAAGGGATGAAGATGAGGGTTATTATCAGAAGAACCTTTGTTATTGTTGCTGGTGTCTACGGAGTGATCAGGTATGTCTCCCATTGATGTTGTCGACTTGTGTAATAAATGTCGCTGATGCCTGACAATTAAAGAAGCGTCGCTGTTGCTGGACTGGAGATGACTTGTGGAAGCAACGTCACTGTTGCTTGACGATGGAGGAAATGTCACTGATGCTTGATGATGGAAGAAACGTCACTGTGGCTTGACAATGGCAGAATCGTCGCTGTTGTTTTTTTTTTTTTTTTTTTTTTTTTTTTTTTTTTTATAAACTGACGATGGAAGAAACGTCGTTGTGCAGGGGGATTTAGGCGATTAGGGTATGAATTTGTTTGCTGTTGATTGGATCAAGGTATGAAGAACATGACCTAAGGAAAACCTAGCACTAAGATACCATGAAGAAGTTAAAGTTTGGAGACACTGTTTATGGTTTCACAACTGTAAACCTATGAGTTTTATTCTCAATGATATTTATACAGAATCAGATTACATAAGATTTTCCTAATAAGTTACAAAAGATAAAGATATTCACAGAATAAAAAAAAAAATGACTATATCTACGTAAGACGGAGGAACTAGTAAACTAGGAAACCTATTAAACTGGGAAACCTAAACTAATTGCCAGATAAGTCGTTAACAGTTTGGAAGTGAACAAATTAAGATATACAAAATGAAAATCAAAACCAAACCAAAACCAAAACCAAAACTAAAATCTTTTATTTCGGAACAACTCCAAGGTAAAATTAGAGACTATTTCGTGAAGAATTACTTCGTAAAAGTGTGGGAACAATTTTTACATCGATTTGCCAGACTAGACACAACTTGCATAAAGATAAGATAATTATCTCGAAATATTAAGATATTCGTCATCTTTAATATTACTCTCTGTTTGGTTTACAGTTTTCATATGATCCCTACATTCATATGAACCTTGAAAACTCTAGCCCTAGTAATGTTCAATAACTCATCTTCTCCTAGATCAAACGAAACTTCTAAAAAGCTCTGTTATTTATATTTTTAAATTTATAATTTATTGATTATAATTGGTATCACTACGGGAAAAATATACATCTACAACTGGAGATTTACAACACTTCGCTATACATTGTAGAAAGTCCTATGTTTTACAACTGGTTTCAAAGGAAGAGTTGTCGTATATCATCACTACCAACTCTTAGGAATAAGGGGTTGCGCTAAGAAAACAAACGATAACTCCTTTAGCAAAACTGTTGTGACGACATTTAGGTATAACAACTTTGTTTCATAAGTGTAGTGACTTAGCCTATCACAATTCTCACAAGTGTTGTTGAAGAACACAAAAATATGATAATGAAAAATACGTTAGAGGGGAGATTCGAACATGAACCTAATGCGTGGATGTCTAGCTCATCAACCATCCTTACAGTTCACAAGTTTAGTTTGTTTTTTTTTTAATAGAAACGTATAACAACACTTATAAGTGTTGTTGAAGTTAAAATATAGAATGTGGGAAAAAATGAGGTTTGGGGGATTCGACGGCCAGGTTTCGATCTTGGATCCGGGTACGCATACAATATGCAGAAATATGATTTTTTTAATGTTTCGTAGAATATCTCGAAGGAATCTTACCTGTAAATGGAATATTCTGATGGAATCTTATCTGTAGATTGGTGAATTCATCGTTCCTATAAAGTTTTCGACTTATAATAGTCCACTCGCGACCAAGTATCGAGCTCAGAGCCTGGTTCAGTGTCTAATTTGTGGTGTGTTTAAGGTTTCGGAGAATATTCCGATGAAATCTTACTTGTAGATGGGTGGATTCATCGTTCTTACGCAGTTTCCGACTTATTGTAGTCTACTCGCGGCCAGATTTTGAGCTCGTAGCCAGGTTCAATGTCGAAGTTAACAAATTTGTGGTGTGTTTAAGGTTTCGGAGAATATTCCGATGGAATCTTAGCTGTAGATGAATGAATTCATCGTTCTTAGGAAGTTCAAACCGACATTGAGCTTCAAATTTATCGATTCGATGATGTATCATGCTAAGTTTGAAGTCAGAACTCTCCCAGAGCTTCATGATTCATAGTTTCTATGTCGTTATACCATATTTGAAGTTCGAATCGACTCTGAGATTCATATTTATTGATTTCGATGATGTATCATGCCAAGTTTGAAGTTAGAACCCTCCTGAAGCTTCATGATTCATAGTTTGTTTGTCGTTATACCGAATTTGAAGTTCGAATCGACATTGAGATTCATATTTATCGATTTCGATGATGTATCATGCTAAGTTTGAAGTCAGAACCCTCCCAGAGCTTCTTGGTTCATATTTTCTATGTCGTTATACCATATTTGAAGTTCGAATCGACTCTGAGATTCATATTATCGATTTCGATGATGTATCATGCCAAGTTTGAAGTTAGAACCCTCTTGAAGCTTCATGATTCATAGTTTGTTTGTCGTTATACCGAATTTGAAGTTCGAATCGACATTGAGATTCATATTTATCGATTTCGATGATGTATCATGCTAAGTTTGAAGTCAGAACCCTCCCAGAGTTTCTTGGTTCATATTTTCTATGTCGGTATACCATATTTGAAGTTCGAATCGACTCTGAGATTCATATTTATCGATTTCGATGATGTATCATGCCAAGTTTGAAGTTAGAACCCTCTTGAAGCTTCATGATTCATAGTTTGTTTGTCGTTATACCGAATTTGAAGTTCGAATCGACATTGAGATTCATATTTATCGATTTCGATGATGTATCATGCTAAGTTGGAAGTCAGAACCCTCCCAGAGCTTCTTGGTTCATATTTTCTATGTCGTTATACCATATTTGAAGTTCGAATCGACTTTGAGCTTCATATTTATCGATTTCGATGATATATCATGCTACGTTTGAAGTCAGAACTCTCCCGGAGCTTCATGATTCATAGTTTCTATGTCGTTATACCATATTTTAAGTTTAAATCGACTCTGAGATTTATATTTATTATCGATTTCGATGATGTATCATGCCAAGTTTGAAGTCAGAACCCTCTTGGAGCTTCATGATTCATACTTTATTTGTCGTTATACCTAATTTTGAATCGACATTGAGATTCATATTTATCAATTTCGATGATGTATTATGCTAAGCTTGAAGTCAGAACCCTCCTGGAGCTTCCCGATTCATAGTTTGTATGCCATTATGCCACATTTGAAGTTCGAGTCGACACTGAGCTTTATATTTATCAATTTCGATGATGTATCTTGCTAACCCTAGTTAAAATAAACCGAAAGCAAAAAAATAAAGAACAAAAGCACAAATCGAAATCACAAAAAAAGAACAAAAAAACATACAAAGAGCTTCATATTTATCGATTTCAATGGTGTATCCTGAGAACCCGAGTCTTCCGGTGTGAACTAAAGCTACTTCATGACATGTATGGATAGTCGAAATTACTTCACGACTTATGTGACTAGTCGAAATTCAATCCGGAAGCACATAGAGAAAGCACAAAGAAACACACAGAGAAAACACACTTTCCTTGATCCGTACGACAGTCTCAAATCAAATCTCCACCGTCCAAAGATATCCCTAATCCGTATGACCATATTTAAATCAAATCTTGGCCGTTTAAAGATAGGTATATAGAAGATCAAAAGAAAATTTCTCACAGTTTCTTCATTTTCCTCTCTTATCTTCGTCTCTAACCTTATCTTCCGCCTCCCTTGCAAAAGAAAACCCTAACTCACCACAGAATCTAATTCTCGATCACTCTTTTATGTAAAAAAACTTACGGAAGTTGTAGATCGGTTCTTTCAAATTGCAATGGCTTCTTTGAAACTAGGGTTTTCTCAGTGAATCGTTAATTGAGTTAGAAATGGAGAAATTAAAGATGGGTTTTGTGAACACAGTATGATGAGGAAGAATTAGTGATTGATGTGTGAGTTTTGTAACTTAAATTATGCGGTAAAATGTTTTTGAATCTCCAAGTTCTGTTATTGATTTTTGTGTTTTTTTTAGTTTCTCAGGAACCCTAGTTCCCAATTTTGTTTTGTAACTCTTAGTTCCTTCTAATTTTGTTATGAATGGTCTTCCTTTTTAGCCATTTGTGGTCTAATTGCGGTCTATTTTATATTTCTTCTGTCTTCTAAGCTCTCTATTTTGAATCTAATTTGATTCTTATTTCCTTTACATCAGGACGGAGGAAGGCTTAAAGTCTAACTTTCGGAAGGACTCTCTGAGGATTGCAGCTTAGATGTACAACCTGTAATTAAGTACAGACAAAATGGCATTATCTTTTAACACATGGAAGTAGAGATAACTCAATCACTCATTCAGGTATATACTGACAATAAAAAGTAGCTTCAATTTACAAATCTGTTGTATTTCTGATGTGTTGGTATGATTTTAATGTTGGAGGGGTGTTTTGGGTGTGAGAAGGTATTGACTGTTTGATCTGGGTTGATACAGAACACCACCAAGCTGGTTGGAGATTTCTTCTCCTGAGGTTGCTGTTGGAATCGGTCATGATCTTATATCCACCAGGTGTTTTTGCTGGTAATATCGGTCATGATCCCCACATACTGTACATGCTTGGTGCTGTGCAAGTCTTAGGTCTCCTTGACAAGCTAGATGTGCTCCGCGTTAACTGCTTACAGAGGGTTATCTTTGTTTTTACGAATAAAAGTGCTTTTTTACTCCAAAATTGGTATGTTATGTATTCAGCTTTTGTTTTTGGGTTCTGTTTTTGATCTTAATTTTCGTTTATGATGAACAGTTTGATAACCTCTAAGTATGCTGTCACTTTCCTATGGTTTTGATGAAGGATACTGATGTTATGGTTGTTGTCTTCTGCGGTTATGGGATGTTGGAAAACGTTGAGCTCGAGTTCTTAAACAGGCTGGAACTCATGTAATTGTTACTGAAATTGATCTTATCTGTGCTCTTCAAGCTTGGATGGAAGTTCTTCAAGTCTTGAACTTAGTATGGGATTGTGTATCATTTACATGTCTGCAACAGTAATAAAAGCATAATTGTGAGTACTATTTCTGACGACTCTTCTCTTGCGTATTTATTTGCAATGCTGAGGACCATGAGATTCTGCCTTTAAAGTAGTAACCCACCATGTTTATATTCCCTTTTCAGGTATTTGATCTCTCTTGGCTGGTTATCGTGGCTGTGATGATCATCTTGAAGGTGAAGTCTCAAGTCTTTTAAATTTATTTTAAAAGTATTCTCAACAACTTATTAATTTCATTTATGAGTGTTGATTCTGTATATGCTTTTCTGCTTCCCGGGCTACGCAAATCAGATAGTGTCACTGGGTAGGAGAAAGTTCAGCACAGATTTTCAGACTGCTAAAGGCGTTGATGTTCTTTGGATTTATAGTGACGGTTAGCATCCTCTTTATGTTTGTGAATCTTAAAGTTGGTGACATCTTTGCGAGCAAAGAGCACAACAGCTGATCCAAATGGTACCCCTTTTCTTCTCTTATTGACATGAGAAACAAACCACACAGATAGATAAAGTTATAGTTAATGATTTTCTGATACCAAATTGTGTAAGAAACCTACATGGCCTTTTTATTTGTTGTTGTGAAATTTTAACTGCTGTTTTACTAGAAATTCAATCGTGGTATATGATGCAGCATTGATTGATGAATGGAGAATACACAAGAAGCAAGTTATGGCTTCATGACCTTGCTGGAAGTGAGAGATTAGCCAAGCCAGACGTTTAAGGAGATCCGCTGAAAGAAACTCAAATTTTTAAGAGATCCTTATCTGCACTGGGAGGTGTGATAGCAGCGCTGGCGACCAAAATCCCACATATTCCTTTCAGGTCATCTTTTATGAGGATATCTGATGAAGATACAAATTTAATATTGTTAATTTTGCTTGTTTGATATGATTATAATTTTCTACTTAATGCCAAACTAACATTCTGATTTTTGAATATTCCCAATTTGTGCAGGAATTCAAAGCTCACTCACTTGCTCCAAGATTCTCTAGGTATTTTTCATTCTTCCCTAATTAATTTTGAAGTTATTGAAACTGGACTGAGGATTGAGTTTCTCTATTGCTTATATTGCATATGCCATAATAATTACCACTCCAACTAATCACATCAGCAATAACATCCCATGGAAAATTTTCGGCCATCCTTTGACTTTATAAGATCCCATGGAAATTCTGTCATGAGAACAAAAACAAATCAACAATCGCTGCTACGAAATGAACAACCAATTTTCTTAACCATTAGGACCATAATGTAGCTTACAATTCCAAAGTGGAAGTCCGTGGCAGCCCGCTCTATCAATTTGTAGTTTTTCCATTTTTGTTATTACTTCATCTTGTTTCAGGTTCAAGCTGTTGCATGGAATTCACATCTGCCTAATTATTTTCTTAGTGTGTTTACTTGACTCTTGCTATGTGAGCATTCCCACATAGCAGAAAACTGTAAATACAGTTGCAACAACCTAGTATCACTGATCTGAAAGCCTAACAAATGCAAATATGTGGGAACCTAGGATGTCTTTGATGAAAAACTTAATGCTTGCAGAAACTTCAGTCTGATTTTTCAGTCTCTCATATGTGGTTCAAACTTTGAATTGTAGGGTGACAATTGCTTTTCAATAAAGCAACAACTTGTAACATACAGAAGCAGCTGTATACTGGAGAATGTGGACCAAGTTGAAGAAAATCTCTTGCCATGAGTCTCGAGTCCAACCAACCATCTTCAGCATCAGTTTTCAATAGTTGGTTGTATATGAATGAATAGTTACTCTTTTGTACTTTAATCAGCACCTAGTTGTTCCATCTATGGAATAAATTTGCGCACGTACGATTTATATGATATTTTTAGTCATGTTCAAAGAATCTATCATTTTATTTTCTTTCGTTGCGCAACACACTTTCATACAAGGTGATTTGAAGTTAGCTAGGTAATGCAATTGGAGTGGTAGGTTAACTTGAATGAATGTAAATGTGCTACACTGGCATGTTAATGTGAATGTGAAATACTTTCGGCAATTCATGCAATTCGGTTTCAGCTATAATTTTTTTTTTCAAAATAGTTTTATGCACACAACTTCTAATAAGAGTTGTATTCCATATTTCAACTACACATACCAAAGGTTGTGAAAAATGTCTTTACGACATAACCAGGTGCTGTCCAAGATAGTTCGACAATTCATACAAGTGTTGTGCAAATATTATTCATAATACTGGTAATTGTTGTTGTATATGATTCTACGATATACTACTTATGTTGTCCACGATTGTTCTACAATACAAGCAAGAGTTGTGTTAGGTTATCAAAAAAAAAATCGAAAGAGAATCACAACATTGACAAACTATTGTCGAACCATGAATCACATCACCCTTTACAACACTTGTCATCCATTGTAGAAAAACTTGGACTTTCTACAATACCCCCGTTCCACAATGCATGGAATGGAGTTGTCGTAGGGATACTGCAACTCTTATCTTGTGTCGTCAATGATGTTTTTTCCCGTAATGTATGTTTCTAAGTTTGATCAATTGTGTAGAAAAATACCTCACTAAGAATAAAATAATATGTTTAATCATTAATCTCAAAAGTTTGAAAGATCAAAGGGAAAATTTAAGCTTTGAATTGTATCGAAGCTATTATGTATGTGCGTTTTTTTTTCTTCAGTATGAACAAGATGATTAGTATAGGCTTAAATGCTCTTTTTTTAAGTCTTGTTCACCATTCAAAATCATTTATAAACAACGATGTGATATGATTCATATGAATCTAGAATTCTGCACTCGTCATGGTTAATCCAAAGCCACCCATCAACCACTGTCCACGCTTTTTAACATCTTATTGTCATGCTGACGCTTTGGGGAAAAAAAGAAAAAAAAATCTTATCGTGCTAATCATGATGATGACATAGAAAAGTATCTACTTACATCTAATATCAGAATTTTCAGCGACATCTAACTGAATTAAATTTCTATGATATTCTATTTTTCCATATGTTAAACGCTCGACTATTGGTAATTCCAAAACACATACTTGAACTAATTTGTTTGCCTCTTCGTTAAAGTGATGAACCGTCAAATATATTAGATTCTAGTGCTATTATGTTTTGTCATGAGATTTTGTCAAAATATTTTCTCGGTGGATCCGGACCCAAAATATATACTTAAAAAAAAAGTGGAAGATTAGAAACTCATTGTGTTATAAAGCAGAAAGATGTGGATAAGTGTCGTGCTTGTCGTTATCTTGGTCTGATTATTAAGTGTGTATGGGGTGTGAGGGAGGAATAAGAAGTTGTCATTTATCATTTGTCATTTCTATTAATTGTTTGTAACTAATTAATGGTCTGATTATTTGAAGAGAGGATGTTTTTGGATTTCAATTTTAAGATAACATGTTTTGAAGTTTAATTTCACTGTTCGTCTTCCTCGTAAAGTAAATAAAATTATATCAAAAAATAAATCTTATGTAAATCACACTATGTCATTGGAAACAGTAAAAATCCTATGATTTCTATCCATTATTTTAGTGATTTCAATTTCTTGAATCCAAATGGCAAACATAAAACAAAATCCTAATAAAATGCAACCATCTTAATTTGATTTTGATCACTATCTATACAATCATATTATTACCATTTCTTGTTCCTTTAGAACCTGCATACACTAAAAACCCTAATTATCAATCATTTAATCCATCCCCAACTCAACCAAATCCACTTTCATAATTCCATAGTTTTTTCATGGATTAATCATGAACAAAAACTAAGTTTATCATGCATTCATGCATCCAAGTTTTGGATTGGAACAAACTAAAATTACGAGTTTTAATTTTGATAACGAGTCAAATTGAGCTTCAATAATTAATCGAGGAGAAGAACAAGAGGCATCATAGATGGTTTTGAAATCCTTAAAATTGATACATTCTTAAACAGTTAGAGACGCTTTATTGGGGTGGGGGTGGGAGGCAACTTGTTATTCGTCCCTCACACCCCCATCTTTAGACGGAAATATCCTAGAGTTATCGGTGGGTTTATGGGAAGAGAAAAAAATGTCCGTATATTCAGGAACCTATGGGGTTGCAGTGCCATATATTTAGGGCTTATAAGATGATAAAATAGTGTCGTGAAGTATTAATCTCAATTACCCCTTATCCTACTTTTTTTTCTAATTTCATTAATAGAAATCAAAAATACATGGATATACCAATTTCAAATAGTAACAGGAAACTTTTAATAGTACTTTATTAAAAATTACGACAAGAAAAGGAAATGGAATTCCAAGAAATGACTTAATAAAAGAATGAAATAACCAATTTAGTCAGAAAGAAGATGGTCTTAATTATATTTGTGGACCATTTGATAAATTGTCTTCTTGATAACGTAACGTTTCAATGTTATATGAGTAATATGCAAGCTTATTGACCGGAGAACGGAGAGTAACCTGAATACGGCGACGTACACAACGAATCACATAAACAATATTAAATATCAATTAAAATAAATAAAATCACCGTCGATTAATTTATGCTAATAAAACTAACACAACATTGGTTAAAAAGACCAAAACCAACAATTCCTGGGTGAAAAAAACATGTAAGATTTGATACTGTTTAAATGGACAAAATTTTAAAAATAGACAGGATGTAAACAGTATCATCCTGCCCAAAAAAATTTGGTGTCCATTTCACCCATATTAATTTTTAGTCGTCCATTTGAACCATGTTTTAAGAATATTTGGACATTTGATCCAAATTCCGTAAAATTAATTACCTAAACTAGTTAGTTATAGTGGTTAGATTATATTAATGATTTTAACTGCAACAACTTAAATATACGCTATTGGAGCGATTTATATTTATTGTTTGAAAGTCAAAAATTATAAGAAAAAAACTAAACTAATTACGGAAAGTAAGTATTATACGACCCAACCATAAATTGTACTCTAGGACGGATTTGCATAGGATATACATTTTACAGTTGGGAAAATTTTCCCTTATAACTAGATTTTATACAAAGAATTTAAGAGTAATAAAGATTCATTAAATCCAGATGCATAAAGTAGACGAAGTTGATTTCTTTTTTATCATATGTATTTGATATTATTGTCACTAAATTGACAAAGACGGAGATTGTTAGGGCATTGCTCTGTCAAACTCAAAAATTTTGGTGTGTAAAGCTTGTTGCCATTTTTAATATATCAAAACTATGTATTGCTTTATAGTCTACAAAAATCATCCTCAGACTAGGAATAAAGCATGATACTTGAGTAACAGAATTCACCAAGCTAAGAAGTAAGTCAAGTTAGTTCTTAAAGTTCACAAATTGTTTTCCCAATTCACGAACTTGAATGAGATTTCATTATGGATAAAATATGGATTTAGCTAATTTTGGATTCGGATACAATTACAACTGTAAATAATTTTTCTCTCTAATGTACTTCATTTGTTTCTAATCAAGGAAATCATGATCCTTATCCCGAATGACTTAGCCAGAAATCCAGCAGATTTATTCATAACCATTTTAGATAACTGTGTTTTCGCATTTTGTACCCCATATTCAAGATTCATTTTTTTGTAATTACTGGGCACTAGAGGTGACGAAACGGATAATCCCAGATCTATTCAAGAGAGTAAACTAGATGACTGTTAAGCAGTGAAGGGCCGACGAACAGACGAACTAAGGTGCGGTTATAAACTTCATGTATTATTTCATATGTGACAACAATCCTTTTTTTTTAGATTGAAAGCGAGAATTTTTTATAATATAGAATGTACCATGAAAGCTACCAGAGGTATTTGAAGAAAGAAAAAGAGAAAACTAAGATTATAATAATGGTGTCCCAATTTTGGGCAGAATAAAAAAAGTTCAGGTGAGCATTGAGACCAAGCGCATAATACCAAGTAATAACTAGAGACTTGGATTTAGTACCCAAGTCGGAATGTTTCTTTAAACTGTCATTATCATCAAAAGTATGTGCATTTTTTTCTCTCCAAAATACACAAAAGACAACAGTTGGAATAGGACACCAACATTGCTTACCTGTACTGGAAAAATGATTGGAATCCCAGCAATGAGTAAGGTCATATAAATTTTAAAATGACCATGCCCAGTTAGATGGAGTTAGCATCGACCAAATCCTATTAGCAACTCTACGGTGTAAGAAAATATTGTCTGTTGTTTCATTTTCATCTCCACATAGAATACAACCATTATAAAGTGTAATTCCTTTGGTAGCCAAGATATCTGTTGTGTTTAATTTACCATGCACGACACACCAAGTTAGAAAATTTACCTCTGGATGGATATTGTACTTCCACACAAAAGTGTAAGGAAAATTATCAACTTCCATATCAGCATTTAAATCGGCGTATAAATTCATCTTCTGATAACTCGGCGTATAAATTTATACGGAATATTACATATAACTTGTAGCAAGCACGCGAACCGATTATCTTTTGAATCTTAAAATTGAAACACTAACTGTCATCCAAAGTAATATGTTCAGCTAAGGAATTAAAGTTTCCTTTATCCAGTTAATAAATGTCTAGAAAAGAAACAGAAAGAGCTGCAAGGCAAGCCCACTTATCATGCCAGAGGGAGATTAAGGTGTCATACTGCACCGTCAGATTTGAATTTTTTTTTATAAATTTTCTTGTTTCAACAATGGTCAATGGCCTTCTAAAAAAACATCATAATAAGAAGCGACTTTACCGAGAACCCAATTGGAGAACTTAGTCCCATGTTTTTCTAAAAGAATTTGAAACTACAGATGATTCTTCTCAATACCGAACCTCCATCACCACTCTGAAAGTAAAGTAATATTCATCAACTTAAGATCCAGGATACCTAAACCACCTCTTTCTTTTTAAGACTTAACCAAATCCCAGTTGATCAGATGAGAACTTTTGGCACATTCCTTATGTTCCCAAAGAAAGCTTCCAATCTTTCTCCCCAATTTTGCTATGACTGAAACAGGTGATTTGAAAAGAGAAAATTAGTAATGAGGTAAGGCAGTAAAAATATGTTGATAAGAGATAGGTTTCCAACTTTAGACACAGAGATTTAATTCTATTGATAAAGCTTTGTGTCAACTATTTCAATCACAGGGTTCCATAAGGCCTTGGAGTTTGACTTTTCCTCTAAAAGGAAACCAATATACATAAATGGTGTTGAATCAGTTGAACACCCTAATTTAGCATCCCAAGTAATTAAATCTAAAATCCAACCAATAGGAATTATCCAAGTCTTTGAAGTATTGATTTTGAGACCTGCAATAAACTCAAAACAGTACAGAGAAGAGAAGGGATTATGAAGTTCCCCTTTGTTGTTGTCCAATAAGAAAATAGTTTCATCTGCATAATGAAGATAATCCATTATAATGTTATTCTGAGTACACGAAAAATCACTGAAAAACTTCAAGTTTGCATCTTTATAAAAGTATCCAGAGAATCCTTCCATAGAATTTTTGAAAATTAAAGGAGAAATCGGTCTTCTTTCCTTACTCCTCTAGAACTCTTGAAATAAATAAAACAAGACCCATTGATCAAAATGGAGAAATATGCAGTTGACTAGTAGAATCTAACCCAATTGCACCACTTTGTACTAAAACTTATTCTCTTCTTAGCCATCTCTAGATAGATCTAACTAATTCTATCGAAGGATTTATCAATATCTTAAAGATGATTCCAGGGTTACTAGAAGAAAGTCTAGAGTCTACCAATTCATCGGTAATAAGAGTAACATCAATGATTTTCCTTCTTTACACATAGGCACATTGCACATGGGACATAATATTATTCATAACTATCTTGAGTGTAGTAAATAAGACCTTTGAGATAATTTTATAAACACTAGTTAGCAAACATATTGGTCTATGATATTTCACAGTTTACATACAATCTTTTTTTGGCACTAATGCAATAAATGTAGAGTTAATCAAACAAGTATTGCGAAATTCCTTCACAGTCTCCATGATGTCCACTTGAGAAAGCTTCAACACTTGTAGAATAATAATAAATGGTAGCCATATGGTCCAGGTGCCTTGTTATGACCAAGATCCTTAATTGCATTGTAAACTTCGTCTTCATAGATCATTTAATTCAATAAGAAATCTTCAGTTGAAGTTCTATGATCAAACTCCGCATCTTCTAAAATTTGATTTGTATCACAACATAACTTTTACATCGTTAAAAATAAGAAAAAAAATTGAAATATATATATTATATGTAAAGAATAAAATCTCATACAGAATAAAAAAAAATAGATTTCTCTCCCCTCCCTCCCTCTTCTTAGAACGAAAAAGAGGAAAAAACCCTAGTTTCCTTCTTGCTCAAGTATAGCCCATCTGAGACTAGTAAGTAAGGATTTCTAGTTTTTAAGTTTTAATTAGCTTTGGTAATTATAGGTGTTATTCTCTTTTTAGTTTGTTGTTTTTATTTAGACTAAGGTTATTATTATTTGATTTTTTCTTAATTAGGTTTTTGTATTTCGCTTTTTGCGGTTATTTCCTTCCCTGTTTGTGGGATTCTAACCTTCCCTTTTGTGGGATTCTTTCTATTGTTGAAGTTTTTTTTCGTGATTACTGATTTGAGTTATAGTATTTTGGAGATTTACAAGGTTTTCACCTGATTACTCTCTGCAAGATGACAAGGTATTTGGAAAATTAATCTTATTTTACAAGAGCATCTCTTATCCAACAGGAAAATCATTCAAAATTGTTGGTTTTAATTCCTAACATTATTCCTTCTCTCTCTCCATACAAGAATTTCGTATGATTTTTGTGGTATCTTGATCTTTCTCTTCTCGATTTATTTGCTTATTGTATCTTTCATTGTAATAAGGTATTGACTTTTTTGTTATTTATTATACTTGTTCTAGAAAGCCAAAATCTAAACCAAAGCCTTTTGTCCCGGAGCAATTCCAGGATAGGCTAGAGACTATCTTGTGAAAAATTATGTCATAAAACTGTGGCAAAATTTTTAAGTCGGCTTGTCAGCATAGACACAACTTGCATAAAGACAAGAAAAAGTCATTGGCACACTTCGTTCCTTGTTGTTTTTCGGTACAAGAGATGAAGTATCCATCATTTCAATGAGATTACGCATTCGCGACCGTTAAGGTGATGGATCCACTTACCCCCTGTCCATGCTTGTAGGGCTACGGGGTGAATCCCCCTTAACAATCCTACGAGATGAAGAGTTACGGAAGGGAGTCCACCCCTTCACAATTCTGCAATGGTGGATTACATGTTCACGGTTTATGCCGGCTTGCTAAAGGAATAGTTAAAAGTAATAGGGTCAGTTCACGTATCTCGCATGAGTCTCTACTCTCCACACATTCCTGTCGAGCGCCAACTCTCTCTCTAATCCTCACCGTGTCAGGTTCCATATAATCGGTTCATTCCATGTCAATTTCGGTCGATCTCTACGTTTTGTTCTTCCTCCCGCATGTTGTAATGCGTCCTAAAAGAATCGGGGCATCAAGTGGTCTTTGTTGGAGGTGCCCAACCCAACGAAGCCGATGCTGAGCGGGCATGTGATGGTGCCACCCCAAGCTTAAAGTAAACAAACTCATTTCTGATTTTGTCAAGTTTTCTATGTTCGCAGGCCCACTTCATGTAATTAATTTTTAATATGAATGATTGGATTAGTTTGATATCAAAACAATATGTAAAAGTCGATGATAATGGGCCCTTCCTATAGTGATAATTGCTCCCTTTGAAGTAGCTTGTTTCTGATGGCATGATCACCATACTTTTTTTATCCATCATTCCTGCATTACTCTTTGGACCTGGTAAACTTATTACTAATAAATAGGAAAGTTTGATATTTCAAATTCATCATTAAAAACGCCAAATAAAGCAAGCTCATCATCCACTCAAGCATTCTCATGTGTAAATGCCGACAATACATATAATAAAAACGGATTTAATTAGCTTTTTCAGAAGTACTACTCTGTCAGGAGTAAAATATATCGAACGGGATCGGCTACCAAACCTTTTGACATATATATCTTCATAAACATTTTAAATATTGGGATGAGTTTCCTATCAGAACATGCATATTTTTCAGGAGCCACAGCATCATCGACATCAACTAATGTTTTAATTCCATCACAGAAGAAACCTTTACATTCATGTACTGCACTTTATAATGTTTATCAATAAATCTAGTTTATAAGTATGGGTTCTGTAGATATCTAAAGTTAAGATGGGTTTATCGATCATCTTTTATTCTTTTTGATTCCATTGTTCTAATATGTAAATGTTTATTATTAAAAAAAGTAATTTTGTATAAACAAAGAAACGATATTTAAAAAAAATGTACTGTTAGCTGAGACCATTGGTTGAAGGGAACGATAATCATCTTTTTAATAAACGGAAAATTGGTCTTTTGTCCAAATTTTTTTAAAATATGGTTCTAATTGATGAGTAAAATTAAATATGTATGAAATGGATACCAAAAAAATAGCAAGAATGAAACTAAATTCATCCTATCTTAAATTTAAAAAATAACGAGGATGAAACTGGATGTATGCTGATGTAAATTAAAAATAAAAAAAAATAATATCTGAAAATGTGTAGTATGAAACTGTTTACATCCGGACTATTATTACATTTTTGTCCATTTAAATAGTATCAAATTTTACATGTCTTTTTCAGACAAAAATTGTCGTTATTGGATTAATCGACCAATTTGTGTTTAATAAATCCAAAACACCCGTCATTAATTAGAAAGTCATTATATGCGTACGAGTGGTCTATATATATATTCACCGTGGAGAGAAAAAAAATACAAGAAGAGCACCCTATTCTGAATTCTGATAAGAAAGAAATATTCATCATCCATTTAGAGAAGAAGTTCATGGAGACACCAAAACTCTTGAAGATAGCTAATGGTTTGTCAGTACCAAGTGTTCAGGAACTTGCAAAACTCACGCTTGCAGAGATTCCATCTCGATACATACGCACTGACGAAAACCAGCTGTCTAAGAGTGCATCTAAAATAATAGATCATGGAACAATTCCTGTCATCGATATGCAGAATTTACTATCTTCAGACAACGTAATTGGAAAGTTGGAATTGGATAAGCTTCATTCTGCTTGCAAAGAATGGGGCTTCTTTCAGGTTTATATATATAATATGTCAATATAATTTGATTGTGTGTAGTAGTAGTAGTAATTGACGTACTATTTAGTGCTAATTCCTAGCTTTATGTTTCAGTTGGTAAACCATGGAGTCGATGCTTTGTTGGTGGAGAATCTAAAATCGGAAATCCGAGGGTTTTTTGAACTTCCAATGAGTGAAAAACTGAAATATGGAAAAAAGGATGGAGATGGGCAAGGCTATGGACAACTCAATATTGAATCAGATGACCAAAAACTTGATTGGGCAGACATGTTTTCCTTGTTTACTCTTCCGGTACATTTAAGGAAGCCTAATTTATTTCTACCTTTCAGGTTATCATCATTTCTCTCTTTTTTTGAGTTTTCAAAGTTAGGCCCGGGGATTTTCCATTATGAGTTTCTTATGAACTCGTTTCCAAAATATGTCGTGCCAATCCAAGCATCACGCATTCCCTATAATATTACATGGAACAGATAATTCCCTAATTTGATTACCTCATTTATGCAGGGGGACACTAGAATCCTACTCATCAGAGATGAACAAACTATTCACGATTCTTTTTGAGATGATGGAAAAAGCTCTAAAAGTAGTTGAGACAAAGGGTATTAGAGAGTTGCTTGAAGATGGCACGCAAATGATGAATGTGAATTACTATCCCCCTTGTCCTCGACCAGAGCTTGTAATTGGTGTTACATCACACTCGGATTACAGCGGGTTAACAATCATCCTTCAACTCAATGAAGTTGAAGGATTACAAATAAGGAAAGAAGAGACATGGATTTCAGTCAAACCTCTACCTGATGCATTCATAGTAAATGTAGGAGACGTTTTGGAGGTATTTAAGATAACTAATCTACGGGTCCATGTTGTGAAAATTGGCTTTTGAGTCCTAGATGCAAAAAATTGCATAATTGCTTAATGTTTTCTTTACCTTTTACAGGTAATAACTAATGGAATTTACCGTAGCGTCGATCATCGTGCAGTAGTAAACTCAAAAATGGAGAGGATCTCAATTGCAACATTTCATAGCCCTAAACTAGAGTCGGAAGTAAGACCGACATCCAGTTTCATCACACCAGAGACACCTGCTTTGTTCAAAACAGGTAGGTTTGGGGATCTTATGAAGGATAATTTTTCAAAGAAGCTCGATGGAAAATCATTTCTTGACAGGATGAGGATATCTGGAGCAAGTGATGAATACAATGGTACTACATAATTGTACCCACAAACGTATAAGTTGCTATTATTATGGGTGATTGGGAGATTTATCGAATAATGTATTAGATTGAAGTTTCTCTTTTCTTTATGGTCTGTTTGGATCAGGGGTGATCATAGTAACGTGAGTTATCATAACAGTAACTCTCCTATCATTGTTTTTCTATTGTTGTGTTAGATGACATTGCTCTCTATCTCTAGCTGGTATCTGTTACAACATTTGATCGAGTCCTTTGTTTTTGTTGGTTGTTTGGGTGATTAAAAAAAGATGTTTGTGGATGATTTTGTTAATAGGGAAGTGGGAACCTATTTGGTTCTTCTCACTCTCTATTTTCATTTAAATTTGAAGAGATAATACACTTTTTCTTCTACTTGGTCTATTAAGGACCTTACAAGGAAAATGTGTGGATGTCTAATATCCACTCATTTGAATAACACGTAATTAAATGTAAAGTTAACACTCCTATTACACTAGTTCACTAACATTACATTACTCAACAATTTCCTCCTTAACGTGATGTTCTTCTACTCCTAGTAGTTCACGAAAATATTGAAATCTTCTATTGACCAGTGCCTTGGTGAATATGTCCGCCAATTGGGCTTCCGTCTTGCAATACTTGAGTTCTATCTCACCATGTTTAATTGATTCTCGAATGAAATGGTACTTGCGTTTGATGTACCTTGCTTTACAATGCTCAACCGAATTAGTGGACATAGCAATTGCTGATTTGTTGTCACAAAATATTACGGTGGTTTCTTCTTGCTTCTCTTGAATGTCTTCCATGATTCTTCTTAGCCATACAATATGAGATGTAGCTATTGATGCCCAAGAGAAAAAGCATACCCCGATGTACTCTTCATTTCATCAATACATCCTCCCAAGTCGCTATCACAATATCCAACTAATTTGACATCCAAATTTCTAGAATACATGATTCCAAAATTCATTGTTCCTTGTATGTACCTCAACAAGCTCTTTGCCAAGCCAAGATGTAGATGACTAGGTGAACTCATGAACCTAGAAAGCATACTTGAAGAAAACATGATGTTGGGTCTTGTATGTGTAAGATACAAAAAGTTTCCAATAAGACCTCTATAGTAAGTCTCATCAACCTTTCTTCCTCCATCATCTTTCTTGAGTTTCTCATTTACTACAAGTGGTTTTGATGTGGGCTTACAACTAAGCATACCAAATTTCTTCAACACCTTTTTGGCATACTTGCTTTGAGAAATGAACACTCCATCTTCACTTTGGTGAACTTCAATACCAAGGAAGTACTTGAGCAAAGCCATGTCACTAATCTCATATATCATCATCATTTCTCTCTTGAATTGCTTAATCATATGAGCATCATTACCTGTAAAGATAAGATCATCAACATACAAAGCAACGATGATAATAAACGTACCTTGTGTCTTTACATATAATGTAGGCTCACTCTTTCTTTATTGAAATTTTTCCTTTTTAAGTATCCATCTATCTCACTATAACAAGCTCTTGGTACTTTCTTGAGACCATACAAAGCTTTCTTCAACTTGTATACTTTGTCTTCTTCTTCTTCCACCACGAAACCTTGTGTTTGTTCTACATAGACCTCTTTATCGAGTTCTCCATTCACTTCCGATTTGACATCAAGTTGATAAAGTAATCAACCTCTTTGGGAAGCCATAGAAATCACGGATCTAATGGTGTCAAGACGAGCAATCGGTGCAAAAGTCTCATTGTAGTCGATGCCCGGTTGTTGTAAATATCCCTTTGCCACCAACCTTGGTTTGTTCCTTTGAACCGATCCATCCGAATTGTACTTCACCTTGTAAATCCGCTTCACACAAATAACTTCTTTGTCACTTGTCCTTGCTACTTTCTCCCATGTGTCGTTATCATTAATGGCAACAACTTCTTCTTCCATGGATTTTATCCATACTGGTTCTTTTGATGCTTCTTCAAAATTTTCCGGTTCAACCATACAATAGTTACATCTTTCATACACTTCACTCAACCTATGCATCTTCTTTGGTGCCGATGGTGGTGATGTTGATGCACTAGTACTTGGAGACATACTTGGAGATGCTCATTGTCTTGTATTTGAAGGTGTTTGAGGTAGTTCTTACTCATTTGCTTCACCTTATTCAACTTCATTTATTGGTGAATCTTCTTTCTCTTCATCAACAAAAATGGTTCTATTCTCAATTTTACCTTCTTCCCAATTCCATGAAGTTCATTCATCAAACAAGACATCACGACTTGTAATAATTATGTTTTTCTTCAAGTTAAACAATCTATAACCTTTTGATTGGAGGCTATTGCTTAGATATACACATTTCTCACTTGATTCATCAAACTTTGTTCTTTTCACTTTAGGAATTTGAGAATAACACACACTACCAAAGACTTTAAGATGCCTTACCGATTATTTTCTACCACCCATGCTTCAATTGGAGTTTTATCCCATACACATTTTTTTGGACACCTATTCATCAAGTAGACATCGATTTTGACGGCTTCGGCCCAAAACACTTTAGGCATACCCTTCACATGAATAATGGACATCACCATCTCCATCACGGTTTGGTTCTTTCTCTCGGAAACACCACTTTGTTGAGGAGTATAACCTACGATTAGTTGCCTTTCCAAGACTTCGTCTTCACAAAATTTGTCAAAGTCTTTGTTTTTTTACTCTTTGCCTCTATCACTTCTCAAAACTTTGATTTAGTGACCAATTTTCTTGTCCACAAGGCTCTTGAACTTCTTGAAGATGCTAAAAACTTCGGATTTTTGTGTCATGAAGTAAATCCAAGTCATACAACTAAAATCATCAATGAATAAGATAAAATATCTATTACCTCCATGAGTTGGTGTCTTCATTGGTCCACACATATCGGTATGTACCAAACCAAGAAGTTATTTTTCTCTTCATGCTACACCTTTTAGGAATGGTTGGCAATGTTGTTTCCCAAGTGCACAACCTTCACATACTCCATCCTTGTGGTTGGTATGTTGTGGAAGTCCTTGCACCATTTTCTTGTTGGGAAGCACCTTGAGACTATTTAAATTCAAATGCCCAAGCCTTTTATGCCATAACCATGTTTCATCAATGGTTTCCGTCCTCAATGCAACATTCTTCTCCTTTTCAAAGATGATTGGAAAGCTTCTATTTTTCTCCATCTTTATACTCTTCATGTCTTGTCTCTTGTGGTTGTGCTTCTTGTTATAAATGGTGGAATATCCATCTTTAAAATGAACCATATAACCAAGCTCCACAAGTTTCCCATCACTAAGAAATTTTTTTCCAAATCCGAAATATATAACACATAGCTAATGTATTTTGCTCCATTGATAGTTTGCACAAAAATTGTACCTCTTCCGTTAGCTTGAACCATGTTTCCATCCCCCATCTTCACTAGAGAGTGTATGGATGTACCCATGTTAACAAAAAAGCTCTTCACAACGGAAATATGAGTTGTACAACCACTATTCTCAAACCACACTACACTCTTTGAAGTCTCCGTAGCACTTTACAAGCATAAAACAAATTTTTTTTTTCTTTTTTCTCTTCGGTTCTACCGGCTTGTTCTTCACCTTTGTACCTACAATCCTTCTCCAAATGTCCATGCTTCTTGCAATAATAACATTGGGGTTTTCCTTTGTTCGAACAATTCTTCTCCAAATGACCATTCTTGTTGCAAAAATTGCATCTTGGTGCTTGTAAAGAATCACTCATTGTGTAGTTGTTAGATTTTCATCCTCATTTCCTTCATTTTCCCATTCCTTTGAAGCTAGATGAAGCATCACCCTTGTACTCATTTTTCTTCATTGCTGAATTTTTTGAGTCCAAGTTTAATTTTGATTGAAATGCACTTTCAATTGATTTTTCCGAGTACCTAGACACCCTTTGTTCATACACCTTCAAAGAAGCCCATAATTATTGTGACTTTAATGTAGAGAAATCTTTAGTCTCTTCTAAAACCGCCACAATGGGTTCAAATTTTTCCAGCAAACAAATCAATATCTTCTCACAAATTCTTCTTTCTTCCATCTTCTCTTCACACATCAACATATTATTAAAAACTTCAACAACTCTTGAAGAAAACTCATTCAAACATTCATTTTTAGATTCTCAAAATCTCTTTTATATGAATGTAATTTTAATTCTATTACCGTCTTATTACCTCCATACTATTTTTGGAGGATATACCAAGCTTCCTTAGCTATAGGAAAATAAATTACTCTTGGTAGGATAGTGTCTCCAACTCCTTGTTGGATGTACATGGATGCTTTTGCATTCTTCTTCATATTCTCCTTAAGTAAATCCTTTTGTGGTTGCTCTAGAGTTGATGTATCTTCAATTTCATCATACCCATCTTGAAAAATCTCCCACACATCTTGATCTAGTTTTTTCTTTTGATGGACCAAAAGAAACAAGGTCTTCATTTTGATGGACCAAAAATCATAATTTTCTCCATGAAAAAGAGGTATTGAAGGTTTTTGAATGTATAAACTTGAGTTACTACTACTTTCCATTGATTTGGTTGAAGATTGATTGAAGAAATTGGTTTTTTCTTTTCTAGATCTAGTTTTTGGAAGTTTTGAATGTTGCTGAGTTTTTGATTTAATGGGTAAATTTTTTTTTTCCACTCACCAAGATAAAATCTAATAGATCTAAGCTCTGATACCAATTGTTGGTTGTTTGGATGATTAAAAAGAGACGTTTATGGATGGTTTCATTAATGGAGAAGAGGGAACCTATTTAGTTCTTCTCACTCTCTCTATTTTCATTTAAATTGAAGAGATAATACACTTTTTATTCTACTTGGTCTATAAAAGACCTTATAAGGAAAATGTGTGGATGTCTAATATCCACTCATTTGAATAACACACAACTAATTGTAAAGTTAACACTCCTATTACACTAGTTCACTAACATTACAGTACTTAACAGTTTTCATTACTGCTTTAGATTATAATAAAAGATTTTCCAAGAATAGTATTTTTTTTTGAAGCATCAGGAATAATATATGTATGTCGATTACCACTAAAAAATAATAATAAAGGAAAAATAAAAAATTCATATACTCTTATTGTTTGATGCAAAATAAATTTAGAATTATCCTCAAATATCACTCGTCTGTATCCGAAAGAGAGATACTCCATTTCCTCGGTTTCTACTGCACCACTTACTGGTGGGGGAAAAGTCGTTTTAAGACATTTAGGTAGTATTGTATAAGCGATTTATACGACACAAATTTCCGCTGAAAGTGCCGAAAAATCAGTGTCTGACTTATCAAAGAAAAAAATAACCATTGGTTACATAATTCATAACTGAATTCAGTTTACACTTATGGTGCATTTGGTTGCGGAATTACAATTATACTCTTTGAGATGGGATTCATGGCACTAGGGGATTTGGTGGAATTACAATTCATTTCGCTTATTTGGTTTTCCAAATCACTCGAATTCACGTTTCCCATTGGATTTGTAATCCTACGAATTCCTCCATTTTAAATCCGACCCTCCCCTCAAAAAGCTTCTCCGATAGTAGGTAAAAAAGAAACCCTGCGTGGAGGCCATTATTAGACCTAATTTTTTATGCTTTTCATATTGGGTCTAAATAAGACTATTTTCCTAAAACTCATCTCCAATAGTCAAGGTTGTACCATATATTTTAGATTCAAATAAACATAAATAGCGTAGAAATTTTCTTGCGCATACGGTGGAATCTTTTTTTTATGGTTTTATATGTGGTTATATAATAACTTTGAAAGAGGGGTATAGGTATCAAAAAGTTTGAAATACTTTAATAAGTTTCATGTTAACTAAATCATAACTAACATAACTAACTAATGGTATGCTTTAAAAAAAAGCTAACTAATGCGGGTACCATTAGTATTTTCAGGGGTATATAAAGGAACGTCATAAATGGGGTCTATAATCATATATGTCATTCTAAAACAAAAATTTCACCCCCTATTGGAGATGCCTAAAAATTAGCGGGGAAAGTTGGTAAGGAATTCATAGACCGGCCTCTTTTTACCATTATTAAACTCTATGCTCACAAAAAAAATATAACGTATAGTAAAATAAAAATATATCTTTTTTATCTTCAAAAAGATTTAAAAATAATATTTTTATTTATCTTCAGAAAATTAATATATTAATTTATTTGATAATATCCTCAAACTAAAAAAATAATAATTTTATTTATCTTAAATAATAATAATTTTATTCATATTAACAAAAATGAATAATTTTATTTATCTTCGGAAAAAAAATATTTCGGATAATCTTTGAGATTGAATTAATTGAGGATAAAAACTGTATATATGCATGTATGTACAAATTAAAATGTACCAAAAATTTTAAAATATTTATCCGCTGCCAAACGGTATACAGGATTATAAATATGGAATGTATACAAATCAAAAGATTTTTGTTGATTTACCAACTGCAATAAGGGTTTATATGGTTCTTGGAATTTGTAATCCGATGGATCTACGAATCCCCTGGAAAAATTATTTCCCCAGCCAAACACACTATTAACTTCAAAATCACAAAAAAGGAAACAATAAATCAAATCCTAAATTCATATAAGTTATATCTAAGTTCTAAAGTTTATAAAGACAACTGACCAACAAAAAAGGGGTACTGTTGGGTGACGAACTAAGCCAACACTTCTATATCGACAAACCTACAACAAACCAAAGGTTTAAACATCACTGAGATACAAAACAATTGTGAAAAATTACTGAAAAATGAATATACTATATTGGTGGACCTATATAGATGTACAACAATCAGACAAGCACTATCATACAAGCACCATTTCCTACAGGATGAGCAAAAGTATCAAGAATCAAGGATGACATTATAGAAAGATATGGATCTCCAGTGCTTATTCCGTTCGTACAATTTCAACTTTTAATATCACTTATAATAATAATTACTAGTAAATGAAAGACCTAGCGTTTGTTTTGGTTCAAGAACTCACATTATGCAAACCTTAAAGAACAAAGTAAGACACCATCATCTGAATACGATGCATTCTTTGACATTCATGTCCACTATTCAAAGATTCTTAGCTAAAAAAAGCATTGTTGTATCCCGGAAGAAATATATAGTAAACGGAATCAGAACACACTCTTCAAGAAGTAAACACAATCAACCAGTTTCTATAAGAAAATTCAGCATCTTGCAAGTTCAAACTTCCTAAAGCGAAAAACTAAGAGATGGATACAAAAAAAGAAAAATAACTTACCAGCATGGACAAGAAGTAGAATTTTTGTTGATTATTAAAAGATGATATCATCCGAGAAAGATGGTTTTTGTAAACGATCACAGTTCATACCATCGTGTTAGAAATGATTATTAACTCTTTTTAGAGCATTGCATATCTTTTTATATGACGGATCCCTTCTGGAATGAGGTAAGGCTAATAATCATCGGTTCCTTTTGCGGATTGTTAATACATGAAAAGTTGTTACCCTACAAAAAATGGTATCCGTAGTATAAGTATATAATAGAGATGGGGACTTGGGGGGCCTATAAAGTCAAAAAAATGGGGTCTAATTCAAGGCCCAACGAAGGAAATTTTGTTGGGTCTAATCCAAGGCCTAAAAGCATTAAGAAAGTCATAAAGTTAAGAATTTACCTCTAGGTCTAGTCTATGTTTCTATAAGGAACGTGGTAGCTTAGTAATAAAGGAAAGAAAGGACATGTTTCATGATGGGGTAAGAGATGAAAATGAAAGGGAGAATAATAGGGATTTGTAAAGGATCTTTGGAACTTCCCCCATTAGGCATAGGTGTGGTACTTAGTATGACTTGTACTGGCCTTCTATCCTTTTTCACCTTAAATAAGTTGGTGACCATAGTGGGGGGCTTAATCTCTCATCCAGCAAGATCCCACGAAGTACCAGTGAGAACCAAGCAAGCTACTTGCACTTCATCGTAGAAGGCGTTGTCATAGAAGAGGGGTAGGAAACAGAGACGAAGATGGAATGATCCCGCACAGTGGTCATCATGCCAATCGTGCAAAGTGCTGGAGTAACCCATAATTATGCAAACCTGCTCAAGGGGAATAGTTTTGAATCTCGATGAATCACAAAGTCCGAGAGGAAGAGAACTTTTTGATTTCTATTTATCTTTTTCTTGATCTGAGATAACAAGAACCTCGAAGATCAATAAAAACAAGATCCAGATATAAAAAATATCAGGTAAAAGATAGTCTGGCATTGCTTCACAAATCCCTAAGTGAAGTTCTTGAGTCATAACCTAGAATGTAGTTCATGAAGAACCTAAGTTATAGAGTACAACTATATCTTAGCAACAAGGACATAGAAGTGCCACGGATTAACAATATTTGTTGCACGAGTCTCTATATTATATATTTTCAAGGCTCTAGATAGCTTTGAATTTAAGCTAAGATATATAACTTGAGATTCAAACAAAAACTTTCTCAGTATATATGAAATTTTTATTATAAATTCATGTAGGAATGTGAGAAGTCCTCCTTGAAATCACAAAAAAGAATAAACTATGGTCCAGGGTTCTAGAACTGTGTATAATGATAGTTCATATTGGTAAGTATGCCTTTTGAACTTACAAGCATAAATAATGTTCATTAATACTCAAGACCTAAACCATGATTCACGAACTGTTAGAGAACTGCTCGATTGAACCCGCCAAGCCTTGGTATGTCAAGGTTGGTTATCACATTTTAGTAACAAAACTCATAGGTCGCTTGATACTTAAATTACTAGATTCATCTTTATTAGGTTAGACTAGAAAGTCTTGAAATGTTGAGACATACAAGTATTAATCTGAAGACCTGAAGAATCTGAAGACATCTCGACATCATCCTTCCACTTGAGGTTAGTAATCCATGACTTGACTTGTTTCCATTTCTATGTCGTTTCTTTAAAGTAATTTTTGATTGAAAACATAACATGCAAAGTTATATACATGAAAATCTAGTATTAAAGACTTGATCATCTTATTATGATCAAAGTGTCAAGGAATAATATACCAATAGTTGTGAATGCTTTGTATTGGTACATTATATTACAAAGTATAATATTTATCTCTTGAACTTCGTAATTGCGACATCACCATAATCTTTATAACTTGTTAATATATTGTGTAGCGAACTTAGGTTTGATTTCATTCCTAGAAAACTTTATTTAGTTATATGAGTTTAAGGAAGTAGACTTACGAACTTTTTTCGTAGTTGAAAGCTATCAATGGGATTGAAGGTCCGATTTCCATTGAAGTTCTAAGGTTGGACCGATCCTAACATATATATGGAATCAAGGTAGAACCGATCCTAACTCACGTTGGTAGTCAAGGTAGAACAAAACCCTACCTATATTGGAAGTCAAGGTAAAACTGATTCCTACCTATATTGTGAGTCAAGGTAGAACCGATCCCTACCTACAATTGGAGTCATGGTAAAATTGTTCCCAATATGAAAAACCAATTTTCTTAGTCACGTACGCTTAGGGTTTATGTGATTTTGGAAATTGGGTTTGCAAAAAAGAAAGTTCAAGATGTCGACATAATGAGTGATTTGAACATGAGATGAAATCTTATTATTAATTAATTGGTTAAGATATTCCTTGATACTCAAGGTGATATCCGAAACTAAAATGATTAAGAATGTTTTTGAGATTTTCAAATGAATATGTTTTGTGCTGATTTTTAATTATTGTGATTACTTATCGCCTGCATCTGTTTTGTAGGAGTAAATAATCGACAAACCTAGGTGGAGCAATCCTAAGCAATGTCACACCAAGTCTAAGGAAGGAGTGAAGCACTAAATCGTACCTTTAAAGTTTGGCACGGAGAAAGAGGTACTTAAAATAACCCGTGAAGAAAGCACGTGTAAAGAAGAAACTCGGATGTGATTGAAAGGCGTGTGTCGGACGCTAGAGTAATAAATGCTCTTACAAGGTAGTTGGAGAAGATAAGAAGAATTGGGAAAGCATGACAGGAGATATCAGATCATGCAATATCAAGTGACTTGCATCAGGTAGAAGAATATCGGGAGTCATACTCACCAAGGTCAGATCAACATCTCGGACGAAACTTCACTCATTACACGAAAAGAACATCAAGAAAGATAAACTATGACTCACACTGTAATTTGGATGTGTCTACATGTTAGCCTATAAATAAAGTGCCTTGTAGAAAGCTACAAGAGGTAAGAGAGAAATGGAGGAGAGACATAAAAGGCAATAAAGAACACTTTGTGTGAGAGAGATTGTAGGTAAGAACCATCACTTGTAACCTTGATTTGAGTAATAAGATCTTAATTTCACCCCCGTGGATGTAGGTAATCACGTAGAACCACGTATATCTTGTGTTCATGTTCATCTCATGTTTATTTACGTACTACGTGTGTTTGAGATCCATTGGATGTAGTAGTAGGATTTTCCACATCTACATCTTTCATCCACTCTTATCATACAAAATTTGCTTATCTGAATTGCTAGAAGACTTGAAAGCACGAACATAGTCCATACATAATTGGTGTAATACTAAGAATATGTGTATAAATCCAAAATGAAATGAAGATGAATAACAAATCATATTTTGTTAATGAGAAACATAATGCAATTTTCACATCGTTTGTGATACAAAACTTTACATCCTTGTAAACATTTCTGACCTTATTAGAGGCATATAACTAGCTTAAAAATTCATATTAATTCCTATTTTTAAAATTATAGGGTAGAAAATTGATGGTTACAGGCACTAATTCACAACTTGTATCTTGAAAGCTCAAATGAGTAACTTAGTTGTCCTTGCAATCACAACAGAAAATATTGTATAAAATGTTTCTCATCATATTCTGCAACCGATAAAGTTTAGACTTTGTACATGATCATCAACAGAAAAAGAACACAATCCATTAAAACTGCAAAATACTCAATTCAATCCTCACACTCGACTGCTTATATAAAAATTATGCTAATTTCTTTGAACTCCATTACGAGAAGGGGGGGGGGGTAAGAAGTGATAGAATAGATGACCAATATTGGTTAGTAGGTTTTATAAGAGAATAATGCTACGTAGTATTGATTATCCTCAAGGTCGTTGCTGTCTCTGGTATACAGAATAAAAAAATATGCAAAATGGATTAAAAGAAAGTACCAACCCAAAAATCAAATTAAAACAGAACAAAGAAGAAAAACCCAATCCCTATTTGTTCCAAATTAAAAAACCTTCATCTAAAACATCAAAATAAGTAAAATAAACAAAGAGCAAAAACCCAAAACCTCATAAAATAATAATAAACATACCTGACTCCCATCTCTTTGGTTAGAATTAAAAACCTTTTACCTGCAAAATGTAATAATAAGTGAAATCAGTGGTGATATCTGGATGAAATCAATCCCAACAATTAAAACAGCAAAAATAAAATAAAATAAACATTAAACTGATATCCAACTAAAGAGAGTTATGCTTTGTGTGAAATTTAGGTGTCCAGAGAGAAAGAGAAGAGGCATGATTAGGGTTATAAAGAGAAGGAAAAATTTATATATTGATGTCTAAAAGTCGTTTCAGCAGTCAGAATCATGAAAATCTAATGGGGATTTTTTTTCTTATTAAACACATTCTTTTGCCAAATTTGGCATAAGTTGCCATTACAAGAATGACTAAATTTGGCGTAAGATATTGTGTAGCATCTCTGAATTTATTTCGAAAATATATCAAACCATTTTTAGCCTTAATATAAATATAGATGGAAAAACATGCGCTATCTTAATTCATTTATTTTCCGTTTTAGACTTGTTAGCAAAATATATGTAAAGAATAAAGTGTTTATTAAGAAAAAATAAGATAAAAAAAAGGTTATATCAGGTGATTTCTACAAATTTCCTAAACGTGTTAATTAAGAAATCTATTATAGGGGCTCCAAGGATTTGATTTTGAGGGTTTTTATGGATTCAACTATCCTAAATGTGGATAAGGGGACCTAATTTATTATCAAAAATATAGAATTAGCATTTGATAACCAAAATAATATCAAATCGAAACATAATTAAATCAAAAAATAAACCCAAACCCAAAAGAGAAAAAAAACCGTAGCTTGTTCTCCTTCATCGCTTCTTCTTTCTTTTTTTCCGTTTTTTTCCTTCAACGACGATTAATTGTCGATTCTCAGCCACTAATAAATTTAATTGGATAAGAATCGAAACCAGACCCTTTTTTATTGCTTTTGATCCCATGAATAGGTTAGATTCTATTAAATTAGATATCGAAAAATTAGCTTTAGAACTGAATACAATTAGGAAATATTGATTTCCCAACCGTAGGATTGATTTACGGTGGGAAAATATTGATTTGCTCACCTTATAAATTTTCTACGGTTGGGAAAATATGAACTCCAACTTATATAATATTTACGGTTAGGTTTTTCTTCGGATATTAAATTTTTTAAAAAATCAAAATCAAAAATTTTCCAACCGCAAGTGGTTATTTTTCACAATTTTCCAGTCATAAGTTACCTAATTTTGTACATGGTTGGAAAACCTAACCTTAAGTTATCCTAACTTCGTATACGGTCGGGAAATATGAACTCCCAACCGTATATTTTAGATACAATTAGGAAATATTCAATTTTCAAAAAATAAAAGATCCGAATTTTTAATTTTGATTTTCAAAATTAATTACAAATCAAATGATTAATTTAATCTTACTACTAATATTATCATTAATCTTTCTTATTTTAGTTAACCTAATCATTGGCCTTAATTAATTATGGGGTTAAAAGGTTTTTGAGATTATTATTTGATGACCCGAATTTTCGTCATCTTGTGAACCGTCAAAATCAAAATCTCGGAGCCTCTATAATAGGTTTCTTAATTAAGGATATTTGAACAATTAGACAAAATATATTAAACCGTGCCTCATGAACTTTTTGAAATGTTTTTGGATATATGTGAGCATATTAAAATTACTTTAAAAATCATAATAAGGATAAAAAAAGAACGCACGATTGGGGATATCAAAACTAATTGTGGGATAGAGGAAAAGGACAAAAACTGGATCCAAATATCAAATCAAGGTCACCTCTTATCTTAGTATTTGATGTAATTCCTAATCTACCCCTTAATAATCGAGTTTAGTGTTTAATTATAATTAGGAAAAATCTTAAGTATTTTTGAATTGATTAGTGTGTATTTTTATTTGTATTTGGGTGAGTGAGGTGAGAGTAGAAGGAGGGAAAAAATATATGAGAGGGAATTTTTTTTTTGTGAAAATGGAGGAATATTGTGAAGAGAGAATTGATGTTGCTGAATCTTTAGCTCAACTACAACCAGGATTGTATCTCCAATCTTCAGCTAATGACAAGAACTCACAATTGCAAGTATTTGTGGAACCAATACCCTTAGATGATGATTTTGATGAGCATGGAGAGTTACTTGAAGAACCAACCAAAGAGAGTAAACTAGTTCAACATACAAGCACTCCAAATACTCAGGTAAAGCTGATAAGAGGTTGAAAAATTGATTTTTTTTTTCTTTGAATCCATCATTTTTGCAGCTGAAAAAGATCGGTGCCGGCATAGACGTGGTATGAATACAAAGACGGAAGCAGAAATACTGGCATGACATTCATACTACGTCCATGCTGACAACTCGATATCCCACATTTGAAATAAAATCCGGCATAGTAATCAACCAAAAAACCATGCCGGTACAAAAGTTACTTTTTACCTACTACGGAATACGCTACCGGCGTGGTTGATTAATTAACATGAATGCTGGCACATGTACCGGCATGGTTCAATTTAACCTTACTATGCCAGTACCTACAAGAAACATAACGGAAGCAGTGTTTTTTAAAGCTACATCCCGACATGGTATATTGATTAAGGTCCACGCTGGGACACTGTACCGGCATGAAACCGTAGATAATGATCTTGACTGCACCTATGATTCCAGCATTGATGGCTAATGAATTGTGTATGCCGAAGAAAAAAAATGAAATTTGGTCATCAGTTTTGGTTCAGTTCGAGCATGCCGGAACTGTGGTCCGACATAGTATTTTAATTTATTTTGGAACTAATTGATTTTCTTTTCATTCGACCCTTAGGTTGTGACATATATTCATCCAACAAGTGCAAGACCGCTTGGTCGGGATACGTCGAAATACTATAAAATGCCTCTGGTGTGTTACCAACGAATACTTTTTACCTAGTATATTGAACTTTACTAATGCATTGCTTGTAATGAACCTTATAATCTCCCCTTGTTTTCCTTATGTAGGGAATAAAATATAAAGAGGAAGCAATTGTTTGGGCTAAAGAGAAAGAGACGGCTCTTAAATGTGTGTTGGTGAGGAATACTCAAGGTTCAAATAATCGTTTTGAGATGGTTTGCGAGAGAAGTGGAAAATACAAGGAGAAGAATAGCCATAAGAGAAAGGGTTATGTATATCCAAAAAAGAATAATAGGGTATACAAGAATCGTACGGGGAACGATAATTTTCCACATAAACAAAATTACACATAAAATGAAAGATCTCAATCTAATTGCAACTAACATCATTTCTTGGAAGGAGATTCAATAAACAAAGCAGCCTCGAAATTCCTAAACGGATCTTTTCTCCACTTGGTATATGCGTCCTGAGCTTGATACGTATTCCCTCTGTATCTTGCAAGAAAATCGTTGTATTTGCGACATAATTTAATGAGGGAAATTGTCCGATTCCTTACATACTCATCCCCGTAATCCATTTTGCGCTTCTTGCACTTATCTTCCTCAAACTTCGGCATATAAGGACCACTACTAACAAGACACTAAAAAAGATTCAATGGGCGGTGATCTTTCGGGAAATATGATACTATGTAGAAATTTTTAATCCATTCGGTTTCTTCCTCAACATCCGATTCTATCTTCGCTTGTTTAACACGTTCATATATTTCCTTAGTTCCTTTGCGATATTTTTCTTCTATTGACGCTTATTCTTCTTCTATTCTTCTTTTAAGTATCTCTTCTTCCATTGCGTCAATTGATTTGGTGGCTTGTTCCTTCCTTTTAAGTTCTTCTTGTATAATGGCAATTGAGTTGGTGGTGGATGATGATTGATTTCCTATCGGAGTGGATAATTTGTTCTTTTTAAGTTTTTATTTTCCATTGCAATGATGAAACCGGTAGTTGGTGATGGATTTTCCATCAGAGATATGTGTAGGAGCTCACCTTTTTTTTTGAGGTATCAAGTGCAATTGTGTATCCATTCCTTTAAATAGATGAGGACACAACGGCTATTTTCCACTTTATCATTCCGGCATTGTCAGTAACTTAGATACCATGGCGGAAATGCTCTTTACTGGTTTATGGTTTAAGAAAATAGTCGTTGGGCATTGAATTCTTAATGCCGGCGGTGAACGGAGAAAGTTCGATATGTTGTTATTAAGTGCCGACATTATAATGTATATAAAACAAATGCCGGAATATGGTTTATTATACACAAAAACCATAACATTTTGACAATAAATTCCGACTTAGGATTATATATACTATCTATGCCGGAATTTTGTATTGAATTAATTTATTTCAAATATAATCCTTGTTGCAAGAAGCACATATGAACTTAGCACGTGCATCAAGCCTTTAAACCACTTGGTGACCCAAGTGGACGAGTTATAATCTCGTGAGGGTTTACATAAAGATCTACCCACAAAATCTTACCAAAAACTACCCTAAAAACCTAACCAAAAAGCACTAAACCTATCAATCTTCTTAAGAAGAATCCGTCTCTGATTCACCCAACTAGTTTTTTTGAAAAATAAGATCATTGGAGCTTCATTCTATATAATACCCCACCCCCCAATTCCTTTGGAAAAAAATTACACAAAGCACCCACCAAATAAGAAAAATCCTTATCTCGAGAAATCAATCCTCAAAAAATAGATTAAGGAAGCATGCTTCAAGCTTCACAAACGATGGGAGATTCATCAATCCCGGTACTGTAGTTTAAATTTCCGTTGGGTTCTCATAGTGACGGCATATAAAGTTATATAATTTAACATGTCGGGTTTCTACTAAATCCTCCAATTTAAAAACAATCGGAATCCGGTCATGGATATTTATACATATTACCAGGCCGGCACTGTTCAAAAACTATACAGGCACTTGGACCATTCATCTCAAATGTATGGCATGGTTTAGGACTTTTCTCTCCATGCCGGTATAAGTTATGACATGGAATTATAATCAACAATCTATGCCGGAAACAGTGCCGGATCTGTGCAACCTAAACATTTCAATGGCGGCACCTTGGTGGAAATAAAACTTACAAGAAAAACATTTTACTAGAAATACAAACATGTTCAACATAAACCAAACAACTAAATTTTGCTTAAATTTTCTTAATCCAGATATCATAAACCAAAACAACTAAAGATTTAATCAAAAAAAAGTTCGGAATTGTTCAAAACGTAACAACCACCATCCAAATGAAAAAAAAAACAACTAAAGAGTTAATCACTTGGTCTTTTGCTTCTTGTGGACCTCCACTTTCATCGTTTCCCCAAACAAAGCTTTTGCACTTGGGACTTCAATTTTATCGAGCTTTTCCTCGATTTCCTTCATGTCTTCAAGGGATAACATCTCTCCTTCCTTGTACTTGCAACCAAACATCTTCTTCAACTTTCCAAGACGATGTCGTTAGTTTCATAAATCCAACACGTAATTAGTATATATATATATATATATGCTAATATAAGATTATGTGTAAATTAAATGACTAAGCAATTAACAATACTTACTAGAAAAGGGTCTTATTATGTTGGGCCATCGTAGGTGGTGCCTTTGTAAGAATTGGAACATGAGGGATTTTCTGGGGTGGAGCTTGGATGTCGTCCGGGCGCACGACAAAAGGATGTGAGCATTCCAGGTAATTATCAATGTAGGTGGGATCGGCTTGATCAACGTTGTTCACAATCTCCAAATTACTAATATGTACCAAACGACGTGGTTCCCTATCCCTCCAATGTGTTGGTTCTGGAATTGGATCATACTCTATCCTAAACTTTGTGGAAGTTGTCATGCATTCAGTATGGTCAAGAGTGCACCTTTCAGTAGAGGATGTCATGAATTTAGGTAATTGCTTATATCCAAGTTGCCGCATCACACGTCGAGGATCAGCCATACCGTATCCCTTTGGGTAGAATAAATGCCCACTGTAAAATGCGACGTTATTAATCCTCAAAATTTGACGGTTTTTTCTATCCTCCCTGTAAGGGTCTAAAACAACATCTTTGGTAGTCATCTCGTCCAGAGTCAATCTCATATCTGTCAGTCAACGATTGTTATCGGGCTTCAGAATATTGTTGAACTCGTATCTTTTGGCTCTAGGCTCCTTTGGGTCGTCAATGTGTATGATCTTCAAGAAGGAGTAGTCCTTGAACAATGTTGGGAAGATTTCAAAAGCCCACACTTATACCAATGCAGAATGATACATATAAGAATCAGTAAATTATTTTTCTAAGTTCATGATAAGGGCACATATGAACAATATACATAAGAACATAAGTTTAAAAAAAATTACCTGGAGTAGAGTGAAATTCCCGAAAAATTGGTTTGTAACAGTCTTAAAGGCCCTTGTCATCTCCGTATCAAATGTTCCATTACCACAGTGCCCCAAAAATAGTTAAATACATCTTCCAACGGATCCAAGTATCGAAGGTGGTTTGCACTAACCCTGTTGCCACTAGTGTCAGGGAATACCTTACTACCCAAGATGAATAACAGGTACACGACGGATTTATAACGAATTTGTGCAGGGTCCCATCCATCCTTCAAACTTCCTTCCTTTATTTTTTCAAAGGTCTTCTTAAGAAGTGTCAGCTTGATTGTCTTTGTCCTACTATTCTTAGATACATAGAAGATTTCCGCAGAAGTTTTGTAGTCCCAACCCAATAGCTTGTTAGTCAGAGCGTGCAACTTCCGCCGTTCTAGGTCTGGACAATTATCTCCTTCTGCAATTGATTTTTCGATAACATTTAGTCCTAGAATGTTTTGAGCATCATCAGGGATCAAGGTTATCTCTCCAAACGGGAAGTGCATGGTATCAGTTTCACCATGATACCTTTCAATGGAGCAATTGACTGTCACAGAATCACACTTCACATAATTTTCAACCAAATCATATAGACCAGAATCCCTTACTATTGTTTGGACCTCTTCACATTCCGTAGACAAATCCCAATGAGACGCGACTTGATTTCGAAAAACACGCACAACCTACTTGTGATCCTACAATTGGGAGATAATAAGATTAAGAGATTTTACATAAATACAAAACAATACATATGCACAAGATAAAAAATTCCTACATAGATTTGATAGATATTACGATCCCACTGTCCTTGTAGCCAAATAACATTCTCGGATCATCAGCTTCACCCCCTAAATTCTACCACGATCAATGTCAGGTATCACGTCATCAGTATGAGGAAGGTGTGAACCTTTAACTTTTACTTTGCCTTTGCCCTTGCCTTGGGTCGGTTGTTGACTTGGCCCACCATATTCCTCTACAACTTCGCTTTGGGTTGCTAATTGACTTGAATGAACCTCATTATCTTCCTCATCACTTTCATATTCATCTTGCTCATCGTGCTAAACTGTTCCAGTAGGTTCACGGATTACAAGTCGACTACGGTCTGAATGACTCTCCAAATTATCCCTCTTGTATCAGCCCCCAAGCGTTTCTTGCGACCTTGATCTTTCCCTCGAGGAGGAAGAGACTGAGGAGTATCAAGACCATCTTTCCTTTTTTTTTTAATGCCAGCATATTTAGTTTTTCGTTTGTTAGCTTCATGGGATCTAGCCTTATATAAAAATACACACGAAATGAATATAAGACAACTCACTTTCAGTTTTAATACCGTCATAGATTCACGAAAAACAAACTATGTCGCGACAAAACACGACATACTAATGTAACAAATACATCAGGCCGGTACAAAATTTCGTCATTAAACAATAATTGTCGACAATGTCGGTAGTCTTATGTAATTCCTAGGTTGTTCCTGGATACGAAAAAAGCACTACCAGCATACACGTAAAAATTCAACTCCATCTCGTAACTAGGTACCGATACCGAATGCAACCTAAAATCAATGCCGGTACTACTAACAAATTATAGGGGTTTCCTAGATACCAAAAGAAAACTACCGGTATACTTGAACAAATGTAAACCAATGTTGTAACTCAATACCGGTATAGTATTCAACCCAGTTTCAATGCCAGTACTGAACATTTAGTTTCAGGTGATTTTAGCATTTGTACCGACATTGTGTTCATACCAAATTAAACGTCGTAACAATCTACCGGCATTACCTTCATACTAAATTTAATGTCGTCATTGAACACCGGCATTCTATTCATACTAAAATCAATGGTGGTACTCACTGAAACTCAACTGTTTGAGTTAGGGTTCTGGATTCTAACCCAAACACACTACTATAACTCGATTCAAACACTTATAAAATAGTTCAAAATCACTTACCTTCTCACGGAATCCATGTTTACGAGAAGTTGATCGTCCGAAGCCTCTTGTAATTCGTGTTCTTGCTCTTGAGCAATCAAAGCAAGCCTTTGGTCTAATTTTTGTTGAGCAATCGATTTTGACTCTGATTGGGCATCTGATTTCTTTCTTGGAGGCGTGGTTATGATTCAGGTATGTTAATCGACGAAGAAATTTTTTAATCGAATCGTCGACGAAGAACTGATGAAGAACGATGAAGAAGAAGAAGAAAGAATTTTTTTTTCAAAACCTAACCCTAGTGCCGTAACAGATGTGGGAGAATGGGGGTATATGAATTTGATTTTTAGATTTTAAGTTTTAGGGGAAAGGGTAGTATCGTCTTTTCATAATACTTTTTAATTAATCAAAGGGTATCTTAGTATTTTCATACCAGACACCGTGGGTTGGGGGAAGTAATTTATATCCCCAATTAGTTTCGTATTCCCCAATCACACATTCTAAAAACCCAAGGTGACCATATTTGGTGTACGAAAATTCCATCCATAAATTAAGATCCAAAAACCTCCATATCCCACAATGTGATACAAAAACCCTAAATAATTTAAAATGTGTAAATTAAATCATTTTCCAATTTCAATAATACGCAATTGTAAATGTGTAAATTTAAAATGTGATACAAAAACCCAAAATAATGAATAGTTTCAAATTCATTGATCAATCGAAATTAATTTTGGATTCCAATTCATGTTGATAATTCTTAATACTCAAATTCATTTGTTTATTAGGTGATTTTTCGTCAATTTGATCTATCCGTGGATCTTTAGAATTCAATTTTGTGTTTTTTCATTAATTAAATACTTTCAAATGGAATCAAATCGTAGCTATGGATAGTGGGGTCGGGTGGTAATGATGATTCAACTGTAAGTTGTTGGGATTTTGGTTAGGTTTCCATGTTTTTCAAATTGGGAGGCAAATAGCTACCACTGTAGAGATTATATGACCAGTTTTTCTCTCCCCGTTTAATGAAGAATATATGAACTTGGCCACTGAACAAGTCTTTATCGATGGCAAATACTAAACAATCTGAGGTAGTTGGCAAGGACGAGAATGAGATACCTGTGAAGTCATAACCATGAAAATCTGGGAGGTCTGGAAGTCTGACAGTTGATTTCGTGAAAGGATTGCAGAAGAACAAAGTCTTGCGTTTTGACATGAGCAGCCATCCACCTTTTGAGAACCGAATTCGAGAACCTTTCAGAATTTCAGGAATGTTCAAGAGGTAGTTCTCATTATTATACATTGAGTTTATGAAATTGAAAATTGATTGATCATTCTTAGGGAAAACAGCCATGGGGATCTTTCTGTGGTCTGTACAGTCCGAGTAGAAGAGTATCGCCTCAGGTCTATTACTGACCGATGTTTTTTACTAACTGCACGTAAATGTATGTAATCCACTGTATGGAGAAAATTTGAGAAAGCCTGCACTATATCATCACTAAGCTTCATCACCGGTCTTGCATCTTCAATATTCTTAATCTCGCTATCCTCACCTGAAGTACTATTTCTGTGTTCCGTTGCCTTTGTAACTTTTTCTATGTCTTCACCCTTTACTGGTGTGTATTCTGTTGTTGCTCTACTATCCTCGACCCTACATACAAAATCAAACAAAAAATTATCAAAATTTTCGATAATATGACAGGGGGGAGAAGCTACAATTGATTGTGATACTTAAGACGAGCACTACAAAATGATTGTAAGAGATGCCACGGTGCTTCCTAAGGTTCCCTTACAATCACTCTAGAACATAGTGCTTGTTCTTATTGGCGTTGCTTGAAGATAACAACATTTTAGTCAAAACTGACAAAAACCCTCACGATGAAATAAGATTCATGACATATGCTATTAAAGTTGACGAAACATAAAACAAACAAGAACACATTCTTCTTTAAAGTTACATACCTCGAAGTTGTAGGGATCATCAGCCATCTGGGGTGCAACCATGGCGTCGTGTATATCAGGACATGGAATATAAAGTAAAATGCTATCATCTTCCAGCTCATATTTGTACAGGCTTAGATCATATTTAAGTGTAAAATACACACATCCTTTTGTTAAACTAAACTCTGATGCCAAGCAAGACAGTCACGTCTCATTATAGTAATCTATAAAGAAGACATGGTCATTCAAAATTTTCACTTCCTCCCAAGTCAATGAACTGAAATCCAATTTCGCTACAACTATTCTGGTTACGGAGTGCGAATAATCACCTCTTTCAATAGAATACCTGTCGATTCTAAAAACTTCACCAAAAGACTCCATATGATACTAGGGAAGACTATAACCCAAACTTCCCCCTACTCTTTCTAACTTGAATAAACTACTCTCATCTTTGGTGATCAATTCACTTATACTGATTGAACCATCTTGTTGTATTGTTATCTCCAAGAGTTCCACGGCCATACACATTATACATAACTTGCCTTTAAAATAAAGCAAATCAAGAAGCTCATGTTTTCTCCATTCTTTTTCACCAGGGTGGCAATAAATAAGAATATCTGGACTTTCACCTCCATCATAAAGGATATAAACCATTGAATCATCACCGTTACAGTGAGGTGGTGAAGATAAAAGACAATCTTTCGTACGATATCTATCTAATTGTTTAAAATGCTGTAAATTAGGTAACATTATAGCCTCCAGTGATACAGGATCCCATAGATAGCAATCTCCATTACTGTCTTTTGGACCATAATCCTTTTTTTGAAAAAGGCAAGATAGGATAAGATTAAATAAAAGAGAAAGAGTGCCAAGATAGCACCCTTTAAAGATACATGGAGAAATATGAATAGAGAGTTTAGAGCAATTACTCCCTAAACAAATTCACCCAATCGAAAATAAAATCATCAAGTTTGATGTTCTTAAAAGACTCAACATTAATAGACCAACTAAGCAACAACAACTTGATATCAGTAATAAGAGAGCGTAAAGTTTTTCGATCCTGTTTCTTCTTTATTAGAATATCATTTATTTCCAACCACACTACCCACCATATCGCGAACGGCAAACAATATCTTAAAAAGATAAGAGGCTTGGTCGAAATCTTCAATTTCCACTTCCATAAGAATTCCATAACTGTTGTTGGGTGAGCCCAATCAAAACCTAGTTGATTTAAAAAATGGTCCCAAATTTGCCTAATAAAAGAGCAGTTAAGGAACAAATGTTCAACTGATTCCTCACTGTTGCAGAAAGCACATAGATTCACAACAGTCATACCCCTTCTTGATAACATGGATAGAATAGGAACAACTCCCGCAGCCGAAACCAAAAAAGGAATTGTGTCTTCACATTTTTTATCCCCAGGCCGCCCTCACTCTTCGGAACAGAAACTTTTTTCCATGACCTCCAATGTAGCTTTTTCTTATTAATAGTGTCTCCCCAAAGAAAGTTCCGCATCAATCTTTCTAACTTTTTCGCCACTGAAGAAGGGATCTGAAATAACGACAAATAGTACAAAGGAATAGATGCTAACGAATTATTGATGAGCACGATCCTTCCGGCTTTTGAGAGATACTTCTCTTCCATGGAGCTAGTCTTAAAGACATTTTCCCAAGAACAACCTTCCATACAGATTTTACTCTAGTAGAAGCCCCTATTGGAATCCCAAGAGAGGAAATAGGAAACTTGCCCACCCCACACCTTGCCAATCCTGCATATTCTTGAATATGTTCCTGTTGAACCCCTATGCCCATCATAGAACTTTTGGCAAGGTTAACTTTCAGCCATGTTTTACCATTAAACGTCTCTAACACCTCCATTAATTTCTAAACCTCTTCCACCTTTGCATCCAAGAACACGATTGTGTCGTCAGCAAATTGAAGATGAGAAATTTCCATGCCGTTTTCTTTTACATAGAAACCTTTAAGGCACCCTCCAGCCTTTGCCTTGAACATGAGCTTATTAAAGACTTCAGCCACCAGTAAGTATAAGAATGGGGAGAGTGGATCTCCTTGCCGGAGCCCAGGAGAAGCTTTAAAAAAAAACCTTCGCAGCTCCATTGATAATGATTGAAAACCTAGCTGTAGAAATACAATAATGAACCCATCGTCTCCATTTCCAACCAAACCCCATTTTCCTAAACACACTATCTACTGATCCCCAGAGAACATGATCATAGGCTTTACTCCAACCCTTTAAAATTGACTTTAACATTTGCAATTTCTTAGCAAAGATAAAGCTTGGAGAACCCTCAAAAACCATGGAATTCCACCAAAAAAAACATCATTTCTTTGAACTTCGGATGCTCTAACCAGAAAATGTCAACCTTAAAAGGAAAATGACCTAATACGATACCGCCGCTACTTAGGGACAGAGGAGAGTGATCCGATACCGTCCGGGTGAGAACACATTGCGCCATTAAAGGGAATTTATCCTCCCACTCCCCACTAACAACAAACCTATCCAAGTTGCATAAAATGGGAGAAGTTTGCATATTTTTCCAAGTATATAACCCTCCATTCAACCGCAAGTCACATAACTCGTGTCTTCGCAAAAAATAATCAAACCGCCTCATATTAGCATCTGTATCACTTTGGGTATATTTCTCAGACGAGACCCTAATAACATTGTAATCCCCACCTATACACCAAGCTAAATCAGGCCACTTTGCTCTCACCTCATCAAGTTCAGACCAAATTCTTGTTCTATCAGCATCGCCAGTTGGACCATACACATTCGTAAGAACACAATCAAAACCATCACAAGTGCCTCTGATAGAAAGACAATGAGATTGGCAAAACACCTCCACATAATTGAAGATAGCTTCATCCCACACTGTTAGCATCCCCCCAGATGCTCCGATCCAATTCACTACAGTCCATTGATGCATCCCTAATCCTCAAAGACTTCTCACTGTAGAATCATTCATATTCTCCATTTTTGTTTCTTGAATAAAAATCACAGCTGCTTTTTCAAGTTTCACAATTGAACTAATAGCAGTATCTCTACCTTCCGTCCCCAAACCTCTAATATTATAACTTAGGATGTTAAAATCCATTAAAAACGATCACCTCCCTCATTTAATACTAACCCTGCAGATTCTTCTTCTTTATCAAAATAACTCCTACAATTAAATCGAACAATCTCACTACTTAATTTCTCTTCTATATGTGATTCAATTTCAGGAGATAATAAGAAATTTTGACTATGCCTATCATCCAGCCAAGAATCCCCAAAAAATTGAGAACAGAAAACCCTACCACCTTGTTGATCCTTAATAGACATGTTACCTGTGAAATTCGATTCCAGCATATAAGATTCCATGTGAGTATCCACGATTCTTCGAACATTCACCCTTCGTCTCTCGTCTTCATCCTCTTCCCGACATTCTGATTAGCCCTTCTCAGCAATTACTTCTTCTTTTTCCGACATCACTTCAGCGGTCCATCCATGGAGTAAAAACTTTAAAAACCTCCCTTGCTTGAATCTCCTATGACAGACTACCTTTCTGATTTTCAATTTACCTTTTACTCGCCAACTGAAATCATCTCTGCAACAATTCCACAATTCATCTCTTACAGCTTCGTTTTCATCTATCCCACTTTCTGTATAGGGATTTGTCGCTCTCCCATTAATGCACTCTACGACGGGCAGGATAAGGTTAGGATTGCTTGAAGGAACAACAAAAAACTCTCTATTTACCTCTTGTGTGGGCACCCGGACCACGAGGGGGTCCGAATGCTCACAATCAATCATTAACATCTAAAGAGATTATGATGATGGTACCCCGGTGTTGATTCATTGGCTCAAAACCTTCGGGTTTATCATGGCCTCATCCAACAACTCCATGCGTGGCGTTTGTGCATGGGATATAAGTATTAAGGAAAACAAAACATATAAGCAAACATGCGTGGAGCTAAATGAATGTAAAGTGCTGAAATGTAAATAAGACCAAGGTTTACGTGGTTCAGCACTAAGGCCTACATCCACGGGGTTTGTTGTTTTACTATGTTCTTCACGGTTACACGAATAGTTGAATGACTTTTGGGGTTTACATGTTTCTCTCCTCTAAGGGATTAACTTACACTTACTATTTCTCTCTTCCTCTCTCTCCTTCCCTTCCTGATATTTTCGATCCCCTTTCCTCTTGGTGGAGATTGGATATTTATAAGGTTAGAACGTGGGACCCATCTCTGAAGACCGTTGGAACCTTATCTTCTTGTGTACTTGCGTCCATCACGCGGAGGTCTGCGTTTGCCCCTTGATCCCGCAGAGGCATCCTCGCTCGTTCCACAGGTTGGTCGACACGTACACTGCTCAGAGTGTTTAATGTGGGTAGTTGAGGGGTCTGCTCGTGTCAGACAAGTGTCTTCTGCCCCTGTCAGTCCGTGTCAGCTAACTTTCTCTCCACCGTTGATCTTAGCTTCTCTTTTGGGGATGAGATAAAGTAACTCCTCGGGGTTTATTTGGTGTTTCGTGACGCATCATGTTTTGATGTTTTGGCCTGCATGCTTTCCACGTACCTTTTATATACACGTGTCTGATAGTGAGATATATGTGTACACAATTTGCCCCTTTTCTTCGGGCTTGAATGACTAATGGGTGCCTTGAAGAAAAACTATCGTCGCATATTCTTCTCACTCCTAATAACTTCTCCTAGATACTTGGGCACGTCTTTTATTCGTGCATTAACTGCTTATGTAACGGGCACGTTTCCCATTCCTCCCTTAATTTCCTTCTCTTTCTTTCGGGTATTTTAAGGATAGAAAGAAAATTTAATTTCATTCTTCCTAAACACTCTCTCAGTTTTCATTCTTCCTTTAAATTTTCTGTCTGTCTTCATTGAACCTGTGACCTTAAATTCTCTGTCAGTCTTCATTGCACCTGTGATCTTAAATTTTCTGTCTGTCTTCATTGCACCTGTGATCTTAAATTCTCTGTCAGTCTTCATTGCACCTGTGATCTTAAATTCTCTCCACCTTAGCATTAACCACGCCCGCTTCTCCTGTTTGTTTCTTCTACTGCTGTTTTTGCCGGTAAGTTTTCCTTTTCTTTATTTCCACCGTTTTATGCTGTGACTTGTGAATTTTCTGCTACTGTTGTTCCTTGTTTGTGATGAAGAACTTCTTCTGATGCTTGCATACTAGTTTGCCCCTGTTCTTCATCTTAAATTAAGGAAGCCATTACTCGAGGGTGAAATTTGAGCATGTATACTACTTTTAGGGTTGCTACGTTATCGTGGTTGTATTGGATGTGGATTGTGTTTTTTGATTGTGTGTAACTTGTTCTTGATTTTATTCTTTCCGCAGCCATGTCTGACCGTCCGCGGCCTACTTATCAGACTCCTGATTCTGGGTTATCGAGATCTCCTCCGCGTCGAGAGTCTCAAGATGATGTTCGTCGGAGTCGAGTTTCTTCTGGAGCGAAAGCCTCGTCCTCTAGGGAAGAGATTCCGATAATTCCGTCTGGTTCTCGAAGAGTCTTTGATCGCTCAGTGGCTCGTCCTCGTGATGATACTAGGAGTACGCAGGCTCCGCCCCGCGCTGTTGCTTTTGACATTCCTCCTCTACGTTCGTTAGTGCCCGAGCATCATCTACGGTCTTCTCCAACTTTTAAAGGGAAGAATACGAAGGCGTAGCTCCTAGGGTTGAATCTTCAAAGAATCCCCCGTGAAGAGAAAAGCTTCGGAAGCGTTCGTTAGTTCATCCGGCCCCGCCGAGGAGGATGAGGCTGCTCCCTTGATACGCAGTGTCTCTGTTAGCAGGAAAAAAGTAACCTTCAAGCATATCGATCTTGAAATATTCAAGGAAAAGCATGAGCTTCAAGCCTTCGGGGTTCGTTTCTATGCCCCTGAGGATGATATTACGTATGAGCTTATCTCCAAGTACGAATTCGATGAGTTTCATTTGTTAACGACGGTTGGGGCATTCGAGGCTGGTCTGATGCTGCCGTTGTACAAATCCGGTGATTCCTTCTACTACGACGTGCTCGCTAGTCGTGAGGGTTCTTCCACCAATACTCATAGCCTCCTTCGTATCCCAACTATCGGGGAATTATCTCCGCGCCCTGAAGGAATGCTATCTGCGGAGTAAGGGGGAAACGTCGATGACTTGTTACGTCCCAATCCCATGGAGAAGGAATGGTATACTCCTGAGAATTTCAATAACTCCTTTGGGATTACGTCAATAGTAGGAATCGCAAGCCGTGGAGTGTCAGCCTTCGGAATCTCCCTGCTCCTCGAGGCGAGATTCGTCTGTTAAATGAGGTCAGCGATGCCAAGCTGAAGTATGTTCCTGGCACGGAGGCGTCCAGTCGTCGGAAACTCTTCCCCGCCGAGAGAGGATCAAGCGCGATCATGATACGAGTGGCACGCCACCGTTATCGAGATAGTTGGTCCGTGGGCTTACGGTTGGATTCCCGGTCCCCGCGGTTGGCGGCCTACCGAGAATAGTAAGCCGCGCGAATCTCCTCCTGTTCGCTATGGAGATTTCTGCCCCTGGCGTCTGAACTTTGCGGGCATGAATTTTCCTTATGCCCTGGACGTCATAGAGGGAGACGAGGAGGATGGTTCCGGTGCTATACTCCCACCGAAGAATATCTCAGCTGCTCAGGTACGCAGATTCTAGCTGCGCTTCTTTTTAGAACTTCCATCAGACGGGAAAAATAATTCTTTTTGTGGTGTTGGTTTCAGGTATTGAAGAAGAAAAAGATTAGGCCGAAGCAGTCTTCTACTACGGTGATGGGCGAGGTTGAGGCCCAAGAAGAAGTTACTAGTCCAGTGAACGAAGAGTTTGCTGAGGACGAGATTACAGATGGGGAGGAACGTACTGGTACCTCCCCTATCAATGTCGAGAAGAGGTCTTCGCTGGTCACGCTGGTGATGAAGGAAGGAACAAAGTTGTGTGGCTGATGACGTTGTCATCGGGGATGTTTCCGTCCCTGCTGGTGATGTCGCGGATACCCTTCCCACTTCTCAAGAATTTTCTTTTGATCGGATGTATTCCACGGGGGAGTTTCTTTGACGAAGCCCTCGATTTTCCCGAGGACTTCTCTTTACTTTCCCCCAATGATGATTGGGATGTTCTTGGTGGTGATGGTAATGGGGATGCTACTGTAGAAGATGTTCGTGCTGAGGGGTCGTGTCAGAGAAAGGAAAATCTGTCGTTGACGCGCCCGCCGATAGTCTTCCCCAGTCGCCGACGTCTGAGGGTGAGGACGCCATCATGGATTGGTTTAAGGAAAAGAATCTTCTGTTTGTCTCTCATCCCGCTCCTGTGGTCGCTGGGGAAAAGGAATCCACCGCGTATACCCGTCGCATGATGGAGATGTCTTCAAAGGCGCAGGTGTCTGAAGCCTGGGGAAAAAGGTTGACTGTTCCCGAAGCTACCCTCGTGCCGGAGCCTCCTACTTCCGTTGCCGATATGATGGCCATCGCCGACGGGTATCAATATGGCTTTCCGCAGCAGCGTGTGCTGAGGTAAATTTTCGTACATACTTCTACGTGACGATCAGACGCTTCGGTGAAATAATGTTTTGTCATCTTGATGTGTAGATGATGAGGAGCGAGCATTGTAACCACGTGCTGTATCAGTTCTTCAAAGCGAAATCTCTGAAGCTCGAGGCTAAGCTTCGTCACGAGAAAAGGAATTATCTGCGGCTGAGGTGGAAATTGAAGAGCTGAAGAAAAGCCTTAAGGAGAAAGAAAATGGGTGAAGCAGAGGCTGATCTTCGGTCAGAACTTGTTGCAGTGCGCGCGAGTTAGAGCAAACTCGTAGCCAAGTTTCCACTTTCACAGGTTTGGTTCTTTTCCCTCGCCGTATGTCGTCATTCTTTTATCTCTTAGTTGTTCTGTCTGAGTCTCCCCACCCTATCTCCAGTGGGTGGCGTCCCCGAGCTGATATGGCTTCGAAACGAAAGAGTTCGGCAAAAATCTCGTATTAGAGATTTGGTTGAGAAAATTAAGAGTGAAGCTAAGAAATGGGATGCTCGGGCTGAGGTATGGCGCGCGCGGCATGTTCAGATGGTCGACATGCAAAATCTGTACAACCATGATCGTGCTTTATTTAATGGCACACTGCTGTGGACCCGTGATAGTCTGCGGGAAGCCCGTGAGCGCACTTCCTTGTTGGAATCTAGGATTCAGCGGTTGGAAGAAGAATTACAGACGGCTCGATCCATTCCTCTTTCAGGGGTCCAGGATAATATGCTCTGTCTTGCCAGAGAAAGAGATGATGCTCGTGCTGAAGTCTACGCTCTCAGCAATGCTCTTTCCGCGTCTCGTTCCGACGTAGCTCGTCATGCTGAGTCTGAGAGGAATCTCGAAGTGTGCATGTACAGACTCAGCAAAGGGGTCTCAGAGATAAATAAAGAGGTCGACCACCTTCGTCATATGGACTCGATGAAGCAGGTAGAATTAGATGCCTGTCAATTTACTCTCACCAACCTTCAACTAGACTATAAGAAATTATCCGCGGAATATGATCATCTTGATGAAGCGCGAGATGCGGTTGTTAATGAGTATGAAGAGGCTTCGGCTTGTGTCGAAGGTATAATCCCATTTCATCGAGTGTGACCTTGTTTTTTTCTACGCTAACTCCGTGGTGTTGTCTTTTTCAGAGCTCGAGGGACGCCTTCGCGTCACAAATGAAAAACTTGAAAAGGCTCAATCGTCCTTAGCGCAGCAGGAAGAACAGACCAATCACTTCAAGAATTTAGCAGCAACCCGCGAGGAGGCCGTTGGTGCTGCTTCTGAGAAGTGAATCGGCTATCTTCGTTATTATACCAAGCCCAACAGCGGACAACAGTTATTAAACAAGGCTCGTTGTCAATTGGCTGAGGAGACGAACAAGATGCTGGAGAGGATAGAACTTGGCCTAAGGAATGAACATGGTCTCGTGAAGAACTATCCTCGTCGTCCCGTTCCTTCTGCCTTGCCCAGCTCCTCGGGCCCTCTTCTGGTGGGAGCGTCCCATCAAGTCTTCGGAATAATCCTGCCGATGGGGCCGCCACTTAGGTAGAGATCGCAGCGTTTTGTAGGATCCGCGGCATCATTATACTTTTTGTAATCATGTAACAAGGATATTTTTTGCTGATGATCCTGTAAAAGGAATATTTTTTGATTGTGTATCCTTGACTTTGGCCTTTCACTTCTTGTAATCACCCTTTATGAAATGAATCCTCTTCTTGATATACCTACAATGTTGTTTTGTTTTATTTTAAGTATTTGTGAAAAATCAAAACAAAAGTTTTTAAGTGTTTTTGAGTGCGATACTGAAGGAAGGTACCTTCGTGATCGTCTTGAGACCTGTCACCCCGCTGGCGAATCCTGGGCCAGAGGATTCCCAGACGGTGGGGGCCGGGGAACGTTCTAGGATATGGGATTAAAATATTTACGCACCCATTCCGTCGACCCGTTGCCTTAAGATTGGTTGGGTATCTCTTTCTGCTGGGTGCCTTCCCCCTGGTCCTACACTTATGGACACTGATGGGGGAGCCCTGAGAGATTGTAGATTAACTACTTTCCCCAATATTGTAGGTAGATTCCACTGACTTGATAATTTGAAAGCTTGTTTGATTGATAAGTTGAGGTCTGCAATTCCTCTTCCAGAGATAGAAACATGTGGAGCGGTCAGGCTCCCTTCTTCTTCTGGTACACTCCAAGCAGATTCAAATCTGCGTTGCTTCTATGGGAAGTATGGTTTGAGCCATTTAGCATTCCAAGGATGCCGGAGGACCTCGCCTTTTAGATTACGAAGGTAGTAGGAACCGTTACCCGCAATGTCGTGGATCATAAAAGGTCCTCCCCATGTAGGTGCTAACTTTCCCCATTTCTTTTCTTGCTGATACCGTGGGATTGTTCTCAACACATACTGTCCCTCTACAAAATTCCGTAGCTTTACCTTTTTGTTGTACTCCCTTGCTAGTCTTCGTTGATAATTTTCCATCTTTTGCAATGCTACTTCCCTTCTTCCTTCCAAGTCGTCCAACCTTTCTAACATCATATCTGTTGTGAGGTTTTTCTCCCAAGCTTCGGTCTTCGTGGTTGGCATGAGGATTTCCGTAGGTATGACTGCTTCAGCTCCATAAGTTAGAAGAAACGGGGATTCCCCGGTAGCGGATCTTCGTGTTGTCCTGTATGCCCATAAGACATTGTGCAGTTGTTCGCACCATCTTCCCTTATGCTCGTCTAATTGTTTTTTGAGTATAAGGGCGAGGGTCTTGTTGGTAGCTTCCGCTTGTCCGTTGCTTTGAGGGTATAAGGGGGTGGACTTGTTCTTTCTTATTTTGAAGGTGTCGAAGAGCATGTCTATATTTTTTCCCTGTAATTGCTTACCGTTATCAGATACAATTTCCGCAGGTATACCAAATCTGCAAATGATGTTCTGGAATATGAAAGTGAACACATCCGCGTCTCTGATCCTGGCCAAGGCCTTAGCCTCCACCCATTTACTGAAGTAGTCCGTGGCTACTATCAAAAATCGTCTCTTCCCTGATCCTTCGATGAAAGGCCCGACGATGTCTACGCCCCATTTTGCAAATGGCCACGGGCTATCGACAGAGTTTAACATTGTTGCCGGCGCGTGGATTTTTTTCGCGAAGCGCTGACATTCTTCACATCGTCGGGACATCCTCGCAGCATCTTGTATCATGTCGGCCAGTAATATCCTTGCGTTTTTGCCTTGTCAGCCAGTGATCTCATGCCGCTATGATTCCCCGCGTCACCATAGTGGATATCATTTAGAATTCGATGCCCCTCTTTCCGGGACAAGCAGCGTAGTAATGGTCCAAGGAAGGATTTTCTATACAGGACCCCCTCCCGAAGATCATATCTTCCCACTTTGGAGATCTTCCTAGCTAGTTTCCGATCCGCAGGTAAGCTTCCTTTTTCGAGAAAGGCTGTATTGTCACCCTCCAGTCATCTTCGTTGCTGAAGTCTTCGTCTTGATTTGCTCTTGACAGGATGTCTTCTTCATCAAAGTCATTATGGATGTCTTCTCCTACCTGGTCTTCGATATTTTCTTCCATCACATCTTGATTGGTAGCGAAGGAGAATTGAGATGCAATCGAAGGCTCGTATACCCTTGCTATTTTAATACTTCGGCATTTTTATCCCTCAGCATGGATGATATATATGCTAGGGCATCCGCGTGCCTGAGGTCCCTTCTGCATAAGTGCCGGAACTTAATGTTCGGGATTTGTGATGCCAATGTTTGGACCAAGGCCATGTAAGCTGAAAGGTGTCATCGTACACATTATACTCGAGCCCAATTTGCCGTATGACAAGCTGCGAATCACTTGTCAGCCTTACATCGGTTACCCCCATCTCTATTATTATACGTAGGGCATGTACGACAGCTTCGTATTCAACAATGTTATTGGTATGCTCTTTGAATTCCAATCTAAGTGCCTGTATAATCCTTTCTCCAGTTGGGGTGATAATGACAATACCTATTCCTGCTCCTTCCTTATTTTTAGATCCGTCGACAAAGACTTCCCATTGTCTATGACTCGCAGGTTCGAGGATATCCATTGGATCCTTGATTTCTTCCTCGGCTTCTGGTATTCCCTTAATCTCTTCGTCGTTGTCTAGGGGGAGGTCTGCTAAGAAATCTGCCAGCACTTGGGACTTCTGAGAATGTTGAATTTCATGAATGATGTTGAATTGGTCCAGATGGGTGTTCCATTTGGCTATTCGGCCCACTTTTCCCGTGCTTTTGAGGACTGCTTCCAATGGTGCTTTGCATGGTACCCTGACGAGGTGAGTTAGGAAGTAGGTTCTCAGTTTTTGGGTAGCCCATACCAGTGCGAGGATGAGTTGTTCAATCTTAGTATAATTTCTTTCCGCGGAATTGAGTGTCTTGCTGACGTAATAGATAGGCTGTTCTACCTTTGTATTGGTCTTGACTAATACCGCGCTGACTGCGTCCTCTTTGCTGCTATGTACAGTGCCAAAACTTCATCAGGGTCTGGTTCTGCAGGATTGGGATTGAAGCTAGATGTTCTTTGATTTTTTGGAATGCTTCCTCGCATTCAGCGGTCCATTCGAACCTGCTCCCTTTTTTAAGAATATTGAAGAAATGTTTGCATTTGTCCGAGGACCGTGCAATAAATCTGCCCAACGCTGCTATGGACCCATTGAGCTTCTGCACTTCCTTCAGATTCTTTGGGACGGCATCTCTACTATGGCTTGAATCTTAGCTGGGTCTACCTCGATGCCCCTTTTCGTCAGATACCCGAGGAACTTCCCCGAGGTGACACCGAAAGTACATTTCTCCGGATTCACTTTCATGTGATGCTGTCTCATTACTTCGAAGATATTCCTCAGGTCCTGGTGGTGATTTTTACGCAGCTTGCTTTTGACGAGCATGTCGTCCACGTAGACCTCTAGGGTTCCTCCAATCCATGGCTTGAAGATAGCATCGACCATCCTTTGGTATGTTGCCCCTGCGTTTCGGAGCCCGAAAGGCATTCTGGTATAGCAATAAAGGCCATGTGGGGTATAGAACGATGTGTGTGGCTGATCTTCTTCTGCCAGGGCTACTTGGTTGTAACCAGAATATCCGTCCATGAACGACAGCTCTTCGTACCCTTCAACTGCTTCAACCAGTTGATCTATGCTCGGCAGGGGATAGCTGTCCTTTGGACATGTGATGAGTGCTAAAAAGTGCATATTTTTATATATTTTTCTTGGCATTTAACTCATCTTTTGTGCATTAATTCTACATTTTATCCCATATTCTGTATTTTCATTGTTTTCAAGAATAAATATTTTTCTTACTTAATCTTGCATTTTTAGGTAATAAATGAAGTTCGGATGAGTCGCGGAGCGAAAAGAGCAGAAAAGTAGTGAAAAGCCGGGAAGAATTACACAAGGAAGCCGCAAAGAATGGAGCACACGTCCAAAAAGCTAGGAATGGGCTCAAGAAGGAAGAATTGTTCTTAAAGAAGATATGGGCTTGGCATACCCAAGGCCCAAAACCCTTACCCAAACCCATTTTCTATATCCATAACCGCCTTCATTCTCAGCCGTTAGATGGGACTACATCGAAATCCTACGGTCGCTCCTTCATAGAGCATCAAAATCTGAAGTCTCTGCAAAACACCACAGCGCTTAAATTCCAAGCCTTCAGATTAGATTGTAGTTGAATCCAACGATCGCTTCTTTGCCTGCGCATCAAACCTCGATACTTCCGCTTAATACTACAACACCTAACTCCATCTGGTGTCGTTAACTTTGTTGTATTTCACAATCCAACGGTCGAAGTGATTCATCTCTCATACCACCGTTAGATCTACCAACCATCTTCGCATCCAACGTCTCATCCTCGCTGTTCATCAACAATTGCTAAACCCGCCTAACACCCAAGTATCGAACACCTATACCCTTCAGCCAAACGCACCTTACCCAAATTCTCATCTTCCTCCTTCGAGCAGTCGAGCTCTGCTCCTGCCAACTCCACCATGTCCGCCACCACCACTGTCGTACCACCAAACGCCACTCCTTCACACCGTACACCACCACCAACTCCACTATAATCATTCCCCCCATCTTCTAGCCATCTATCCTACCAATTTCTTTTCTTTTCTTTCTCAGAAAAACCTAGGAAAGAAATTGGTACAATAGCTAGGGCTAGAGAAGAAATCAGAGGCATGGAAAGGAGCAGGAGACTAAGGAGAAGAATGGGTCGAAGTCAGTAGCGTGTAATCGCATCAATTTGGGTAAGAATTTACCAAACCCTAGTTCTGTCAATTTGGGGGTTTTTACATAAATCCTAATTAGGTTGAGATAGAGCATGGAGAAGATAAAGTGGGTGATATAGGGTAGGTAATTGAACCTAACTGTGATTTTCTGTCACATTAGGTAGAACCCTAATGTCTACTGTTTTGGGAATTTTTGGGTGAAAAGGGTGTAAACCCTAATTATGTAATTGGGTATAAAAAGGGGACTGTGGGTGTGATGTAAAGGCTTATGCCTGGATTAGCCAGTGTGTCACCCAAGAGCACTGGAATAGCCAGTGTCTCAAGGGTTAGTGTTTAATTTGCAACTATCTTTATGTTTATTCCATTACTCTTGTTTAGTTTCAGTTCAGTTGCTCTTATTTTGTTTCAATTCAGTTTGTTTTATGTTTTAATTCACATTTCATTCTAGTTCACATGTTAGTTTGTAGTTCTCTATTTAGTAAATGTTTTGTTTTTGTTGCTGTTATGTGAGCTCACATGTGTATGTGTATAGCTAGGTTGAGATGATGCCTTAAGTCACTGTTAGAGGTGGAATGTTAGGTTATAATTCTTGTAAATTGAGCTGATTGAGAAATGGAGGAATTTAGTGCTCAACTGTGCTTGTGATTGATTGTGTTGTCAAAAGACAGTCAATGCTAGGAGTAAACAGTTGAGAAAGCTTCTTCTCCTTCCATTCCATTTATGTATACCCTGGAACATAGGCAGGCTTGAACCTTCCCCTAGCTCCATTAGGGACAGGGATTTAACATAGAATTACACTATCTGGCTAGGTAACAAGGTGGATTCATAACCTAGTTGTGTTGTTTCTCTGTTTTGTATTTGTAATTTTGCTCCCCTGCCATTGCCCTTGGCTTAGGCCTTGGTTTATTACACTGTCATTTTATTGTCTTTGCTTCACTGTTTATCTTCATTGCTGTTTTCTCAATTGTTCACTGTTAAACTTTCACTTTCACCTTCTCACTTTCACTTTGTTCCATTTTGTTTTGCTTTTGTTCTCTGTTTAGTTTCATTGTTCTGTCACCTTCTCATAATACTTTTGTTCATTTTTTTGCTTTTGATGTGTTCACTGTCACCTTCTCACACACTTTTGTTACTTCAATTTCAAGATATGTGGTGGGCCCGGAGATGTGTATAAAATTAAGCGAAATGAAACGGGCCTACAGTAATACCGCAAGTGCACGGTCGTCGGTTGTAGCTCGTGCAAGTACGGGTCGATCCACAGAGACTGGGTGTGTTTTGTAGTTTCTAGCTATTTTGGGCTCTAAATGGCTATTGTTGGGCTTTGAATACCCTTTGAGTAAATTGGGCCTAATGGGTTTGTTTTTAACAATGAAATGAACTGAGCTTGGGCTCAGTTGGTCTTGAAGTGTACTAGGCTTTGGGCCTTTGAATGATGAACTATGAACTTGGGCTTTGGCCTTAAACTTAGGCTTGGGTTCTTTTGATGTGAACTTATGGGCTTTTGGTCTTTTGGGTTGCACTGGGCTTTGGGCTAACAGTGAATTGGGCTCAATGTAACAGTGAGCTTTGGAGCAGCAGCAGACAAGGCTGGGCTGGAGAAGAAGCAGCAGCAGCAGGGTTGCAGGGCAGTGGCCAAGGCAGCTGAGTAGCAAGGCAAGGAGAAAAGAAGAGATGGCAGTGAAGTAATGGTGGCACTAAGCCAAGGTAACAGTGGCAATGAGGCACAAAGGCAGTTAACAGGAAACAATGGAAGGTGACAGACAGCACAAAAGCAAGGGAAACTACAAGCAATGAACAATGGAACCAAGGCCTAAGCCAAGGGCAGGGAGGAGAAGAAGTAACAAAGCAAAGCCAAGGCATTCATCTAGAGTGGGAAGAGAACCAGCTTGCTCACAGTCACTAGTGAGCACTAGTTTCTCCCCACTGCTCAATCAACTCAATGCCTAAGGCTCTAACCTAGCATTGACACACAACAGTAAACTAAGCCTAACATTTGAGAAGCTAACAGTTGACACTAAAAGAGAGCCTAGGCATACAACTAGAGTGGGAAGAGAACTAGTTTTCTCACAGTCACTAGTGAGCACTAGTTTCTCCCCATTGCTCAATCAACACAATGCTCTAAGGCTTCTAGACTAACATTCCATCACTTCTTGACAGTGAATTGAACCTAACATTTGAGCAAAGAAGAGTGATATTTACACTAACATAATACTAACAGTTATACTTAAACATGATCATAACCCTAAACAGTGACTAACAGTCTATCATTATCATAGCACAAGATTGAAATTGAAACTAAAATTAAAATCTAACATAACATGAAATTGAAATTAACCCTGACATGAAATTAAAACTAACCCTAACATGAAATTAAACCATAAAAACAGGAATTTAAACATCACACATGGAATTAAAACATAACAATTGAAATTGAAATTGAAAATTAAAACAAACCTAAATTGAAACTGGAACTAAATTGAATTAAATTAAAATATCAAAACTGAAATTTAACCCTAATTGGTTACTTGGTTAATTCAAGAACACCCTTCTCTCTACACATCAGTTGCCTTTTATAGTTTTACAACAAATTACAAAATTTCACCAAACCCTAAATTGATTTGGGGAAAATCAAATTCTCTCACCCATGTGTGAATTCTGCTCGACCCATGCCCTGTTGATGTTCCCTCTGCTCCTCCTCAGCTCGAACTGCTCCCAATTGCGTCTACTGATGCCCTAGCTTTTCTCTTTCTTATCTGTAGCACCTAGGGTTGATGCTAAGAACAAGAAAGGGAAATACTAGGGAGCTGGATGATGGTGATGGCTCTGATTTGGTCGAGAGAATGGAGATGGTGAAGCTCGAGGTGGTGATGGGAGAGATGGTGGAGGTGATGGAGTTGCAGAGCAGCTCTCTGTTGTTTGGGAAGAAGAGAGGAAGAACCCGATGGAGAAGAAGGGTCCGTTTGGTTGGGTAATAGGGTTCGGTGACTAGGGTGTGAAGCAGGGATAGAGAACTTTGATGAACATCGAGTAAAGAGCGTTGGATGATCCCATATAGATTGAATCGAACGGCTACGATGGAGAGGTATGTGGCGACCGTTGGATTATGAGATACAACAAAATTGACGACACCAGATGGAGTTAGGTGTTGTAGTGTTAAGCGGAAATATCGAGGTTTGATGAGCAGGCAAAAAAGCGACCGTAGGATCTAAATGTGATCTAATCTGAAGGCTTGGAATTTAGGTACTATGGTGTTTTGCAGGGACTTCAGATTTTGATGAACGATGAAGAAGCGACCATTGGATGATGAGATGGATCCGATCTAACGGCTGAGAATGGAGGCGGGTATGGATATAGAAAATGGGTTTGGGTAAGGGTTTTGGGCCTTGGGTATGCCAAGCCCATATCTTCTTTAAGAACAATTCTTCCTTCTTGAGCCCATTCCTAGCTTTTTGGACGTGCGCTCCATTCTTTGCGTCTTCCTTGCGTAATTTCTTCCGGCTTTTCACTACTTTTCTGCTCTTTTCCGCTCTGCTATTCATCCAAACTTTATTTATTACCTAAAAATGCAAAATTAAGTAAGAAAAATATTTATTCTTGAAAACAATGAAAATACAGAATATGGGATAAAATGTAGAATTAATGCACAAAAGATGAGTTAAATGCCAAGAAAAATATATAGAAATATGCACTTTTTAGCACTCATCAATCTGTCACTTAAAAGCCCATTTGTTCTCTTGCTTGGCTAAAGCCTAGTTCATAGCTCAGAAGCCTAGCTAATCTAAAGGCCCAGCCAACTGAGCCCAAGGTTCAGTTCATTCCAAAAATCAAAGGTCCAGTCCACTGTGGACTTAATCGAAGCCTAAGGGAAAAGCTAAGGCCCAGTTCACTGTTACCAAGCCCAGTTCACATCAAAAGACATTGAGCCCAATTCACAGTCACTGTTAGCCCAAGGCCCAGTGCAATTCAAAAGACCAAAAGCCCATAAGTTCACAGTCAATCCAAAAGCCCATTGAGCCCAAAACCATTTCATTGTTACAAAAACCCACTAATCCCAAAGTACAATTAGAAGCCCAATAGCAATTTAGAGCCCAAATAGTTAGAAACTCCAAACACACCCAGTCTCTGTGGATCGACCCGTACTTGCACGAGCTACAACTGACGACCGTGCACTTGCGGTATTACTGTAGGCCCGCGTTTTTATTGCGCTTAATTTTCACACTTTTCCGGGCCCACCAACATGCCTTGTTGAGATTAGTAAAGTCGATGCATATTCTAACCCCTCCATTTTTCTTAGGAACAATGACCATGTTGGAGATCCAGGTAGGGTACTTGACTTCCTTGATAAATCCTGCATCTAGTAGCTTCCGAAGTTCTGTTTCTACCGCCTCATGATATTCTGGAGCCACTTTTCGTATTTTCTGCCTGAACAGGGGCGTGCCCGGTTTGATGCGTAGTTCATGTTGGATTACTTTTGGGTCAATCCCCGGCATATCTCCTAACTTCCAGGAGAACACATCCGCATATTCCTTAAGTAATTTGGTTAAGGATTGTTCTCTTCCTTCGTCCATGATGGTCCCAATTTTGACCATCTTCGGGTCTTCTTCCGTTCCTATGTTGATTTCCTTTATGGGTTCTACCGGTGTGAACACAGGCTTCGGGTTTCCGAGGACTGGGGCGCTCTTTAATTGCTATTTAGCGTGTTTCTGCTCTTCGTTGGTTGTTGAGGTGCTTGTTTCCGAGCCTTGGACATTACCATCTTTCGTCAAACCTTTTCCTGTAGTTTCCTTAAGGAATAGGTCTACGGCTTTCTCTTTCGCGGTTTCTTGATTTCTTACTCTTCGGATTTTTCGCTGCTCTTCTTGCTCATTGTTGATATGATCCTGAGTGGCCTGGCACTCTCGCGTAGCGATTCGATCTCCCTTGATCTCCATTATTCCCTCAGGTGTTGGAAATCTGAGGTATTGGTGGTATGTTGCCGCAACCCCTTTGAGCTTGTGTACCCATTATCGTCCAATAATGGCGTTGTAGGGGGAAGGGGTGTCCACCACACTGAATCGGGTATCCAGTTTCATGGGCCCTGCGTTAACCTGTAACACGATGTCTCCCAAGGGCTTCGTGGCTGCTCCATTGAATCCGTAGATGGTGTGATAAGAGGTCATCAACTGTTCATCATGGAGCTTCATCCGTTTGAATGCATCATAGAATAGGACATTTACAGAGCTTCCCCCGTCTATGAGGATCTTTTTGAGGTTACATCCAGCTACTGGTAATGTTAGGACCAAGGGATCGTTATGGTCTTCCATATCTTCTTCGATATCCTCGGCATCGAAGATGATAGGAGATTCCATCCATTCTTCGTGTTCGTCCACCGCTATCCCATCGACCTTATATAACTCGCAGCGGTCTTCGAATTGCTTCTGTAACCTTTTTCCAATCTGCGCTGTGAGTGAGGGTCATGTGGCTTCGGAACACGATATGGTGTTGATTGTTCGGTTTTCTTCCGGAAGTTGGACTGGCTTGGTTCGTTTGGATCTGTCCTCGGTAACCTCCTTTCGTATGTAATGTTTGATCTCTCCCGCATCAATTAATTTTTGGATCATTATTTTAAGGTTCTTGTATTTTTCGGTCTGGTGTCCGTTGAAACAGTGATACTCACAGTAATCTTTAGACTTCTCGGATCTCGGGGGCTGCTTTCCCTTAGACCATGGCCACTCTAAGTTTTCCCTCCCTTTGATCTCTCGTAGGATACGAGCATAGCTAGCGTTGAGTTTCGTGTAAACTTGATCTTCGAATTTTCGGTCGCCTGTTCTTCGTTCATCCCTCCGTTCCTTCCTATCTTCGTGAGGTCTCTCATCTGAGCAACCCCTTTTGGCCCCATTGGTTTGTTCCGCTGAGTTGGTGCGGTGAGACCTCTGCGGATATGCCCTCGGGTTTTCCCGTTGAATTTCTTCAAGTCGAGCGTGCTTCTCGATAATTATTCGGAGATCTCCTTATGTCTTGGGCACGCTCCCGTGAATTTCAACAAATAGGGGACTCATTCGGTCTAAGCCCCATTTGTAGCAGTTGATGCTTACCACTGGGTCCACGCTCCCTATGGCTTGGCAGATCTTATGCCATCTGTTTGTGTACTTCCTCGTGGTTTCCTTGTAGCCAATTGCTAGTGAAAAGAGCTTATCCATCCCGGTGTTTACAGTCTTGTTGTACATGTATGTTCTTAAGAATTTCTCTGCGAGTTGGTCGTATGAGTGGATGGAGTTTGGTGGCAGATTATCAAACCATGATAACGCCGATCCCTTCAAGATTGACGGGAAGTATCTACAGAGTACGGCGTCGTTCTGACCCCATCTAGCTAAGACACGGTTGTAGTACCGAACATGTGCAGCAGGGTCGCTGGATCCATCATAGCATTCGAACGTCGGGACAGGGCATTTCAGTGGAATAGGGGTGTTGGCCAAGCGATGCGTTAAGGGCGTGGAGTTAGCTTCTCTCATGACCTCTTCTAACCTTCCCCCACCTTCTTTATTTTTTAATTGCCTGATCTCTGCCATCATCTCATCTCGTAGTTCCTCCATTGCACGTTGGTGCTCTAAATTCTTCAGCTCATTACCGTCTGACTCTCCATCGTCATAATCCGGGTCGGATACGCTACGTCTCCTTGTCGCGTCTTCATTAGCCGCTAGGACGACTCTACAGTCTTGGTTTGGCTCTGGTGCTTTGGAGCTTGCTTCATCAAGTTGTTGGCTGGTCTTCGTGCTTAGAGAAATCCGCTCCTTTAAATCTTGATTTTCTCTGGCCAACAGAGCTACAGCTTCTGCGTAAACCTGCTGGTTCTTCCTCAGTTCCTCAAGCTCAGCTATTAGTCGGTGTGATTGGTTGGACCCCTGATTGGGAGTCCCAGCGCGTGCCGCTACAGCCGCGGTGCCGCCCTCCTCCATGGTTTGTACTAAAGGTGGCAGGGGTTCAGCTTCGGTTGCTGGTGTTTCCAAATTTGAGTGAGCGCCCCTCTGCGGTGCCAGAGCCGCCGGTATGGCTTGATTCTGATTATTTGTTAGCGGCATTCCAAAGGTTAGAAGGTGCGCGGGTTGGAATGTTCTGGATTCATCCACCCTTTCTCTTGGTTGATTAAGTTGACTCATGGCGAGGGTATTGCTAGCCTCCGCATCCTTCGGGACTACCGCAGCCTCCCCGTACTTTGTTGCTGCTCTGAGAGCCGCCGCTGCAACTGAATTAGCGTTCATGGGTGAAGTGATTTCTGCAGTATCTTGCCTTCGGTTGGTCATTTTAGCTTTGTCTCCTTTCTGCTTGCTTCGGGTGATGATCGGGGTTGTCCTGGGTGTTTCTTTTGACAAAGCTTTGGATTTTCCTGCTTCCTGCGTCTTTTCCATCATGTGCCCTTTTGTTGATAATGAAATCTCGCGTAAAATTGCCTCATTTACTCACAACACGTTCTCTCTGCATAATTTATTTCAAACAATAGAAACGGGAATATCCGCGTGAAGCGGGTTAGTTGGCGAAATACAATTTTTCAAGAGGGAATTAATACCCGCAGGCTATAAAATACGGGTTAGAGTTTTATTAAAGGCGATCCTTAGTATAAAAACTACGAAAATTGTAAATCCGACGGATTAGAACAATAACCCGCTTAGAACAATAACTCTTATCGAAGACCAAAGGTGGGTTTTTGAACATAATACAGTTAACGAATGATCTATACGGTCCGAGCTGATAAAATCAGAGCAATCATATGCCAAATTAAAATGAAATCACAGGACAAGATAAATCTTTTACCGGGACGAAGTCCCTGTTTCTAGCGCCAAATTGTGGGCACCCGGACCACGAGGGGGTCCGAATGCTCACAATCAATCATTAACATCTAAAGAGATTATGATGATGGTACCCCGGTGTTGATTCATTGGCTCAAAACCTTCGGGTTTATCATGGCCTCATCCAACAACTCCATGCGTGGCGTTTGTGCATGGGATATAAGTATTAAGGAAAACAAAACATATAAGCAAACATGTGTGGAGCTAAATGAATGTAAAGTGCTGAAATGTAAATAAGACCAAGGTTTACGTGGTTCAGCACTAAGGCCTACATCCACGGGGTTTGTTGTTTTACTATGTTCTTCAACGTTACACGAATAGTTGAATGACTTTTGGGGTTTACATGTTTCTCTCCTCTAAGGGATTAACTTACACTTACTATTTCTCTCTTCCTCTCTCTCCTTCCCTTCCTGATATTTTCGATCCCCTTTCCTCTTGGTGGAGATTGGATATTTATAAGGTTAGAACGTGGGACCCATCTCTGAAGACCGTTGGAACCTTATCTTCTTGTGTCCTTGCGTCCATCACGCGGAGGTCTGCGTTTGCCCCTTGATCCCGCAGAGGCATCCTCGCTCGTTCCACAGGTTGGTCGACACGTACACTGCTCAGAGTGTTTAATGTGGGTAGTTGAGGGGTCTGCTCGTGTCAGACAAGTGTCTTCTGCCCCTGTCAGTCCGTGTCAGCTAACTTTCTCTCCACCGTTGATCTTAGCTCCTCTTTTGGGGATGAGATAAAGTAACTCCTCGGGGTTTATTCGGTGTTTCGTGACGCATCATGTTTTGATGTTTTGGCTTGCATGCTTTCCACGTACCTTTTTATATACACGTGTCTGATAGTGAGATATATGTGTACACATCTTGAACTATGTTGACCACCTTCCTGATGGGACTAGACGAGTGAATAGTTTTCAAGAATTCAAATTCTGGACTTTTGTGCCCACCTGCCATAGAACCAGCAACATTAATATTCCTAGACTGCCTGAGCTCAGTTACCGGAGATGGAGTGGAATCGGGTACCATGTTGCCCTTCATCTTATCATACTTTTCCACTGGACCTTTGAAAGGAGATTCTTTGATGTCCTTGTGAAAAAATGAACCCATTGATCTTTCTGCTGAATTGACCAGAGTACACATGATATTGTCTAAGTTTCCTGTTTTGATAATTTCAATCAACAAAAACACTTCTCTTCCTTGAAGCGAAATTTTAGGTACATGGTGATTGATCTGAGGACCATTTCTGAAATGAGATTTTGGTAGCATTGAATGTGAAACACTTAATATGCATCAGTTGTTGGAGCTGATTATCATTCTCTGCAATAAAGATTGCGTGAGTGGAATCTACTTGTTTCAAACTTAAGTTACGAGACCAACCCAATTTATGTTTGATCGCTGCAGCCACTTTTCTCCATCCGGGTTCTCATCTTTGACCGTCACTCTCATTTTGGAAGTTGAAAACCATTTCTCCTTAATTCTCAAATTCTACTTTGAAATTATCGGATTTTCCTTAGTTCTTGATTTTTTAATCTGAAATAATTGATTTTTTCTCATAAAGGTTCAACATTTTTCCATACTGCTCACACAAGGAAAAATTCCGATAACTACGGAGCAAATTTACAGGAACAGAATGGGAAATGCACTAATGAAATGGCACATGACGTAAATACATTATAATAATAAAATTAGTGACAAAACCCCTAGGTGACCAACTTAAAGGAACAAAAAAATCACCTATATTAATTTTAACAAATTAAATCAGTTTCATTAAATAGTGACACAAAAACCCCAACTCAAATAATAATTAGCAAATTTAGTTTTTTTTAATTTGAAAAAACCCAAACGTACCCTTCTTCATCTTTGTCTTCTCTCCTTTCTTTTTTTCTTCTTTCTTTCTCTCCTTCTCCCCACCACCATCACCACCAGCAGCGATACCAGATCTCACCAGCAGAAACTTTATGCTTCCCCGACCACACTAGCACCTTCGTATCTCACCACCACCACCACCTTCGTTCCCTTAACCCTTAATTGTTGAAATTAGGGTTGCGATTTTAACTTCAGTTGAAGAACAGAGATGGGTTGGTGACGAATTGATGATTGAGATATATTTTTCAAGGAAGGGATGATGGAGTGGTGATGTTTCCAACAAGGTCTAGGAATTAGATCTAGGAATTGTTTCCATGGTGGAAATGAACTACCGATGACAATCTGCTCGTGTTGGGAGAAACGGTGGATTTAGAATGGTAATTTGAAGTTTTGAAGTATTAAAAAATCTTATCATTTTCACTAATTTTTCAATTGAATTGGATACCAGATCTCGTTTTGTTTGACATTTCGTTGGTTTTTATTCTTGAGAATTTGATTTTGATTGTTACTGTAAGGATTTATTGACTTGGTAAAAATCTTATCTCCTTCTACTTTTGATTGTTACTGTAAGGATTTAATTCCATTTACATGTTTGATGATGAATTAGATTTATTCTTGAAAATGTTATACCAAATAGTAGTGAGATTAACTTGCCGGGTGCAAGATTTCGTCCCTTGTTTGCTCTGTGTTGGTGGAAATGGGATATGAATATCACAGTTAGTCTTATGTTGCTTGTTGGTGGATTGATTTTTCTAATAGTAGATGAATTTTGAACTGAAGTTTGTCTAAGTACTTTAGTCTAAAATGTTGAGATCAATGAAGTGTGCATTACTGTCTCTTAGTGAGGTCCATTTTATGGGCTAACTTTTTAATTGAAGTCCATGCCAGTTAAAGAACTGGTTAAGGAAAGTGTACAAGTTGTTTGGTTGTGCAATTATTGAAAAATTAAGTTGTGTTTCCACTGTTAACTTAGCAGTTGACATTATGTGGTTTGTTAATGTTGAGCTGCCATGCATACATTTCAAAGTCATATTTTGCAGTTCAATCTGATAGTTATCATTTATGGTTAGAGTGGTTAGGCTAGGTGCCCCTGTTGAACTTGAAAACTTGTATAAGTACCACAGTGTGGCCCTCTTTTGACTCCTGCACCGACACTTGTGTGCAGCGTAAGTGAAGGAGGCATCTCCCTAAACACATGCTCTTTTTAATTTCCGAGTACCTACTTGAGATGATTTGAGCATATGGAAAGAGAAAAGTAACTATTCTATTCTTGTTGGCCAATATTCTTATATCTTATTACTGATATGTTGGAACTGCTTGTGTTTGATTCAGGGTGTCAGGTACTCAGTCAGACCCATCAAATTAATGCTAGAAAGGAGAGACAGATGGAGACATTAAGGACTGCTCTTGGGATGAATAAAGTTGATGAAACTTCTTTACTACAGGAAGAAGGGAAACAGGAAACTGTTCTGGAAACAGTGGAATCTGATTCTGAAATTAGGTGAAGGAGAGGGTCCAAAAGAAGGTTTAATAGAGAAAAATGATGGCTAGAATTGAAATGGGAAGCAATTGCAGGTGGTGAATTGGATTGTGGAGCTGAGTAGAGTCAGCTATGAGATATTGTTGTCGCTGCTTTCAGATCGGCAGTGTGCAAGTGTAGCTGCTGGTATTGTTGATATGGTTATTGAAGTGATGGGTTTGATATGGTTATTGCAGTGACAGGGTCTTGTGACGAGTTTCATTTGATGCTGCTAGTAAGCTCCGGTTGCAGCTGAAGTTAATATTATAGAGAAGGTGGTACTGGTGTTGGCTTTGAGTTGGTTCTCTATGAAGAATGGTTTGAGTTGATGCTTGAGAATGGTTTTTAAGTACAGTTGCAGGTTGAGAGTGTAGAGAAGAACTGAGATGCCTATGTTGGTGGTGAGTATGAACTGCAGCTGGTGATAATCAGAATCCATGGAGGAACTGGTGTTGCTCTGGTTGAATTAATATGGATATTGCAGGTCCAGTTGAAGATCAAACTGAGCCTGAGATGGAGCATTTGTGGTGTTCAGGTATGAGCTTGAACTGAAATGGAAGGCAGTAATGCAGTGGGTATGGGATTTGAAGTGAATTTGTAGTTGCAGGTGCAATGAAGTGCTGCAATACAATGAGGAATTGCCTGTAAACCTAGATGGAAAGATATACCAGGTGAAGCTGAGTAATGGGTCTTGAGACATAACTGGTGGTATTGCTGTTAAAGCGCAGAAACCAATTATGATTTCATCTTATTTATGATGAAACCAAAATCGGTTTCATAGTATTTCAACAATGTATTTCTATCCATGAAGATGTATAATACCTCTTAAAAAATTTCTTGCAGGTGATTTCTCACGAAACCAAAATGAAACCAAAATCGGTTTCATCGTATTTATGATGAAACCAAAATCGGTTTCATCGTATTTCAACAATGTATTTCTATCCATGAAGATGTATAATACCTCTTAAAAAATTTCTTGCAGGTGATTTCTCACGAAACCAAGATGAAACCAAAATCAGTTTCATCGTATTTATGATGAAACCAAAATCGGTTTCATCTTATTTATGATGAAACCAAAATCGGTTTCATCGTATTTTTGGGAGGTGGTGGTGGTGGGTGGTCGTGGTGCTGGTTTTGGTCGTCGGTGGTCGACAGTGGTGGTGCTGGATGGTAGGGTGGCTGGTATTGGTGGTGCAATTACGTAGTATCGGTGGTGGTGGTGGTGGTGGTCGGAGGTGGTGGTCGACAATGGTGGTGCTGGATGGTAGGGTGGATGGCAGTGGTGGTGCAATTGCGCAGTATCGGTGGCGGCGGCGGAGGAGCGGCGGTGGTCGGTGGCGGAGCGGTGGTGGTGGCGGCGGAGTGGCGGTGGTCGGTGGCGGAGCGGCGGCGGTGGTCGGCGGTGGTCGGTGGCGGCGGCGGTGGTCGGTGGCGGTTGGTTGATTTTTGTTTTGATAAGAATTAAAGTGTGTCGGCAGCCATTCCACTTTTTTATTGATGTTTTTCTTGTGGTTGATTTTTGTTTTTGTTGGGGTGATTTAAAGTAGAAGGGTAATATAGACAGTTTATATTAAATGGGGTTTTTGTGAACAATTTGTTTTGTTGGAGTTTTTGTATATGGATAGTGACACCTTTGGGGTTATAACTCGCGGAACATTATAATAATAAGATTTCTAGTGTGCTACTGTTAAATGACGTGGCCAACTTTTGGTACGGATGACCACCGAGTCAAACATAAAAATGATAAATTGACCGAGCCTTACTCCCGACTTTGGCTCCCGCGTGTAATAAGGTATGGGTCCGCCTCCTACCAATCCAGATGTTTAGAGCTTTTACCTGGTCCGTCCATTTTCCAATCTGGACGTTTCCTTGGATTTGGCGTCGTTAAGTTGTAGGAACGCCCTTGTCTCAAAGACATACTATGTATATGAACGTGTCACTTACCTCTGTCCACTTCTTTATTCGAGGAAAGAGTCAAAGACCACGCAACTATTCTTGGGTATATGGATCAATATTTATAGAAAATTATTATAGGGTTACAAGCTTTTAGTTTCGAGGGTTCTTACGAATTCAAGTATCCCAACTACTGGTAAGGAATATTTATTCATAGTAAAAAAATAGAATATTTTTAAAATAATTAACTTAAAGCTAAAAACTAAAATTACACCTAATCTTCTTCTTTTTCTCTATTATCTCTTCTTCTTATTATTCTTTTAATGGTGATTATCCGCAATTTTAATAGATAATTAATTCATCAATTCTCTCCAAATAATTACTTCAATCATGTAAGAATCGAAACCCATCTTTTTTTGTTAATTTTGATCGCACATATTGGTAGGATTTGATAAAATTAAAGGTTTTAAATAGTTTCAAAATTACTTACGGTGGGGAAATATTGGTTTTCCCAACCGGAAAAAAATTATACGGTTGGGAAATATGAACTCCGAACCTTATTTTATCCTTAGTTTTTCTTCTGGTTGGGAGTTCCAACCGGATATGGTGATTACGGTTGGGAAAATATAAACTCCCAACTGTATTATAGTCTGGATTTTTTTAAAGTTGGGAGTCTCAATCGGATGTGGTAGTTACGATTGGGAATCTTCAACTTTCCCAACCGTATGTTAATATAAAAGAAAAACATAAACTTTTTTTTATTGATTTTCAAACCCTAACTATAAATTAGTCTAACTTTATTACTAATAATATTTAATTTATAGTTAATCTAATTATTAGCATTAACTAATGGAGAATATTTCATAACTATAGGTTAAGGGGTTTTGTTGATTACTATTCATGATTCTCTATTTTCTCATCTCATGAGCCCTTAAAAACCAAAATTTGGAACCCCTATAATAGGTTTTAATTTATATGGATATTTAACAATCATAAAAGCTCCTAGGTATTCAATTAGGATATGTAAGAAATCATTAAATATTCATGATATATAAGATTGTTTTAGGTTCCATAAAAATCCTAAGTATTCAATTTATTTAAGATTTTTTAGAATGGTTAAGGGACAAGATATATATGGATTCCTAGGCAAAGTACTATAGTGCCCCTTTTCCCTTCCCTACCCTTCACATGTAGGGGAAAATCTTGAATTGCCGATCACCGTGGTCTCTCATATCCCTACTTGTGTAGGGATATCCCTTCCTTACTACCCAAATTGGATCAGATCTGATCCAGGTAGTAGGGAAGGGAAATGACACGGAAACTAAATTTCTGCTTTACGAAAGGTGAGTATCTGTTTGGCAGTTGAAACAGATACTCAGTTTCCGTGACATTTTACACGGTAACTGAGTTTTCGTTTCCGTAGTTTTTTTTGTTTGACCTTTTTTATTTTACACCTCTCTCACACCCCATCCTAACCATCCATCGTTCCCAACGACTCTATCTTCTCCATTTTCAGATCACAATGGTCATTCTCAAAAATCCCTATAAATACAACTCTAATACTCTATTCAAAACACTCCAAACCATCTTCTTAAAAATTGTTTTATTCACTAAAATCTCTCAAATTATCTTCTTTAAGAGTTTTATTTATTTATTTTGCTCATTAATGTCGGAGACTCAAAGGGAAAAAAGGAAACATAGAGCGAAATTTAGTAATTTTGAAGATGTTCACATTGTTACTATGTACCGATTTTCACAAAATTGTAGAAGCTTGTGGTGGGAATCCACACGAGGGTACTATAAAAAGCATTCGTAATAGGTTTAGCGTAATCAAACACGAAGTGGATAACTTTTCTGAATGCGTTGTAAGAGTCTTTGCAAGTAGTCCGGGTTTGGACTATAATAACCGGGTATGTTATCTAAATATGTTCATTATAGTTGTGGTATATGTTGTTTGTAAATAATTTAATTTATGCATATCTTATTATGGTTTGTTTACATTGATGTAGATGATAATGGCGAGAAGCAACTATATTGAAATACACACAAAAAAAAAAAACATTTTCTCGAATGTTGAGTATGAAATGCTTAAAGATGTTCCAATTGTACAAGTAGGTGTTGTTGAAGATATGGATCAAGATTCTAATCTTATGTCATTTCAATATCATGGAAATTTCACAAATATGTTTAATACTCAAACTCCATCTTCTCAGAATCTATCTATAAGCCAATTCGTCGAAACTTCATTTGTAAATCAATTTCCAAACGCTTATAATGTCCCTTACGGTATCCCTTTTCCAGCAGGATATACTCCTAGTACGAACCCAAATATAATACCTGGAACGCCGTCAGGTGGATGGCCAAGCTGCATGGATGAACAAACATGATTTTCCACTATAGAAAATCAAAGCAAAATAAACAGATTTATTGCAGTGGATGGGAAAGATAAAGAGACACAGATAGAAGGAAATTTCATTCATTAGAGTTAGTATAGTCCTTTATATACAATAGGAATAAAGTACTTTAATTTGCGTACTTCTTTAATATAAAGTAGGGTAATTATGTAAATTCTATGTTTTTGACTTGATTCGTTTTTTTTTTTTTTTGATTTATTTTTGCTTGAAATTACAGATTCATATTGAATAGTTGGAGCAACTCAATTCAAAGATAGACATGGAAAATGATAATGTTTTTTTGGACAGACAGTTACTTATCAAAGTGTCTCCAAATTTTGTATAGAAAAGAGATTGGAGATGTTTTATGGACAGTTATCACTTATTTTGATTAACCACAATATATATTTTGTGTAGGAAGTGGTTATTAATATCTTTATTGTTGGACACAAAGTCACAAAGCACAAACAATGGTATTACTACAGTCTTAAAGGGTAGTTTTCTTTGTTGAAGATATCATGAACTGATGAAGTATTAAACTACTAATGATTAGTATATTGTGCAAGTGTAACTGTGTTCCTTTTATGGTGCAAATGCAAAAGTAGTGTCAAGTTTTGCAATTTTCTTGATCCTTTCATTAAGTTTTTAAATTTTGATGTGACACTGTGAATGTTGAATCTGTTGATTTGATTGAATTGAAGTGAAATATCAAATGAATGTTAGGTTGCAGAGAATGAGCTTTAGATGGCCTGAATGTGGCCGGAAATAGACCAGAAATAAGAGGAATCTTTGTCAAATCAGTTTCTGGTGAGTTGACTAACCAGAAACGGGCTAACTCGAGAACCCGCAAATTTTACCCGTTACAGACACTGGTTGAAGAAATGACCATCCATAAAGAATATCAACCCGCAGATTTTGGTCCGGATTAACCCGAACCCGTCCATTTACCAGCTCTAAATGCAGCTGCAATAACCTACAACCATTTCATTTATATTTACCACAGAATCGTAACTCCTCTAGGCATACAAGTTTCCTGTGAAAATGTAACGATATTCCTGTCCCGTGGGAACTTAAAAACATCTGAAAGGACCACTGTATGGCTGTCCGATCTTTTCACCTGCTGTATGGGAATGGTACATTAAAAAGAAAAAAGCTTCGTTTGGATGGGGTTCAACTAGCATTAAAATTTCGAATGGTAACCTTTTTTTTTTGGGTAGTAGGATGGAATTCACCGTTGCTGATTTTAAATTTTACTCGGGGTTTTTGAGATGGCGACTATATTCAAATTAAAATGCGATTAGTCGGGGGTTGAAACTTGAAACGTAACCATCTTGTGTACATCATGGAGCGGGTCCCACTACCTCACATAGGGCCGTGTTCCCAACCTAATTCGATTTCACCTCCCTAGAGTAAAACAACCCGGCAAATGTGCCGGTAGTAATAGGATTAGAGCAACTCCAATAGGCACATCAAACTGCTCAGTTTGATGATTATACACATATACCGGGACTAGCAAACCATTAAAATGGATGAGCAAACCCTCAAATAAAAGGTTTTGTACATCGTGTCTCAAATTTAACCGAACAAATCCAACAGAAACGATCTTCTCAAATTGAGACAATATCCTACTATCGAAGCAAATTTAGTTGGCGATCTTTCTCTTTTTAGTGATGGATGCATGGCACATTTATGGTAATGTTTTCCGTTTGGCTGAGTGCTATCCCGACATGAAAACAAAGAGTGGTGGTCTCGAACACACTAAGGTTTGGGTGCAGTTTTTAAACCCCAAAAATTTTCATCTCAATGAAGCCGTTATGGGTCATATTGTCTATCATTTAGAGCAACCACAGTCACGACCAAATTTGGGTACTAAACCCAAATGTGGTCCTAGAGAGTGCCGCAGTGGTGAGGAGTAAACCCAAATTTGGTCGCCAAATTTAGGGTTTGAGACCAAATGTGGTCGTCTGTCCAGACTGAAGAAGATATAGTGGGACGGAAGTATTAGGAACGTATGAAACCAGGCGTAAGTTTAATCACCGTATGCAATCAGGCGAGCATATAAACACCGTATGAGTCAGGCGCATGTATAAACTCCGCCCCTTCAAACGCATCTAATACATCCGCGCAATATCAGGCGTAGTTTTATTGTGCGTCTGGATGAAACGTAACTTTAAGTTACGTATGAGATGGGCGTTGATTATACGTGCGTCTGTATGAAACGCAACTTTAAGTTACGTATGAGATGGGCAGAAGAATAGTGTGCGCCTGATACCAGTTTTAATTTTCGTTGATTATATGCACCCAGTTAACTTCCTCTTTCACCATGGTTGTGGTTTCTCTAAGCAGTTACCCCCCCACCCACCCCCCCCCCCCCCCCCCATCCATATCAACATCATAATAAACTACCCGCTTTGAGGAGGAAGCAAGAAACGAATGTGCAGTGCTCAAATCATTTACTTCTCACAGACATTTTTGATTTTTTTTCTTTGGCTACCCAGACGCACCTTCTATGTCCGCCCGAGTCATACGCACTTTCTATCTCCGTATGTATCAGACGCACATAACATCTCCGTCCCAGTAGACGCACTTTCCATCGCCGTCCCATGTTAGGCGTGAACTATACCTGCGCCTCAATCAGGCGCACGTAATACCTCTGTTTCGTTCAGACGCATATTATAAAGACGCTCGGTCAAGAAACATGAGTATAAGTTCCGTCTCGCACCAAGCGTTCGTATAAGTTACGCTTCACCAAATTTTGGTCGTCCCCCATTGCGCTTGAACACCCAGAATACCAAATTTTTTTGGCTTTTAGTCTGGTTTTTGATATTTGATCCGTCTCATGACTGTGGTTGCTCTTAGGCATGGTTTTAATGTTAAGGCCTGCTAATGAAACTCCTGTTGGAGATGAACCAATGATGGATGAAATTTATTTAAACATTGAAAAGCCTTTAAAATTTTCTTTGAGAGTGAAGGTGGGATCTAATCCTAAATATATGATTTATTGTACTATCTAAACATTCCATTTAGAATCTGCAGTAGCTGCTACAGGTTAGGTCATTTGGATGAAACATGTGCCTTACTGAACAATAGAGAACTAGAAGGGGTTTATGATGTGAATGAGAATACTGATCCAGACGTGACTGAGTCTCAAAGTTGGGAACATGAGTATAAAGTGTTGTTTGGTGACCAAATTGATGAGCAACTGGTTTCTAATGATGGGATGGCATCACCCATAAATATCTCGCCTATATCTGTACTAAATAGGGATGATACTTTTATGGATGCAATTTCATCAGGAACCTCTCATCAAAACCCTTCAGAAAATGGGAGTGAATGTGTCATATTCGCAAGAAAATGTGGCTATTAGGAAAAGATTATTCTCCAAAATTTCACCGAATCTCGACAATTTCCCTCCTGAATCGGGGCTTCTTCAAGTGGTGGTGAACCAAAGATTATCAATGTAGGAGTAGATAATCCACAGATCCATGTGGAGCGGTCCTAAGCGATGTCGTACCGAAGATGAGGAAGAAATGAAGCACTGAATCATCTTCCTAAAGCCTGGCGAGAAAAAAGAGATACCCAAAAGACCCATGAAGCAAATACGTGTAAAGGTGAACTCGGATGTGATGAAAAGCTGTTAATAAATGCTCTGATAGGGTAGCTGGAGAAGATAAGAAGGACCTGGTCAAGGTAGAGTCGAGCACTAATAACATCCGCTTAGTATGAAGGGCGACATTGGAACATACAGTGTTAAGTGGCCTACATCGGGTAGAAGAATATTGGGAGTCGTACCCATCAAGGTCGGATCATCATCTCGGACAGAGCACCACTCACCACCCGAGAAAAACATCAAGAAAGATATACTGTGACTCACACTGTAGTTTGGATGTATTGGCATATAAGCTTATAAATAGAGTGACTTGTAGAGAACCAATGGAGGGCAAAAGAAAAGGAGAGAGAGAGCGCCTGAGACTTTGTGAGAGAAATAATGAGCAAGAATCATCACTTGTCACCTTGAATTGAGTAATAAGATCACCCTTTCACCCGGTTGACGTAGGTAATCATGCCGAAGTTCCGAACCATGTATATCTTGTGTTTATGTTCATCTCTTGCTTGTTTACTTTAAATATGTGTGTTTGAGATCCATTGAATGTAGTAGTAGGATTTTCCACGTCTACAATCACCATACAAGGAAAGACCAGATTTCAACTTTGAAACCGCTGATGCTCATTACTCTTTATCTAGGGATTTTTCTAAGGAAGAAGATGAATATTACAAACCTCATAGAGAATTGAAGATTCATAACAGTCAGGCAGCATTCAGAATGTCTCTCAATTCACCAGATACGATCGAATCTCTTAGTTCTCTAGGCTCCAATTCAGTTGAAATCAAAGTGGATGCTCAATCTAAGACTAAGATAGATCAGTTTGACTCATTAATAGAATCTGATATCATAAATGAAGTGGAATCCAACTCTAGTCCGATGCTTGAAGGAATGAATCAAAACGAAGAACCAGTGGTTGATGCCTCAGAAAAGGATGCCGAGAAAAATCAGAAAGAGATATTCGACCCTTCTTATTATTAGAATCAGAAAAATGCGGTATTTGAGACAGCTGCGGCCCTTCTTATTCTTGACACTTTCGGGTTACTTTTTTTCTTAGAGCATGGGTGATGAAATTTGAATTCGGATTTGAACCCGAAAGGAACGGATGGATATTTTGAATCCGAGGGAGTGAGATCCCCGTCATGTAACATGTGATTCCCTGTTGAATCTCGATGTTTCCGGACAATGTCTGACTGAGCATGGGAGAGGAGAATATTTTACTGCACTGTTCATTTCTTATTATCTCGTCGGTGAACTGTAAAGAAAAAGTAAAAGTGGATTCTTTCTTTGTTTGGGCGACCTGCTTGAACTATTTACCAAAAGTATGCCCTTCTTTTTTTTGGAAAACTTTGTGTGAGGTCTTCTTCTCCCCACAGGTTGTATCTGAGAACTCGAGTCTGACTGAGTATGGTCGCCTAGATTTTACTGTATGGTTATAAAAAAGTGAAAGTAACTTTGATGCTGTGGGACCCACCTCAACAAATTATACTACCAAGCTCTACCATATTTGAGGTAGTAGTTGTTACAGTTTGGTTTTAGCATCATTAAACAGCCCTTCCTAGTTCTAATCCTATAATTACCGACACATTTGCCGGGTTATTTTACGATGAATTCGAATTAGGTTGGGAACCACTTCAACTATTTGCGAGAATCTCCTCAGGTTGTGCTGGGCACTTGTTAGTGGTTATGTTTGACTATACTCGCCATCGCAACAACGGTGACTTGGAGTAAAATTTAAAATCAAATAATTCAAACAATTGTCAGCAACGGCTTATTGATTCATTTTTTTTATATATTTTTTATTCATGGCAGGGGACAAAGCAGAACAGACTACAAAAGATTTATAGAAAAAAAACCACCGAGTCTTTTAATAAATGACCAACAGCCTGGGCATTCTGCAGTCTTTTTGTTTGTAACCATAGCTCACCATGAATCAATTCTCCGACACATCTGTTCCTCAAAGTAAGATGACTACGGAGTTCCATAATACTCGCCATCTCCAGTTTCTCAGGTGTAACGATCGGGGAGAGTAGTGGCTTAAATACTTTTCAGACTACTGTATATCAAGGTTAAGCTCGGTGTTCATTAGAATCATACTCACTGCCTAACAAATCAAAAATATCATAAATCTCCAAAAGCCTGAAGCAGAAAACATATGAAGAAAGGGTTCAGCTTTTGCGAAGAAAAAAAGTCAGGCAATATAAACTTACCTTCGGGTATTTAATTCTTTGTATTTAGAAGTCCAGATGAAGATGTTGCTGAAAATTGAGGACAATTTTCATGATCAACATCTTTGTGGTTCGATCTTGACAAAATGCAAGGTAAAAATGCACATCCAGTAAATAATCTTGCCAACCCAACCCTCTGAAACACAAGATGGAACAGTAATCAGCTCCTCAGTTATGTAATCTCAACATTTAACATTTTGAAGAATAAAGACTAGATAGACGATATTTCAGATATGTCTCTGGACCTGATAACAGAAACCAACCTCAATTTCTTACAAAGATGCATGTGTTCTGCTTTCAGTGAGGAACACCATAGAGATTCTCTGCTAATGGCTGCATCAATCAATGATGGCACAATCTAGCCGGGTATATCTAACCATTTCATCATATACTCCCAGTTGATGCAGTTTCTTGCATGCTTCAAGACATACCAACTGCTATGACAGCTGTGAATTTATACATTAGAACCAACTAATCTTTGAAACGGCACGTTAGGGGTAAATTCATACACATTCATAAGCCCCTCCAAAGGATGAAAGTTGAAAAATTGCATTTGGCGTAAGTGCCTACATCAAAAGTGAATCAATCAGGTTAGGGAAGTACCATACAAGAAGCCAAGAAATAAAACCACAAATCATGACTGAGAAATCAATAAGACCATATTTTCTAAAACAGGGATATATAATTAAAGGTTGAAGGAAACATGTGGCCCTCAACACCTAGTGCATGACTTAATGAAAATGCAAGTTCGGTTTCAGATTCTCAATCGAGGAAGGTGCGAGGTTTCTGTTTACAGGGAAAGTTTTAGACATTTGCCAGACACGAGTTAGATATATTATTACCTATCAAGCATCATTACATACCATGAATAGCTCTGCCGAGCTCAACCGCTAGACTGAACATAGCTACAAACTCTTTTAGTAAATCAAATCGCACAGCACAGGGGCTAATTACCTACAACAAGTTACCGCAGACACATCAATACTGAACAACAAGTTTACCTACACAAAATATTGTATGCAAAAAAGGTTGAAGCTTGAAGTGAGCCAAGCTACCGCAGAAACTTATGTCAGGTCAGTATTGAGCATTAAAGCGAGATTTTTACCTTCCCGGAGCAAAATTTTGAAGTGAGCCAAGCTAGCATAGAAACTTATGTCAGGTGGCATCTAGACTCTCCTTTTCTACTTTTGGTTCCAATGCGTCCGCCAAACCAATTCCTTCGGACAAATATGCAACTGTGAAATGGGATATAGTCTTTCAATCACTTTCGCTGTGATAATTCTCTTAACAATGATACGGCAACGTAAATTTCTAACATCCCTGCATCCAAAAAAATACAATACACAGAGCAGGTTAGAGGAGTTAAATAGAGGGAGTGGATGAGAAAATGGAACTCTTCTCACCTAAAGCATTGAATGTTTGAATCAGCCATATAACTTGGGAGTTATATAGCTTTTTTTAGGCTGCTAATGTCTCTGTAGAAAGTGTCTGTGCTTCGAACAGAGGCAACTAATAATATTAGTTGAACTCTTGTCACTGCTAAAATCTCCCCGTATTATCAATAAGGCAGACTCGTGCATACAGTAAATATACACTCCAACGGTGTCCTCCACTGCTATTTATTCTTTCTGTATTTCGTATTGTCCTATTATGAATATGTTGGAGATCAGTTACTGAGAAAATTTTAAACACCAGTCATAGTGACTACCTCGTGTGTGCATAGAAGGCCAAGATCATCAAGGCAATATAAATCTTCAGATAGCAAGTGGACAATTTGTCTCCCAATGCTTTCAAATGTAATATCAGTGTCTCTAAACTAACTTGACTTTAAATTTTGAGCTTATAAACTGTCAAATTCCTCATGCAGAAGAACAACATGACATACTTGCGAGTAAGCAATAGCTATAAGAATTTGATGAGAGGTGATACCTTTGACCAGGAAGATACCAGCTCTGTTTTTAAATCTTCATAAGGAAACACCATAGGGTCTCATAATTGGGGTCGTAATATGTTTTGACTTCTTTGATAATAGAACAAACAGTACTACTTCATTTCTGTGTTCTACTGTATAAATCTGCATATATACAGCAGGTTTGGGATTCAACAGCAACGTTTAGAACTAAACATTCAGTACAAAATATAAAAGATTTACTTTCTTTTCAGTAATTACGCATAACTGACCTTGGACTCTAAGATGATTTTCTGCGAAGCCATTTGATCATTACAAGTTTCCGCAGACAAGATACCCGGATGCAGAGGCATATGAAGGACCAATTTAAGAAAAATCAACTGCATTAATACTTTTGATAGTACTTGCGGGAGTTTCTTGCCTTTCTATATAACAGGGGAAGCCGTCATTCCAGTATCTTTGGCTTGTTTCTAGACCTGTTATAGAAATCCTACAGCAATAGATGTAAAACTGATTAACTATGGTCTAAATTTAAAAGACAGTAACACATTTCTGATTTCTCATAATCGTGGATGAATTTTTACCTTCAATATATCTGTGTAAGAATGGTTTCCAAACCATATCAAGACTGAGGAATGCTTTCCTCATAGCATCCCAAAGTATCTGGAGGGTCATAACTATCACCTGAAATTCAATTAAAGGGCATCTTAAGAGACTGGTGGAAGGCATTACGAATAAAATGATAAATTTGAAGAAAAAAGAACAAATCAAGAGGATTGAACACATACATCATTCTTTTTTCTTTCGCTCTCCTAATATTCTACACTCCACTCGTCAACCCCCTTAGCTCCATAGTATTCTTCAACTTTGAAGTTTGAGTGGATCCTCGTAACTTCAACTTGCTGCAAAGCAATACCAACATTACTAACATTAAAAATTGCCTAAATTGACAAACATTGTGCATGACAACATGAGCAATAATACGAACAAATGTAGCAATCTAAGGATCAAACACCCAGTGAGAAACCGATTGATCCTGTCAGTGGGTAGGCAGAATCACTTCCCGTACCACCTCAGTTCAAGATCACATATTCGCATTCCCCTCTCAGAAACTCAAACCAGATCCCACATTAAGTCCAAATAGCAGTTGTTACAACGAAATTACATACCCCAAGAACAGCCAAATAAGGGTGCAGAATCATCGCAAAGGTGCAACTTTCTTAACAAACCAACTGAATTCATCCAAAAAATTCAAGAATCATCACCACTAAAATTTACAAAATCGAACTTATAGACATTATCTAAATGAACCTAATTAGCTCCACACTGAATGAAAAGTAAAGAAATTTGTACCTGGAGATGAACAGAAGGACAAGATGTATTAACAACTTCCCCTCTTCTTGCCGAGTCAGACTCAGAAAGCTTAACAAAAAAATTTAAAAAAACGATCTGCCTCGAACCAAGTCGGATGCGGACAGAGATAATTCAACATGACAAGGACTCTTCACTGTTACCTTGAACTGCCAAAAAGAATATGGTAAAGATCACCAGTAAAGTCTAGATTATAGTGTACAGAGCTAGAATTATAATGACAATGTTCATGGACTTGTTTTCTTTATAGTGGATTTGCAGTAAGAATATGTAATGAGAATGCCAAACTTGACATAGGTTCAGCAATATGTAGGGTGCACGAAAAAGTACAGGAAAATCATCTGCAGGAATACCAATATGGGCGTGGATACCGAATACAGACACAGCAAAATAAAAATAAACGCATCCTTACAATAGGACTTCTACATTCAGATGTTAAGCCAGTCGAGATAGTGATCTGAGATCTCTGACCAATTAGGTTCAATCCAGCTGCAGTGCAAGTTCTCCTTAGAATCACAATAATCTGTAGCAGAATGTTTACTCCCGAAAGAGTGATACATACCTGTATCAAGAGAGTAATACAAAATCCCTTCATTATGCAACCTCGGAAAGTAGATCTTGTTCTCCATACGACTAGTCGGAGCCATTGCAGAAACACAAGCTGTATTGCTAATGCACAACATATACCGCCCCAAACATTTGACTTCAACCCACACCATTTCAGTATCGTTCAATCGGAAAATGCGAACCCATTTTCCTAAATGGCCCAACAAAACGGACATAAGTTTTCCGTCACACTCCACCAAGAAACTCTTATAGATAAACTCGCTATTTGGCGGGGCTACCATAGCTAGAATTCCCCAACTAATGCCGTGCCCTAATTTAAATACCCCCAAAGTTCCGTTTAGGTCTAAGCAATAGAAAGCTCCAGAGTGGGAAACTGGATTGTTATAGTTTAGCTGGAAATTCACATTATTCGTTCTGGAAGGTAAATAAATGTTATCAAAGATATTGTGTATCCAAGATTCATCTCCCCGCTTGATAAATAAGATTTCAACCCTATCATCACATCTATCACCAATGCCAAAGACTATGCAATCTGGAGAAGTCGGCAAGGAGGAGAATGAGATACCTGTGAAAGCAAAATGATGGTACGAATCTGGCAAGTCTGGAAGTTTGACAGTTGATCTTGTGAAGGGATTGTAGAAGAACAAAGTCTCGCCTTTTGACAAGAGCAACCACCCACCTTTTGAGAACTGAATTCTAGCACCTTTTAACGATTCAGGGATGTTCATGAGGTAGTTCTCATTATTATGCATTGGATTTATGAAATTGTAGACGGCTTGATGCTTAGGGAAAACCAGCCATGGGGATAAATCTGTGGTTTGCACTGTCCTAGTAGATGAGGATCTTCTCAAATTTAACATCCTCCAGAAGTTTTTACTGACTGCACGAAAATGTATGTAATCCAATGTATACAGATAATTTGATATCAACCATACCATATGATCATCCTTGAGCATGATCCGCGGTCCTGCTTCTTTAACATCCCCTTTCTTTCCTTCTTTATCTGCTGTTTGGTTTTCCGTTGCCCCAATAACTTTATGTATACTTTCGTTCTGTTCTGACACATGGTCTGTTGCTCCTGTTCTTACATCGAACCTACAAACAAAAGACCAAAACATCATTACAACCCGAGATAGCATCAAAGGCGCAAGTCACTATTGGATTTGTATCAGAAAAGTTCTCTACCATACAACATTACAACTCTTAATCACAGACAACCTATTTGATACACACATGAGTGGTCCTAATATTCACAGTTTACCCAGACACAAATAGGGAGGATACAATCAGATGGATAAAGAATAAGAGAATCTTGAAGTGATTTGTTTATAACCAACTTATGAATGCAGATGACACGGATAAACTACTATGGAATAGAGAAAAACAATCAAGAATGTATTGTACTTAAAAGTTACCTTGGAGTTGCAGAAATCATCAACCATTTAGGCGGGTACCATGGTGCTGGTAGATTGGGACATGGAAAAGAAAGCAGAATACTATCATCTTCCAAGTCATATTTATACAAGCTCATCTCTTTAGCTTGTGTAAAATAGACACAACCCTTTGCTAAACCCAAGTCTGAGGCCAAGCAAGACAGTTGTGTATGACCACCCAAAAAGAAGATACGATCATCCATACTTTTCATCTCCTCCCAAGTCATTGAAGAGAAATCTAGTTTCCATACATATATGCCGGTTACACAGTTTTCGTAAATACCTCTCGGAAAGTAATTTCTAAAAATTTGAAATACTTCACCGAAAGATTCTACATGATCAAAATGACACCGATTATCTAAACCTCCTGCTACCACATCAATTCCGGAATTGTAACCGACACTAATAGCATCACTTACACTGAGAATTTCAGCATCCTCCGTATCAGAACCATATTGTATTTCTATCTCGATGTGAACATTGTTCAAACACATTACGTACAACTTACCCTTAAAATAAAACATCGATTCAAGACTTTGACCCACATCAACAAAGACATGTATTCTCCATTGTTTTTCACCAGGGTGACAATAAATAAGAACATCTGGACTTTCATCTCCATCATAAAGGATATAAACCATTGAATCATAATCAACATTATCTTCATCATCGCTGCAGCTAAAACTACTACTACTACCACAATGGCTAAGGCTACTGCTGCTGTTACTGCTGCTGCTAATTATGCTGTTCTGAGGAGGTGAAGACAAAACACAATCTATGATAGAATAATCTTCTACCAGATCTGGTAGACTAGGTAAAACTATGGTTTCTAGTGAAGCAGGATTCCACAGAAAAAATTCTTTATAATTGAAATTCGGGTCTTCATCATCAAAATTAAGAACGATTACCCATCCTTGATGAGAATTTTTCTGCCAATATTTTTTAATACTCAACTCCGGTATGAATTTTTTGAAAGATTTGTTACTATCTAAATCAAAAATATCACAAAAAGTTTGAAACTTAAATAACTTCCCATATGGGTAAACAAGCCAAGGTGCTACCTTTGGTGATGGTGGGAGCTTCCGTTCACTTCTCTGGTGATCTGTTGACTCTGATTTTGCCATGGAAGGAAGCTGAAGAAGAACCTAACTCTTTGATTGAATTAAAGCAGAAGTATTGACAAAATCAAGGTGTATTTATAATGGAAAATTGATTTGCCTGAATTTAGCCTTCTTTCCGTTTTCATTTAGGAAAATCATTCCTTGTTTATTTTCACGAATTGGGTTTTGTTTAGCGAACTAGATTCCAAATTCCAACTGGTATCCCCTTTCAGACTCAGATCTGAATTGGTGGTGAGGGTTCAGTTTTACCTGCCATGGAGACCCAAGTTTTCCAACCTCCTCATAAAAATCCAATCTTTGCCTCTTATTTCATCCATCAGAAGTGAATCACAATAGCTATTATTGATTGTATCTTGACATTATCATAATCATCAAACTTATCAACTCATTCTCTCTTTTCACTAGTACTAAATTTCAGATATTTGTGTGTTTGATTGACATTGATTCATGAGATTACCAGAATACTTACACCATGTTTGTTTACTCCTGACTCATCTGAGTCGTCTGGATCTGAATCATCTGGATCTGAGTGAAATCACCTGACTCATCTGGATCTGAGTCGATATGTTTGTTTTGAGTCAGATCTGACTCATCTGACTCTGAAATAAGTGAGTCAGTGGTTTGGTCCCATGAGTCAGGGGTATTTTGTTACCTGACTCAAATGAGTCCGAGTCAGGGGTTATGTCTGAGTCAGAGGTCGAGTCAGATCTGACTCAAAATGGAAAACAAACGGTCTGACTGCTGACTCGGTCCGAGTCAGGGGTTGACTCAGATTCAGACACCGAGTCAGCTGCAAACAAACAAGTTCTTACAGTATTTCATCGTGATGACTCTCCTTCTGAATTGCCACTAGTGGAGTTACCCCGACTGTTGCTGATTGTGATATTTCTAGTGACAAGGAGAAAATCCCTAGTCAGGGTGTTCCTCTTGAACGTGTTCCTCCACGATATCTCTGGGTTCAAAAAAATCGTGATACTAACAGTATTATTGGAGGAACAGATTTCCACTGCTAAGACGAGAGGACAACTTCAAAATATTTGCAACGTTATTGGATGTTATCTATCGCAAGTGGAACCGAAAAACATTGATGAATCTTTTAGCGATCCCTTTTGGGTGAATGCAATGCATAAAGAGATAAATCAGTTCCAGAGACAAGATGTATGAGAACTCGTACCTTGTCCCTCCAATGTAAATATTGTTGGTACTAAATGTATATCCAAGAACAAGTTGGATGAATTCAGCACGATTGTCAGAAGCAAAGCTAGACTTATCGCTCAAGGATACTCACAGATTGAAGGAATCGACTTTGACGAGACCTTTCTCCTATGGCATGTCTCGAGTCCATTAGATTATTATTAGCTCATGCTTGTTTTCTCAAGATTAAGTTATTTCAAATGGACGTAAAATCTGCATTCTTAAATGGATGCTTAAAGGAAGAGGTATATGTTGCTCAACCTAAAGGATTTGAAAGTTCAGAATTTCATAATCACGTCTTTAGGCTCAGAAAGGCATTGTATGGATTAAAACAAGCACCTCGTGCCTGGTTGGAAAAACTGACTACTTCTCTTCTTAGGAAAGGTTTTTCGAGGGGTCGAGCCGATAAAACTCTTTTTACCAAATGTTTTCAATCATTGTTAAGGAACATTATGCATTTATTTTCAACAACAACGATGGTGAGAACGAAGAATTCAAGGAAAGTTGAAAGTTGAAGAATTCAAGGAAAGTTGAAGAGGCAAGAAATTCAAGCATGATAGATCAGAAGCTACAAAGTTTTATTTATTTTGTAATCCATATGTATTAATAGTTTTGTCACTAAAATTGGCAAAGGGGGAGATTGTTAGAGCACTGCTCGGTCGAACTCGCAAGCGTTGCTATCTCAAGCTTGTTTGTCAAGTTTAGTTGATCAAAACTATATACTTGATTTCTAGTCTACTTATAGCTATGTCTCGGATTAGGATAGAATGTATAGTTGAGCTTTAGAATTCATGGCGTACACAGATTGAAGAAGAAGAAGATTTACTGATGAGCTTGGTGGAACTTCATCAACAAAAGGTATGTGGAGACTAAAACTTATCTATCACTTAGAAATCTATTTTATTGTATCTTATAATGAGACAAAGTCGTATATAGCTATATAGACTTTGTGTTATACACATTTGATATTTCAAGCCGAGTTTATCTCGTATATATATTTCTCGAAATATGAGTCGGGAGCCTTTAGCTTTAGCTAAGTTCATCGTGTACTTCAAGAGTTTTGTGGGAAATAATTTATTTATTGGAAACTAAATATTAAGTCAAAGATGATCATGTGAAAATTACGTTGAAAATTTTACATGATTAGTGTGAACTAGTCATTTGATGTTAGCTCGGGAAGTTTCGCATTGATCAATTAATCACTTGAAAATTACTTGAAGCTAGTGGTATGTGTAAGATTACTATTATCATATTCCAAGGATGTTTTAATGGTTAAATGAGAGTTTTAGAACTACCACCAATGTCTGGTTACAACACATTATGCGTACCTAGTATGCTAACTGTGAAGTTCTAGTTCAGGTCCGGAACTCTTGTTTACGTACCAAGTATGCAATCGGATTTACCTGTGAAAAGCCCGGAACCGTAGCTCGTGAATGGTGTTTGCGAACGGCTAGACTAGGCAAATTCCGTAACTATGTTTCGCGTACATAGTTTGCGAACGGTTGGATTTGGCCCAGGGCTGGAACTGTGGTTCACGTACTCAGTTTGCTAACACAATGTGTAGGTTTTAAAATCACTAAGTATGAAAACTCATACTCATGAACTCAGGTTCATTTGAGAACTCATTTTGCGAACTTAAGTCCCTGGAACGATTAATATAATAAGGTGTGTGAACTAGTTTTACAAGCCGTGGAATTATGTTCATGAATTGGTTCTTGTATAACTTTAGTCGAATTAGACGAATCTGATATAAATAGATAAAAGTTCTGTCATTTCGGAAGAAAGAAAATTCATAGTCAAACTTTCTGTAAATGTATGTTTCGATTCTATCTTAGGTTCATCTAGGATCATGCATGGTGTACTCGATGTTTCCGAACACATATAACTCTTTTAAACACTAAATTAAAATTCGACTAGCTATTCTTGAGTTCTCCATGACGAACCTAATCCACATACCATTAAAAGGGATATTTAGCTTGATGTATTTCTATTTCTAGCCGTAACTAGCCTAAAACATTATTAGAAAGGATGTTCTGCTACCTGTGATTTTGTTTTCTTAGCCAAACATATAACTACTTTGTCGATCTAACTTTTGAAAGTTTTCATATTCATAAATCACTCGTTACTGGATCGTAATGAAAATCGAAAATTGACATTCCTCTAAACTGTCTTTCGAATCCCTCATTTTGAATACAAGAATCTCAAAACTCAATATTTAACTATTATTTTTATAAAATTCTCCTTCTCCTTTTAAAATGATCATTAATCTAAATTATCTTATACTAATACTAACTCAAATAGATCTAATTTTACTAATACTATCTTAACCAATTTTATTATTAAGAATTAACTAAGAAATGACATTTTGGCCTTTACCTAGAATACATGGATAAAGGACTTTCGTATTTCCTTCATCGCGACGAATTTTGGTATGATCCCCTAAAAAATAAACCCTGTTTTAGGGCATATAAGAAAATTTTAAGGCATACAAAAGGATTAAACTAATTAGGGTGGGGTGATAAGAAATATCTAAAGATAGGTAAATTACTTAGTTACCCTCGATTAATTTATTAATATAATTATTTTTTTATTTTTTTTAAATCAATGTTTTTATTATTTTTAATTAATTTTTCTACCTTTTAAAAAAATATTGTTTTTAATTTTTTTACATTTAATAGAAAAGGTTTTAAATTTTTTTTAATGAATACTAAGTGACACTATTACATATATATTTTTTATTTTATTTTTTAAATTTAAAAATTATTATTTCTTAAAATATTAAATATAAAAATAAATACAAAAAATAAATAAAGAAAAATTTAAAAATTCATAAATAAAGAATAAATAATTAAAATAAAAAAAATGTAAAAAAATTAAATTAAAATCAAAATAAAAGAAAAATAATAATAAGGGCAGTTTTGTTATTAAACAAAATGTATGGATAAGGGGCTTTAAGGATTACTATCTAATGACCCGTTTTTGTCCTTATTTGATATGTCCAAATTTTTTTCTGGACGCCCTAAAATAGGTTCTAAAAAAATGGGCTAGTCCTAAAAAAGATCGTTATTAGAAAAAGAAGAACGATTTTTTGGGCACTAGTCCATTTTGGTGGGGGACTACCCATTAATTTGCGGATGGATATTTGAAGTAAAATCTAGCCACCCCTTATCTTTATTTTTTCATAATTCCCAAAAAGCCCTTTTTAATTAAATCAATGTTAGTGCTAGTGTTAGTGTTAGTGTAATGATTAATTAGTGATTAGTGAGTTATTAATAGGATGGTTTTGATAGAATCAGATTATTGAGAGAGAAGGGGAAGAAGAACAAAAACAAAAGATGAAGAAAAATAGGTAGAACCCAAAAAATCTTATTTTGAGTTTTCTAAATATGATATGAGTGATTCTTGTGATGATAACTCCTCCTCTGAATCAGAACCTCCTTCATCCCCTAGAGCATTTGTCAATCTTCATAACGATCCGGATATGATTTATTTGTTAGATGATGAATGTTTTTTTCTCCAAACTCAAGGTAACGACCCAAATGATGAATTTTATCAGCCACAACCAGAGGATGAAGATATGGGTACTCAGGTATGGCCCAAACTTAGTTAATGTAGCTTGAATTGTGCAAAATTGGCCAAACTGAAAATTTCAGGAACAAATTTCGGCTAAGTCAAAGTGGTTCGGTTACCAAATATGCATTGCGATGTAACCGAACTCCTATGTATGAACAGTTCGGTTACTTATTGTAGCAGACGCAGATAACCGAACTCTATTTTAATGGAGGTTTTTCAGAGTTCGTTTATATTTTCCAGAAAACGTTGCCGAACTATTTGCTGAGAGTACACAGTTAATAGTTCGGTTTTTCTGAGTTTACTATTTCTATTGCCGAACATATGGTTCGGTTTAGTCGTGTGTATTAACTTATTTGTCGAACTCCGGACTTCGGCAGTTTCGCAAACTATTTATAGTGAAAAGATAACCGAACTAGAAGTTCGGTAATGCCGATAAAATTGGTACATTGCCGAACCGTTTAGTTTCTTATTTGTGGTTGTCATTGACGTTGTGCTATTTCTCGTAGGTTGAATGTGATCCAATACCAATGGAAAATCAACCTTACCCGGTTAAAATTTTGTACGAGGACACATCCCATCACTACATGAGTGACTTGGTATTCGAATATCCGGCGGAGGCAAAGAGTAGGGCTAGACAACATGCACCGAAAGACATGTGAGTATTAGTTTTGAATGGGAATGAATCAACAACTCTTATTGGCCTTCATTTAACCCAGATATAATGTTGGGTTAGTGTATTATTATGAGCATAACATTGAGTTGTGGAAAGCTTTGAAGAAGTCAGACGAAATTGTACATGAAGGTCAAATTGCAATTGAGGATGATTAAATGACACTTGTAATGGTATTAAATATTGCACTTGAGGATGATGATGATTAAATGACCTTATGAATCATATACTATGTTTTTTGAAGTGTGGTATTAATTATTGGGTTACTTTTAGTATTTTATTGAGTTGACAGAAAATAGTTTGGTTAGAATCAGATTACAAGACGTCGCCGAACTCTACTCTGAAGGCTAACAACTATTTTCATGATAGTTCGGTAACCTGTAAAAAATAACCAGGTAACCGAACACACTGTTCGGTTAGCTCGTAAAAAGTTTCAGGTTACCGAAGCTTTTGATTCAACAGAGAAGAATCCTCAGACAAGAGTTCGGCAACCTAACAAAATATTGCGAGCTCACCGAACTGTGTTGTTAGGTTACATAGTAAAATAAGGAGGTTGTCGAACTCTTCTCTGAAGGCTGAAAAACAAACTGAACACAAATATGATACACAAACCACTCTAAAACAAACATAAGAGTGCAGTTATGTGATTTCTGCATTAAGAGAATGATTTTTCCAACTTGTGGAAAAACAAAATTTTGAGTCCTCAGAGAAGATTTCGGCATCCAACTAAAACACTGAGAGCTTACCGAACTATAAAGTTCGGTGACCAAGTAAAATATGGAGGTTACCGAACGCCTCTCTGAAGACTCAAAATTTGTCACAGTCTATCCAACCACCAGTTCGGTTGCAAATAAGTTTAGGGAACATAACCAAACTTGAAGCTCGGTTATCTAACTAAAAATGTCAGGTTGCCGAAATATATACTGTAGCCAAAATTTGAGCCTTATTTACAATGTTCTAAAACAAACGTAAAATTGAAAACACAAACAAGGTTCTCAAACAAATATAAAAGTGTTTTTTGAATCTAGAACCATACAAAATCTGTAACGACCACTACGTCGAACCCTTTTACGTCCTTGTTTACCACGAGTTTTAGGTTGAACTTCCTCATCACTTGGGGTTTCATCTTCACGACCGGTTTCTTCCACCGTGGTAATAGCTCGACTTGAACCTTCTCCTTGTTGTCGACCCCTCTTCATTTTCTTATGACTTGTCTCCACCATTCTTTGAGATATAAGCTGCTCCCACTGGTTGTGGTAGTCGATTTGTTCCTTTGGCGGCATCGACTCTCCACTACGGATTTTAGTCATCCATTTCTTCAACAATTTCTTACCCTTCTTCACCTGATTCCAATTTTAATCACAAGTAAATATATGGTCAACACTTTGTAACAACTTTAAGTATAAAGAGAAGACATGTACTTACCACATTATCCCATAACTTAATGGCTTCTTCTCCATAAATAGTCATCTCCTTCTGAGCTCTCTTAGCCTCCTTCTCCTTTGCCTTCGCCTTATCAGCAAGAGCTTGTTGTTGTCTATTTACCACAATAAGATGACTGATTTCTTGATAAAACTCCATATAATCTTCTTCATATGCATTTACATCTTCACCACAAGGTACACAATCACCAAGAAGTAAGTAGTACTTATTGTTTCATTCCAATGTGTTACCGTAGGAGTTGGTTCATGTTTTGGAATAAAATTATTCTCGGTGTTCTTTGTTCCTCTAACCACCAAATTGAAATTTTCATTCTCTACCTCGGGATCCATTTGGACACAAGAAAGTTGTCTTAGAATTCTCCTTGGATTATATATTGCTTACCCGTCAGGATGCCAAATTGGTCCGTAGTAAAGCGAAATGGTTGAGTAACCATTCAAATCGGCTTCATCTACAGGGACATGATCGGGTACGACGTATGGATGAAAAACCACATCGTTCACCGTTAGATTATCCAATCTCTCCCTCAACGAAGTCAACTGCTCTTCTTTAGACTTCTTTTGTGCATCCAAAAACACCCATTTTCCTGCTTTAGGTAGATTCCAGAAAATAATTGGTCTTTTTCTGAGCCAATCTCAATGAAGGGAAGTGGTCGTATATCCAAACTTATGCGAAAAAACGAAAATAGATAAAAATTGAATTGGATGTAGAAAATCTTAACGAAGAATTTGTTAATTAACAATGTAGAAGGTCACCTGAATAAGAGCTAAGTAACCTCCAATTTGAGTTGTATTAATTCTAGATCCTTTGATCATCTCTCCTAAAACAAATTTAATCACCCCAGTGGCCCAAGAGTAGTTGTTGATCTCATTAAGGTCCTCCAAAAGCTATAGATAATGCGCATCCACCCAATTTCCAGAAGTGTCGGGAAAAATAATAGTTCCTAGATGATATAACCAATAAGAAGTGACATGGTGCTTAAGCGTCTCCTCGTCCTTCACCAACTTTCCATTCTTTACCTTCTTAGATGTCCCTCCAAATGCTTCCTTCAACCTTATCAACTTGAATTTCTTTATCATCTTCTCCAGGGTTCCATTTTTTTCCTTGGGATTATACTCATAGCCAATTTCAGGCTCCTTCACAGAACGTCTAAACTCACATTGGGCCTTTCTTGCATCCCATCCTAGACACTTTAGAGCCAATGCTTCAAGAGCTTCATAACACATTGAGGGGTTGTATCCATCTCGAAGACATTTACCTTCCACGGGTAGGTCGGTCATTCTCATGCAATCATCGGGAGTAATTCCCATCTCTCCGAACGGAAGATGCATTGTATATGTCTCGGGACAATGTCTCTTGAGAAATACGGATACGGCAACAGCGTCAAATTCCACATGTGCGTTATCAATAGCTCTCCATAACACACATTCTTTAACCTTCGCTTGAAACTCCAAACACTCCTTGGAAAGATCCCATTCGGACGCCTTTTGACGACGAATAAGACGAATTGCATCGTTATGATCCTACGAAAAGAACATCACACTATTAATACTTGACGAAACATGTCAAAAAAAAAAATGTTAGTTAAGAATGAACATACCTTTGTCGCATAAATCTTCGCAGCCCATGAGTGTTTGTAGCCAAACAATGTTGCCGCTCCATCATTTGGAGTACCATAAGTTGGACTAACTGGTGGAAAACACAAATCAGTATGTGGAATGTGTGCATATCTAGCACAAGGCGGCTTCGGATTCTTTTTCTCTTTAACATGAACAATTTCTTGCTCTTGTTCTTCTTCTTCGGATTCATCCTATTCTTCCTCTTCATGCTCTTCATCCTTTTCTTCCTCTGACTCTTGGCCTTCTTCTTCTTCGGATTCTTTATATTCTTCTCCTTCTTGGCCTTGTCCTTGTTGTTCTGCTTCTTCCTCTTCATCCTCTTCTTCTTCCTGTACATCTTCATCTTGTTGTCTTTGTTCTTCGAACTCTTCATTTCCTTTCTCTTCATCATCATCATTATCTTCTTCAATAACATTATCAATTATATTCTCCATCACCTCTTAATTGACATCTTGGATTACATTCCGGACATTGTCTTGGTTCACTTCTTGTAACGATCCCCCTCCATGTTTAACATTTTTAGTACCACGGTTTCGGAAATCCAAATATATTCTACCACGAGGGGTGGGGGTTCTCAAATCTTCATCTAGGTGGAGATTAGATCTTTTTCCTTTTTTCCTAATGAATGAAAACCACATTATTAGCTAAACAAAATATTTTATAATCAAATAAAATTGAACATGGGATTACATCATACACAAGATGTTACCAGACCAAAGTTCGGTTATCTGGTATGCAAGTTACGAAGTAACCGAACTAGGCGATCGGTGACCTAGTGTAAGTTGCGAAGTAACCGAACTACATGTTTGGTGGAAAGCAGAGGCAAGTATGTGAATAATGATATTTGCATGCTTCCCACCTCCCTTGTTAGATATCAAAAACACATTTCGTGAATAATGTACACAGAAAAAATAAATAACATGCGCTTTCGAATATATGTCTATTTCCAAAGTTGAATACATGAAGGCGATATATGACAGCAAAGTAATGGCACACCCCAAAAGAAAGAAGACACGCAAGAACTTTAACAGAAAGGAAAAATCACACAAATTCATCCCTATGAAGACTCAACATCACGAACGGTATAACAGGAAAGTTCGGTTACCTATGTAAATTTATCGACTACACCGAACTATAATTTTCCCATATAAAGAAAAAGTTCGATTGCAGAATATATTCTTGCGAGACTACCGAACTCAAAAGTTCGGTTACCTATGTAATGTTATCGACTACACCGAACTATAATTTTCCCATATAAAGAAAGATTTCGGTTAGGAAATATTTTTTTGCGAGACTACCAAACTCAAAGTTCGGTTACCTAAACATTGAAAAGGTTTGTGATATTGCCGAAATGTTCTTCATATTCAAAGTTCGGTTACAAAAAGTCTAGGGTTTTTAAAATTCTCCAAGCCGAAATGTTTACTGTAACTACCATTTTCAATCAGTTTTGATGATTTCTAATCGATTTCTTCAACAAAAAACGAATTAAAAGGAATGGGTATGAAGGAAATTACCCGCGTATTTGCATTTCACTTGAATCAGACTTCTTGGTTGATGTTGGATGATTGATTTCGCCTCTCAACCTTGCTTCAAGTTGTTTATCAATTTGCAATTCTTTTGGGAGATTTGCAATTTTTGCGAGTCCCGGACTCGAACCTGGAAGTCTGGGTGTCTGCTTGGTACGCGCTGCTCATAAAGATGGATTAATCGACGATGAATTTTTTTGAATCGACGATTAATGTTTATGTATACGAAGAAGAGGAAAAGAAAAGAAGAAGAGGAAGAAGAAGAAAAAGAAGAAGAAGAAGAAGAAGAAGAAGAAGGAACATGAATAGATTTGTTTTTAAAACTGATTTTAGGTTTTAATTTAGGTTTTAATTTAATGGGTTAGATTAGTGGGTAGTGGTTAAATTAGTGATTTATTAGGATTAATTATAACCTTAAACAGGATAAGGGCGGATTAGTCTTCCCTAATTTTTCATGACACCCCTTAGAATGTAGGGTGGACATTCATATCACAAAATAGTCCCCCACCAAAATGGGCTACTGTCCAAAAAATCGTTCAAAAAGAAGAAGTGGGATTTGAAGCCCATTTATATATTCTTGCTTGTTCGCATAGTCAGGTATCTGGCTGCGCACCTAGATGAGGTCTTTGTGAGTGTTGACTCGCGAGAGTGCAGTGGTATTTGCATAAAGATCGACTTTTGATCGGATTCAATCTACGCTGTCTCTTTTTACTCCTTTCTTTATCGTTTGGTTATTCAGGATTTGTGTCTGATGTACGTGAGGACTTGTGGTGCTGATAAGTATGGAGTCCCCTAAAACCTGGCTCCGCCACGGGGTTGTCAATATTTGTCCAGTGCTGAAACTCTTAACAAACTATGAATAACACCAATGTCGATTTGTAGTGATCTTGAATATTAGATGCACAGATTCAAGGAACATGGTTTGCAGTAAGAAAATGCTATGAGAATACAAATTTTGACATTTACATTCAGCAATTGCAAGGCAAAGTGTAAAGCACACAAAAACATCCACAGGAATACCAGTTTGGATACAGACAGAATGCGGAACAACCAAGATAAAAATGAAAGTGCCCATACTACAGAATTTCAGTGTTCAGATTTTAAGCCAGTCGAGATGGGGATCTGAGATTTCGGACCAATTAGGTTCTATCCAACTGCAGTGTAATTTCTCCTTCGAATCACGAAAATCTTTAGCACAATGTCTACTCCCAAGCGAGTGATACATACCAGTATCAAGAGAATAATACAAAATTCCTTCCGAATGCAACCTCGGAAAGTAGATTTTGTTCTCCATTTGACTAGTCGGAGCAAGTGCCGAGATACATGATTCATTGCTAAGAAACAACATATGCCGCCCCAAATGCTTAACTTCAAGCCAGACCATTTTAGCAACGTTCAGTCTATAAATACGAACCCAATTTCCTAACCGCCCTAATAACACAGACAAGAGTTTTCCTTCACACTCCACCAAGAAACTATCATAGATAAATCCACAATTAGGCGGGGTTATCATGGATAGAATTTCCCAACTACTGTTTGTGTGTTCGTATTTAAATACTCCCAATGTTCCGCTGTGGTCTAAGCAGTAAAATCTTCCGCGGTAGAAAACTGGACTGTTGAGAGTTGGCTCGAAATCCATCTTTTTCTTACAAGGAGGTAAATAAATGTTATTGTATACATAATATGACCAGTCTTCATCTCCCCGCTTAATGAAAAGGATATGAACTTGATCCCTGAATAAGTCTTTAGTGATGGCAAAAACTAAACAATCTGACGAAGACGGCAAGGACAAGAATGAGATACCTGTGAAGTCAGAATCTGGCAAGTTTGGAAGTCTGACAGTTGATTTTGTGAATGGATTGTAGAAGAAAAAACTCTTGTGTTTTGACATGAGCAACCCATCCACCTTTCGAGAATCGAATTCTAGCCCCTTCTAACGATTCAGGGATGTTCATGAGGTAGTTCTCATTACCATGCATTGGGTTTACAAAATTGTAAACTGCTTGATCAAACATAGGGAAAAACAGCCATGGGGATATATCTGTGATCTGTACTGTCCTATTAGAAGAGTATCTTCTCAGGTGTAATACCGACCGGTATTTTTTACTAACTGCACGTAAATGTATATAATCTAGTGTATGAAGAAAATTTGATATAGTCCACACTATATCATCATCAAGCTTCACCAATAGTTTTGCATGTTCAATATCCTTTTCTTTAGTGCTAGTGCTGTTTTCCGTTGCCTTAATAACGTTTTCTATGTCTTCATCCTTACCTAGCATAAGGTCTGTTGTTGTTTTACTATCATCAACCATACATACAGAAACAAAGAGAAGATTATCAAACTTGACGATAATACTAACTGGGAGAATCACATTTGATTGTGATGCTGCGTGGATAAATTCCATATCCAAGAGAAAATCCCACAAAAAGTAACCAATATGGTAACTGTTCTTGGATAGAGCATTTTAGTTAAAACCGGTGACAATGAGGTAAGCCATGATGTATGCTATACAGAAACAGATAAAACATTAAACAACCAAAAAAAAACACGAAGCACTGTTCTTCAAATTTACGTACCTCGAACTTTTAGGAATCATCAGCCATCTTGGAGACAACCATGGTGCTGGTGCATCAGGACATGGTAAAGAAAGCGAAATGCTTTCATCTTCCAGGTCATACTTGTACAAGCTCAGATCACATTTTAGTGTAAAATACACACAACCCTTCGTTAAACCCAAGTCTGATACCAAGCAAGACAGTCGCGTATCTCTATAGCCTATAAAGAAGACATAGTCATTCAAAATTTTCACTTCCTCCCAAGTCAATGAATCAAAATCCAATTTCGACACAACAATTTTTGTTACAAAATGCTCATAACAACCCCTTTGAATGTAATACATGTTGATTCTAAAAACTTCACCGAAGGACTCCATATAATATGTGTGATGTTTACATACCAAACTTCCTCCTACATCTTCTGACTCTCATAAACTGTCCTCATCGTTAGTAATCAATATACTTATACTGAGACTGAGCGTCTCCTTATCATCATTACCAGAACCACGTTGTATCCCTATCTCTAAGAGTTCCTCGCACAAACTCATTATGTGCAACTTACCCTTAAAATAAAACATTGATTTAAGATTTTGAACCACATCAACGAACTCATGTTTTCTCCATTCTTTTTCACAAGGGTGACAATATATAAGAATGTCAGGCTTTTTACCTCCATTATAAAGGATATAAACCATGGAACCATCATCGTCATTACTACTAGTAATACTACAGCTGCTTCTGCTCTGAGGAGGTGAAGATAAAAGACAATCTTGGATACGATATCCAACTAATTGATTATAATGATCTATATTAGGTAACATGATAATCTCAAATGAAGTAGGATTCCCAAAAAACAATCTCCATTGTTGAAATTTGGATCATCATCCTCATGACACACAATTATCAACCATCCTTGATGAGATTTTTTTTGCCAAAATCCTTTCTGACTCAGTTCTGGTATGAATTTCTTATAAGATTTGTTAAAGGGATGATCAAATATATTTAAGAAAGTTTGAAACTTACGATTTTTTCCGTGTGGGATGAAAAGCCATGGTGATGGTCTTGGTGATGGTGGGAGCTTTCGTTCGCTTCTCTGGTTTGATAACTCTGGTTTTGCCATGGGAATGAAGGGATTGGACTGAAGCGATTTAAGGAAAACCCTAACTACAAAGTGATCAGAATTTGGGACAAAGTATGAAATACCAAAAAATTACATGTACTGCTTTTTTATCGCATGGGTTATTTCATCTTTAGTTTGTCAAGTCTCAAGTGGGATAATATTAGAACGAGAGGTGCCTGCCAAACTTTTGCTGAAGCTTTCCTGTGTTCTTTCTTGAGTTTGTCCAGCACCTTATTTTTCTTTAACCAGAAGGCAATATATCTTTGTATTTATATAGCTAAAACATTAAAGGGTGTTGATTTGTTTTCAAAAACTCTGTTGCACCTTTCCTTCAAAATAAACCACATCTTAGTAAGCATTAATTCTAAATTAATTTGTTTTCCTAGGGTTATTCGTCCACTCTTTGCATGTATCCAATAAGGTATTAGAGTAATTTATATTTAAGGAGATGGGGTTTGGAACTAAATTCCATACCTCTTTGGCATAAGGACAATGCAATAGAAGGTATTCAGTAGTTTCTATTTCAGTTATACACATAGTGCAATAAGGTTCAACTTCTTTTACCTTTCCATACAGTTTGGAATTAGTAGATAAAGCATTCTGGATACATTTCCATATAAATAATTTAATTCTCTGGGAAACATCTAATTTCCATAAAGCAATCCAAAAAGAATCAGGTAAGTCTAAGCTAACTATATCAGTGCCAGTTCATTCAATCTGTCGTATAGGGATTTCACTGTGTGGTCTCTTGACTTGGTCAGTGTCCATCTTAGTTGATCTTTCATAAACATGTGATTCATGTCTTTAAAAATATAAATGTTCTAACTCTTTGAGGCTATACTATTATGAAAGTTTGAGTTTATGATGTCAAGGTTCAATCAGATCCGAGACTAACATAAGATGGTTATTTTATTGAGTCTGATAATTTCTAAAGTTTCTATTTGGTCAGGTATCCATTTGTCATTCCATATACTAATACCATTCCCATTTCCCACTTCCCAAATACTATATTTATATATAAGTTCTAAACCTTTGCTTATAGAGTTCCATATCCAGGAGTCATTTGTTTTTTCTTTAGCTCGTAGGGGTTGTTTGTTTCTGAAATATCTAGAGCCCATAGTTTTGACCCAAAGTGCATTTGGTTCCTTAACTAGTCTCGATGCTAATATAGCATGCATTGCAAGATTGAATTTACGAGCCTCTTTAAAACCTACCCCCCCCCCCCCTTCTGAACAGGTTTGCAGAGACCTGGCCAGAATTTTGGGTAGAAGCCTTTTCTTCTTGTTTCTTTATCCCACCAAAAATGTCTTTGTATGCATTGATTTTGTTAGTTATCTTTTTGGGAAGTATAAAAAATCCCATTTAGTTAAGAATACTAGATAAGACTGCTCTGTTTAAGACAAATCTACTAGGTTGGAAAAACACTAATCCTTTCCATCCTTTGGATTTGGATTTGAATTCCATTCTTTCTAATATCGGTGGAAAGGCTTTTATTTTAGATTTATCCAGAAATAAGGGACCTCCAAGATATGGGTTTTTAAGGCTTATATGTTTTATTTTCAGAAGTTTAGAAATCATTCTATGATGTTTTTGTGCTACTTTTCTTCCAAAGAAAACTCCTGATATGTGAAAGTTAATGAGTTGACCAGAGGCTTTACTAAAAATTTCTATAGTGTCAAGAAGGTTCCTGCAATCTACAAGGACACCTTCTACAAAGAGAAGACAATCATCTGGAAAGAAAAGATGAGAGATTGGTTCACTTTTAGGAGTTATTTTAACTCCATGAAAAATCTTCTTATTTTCTTGTTGGAGAAGAAGTCTATAGAAAACCTACATACATATGATGAATAGGCATGAAGATAGACAATCTCCTTGGCGCAGACCTCTAGAAGGGTTAAAACCTTCACTAGGAGATCCATTCAAGAGGACAAAAATTGTTGTTGTTGAAATACGTTGTTCTATTAAGAGGCAAACATCTTCACTAAAGCCAAAAGAAGTCAATGCTGAAATAAGGAATTTCCAGTTGACCCTATCAAAAGCCTTAAACATGTCTATTTTGGTTCTGACTTTCTTGTTTTTGAAAGAGTATACTATTTCGAAACCCGTTATTTTTGTTTTTGGTTTGTTTGTTTGGATTTTTTTTCAATAATTCCTAAGAGAGTCTCCAATGGAGTACGGGTCTCTAAAAATTTTGAGCCACCTAGGATTTTAAAAACTCTTAACAGAAAAAACCTTTCCAGTGTTGTTGGATAACTAAAATTTAATCTGACTTGGAAGTTAAAGTTTGGAGAAGAGTATGGATTTTTGGAAACTCTCATACATACCCATGTCATCATCAATTTATTATTATTTTCATTTTTTAAGAATTTGTGATTTAAATTTCTACAAATAAGTGACAAGTGTATTATAATAAATATGCATACAACTACCACCGGAGATGCTTTAACCTACCAAGGATAAAATCTCATAAAAAATACGTCTAGTTCCTGTTAGGGGCCCACAACATTGTTTTTTCCCGTCAAAAATCTCGTGACAACGTAGCACCACCAATAATTCTAGGTTTGCCGAAGATAAATCCCATCTCTCACATCACATGGGACCCACTTCAGCCTTCCCATATCCAGATGCTGAGAAATATTCCTCTCGTCCGCCCGATCACCTTGTGGGACCACACACGGGATAAACCCCGGTGTGTAGCATCACTGAATCTTTTCCCGTTCTGCAAAGAAAGTGGGTCCAAATTTCGGAAAGGGAAAATTATTTTACTTTTCTATCCACTGAACTGAGACCAAAGTGCTTTGGGTACTTCGGAGATAAAGATTGGATTTTTAGATCAGAGGGTTTATGTAAAATGAAATACTCAAAAGTATTCTCATGAATCAATTTCAATCAATCACACAGAAATATTTGAAATTTAGTACTAATGAATAGAGAGTATGGGTTGAGCAGTTTGGTGATTTTCTTCTGATGGATGAAACTAGAGGCAAATATTGGATTTTTATGAGGAGGTTGGAAAACTTGGGTCTCCTCCACGGAATGTGAAAGGAAGGAATATATTTCCTTATTGAAATCGGAAGAAGGGGTAATCAATTTCCCTTATAAATACTTCCTGATTTGTTCTCTACTTTTGCTTTAATTCAATCAAAGAGTTAGGTTCCTCAGGTCTATTCTTCTTCAGCTCAATCTAATCAGATTCCATGGCAAAATCAGAGTTATCAAATCAGACAAGTCAACGAAAGCTCCCACCATCACCAAGAGTAGCACCTTGGCTTGTTTTCCCACATGGAAAACTCCGTAAGTTTCGAACTTTCTACAATATTTCTGAAAATCCCTTGAACAAATCTTACAAGAAATTGATACCAGAACTGAGTGGAAAAAGAATCTGGCAAAAAAATTGTCATCAAGGATGGTTAATCGCTTTCTGTTGTGATGATGAAGACCCAAAATTTAACTTTGGAGAATTTTTTCTATGGAATCCTGCTTCACTAGAAACCGTACAATTACCCAGTGTACCAGATCTATTTGATGGTTGTTCTATCAGAGACTGTGTTTTGTCTTCACCTCCTAAGCTCAGCAGTAGTAGTTTTAGTAGGGATGATGATAATGTTGATTATGATTCAATGGTTTATATTCTTTATCATTGCGGTGGAATGCGTTACATTCTAATATATTGTCACCCTGGTGAAAGAGAATGGAAAAAACATGAGTTTGTTGATGTCGGCGACCATCTTCAATCGATGCTTTATCATAAGGGTAAGTTATTTCTAATGTGTTTAAATTATGCTTACATCGAGATAGCAATACAACATGGTTCTGCCGAAACTCTCAGTGTAAGTCATGTTAATAACATCACTTACAACAGTTCCCATCTTCAAGTGGTAGGTGGAGATTTACCATGTCGGTGTCATATGTATTATGTAGATTCTTTTGATCAAGTTTTTCACATTCGTAGACTTTGCTTTCCCAGAGGTATTTACGAAAACTGTATAACCAACATAGACGTGTGGAAAATGGATTTCGATTCAATGACTTGGGAGCAAGTGGAAAGCATGGATGACTATGTCTTCTTTTTGAGTGATAATACACAACTGTCTTGCTTGGCCTCAGACTTGGGTTTATCAAAGGGTTATGTGTATTATACACAGGACGAAGAAATGAGCATGTACAAATATGACTTGGAAGATGAAAGTATTTTACTTTCTTTACCATGTCCCAATCTACCAGCACCATGGTATATGCCCGAATGGTTGATGATTTCTGCAACTCCAAGGTAATTTACCTGTCATCTGCATTTTTAAGTTGGTTCTAAAATGACTTACTTGTATCCTCCATATTTGTGTCTGGGTAAACTTGCAGATTAGTTACAATCATTTTCGTATCAAATACTCCCTCCATTATTAAGTTGGCTTTTACTAAGAGTTGTATGATGAAGACCTGGAGGTGTAAATTGGGTTGTGCCAGCACAAGCACAGCCCAGCACATGACTTAGCCACGTTAAATATTTTCCAATTATTTAGGTATTCTATGTGTTGTTATGAAAATAAGTCCACATAACGATGATAAAATGTCAAAAATTGGCTAGAACAAACACTCTTTTGTGAAATATACACGAAGTGTGGTTATTGTGCCATATTATGTAGTGTTTTATGCATATTGTGATGTGCTTTCTTAACGTGCTATGATGTGCCTGTGCCATATTATGTAGTGTTTTATGCATATTGTGATGTGCTTTCTTAACGTGCTATGATGTGCCACGTGTTTATATGTGTCGCGTGCTGGTGCTGTGCTGCACAACACGATTAGTCTTGTACAGCACACACAGCACAACACGCCGTCTGGCAAGGCACAGCACGGCACACCTTAATCTCCGGCACAACACGGCACGCAGCACGAGACGCATGTGACTTCGTAGGCTGGGCTGTGTTAAGGTGGCCTGTTTTACCCTTTCTGATGCACATCCAAAGGGAAGTGTTAGTTTCTATAATTCAATAAGGACTTGCACCTTTGATACTACCTGAATTTGTGATAATGTTCTGTTCTTTTGTTTTGTAGGTTCGGTGAGAGTACAAGAACAACAGACCATGTGTCAGAAAAGAATGGATGCATACATAAAGTTATCGCGGCAATGGAAAACCAAACAGTCGATAAAGAAGATGATAAAGATGATGTTAAGGAAGCAGGACCATGGATGATGCTTAAGGATGATCATATGGTATGGTTGATATCAAATTATCTGCATACATTGGATTACATACATTTACGTGGAGTCAGTAAAAAATATCATACGATGCTAGATTTGAGAAGATCCTCATCTACCATGACAGTGCAGACCATAGATTTATCCCCATGGCTGGTTTTTCCTAAACATCGAGCCGTCTTCGATTTCATAAATCCAATGCATAATAATGAAAACTACCTCATGAACATCCCTGAATTGCTGAAAGGTTCTAGAATTCGGTTCTCAAAAGGTGGATGGTTGCTCCTGTCAAAAGGCAAAACTCTGTTCTTCTACAATCCCTTCACGAGATCAACTGTCAAACTTCCGGTGTTGCCAGATTTGTGCCCTCAGTATGCTTTCACAGGTATCTCATTCTCATCCTTGCCGACTACTTCGGACTGCGTAGTCTTTGCCATTAATAAAAGCTCTCGTGATGCGGTTGAAATATCTTTTATCAAACGGGGAGATGAATTTTGGACCCGGGATGTCTATAGTAATGTTTATTTACCTCCCAGAAGGAAAAATGTGGATTTTGAGCTAAACTTTAACAATCCAGTTTTCCACCGTGGAGCTTTCTATTGCTTAGACCTTAATGGAACCTTGGGGGTATTCAATTTAGAGCATGACATTAGTTGGGAAATTCTAGCCATGATAAACCCACCAAATTGTGATTTCATCTACAAGAGTTTCTTGGTGGAGTGTGACGGAAAGCTCGTGTCTGTGTTATTAGGCCATTTAGGAAAATGGGTTCGCATTTTTAGGTTGAACGACGTTGAAATGGTCTGGGTTGAAGTCAAACATTTGGGTCGGCATATGTTGTGTATTAGCAATACATCTTGCACCTCAGCAATGGCTCCCACTGGTCGAATGGAGAACAAGATCTTTTTCCCGAGGTTGCATAATGATGAAATTGTGTATTATTCTCTTGATACGGGTATGTATCACTCTTTAGGGAGTAAACATTGTGCTAAAGATTACCGTGATTCTAAGGAGAACTTGAACTGCAGCTGGATTGAACCTAATTGGTCAGAGACTCCAGATAGATATCTTAACTGGCTTAAAATCTAGATACATTATTGCCTATCAGAAAACATCTATTGGCCTCCTGTTGTAACAGTAGTGTTCTTTATTTATATGTATCATGTGTTCCGAGTATTTTTCCCCTTGTAACAGTCGTCATTTTATTTTTTTCATCTAAATATGCGAACACCCTTTGCTAAAACATCTGCATGTACTTGCACAACTAACTAGCATAATTTTAGAATAGCATACACTTGGGAAGAAAGGGGTAACTCTGCCAAGGAGGAAAATGATGATGGTAATTCAGAAAATCGTTGATAAAGTCTTTGTCGTTGGCTATTGAATCAATATCATTCGATATGATCAATATCGCTAAAGGTCAGACTCTATCTCACTTATAAACACCTCACCACCCCTCTCATTCCTATTCACACCTTTTCTTTTTTCTCTAACTTTTCCCAACCAAGAATTGTTTGTACGCTAATGTTTTAACTGGGAATTACCAATAGGTACTATTATAGTAGTATTACTTAATGGCAGGTCCACCCACTAAAGCCCAGTAACCAAAGGTCCATAATAAAAGGAAAAAGAGAAAATTGGACCAAAAATTTTATCCCCTGGTCCGGTACACGTGCGGGACCGGTAATGCGTAATTTCGAAATTCCCAAATTAACCTTCCACCTCTAGATATTTAAGCTCCTGGTTCTTATCGTCACCTTCTCTTTCAATTTTTGGTTTTGCTCCAAAGAAGCTTTCACGCTGGAGATCTTTTTGATTTCGTTAATTGAGTCGCCAATTCGATCCCAAAGCTATCGTTTTGTATATTATAGAAGAACTCCTCCGATGAAGATTTTTGCAAGATATATAGGTTGATTTTCTTACTGTTGATGTTAGTCTAGTTTTTTTTTTATAATCAATTTTCATCTAGTAATGTTTATTTTAGGGCTTCTAATATTAATCGTTTAATGGATGTTTGATTATGTTTTGATCTCCTTGTTTGATTGTTTATTTTATTTTATTAAAAAATAGTTCAGATCTATATGGATAATCATGTTTTTTGTCAATTTCTTCACTAGATCTGATCATATCAGTTTCATTTTGTTGGTTTTAGATGTGTATCAGTTTATTTTTGTGTATGAACCAACAGTACGTATCTGCAGTACTAACAAAAACCTAGTTTTGAAGACCTTTTTTTATTTGATTCAGAAGTACATATATGGAATATTGAAATAGAAGTGTTTCAATACTGTTTTTTCACGGATTCGTTAATTATTTTTGACATGCAGCTGATTGTTGTGTATGAACCAACAGTACGTATATCCGGTACTGACAGAAACCTAGTCTACTTTTAAGAAGAAGAACAACAAGATGGTGCATCGTTATGATTTACGAGGAGAATATTTGTTTTCTGTTTCCAGGTATGCTTTATAATCATCTTGTTTGATTATTTTGATCGGTTTTTCTTCTTTTGATTTGTTTTTTTTTGATTATATTCTGATAATCAAATCGATTTGATTGACGCTTTTATGGTTTTTAGGTTTGTTACAGTTGTTTTTCGTGTATGAATTGACAGTACATATATGGCGTACTGATACAAAACTCTTCTAATTTTGTTTTATTTGAAGTTTTTCCAATTTTTTTGGTTCGATCCATGAGTATGTATGTATAATACTGATAGGAAGTGCTCATTTTTTAGTCTTACCCTTCAGTACTTATGTTAAATACTGTAATATGTCTTTCGATTCTCTTATTTTTCATAGATCTGTCACCTGTTGTTGTCATACTGTTGATTTGTAGTTCATGAATCTTCAGTACATATATCGCATACTGATAGGAAGTGCTCCTTGTTATGCTTGATTCAGTACGTATATGAAATACTAAAATAGATGCTCTTTGTTACGTTTGATTCAGTACTGGAATTGGATATGGAGATGATCTGGAGCTGCAGTTCAGAACTTATTGCAATAAATGACAGATTTTGAATGATAGGAACATGAGTTGTTGATGGTTCAGATTTGCAAGCTTGTGAAATTGGTGGTGGTCTTGATGAAGTTACAAATTGGTTGTGATGTGTGTTTGAAAGAAGGTGTGCTGCAAATGGATTTGGAGGAACATAGAAGGTTGGGTTGCTGATGTAAACTGAAGATACAGATGAGATAGAGGAGGAATTGTAGGTGGTGATTACTGTGAACAAAATCAGTGGATGAGATGTTCGTCTCAATGGGTTTATGAAGATGGTAGTGCTGTTTAAACAGGGAAGAAGAACAAGTTTGTGTTGCAGCTGAATTGAAATGACAATGGTGTTGATGTAGCTGTTGCAGTTGTGGTTTAAGCTAAGAAGATTGTGATGCAGCAAGATAGAAGATTACTGAGAAGATGGAGCTGAAGGCAGTGGTGAATGGTTGACTGCAGAGGTGCTCGTGCTGCAATAAAGTAAAGTGAATTGAGGAGTACTCAGATTCCTAAGTAGTGTAGCAGATATGTACTCATATTTGTAAGCAGTGTGGCATATATGTACTCAAATTTGTAAACAGTGTAGCAGATATGTACTCAAATTTGTAAACAGTATAGCAGTTATGTAATCAAATCTATGGTCCTTTATATGTTTTAATTAAATTTGGACCTCCAGATAAATAAAATCCCGATTTGGTAGAAGTATGTTATTTCACACGTACTTAAACAGTGGGGTATATTAGTCATTTCCATGTTTTCAAATAACTTTGGACCTTAGAATAAGAGTAAAATCTAGTTGGACCCTGCTATAAATAACCTTATGGGCTTAGGACCAAACAAGAAATTTTCCATGTTTTAATCCAAAAATGTGATTTTTTTGGCCTAAATTACTCCCCTTATTAGCCATGTATGGTTATTTGGGCCTTATAAACACTTTGCATGGAACCCCAAGTGTAGACATCCAGGAATGAAGGGAAAATACAATGAGCCCGACTGCTTGAATTTGGGCATCATAAGGCTTTATCCCATTACACCTATCTCTTGGGTTTGGTATATTCAACCCATTTGCTTGGCTAATTTCATAACCCTAGAGGAAGTTTCTGGAAATTTTTAGAAGGGTTGGTGGCCAAGTCACATAGGGAATATTCAAGGAGGCTTACAGGTCAAGTTAACACAAGTTATCCTTATCTCGAAATTAGGATGGAACCCTAATTTGAAAGATATAAATACGTGGGTTTAAAATCCTAAGAGGTACGCAATCTTCTCTACACAAACTCCTGTGAAAAATTCTAGCTAATGTGAGCGTCGGAGGGTTTTTTGCATGTACCTTCCCCCCAAACATTGTTTACCTGGAGAGCAGGGAAGCTAAGCGATCAGAAGTTTAATCATCATCAGGTTTGTGTTTGATAGGTAAAAATCTTCTATTGAACAAACATTGGCGCCTACTAAGGGGATTCGAGAAAAGAGATTGTCTGTTTCCAGAATCGAGATTATGGAAAAAGTGAAAAAAAAAATGCACGAAGGATAGTCTCTGCTAGCAATCCTCGACACTCAGTGACAGAACAGGACGAAGTGCAATTAGCACCTGTCGTGCCTATTGGAAATAGACGTGATCGAGGTCTTGTTCGTAACAGGACCCTAGATCCAGTTAATCGAGGAGGCGGAAAACGACATGTGAACGAGGATGAAGAGATGGCAGTTGACCCCATACCTGATGGAGAAAACCCGCCAGTTCGAGTAAACAGAGCTCTTGCATTTTCCATCCCCAAGGAGGAATGTTGAACAACATGATGTACGGGATGAACAAACCGAGACTCCTAGCACGGAGGAAGATATGATGCGCCATCAGCTGAGCGAAATGGAGAAGGAGAACGCTCTCCTAAGATTAGAACGTGGGAACAAGTCTCGACCAAGGACTGTTAATCTAAATATTTGTGATTAATCGACGAACTTGGGTTGAAACCAGAGAGGTCGGTCTGTTTGGGAGCGTCATGCGAGTCGGTTTAACCCTAACCATCCCAGAGGAGTGATTGATTTGTATGCACCAGAAAAAATCCCTCATGGAACAACCAGGTGATCACTGGAGATCTACTTAAACGTAAGCATGTACGAGCCCGGCTTGCAGTCACGCGATCACGGCCAACTTCAACAAAACAAAGTACAGCCAAAACCGCCATGATGGTATTTTTCAATGGGTTGTAGTAATGGTGGTTAAAACGGGTTGTTTTTCGAACTTGTGAAGGTAACTTTTTTTTCTTTTAGATTTAAATAAATTTTATAAATAAAACAAAAATAGCAAAGTGATTGAAGTCTTTTTGGGGGAAACTGGGGCTAAGGATTCCACTTTTCTACCAAATAAAAATGAGATTTCTACTATTCATTATGCAGATTTTTTCCTTTTTAAATAGTTTTAATTATTGCAAAAATTGATTTTGTAAAATAATACTTGTAAGTTAAAAGCATGGAGTATCGAAACCTTCTAAGTCCAGCATAATCCATCAATCAAAATAACAAATATTTAATAAAAATCTTTGGAAAAATTCTATATACTCAAGGCAAATAATTAAATAAATTTAATTACATAAATAATAAAAATAGAAATTACCAAATCTTTATTATTGGTGGAATTGCTTCCTCCGTTGCCCCAGAGATTTAGATTAGCTCATCATGGTGTAATTCATCTCAAAATATATTATTATTGCTCCAAAGTTGATTACAAATGAGTAAACAATGCAACAGAGAAATCGCAACAACAGTTCCTGTTGCGAAGACGATATTGGACTGTCACAGAGAAACATCTGTTGACGGAAATTAAAGTTCTGTGGCTGAATATGCTGTTGCAAATGGGTTGAAGAAACTGTTGCGAAAATGAAGAAACCGTGGCCGATTCCTTGTTCTTCAGAGCAGCAGCAGCAGCAGCAGTTTCTCTGTCAATTTTTCTCTCAATTCTTACGGCTTCTACTCTCCTCCTAAGACTCCCCAACTCTCGACAGACCTTCTTACTCGACCCAAGGGGTCCTTTTATACCCAACAGGCGCGTTTAATCTCGCCATAACTCGAGATAATCTTCATTATTTCCGCTGTCCAAAAATAGGGAATAATTGCCAAAAATAGAAGATTCTTACGTACTCTTGCTTCCTGCACACTCCCAATTGCCTTCTCCACGCCTCAGCACTCGTCCAATGCTAGTAGAACTCCTCCATGCACGCTATAACTCCAATTTTGCTTGCTTATAGTCCGTGTTGCTCTGTTTTGGTTTGGTCAATCGAACCAGGAATTCTAGCCATAATTGACCAATTCTGTCACCCATACTGTGTTCCTCAACCTATCTCACATCTCTATACTTCATCCATTGAATCGACCTACAACTCCTTCATTTTCTCGATCGAAATCTCTCCTGAACTGTGAACATTTTCCCGCCAATTTTCAGAATTTGAATTTTGAAGAAGGGTGTCCCCCTATCCAGTTCTGGTGTCCCCTTAATAATTTGGGTTGAAATAGTAATTCTTGGGTGGAAATAGTAATTTTCCTGGGTTCTTCCGGGACGTTTCCGGTGCATTTCTGGGGTGCCTTTAGTACTTTTCTCCGGGGTGTAAATCATCACTTTTTGAGCAACTCTTTCTACACAAGGGTATTTCTCCAAAAACACCTAAACAAACATAAAAACACCACAATAAGCAAAAATGGGTACTAACAAAATACACAAAAGAGACGAAAATAGACACATAAATGCGTCTATCAAATACCCCCAAACTTATTATTTTCTAGTCCTCGAGCAAATTTATTCTAGAAAGGAAAATCATTTGAACCCCTAGGTGGCCCTTGTGGCGGAGTGTTGTCTCAGGAGGGTTTACCAGAGGTGTACCCAGAACGCACTAAAGAACCTCATTGGTTGGCATACTTATTGATTATGGGAGGAAGAACCCTGATGCGAAATTCCAATTGTTGTATACGATTTTGCACTCAGCATACTAAAATTCATATAAGTGACAGAGCTCTACTAAGATAGTTGCACTATGGACATCATATTCGGAGTCAAACTAAACACATGGAAAGATTAAGAGATGGATATAGAAAAACATAGATGGTTTTGATGTTGACTAGGTGAACGGTGTTTCTCATATCTGTCTGAAGGCCACTGCCAAAATGAACCTATCCTAATTGATTGAGATACTGGTTTGACTAATATCAACACAACTGGCATATACAAGGGAACCAGTGGTCGATAACCTAAATCTAGATCAACAAACTGACATATACAAGGGAACTAGTGGTTGACCACATAGAACAATTTTTCGATTTTTTTTTAACGGCATGAATAGATCTTTTTAATCCAAGCGCATGCTTCTTGTCAGCAGATTACATGATAGTTCCCACGGGTCCTGCATTCCACGCTTGACAGTGAGAACACACACATATTGCTATCCAAGTGTTAATATTTATTCTGGTTGGTCATATTGGTCTGGTCTTTTTTTTCTTTTCTTTTTTTAAAAAAAAAAAAGTAACTCAATCACTCTATTTCACCCTAGCAATGGTAACAACTTGAATCGTGAGCCCCACCTAATCACTCAGAGAAACATAGTTTAAAATGAAAAAAGAAGTGAAAAGGACTCGAAGAGATATGGTGAACTATCATGTTATTTCTAACACCTGAGCTCTGTACTTTTATGAATAAACTCTATAGACGTTTCCATCTAGTCAGATTGGTTCCTCAATTCTTAAAACCAAAATGATTACATCCACTTAGATTGGATAGTGCCCTCCTTAGTAATGGTAAATTTCTAGGCTCTGGAGTTTAAGCTAACAAAAAGTTTCTTCCCACCCCCAAACTTAAATCTAACATTGTCCTCAATGTTCTAAAGATGAAATTAAAAACATGAACAAAGAGAAACTATTACCACCGGAGGGAAAAGAAATAAGGAAGGATATTACCGAATCACATGAGTGCGGGAGCCTCCCAGTAAATGCTAAATTTATAGTCATTAGCTAGACATCAAGTACCTCTAAAAGAATTGTCACCTTCCAAAGTCGTATACCAACAGTCGAAACAATTGTGGGTTCATAAGACCAAACAGAGCTAACACAAGCATGAGACAACTGCACTGGATTAGAAAAATGAACAAAAGGAGTACGTCCTCATCTAAGGTTTCTGTCAAGACAACTGGGTTCGCATGATTGAGCTTCATATGTGTGTCTTGATAACTAGAATCATCCGCAAAATGGGTCTCTAATACCTGGGTTACCTCCTGGACAGTATCAGGAGGATTTGGTTGCGGAGTCTGAACAGACTCTAGTAGTATCTCAGACGTACAAGGTTCGAGTCCCAAGTTAGGATTTTCGATTAGGGATACTTGACGATCACCAGACTCATCTTTACCCCCAAACTTAGGGTGAACAATCTCCTCAAATGGACCAAAAGCTATGGGATTGATTCTAGGGTCCATAAAGTCGGCACAATAACTAGATTCTTTTGGGGATTGTCCATCTAAATGAACAATATCCTCGTATAATGGATTATTAAAGAAAATCTCTAGCATAGGCTCATCAGCTAAGGTGTTTTTCAAGGCTACCTCCTCCGAAGCACTTGGGGGTTCATCAAACAATGGATTATCAAGCATATTGCAGGCTAACGGATCAGGAACTAGAGTGTTAATCATGTTCACCACTTCTAAATCATCTATCTCAGAAGACTTAATTACATTGAAGACATTTAGCTCAGTAGTCATATTACCAAAAGATATGTTCATAAGTACGGTTCTACAATTGATGACATCATTAGTTGTGGCTAAGAATGGGCGACCAAAAATCACCGGGATGTGAGCACTTGGGTCCTGAACTGGCTGGGTGTCTAGAACAACAAAATCCACTGGATAGATAAACTTATCAACCTCAATCAGAACATCCTCTATGACACCATGAGGTACTTTGACAGACCTATCAACTAATTGTAGTGTCATATTGGTCGGTTTCAGCTTACCAAGACCTAGCTAGTTGTATACATGATACGGGAGTAAGTTAACACTAGTTCCTAAGTCCAGTAATGCCTTATCGACCATGTGTTTATCAATTGCACAAGATATGGTAGGGCATCCAGGATCCTTATACTTAGGGAGTGTTTGGTTCAGAAGAATTGAACTTACTTGACCAGCTAAAAAGGCTTTCTTATGAACATTAAGCTTACGCTTCCGTGTACAAAGATCTTTAAGGAACTTGGAATAAGCCGGTAGTTGCCTAATTGCTTCTAGTAATGGAAGGTTTATGGTAACTTTCTTAAAAACCTCCATTATGTCATTAAAGTTTGATTCATTTTTCGTTGGTGCTAATAGCCAGGGAAATGGGGCTCTGGGAACGAAGTGAGGCTCAGAAGGACCCTCATTGGTCTCTTTGGAGACTCTATCAGTCTCTTCATTTTCTGGCTCAGCAGGGTGAACTACAACATGTTCACTATTAGGCATGGCGACCTGGTTGTCAACTTTCTTTCCACTCTTCAGGGTTGTGATTGCATTCACATGATCAGATGATCTTCCTCCTATTTCATTGATTCCTCTAGGATTCGGTTGTGTCTGACTAGGAAAACTTCCATTATCTCTCTCACTTAGAATTTTAGCCATTTGGCCAACTTGAAGATCTAACCTAGCAATAGCCTTGTTACTATTTAGGAAGTTCTGATTAGTTTCATCTCGAAAACTAGCCTGGTTCTTTATTAACAACTCTTGGGTTTGTGCGCACATCTCCTGGCTCTTCTGTAATATACTAAGAGATTCCTCCACACTAGTTAGTCTATTCCCAGAGGAGTTCTGGAACTGAGTTTGACCTGAAGAGTTCTTAAAACCAAATCCTGGGGGAGATTGAGAATTACTAGCTTGGCCTTGGCTCTGTCCCTTGGACCAAGAGAAATTTGGATGGTTTCTCTAACCAGGGTTGTAGGTTTCTGAGTACGGGTCAGACTTCTGACGGTTCTTGAATCTAGTGTTGTTATAGAGAGCATTGGCTTGCTCTTCGGTATTCTGGCCTTCCCAAAAAGGCTTCAATCTATCACTAGTGTGACCCAACTCTAAAGCTTCTAACCTCTTTGCTATAACAACAATTTTAGCATCAGACTCATAGGATCCTTATACCTTATTAACATTTCCTCTACTTAGAAGAATTGTTATCATGAAATCCGAACCCTTATCTTATATGGCCAGGCCTTGCCCTTTACTATGCAATTAAAGTCCGTATTCAAACCTCAACATATATGCACCTTAAGGAAGACAGTAACTCGCTTGCAGGGGATTCGCGAGTGTTTCGATTGGACTTACCTCCCGTACCAGACGGGGGATGAACCGTTGTCGTCGACTCGGGCCACGACTCCTATGCCGTGTGCGAACCCGAGGGGCGAAGGTGATACTGTAATCACCGTCCTTCCCTGCATACAGTTTGTATTTAACTACCCTTCCGTAGGGTTTTTTAAAAAAAAAATAATAAAGTCCAAGAGTCCAGTCCAAAGTTCAAATAAAGTGAAGTGCAAAAAAAAAAAGAAAAAAAAAAACCTAAAAAAAATATAAAAATCTCTCTCTTTTTTTTCTCTCTTTTCTATATATAAAACAAAAAATTCTTCTTTCGCTCCTTCCGCTTTAAGCTTTTCCTTCCAAGGTCCTTAGTACTCCACTTTGAACCTGCAAATCAAAAACAAAAAGAAACGTAAAAAGGAAAAAAAAATAATAAACCTAAAAAAAAAAGAATTCTACCTAAGCACAGGTCCGCGTTGGCGGCGCCAAAAATTGATGGTATTTTTCAATGGGTTGTAGTAATGGTGGTTAAAACGGGTTGTTTTTCGAACTTGTGAAGGTAACTTTTTTTCTTTTAGATTTAAATAAATTTTATAAATAAAAAAAATAGCAAAGTGATTGAAGTCTTTTTGGGGGAAACTGGGGCTAAGGATTCCACTTTTCTACCAAATAAAAATGAGATTTCTACTATTCATTATGCAGATTTTTCCTTTTTAAATAGTTTTAATTATTGCAAAAATTGATTTTGTAAAATAATACTTGTAAGTTAAAAGCATGGAGTATGAAAAACTTCTAAGTCCAGCATAATCCATCAATCAAAATAACAATTATTTAGTAAAAATCTTTGGAAAAATTCTATATACTCAAGGCAAATAATTAAATAAATTTAATTGCATAAATAATAAAAATAGAAATTACCTAATTTTTATTATTGGTGGAATTGCTTCCTCCGTTGCCCCAGAGATTTAGATTAGCTCATCATGGTGTAATTCATCTCAAAATATATTATTATTGCTCCAAAGTTGATTACAAATGAGTAAACAATGCAACAGAGAAATCGCAACAGCAGTTCCTGTTGCGAAGACGATGTTGGACTGTTACAGAGAAACAAATGTTGACAGAAATTAAAGTTGTGTGGCTGAATATGCTGTTGCAAATCGGTCGAAGAAACTGTTGCGAAGATGCAGAAACCGTGGCCGATTCCTTGTTCTTCAGAGCAGCAGCAGCAACAGTTTCTCTGTCAATTTTTCTCTTAATTCTTACGGCTTCTACACTCCTCCTAAGACTCCCCAACTCTCGACAGACCTTCTTACTCGACCCAAGGGGTCCTTTTATACCCAACAGGCGCGTTTAATCTCGCCATAACTCGAGATAATCTTCATTATTGCCGCTGTCCAAAAATAGGGAATAATTGCCAAAAATAGAAGATTCTTACGTACTCTTGCTTCCTGCACACTCCCAATTGCCTTCTCCACGCCTCAGCACTCGTCCAATGCTAGTAGAACTCCTCCATGCACGCTATAACTCCAATTTTGCTTGCTTACAGTGCGTGTTGCTCTGTTTTGGTTTGGTCAATCGAACCAGGAATTCTAGCCAGAATTGACCAATTGTGTCACCCACACTTTGTTCCTCAACCTATCTCACATCTCTATACCAAAATTCAACCATTTAATCGACCTACAACTCCTTCATTTTCTCGATCGAAATCTCTCCTGAACTGTGAACATTTTCCCGCCAATTTTCAGAATTTGAATTTTGAAGAAGGGTGTCCCCCTATCCAGTTCTGGTGTCCCCTTAATAATTTGGGTTGGAATAGTAATTCTTGGGTGGAAATAGTAATTTTCCTGGGTTCTTCCGGGACGTTTCCGGTGCATTTCTGGGGTGCCTTTAGTACTTTTCTCCGGGGTGTAAATCATCACTTTTTGAGCAACTCTTTCTACACAAGGGTATTTCTCCAAAAACACCTAAACAAACATAAAAACACCACAATAAGCAAAAATGGGTACTAACAAAATACACAAAAGAGATGAAAATAGACACATAAATGCGTCTATCACGCCATCGGCTGAAAACGCCCCAAGAATGACGAACATGAGGTTCGAGATCGGTACGATGAGAGGGAATTTTCTCATGATTACGATGCTCGTCCGGAGCAAAGCAGAATCAAAAGAGGGTATACTGATCCTCAAAATAAGAGAATAAGATCTAAAATTGATATTCCTAAGGATCAGTACTATGAGCAGAAAGACAATTCCTCTGATAATGACATCAACGCAATAACAGATACTCATCTTCTTAAGATGATCGAAAAAATAATTTCAAAGAAGCAATCCTGAGAGAAAAAGGTAGACAGGCTGCATCGAGCCGCAGGAGCTCCATTCAAAGTGAATATCAGGGAATTCCGGACTCCAATGAACTTCCAAGTCTCCAAGTTTCCGGAATTCGATGAGAAAACATATGGTCCAGATCATCATATTTTACATTATGAAACCGGTATGACCCTGTGGAAGTATAGCGACGAATTAATGTGTAAGATGTTTCCACAATCACTGACGGGCACAGAAATTAAGTGGTTCAATCAGCTCCAAGCACAGTCGATCGGGACTTACCGCAAGATGTTTGACAAATTCTGCTCTCACTACATATACAACAGACGTGATTGGAATGGATGCTACTCATTGTTCCTTTTGAATATCAAGAAGGTGTCAAGCATCAGACAGTTTACACGACGTTTCAAACAAGAGTTGGCCGAAGTGGACGGTGCCAACGACCAAGTCATCATCGCTGCTTACAAATAGGCATACCAGTATGATCAGAGGGGAATATATTGTTCCCTAGTCAAGAGACCACCAAAGACTTTTGAAGAACTGTATGATCGAGCGGAAGAATATGCAGGAGTTGAGTAAGATGATCCGAAAGTTCGAGAAACCATAGAAGTTAACAGATTGTCTAATCATCCAAATGATGAGAAGAAAGACAAGTCAAAAAACCGATCAAGTGGATACTATAATGATCGAGGTGAAGTTCGAGAGAAAGGAAATGGGGGACGAATGGAAACTGGATACCAAAAACACCACGATATGAAGCTGACACCGCTGAACATAGGCTAACTGAGTTGTATTAAAAAATAAGCAAGGAATTGAGTCCCCCTTGACCTCTCACAACAGATACATGTGATAAAAATGACAAAAGAAAATATTGCGATTATCATAAGGACGTTGGTCACAAGACCGAGAATTGCCAATTTTTATAGATCGAAGTCCAGCGAATGATCGAACCTGGAAAGCTACAAGAGTACGTGAAGAAAGAGTTTGGAAAAGGATCTGTTCACCCAGGCACAATGCATGTGATTAACGTCAGTCACACTAGGATACATTCTATGACCAGGCAGGATCTGAAAACGAGACCACAAGAAAACTCAGGCAATTAAAGAAATGGTACGTACCGAATCACATTAATTTCAGCAATGGAGACTGAGAAGAAGTTCTGGAGCTTTGATGCACTAAGATCAAGCTCTAGAAGAACATTACCAAGCTCATCCCAGCCATAGATATAAGGACCCACAATTCGAAGAGGAACCAAGAACCACTTCAGATAGTACGTCTTACGAATATTAAAATTACTCGCAGTAGGAGGGTCCATATCAAACATGAGCAGGTGGCCATTCATAGTTCGGCGATACCTGGAGATACCCACCCCGAAGCCATCAAACTTGTCAGACTGTTGGAACCAATAGTTCTCCACAAAGTTCTCGAGTGTGTAAAGATCCTTTTGAGAAGGAACGAACTCGTTCAGCGCATGCTCTGTAACTTTACCTTTGGCTCGCCGAGCACACTCTCGGTGATCCTGTAAAAGTTACCATTAGGCTGAAAAACACATCGTTGAGATTTCAACTGGCAGAGCACTTCATACTGAAAAGAATCCAGCGGAAAGTACAAAGGAATACGAAGCCCAGCATCTAGTTGACCCACCATCACGATAATCTTGTAAGAGGATTATCCTCCAAAATCGTTATGTTCATAACACCGGTCTGACCCACCGGACTAGCAAACGACACTTCAAATATTTGGAGACGATGCTTAACCTTCACTGACTCAAGATAACTAGCGGCAGTCATGGTGATAGACCGAATGGTACCAGAAGTCCTCAACGGCCTCTTTTCAGCGCTGAAAGGAGAAGAAAAATACATCAGTAACATGCACTAATTGCCGGAGATATTTTGAAAGTAACAGAGATAACAATGGAGGACTTGGAGAAACCACGCTGATAACAAACAATGACGAGAAAAAACTATAAAAGGAAGCAACCTTAAAAGAATGAGAAAAAAGGAGAAAAAACTCTTACCGCCTTGAAGATCGAGAAGGAGAATCTCTTCCATACATAATGAAGTTTCTTCTATCAGACAAGGATCTAAGGAGGAACAGTAAAAGACAAAGAAGAAAGAAAAGGTTCTGAACTCTGAGAAAAGGCAATAAAGACAATATTCTCTTCCCAAGAAGATTTTATAAGAAACCTGTGGACAACCAACCGGCGCCTCAAGTCCAATGGGTAAAAGCGCACTAAAAGTGAAAACGTGGCGAAATTTGCGGACGTGGCGTAAAAGTCAGAGCGGTTACAAGGTTTTCTTCCATTGTGCCCCTGGCACAATGAAAAGAAAAAGAGAAAAATGTGAGGGTATAATACCCGATGGCCACGTGTCAACATCTCAAGAGATGAATCCATGATAAAAGGATAAGACAGAAGTATAATATTGACGCCCAAAAAGATGATTCCAACTGAACCAAGGCATTTGCTAACGGGCTACATGTAAGATGCGTTTAAAGAGTAGTCTAATCAGTTCAGACAGTAAAATACAAAAAGGTGGAGGATATTTAATGAAGTATCAGAAGAGGCGTGAGCGAAAGTACATCGTGTCAGAAGACTCGGACGATCTATTCTATAGCCCGAAGTTGGTACCAGAGAAGGGAAGTTCGATAGAGAATAAGACGAGACAACTCAGAAGGATACCGAGCGAGGCACCAACGAGGGAGGATATGGAGTTCGTCCGAGATAACCCAAAGATGTACATCGTCTCCAATAGCTCGGCAATATCATACCACACCTTTATGAATCTAGTATGTCTATAAATACCAATCCATGTAGAAGGAAATGGACATGTAATCTTAGATGTTCTTTTTGCAGAGAACTGTGGAGAGAGATTTAGAAAGAGAGAGAGTAAGAAGTCTAAGTGATATTTGTAACTCTTCTAAGGGTAAGACCTTTAATAATAAGAAAAGATAATTTCTTCTACGTTGATGTAGGTCTACAAGGCCGAACCACGTTATATGCTTGTGTTTATCTTTATTTTGAATTCTTTACATCTTTTTCGTCTTTGATCTTGAATGTTTGTATCTTCTTAGTCGTTAGATTTACTTGGGTGTAGTCATCATAATGCAACTACACTTCTCTACACTAACTCCTGTGAAAAACTCTAGCTAACTTGGGCGTCAGAGGGTTTTTTGCAGGTACCCCCTAAAACATTGTTCACCTGGAGAGAAAGGCAGCGAAGCGATAAGAAGTTTAATCGTCATCATATTTGTGTTTGATAGGTAAAAATATTTTACTTAACAAACATTGGGTTGAATTATGAGAAGGATATATAATATGAGTTTCAGTATGTTAGAAAACTATATAACTAGGGAGGGTGTACTCCTTATCTTAATTTTGTTGAGTTCCGTAAGGTGTTCGAATACCTTCCCCTTTTGGTAAAGAAAGAGTTTGAACATATCCTTATAAAACCTAGAAACCTGATGACAGAAATTATTTAAGTTATATTGGAAAGTTGGCAAAAGGCTATAAATACTCTTTTTCTTAGTTTTCGAATGTGGTAAGGGTTTTTTTTCTCTTGTAACTCAATTTTTAGATTTTTTTTTTAGTTTCATAAACATTTAATCAACTTTAATTATGAATACTTATGTTTTTAAATAAGAGTTACATCGTCATATTTGTACATGTTGACATGAACTCCATGTTAGGGAATGTACATCCATTAAAAACATTAAAGTGTCAGTTGTAAGATATATGGAAAAACTAACTTCAATTATAGTGAAATGATTTAGAAGGAAATCCAGATTATAAAAGAGTAAACGCAAAGCATGTGGATTAAAGGTGGATGGATTGAAATTTTTTTTGCACCGTCATGCTAAGAAAATGAATGAAAACTTGGAAACAAGATACAGGGTGTTTGTATTTGGAAAATTCTGAGAAGCTCAACGTTTGTTTATGTTGCGGAAAATAGGCTAATATATATTTTTAAATGATAACTTAGTGACATTACTTGGTTTTTTCAGATCCTTAGAAGATTTAGTGCAAGCAACAATATATGACTGGGTATCCAATTTTATAAGAACTTTACATAACCATCGGTCAATGTTCGACGTGTATCGAGGTAAAAACCAATTTTTTCTAATCATTTATTTATTTATTATTTTGACATGAAAAATGTACTAACCCAACAATGTTATTATTTTAAGTATTGGTGGGTATACTTAATTTCATATTTGTGAATCTTATCTTCACATCGCCAAAGCTATTTTTTCAAGTCATATAAAAGTATAATGCCAATAAACAAAAGATCAGATCGGAGAAAGTCAACATATTTCCGTTGTTCAGAGGATTCAATAGTTGTATAAAAAAAGTAAGAACATTGTATACATACCATATAAATCAATTCTCGTTCGAAGATGTGGAAGCCCAAGAGAATACTAGAGCTAATACTTAATAGGAATGTTTTATATAGTCTTATTTCTGAAAGGGGTTTGCTATTATGGAGAAAGGCTACTTCTTCTCGAAAAGGGTGAAATCCATCTACCCTTATCCAAGTGGAGAGATTCCTCGAGATGACTATGAGGAAATGGAAAGGGATAGTCCACATTGGAAACAAGCTGAAGATTTGGTCCAAGAGCCTTGTGATTAAGTGATTAACTTTATTGGATGCACACTTTTTACAAGGCCAATATTTTTATGCAACGAGAAAAATTGGGATGACGGATTTTCATTGCAAGTAAGAACAACTAAGATACGTATTAATTAAAAGATGTCAACTACATAATGAGGTATTATGGATATAATTCTTTTACTTAAAGAACAAAATTGAAATCTGATAGAAAACTAAAACCATCACTCGAATAATTGTAAATGAATATCTCCCAAATCATATAAATGCAATAATGTATTTGTATTTTACAAATATAAATATAATAAGTGACTTATAAACCATTACTTGATTCCATAAGCTTTAATCTACGAATTTATATTTTTTCATGTGCACCCCTCCTCTGAATACTGAAAACTGAAGTGGGAACAAGTAAGCACATCATCCCAAAAAAGGCGCTCATTGGATACCTTTAAAACATTCAGGAAATCACTAACATACTTCACAGTTCTACGAAAGAAAATGATTACACATTTTTTACTCACAGCACAAAGTAGAAGATATATTACTCCAACTTACCTCCCCAGATTTTTGGTTCATTACAATATCTATAAAAGATCCACTACCTGATGGATCTACGGAGATGAAGTACACCAACCTAAACATATGTTATTTTAATCTTGTCTCACTCAACGGAGAAAAAGATGCTAGGAATAACTCCAGTCTCAAACGATAGCATGAATCCAGGTACCATATTATATTTTCGTGGAATGCTTAGGACTCATAAATTCCGATGCCACCATCTAAGTCTAGAATATATAAAAAGGTTTGATTACTATGACTCGACCCTGCAGAAAAGGTTCACAATTAGCTCAATCATTATTCATGGAATCAGAATCTCCAAGTAATGACCATATCCTTTCATGAATCTAGAATTTCTTTCTAAGTCGATATCATAGTAACCCAATCATACTACTAACACTGAAAAATTAAGCATAATATGCATACGACCAATCTCCCCATATAAATATACTATTGCGGCCTCGGCCCCCAGACACCCGGTGATACCCTGATGTGGCCCGCAAGTACCCCAAGATATAGGAAACCTTACCCTATAATTTGAAACCTTACCCTATAATTTGAAATCTAAGATATAGGAAACCTTACCCTATAATTTGAAAATATAAAATAGTAATACACGGAAAATACCGTGATATCATTGCGTGACCTACCGCACTTATAAACGCTTAACGATGATCTGTGGAAAGCACAGGCACTCCTCGCAGGGAGACAAGACAATGCATATAAGAAACATGCCCAATTATTACACACAAACATGCTCACAGATAAACAATGATACATGTTGCTCAAAAATTAAAGAAAGCTTAATGATTACGAGAAGGTTACTAGAGTTCCTACCTGTTTTGGAGGAAAACCACTCCAAGTTTAAGACTCCCAATCAACAATTTTCTATCCCTAGTCATCATCATCATCATCGTCATCATCTTGAATGTGTAATTACCATCTAAATCAACATGAAAATGACACATAAATGATTTTTTCAGAATCCCAATCGACATCCTTTGCTTTATCATGATCATCGTTATAGAACTCCCTTATCTTTTCCTTTATCAAGTTTCCATCGATTGTTCTATGTCCAAATCGGTTATCGGAAGGGTAACACCAATGATCAAAGTCCAGGTCAACATAGTTATATATTACTAGTGGAAAAAATTCGCTTTAATGACAAAATAGGTGACATCTAAATGCCGGAACACACAGATAGCATATTGATAGACGCATTTATGTGTCTATTTTGTTCTCAATTTTCTATATTGTTAGACTCGATTAAGTACTTATTGTGTTATTTTTTGTTCTTGTAGGAAATTTTAGAGGAATAAGCCCTTGCGGTGAAATGGGCTCAAAAAGCAGTGTTTTACACCCCGGAGAAAATTACTAAAGGCACCCCAGAAATGCACCGAAAGCGTCCCAGAAATGTCCCGGAGGAACCCAGAAAAAAATACTATTTCCACCCCAATTGCTAAAGGGACACCCGTACAGGATTAGGGGGAGGACATTTTCTTCTCAAAATTCAAATTCTGCTTTTGGCGGGAAATTTTCTTCACACTCTGGTAGATTTTCCAATCAATTTTTGGAGGTGTTAGACAGAGATTAAATGGCTGAAACTTTGTGGAAAGTTGTGATATGTCATAACATAGCTGGCATGGGTGTTTTGATCGATCAAATTTGGATGAAAAACGTGGTTTAATCCACGAGTTGAAAACAAGGTTAAACACGTGTCAACGTGATTTGGAGAAGATTTTTAGCGTGTACGGAACGTGCTTAGCTGACTCAATCGATTATATGGAGCGTGAAGAAGGTTTATAAGGAAAGAAATACAGCTGCATGCGTGTGGAAGATCAAAAAAATGAAAATTTTGGACGTGGAAAATATTTTTAATACATGAAGATTATTTGGGAGATATGGACGGATTAAATGAGGATTAAAAGTATAAATAGATGGCTATTGGTACAAGGGAGGGGTGTCGAGAGTAGGCCTGTCAATGGAAGAATATCCGTCGGATATTTAGGAATCCGATATCCGACATGTTAAGCACTACCGGATATTCGATATCCGATAATATCCTATAGGATATCAAAATTAGATATCGATTCCGATAGGCTAAGCTGTCGGATATCCGATAAATATTCGATAGTATCCGGTTATAACAAAAAAGCTTAAAAATCCTTGTAAAACATTTTCATAATTGACATTTATGGGATATTTATCCGACAATATCCGATAATATCCGATACTAGACTCGAAATTAGGATAAATTATAAATAAGTTCCTATACTATCGGATATCGGATATTAACATTTCGGATGGGGTCTAATCCGTTTTCGATATGTTAAGGAAGAAATATCCGATAAAATATCCGATTAGATATCCGATATCCGATAAAACGGATAAAATGCTATAGGATCTCGAATACTCGGACGGATACCGGATATCGGACAAATATTGACAGGCCTAGTCGAGAGTCTGGGGGCTTGAGGAGAGCGCAGGAAGCAGAAATCACGAGTTTCTGCTGCTGCTGCCATTGATGAAGGTGAAGAACACGAAGAACATACTGCCGAAGACCGTCGTTTATTAAAATTGACAGCGATAGTGGAAGCGGGTGAAGTATTTCAAAATACTACTGCATTTCATATCTATCGTTCTTTGTAACGGTGTTCTGTAACGTTTATAAGCGTTGCAAACACACGATTTTCACCATTTTCTCTCCATTTCATCATTATAAACCATTTTTGAGCCATAATAAATTATTTTGAGAGCATTTTTACTATGATGAGCTAAAACCCAACACTGGGACAACGGAGAAGGCCAAACTTCATACTTGGGGTAATTTCATTTAATTTTTTTTATGACTTTTGCATTAAAAATTAATTGAAATATGATTTGATTAAATTGGTTGTTATTTGATTAGATGGGTCATGCTTAGCTTAGGTGATTTGATGTTCCATGCTAAACATTTACAATCAATGTTTTGATAATCTACTTTGGCAAAATAAGAGTCCATATAATTTATGTTCAGAGCGATTATTGTCGAGAATAAATCATTGAGCCCTATGTTAAGAAGATTGGCCGAATCATTAGTCTCAGTACTCTCTCACCATTGTTAATATTTTTTTGTATATATTTATTTTCTATTAAGTTTAAAAAATTATCCTTCACAAGTCCGAGAGTTTGAACCTCATTACTACAACCCCGGAAAATCATTAATCAAATATAAGATAAATCCTTTCATGTTTCGGCACGATCTTAACATAGACAAAAAAAGGATTAATACTAGAAACGACTAGTATTAATACCTTGCCCGATGATCATAGACAAAAAAGGATTTGTGATCATGCATACTACATTTGTGTATTAATCCATCAAATTGCGGACATGATCTCCATATATAGGGGTGAGCAATTGGCCCGCAATCCGAAGGTTTAACTTGAAACTTGAACCAACTGTACTTTTTATGGATGGGGGCCAAGACCGTTCGCTAATGAATTGGATGCGGATGAGATATTTGAAATCCGACGGATTACAGATTGGGCTCGGATGCAACCTTAAGAATCCGTTTGAACATCCATACCCGTTAGATTAAGGGCATTTATATTTTTTTAAAAAAAATACATATGTAGTTTAGGAATTCTCAAGGAGTTTGCTTGGAGTGTTGTCCATGGCACAATCTATATTTATATACATATGTAATGTGTAGGCTCTATAAGAAGTATCTATGTTGGCTTTATTTCTTCAACATAAATTTTAAATAAATGGCTTTACTTTTTCATTGTAAATTTTTAACTAAAGCAAATCCATTGGGTTATCCGTACCCAATGCGTTTATCTGTGCAACATCAATTGGATGTTGGACTGGATGTCGATACCAAATTTGAAATTGATACCTGTTCACTACAACCAATTCATTATCGATTTCAAATTTGGTATTGACATCCAATCCTTCGCACCCATTCCTTTTAATTTGTTTTTTGCGCCTGAAATCGATTAGAAATCATCAAAAACCATTGAAAATGGTAGTTACAGTAAACATTTCGGCTAGGAGAATTTTAAAAACCCTATATTTTTTATAACCAAACTTTTAATATGAAGAACACTTCGACAAATTGGATTTTTTTTTAGGTAACCGAACTAGATAATTCGGTTAGCTCGCAAAACAAAACCCTAAATATTCCTAACCGAACTTCATCTTTAGTCTGGGAAATTTGAGTTCGGTGTAGTCGATACATTATATAGGTAACCGAACTTTGGTATAGCATAGTTCGGTTAGCTCGCAAAACAAAACCCTATATATTCCTAACCGAACTTCTTCTTTAGTATGGGAAATTTGAGTTCGTTGTAGTCGATCAATTATACCGAACTTTGGTATAGCATAGTTTGGTTAGCTCGCAAAATAACACCCTAGATATTCCTAACCGAACTTGTTCTTTAGAATGGGATATTTGAGTTCGGTTTAATCGATAAATTATATAGGTAACCGAACGTTGTTATTGCATAGTTCGGTTAGCTCGCAATTTATAATTGTTCGGTTAGCTCGCAATTTATAATTGGTAATCGAACTATGGTATGTTAACACCAAAAATGTAGTTCGGTTACTTCGCAACTCATGATAGATAATATAACTGTTAGTTCGGTTATTTCACAACTCATGTAAGCTTGCCGAACTTTAATCTGTTTACAACTTGTGTTTGATTTAGTCCCATGTTATTGATTTATTTGATAAGAAAATATTATGTTTCGCTAATATTGTGGTTTTCATTCATTAGGAAGAAAGGAAAGAGATCTAATCTCCATCTAGATGAAGATTTGAAAACTCCCATTCCTCGTGGTAGAATACATTTGGATTTCCGAAACTGTGGTACTAAAAATGCTAAACATGGAGGGGATCGTTACAGGAAGTGAACCAAGAGGATGTTAGTAATGTAATTCAAGATGTTGAAGAAGAGCAAGGAAATGAAGCCACTAGAAATGAAGAGGTTGAAGAACAAGTTGAAGATGTAGAAGAATAGCAGTTGGAAGAAGAAGGACAAGAGGAAGGGGAAGAAGAAGAAGGGGATGCAGATAAGGGAGAGGAGGGAGAGGAGGGAGATGAGGAAGAGGAAGAAGATGAGGAAGAGATACAAGATCTAGAAATTGTTCCCGTTGAAGAGAAAAGGAAGCCGAATCCTCCGGGTCCTAGATATTCACACATTCCCCTTGATGATTTGTGTTTTTCACCAGTGAGCCCAACTTATGGTACTCCAATTGATGGAGGGGAAACATTGTTTGGCTACAAACACTTATGGGATGCGAAGATCTATGCGAAAAATGTATTCTTAAGTTCAATCTTAACTAGTAAAACAAGTTTAAGAAGTTGTGGACATATGTTTCGTTAAGTATTAATAGTGTGATGTTATTTTTTTATAGGATCATAATGATGCAATTCGTCTTATTGGTCATCAAAAGGCTTCCAAATGGGATATTTCGAATGAGTGTCCAGAGTTGCAGGAAAAGGTTAAAGAATGCGTGTTATGGAGAGCCCTTGAGTTGGCACATAAGGACTTTGACATTGTTGCCGTTTCTGCATTTCTAGAGAGGCATTATCCGGAGAGATATACCATGCATCTTCCATTTGGAGAGATGGCAATTACTCCTGATGATTTCATGAGAATCACCGGCCTACAAGTGGAAGGTAAATGTCTTCAGAAGGCTACAACCAATTGATGAGTTATGAAGCTGTTGAGGCATTGACTCTAAAGTGTCTAGGTTGGGATCCAAGAAAGGCCCAATGTGAGTTTAGACGTTCCGTGAAGGAACCTAAACGTGGAGATGAGTATAATCCAAAGGAAGAAAATGGAGCTTCGAAGAAGATGGTGAAGAAATTCAAGCTGGTAAGGTTGAAGGAAGCATTTGTGGATACAGCTAAGAAGACAAAGAGAGGACTGTTGATGATGGACGAGGAGAATCTTAAGCACCATGTCACTGCTTATTGGTTATATCAGCTAGGAACTGTTATTTTCCCCGACATTTCTGGAAATAGGGTGGATACACATTATCTACAGATTTTGGAGAATCTCGATGAGATTAACAACTACTCATGGGCCACCGGGGTGCTTGCATTTGTGTTAGGAGAGATGGCTAAAAGGTCGAGGATTAAGACAACTCAAATTGGAGGTTACTTAACTCTTATTCAGGTGACCTTCTACATTGTTACTTAACTCTTATTCGTTAAGATTTTATGTTTCCAATTCAATTTCATCTATGTGTTCAATATTTTTGTTTTTTTCGCATAGGTTTGGATCTACGAAAATGGGTGTTTTTGAATGCACAAAAGAAGTCTAAAAAAGAGCAGTTGGCTTCGTTGAGGGAGAAATTGGATAATTTGACGGTGAACGATGTGGTGTTTCACCAATACACGGTACCCGATGATGAAAAGGTACCTGAAGACGAAATGCAAGGTTACTCAATCGTCTCGGGTTACTATGGACCAATTTGGTATCCTAACGGGTACGCAATCTATAATCCAAGGGGAGTACTAAGACAACTTTCTTGTTTCCAAATTGATCCAGACGTGGATAAAGAAAATTTCGAGTTGCAGGTTCGAGGAACAAAGAACACTGAGAACTATTTTATCCCAAAATACAAACCAACTCCTACGGTAGAACATTGGAATGATTTAATGAAATACTACATACCTAGAGTTGATTTTGTTCCTTGTGGTGAAGATGTAAATGCATGTGAAGAAGATTACCTGGAGTGGTATCGAGATATTAGTCATCCTTTTGTGATTAATAAAGAACAACAAGCTCGCACTGATAAGGCGAAGGCAAAGGACATGGAGGCTAAGAGAGCTCGCCTATTTGTGGAGAAGAATCCGTTCGGTTATGGGATAATGTGGTAAGAAAATTTCTTCTCTTTATACTTTAAGTTGTTACAAAGTATAGAAAATATATTTACTTGTGGTTAAAATTTGAATCAGGTGAAGAAGGGTAAGAAATTGTTGAAGAAATGGATGACTACAATCCACAGTGGAGAGTCGATGTCGGCAGAGGAACAAACCGTGTTCCATGGCCAGTGATAGGAACTTATATCTCAAAGAATGGTGGAGGAGAGTCGGTCTAAGCAATTGAAGAGAGATCGACAACAAGGAAAAGGTTCAAGCTGTGACGCTCGTGAAGGAGATGGATCCGGTGGAGGAGTTCAATCCCCAACTGATGAGGGAGTTCAACACAACACTCGTGGTAAAAGAGTTCGTCGTAATGGTCGTTGAATCCCTTCTTTTCTTTTATTTTCATTTGGTTGTAGTTTCAAAAAACATCTTAGTTATGGATTTTGTGTGTTTTGAACAATTAGTTAGGGAGTTTGGTATATACAACACTTTTGTATTTATTTAAATTGAGTTTGTGTTTCAATTTTATATTTGGTTCATAATTAGCGTGCAACATTATCTTGAATGAAAAGGCTAAAGGGAAGAGTTCGTCTAGCCAGAAATTCAAAGCAGAAAACCGAACAACTAGTTCGGCAACCTGCAATCGATTACCAGGAAAACGAAACCTAGTTCGGCGACCTGGAACTTTTGACCAGGTCACCGAACAATAAGTTCGGCAACATGTGAAATATGACCGGGGCACCAAACCCTTAGTTCGGTGACATCAAAATTCTCAGGTTGCCGAACTACTCTCTATACATACAATGGAAGGTTAAGGAGATTAGTTCAGTTACCTGGAAATTTTATGAGGTCAAAGAACACTTACTTCGGTTAGCTCGCAAAGTATAGATACCTTGCTGAACTACTCTCTGTAGACTCAAATTTTGCTTTGTCCACAAGTTGAAAGATTCATTCTCTTCATTAATAAATCACAAAAATGCAGTGTTAAGTGTTATTTAAAGTGGTTTGTGTATTACTTATATGTTTAGTTTAGGTTTGTTAAGCTCGGCAACCTCGTAAAATTACTCTGGTAGCCGAACTGCTCTCTGTGAACTCTAAAAAATCTCAAAATTAACTCAATAAATAATACCACACTTCAAAAAACGTAATGTATAATTCATGAGCATACTCAATATCATTACATGTCTAATTTAATCTTACTAGATAACAATAGGACTTTTTTGTACTTCCTATTTGTCTTTCCTTTATAAAAATAACCCTTCCTCTTGTGGCTTTTCTCGATATCACCTCTTCTCTCACAAACCATTTCATATCGTGTTTTGCTTTCCCATTCAAAACTAATATGCACATGTCTTTCTGTGCATGTTGTCTAGCACAACTCTTTGCCTCTACCGGGTTTTTGAATACCAAATCATTCATGTAGTGATGGGATGTGTCATCGACAAAATATCAACTGGGGAAGGTTGATTTTCCATTGATATTGGATCACATGCAGCCTACAAGAAATAGCACAACGTCAAAGCCAACCACAAACAAGAAACAAAGAGTAGTTCGGCAATGTAATAATATTATCGATCATGCCGAACAACATATTCGGTAATCTTTTCTCTAGAAAATATTTTGCGACCTTGCCGAACTATGCTTGACTAATTTTCTCCTTATAAGTTCGGCAAACAGGGTAGAACACACGACTTAATCGAACTCCTCTTTTCGGTTACCTAAGCTTATATACGATCTAGCCGAACTATTATCTGTATACTCTGTAACAAATAGTTCGGCAACGTTTTCTGGAAATACATAACCGAACTCTAAAAAACCTCCATTAAAATATAATTCGGTTACCTTCATCTTCTTAATGAAGTAACAGAACGTTACATACAGAACAGTTCAGTTACTTCGCAAGGCAGGTTGGGTAACCGAACCACTTTGACCTAGTCGAAATTTCTTCCTAAAATTTTCGATTTTGCCATTTTTTTTTGCACAATTCAAGCTACATTAACTAAATTTGAGCCATACCTGAGTACCCATAACTTAATCTTCTGGTTGTGGTTGATAAAACCCATCATTTGGTTCGTCACATTGAGTTTGGGGAAGAATGCATTCATCATCTAAAAAATAAATCATATCCGGATCTTTATGAAGATTGACAAATACATTAGGAGATGTATGAAGTTTTGATTCAGATGAGGAGCTATCATCACATGAATCACTCAAATCATATTTTGAAAACTCAAAATAAGATTTTTTGGGTTCACCATCTTTTTGTTCATCTTTTCTTCTTCTTTCTCTCAATAATTCTGATTCTAACAAACCTATCATATTATTAACTCACTAATCACTAGACTAACTATTACACTAACACTAAAAAATCATTACACTAACACTAATTTAATTACCAAGGGCTTTCTTTGGTAATAATAAAAAATTAGGATAAGGGGTGACCCAGTTTACTTCCACTATCCACCCATAGTAATCCCCCACAAAAAGGGAGTAGTCCCCAAAAATGCGTTCTTGATAAAACTAGTACGCCCCTAGCTGGTGTTGGGACCTTAAAAGATGTAATTAAGCAAAGCCCAAAGCAATTTGGTGCTAATGGGCAGAGATTGTAGGGCCGAACTTACACGTCATATAAATGGGCGAATTATGAACAACAATCCCGGCTGCTTTGATAAATTTCCAAGTCGATACAGGGATGGATGCAAATAGGTATTTCAAAGTCAAAGGTCAAGTTTCAAGAGTCATTGTAATTGTGTAGAATATGAAAGGGTAGAGATGGTTTTTCAACAAGAAAACTTCTAGATATTTAACGATAGACTCCTCCTCCTTCCTTTCTACCATCTGTAATTTTAGATCTGAATCAAAGAGAAATTTGAGAGCAGACAATGGCTCCCAACAGAGAGAGAGAAGAGAAAGGTGAAAAGCGCTTGTCCAAAAAAGAGCTTGAGAAAAAGCAAGAACGTGAGATGAAGAAAGCAACGAAGAAAGGTACTGGTGATTTCTGGATTTGTAAGAAGGGGGTTTGCAACAAGGGACTGGATATGGGAAAGATCTACTTCTCACGGGAAGAATTTGAAGCTCACAAGATTAAGTTCAATCACTAAGATGTGAGTTGTAGTGAGTTTTATGGGGTTTTAGGTTTTTATCTAGTTATCTTTTGCGTAGGGCTTTTGAATCTTTATCTAGCTTATCTAAAATGTTTTGATAATTTTCTTATCATTTTATTTACTGTTCTTAGATCCACTATTCAATATTCAGTGTTAGTCATCTGACTGATGAATATTTTGAATTTTAGATCTTATGCATCAATGGTATGGTATGGGTGAATTAGAATTTTAGATCTTATGCAACAACTTTATCTTATGGGTGAATATTTTTGTGTCAGATCTAATGAAAAAAGTGAATCTTCATAATACTGGTTAATTGAAGAAGAAGAAGAAAAACTAATATTAATTTAAAAAATGAACGAATTAAATAATTGAAGCTATGATATTAATTTTTCCATATCCGGCCGACGTGACGTTTCCCCACATCCGGTCACCTGACTTGTAACAATTATGAAATCGATTTATAGAACATCACATTTCTATGGTCATATGAATCACAAAGTCCATTTATCTTTCTTCTCAACTATATTCTTTTAGATCTATAACCCAGTTTTAGTAAATCGCAAAACTTTCCAGCTGCAAATTCAATTGGCCTGTCGTATGTTGTATGGGTGCTAGGATCCTACACTCCATTACTATAGTAGATCTTTGACAATGCATATCACTTACGGTAATGAACCAGCATAAGAAGAGTTCCGTGACAACCCATATCAAGAACCAGCAAGAATTCCTTGCATACAAAATAGAATTAATCGTAGTAGTAATACCTTGCTGAGTTTCAGGCTCTTGTAAACAACTTGTCGTGCCACTCGATCACAAAGATGGATTTACCCTACACCATGAAAAACCAAAAAAAAAAAAGAGAAAAAACATTAAAATCAAAAAGGTAATAGAACAAAGACTTGGACACTAGAAAAATCACGGGTTTGTTAATTACAAGTATCCTACATTCAGCGCCAACCGGGTAAATGATTTTTAACAAACCATCTTAATTTCAGATCAATGATTTTTAACAAACTAGAAATTTTGTTAATTACAAGTATCCTACATTTAGCGCCAACCGGGTCAATGATTTTCAACAAACCATCTTAATTTCAGATCAATGATTTTTAACAAACTAGAAATTCAACACCCAGAATTTACCATAATTGAAAAGAGAGAATAGCTTTTATGTTTTGCAACCAGTAAAAGCCACATCCATGCCTTACCTTGACTTCCTGGTATATTCAGTAGCGGCTAAGACGTTGAGAAATGACTATTCTGACGTTCATGAAATTGGTTCAATCTAAGGAAAAAGAAATAAAAAAGAAACATCAATACCAAAGAAAATCAAAGCAAACAAAAAAAACCTACAAAGACTTGGTAACTATTTAATCAATGTTTTTATTCATTCCAATGAAGCGTACAGAGGTTATCGCTGAGATCTGCACTAACAGGGGGTCCGTCCGGCCACACGACTCATCGAAAAGAGATACAAAACCACCTTCGTTTTCGATTCTAATTGAAAAACAATGGTTCTTTTAACAAACGAAAAATTCAACACCTAGATTCATCCATATTAAAAACGGAGAATACCATTTATACAGGTGCACACTGCACCACCATCCTTGCCACAGACTCATCACCACCATCGCCTAGTAAAGCGTTCATATACATTTCATCCGAAAATGCCAAATTACATAGACGACGCTTTGTATCCTATCCTAGTAGTTTTAAATTCTGTGACTCAAATAAGTAGTAAAATCACATCAATACCTTGGCTTCCTGATATAATTTTCTCCCCCAAATCAACGTCAGCACCAATGTTAAAGAGTGACTCTACTCTGTGAACCCTCATGATACCGGTTCATTGACTTCAAAAATCCAATCTACAACATAAAACACACACTATTATCAAAGATGAACGAAACTTGGACATGATTTAATCAGTGTTTAGTTATCTCCAAGAAACCGACTGACGTTCGCCGAGATCTTGACCAACAGAGACTTCGAACGGCCGTGACCGCCACGCCATAATACCCGCGACACAAACAAGCTGTAAAATAAAAACTTAGTGAGTAACAATACCTTAACTTCCTGGTACAACTTCTTTTTCTTCCACGCCCATAGCTGCTCCCATGTAGAAAAGTGAATCTCAAGAGCCTCATGATATTGATTCCTTGAATCAAACAAAAAAAAACTATACACAAAGATATAAAGATGAAGAATGAATTAAACAACTAAAAATACAAAAATACTCAAACATGATATTAGTTTTTCCTTACACAGGTTGGTTGGGACTTGGGAGAAGTAAAATTGAATGATGAGCCATAAATGCAGATCTTGTGATGCTCGGTAGAAAAAGTAAAATTAGATCTTTACATCCATTTTTCTTCATTTTGGAACGTGTTATCAGGAGCGGAGCCAAGAATTGTGGGATGGAGGTGCGGAAATTTTCTATTGGGTACTAAAAAACAAAAATAGGCTTGTACATGTAATATTTTTTTTCTAATTGGACCTGAAGAAGGCTTTGTGCCAGCTGGGCAGGGGTGCTAATGCATTCCCTTGCAATGGGCTGGCTCCGCACCTGCATGTTATAATGATTTATTGATAGACTTTGCCGTTAATGGCGAACATCTTCCACAAACAAAGTGCATAGAGATACACAATGGTTTTTGATGTAGAAAATGGGATGAGAAGATGTATTACATATGAAATGTAAAAATAGAGAAGTTTTGGGATGTAAAGATTTTGGTTAGAGAAATGGATGGGGTTGGTTGAGAGTCTGAAATTAATAAAGAGTCGTTAATGTACAAAGATCTTTTGATAAATAAAGGTACAGCAATTTTTAAATAAAAATGATTTGATTACCTATATATATCTTTTAAAGTTTTCTGTAGAACTGGTACCACATGTTTAGGCAGATTAATAATGTGGCAGAAATAGGTAGAGCTAAGGGTACACTATTGTTAAGCAAGTGGTGGTCCAAATGTGAAACAGGTATAATGCAACAGAGGAATAGACGGACCCAAACAAAAGCAAACCTACAACTCCTTTGAAGCAGAGATAAATTATTCAAGAGAGGGGCTTCCGAACAGGGTCGGAGCCAGAAAATACGGGAAGGGGATGCAAAAACTTGTTATGGGTGCAACCAAAAATTTTGGGGGTCCAAAATTGCTAAAATAGGCTTAACTATAAAAAAGAAATTCTTAAAGGCCTTGAAATGGGCTTTGGAGCCAGCTGGGCAGGGGGTGCAACAACACACCCTTGCAATGGGCTGGCTCCGCCCCTGCTTCCGAACCTTGACCATGATGACTAGAGTCACTCTTTAACATGAATCAGTAGGAGCAGTAATACCTCAGGCTCTTATAAACAAGTTCTCATACCACTAAATCTTAAAGATGCATTAGGCTACGCCACCAAAACCCAAAAAGAGGAAAAAAAACATTTAGCTCAAAAGAAAATAAAACAAAAGTTTGGACTCAAGTATCCTACACAGTCATCTATTGCCGGTCTACCTCCGGCACCTACAGGGTCTATGTCCGGCCATATGACACAGAAAAATAACTACAAGACCATCTTCCTTTCAGATTCTAATTCAGAAACAATGATCTTTAACAAACTAACCCAAATATATTTATATTCAAAATGGAGAATAGCTTTTATGTATGGCACTAGTACAAGGTTCTGTAGTCATGTGCGCACAATCAAATTACAACCAAGTCACAATTCAATTCACATCCATGCCTTACCTTGCCTTCCTGGTATAACTTCGTCTCCCAAACTAGTAGCTGCTCCGATGTTTAGGAATGAGTTTTCGGAAGATCATGACATTGGTTCAACCTATCAAAAAAAATAAAAATAAAAAAGAAACATTTATATCAAAGATAACCAAATCAAACAATAAATCCTAAAAAGACTTGGTATGGATAGTGGATTTAATCAATGTTTCGCTTGTTCCAAAGAAATTGAGATCTGCACTGACAGGGGCTCCGTCAGGTCACAGGGAACATCGGAAAAGAACTACAAAACCATCTTCATTTGAAAACATTAATTTATTTGAACAAAAGAAAAATTCAACCATATTTATCCATATTACAGAGAATAGCTTTTACATATCCGACTAGTAAAGGGTTCTGTAGTCAAGTGTTCATAATTCATCCTCAATCAAACAACAAACAAGCAGTTAAATCACATCCATTCCTTACCTATGGCATCCTGATATATCTTCTTCTCCCACGCCGATGCTCAAAAGGGACTTATCCGACGCTAATGATATTGGTCGAAACTTCATAAGAAAAAAATAATAATTAAAAAAAAATATTTATACCAAAGATAAACGAATCAAACAATAAAACCTACAAAGAATTGGTAACGATATAATCAATGTTTTGTTCGTTCGAGAGAAACTTACAGTGGTCACCGCCGAGACCTGCAGCGGCAGGGAATCCGTCCGGCCACAGGGAAATCGGGAAACATCTAACACTAAGATCTATACAGCATCGCAATCATATATCTCTTTCTTATACTTTTTTTTTCCTTTCAAGAATTATTTAGATCCATAAACACGATTTGATGTAGCAGGCTCTTCCTGATGAAATCTTTGTATATTATCTAGCACATGAAACATATATGTATCTACATATTGGATGAACACAAAGATGAAGAAACCGATCAAAAAAAAATACAAAGAAGAAGAAGACAATTATAGATTCAGAACCCTAAACATGATGGTATTTCCATTGTTTCTTGATTTTATCTATAACCTCATAGTATTACTGTAAAAAAAAAGATGAACATAGAGATAAGATATTATTATTCCTAACCCTAAAGCCATCCATGGATGCAACTAAGAACATACCTAACGTATTGTTTTTATTTATTCTGGTAAGAGGTTGTTTGAAGCTTGAACCAGGAAGAAGAGAGAAGAAGATGATAAAGAAAGATGCCAAACAAAGTAGAAACCCTAGACCTAAACTTTCTCTTTCTTCAGTATTCATACGGTTACAACTATCAAAATACAATGTACCTCTTTTACGTTTCTCGAGAACAGATTTGAGTCGACCAATCTTGACTTTTTTGAAGAGGTTCCAGTTTATACTTGGCCTTTAATATGGCCTGGAATACAATGTTAACCTACCCGTTTCGGTGCGGCCAGTCAAATCAGAGTTGACTTTTGGTAATTAAGGTTTTCCTATAATAACATATATACACAAAAACAAATAAGAAGAAATATCCCTTCACACTTTTATTATCACACTATCTCTCATTTTTGCGAATAAAAATCATAAGGATTTGAAGCTAATATTTTGGGGATATGTTCCTCTTACCAAGTTATACATACTTACCAAAAATGAGCACATTCCGAAATATAAAACCTCACAATCTACCGGTTTTAATTTCGCGGCCAGAAATCCGTTGATTTTTAACGGTTCATATTCAAAGTAGTAGATGGTGGTGTTATATGTCTCGGAATACGTTCATCTTTGGTAGGTATGTATAACTTCGTAAGAGTAACATATTCCAAAATATTAACTTCAAATCGGTTACGGTTTGACTTTTATTCGCAAAAATAACGTCCAACATGTGAGATACTGTGATAATAAAAGTGTGAAGGGATCCCTCCTCAATAAATAATGAAAATAAATGTAAATATGAAAATTTACATTTACATTTTTATTTTTATTTTTCCTTTTTCATCGTTTTTCTTCCCTGTCCACTGTGTTGTTGATGGTGCCATTAACATCAAAACGCAAAGAAATCCACGCTGTTTTCTGAAAAGATGATAAGAAATGGAGATTAATGGTCTTTGTTTGTTGTCAATGATAAGGTTGAACAGATCAGGGATTGTGAGAGAAACTAAATGTTTTCAACAGATATCTGTAGAAAAATGGAGGGAGTAGTTGGGTACGGTGAAAATTAATGACGAGCCATAAATGAATGAAGATCTTGTGACGCAAAAATTACAGTGGAAAAGGTGAAATTAAAATATTTCTTGGATTCATGCACATTCCATTACTTCTGTGGGACCTACCTCTTTGGTCCACGGGCTTCGTTCTGATCTCAAGATTCATTCAACGGAAACCAGTTCTTGTTGGACTGAAACCGTTTAGCAACACATCCAATAAGTCGATCAAAATCTGAATGTAATTTCTCCGTTAATTGCCAACTTCTCCTTGTACAAAGATGTTATGCAGTGGTTTTTGTTTGAGTCGTGAAGATTTTGGTTAGAGAAATGGATGGGATGGGATTAGTTGAGTGTCTGAAATTAATAACGAGTCATTAATGCACCAACATCTTTTGATGAAAAAAATTACAGCAATCTCTCCGTATTAAGACCAATTCTTTATCCGATACGGATTTTTTTTTTTTAAGCATAAAAAGAAAATTATCCGATACGGACCAAATTTTTCTTCTTCTTTTTGCTTTCTCTTTTTTCTAAAGTTTCTCGTTTGGAAACTCCATTACCCTACTCCAGGGTAAGGGTGCACAGAAACCGAAGCGGACCGACGGACCGTCCCGTAATCGGTGGAACCGTACCTGTTTTTGTCCCGAATCGAGGAAGGGGATACAGGTACCGGTCCAATAAATAGGAACCGGGATTAGGGAGGTACAGGAACTCGGCCCTACCCATATCCCGTGCCGAACTGTACCGACTGTACCGATCATTTGTGATCGTTAGATTTGTATCTAATTTAACGGTGGTAGATATCTAGTATATATAGGAATGAAGTTAGAGTTAGAAACAGAAGTGGTTCATTTTCTTTATCCTTATTCTTCGCCGCTCTCCTGTCTTGAGTCTCCTCTAGCATCACTGTGTTCATAAGAACACACGTTAAATACCACCAGTGCATTGTGGTTAAGAATTAAGACTATTGTGTGTGTTTGTGTGTTACTGCTACTTTTTTCTTTTTCAGATTTTCAAGACTTTGGTTGCTTGGGATTTTAGTTTGCTAGTATTATTGTTACGTGTTAGTTGTTAATTTGTTCTTTGATTGAGATATTGTTTAATATATTAAAAAATAGGTACTCAATTTGTCTGGAAAATGACAGGAGAATCTGTCTTTGAATTCTGACAGAAAGTACCTGGTAACGTACGTGTACCGAATGGTACAGGAACCGAGGTACAAGGTACAGGTACCAGTCCAAAATTTTGGAACCGAGCATAGGAAGGTACAAATATTCGGCCTGGGCAGGAACCGAGCCGAACCGTATCGTGTGCACCCTTACTCCAGGATTAAAAACGAGAAAGAAAAAAAAACGACTCTTTTTGCAAGTCTCATCAAGAGAAAAAAATTAACTCAAAAAGGGAACTCCAAAATGAAACTAAACAGTATTGACTCAGCAAATTAGCAAGGAAAACACTCCTCATTAGGGTTATTCATGGTCGGTTTTGGTTCGGTTTTTAGCCAAAACCAAAACCGAAACCAATACTATCGGTTTTTAAAAATGTAAATCAAACCAATCCATTAACCATTGGTTCGGTTTCTTAATGATTTTAACCGGTTTCGGTTTGTTCCATTGGGTTAATGGAAAACCGACTGTATGTCAGTTTCTGAAACTGACAGTTCAAATTTTAAAAAGAAATAACACAGTTGAATTTTTTTAACCTACCCGCAAAATGTAATTAACACATATGCGTAGTTCATAACTCAAGTTTATAAGCATAAGTTCAAAACATAAACATTACAGATTCAAAATACATAAACTCTAAGTTTTGCATGCTCCAAATTCCATATTCAAAGTGTGAGATAGATGGGGTAGATTAAATCTATCTGATTTTAATCAACGGCTTATACTTATTGGTTTTCCATTGGTTTTTGGTTCGGTTTTCAGGTCAAATCAAAACCTAACCAATAATATCGGTTTTCAATTTTTTTTACCATAACCAATCCATTAATAAATGGTTGGTTCGGTTTCTTCCTTATCGGTCTGGTTCGGTCCGATTCCTGCAGAAAACCGAAACTATGTTCAGCCCTACTCCTCATCCTAAACAAATCATATTAACCAGCAAATAAATCAAAAACCAAGAAGGACGAGCCGATTCATGACCGGTTCACTGCAAAAAAAAAAAAAAAAAAAAAACGCCTCACTAACGTTAACAGCTCAAATAGAGTGCAAGACGCCGAGATCCGAATTGTCTTAGCAGTGTTTGTTTGCTAGATTTTTCCTTTCTGCCAACACGAGCTAAAGTTTGGCAGATGAAAATAAGTTACTGTACATCGTCATATCCTTTTCTAGTCAGCCACCTAGCACCTTTATTCACATCAATCAGTCAGACAGCTCTAAAATCATATTGACTATATTGCCCCTTCGTTTTGTTGTTATCATTTGCTTGTGAAAGTCCCTGCCAAGACTTATATTCTGTCGATGCTTGTTAAAGAGCAGTCAGAGAGCACAATAATTTAACACAAGAAAAAGGGTAATGGTCCATGCTTCTACATACGTTAGTTTCACTGGTTTGCGCAACCAGATTGTAAGAGGTTTCATGCCCGGCTACGGGAACAATTGCTGAAAATTTTGGTGGACAATATTAAGATAGTTTGACTCTCGTATACTCTTTGTGAATGTGCACAGACGCAGCAAACATTCATACCCAAAAGTAGAGGTGTAATCTGGGTTTTACCAGCATAAGCACAGATCAGCACGGAACAACATGTTAGCTTAATGTGCTATGCTGGGTTAGGCTAATCGGCACCGTTGCATAACACAACACGTGGCACAATACTGCATAGCACGCCCATAAAACACGTCATATCATGTATACACAATATTGTAGCATACAACATACTCCCTCCGTCTTTAAAAGATAGTTGTATATTTCACACTCTTATATTTTAACAATCCTTTGACATTCTATCTTCATTGTAGCGAATCATTTCAATAAAAACATATATAGTATCTAAATATGTTGAAAATGTTTAGTTTGAGAAAATGTAAAATAAATATGCCAGATACAGCACGGCACATCACGCCCTCAAACACGGTACGGCTTAATTTCTGGCACAGTACAGCATGACAATACACGTATCTAGACGGGTTCACCGTCAAATGGGCTGTGTTGTGCTAGCATGTTTTACACCTCTACCCGAAAGGAACTATTGTAATTTTCAAGTCCAACATATATTGCATAAACAATCTTATATGTGTGGTGTCTTTTTTGATGATTTTTTTTTATCCGAAAGATTGAACTTGTATTAAGAGAATAAGGTAACCATACATGGACTTTCAGTCCCCAATTACAAACCCAGAAGTATAATGTCTAAACCAAATCTGTAAAAGTATTGAAATTACCTACAATCTATGATTACTTTCGAGTGAGTGATCAAATCTGTAAAAGTATAATGTCTAAACCAATTTTCCGGCGCTTCATATTTTTGCTTTAATTTCATTGATCAGGTACCTATGTTTTTGGGATTCTTGACTATCATTAGTCTTCTATCCCTTTCATCCCATATCACCCAGCAAATGGCAAACATTAACAATGGCCATATCTTCCTTCTCCTTTTTCTTCCTCTTCCAAACTTCCATGCTTGTAACTGAGAGCTAATCTAGGGAAGATAGGGTAGCCTATGCCACAAATGGCTGGCTGGAAATAGAATAGGCCCGAGGGTGACAAAGACCGATGTGATTTTATTTATTTGTTTTTTCCGGAAGAGATTAATTCGAATTTGAATCCTAGAGAAACAAAACATCGTAATGATTAGGTGGGGAGATAGGGATGAGATGACATCCACGTGATGTGCTCAAGACAACATGTGAGGTCTTCTTCTGTATCCGAGTCTGATTCGGTTTGCGTGAGTTGGGTCATATCTCTCTTGTGTGCCCAGAAAAAAAGACGGTAAAAAGTAGATTGTCGATAACTTTGATGCTGCCACGTTAGTTGATTGGTACTACCATATTATTGACACGTTCGGGTTATTTCTTTTGTCAGGTAGATGAAATACGGATTCGGATTTGAACCCGAAAGGAACAGATGGATAGTTTGAATACGTCCATCGTAGGTAGTGGGATGAGGGACACAACTCACAAGACATGTAATACTTTTCCAGACTGATCATGGGAGACGAGAATATTTTACAAAGAGTTTTCCGTTGGTAAACTGTAAAGTTAGTAAAAGCTAAAAAGTGGATTCTTTGTTTGTTTGGCTAGTGGGAGACCCACTTATTTTATGAATCCAGTCCACGGTTCAAGTTTAGATATTTAGTCATATTTCTATGCACATGTCAGACTGTTGATTGTGTTACTTTTACACCCATTATGGGTATATTAAATTTACTTTTACTACACGGTTAAAAAGAACTTCAGATTTTGGGTATCTTACAAATTATACTTGCTGTCAAGTTTTTAGCGGGCCCATGAAAGTTTCCATGTGGGACCCGCTCCATGATGTACACAGGACATGATGTGATGCATCTTCACAGGCAACGTATGTGGAGGAGAGAATATTTTATTTCGATTTCTTATCCATCTATCTGGTCAGTGGAGGAAAAAAAAATCTTCAACTTATTAGGTTTCAACTAATCACATTTTTATTTGATTGGACTCCCCGATCCAGATCGATTTATTGAAAAAAAAATAGTGATTTTCAGCCACGGTGGTCCTCCTCTGGACTAGTAATACGGTTACTATCCAGTCAAAAGAAGATTTCTTTTTTTCCTCTGTTGTCATAGTCAACAACACGCAGGTGAAATACAGTGGTGTACCCACCGGAATATCATTACATTTTCACAAAAAACTCTGTGGTAAATCTATACAAACCTTACCCCGAATGATTCATTTTTACAGCATTGAAGGGCTTATTGATGGCAGGGGACCAGTTACCTAAAAGCAACAGACTACAACCACTGGGCATTCTGCTTGTTTGTAACCATAGATCACCAGGAATCAATTCTCCAACCCATCTGCTCCTGAACGTAATATGACTACAGAGTTTCATAAGTTCTCAGACAATTGGGCAACTCCGGTTTCTCAGGTGTAAAGAGTAGTGGCTTAAATACTTTTCAGACTATATTGTATATCAAGGTTAAGCTCGGTGTCCATTAGAATTCCCCCCGCTACATACTCACTCCCTAACAAATCAAAAATACATAAATCTCCAAAAGCCTGAAGCAGAAAAAATAAGAAGAAAAGGTTAAGATATCTTCTATATCCAGCTTGTGAAGAAAAAAAGGACAGGAACAGATTTCCATACGCTGTTATTTGGTTATTTACAAGTCCAGGTGAGTGATGAAGATGCTGCTGGAAATTGAGGACAATTTTCAGCATCAACGGAAGCTGAATATAAATTTGTCAATTCCCCGGGATCAACATCTGCGTGGTTTTTGCCAGTAAATAAGCTTGCCAACTCAACCCTCTGAAACATTTAACATTTATCATCAACTAAAGAATACAGCTAGATAGAGGATATGTTTCCGTACCTGATAACAGAAACCAACCTCAATTTCTTACAAAGATGCATGTGTTCCTGCTTTCAACATCCTGAAAACCCCTCTCGGCAAGGAACACCATAGAGATGCTCTGCTAACGGCTTCATCAATCAATGATGGCACAAACTCGCCAGGTAAATCTAACCATTTCATCATAACTCCCAATTGATGTAGTTTCTTGCAAGCTTCAAGACATACCAACTGCTTCGACAACTGTGAATTTTAATAGTAGGACCAACTAATCTTTGAAACCCATAAAATGTCTAAGAAATTCATACACATTCATAAACGCCTAAGAAATTGCCCTTGGAGTAAAACACCTACATCAAACGTGAATTAATCAGGTTATGGAAGTGCCGTACAAAAAGCCAAGAAATATAAACCGTAATTTATAACTGAGAAATCGATATTATTATTAAGGATTTGGTATTAAAGGTTGAAGGAAACATGTGACCCTAATACATGACTTAATGAAAATCCAAGTTCGATTTCAGATTTGCGATATATTATTACCTTTCAAGCATCGTGACATACCGGAATCAGTCTGATGAGCTCAACCGCTAGACTGAACGTAGCTACAAACTATTTAGTAAATCAAGTCACACAAGACAGAAGCTAATTACCCGCAACAAGTTACCAAAGACACATCAATCCTGAACAACAAGTTTATCTACACAAAATATTGTATGCAAAAAAGGTTGAAACTTGAAGTGAGAGAAGCTACCGCAGAAACTTATGTCAGGTCAGTATTGAGCATTAAAGCCAGATTTTTAATTACCTTCCCAGAGAAATTTTTTGAAGTGAGCCAAGCTAGCAAAGAAACTTATGTCAGGTGGCATCCAGACTCTCCTTTTCTACTTTTGGTTCCAATGCATCCACCAAACCAATTCCTTCAGACAAATATGCAACTGTGACATGGGATACATAACTTAGTTTCTTGAATCTTTCAATCACTTTCCCTGTGATAATCCTCTCCTGTCCACAATGATACGGCGAAGCAAATTTCTAACATCCCTTCAACCAGAAAAAAATACACAGAGCAGGCTTAAGGAGTAAAATATTGGGAGTGGATGAGCAAATATCAGCTTAGTTTGGCAATAGGAACAAAGTACTACTTCATTTCTGTCTTCAACTCTATAAATCTGCAAGTATAGGCATGTTTGGGATTCAACAGCAACGTTTTAAACTAAACATTCAGTACAGAATATAGAAGATTTACTTTCTTTTCAGAAATTATACATATAACTGGCCTTGGACTCTAAGATGACGTGAAGCCATTTGATCACATACTAAAGACCAATTTAAGAATGATCAACTGCATTTATACGCTTACAGTACTAGAGGTAGTTTCTTGCCTTTTTTATTACAAGGGAAGCCGTCATTCCAGTTATCTTTGGCTTGTTTGCAAACCTCTAACTCAAAAGTTAAAGTTCAAGAATCTTCTTGATTCGAGTTAGATGTGCAAAATGAAAAGACACCTGAGTCCTGACTCAAATAGCTATGAGTTAGATGTAATTGCGAGTCAGACTCAGAAAGATTAAAAGAAAACGATCTGACTCGGACCAAAGTCGGATGCCGAATCAGATTAAGATCGCGAGTCTGATTCAAACACATAGTGTTAGTGTAGCAGCCGAGAAATTCAACACGACAAGGACTCTTCACTGTTACCTTGAACTGCCAAAAAAATATGGTAAAGATCACCAGTAAAGTCTAGAATAGATTATAGTGTACAGAGCTAGAACTATAGTGACAGTGTTCATGAACTTGTTTTCTTTATTCGCAGCAAGAATATGTAATGAGATTCAGCAAAATAGAAATAAAAGGATCCTTATAATAGGACTTCTACATTCAGATGTTAAGCCAGTCGAGATAGTGATTTAAGACCTCTGACCAGTTAGGTTCAATCCAGCTGCAGTGTAAGTTCTCCTTAGAATCAAGATAATCTTTAACAGAATGTTTGATACATACCTGTATCGAGAGAGTAATACAAAATCCCTTCATTATGCAACCTCGGAAAGTAAATCTTGTTCTCCATAAGACTAGTCGGAGCCCTTGCAGAAACACAGGCTGTATTGCTAATACAAAACATGCCGCCCCAAACATAGCTTCAACCCAAACCATTTCACTGTCGTTCAATCTAAATACACGAACCCATTTTCCAAAATGGCCTAATAACACGGACATAAGTTTTCCATCACACTCCACCAAGAAACTCTTGTGGATAAACTCGCAATTCGGCGTGGGTACCATGGCTAGAATTTCCCAACTAATGGCAGGCCCTAATTTAAATACCCCCAAAGTTCCATTGAGGTCTAAGCAATAGAAAGCTCCATGGTAGAAAACTGGTGTGTTAAAGTTCAGCTGGAAACCAACATTATTCCTTCTGGGAGTTAAATATATGCTATCTGAGACATCATATGTCCAACTTTCATCTCCCCGTTTGATAAATAAGATTTCAACCCTATCACTAAATCCAACACCACGAATGCCAAGACTACACAATCTGAAGAAGTCTGCAGGAATGAGAATGAGATACCTGTGAAAGCATAATGATGGTATGAATCTGGCAAGTCTGGAAGTTTGACAGTTGATGTGGTGAAGGGATTGTAGAACAACAAAGTCTTTCCCTTTGACAAGAGCAACCACCCACCTTTTGAAAACCGAATCCTGAAACCTTTTAACAGCTCTGTGATGTTTATGAGGTAGTTCTCATTATTATGCATTGGATTTACGAAATTATAGACAGCTTGATGCTTATGAAAAACCAGCCATGGGGATAAATCTGTGGTCTGAACTACCGGAATAGATGAGGATCTTCTCAAATTTAATATTGTCTGATATTTTTTACTGGCTCCACGTAAATGAATGTAATCCAATGTATGCAGATAATTTGATATCAACCATACCATATGATCATCCTTAAGCATGATTGATGGTGTTGCTTCTTCGATATCCTCTTTCTCACTGTCTTTATCTACGGTTCTGTTTTCCGATGGCCTAATAACTTTACGTATGCATTCGCCCTCTCCTAACCGTGTTCTGTTATTCTTATGCTGTCATCGAACCTACGAAACAAAAGAACAGAATATTACCACAAATTCAGATAGCATCAAAGGTGCAAGTCCCTATTGAATCAGAGAAACTAGCTTGCATAAGAAAGGGTCTTCATCATACAACAAAAAACTCAATACAGGATGTGGGAAAAGACAAATAGATCTGGAAGGCTAGCTGAAACAGTTGGAATTTAAGCATTCTGTTTAACCTGTTTGATACGAAAATGAGTGGAACTAATATGCACAGTTTACTCAGACACAAATAGGGAAAGTTCTCGAGTAAGTTCATGCGTAACCAACTTAAGAGTGCAGATGACACAAATAAAATACAATGGACTGGTACGTCTTTAGTTGTGTACTCATTCTGTTAAAAAAATGAAACGCGTTCCATAACATGTAACCTTACCATCTATGGCCACCGAGGGCAAGTCAATCACTAACAGACTTATGGTAAGGTTACATGTGAAAGAGTGCTATTTTTTTTTAGTTAGAGCGTAGTACCACATGAGAACATTATTCTAAGAAAAAACAAATTAGTTTCTTTCATTTTCATTCAGTCCCCATAAATCGTGCAAAATCAGCATCGTCAAATATTGCAAATTTAACATTAAATGTCAAGGATCCTCCCTCAGCAACGTAACAGAAAACAAACAAGAACATATTGTACTTGGAAGTTACCTTGGAGTTGCAGAAATCATCAACCATTTAGGCATGGTAGATTCGGACATGGTAAAGAAATCAAAATACTATCATCTTCCAAGTCATATTTGTACAAGCTCATCCCTTCAGCTTGTGTAAAATACAAAGAACCCTTCGATAAACCCAAGTCTGAGGCCAAGCAAGACAATTTTGTATTACAACCCAAAAAGAAGACATGGACATCCATACTTTTCACTTCCTCCCAAGTCATTGTAGAGAAATTCAATTTCCATACATATATGCTGGTTACACAAAATACCTCTCGAAAAGAATTTTCTAAGAATTTGAAAAACTTCACCGAAAGATTCTACATGATAAATTTGACACCGACAATCTAAACCTCCTGCTACCACATCAATTTCGGAATTGTAACTGAAACTAATAGCATCACTTATACTGAGAATTTCAGCATCCTCAGTATCAGAACCATATTGTATTGCTATCTGGATGTGAACATTATTCATACACATTACGTACAACTTACCCTTCAAATAAAACATTGATTGAAGACTTTTATTTGCAGCAACATCAACAAAGGATATAAACCATTGATTCATAATCAACATTTCCATCATCACCACTGCCGAGCTTAGGAGGTGAAGACAAAACACAATCTCTAATAGGAAATTCGTCAACTAGCTTCGGTTCACTAGGTAAGTGTATGGTTTCTAGTGAAGCAGGATTCCAGAGAAAAAATTCTCTATCACTACATTCTGGGTCTTTAATGTCACAACAAGAAACTATTAACCATCCTTATGAGAATTTTTTTGCCAAAACCATTTTGACTCGATTCTGGTATGAATTTCTTGTAAGATTTATTCAAGTGATCATGTATATTTATGAAAGTTTGGAACTTACAATATCTTCCATGTAGGATGACAAGCCATGGTGCTGCTCTGGGTGATGGTGGGAGCTTCCGTTCACTTCTTTGATTTGATAACTCTGATTCGGCCATGGGAACGGACGAGATTGAACTGAAGCGGTTTAAAATGGCTAAAAATGGGATAAGATAGTCGGTTAACCCTCGCATGAAAAACTGGAAATCGTGTTCAGTGTAACACAAAAAATTCAAACTACCTTTTTTTCTTCTTCAATTCTCTTTTGCAAAACTTCAATTACATATCAATTTTTTATTAGATTATTATGTGTTACCTAGATTTACTCTAATATTAATTATGATAAATTTGGGTAACATTTATATTAGGTTTTTATGCTTTTAATAAAACTTATTCTTGTTCTACAGGAATTTCAGATTCAGGTTTTGTATATATTTCTCCTGATCGTCTCGCAAGACTTAGTCTAATGGGGGAGAAAGATTCAACTTTCTCTCTCAAAATCGTCGTTTTTGCGTCGCAAACAGAGTTGATTCAGAGTTGAGTCTTGAATTTGCTTGGGTGTGAGATGGAATCAAGACAGAGACGCAATTTGGGTTGGCGCCCAAAAAAGCATTAGGCGCCATTTCAAATGGCGTTTAGGAAAAACTTTATAAAAATTCAACCATCAGAATCATATACACCGTTAGATTTATAATCTTATTGGTGATCTAACGGTTGATACATCAGGTGCCATTTCAAATGGCGCCTGGTGACATTTCAAATGGCACCTCTGTTTTGAATCTTGAATTTCCACTACGTTTGGACGTTGAATTTTGATGAACCGGATTTTCAAAGAATGTTGAATCTTGGAGAACCATTAGAGTAAGCCTAATGGTTGATTATTGTCATTATGAAGAATATAATAGCCTTATGGAAATTTGTTAACATGTGATGGTATATTCATGTATATAATCAACAATGATCTCATCCGGCATGGCGTAGATCTCTGCAACTCGATACAAGATCCATGGCTACCGGTTAATCGTGATTATGATGTTATGTGCTCATTACTCCTTGCTATGGAAGCATTATGATTTGAAGAAGTTATCCAAATGGTTGGAAAGAGTTCCAAAAACCATCCCTCAGAAAACATCTGATTTCTATATTATAATTTGGGAGATATTTTTCGTAATAAAATTTAAACAATAGCGTATTTGATGCTAATAATTTAGGGGATATGCTCGTCTTACAAACATCTACATGTGCACAAAAAATGACCCCATTCTGAAAGAAATAACTCCATAATCGAATTTTCAACCGGTAAAATTAAGGTTGGTGGATGGTGAGGTTTGGTATTTAATTTAGGAATGTGCTCATTATTTATGGATATGTACAGCTTTGTAAAGCGAGCATTCCCCAAAATATTAGCTTCAAATGCACCATATTGTTTGAGCTTTATTAAAAACAATGTCTCCCAAAATGTGAAAATTGGAGTTCAAGGGGTTCCTCCTTCTCTCTATAGTGAAATGTAGTGTAACAGCGGTATTTTTCCATTTTCATTTTTTTTGAACTTTTTACGAGGGCACGTATATCTCTCAAGCCTAAAATTTTGAAAATTGATTTTTTTTAGGAACACGCAATTGGGGGATGGGAAAATAATCGGGGGACATGAAATACTATTCCCATCCTTAGAGTCATGCTAAGGGGTGTTTTTAGGGACAAATATACTAAACTACCCTTTAAAACAAATAAAAAGTAAGTCTATAAACCTAAATTTATTCTTTTCATACCCCCATCTCCTTTTAACTTCTCTTCTCCTTTTCAGCTGGCTTCTCTTTTTGATTTTGTTTTCTTCATCATCGATTTCAACACGGTTTCATCGGTGCTTCAAAAAAAAATTCGGCGATTAATCGATTATATAAACATGCCTCCTTGAAAGAAAGTTAATCATCGATGTGTTTTAAAAGAACTCGTTTAAGTTAGAATCAAAAATTGTAACTGAAATTTTTCAGTTTCAGTTAATACCGGTATAGTTTTAGTTTACTATGCCGACACTTTTTTTAGTATGAATCATGCCGAAATTATTTGACGGCATGCTCGATAGAAAACTATCAATGCCAATAGCCAAGTGAAAAAAACTTAGAATTTCTGGGAAATTTGCATCATATGCCAGCATAGCAAGTTAAGAAATGTACATTGCTGTCACCACTATCGGCATGCTCGATAATGAACATTCTTTATTGGCAGTGTACTTACAGAGCACTCTTTCTATATAAAAATGTCGTCTATAATTTCAAATTTGGGAGATATTGTTTGTCGGTATGGTGAAGATATGAATACCATCAATACAAGAAATTGAACCATTGTCGCACATAATGGCTATGGCATAAATCCCTACTGGTGCTGCGATAACCTATGTAGCAAGAAGTATATTGCTTCACCCACTCTTTATTGCTGCAACAAGAGATTATGCTTTTTTGCTACACTCTTTTCATATCGTTGCTTTAGTTTTGTGGCAAAAGTTTCATTTTGCATCAGTTTTTTATAGCTTTTAGCTGCACCTGAAAAGTATTGTGACTAGAAATTTGCTTTTGCAACACATATATTGAAGGTGTGAATATGTATGGTGTAGCAATAGGTAGGTTTTCCTGTACTGCATGTCGATTAGGTCCCTGCCGGCATGGTATTCATACTTTTACCATGCCGACACAGAGTTTTTCAGGCATAACACTGACGAATTTAATGAAAAAATAATCAAATTTTAATGCATTAATACCTATATATGAGTATTTGGAGTACTTGTATGTTCAGCTTGTTTAATTTCATTAGTCGTTTCTTTATTAAAATTTTTATGATCATAAATATCTTGATTTGACGTTGTTATACTAATCTATTAACATAACTAAACATGATTAATAACTAAGTATGATCAATGAGGGGTAAATTAGTAATTATATAAAATACATGGATACGGGGTATATCCGAATTACTATTTAGTCCTATTAGCATATCCCCACATTATTTTGAATATTCCCCGGTTATGCGCTCTATTTTAGGGACCTCTCCGTTTTTGAGGGGACCATGATCTACTTAGGTTTATCCGTTGTGATGAACTAAAGGGTGTCCTAGTTTGGTAAGGGGTATCCTAACTTAAGTTAACCTAAACTTAATTCAAAACTAAGAACCGAAACTTGATACTTATTTAATTATAACTTTAATTAATAAACACAAACAATTTTTTCTCCTAATCATTTCTGTAATTATATTAAATCAGAATTTTAGAAATTTGAACATTAGAAGGTACCTCCCAACTAACCAATGTCTTCTTTATATATTTTTTATTCATATATTAAGTAGTATTTATAAAAATTGAAGATGGGGAGAGAAGTTCGGCTACGAATTTTGTAAGTAAATTTTAGTCGATCTAGAAGAATCTGATGGAAATGAATAAAAGTTCAGCTATTTTGGCAAAAAAATTCCTAGCCGATTTTTTTTGTAAAAATACGTACGGGTATTTCGAGAGAAAAAATATCCTAAGTAAACTTCTAATCTTCTAGACGAACCTTCTAGTTTCTTAACAAAACTTTATGTAAATGTATTTTTTGGTTCTGTCTTAGATTCAACTAGTAACGTGGTGGACTCTACATTTCCGGAAATAAGTATGTAAAACACTAAATGAAAATTTGGTTAGCTGTTCTTGAGTTCTCAGGGCCGAACATAATCCGCACACGATTAAAGATAGGGTTTTCAATCCTCGTACGAATTTCGATTTCCATATCCAAAAATTCGATATCTTATAGTAAATTATCCGATATATCATATTTAGGATGTCGGAGCCGCATTATTCATAAAACATTATTCCCTTATCGTAACGAAATCATATTTGGATCTTCCGTTTGGTTAACTTCCGACATTCGACAACCTATAAGAAAAACTATATTTTATCTAGCAACCCATCTGATAAATTTTTCTTCGTGTTTATAATTACTGATTCATCTAGATAACATTTCTTGAGATTATCGAATTATATCATTATTGCTCTTCCTGATTTAAATCTATTAATTAATTGATCTCTAAAGGAAAAAAAACAACCTCCGTAACGAGATCAAAAAGCTTTTATATTTAAAAATTGCGATAATTATTTTGAATCTCAGTCTTTTAGATTTACATTACCATAAAATTTCAAAACTTTTTAGAAATTTGAGTAGTGTTATTTTTAAGTTCATCTTCCGTTTCGTTCTTCACTGATAAACCCTTGTTTTGTTAGGGAATGTTGGAACTTATCGTATTGAAATTCGATATCTGATAACCTTGTCATAACGGAATCGGATTAGATTTTTCAAATTCCGTCGATATTGGAAGTCCTCATCTTATCAGAATCGTATGAGCCAAATTCCTTCGGATTTTAGTCCGTTGACAGCCGTAATTAAAATTGTTAGAGCATTGCTCGGTCGAAATCACAAACGTTGCCATCTCAAGCTTGTTTGTCAAGTTTAGTTTATCAAAACTATATACTTCATTTCTAGTCTACGTATAGCTATGTCTCGACTAGGATAAAAAGTGTAGTTGAGCTTTAGATTTCACGGCGTTCACATTTTGAAGACGAAGATCTACTGAAGAGCTTGGAGGAAGTTCATCAACAAAAGATATGTGTAGACTAAAACTTTTTTATCACTCATAAGTCTATTATATTCTATTTTATCTCCTAAGAGACTAAGTCATATAACTATATAAAGTCTTTCTTTATGCACATTTGATATTTCGATATGAGTTTATCTTGCTTATCTATTTCCGAAATATGTGTTGGAAGCTTTTTGATTTAGATAAGTTCATCGTATTCTTGACGAGTTTAGTTGGAAAAAATTTATTTGTTGGAAACTAAATATTAAGTCAAAAGATGATCATGTGAAAATCACCTTGAACATCTTACATGATTTTTGTGAGACAGTCATTTGATGTTAGCTCAGGTTGTTTCATAATGATCATTCGATCACTTGAAAATTACTTGAAAGATAATAATATGTGTAAGATTATTATGGTCATATTCCAAGGATGTTTCAATGATTGAAATAAGAGTTTAAAACGACCAGTCATGTCTAGATAGAACAAGGTATGCATACTCAGTATGCGAACTGTATTGTGATGATTCAGGTCCCGAACTCTTGTTTGCGTACTTAGTATGCAAACGGATTTACCTGAGAAGGTTCATAACTCTTGTTTGCGTACCTGGTATGCGAACCAAGTTACCTGAGTTGGGTCCGGAATGGTTGTTCGCGAACCGGGTTTGCGAACGGCTGGTCAAAGCCAAGTTCCGGAACTGTTGTTCGTGTACCGGGTTTGCGAACTCAATGGTTATGTTCTAGAATATGACGTGTATGATTTTCATACTCATGAACTAAAATATTTATGATATAAGGAATACAATCTTTGCAAACCGTGGCTTAATTTTCATGAATTGACTCTTGGATAAGTACTTTTTACAATCATGAATCAAACATATTTCGATTCAATTGGTTCATATATATTTCTATGAAATGGTGGGAATTGAACAACTCTATTGAAGCACAATTAGAATCATTTGATTATTATTCATGATTGATTGATCTTAATATTTGATCTAGATGTGATGGATGAATATGGCTAAGTCAAGAAATGTTCATCTGGTTAATTAACTATGGTTAACTATTATTGAGCCAACAAGTATACACGTTTGCGCTACGATTCATCCATATCTATATATAGGTATATTTCATTTGTGTGTAACAAGCTAAGACCATTTAACGGTGGAAATTAATTGCTTTATTTCAAAGCAGACTTAGCTTGAATCTTAAATCAGGAGTTCAACTAATGGTGAATATCAATTTCTTTGTTACTAAGCTATCTTAGCTTTGATTGTAAGCAAGCCTGATTTGAAAGATTATATAAGGGAGAACTATGACACTTGGGAAAACCAATCCCCACACTTTTGTGTGTTCCGTGTTGCAAACTAGAGTCGATTCTCCTATAGACTAGGTTTTCCAAAATCATTAGGTTAACGACTTAAAGACTTCAATGGGATTATGAATCCAGATCCAACTATTTTCTTTGTAGTTGCGTATTCTGGTCTTACTTGTTCTATCGTATTCATTTTTATCTTTGCTAAGACTTACTCGATTTTTTCTCTGATAGGTAAAATATAAAAAGTAATCAAAAATTTCTTCGCCTCTAACTTTGTGATTCAACAATAACTTGTTCTGTTAATCAGTTGGGTAAGTGTGAGGTGACTAATCTTCTAGGCTGCACTTGGCGTTGTAAAACCAGATTATTAGTTGGTTCATGTTCACTTTGATTTATCATAAGACGGAACAAAAACTTCATAGGTATTTCTGTGAGAGACAGATTTATCTATCAGAATATACTTATCCGTGGGAGAAATATTTTCTTATAAAATCTCCGACTTTGGGTCATAGCAACTCTTAGTTGTGGGTGAGATCGGCTAATGGAATCAAGTTCACAGAATCCGACGTGGTTCTAGAGGAGTAAGGAATGCGACCATATCTTAATCACCGTGAGATTGGTTAGGGCTCAACTACATTCCAGTCCGAAGTTAACTTGTAGTAGGATAGAGTCTGTAGCGACTTAAGACAATGTGGTGTTGAATCTTAACTAGGTCCCAGGGTTTTTATCCATTTGCGGTTTCCTTGTTAACTCGCAAGCGTTGCTATCTCAAGCTTGTTTGTCAAGTTTAGGTGATCAAAACTATAGTCTTGATTTCTTATCTACATATAGTTATGTCTCGGATTAGGATAGAATGTGTAGTTGAGCTTTAGACTTCACGACATTCATCGATTGAAGACAAAGATATACTAAGGAGAGCTTGGAGGAACTTCATCAACAAAAGGTATGTGGAGACTAAAACTTATCTATCACTCATAAGTTTATTATATTCTATTCTATCTCCTATTGAGACAAAGTCGTTTAGTTTTATAAATTTCGTATTATGAATATTTGATATTTCGAGCTGAGTTTAACTCTCTTATCTATTTCTCGAAATATGTGTTGGAAGATTTTTGCTTTAGCTGCGTTCATCATTATTCTTGACGTGTTTAGTTTAAACAATTTATTTGTTGGAAACTGAATTATAAGATCATGTGGAAATTGCCTTGAAACATTTTACAGGATTTGTGTGAGACAGTCATTTGATGTCGACTTGGAAAGTTTCCTGTTGATCATTAGATCACTTGAAAATTTCTTATAAGCTATTGGTTTGTGTGAGACAGTTATTATCGTCTTCCAAGAATGTTTCAATGGTTGAAATGAGAGTTCAGAACAAAAATCCTCGTCTGGATACATCACAGGACGCGTACCTTGTATACAAACTATTTTGGTACGATTCAGGTACGGAAACCAAGTTTGCATACCAGTATGCGAACGGTTTAACTGAGAAGTCCAGGAACCAAGTTTGCATACCAGTATGAAAACGGTTCTACCTGAGTTAGGCCCGGGACTGCAGTTTGCATATCCGTTTGCAAACAGCCGGACAAGACCAAAGTCCGGAACTAAATTTTTCTACCCGCTTGCAAACTTAGTGGTTCAAGTTCTAAAATCGGTCAAGTATGATTTCATACTCATGAAAAATATATTTATAAATTAAGGAATGCAATCTTTTTCAAGCCATGGATTAATATTCACCCAACAAACACTTGGCCGTGAAGAGTACAAGATGGCTATGCATCTCACAAAAAAAAATCACTGCATTTGGGTAGAACCTTGCCATTCTCTCCAATCATGACTTTGTACCAAGGACACAATATCAGTACCCAATCACAGCTGCATATATGACCACCATGCTTATGTCAAGATAAGACTAACTAGTATAGAATCCCCAGTTTCACTGGTAAGAACACATGATTGGAAAGAAGTTAAGGTATCATCACTTCTTCTTGTGATTCCAACTCTCAATACACTAAGCAGTTACATAAATTGGTGTTTATTGCATCGTATTTCCACAAAAACTCCAGAGAAACCTAATCTGTATGCCTACACACTACTACATCGTCACCCCGGCCAATCCAACACCTAATACTACCAAATCAACAATTTCTTTCCTAACTTGTATTCCCAATTTCACTCAAAATCCACTTTAACAAGTTCAAACTATTACAAGCTAATTCAACAATTCCCCTGAACCAAAAATCCCCAAATCCATTCACCAACACCATTAATCACAAAATAAAAACCAAATTCCACAATGTAGGAATTACCAATAGGTACCATTATAGTGTTCTTAGTTAGTGGCAGGTCCACCCATTAAAGCCCAGTAATCAGAGGTCCATAATTAAAAGAAAACATGAAAATTGACCAATTTTTTTTAGCCCAGGTCCTGCACACGTGCGAGATCAGGTATACGTAATATGAAAATACCACAAATAACCTTTCCTATTTAATATGTTAAAAGCATTAGAAATATTTTTCACATTTCATATTCATTTTCTTCTTCTCTTTCCTCTCACCATTGTTGCAGATGAAGATGAAGATTTGTTTTTGTTCTTTCTCGTTTCTACCAAATCAGATGATGAAGATTTTCCATTGTAATGTTTCTTTTAAGGTTTTGGCGATCTAATCATTGTTGTGCTTGATTATGTTTTCGATCTCCATGGTTGATTTGTCGACTATATATTAGATCTAGATGAATAATCACATTTTTTGTTCATTTCGTTGCTAGATTCGATTATGCCACTTCCATTTTAGATGTTTTAGACGTGTTTCAGTTCTTTTTTGTATATGAATCAACAGTACGTATATCCCGTACTGATAGAAACTTAGTTTATTTTTGAGAAGAAGAAGAAGAAGAAGATGCATCGTTATGATTTACGACGAGAAGATTGTTTGTGTTTCCAGGTATGTATATTAACAATGATTTTCGGTTTCCATTCTATTTTTTTCATAGATTCGTTACTAGTTTTTCACATGCAGCTGAAGTTTAGATTATGAATCAGCAGTACATATATGATGTACTGAAAATTATGCTTTAATTTTGTTATTTTTGTAGTTTTTGATATTTTTCTTCTTCGATCTAGAAGTATATATATGGAATATTGAAGAAAAAAAGTGTTTCGATTCTGGTTTTTAGAGATTCATTACTTGGTTTTCACATGCAACTGATTTTAGTTTCATTTTGGTTGTTTTTGATATGCTTTTAAGTTGTTTTTGTGTATTAATCATCGGTACGTATATGATATACTGGTGGATTTTGATGGAACAAGTTCAGATCTAAATAAACAATCATGTTTTGTGTTTAATTCATTAGTAGATCTGATACTTTTATGGTTTGTTTTTCAGTTTTCTTTTGTTATTATCAATTGTTGATAAACATCACTGTCCAGAGTTCGTCCTAAATTTTATACTCCTCTTGCTGTTTTAAAAGTTTGTGGGGATATAGTTGATGAAAAGAATGTACACAGTTGGGTTTTGCTTAGATTTGTTTATAGACCTTCTTTGATTCATATGTGTAGTATTTGAATTTTATGTTTGTTAGTGATGTTGTGAAGTGTTTGATGAATAAGTGTTCTTGAAATGCATTAGAAGCGTTGGGTATCTTTAGAGAGATGAGAATTGAAGGAGTTAAATTGGAATTGCATGACTGTATCTTACTCATTGCTGGTGCTCCACTTGGTGAAGAATTGAAGGGGATTTTGATTCATGTGTATGTGCTCTTCCTCTTATGTGGTCTTCTTCTTTTCTGTATTTCCTTTTAAGATTCATGATACAATTTGTATCTTATCTATCACGGACAGGTGAAGGTGGGAACCCGTTCTGCGTTACTCAACTTTGGATTACCAGTGGATGCATCTCAGCTATATAAATTACTCCATGCCCTTCATCCACATCCTCATTAGAAGAAAAATTAGCAGGCAGAGGTGCACCTGGAACATGTATGTTGCTCGGATTTTGTTGCTTTTGTCATACATACCAAAATAAATAGAATAGTAGCTTGGTGCATCTTCTCGATGTTGTTTACTGCTCTGGAACTGTTATCCTCAACTGGATAGATAGACCTCACCATTGTGTAGTTTCTTAAATGCCAAATGGCCTAATGTAGGCTCATGGGCATGCGGATAAGTAAAAGGTTAGCCTAATATTTACAGTTAGATAATGTGATTTTGTTAACTGTTACTATTTTTTGAAAGCTTTATCGTTCTCCCAAAATCATGTAGACCTCTGAGGCAAAACAATTCTTTTTTCTACCACAAGTTTCCTGACTACCTGCTGCTGTGCGATATTGCTGTCTCACTGGAATACCCATTTCTTGCTTCATGCTACAAACAGACACCACCTGATACACAACTGTTTTTTTCACCCTTAGTCACTATGTGGAAATGATAATCTATAGAGTCACAAGACTCATAAATTGTTATTATCAATTGTTTTTCAGTTTTCTTTTGTGTATTACCTATCAGTACATATATGACGTTTTCTAATTTATTTATCATTGATTCTTACAGATTTGTACTCTACCTGGAAGCAGTGCAGCAAATATGTACTCGAATTTGTAAGCATTCAGATATATAATCGGATTTGTAAGCAGTACGACAGATATGTACTCAGATTTCTAAGCAGTGCGACAGATATGTACTCAAATTTGTAAGCAGTGTAGCAAATATGTACTCGAATTTTTAAGCAGTGTACCAGATATGTACTCAAATTTGTAAGCAGTGTAGACACACACGTTTGGTAGTAATGGGCATTATGGACATTTCCATGTTTTAATTAATTTTGGACCTCCGGGTAAAAAAAAATTCAGTTGGACCCTACTATAAATAACTATATGGGCCTAGGACCAAACAAGAAATTTTCCTTCCACAATATCCACCAGCAATCAACAAAACAAAATTCACATTTCAAAAGAAATCAACCAAAAATAATAACCGAAATAATGAAGAGAAATTGAATCGATAAATGAAGAAATTAGGGCATTAATAATACCAGAAGGAGAATGATAACCGTGAGCAGTACTTCTGTCAAGTCCTTGTGAAATCCTTCTAACAGCAACAAATGATCCACCTCTATCATCCATTTTCCAATCTCTCTTTCCCAATCTTCTTCTTCCCTAAACCATTTTTTCTTCAAATCCAATCAACAAAAACAAAATCCCAATTCCTCCTCCTTCGTCTTCTTCTACAAATGAAAATGTAGAAGAATCCGAAGCTTCTCTGAATCTGATTTCTTCTTCTTCGACGACAAAGAATTGAAAAGATTTAAGGAAATTAAAATCGGTGCCTAGGGTTTTGAGATTGTGGGAAGATCTGGGAGAAAGAGAGATTCTTCTCCATCTCTAGAAATACCTCTGTGTGTCTCTAGAAAGAAAATAAAGGGCAATGACGACTAAATAGTGACAGCACAGCAGATGCCGAAGAAATGGGTTTTACTTTTTTTATTTCTGGAAATTTGTTTGTTGGTTTTTACCCAATCGTCATCATGATGGTGATGATACTTATCTCTAATTCCGGTACTCTTCTTTCCGTTTTTACTTTTTTTTTTTCTTCCACTTTAATCGTTTCCGTTATATTATTCACGTTTTTCTTTACACAAATTTGGGATGTTCAATTTAACGATTGGATTCGCATTCAGTTCAGGACCTACTGTTAGATTCCAAGGCTATACAATTCCGAGTTTCCGGACACGTCGGACTTCCGCTCAGGTCGAGGCTGCCACTCGGCACTAAAACAGATCAAAGAGGTTTTGAATATGAGACATAGTGATTTAACGGTTTAGAAGTCCGTTTGAGCGGCAAGGCATTTCACAAAGTTATGTTTGATGGCACTATTTTTTTAACTAACATTTTATGTTACCAGTTTCTCTAAGCATTTTGTTCGTGGAATATGTTCGAATATTTTTAATCTAAGAGCATTTTTAATTTAGCATCAACAAAATTATTGATATTGAAACTGAATTTTGGACTTTTGTAGCTATTATAAGTTTTTTTTTCCTGAGGAATGGTCGAATTCAAAGAAGAAGAAAAAATGAGCATAAAGAAGATGATAAGTCTGGCTTATGTTTGGTGAAGTTGTAAAAAAACGGTGGGTGTTGATATTAGTGATCTTTCTTTGAGTTCGTGTAGTTGCTAATGTAAATTTACGAGCATTTATACAACATTTTTTCCTCCCCTTGACTTCTTAAATATATGAATTTTTTCTAATCTTTTGCAATAATTTGTTGATCCTCGATTACAATTTGTATTTGAGAGACAATGGGACCACTAATGCCCAAAAAATGTTGATTCTCATGTGTGTTAAAGATTAGGCATAATTCACATGGAATTCCACCTAAATCATGGACACTCATAGAACAGATCAGGTGACTTAAGTTAGGAGTCCACGACACTGACCGTATCTAGACCACACACATCCATTATTTGTCTGATGTCGACTGCTAATTTGGCAATCCATCATTTTCATTTTAAATTCTTTAAAATATTTATTGAGCTTTAAAAAAGAAAATTAAAATCTACTTTTCCAATTCTATTAGGTGTCCTTTTTTATTTTCTGTCTTAATCTTTCTTTTTATAAAACACACACTTAAAGAAATGGATCATATACGACTTAAATATATTAGAAACAGCATAAAATAAGCCGGCATAATTTTTTAACAAGTTAGGTGTGCGGATATACCTTGGACCTGATTATTGTTATTAGGAAGGACGATGAACTTTCCGGTGATAACTAATTTTCCGAATCGTTATCATCACTCAATAACTTTACTGCTGATTCTATCAATCTCTTTCTTTTCCGGTGAATAAAATAAAGGTTCCGGAAAGGGGAATGGCTTTCCAGTTTAAGGCAGTAAAATTTTGCTGAGCCCAGATGATTTATCTGCAGAAAAGTGGTTTTGAAGGACCATCCATGAAAGCATTATTATGCGTCAAGAGGAAGAAAGAGTAGAGTAGAGTACCACCACATGGCCAATCATGACATTAAAGAGAGATTGATGAGATTTCATCATTCTTTCTTTTTGGTCGATCATCAGCTTTAAGTTTTTAGGTAAAATAATAATATTTTCTTTAGTCTCAGAGAAAATGATATTTTAACTTTTTTATTTTTTTGTTACGGGCAAAAATAAAATAAATAAATGATCACTTATTTTGAAACGGGGGAGTAACATGTTTCCCTCTGTAAATCTGGAAATGATCAGAATCAGTTCATGCAGGTGGAAACAGTCTTAGTTAAACGAGATCTGGATCGGTTTGTTGAGCAGGAGGAGTCACAAGGGGACTACCATCAATTGGGGAAGCAACCTAAGGACGGACCGGAAGCAACTAAGGAACAGAGAACAGAGGTTTTGGACGCTGTCCGCCTTGTCGTTTCTCCTGTCTTCAAAGCCGCAGGTTAGTTGGATGCCAGATTTTTTAGTTGGGAACTTGGGCATGTAAGGTGGCTTGCTCTTGGAAAGATCAACAACAATTACAACACCATGACAGTCAAGCCACGAAGTTTGAAATCATTGGATTGCATTGGATGTCAAACACTAAACAGCTTTACCAATATTACAGAGGCATTTGCAGAAAGATCATACTACTGAGACAGAAGAGAGTTAAATGACCAAGATGCAATTTCCCATGGGTAGATTTAGCAGTTTTAGTGAGAAATAAATAGAATGGTAGATAAATTACAAATGATCTGACGAAGAAATATGGTATTACTGTGCAGCAAAACCCCATCAGCAGCAGTCTAAGTCTGTCTAAAGTTCCTTTGGTAGGTTAACAGGCAACAAAACCACTCCAGCAAATGCATAACAAAGTAAGACATGCTACTGGTTAATAACAAGAAATGAAAAAGTAAGCGGCAACAAAACATGTAACAGCATAAAAGGAGCTCCTACTCAATATGATGTCCTTGAACAGTCAAATCACAACATATTCACATGAAATGGATCACATAATTAGATAATTTTCTACGTCCTAACAATAAAAGCATCCATATTATTAGAACATGCTACATTACCATCTTCTCAACCAAACATCTAAAGGGCTTACAGGGTCAAACAATGAATAGCTGAGACATTGCAAACAAGTCACGATATTAGGCAATTTATCACATCGATGGAACAGATGGGTGTCAACTGACCCCTCCAGACCACGAAAAACCTTAGACCTACAAGCGTAAGGCAAGACCAAATATGGGAGGAACTAACATATACAATGTACTACGTCCACATATACCAAAGAACTCTACTTTCAATTACATACAACTGATATGTTCAGTAGCTACACGTAAAAGTTGCCAAAGCACGAAACATATTTATGTTCTTTGATGTTTTATCTTTTTGAGAGAACAGAGATTTCACATACCTTCGCTATTATCAACCATTTCTGTATTAAACAGAAAACATCATGTTCAAAATGTGACTTCAACTTATAATTAGCCGTAGCATCGGATAGGATCATTGCAACCTTTCTCAGTTGACTGCCTGAAACCAAAGCGGCCGCCCTTTGCTAAGTACTGCTGGTGATACTCCTCTGCTCTGTAAAACTTCTTTGCTGGCAAAATCTCAGTAACAATCTTCTTACCTATAATCTTTCCTTGTCGTTCCATAGACTCCGTAGCTGTTTTCTCCTGCTCTGGTGAGTAGAAGTATATTCCTGATCTATACTGTGTACCCACATCATTTCCCTGCAAATCCATCAATACCATGTAACTGTCAGAACTAGCTGAATCTCCGCAAGTGATGGTATTTCCTTAAAACAATGAAACATACATGCTGAATCAATGTACACATATTGAACTTAGTTGTTTTTTCCAGTAAACAAAATTCTCCAATGAATTTAACATGATTCAGAACAGGGTCAAAATAAACCTATAATCACTCGTTTTACCACTACAACAAAGGTATCTGAAGAAAAATCATATACACTACTGAGAAGAAAACAAGAAGCCAGGAGCAAAGCTAAACGACCGAGGTGCAGTCTCCCATTGCTAGATGTATCAGTTATAGCTCAAGAAATACACCATAGTGATGGACAAATAGAATGGTGGAGAGATTACAAAATGAACGGATGAATAAATATCACACTTGTATTGCAAATAGGAATCCTTCAGAGATATTGTTCAACAAGTTCCCATAATGATCGTTTGGATAGGTTAAAACAGTGAAACATTCATGCCGGATCTATGTTTAATAGGAAATTTCTATTCTTAGAGGAAATAAGTAGCTGCAAAATAAATCACACTTGGCCCTTCTATTCATTGCAAGGTAAAGCATTTGGAGCTTATTCCTCAAGACCTCAAATTACAACAATAAATGATGAGTACTCGACATAACCAAGTATATTAATGCATCAATTCGGCCAGGTGAAGCCCTTGTCATGGGTAGCTTGGTCACATGAGAACAATACACAGATGACTTAATTGGTATTCAAGATGACATTTACTTCTGTTTCAGTGGTTCTAAACATTGTATTCACAGATAGCCATAATCCTAAGGCAAGATCAAGGTAAATATCCGATTTTCATTCAAACCACAGAATGTATGAGCTCAACTAGTGAACAGTTATTCAATTACTTCTTGTTGTTCTTAAAAGTACCAATATCCTAACTTACAACAGCGCTGATAAAACTGAAGGACGCTTGACATCCTAACATCTCTTATAGTCTTATATGAATACTAATTCCCAACCGTCGTCTATACTACGTAAAGCAAGTTACACATACTTTTACAGAAAGAGTACCATACTACCATGCGAAAATTCTTACCTAGTTATCTTAAGCCAAGATGGGCATCAGTAGTATCCATATACAACTACCAACAAACATGTGAAAAATCTGATTTCCAATCAAGTTACAGATTCTATGAGCTCCCATACAACAAAAGAAACACTAAATTTTTTACAAATCACTTACGACAAAGCTGATCCTACTGACGGATGCTTGACATCTTAACATCTCTCATAAGAATACCCACATAAAGAAAGTTGCGCATACTTTTACAGGAAGAGTACCATGCAAAAATCTGACCAAGTTATCTTAAGCCAAGATGGGAATCCCTAGTAATCATAAACAACTACCAACAAACATGCACAAATCCGTGCCTAACCCGGATATTCAACAGCAATTAAATTACTCTAAACAATATCCATGAACAGAAAATTTAATCCTAATAATACAAATTACAATTTTACCTCAAATTCAAACAGAATGAAAACCCCCAAAAAAATTTCACCCTAAACAGTCAAATTGAACACGAAAACAACAAATTGAAGATCAATTAAAAACCCCCATATCCCAAAATCAAATCAATTTTAGAAAAAAAAGGGTATTACCTGACGATTAAGTTGAGTAGGATTATGCCTAGACCAGAACATATCAAGCAAATCATCATATTTACATTCCTTAGGATCATACTGAACTCTCACAACCTCAGAATGATTAGTAGTACCAGTACAAATATCATTATAAGTAGGATTATCAAGAAACCCTTGACTATATCCAACTTCAGTTTTAGTAACACCAGGTATTCTCTAAAAAGCTAATTCAACACCCCAGAAACAACCAGCACCAAACTGAGCAAATTCTTGACCTGGTGATGGTATATCTTCATCAGGAGATTGGGAAATTTCTGATGCTCCTGATGATGATGCATTCATTGATGTGTTCGTACCAAAACCTAACCCTAATTTACCTAACCAGTTCATTTTGGGGGTTGTTGTGGATATGGTTGTTCTTTGAGTGTTTGTTGGGAAAGATAAGGGCTTTTTGGGGAATTTGAGAAAGGAGAGGAAGGAGGTTGATGAGGCTGAGGAGGAGGAGCTGCGGGAGGTGATGAGTAACAGAGAGGCGGCAGAGGATGATGAACAAACGGAAGTGGATATGGATTGAAGCATTTTGAGGAAACGTGTAATGAAGATGATGAAAATTAAATTAAATTAAATTTTCTTTCTTTTTTGAGTTTGTATACTTGGAAGAATTTGATTTGAAGTGACGTGGATGATTTGTCATCACTCGAGAAATTTACGAGGTTTGTGACAAGCTCCCAAACAGAGTAAATTTGCCTTAGTACCCTTATCAGATTCTTTTTCATCCCAACCGTGGACCAATTCCCTCGTCTTCCCAACCTAAAAACCATTATTTCTAATCTTCCATCCTTTTTTGTTCGTTTATACTCCCTCCGTTTTTGAAAAAAAAATACTTTCACTTTTTTAATTTGACCTATGTTTAAGTTAAAAATGAAAAAAATGAAAATACCTTTTCCAAAAATAGAGGGAATATCATTTTTTCTTAAGAAAAATTCGTCCACTACAAAATAGCTCCTTGCTTTTATCAAGCTTAAATGAATCAATTTCATTCCCAAGTTCCCAACCTAACGAACAACGCTTTATTTTATTGTTTGATTGTCAAAATACAATAAGAAAGACTGAAATTGTTACGGTTATATAGTTGTCAGGTTTTTTATTGATCTTCATGTTTCGGTCGTCATCTTTTTGGGATAAATATCGTGACAATTTTTTATCTCTAAAAATACATTCACAGGCTCGTAATTAGGGATGTCAATGGGTACCCATCACCCGGATCCGGAACCAGACCCTATAGAAATGGATCTGGTTCCGAGTCCTAAAGTTGCATCCATTAATGACTTTGGAACCGACAGGTAATTACCTGATTCGACCCGAATCTTAACGGTTCAAAACATGTAATACCCGTCGGGTACCCGGTTATTCTAACATTTATTCACTCGTTTGGCAAAATTATAAGTGTTTTATTAGTTCTGGTCTGGATTTTTTTTCGATTTTTTATTACATTTAATTTTTATTTAATACATTAGTGAAGAAACAATAAAAAAAATTGTGAGAAAAATTTAGTTTCAAGCCTAAAAGAGAAAGATGTCTCATTTCTGAAGTTTATTTTTATAGTTTTCTTGATACCCAATGCGTACTCGGAACCGACGGGTACGTTGGATTTTTAACGGGTCCGGTTTTGGGTCCACAAATTTAGGAACCGGACCCGATTTTTATAAGTAGGTTCCAGGTCCGGGTCCAGTGATACTCGGGAGGACCCGGACCCATTGACATCCCTAGTCGTAATAGTACTCAACCTTATATTATGGCGACTAGTATAGTAGTAATTGAGGTCATCATGTTTTGAAAACTTGAACCTTGCCGACCAACAACTACCGTAAAACAGTTTCTCTCTGTACATTTTTTCTATTAGTCAGCATGCTTTCGGAAACTACCTTGACGACTTAATGTTGGTCGTCACTTTGTGCAATTTCGTCCATAACGACCAATGAAAACTAAAGACAACCTTTCTCTGTGTGTATAAGATTTTTAATCTTTAGTATTTGGCATTCTCCACCTTGCCGAGTAAAGATTAGTCGGCAGATTACGTAATTAATACCTTATTGGCTAGAGAAGGTCGTTATCTTCTAGTTCGACCGAACATGCCGATTATTCATACCGTGACTTCTGAAAGTGTTGATTTCTGTAATTTGGAAAATGAAACCATTAAGAAGCTAACATATCTCAAAACATTAGCCTCAAATCCACTATCGTGTAGGTATTTTTTTTATTATTATACAAATGACATTCTAAGTGTGAAAATAAAATTGTAAGTTTTGTTCCAAAAAAAAATAAGGTTCAACATTGAGTATCTTTTTTTCTCAGTCGAATATGAATTTATGATTACAAAATGAAGACCGACGCAAGGGTTTGATTTTTTTTCCCAACCGAATTTCAATTTATAACTACAAAAAAAAATAATCGTGGATTCATTCCTAGTTTATCAATGAAAAAAATAAATAAAAATGTATAACTTTAATCCCAATATGACTTTGGTGTATCAATTTTTTTAGATGCACACAAAAACTATATGTAACAAACCGCTGCTCTTTCTGTATCTTGATGAGGTGATCGAGGAAAGACTCCAACAACCGATCCTACGAAGAGCCACAGACATGCCACGTCATAAAAATTATGTCAAATCCAATCCTATATACCAAAATAAAGCCAAGATGTCGTTTCGAGCGGTAAATATTAATGACCTTGAAATAGCGGGTACAACAATCACACACAATATTTCATTTGTCAGTTTGAATAGACAAATTCCAATATACTTTCAACAGAATCAACTAGACAGTTAGATTCAATCTAGAGAAAAATATATCAAAGAGTTTTATATCTCTTTCTCTCATTTCAATCCGCAATCAGCAAATAGGTATTTTCGAGCCCGATTGAATATTAGAGAAATAACTTGAACGGTACAAAAGACCAATGTTCAAGGATCAACCAATTTCAATCAACAACCAAAGGTTGGATTTCCAAATTGATCGATTCAACGCACAACCTGTGATATTTAAACTATATAAAAAAATATAATGCGGAAAAGAAATAAAACAGACACTAGAAGTTTTGTTAACGAGAAAACTGCAAATGTAGAAAAACCACGGGACCTAGTCCAGGTTTGAGCACCACACTGTATTAAGCTGCTACAGACACTAGAATACTACCAATGAACTTCAGACTTGAATGTAATTGAACCCTAATAATTTCTCACAATGATTCAAGGTACAGTCGTCCGCCTTACGCCTCTAATCCCAGTATGATACTACACACTTGATTCCCTTAGCTAATCTCACCCACAACCAAGAGTTGCTTTAAACCATAGTTGAAGACTTGATAAATGAATCTGTCTCACACAGAAAAGTTTATTGGAATAGATAAATCTGTCTCCCACAGAAATACCTACGAGTTTTATTCCGTCTTTTGATAAATCAAGGTGAACATGAACCAATTGATATACCGGACTTATTAGGGCTGAACATGGTTTCCGTTTTCCGCTGAAACCAGACCGAACCAAACTGATAAGGAAGAAATACTAATGGATTGGTTATGGTAAATACAATTGAAAACCGACATTATTGGTTCGATTTTGGTTTGACTTGAAAACCGAACCAAAAACCAATGGAAAACCAATAAGTATAGGCCGTTGATTAAAATCAGATAGATTTAATCTACCCCGTCCATCTCACACTTTGAATATGGAATTTGAGCATGCAGAACTTAGAGTCTATGTATTTTTAATCTGTAATGTGTTAGGTTTTGAACTATGTTTAAAAACTTGAGTTATGAACTACGCTTGTGTTTTAATTACATTTTGCAGGTAGGTTAAAAAAATTTAAATGTATTGTTTTTTGTAAAGATTTGAACTGTCAGTTTCAGAAAACTAACATACAGTGGGTTTTCCATTAACCCAATGGAAAAAACCAAAACCGGCTAAAAGCATTAAGAAACCGAACCAATGGTTAATGGATTGGTTTGGTTTAGATTTTTAAGAACCAATAGTATTGGTTTCAGTTTTGGTTTGGGTAGAAACCGAACCAAAACCAACCATGAACAGCCCTAGGACTTATATTCCCGAAGAATAGCCTTGAAATATCAATCACCACACAATAATCACAATCGATTAACGAAACAAGATATTGTGGAATCACAAGCGACGAAACGAAGATGTTTGTGACCACTTTTGAATCTTACCTATCAGAGATAAATCTCAAGCAAATCTATTAAAGATAATACTCAATCACGATAGTAAAAGTAAGATCAGAACACACAACTACAGAGAAAATAGTTGGGTCTGGCTTCACAATACCAATGAAGTATTTAAGTCGTTAACCTACAAGGTTTCGTGAAAAACCTAAGGTCAAAGGAGAATATGAAAAGACGAGGGTACCCAAATATACCACAATCTTACACTTTTCCACCTATAAGTCCTCTTACCCGAAGTGATTGTCTATGAACTCAGTCGAGACAATACAACAAATCGGTATTCACACTTTGTGTGAACGTCTATAGATACGAGATCGAGAAAATACAACAATCAAAGTGTGATCACTTGATAATAGGTTCGGACTTAACCAAACTCTCTAAGATCACTATCAAGTAATATGGAGTTAATGTTTTTGTAATTTACTTTAAATTATAATAACAATAATTACAATTGCGGAAAACAAAAGTAAATGACACAACAAGATTTTGTTAACGAGGAAATCGCAATTGCAAAAAAAAACCCGGGACCTAGTCCAAAATTGAATACTCTTATAATTAAGCCGCTATACAAAATCAAATCAACTTCTTATAGTTGAGACCAAGCAACTAAACCTATAGTTCACCTAGTTTCTTCAGTATCCCTGCGCTACCGACATTCAATAAGTGCACGCACTGGAACAATTCCTTTGGTTCGTATTCCAAATAGTAAAGGAACAACAAATTTGTTCGGTAACAATTCTATTCAATCTCAGTGATATGAGTTAGACAAAGGCTCTTCTCTTTAATCAAATAAACTCCTTTGTCGGGTTTTAGATCAATCTAATTAAAAACTACCAAAGTAATTGTGTTTAGACTATGCAATCAATAATAGGATCTACCAAGATACTAAATACTGATGCCGATCTACGCAACTAATCAATCAAATCTGTCAAAGATAAGCCAACTATAGTTGGATACCAGCCGATCAAGTTTTGTGCACACCAAAGATTATGAAACCAATAAGAAATATTCTTTGTCTTCAAATATTCTTAAAACTTCAATAAACACCTGCACACCACAACTTGAATCTCATGTGATCAATCACGTACAGAACAGAGTCTGTTAACAATGGATTATCACAAGATGTCTTTAGATCTACAAACTAGTCTAAAGATCTTGTCGATACTTCGATCTAGTTTGAGTGAATCTTATATCAGAAGAGAAGATTCTCAAGAATAAACAAACTAGGTGCAATCAAAGTTTAACAACCGATAGTCAATCAAATCAAATCGAAAACTAATAATACTGCAATTATCAAATTGGGTTAGCCCTAGTTATACTATTTTTACATAGCGAAAGAAAGCTAATAAATCCGTTTTTTCGGATCTATCATGCGATAACTCGCATGCTCTTACATGGAGATCTTCGCACGTTATTTGGAATTACGCACAGATCTCACAATTTACTCGTGAGTTCATGACATCATTATCACTAAAGTGCAAGGCCTGCCACCACACCTCCATTATCGAATAAAGATTGGCATCTTGTAACCACATGAGCTCAAACGTGAAAGGCCGTGGCCCATTACTGACCACTGAAAGATATAATTGAAGTGGAGAGTGGTCAGATGTTGGCCTTGGTTTCGCCACTTGATGTGTCGCTGGAAAAAACTCATCCCATTTGGAATTTATAATAAACCTATCAATTCTGCTGCAAATAGGGTTCTCTTGAAGGTTCGACCAAGTATATTTTGCACCAAATAACGGCAAATCCACCAGATCCCAATCAATGATGAATTTATTAAAGTCGTTCACTGCCCTACTAATTGGCCGCACCCTATTACGATCATCCAGAAGCCTGGTAATATTGTAATCCCCACAAAACAACCCGGCATATCCCACAAACTGGCCACAGCGCCCAATTCCCTCCATAGACCTCTTCTAGTCTTCCGGTCTTGAGGACCATAAACATTAGCTATGAACCAGTCGATATTATTAGTTATTGTCCTAAAGCATGCAGCAATAGTATGACTCGCTTCTAGTCTATCCAAAAGAGTCAACTTCTTGCTATCCCACATGATGCACATACCTCCGGAAGCGCCCTGAGAAGGTTGAAATAAAAATTCCACACCCTGTTTACACCATATTTCTTTCCTTATTTGCTCATCGAAAACTTCCAATTTGGTTTCCTGAAGAATAACGACGTCGGGATTCCACTTTTTCAGGGCAGATTTAATAATAACTCTTTTATCAAAATCCCCTAAGCCCCTTACATTCCAAGAGATGATCTTATCAATCATTTATAACCACTTTCCCTAGCTTTCAATCTTCTCTCTTCCTTAGAGCTAGATGGAATGAAGTTCTTAAGAGTGGAAAAAATTCTATTCTTTTCTCTCGACAATCTCCCTCCAGATCCATCTGATGATACATGATAATCTGCCTCAGAATCAACTGATTCAACATCGCTAACTTCATCTTCTTGGCCATGTAACAACAGTTGAACCCCCTCTAAGGATTCATCAGTAATACCTGTGGTAGTGATAGTTGTGTGCTTTACCTCTTTACTGACTTGTTCCGGCAGAGTTACTTTAATGGTTGACATGATTTTTTCCACTATAAATTGTTGGAATTGTTGTTGATTCGGCACATGAACCCCCATCAGAATACTCACTAACTCCACTGTTGGGTGCAATAATCAAAAATAAAGAAAAATCAAATAAGCAAAAGTTATTGATACTTAGCTTCTTTATAATGGAAGTGATTGCTTTGACGAAACGAACAAGCTCCCCGTATCTCCGCAACAGCAACAAGGCAAAACTTTGGAAAATAGAGTGAGTCACGTGTTCAACACATTGTCCTTAAGACATTAGCGCTCGGATACACTCAAGAGTGATGCTATAGCCCTCACAGGACGGATATCTCCAGGATAAAACACCCTAATACACCTACTACTAGCATATGTAGTAGATGCTCAACTTGAGCTTGGCAACTCCGAAAAAACCGTTAAGGAAAATCGCGAATGCTTAAAAAACCCTATAAAATATTTTCCCTTAGGGGTCCCTCTAAAATATAGAGCAACCCCCCATTTACAAAAGTAGTGAATTTCTTTATATATTGACAAATACAACTTAAGAAGAAAAACTCCCCGATGTGGGACTAAAAGGTTTATATAGTTTCTTAAAACTACAAAAATTGGAAACTCCACGATGTGGGACTAAAAAGTTTCATTCACAAAATAAAACAATAAATTATAATTTTTTATTAAAACTTTAAAAAATTATTTTTTATTAATCGTTTTCCAACAATCCCCCACATGAATGAAAACTCAATAAAACATGAAAACACAGATAGATCTTGGTAAATAAACATCCCAACCTCACGATCCAAACAGACTGATCGTGCAAGTGTTGAAATCATACTAGTCATTTCTACGTCCTCTCCCTCACACAAAAGTGTGTTGACCCCAGGGTCATACTATGGATTGCATAAATCATAATAGTATTGAGAGCTTTCATCTTTAATTCTCACATGGTGAGACTATAGGTATCTTTCACCAAAGTGAAAAAGCATGAACTAGTGAACCCTTAGTGACCTTTAGGTCCTAAGTTCCAGTAATACCAAAACCATCAAAATGAAAATCACATAAAAAACGCAGGAAATACCATTTTAGGCAGAGGTGTCCATGAGGTCTTGAACCTTTGCTTAGTGAGATATTACCAGAATTACTTGCTAGAGACAGTGAACTATGTCTTGAACTGCTAGCATTTGATGTAATCGTGATAACAACCACGGGTGATATCTCCAAGATTGCTGCCAAGCTCGTGCCGTTTTGTCCGTTTTGGCCCTGGACGTATCCTGTTTCTCAGAATGCTCTAGAGAATCAGCTCATATTCTCACAGGAAGCGACCCACTTCCTCATTCAGATAGGTGAGTTTCCATAAAGAGTGTTACTGCTACACCCCACTTCAATCTTAAATTGAAACTATAGAACTCATTAAGACTTATTAAAAAGTCATCCTCCACATGCAGTCACACTATCACGTCTACACCATAGGGAAGGGACAGAGAATGAAAATCTCTGATAGTGTTTACCTTTACCCACCACAAATTAGTTGTCTCATTCGAAACCTTGATCATGGGATCTCCAGTCAGCAAGGTTGAGTATCCTTCATGGCAAGTTTAATATATGAGCTTAAGCCCCAACCCCCTCGATGCATTTTTAACTATCTCTTTGTACAAACCTTTCGTCAAAGATTGCGCGATATTCTCCTTGGACTTTATCCAATCAATGGAAATAACGCCGATTGAGATTAGTTATTTCTTAGCTTTAACTATTATAGCTTGGCTAACACAATGTATAGATATAGCTGGCACAGGCCTATGCCAAAGAGGAATGTCTTCTAAAAAGCATCTTAGGCACTCGGCCCCCTCTCATGCTTTATCTAACGCAATACTCTCAGATTCCATAATGAATTGAGCGATATGTTTGTTTGGAAATCTTCCAACAACAAACCCACATGTTAGAGTGAAACCATATCCACTCGTAGACTTAGACTCCTCTGAGTCAACTATCCAGTTTGCATCATAAAGTCCCAAGGACAACAAGATACCTTTCATAAATCAAAAGAGTTTTAGGTACCATAATACTCTACTCAGTGCATCTGAATTCTCTTGCTCTGGACTACAATTATATCCACTTAACTTACTCACAATATAGGCAATGTCTGGACTCTTACAGTTCATTAAATTCATCAGACATCCTATAACTTTTGAGTATTCAAGTTAAGATACTCCACTACCCTTATTTTTCTTGAGACTACAAGAATAATCGTACGAAGTACAAGCAGGTTTACAATCAGACTGATTGTATCTCTTAAGCACAACTCAACATAATGAGAACGACTAAGACTTATAAATGTTTGATTATCTTCTAATCCTCATCCCTAAGATTACATCAAAAGGGCCCAAGTCTTTCAAGTCAATGTTCTCATTCAGTGCATGTTTTTAGTGGAATTGATCACATATGTTTGTATCAAGCATATCATCAACATACAAGCATACAATTACACAGACATCCTTAACAAGTTACTTGTAGACATACTTGTCAGATTCATTAATTTAAATCCACTATCCATTATCACATGATTAAATTTTCCATGTCACTGTTTACGTGCTTATTTGAAAACCATACAAAGATTTTTCAAATTACAAACTTTGTATTCACAACCTTTCACTACAAAGTCTTCAGGTTGATCTATGTAAATTTCTTTACCTAATTCACGGTTTTAGAAAAAGCTGTCTTAACATCCATCTGATGTATCTCTACGTTCTTTATGGCAGCAATAACAATTAGTATCTCAACGGAAGTAATTTCCGTCACAATTGAATTAGAATCAAGGAAATCTCTTTTAGTTTATAGCCTTTAGCTACCAACTTAGCTTAATATTTTTCCACAGTTTCATCTACCTATCGTTTCCTCTTAAAGACTCATTTACATCCCATGGTCTTACAACCTGGAGGTAAACTAGCAAGCTCCCAAGTCTGGTTCCAACGGACTGAGTCCATTTCACTAAATGAAGCTTCTTACCAGAATGGGGTTTCAGTAGATATCAAGGCTTCTTTACAAGTCTGTGGCTCAGACTAAGCTAGGCATGTTATGAAGTCGGTTTCATAAGAAGTCTCAAGTCTAATTATTTTACTTCTCTTAGGCTCAACATCAACTTCATCTTCCTTTAAAATAAGTTCTGACTATTTGAAGATAAATCTAGGGGATCAACAACACATCTCTAATGAGGTACAGGTTTAGAATAAACATGTTCAAAGAACTCAGCATCCCTAGATTCCGTAATAATATTCACACCAATGTCAGAAAAAATCAGAACACACAACCAAAAATCTATTTGTAGAAGTATACTCAATATACCCTATACGAAAACACAATCAACATTTTTGGTTTCAATCTAGTTCTTTTAGGAAGAGGAATTACAATCTTAGTCAAACGCCCCCACACTTTGACACATTCATAAGAAGGTCATCTACCGTTCCATAAACCATATGGAGTTTCATCTGATTCTTAAAAGGGTACTTTATTCAGGATATACTAGTTAAGAGGACTGCCTCCCCCCACAAGGCCGCAGGTAATCCTGAACTAATCAACATGGAAATTATCATCTCCTTAAGGATACGGTTGTTATGTTCAAGGCTTCTAATTGGTTTCCAACTTCAAGTTTATACATCTTAAGGCTTCTAAGGCGTCATCCTTATCCTAAGCAAGTATACAAGATAGTACCTCGTACAATCATCTACGGAAGTTATAACCATCTTTTACCACAGTGGTTTTGGGTTGAACTCATGTCAACTAGGCCTAACTGAATTAATTCTAAAGGCTTAGAATTACTCTGAACATTTGTGCTAAAAGATTTTATAGCATATTTTGATTCTTCACAGATTTCACTTTTGTGTTCAAAATCCAAACTAAATTTGGGTACGAAGCCTATGCTAGCCAGTTAAGCATTGACTTATAAGTTTACGGTTCCAAGTCTACCACGTAAAACAATCATCACAAAAGATATCACAAGAATCAACTACGTTCACATCATCAGTTTTTCCGTTAAGCTTATATAGACCCAAAGTCCTATAACTCTTGCTTAAAAAATCACTGCCTAGTTACAACAAGTTTTCCAGATTCAATTAAGATCTTAAATATTTTTCCATCTACAACAGAACAAGATACAAGATTTTCGCATATGCTCGGAACATGAAAACTTCATTCAATGTGAGAATATTACAGATATGAGCTTCTGCTCGACCTTTTCCTTTTATGCAACCTCTATTGCATATGAGTTACTCAATAAGAGTTTCTCGACATCCCCTATCCTATGATAGGAGGTGAACAGGTCTCTGTTTCAACAAACATTCTTGGTGGCTCCAGAGTCCACCTACTGGTCTCTCACATTGGTTATTAAAATAACTTCCGACATCATGCCACCAAACTCGTTCTAGTTTGTTTCAACTAAATTAGCATTAACTTTCTACTTATTAAGGTTTTTATGTTGTCTACAATTTACTGCCGCGTGGCCAGAATTTTACAAACATAACACTCACCCTTAACTAAAGTAATTCCGGATTCAGGTTTACGAAATATACCTTTATCATGAAGACCATGCTTAGAGTTGCGTTCGATGTTCTCACCTTTGCCATCTTTGGAAGATTTGTTTCCAACCACATGCGGCTATTAGCCATGTCCCTCGGAGATGACACCTTTATTCACAAATCACAATTCCAAATCAGAAAGTAAAATATGAGTTTTGAAGATAACATCTATATATACAAACTTCGTTTGAATCAGCGTTTCAAAAAACTCATGGTTACCCCACAAAAATTAATTTAGTTAACAACAATTTTCTGCTCGTCAGAATTTTTCAGAAACGTTTTTCTGTTTTGTAAAATATCAAAAAAATACTTTTACAACTCCAAAAATTCTGAAATTTTACGCGGGTAACTATCAGGATGTCTACTACGTTGTGTCAAAAGGGTTCATCGAAATTCCTTCTATTAAAAGATAAAATTGAAACTCTACAGCTGACCAGAAATTCGTTTTTGTTTTTCACTCCACAATTAACATCCATGATTCACAAACCAATCAATCGTTTTCGATTATTACAAATACTAATGTCTTAAGATTGTTGGGTGCAATAATCAAAAAAAAGAAAAATCAAATAAGCAAAAGTTATTGATACTTAGCTCCTTTATAATGGAAGTGATTGCTTTGACGAAACGAACAAGCTCCCCGTATCTCCGCAACAGCAACAAGGCAAAACTTTGGAAAATAGAGTGAGTCACGTGTTCAACACGCTGTCCTTAAGACATTAGCGCCCGGCTACACTCAAGAGTGATGCTATAGCCCTCACAGGACGGATATCTCCAGGATAAAACACCCTAATACACCTACTACTAGCATATGTAGTAGATGCTCAACTTGAGCTTGGCAACTCCGAAAAAAACCGTTAAGGAAAATCGCGAATGCTTAAAAAACGCTATAAAATATTTTCCCTTAGGGGTCCCTCTAAAATATAGAGCAACCCCTTTCCCATCGATTTTACAAAAGTAGTGTATTTCTTTATATAATTGACAAATACAACTTAAGAAGAAAAACTCCCCAATGTGGGACTAAAAGGTTTATATAGTTTCTTAAAACTACAAAAAATTGGAAACTCCACGATGTGAGACTAAAAAGTTTCATTCACAAAATAAAACAATAAATTATAATTTTTTATTCAAACTTTAAAAAATTATATTTTTATTAATCGTTTTCCAACATCCACTGCTCGACGCATTGCCTCTTTCTGTTGCTGGACGAGGGGGGTAGATTCATCTATATACTTGATTTGTTTTGGGAGCTCAAACGAAGGATCAAAAAACTCCTCAAAATCATCTACATCTGAGTAGAACTCCTCATTTTCGCTATCTTGAGGGAGCAATTGATTTAAAGGGGTAACTTCAAGTGGTTCCTCCCTGTTGCTGGATAGGACCAATGGAAGACCAGTACTTGTACAATCGCGGAACAGTTTTGGACTCACACCAATTTGTAGTGTCTTTAGAGAGATGTTATTCGACACTGGACTTTTCTCAGGAGGCGAAGAATCAATGCGAATCCCCGGATTTAAACGGTACTCTGGTCTATCTTCTTCTCTCAATATAGCAGGAGTGCTGCGTACAGACAGCTCTGTGGCCATATTCTGTATCCCTCCATGCCCCAGATTGGAAGGAACCGTTGCCCGATCTCCTTGATGTACAACTAATTCCTTTTGCGGGCCAATTGTAAGATTTGAGGAGTTCGACGCCATTGTTTGCTGCGGCACCGGGGAAAAATCTAAGGATCCCTCAGTTACCACTAGTTTTGGTTTAACAACCCACAAGGATTTGAACACAGACGCCACTGTCAGGTTGACCGAACTCCCATCATTTCCATTAGATTTTCCCTTCGTCTCCTTCACTTTGGACTTCTTTTTCGACCTTTTACGCCTTCGCTTGTGTTTCCTCCAATCCCTCGAGTGATCAAACTCCTGAGTATGGTGAGCCTTGTTCCTGTCAGATGTGTTCCTCCAATCCCTCGAGTGATCAAACTCCTGAGTGTTGTGCCTACCCACCAATAGCCCTTTTTTGGTATTACCTCTAGAAACTGAATTGCTCTCTGCATTACCAGTCTTCTTGTTTCCGGGAAGGGACATATTGGAGGGATCCTTAAAAGAAGAATCGATGGTACGCGATAAGATTGCCTTGGGGGCCTCTATTTTATCAAAGAGCTCCTTGTAACTTCTGTTGCTTTTAAAGGAGTCATCCATAAGAGGAATTGAGATACCAAATTTAAAATTAAGACCTTCTTCGGTTATGTTGACCACTCTCGGAATGGAATTAACATCATTGAAGCATTTTATCTTCACTAGAACTCCACCCAATTCCCTGAAATCCACCTCCAGAATGGTGCCGAACTTGCGTAGAAGAGAAAAAATGAGATCCGTTGTCCACAGATGAAAAGGAATTCCCTTGAGGATGAGGGAAACTTCTTTTTTTATCTGTGATGTCGTTTATTGCATTAACTGACGGCCACCATCTCATAAACTGAATTTCCTCATTCAAGAATTTGATAACCTTTTGTGTTAGAATATGCCATAAGGGATTATAAACCGCAGGATCTTAGATTGTCCAATAATGTGGGACTAATAATCTCAACACGCCCCCTCACGTATAGCCTCGTTGGGTCTAACACGTGGACAATTAAATCGGGTGACGCGGAGTAAACGCGCGGTCAAAGACTCGTCGCAAATAGCCTGCTCTGATACCATATTAGAATACGGGCATCCAACTCAAAACCAATTGGCAATGAGTGGAGAGGCCCAAAAGATCATAAACCGCAGGATCTTAGAAACCCAGACAATGTGGGACTAATAATCTCAACAGATGCTCAAGATCTTCTTATTCGAGATTATTAGTCCCACATTGTCTGGGTTTCTAAGATCCTGCGGTTTATGATCCTTTGGGCCTCTCAACTCATTGCCAATTGGTTTTGAATTGGATGCCCGTATTATAACATGGTATCAGAGCAGGCTATTTGTGTCGAGTCAAATGACCGCACCTTTACTCCACGTTACCTGATTGATTGTTCCACGTGTTAGACCCAACGAGGCTACACGTGAGGGGGCGTGTTGAGATTATTAGTCCCACATTGTCTGGGTTTCTAAGATCCTGCGGTTTATGATCCTTTGGGCCTCTCCACTCATTGCCAATTGGTTTTGAGTTGGATGCCCGTATTCTAACATTCTGAGAAATGATGCAATCATCCTCTACTACAGATGAGGCCATAAAGGCACCCATGTCCTGACCAAAAACCTGAATAGAAACATCCACTTTTAAATGGAATACAGCTTTTATTCTATCTTCAACCATCGCCCAATCGGCTGGTAGAGGAACCACTTTGCATATAATAACCTCGTCCCATCGATCGAAAAAAACGTGCCTCCCCGCCAAAATAAACGACCGCCCCTGCTTCTGTTGGATCAACAATGAATTTGCTTTTGGATTGGTGTCCTAACACTATTTTCTGACTTCCACTTCCAAGAGAAGGCCAATGACCCTTGTTCTCTCTGACAGATTGATAATGCTCAGGATCTCTATGATTCTTATCCTTAATAATTGCCAATTGCAAAGCTTCAATGAAAGAGTGCCATCCCCTTCCCTTGTATCCTTCAGGAATTATCAGATGGTGTGGTTTCTCGCCTTGGTTTCTGGTAAACCAGTCCACAGCGAAATATCTCCCTCTGTCATTTGATCTAGCTCAAACCAGTAAAGAGGCAGCATTACCAATTGGTATTCTCCAATATTGTGTTCTCCATGAATCTCTAAAATGTACTTCAGCATCTCTAATAGTTTGGAGGAGTCGTTTGGCAGAGTGAAGAGGGATCCAAACATCATTGGTGAAGCCTCTAGATCTTTCAATTATACGAACTGAAATCTCACTATCAGCCCAGAACACTTGTATCTCGTACGATTTATTCTCTATGTGAGCAAAATTTCTCTCCATACTGAACTACTAAGCAACGACATAGAACAACAAGAAGCAAATTTAGCTAGTACCTATAAACCAGACCCATCACAAAATCACCCTCAAAATGAACAACTAATGATTGAGAATCATATCACAAAGCCTTAATATAGCACCAATCACCCATTAATCCCACTCAAACACAACTGGAAATCCTAGCTTTTTTAACCCATGATCTTAATAGAAATCTTATTCTAGCTCACACGGAAATCAAAACCAAAAGATCAGGAATTAATGATTAGTTCTGTAATTCTAAGTACCCATCAGAGATTGATACTGGAGAAATCAAGATCCAGACGAAATTACCTGAGCAGATTGCTAGAATTCCCAAAATCCGACAGTAGAAAATCGCCAGAATATCGCCTTTGACTTGGTCAAACTTTATTGCTACCCTCTGGAGGAGGATTCTTCAGATGTGATTGACTCTTGGGAGAAGAAGATCAAAGTAGCAGAGAAACTTGAATTCAATATTGGCTGGCTTCGTGAGCGCTTGCAAGATATTAAGAAAATTTTACCTCAGGAGAAGAAGCTTCAGGAAACATTGGCGGAACAGGATCAGGCGAAGGCACAAGTCATTAAGGCTGAGCAGCAACTGGTCTGGGAAAATAATCTGGAATAAGGTAAAAGAAAGCAATACTAGATTGCCATAAGCAAGAAGAGAAGAGAATTCAAACAAGAAGAGAAAGATAAGCTTTGTGTTTAATAATTTGGTTGAGTAATAGATAGCTCTTACAAGACTTAATCTAGCATTTATATAGGCTTGAAGAATAACTAAACTAGGAAACAGAAAACTAAAAGGAAATCTAAAAGAATCCTAAAAATAAGAAAGACTGAAACTAGGAAACCATGGAAGCCAAACCTCTAAGCGGAATCTTCTGGAATTGTAGTATGCCCTGCATCAGTCCCCCCTTCTAGAGTAAAGCTCGTCCTCGAGTTGTCCAAACAAACCAGAAGTTCATTGTCACCATGAAACGTAAAAATCTCTTGAACATTAAATGTGTTGGAGATATTCCAATCATTTGGTAGATCAATAACATAAGCATTATCATTGATCTTCTTTAAAACCTTGAAAGGACCATATTTCTTCATCTTGGTTTTGTTATAAGTACCCACTCGAAATCTCTCTTTTCTTAGATGTATCATCACGAGCTCCCCTTCCTTGAAGGTTTTAAACCTCTTGTGTTTATCAGCATCCTCTTTATATTTAGAATTGGACTTCTCCAGTTCAGATTTTACTTCATTATGTAATTCAGTTGCTTTGTCTACAAAAGAGTCGGCTGTAGTGTTTGTACTCTGTGTGGTGGGTAAGGCTACCAAATCAAGAGTATGATTAGGTACTTTAGAGTACACAATCTCAAATGGAGTTTTCCTAGTAGAACGATTCACAGAAGTATTGAAAGCGAATTCCATATGTGGCAATAACACATCCCACTGCTTACTATTATCCAGGCACTTAGCTCTAATCAAATTCCCAAGTGATCTATTAACAACCTCAGTCTGTCCATCAGTTTGCGGATGTGAAGTTGTGCTGAATTGTAAAACTGTGCCTAAGCGCATCCATAAACTTTTCCAGAAATAACTCAAAAATTTTGTATCTCTGTCAGAAGTGATAGACTTTGGAACCCCATGCAATCTTACTACTTCTTTAAAGAACAAAGAAGCAACATTAGAAGCGTCAGTTGATTTCTTACAAGCTACGAAGTGAGCCATTTTAGAGTAACGATCAACTACGACCATAACAGAATCATTACCTCTAGCAGTATGAGGTAAACCAAGTATAAAATCCATACTTATATCAAGCCAAGGTGCATCAGGAACTGGTAAAGGAGTATACAACCCGGTATTTTGAATTGTACCCTTTGCTCTCTGACAGACCATGCATTTTTGTACGAACTTTTGTACATCAAGTTTCAAAGATGGCCAGAAAAATCTTTCTTCAATCAGGGCAATGGTTTTATCTCTCCCAAAATGACCACCAAGACCACTGCCATGTAATTATCGCATAAGATGTAAACGTAAAGACCCTTGAGGAATACATAATCGATTCCCTTTAAAAAGAAAACCTTCTTGTATAAGAAAATCATCAACCCCATGAGTTTGAGAACTGCATTGATCCCATAGTTTGCCAAAATCTTCATCTTTTGGATAAATGTCTTTGATATAGTCAAATGCATAACTCTCATTACGAATTGTTGTTAATAGATGACTTCTTCTACTTAAGGCAGCAGCAACTTGATTCAATTTGCCACTTTTATGTCTCACGGAGAAAGTGTATTTGTTGAGTGTGGAAAGCCATCGATCATGCATTCTGTTAACTTTAGCAGAAGTATTCAAAAACTTCAAAGCATGGTTGTCAGTGTTGAAAACAATTTCCCTATGTATAAGATAAGTATGCCACTGCTTAAGAGATTGAACAAGAGCTAATAACTCTAATTCATATGTAGACCATTTCTTTTGTGCATCTGAATTCTTCTCACTGTAATATGCAATTGGATGACCCTCCTGTGATAATACTGCACCAATACCAACAACAGATGCATCACAATCTATTTCAAAAGGCTTGTTGAAATTCGGAAGTGCAAGAATTGGTGCCGTACAAAGCTTTTCTTTAAGAAGAATAAAGCTTTTATCCATTGCTTTTGTCCACTCAAACTTCTCCTTCTTGAGACAGTCAGTCAAAGGTGCAGAAATAGAGCTAAAGTTCTTCACAAATCTTCGATAGAAAGAAGCCAAACCATGAAAACTACGAACATCACGAATAGAAGTAGGAACTGGCCAATCTTCAATTGCTTGAACTTTAGAAGGATCGACATGAATACCATCAGTAGAAATCACATATCCCAAAAATGTTACTGAAGAAGCCATGAAGGTACACTTCTTCAAATTAACATATAAAGAGTTGTCAGCAAGAACTTGAAACACTTGTGAAAGATGTTGGAGGTGTTCTGGCTCACTGCGACTAAAAATTAGTATGTCATCAAAATAGACAATAACAAATTTACTGAGAAAGGGTTGGAGAACCTGATTCATAAGTCGCATAAAAGTACTAGGTGCATTAGATAACCCAAATGGCATGACCAGCCATTCATATAAACCTTCACGTGTCTTGAATGCTGTTTTCCACTCATCTCCACCTCGAATGCGTATTTGGTGGTAACCACTGCGTAAATCCAACTTAGTAAAAATAATAGAGCCCGACAGTAAATCAATCATATCATCAATACGCGGGGGGGAATGGTGGCGATTTTAAAAAAAAAAAAAAAAAAAAAAGGAAAAAAAAAAAAAAAAAAAAAAAAAAAAAAAAAAAAAAAAAAAAAAAAAAATCGGAAATCTATAAGGAATGGTGATGCGATTTAATGCTCTGCAATCGATACACATCCTCCATCCATTGTCTTTTTTACTAACCAAGAAGGCAGGACTGGCACAAGGACTGTTGCTAGGTCGTATCAAACCCTTTGTAAGCAAATCATTTACCTGTCCCTGTAATATCTCATGCTCAGCAGGACTCAAGCGATAGTGTGCTTGGTTTGGTAAAGAGGCTCCAGGAATAAAATCGATGCAGTGTTGAATATTCCGTAAAGGAGGTAATGCAGTTGGTAGTTCATCTAGAAATAAAACATTATATTGAAATAATAAGGGCTTCACCTTTGCAGGCAACTCAATCATAGGCTTAGAATCTTCATGGGAATGTAAAGAATGTTGTGGGTGCAAAGAACGAATAACAGTGGCTACGACAACATCAGTCTGCGCACAAGAGTTTGTAGTGGAATTGGATGGACTAAGAACCTTGGTTTTCCCATTATGAAAAAAAGTGTAAGTATTCTCGAAACCGTTGTGAACCGCGTGAAGATCGTATTGCCAAGGTCTGCCAAGAAGAAGATGGGTTGCCGTCATATTAATGACATCACATAGAACTGTGTCTTCATAACCCTCAAAAGAGAATGACACATAACACTGAAGAGTAATCTTCTATGTGCTAGAGGCATTAACCCATCCTACAGTGTAAGGTTCTGGATGAGAATTTACTGGTAGTTCAAGCTTCTTAACTACGTGATCAGCAATATAATTATCCACACTGCCACTATCAATTATCATCTTGCAGATTTTACCCCCAATATAACATCTGGATTTAAAGATACTGTGTCTCTGAGACTTGCATTGTTGAGTAAGAAATAATGGACGAATCATCCCAACAAACTCATCGTCATCACCAGGTGAGTCTTCATCTTCGAACTCATTAAGCGCACCAGTGACTTCATTAATGGACTGAGGTTCACCAATCAAAGCATTGAATTTCCTACAATCACTAGACGTGTGCCCCGATTGCTGGCATTTATTGCACTTATATCCACGAAATTTTGCATAAGTATTAGTAGTTCTCTGTTGCGGTGGAAATTGTTGTTGCCTGTTATGAAACCGATTCCCTGTAGTAGGAGGAGTTGGTTGCAGAGAGTGAGACTGCTGACCCGGCTGAAGATCAACTGGATTGGCTAAGATAGGTGTAGCCAGAGGTGGAGTATAAGGCACAATATGGCTAGGTTGTCGATGTGAATGGCTAACATCATCATAAGGAGGCCTGGTAATAGTCAAAACAGTATCTGGAGAAAAGTTTTGAGATGAATTGGTACCCCTGGAATTATTTTGATAACGCCCTTGTCTGGATGGATAAGTCCTAGAAGAACGAAGAAGGCGATTTTCTATCTTAATAGCTTGCTGCACAGCTTCGACCATAGTAAAAACTGAATGAGTCATACCATTTTGTATTAATCTATTCAGCCCCTCAATGAATCTTGCAACTAACTTTTCTTCAGATTCTTTGAGTTGATTTCGTGCCACCAAATTATAAAAATCTGACACATATTCTTCAACAGTGCGTGCCCCCTGCTGAATGTTCTGCAATTTGATGAAAAGTTGATGCATAAAGTCTCTAGGTAAGAACTTATCCCTGATCAAAGTTTTCATACGTGTCCAAGTACGTATTTTCGGTTTGTTTGCGTTTCTACGATCATCACAGATCTTATCCCACCAGGCTGCAGCTCCTCCTTTGAGCTTGTAAGTCACAAGTTTGACCTTAGAATCTTCAGGGACTTCCATAAATTCGAAAAAAGCTTCTACCTCAAAGAACCAATCAGTTAGTTCTTCAATACGAAAATTTCCAGAGAAGTTGGGAATATCAGCTTTTAGCTTATATTCGGGTAAAGAACTGTAAGGGTTGTGACCAGTTTTTAAACGTCGCTCTTCAATCCAATTCTTCTCTAGATCGTTCTCACGTTCATCTTCATGATCACTGTCGAGTGTAGGAGAAACTAGCTTCTTCTTTGAATGACCTATGAACCCTTCATACGGTTTCTTAATGTTTAAAGTACGCAATACATCTTTAGGTACTTCATCATTCTGTAAAAAACTGAAGTGTATCGTTTTTAGTTTTTTCTTCTAAGTCTACAAGCTCAGGCATATCCAAATCTATATTTATGTGTTTTGCAACCTTGAAAAGCTGATTCTGCATTGCTTCAAGCTTGTTATCTCTTAAACCTAATTTTTCCTCCATGGACTTCTCAAGAGTTACAGTAATGTGTTTTGCCAAAATCTCGGTATGAGATTTGATGAGAGCTTCGATTGCTGCTAGAGTAACTGGTTGAGCAGTCATATATTTTTTTTTGTGTACTTAAAAGGAATGAAAGGTGTTGCGGAAGCGAAGTAAAGGATCAAGTGATAGGATGAAAAACCTAAAACTAAGCGGGTGATACCAACTAATGTGGAACAAGGTAAAAGAAAGCAAGAAGATTGCTATAAGCAAGAAGAGAAGAGAATTCAAGCAAGAAGAGAAAGATAAGTTTTGTGTTTAATAATTTGATTGAGTAATAGATAGCTCTTACAAGACTTAATCTAGCCTTTATTAGGGGTGCACATACCCTACCCATATCCGCAACCCTATCCTACCCGCCAATTTTTTAACCGTATCCTACCCTATCCACTATTTAGCGGGTAGGGTGGCGGGTAAAGATTTTCTTAACCGTCAGTAAACGGGTAGGGTGGCGGGTATAGGCCATATCCTACCCACCCTACCTAGGGGTGCACATACCATACTCATATCCGCTAACCCTACCCTACCCGCCAGTTTTTTAACCGTATCCTACCCTAACCATTATTTGACGGGTAGGGTGGCGGGTAAAGATTTTCTTAACCGCCAGTAAACGGGTAGGGTGGCGGGTATAGGCCATATCCTACCCACCCTACCCGTTGTGCAGCCCTAGCCTTTATATAGGCTTGAAGAATAACTAAATTAGGAAACAGAAAACTAAAAGGAAATCTAAAAGAATCCTAAAAATAAGAAAGACTGAAACTAGGATACCATGAAAGCCAAACCTCTAAGCGGAATCTTCTGGAATTGTAGTATGCCCTGAATCAGAAAAAGAGCGACTTTCCGCCTTAGAATCTAAGATTTCTCCTCTACTCAAGGAGAAACACAATTTTGTAAACAGATGCGGTGGTCCTTTGCTGCTTTTTTAATTGCGGCACCAACTTGTTACCTGTCACGTCTTCAGTGCCAAAGGTCGCAATTCTGATTGAAGAATCTATTGATAACAACAACTCAAAGGCATCTATTGATAACAACAAATCAAAGGCAGAATATGAAACCGATAATGAAGAGACATGTGTGGAGAGGTTTAAACCCATTGAGGAGGTCTCGCGCAGAAAATCTTGGACTAAAGAGCAACACATGGATAAACTTCTGCGATGCAGTACCTTATTAGGTGTTCCTCATGGAGGAAAGGAAAACATCTATGAAGGAATCGTCGACAATTACAGGTCCTCAACAACTGATAAGGAACGAGCAAGACTGTCATGGAATGGGGAGATTAGTAACGAGTTGTTAGGCCGCGGCAAGAGAACCCCTGCAAAGAAAAAGTTCTAAGAGGCTAGAGACAGTGATGTAGTCGGTTATTTTTGGCTTCTTGATGGTTGCTTCCTTAGTTTTTATTTTTCTTTTCATGTTGAATTTTGGCTGATCTTTGTAGCACTTTCAAGTGCACTCTTCTTTCTCTACTTCTTTTTTCCCTTTTTAATAAAGTTTTAACCTTTTAAGTCCAAAAAAAAAACAACTCAAAGGCAGTGCCTTCTCCAGGAATTGCAAGAAAAACACGCTTAATTTCTTTCAAGCCTCAATTTGTAGTGCTGTTGTACCTACAGTGAATGAAGTTTCTTTTTGAGTTTGATGCGGATGATTTCCTTGTAAAATCATGTAATATTGTATTATCAGCCTGGTGATGGGCTAGGATAGAATTTTAAAATCATGTAATATTTACTTTAACTGATTTTGAAAGTGAAATCAGTCCGGTTAGGTGATAATTGAGATGTTAACTTATGTTCAGCAAATGATTTAGATGCACTGAATTCATTTCTGACGTAGCTGCAGTATAACCCAATTGCTTTATGCTGGGATACCGCGTGCTGTCTTTAAATAGTACTAACAGAATGAAATGCATCCTTAGAATCTCATTTCAAATGAGGAAAAAGGTTTCTGTTTTGTATTTCATTGTGCACTCCCATCACAGTTGGGATTTTGTAGGCAACTATAGTTTTTCGGAAAACATGAAATTAGTTCCATAAGAGAGTGGTGAGATAGTGCCTGATTACTATTGCAGCACCCAATTAACACATGACCTATGTTGGAATGTTTAAACAGAACAGTCAAAAAAACACTCAGAAAGCACCTCAGACCCTAAATTCTCCAAGCTGTTAAAGAAATCTTGATAAGTAAATTGCTCCAAGGAGTGGGCTAAGAGAGCAATCTGTGCTTTTCTCTAGAATTAGTACTGCAACATTATTAGTATTCTGCGAGATGCTCTAATTGTTCCATAATTCCATCGTCTGCAGCTGCAACACCATGTTGGTATGAATGTCAACAACAAAAAATAAATAGGTGACTACAAAAGATGGGCATGTCTCAAGCAGTCACCATTTATGTAAAGTCCTGCACATCATATTAAAGACTTTTATGAACTAAATGTTGCAGGATGAAGCAAATCCATTCAAACTGCAGAAAGACTACTCACAAATATGAAAACTGTTGAGCTAAGAACAGTATGATTTCGGCAAAATAATGGGATCTGCTTTGTCTTATCTTCTGCTTTCATACGGTTCATTCAGCTGTACAACAAAGCCAAACCAAATCAAACGTAATTCAGAGCATGAATATGGTAATCATGAGAAAACCGAAAATAAAAAATAAAAAATAAAAAATAATATGAAGACAGTCACATTTCCACACACCTACATGCCGCACTAGAAGATGACATGGTATTGAAATTCATACACACGTCGCCTTCCTATTTATGATTCTCCTTAGCCATTCAAACACCTATGATCCATATATAAGGAAAATCAAACCAAATGCTAGTAGTGGAAACATACATACCTTGGTAGGACACACCATATACATCCTGTCCAAGGTTATAATAAACCTATCTGAAAGTATAGAATGAAATAAACTATGTGCCTGAGATATGCACGAAACTACCTGTTAAGATGAAGAGAACAATGAAATAGATAAGGAGGAGAGAGTACCTGTTACTCCTGGTCTGTTTGAATAAAATCAACATCCAATTTTTTAAGGAACGAGAGGGATTTCAGATCATATTTCAAAGACTCCTTCACTTGTGGGCAATTCATGATGACTAATTCTCGAAGAGTAGTCCATCCTCGTAAATCTGGAAGAAACTTAAGAACTGGACAATCATCGAAGTACAAATATTGAAGAGAGCCACTGGAAAGTTCAGGTCCATACAGAGCAACCCCGTTCTGATTCTCATCATCATAAATTCGAAAGCCTTGAAAATGATTACACTGCCAAATTCTCATATGTTGAAGATCACGATTGCTTTGGAGTATGTTTATTGGGAAGTATATAAGACCCTCAATATTCCTCAAATTTAGGATCTGGAGAGATGTCTGGGTTCTCCCAACTGAGCATACTAACTTGTCGTCCACCTTCCCAAGTACCAATGACGTCAGGGAAAGAAAGGGAGAAATTTCTCTTAACCTTTGGCAGTCATTAATCCACAGATCTTGAAGACAAGGAGGATATGAACAACACAGTTCTTCTAGAAGGAACATATCTGTAAGTTCGAGACGAATCAAGGAAGGAAAACCACCAATATCTAAACTCTCTAAAGACATTCCTCTAAGCAACATAACTCTGAGACGTGGGAGCTTTCCAATAGATGCTGGTAGTTGTTTAATTCCTTTGCAGTTTTTAATGTCCAAGTTCAACCATACCAAGTCTGGAAGACCAGATGGAACACACATCCACGTGGGAAGGTCACACCCCATGAAATTACGAATATCCAACGTCCTCAAACCAGCGGGGGGGTGGAGAGCTTCGAATACTTCAAGGATTACACGACTTCTGGTCCCACCCAGCTCTTCTTCTATTTTACCCCAACTTAAATACAATTTCCGAAGATTCTGTTTTCCTTTCAAATTTGCTCTCTCAGCATCAATTGGGTCTTTCACGTTTTGAAGATTCTGAATACCCAGTGCCTCAAGAAAGTTCAGGTTACCTAACTCTTCAATACCATCATTACGTTCAGGCTCGTTGATAAGTTGTTCCCGCACTCTGTAAGTCAGATGTTGCAGCAAAACTAATTTTCCTATACCCTTTGGTGCTTCCCTGTTGTTGTGAGAAAAGTATCTCAGATTTATCCAATTCGTTACCTCTTTTGGAACCTCACACATAAAAAGATTCAAAAACTCAAGATTGTGTAGGTTAGTGCATGCCTCGGGTAATACTTTGATTTGAGTAGACGCTAGGTCAATCTTCCTAAGCTGTGTTAATGATCCAAAATCTTTGGGCAATGCTTGAAGTAATTCACAGAATTTGAAATCGAATATCTTCAAATTAACAAGACTGGCAACAAACTCCGGCAAGGATTTTAATTTCCTGCAGAAGGACACATCTAATGTCTGCAAATTGTGAAGGTTGATGATGAATCCAGGTAGTTCTTCAATAGGTGTATGTGACATTTTAAGAAATATTAGATATTTCAAACCAGTGACAGAATTGGGAAAGGTGGTTAAGCTGCTGCAACTACAGAGGTTTAACTTTCGCAAATTGCATAGACTAGTAACAGAATCGGGTAGTTCTCTAATATCTGAAAACGAGATATCAAGGGACCTTAGATTTTTCAAAGACCCCATGTTTTCAAGAAGATTTTGGACATTGGTGCATTCACGTAATACCAATGTCTGCAAATTGTAAGACTTACTGATGGAATGGTCATCATGAGTCATACCATTAAGATTTCTATTGGAAAGATAGAAGTACCTTAAATGCCTTAACTTATATGCAACCCGCATTGCAGAATCTGGACAACTGTCAGCCATACGACCAAAATGTAGCACACGCAATTTCTTGTTACTTGAGAATGTACAATCCTTTGAATTAGAATTTGGTTCGGGGATGATAATTGTTCGAAGTTTCTTCAGTCTACTCCAGGCTTCGGAAGAACTCTCTGATAAAACCGCATCCGCTGTTAATTGAACACGTCGAAGATCAGATTCAGTTTTTTCCAACTCACTGACCTTGACTGCCGCACACTCATGTTCCCCGAAAAATTGTTGTCCAAGATCATGGACAAGATCATGCATCTTGCACGCGATTATGTCACCAAATTCATTTTTTTTCACCAAAGCATCCAAAAATGAACTCCACACCAAACTATCAAAATATTCTTCTCCGATGTCTTCAATTGATCGTTCGTTTTGGATGTTAGATGATGGCCCCAAGAATCCTTCTGCCATCCATAAATGAACCAACGTATCCCTTTCAATCTCACAACCTTTTGGAAAGATGGTGCAATAAGAGAAACATTGTTTCAATTGAGGCGACAAGTTATCATAACTCAATTTCAGTATTGGACGGATTTCGCTTTGACCTTCTTGTGTATTCCAGATGCCGGTTTCTCTAATCGACAACCAATCACTTTCCTTGTTTCTCGAGTGCATTAGACTTCCAAGAAATTTTGCTGCAAGTGGTAAACCACTAGACCTTTTTGCGATCTCTTTTCCGATGTTTATCATGTTTGGAGTCTTTGCTGCTCCATCGGGAGAAAAAGCTCTTTTCTTGATGATAGACCAACATTCATCTTGTTGTAATTGTTCCAGTTTATAAGGAGGAATACTCCCCTTAACAACATCTGCAACCTGAGTTTTACGGGTAGTTATTAGTATTTTACTCCCTTGAGCACCAACAAGCAATGGACCGCAGAGTCTTTCCCATTGATCAGCATTTTCGTTCCATAAATCGTCCAGTACGAGCAGATATCTCTTCCCATTTAATTGTTCTTCAACTGTACTTACTAGTACATCATAGTTTGACAAAGTATCAAACTTCTTTCGAGTCAAAGACTCCATAATTTTTGTTAAGAGCTTTTCCACATCAAAATATTCAGATACATGTACCCACATTGTTAGCTCAAACTGTTTCTGTACCAACTCATCTTTGTAGGCGAGCTGAGCTAGACTTGTTTTACCAAGTCCTCCGAACCCCACTATGGAAACGACAGAGACCTTTTCCGGATTGTTATCAGATGATGTTGATGATGACGATGATGGAATGACCTTTGTTAAAAGGTCTACTATCCTTTTCTTATCATCCTCCCGTCCTATAATGTCGGATTCATTTATAGAGGATGCAGTTTGCCGGCTCCATTGCGCACTACTCTCACCATGAACCATAGAAGTATAAACTGGCGCAGCTTGCAACTGAAACGTGTACATTTGTTTAGTAATTTCGTCTAATCTTCTGTTAATATCCTTAATTTGCTTAGCCATCTTGAAAGCAAAAACAAGAGGATTGTTGGAGGAAGAAACAAAATCGTGTAGCTTATGCTTCAAGCGGTTCCCTCTTTGACACCGACGCATGGTCTCATAAGAGAACTCATCCATCACATCATCGGCTTCATAAGCCACATCCTTGAGCCATATCAACCAAAGTCTCACAGCTAAATCAGTCACTTGGCGCCTCTCCGCATCAGCTATGACGGCAAGGATCATCTGTAAGGTTTTATGAAGCTTTTTCAAATCATCTTTGACACCCCAAGCAAGACTAATCTCTTGAGCAATAGCAGAAACCAAGTTCTTTAATATTTCAGTGACACCATTAGTAAAGAACCCTTCAGTGATTGACATGTTTGTAAATTTTGAAGATTTAGAAACCAATAACAAGATATTTCAAAAATTATGAACTTTGAAAATGATGTTTAAGAGTAAAGTTGCAACAAACTGTGAGTTCAACAATATATCACCTGGATAGAAGACTCATTTACTGTCCAGGAATTGTGTGGTAGTAGTTCACTCGGTACTATGCTCTAGTCGTTATCAAATAGCTGGAAGTTTTAAATTCAGATACTGAAAGTAGAAACTATTGATCCATGTATCTGTCAGTCTATTATTATTCAGATGAACAGGATACCCACTATATTTTGTTCTTTCAAACCTTAATCAGTGGCAAAGGACGGAGCCACATGAGGTTGTCATGTCCTCATTAGCTTTTTGGTAATTGTCACACTATTCCCCGGACGAACCGGAATATTAATTAAAGTGGAATCAGTGTAAAATTGCAATAATGCATTAAGGTTTAAACCGTTGTTGCCAGATTCATACGCAAAATGAAAAGTCTCCATATGACATTTGCACCATCTTATACGGTATATCATTTGGCTGCTACGTTTTTTACCTGGTACTGTACGTCTAAGTCTAACGGTCTAGCAAAAGTTCAATTACTGTACTCTCTATTCCTGATAGAAGACAGTTTGTTTTGAGTCGAACCAGCAACCTAGAACAAAACCTGCTTAGAATATAATATTTCTAAGAAAATAAGAAATTTTCCATTTTCCACTAATGTTTCTTAAATTGACAAGTGGTGTAGCAAGACTCCTCGTACTGTAACTCTCTCTGTCTGTCTCTTGGGTTTTCTTTGTATACTCATTTGCATGCTCAACCTCTAGATTGCATCAGACAGTGTAGTGTGGTAATAATGCTTGATTGTGGAAATTAGACTAATAGGGAGCTAATTTGGTTTTACCGTTTGCCTTTCGTCCGGATAGCATCTGCCCCTGTGGGGATAAACAAAGAACACAAGTACTTATGATAGTTTGAGAAAATTTTGAAGGTAAGCTGTAGGGGCGGAATATCGCACAGAACTAAGTTACAACCTCGCCCGAAACACTAGGCGAATAGTAATCATGCGATAAGGAGAAAGACTCACGAAGAATAGCCATACGACAGATATGGGACGACGTCTACCATGAAGATTACTAACAGCCACGCGAAAAACAGTGACATCTCCCAAAAGCCTGGTGAAATAGACAGATTGAACAGAGATTTTGCATGTGAACTTAGTTGTCTTCTACCTTGATATTTACCTATATGCTTCAAGTTGAAATGAGTCAAGAACAAGGAATCAACAAATTGGGTGTAACTATGGATTTTCCATAGTTACGAACAGAAATCAACTTGTTTAAGATTTCCGTTACACCATTAGTGAGAATCCCTTCCATCGCCACATAAGGTACTTGAATTTAGAAGATTTAGAAGTCAATAAGAGCACAAATTTCAGAAATTATACTACTTCAAATATACTTTCACCAATGTTTACAAACAGATATGATATATCTTATGAATGAGTACCTTACTCACTAGTATCGATAGAAAAAGTACCCTCACTAGTCGCAGTCAATATCTGTAAATACAGCGCAGAAACTACTGGTTAAAAAATTTCAGTCAAAAATTGATTCACATGTATAGATGACCCAACATATTTATGTCCTCTAAAACTTTAATCAGTACATATACTCAGATCTATCCATAGAGAATCCTTATTCAAGATATCTTGTCTGCAAAATCTTTCTTTCCAGTTTCAAATTTGTTGTTGGTAATGAATTCTGAAGGGTCTGGTCAGTATAGTTGTCATTCTTTACTTTACACTTTTACAGCAACAATACAGAGGTAAAAGTATTTTTCTCGTCCATTTAACGCAACTATTATTACACTTAGATCTTAATGTTGCTAGACATTAGAGGCTACTTAAATATAAGCAAGAAATTTTACCTATCCAAGCATGCACGACAGCCAGATCAAAAAAAAGCATGCCTAGTCAACCATTTAAGCTAGTGCACCACACATACATATCACGGCCAGAGACATCAATTCCATGCAATGTTTAAGCACGTGAGTCATCAGCAGCTAAAGAGAAGTGGGAGACGTGTCCAACTTTTAAGCATCAAAAGGACAACTTCTGTTCCATATTCAAAAGAAAGGAATTCTCATTTCTTAAATCAAGCAGTAGCAACTGCAACCATTTTCTATGGCGAGAAATGAAGAACCGAGATGGAGTGTAGAAGACGTTCTTTTTCTACAACAAAGTGTTGCTTGCCGTCATGGTTATCTCTTCATAGATGGAGCTAAATATCTTCTCCCAAATTCAGAAGCTACAACCAGCAACGTCAATGGTATATGGGATTTGTTGGCAGCAATGGGTTTCACCCAAATATGACGAAGAAGCTGCTGTTACATTAAGGCTTCTCAAATAGAATGAGCAATGAAGACCAACCTTGGTTCGAACTGTCAAGGATACACGGGGGTTTGTTGGCATGTCGTGATCGAGAAGTAGCTGCAGTCTACGAAAGAGCTGTCGTTGCTGCCATCACATCGAGACAAAGAGCTGGCAGTTGGTGTTGCATGCTAAAAGACATTAGAACATTTGGGTGTTGCGAAGTGCATAGAAAAGATTTTTGTGAGCTTTTGCTAACCATGAATGAGAGATGGAATCGAATTTGCAGTCGATGAATTCATTGAGATGGTGAGAGATGGGGACTAGGTTCTATAACCTAGTGCGAGAACAACTAGATGGCAGAAATGTTAATGACGGTAACAGAAGTCTAAGTTTGCTGGCGGTGGTTGTTAGGGCCGTGCAGGCATGAAGAAGAATGGTTTTGTCGTTGATTCTTTGGTGCTGTGTTCGATTTGTTTGAAATCAAGTCAATAAGACTCTCAGGCGGACAGTTTGTACGAGCTGTTGATATTGTTAAGAGGATAGGCAGTGAGTGGAACAGTGATGGTGACTGATGAAATACCTGCGAAGTGGAGATGCATGTGTTAGCTGAAATCATTCCTTTTCGTGTTGTTATTTTGCCGAGATGAAGAGGAAGGTGCTGATTCGATGGGGTGATTAGCTGATCTTGTGCAACCAGGCATGGCAAGATTAATCGGAGAGAGATGAAGTACTTGGCCTGAACCTATAGCTGACGAGAGAACAATTGCTGATTAAGTCATGGAGGTGATGCGGGGATGGAACGTGTGTTGTTGGCTATAACGTATGAACTGAGCTGTGCCGGAGCTGGTCGACCGATAGAGTATGGAGTCGTGGAGTTTTGGTGCTGGTTCAAAGATAACTAGAATCTTGCAATTGCATGCACTCGATGGTAATAGTTGCTTCCGGTGACTAATTGAACAGAAATTAGTTGTTGGTCGGGTTTTGGTGCTTGGTAATGGACCTGAACGGATGGGCCAAGGCAGATTTGCTAGGTCTAATTTTTAGACTCCCGCAACATGAATAAAAAGAAAAACAGACAAAGAACAAAAAGGAGGCCGAAAACAGCAACTTGAGGAGAGAAGAGGACGGCGGCCAGAGGAACAGAGAGGAGGCGGTGCCGTGGAGGTACAGGAGAGGAGCAGATTCAACAAGAGAGGAAGACGACCAATTACCGGGTGCCAACGGTGATATCGGTTTATTGTTTTTTCTCTTGTAATTATTTTTATGGGTTTTGAGAAATCAGTTTCTATGGTGTGCTAGATTTTATAACTAGGGTTCATGGAGAAAGCTGCTTTGAGCATAGATCATTATGAAATAAATTGGAATTATTTTGGTAGTACGCTTTAAAAATGAATCTTGAAACCTATAATTATGTTTATTGATTTTATTAGAATATGAGTTGTTGCACACCGGCTTTATATGATACATTAGCCTAAATTCATAAATTTATATATTTTGCAATTGTATTTGTTAGTATTTGATAATTCATGCTTAGGTTAGTACTTTTGATGGGTAATGCTTAGACGAAGCAAATAACAATTGTGGATCTATAGACTATGTTTTCGATAATTCTCTCGTCATTACAATTTGATAGGTCATGCTTAGAAAATTTGATGGACTATACTTAGGAGATGCGAGTTTATGATCGGAAATTATGTCAATAATAGCTTCTGCAATAGAACAAAGCTATAAACACATATTTGGAATTAGAGTTATTTTCGGTGCATAAATATAAATAGTAGTGGAATCCATAGACCCTGGTTACCGACTCATTCTCATTGCATTCTATTAATTTACAATTGTGTTCGTTCTTTTGAAATCCTTAATTCCAAAAATACAAAAACATCATTGCTGGTTAATTGATTTGAGATAATAGTTACAGTATTTCCAACGCTCCCTGTGGGATCGACCCGTACTTGTCGTTGTCTACATTTTAGATGCCGTGCGACTACGGTTATTACATAAATAAGTATCTCCAGATCCTATCATAGAGCTTCTTGATCCCATAAAAGTCTTTAAACGAGCGGTCGTAAGAAATTTCGCCTAATTAGGGTACTTTCATCTTCGAATATAAGGCTCCACCAGCAACAACACAACAAGGTAGTTTTGCTGGCTCTTAGGATAGTTTGTTTGAAATGAAAACTTGGGTATTTATAGACCAAGGAAGTTTGGACACCAAGGAATTTCCAAAACCGAATATTCTCAAGATATGCAATATATTTTAAAATCGGTTTTCATAATTCCTATAAATGCTCTGTCCAAAAATAACCTAAATCCAACTACTAGGATCGGTCACACCAATTACAAATATTGATCATACCATCTTAGGTGATTACTTAGGATCAGTTACACTAATAAAAGTCATACCAATACATAAGTCAGCATTGTGACTAGTTTTACCAAGATACATAACAAGTTATGATCGGTTCTACAAAATCACACATATTGGCAATCCAAAGATATGCAATGATATATACCAATAATCCAAGAGATTTCACTTTCAATTCATAAAACAGGTTCATGAATTACTTCCTTTAAACGGATGTAAACATTGTTTCCTAGGAAGAAATATTCACCCATACCCATACACATAATCACGATAACATTCATACGATTATGTCGATGTCTTATAGACGAAGTTCAAAAGATTAGCGTTATACTTCGTATTCTAATTCCTTAACACTATGTCTACTAGAGTATAATCATTTACGGCTTCGCTGTTATGTTTTCAATATAGCATGACTTGAAAGATACGTATGAAATGAAACAGTTCAAGTCAAAATATTACTAACCTCAAGAGGAAGGATGATGTCGTCGATGTAGCTTGTTACTTCTTCACATTCTTCAAGTCTTCGAGTAATACTTATATGTCTCATTATCCTAATCTTTCTATCCTAAACTATACGAAGTTGTCTCTAGTGCATAATCCGACGACTTTTTAATTGAGCTTTGATTCACTAAAATATGACAACCAAACTTGACATACCAACGCTTGGTGGGTTCAATCGAGCTATGCTCTAACAGAATCGACTCTAGATAATGCAACTAGTAACACACGGGAGGTGTGGGGATTAGATTTCCCAGTTGCTAGAGTTCTCCTTTATATAGTTTTGAAATCAGGGTTTGCAATCTAAGTTACGTTAGTAACAAAGCATTATATATTCACCATTAGATGAAATCCTGATTAGATTCAAACTAATATATTTCAACCGTTAGATAGAACTTAACTTGTTATACACAAATGAAATGTACCCTCATTTAGGTTTATGTAACCATACCAAAATGTGTACACCATGTTGGCTCAACAGTAGTTAACTGAGCTTGGCTATATGAACACTATCATATTAACCTTATTCATCTTAACCATAACTAGTTCAAATGACTCAAATGAAACTAGTTAAAGAGTTGTTCAATTGTTATATTCTCATAGAAGTATACAAGAACACAATTGAAGCAAAATCGGCTTGATTTACTCAAATCAATCATGACATTGTATCCACGGTTCACAAAGAGTGCATTCCTTAATATATAAATGTATTAGCTCATGAGCCAACCGATTTTAGAACTTTAACCACTCAAGTATGCATACGGGTACGCATACCTAAGTAGCCAGTCTGAGTTTGGGTTCGCCAGTATGCGAACTGGTACGCATACCTAAGTAAACTTCCGAAACCTAACATAAATTCCCGGACCTGTACCTTACACAAGTATGTGTACCGGTACGTGTACTTGGTACACGGATTTCCACAACTGTAAGTACGCATACGCATACTATAGCTCCAGTCATGGATCACATACATGCACGAATGCATATTACGTTCATAATCCAATATTTCTAAACTCTATTTGAATCACTGAAACTTTCTTAGAGGATGACAATAACCATTTTCACACACTATTAGCATCAAAGCAATTTTCAAGTTATTGAAATAATCATAACGAAACATTCCAAGTCTACACCAAATGATTATATCACACAAACCATGTAATATGTTACTCGACAATTTTCACATGATCATCTTTTGACTTTCTTCAAGAATATAAGATGAACTTGTTGAAACGAAAGCCTCGAAATATGTAAGCGAGTTAAACTCAGCTGGAAATCTTAAATGTGTATAATCGAAAACCATATAGTAATACGACTTATGTCTCAATATAAGAGATAGAGTAGAAATAAACTTTCCAAGTGATATATGAGTTTTAGTATTCACATACTTTTGTTTATGAAGTTCCACAAGATCACCTTAGTAGTTCTTCATCTTCATTGGATGAACGCCGTGAAGTCTAATTCTCAACTACACAATCTATCCTAGTCCGAGACATCACTATAAGTAGACTAGAAATCAAGACTTATAGTTTTGATCACTAAAATTGACAAACAAGCTTGAGATAGCAATGCTTGCGAGTTCAACCGAGAAGTGCTCTAACAGACCTTCTCTCGCCTGAAATCATCGCCAACTTTTGAACGAATTCTTTTCAGAAGTTTGATAAACCACAATCTCCCTTCATAATATTTATCTGCAATAACCACATCATCTGGGGACGCCTTAAGATTCGACCATCTATTCTGCTGGTAACAATTATTGATGTCATTATCATGTACCACATATTTAGGAGTACACTCCGATAACCGTCATCTTCACTATTGAACAACCATAGCTGGCAAATGGTCTTCTGTCTTTGACTGAAGAACATTGATTAGAAAGTGAAACAGAATAAGACGGTTTCATTTTGGAAACTTTGTTTAGCGTGGCGAGTCTTTAAAAATCTGGATCACATTAATTATGTCAACAAGTTGACTATTCCAAAAGATTTAACATATGTAGTTAGAGGTACGATATCATCCACGTCATAAATTTTTTGAACAACGGACAAATTGACAGATCAAATTGTATTATCACAAATAAATATGATGGGATTGGGACCTATAATCATTATAAATTCTCATAATAGGTCAATTCAGTGATGATGGTATATCAAATAAAAGAGGGTATGTTTTTTCGTTATATGACAAATATCAACGTGAAATGCGGATTCAACGGTAAATTTTATTATTATGCAATTAAAACTCGAATCAAATCCTCAAAATCTAACATAAGTAAACACAATTCATAATAATGGTGATGAACTTTTCTTCTTTTGTGCCAGTCAATCTATAAAAGCAGATGAAAAAAGAAAACTTTCTTCCAACAACAAAAAAAAGGGAGAGAGATATGTCTAGTCCAGTAAAAAATAGCGAATCCGTTCGTAAAGCTCTTTCTTCACCTTTTCCATCTAGGGGTAGGTTGCTTCCGTAAGAGTATACCCGACTTTGGAATGCTGATCAAGAGAAAACACAAAGGTAACGAGTTAAATGGACTTTCCTTCTTTTTAAATTTTACACTCAACTTCATCTAGGTTGCATATGTCATGTGTTACACACCGAAAATGGGCGGCATTAGTCGATACCTCTAACCTCAGAAATGGTATTTCCCCTAGGGCTTTGAATGGGTACCTGTTACCCAGAATTGAAGCCGGTCCATGTAGATTAGGGTTCGGGCCTAAATTTGGACCCATCGATAACTTAGGACCCGAAAGATATTACCCATTTGCAGATGAAACTTGGTTACCTATTGTCAAGAATTGATATAATAATTCGGTCTAACCCTTCTCATTAATCAATCATCTATTTATACAAGACCAATACTTGGGACTCAAGAAATAATACCTTTCCTAATACAATTCTAAGACCTACCATACGAGTCTCAAGGTTAGATACCAACTTAATGGGTCTCATATATGGCATATACCATATCGGTCTCAGTTGCTTACCAACCTCGTTGGTGCTTTATGAAACACTTTCCATATCGGTCTCAGTTACGTGTCTTAATACCCTCCCTCAAGACGGAGCATGCAGGTCACAAATGCCCATCTTGGATAAAAGACCATGAAACTGAGCTTTCCCTAATGATTTAGTGAAAATATCCGCCAATTGTACTGTGGTAGGAGTGTAAGATGGTGATATAATCTTCTGTATTATTGCATCCCTGATCAGATGACAATCCACCTCTATATGCTTGGTACATTCATGGAAAACTGGATTCTTAGCAATATATAATGTTGATTGGCTGTCACAAAGAAGGCTCATTCCTTGTGGATGTTGAACTCCCAAATCTCGGAGTATCTGTTTTAACCATTTTAACTCACACGTAGTTGCCGCCATTGAACGGTATTCTGCTTCAGCTGAGCTACGAGAAACAGTATGTTGCTTCTTAGTCTTCCACGACACTGGCGAATCTCCAAGAAGTAAAAACCATCCTGTTAGAGAGCGCCTAGTTAAAGGACAACTTTCCCAATATGAGTCACACCAACCCTTCAAGTTAAGACTACTATCAGAGCGCAACAGAATTCCTTGTCCAGGATTCTTCTTCAAATATCTAACCACACGAAGTGCGGCTTCCCAATGCTCCAGTCTAGGTTGTTGCATAAACTGGGACAAAGTATGCACTGAGTAAGCAAGATCTGGTCGGGTGACTGACAAATACATTAGACGTCCAACCAGTCTTCTATATTTCTCCATATCTTTGAGCAAATTACCTTTTGCCAAAGCAAGACGATGATTCGTTTCCGTTGGAAATTCTGCAGGTTTTGCACCTAATAAACCTGTTTCCATGATAATATCCAACACATATTTTCTCTGGCATATGTAGAAACCCTGTTTACTACGAGCCACTTCCAAACCTAGGAAGTATTTTAATTTTCCCAAATCTTTCATCTTAAAACATCGACCCAAGTATGTCTTAAATTTTGTAAGCGCAACTAGATCATTACCTGCAATAATCAAATCATCAACATACACCAGCACATTAAGATGCATCTTTCCCTTGATCATAGTAAAAAGAGAATAGTCTAAGTATGATTGACGAAATCCATAATTCTTCAACGCTGCTGACAACTTTGCAAACCAACACCGTGGAGCTTGTTTTAGACCATACAATGATTTCTTCATCTTGCACACCATATTAGGATTACCCTTGGAAAATCCTGGTGGTATCTTCATATACACTTCCTCCTCCAAATCTCCATGAAGAAATGCATTATGTACATCCATCTGATGCACTTCCCACTTCTTAGCTGTTGCAACAGCAAGAAACATACGAACAGTTGTCATCTTTGCCACAGGTGCAAACGTCTCATTGTAATCTAATCCTTCAACTTGATGATTTCCAAAGATTACTAGTCTCGCTTTTAATCGTACCAACTTCCCATTTTCATCATACTTATCTGTATAAATCCATTTGCTTCCTAGTGCCTTCTTACCGGGTGGTAATTCTGTTAGATCCCACGTTCCTTGTTCTTCCAAGGCTCTTATTTCTTCCTCCATAGATTTACTCCATTCTGGATGCTTCATTGCTTCTCTGAAACTTTTAGGCTCAGACTTTGCAGTTAGCGCTGCAAGATAATTTTTATGTACTGCAGAAAACCTATCACAACTAACATAATATGTCAAAGGATAAGGTGTACCTGAGGATGATGATTGTGTGGAATGAGGCTGATATGGAATATTTTCTCGAATGGTGTGCGTCACAAATCCTTTGAGCTTATTAGAAGGGATCTTCTGACGCTTTCCCTTACCCATCTCTTCTTCAGCTGTGACACCGTTGCGAGCACCAACATCCACTTCACCACCAACATCTTCAGCAGGTTGTTCTTGGGTATCGCTGTGTACTTCCACAAATACACCTTCGTCTGCGACTGAGCTGTCTTCATCATCACTCCAACACACACCAGGACTCAATTGATCGGTCCCAGTCAAAACACCAGCCATATCGGTCTCATAGGAATCTCTAAAACACGACTGATTCTTTTTCAGTCGAACCATCAGTACTCAACTGACCCGTCTCATTCAATGCACCATTCAAATCAGTCTTATACGGGAACTGATATTCATAAAATTTCATGTCTCTTGACACCAGAAATTTTCTTGTGTCTAAATCGTAAACTTGGCACCCCTTCTTACCAAAAGGATAGCCAAGAAATACACATCTCCTTCCTCTACTCGCAAACTTATCTCCTTTACTACTTTGATCATACACATAGCACAAGCATCCAAACACCTTCAACTGATTATATGGAGGTTGCTTTCCAAACAATATTTCATAAGGGGTTTATTGTTTAGAATAGGTGTAGGCGTACGATTAATTAAATATGCCGCAGTCAGTGCACATTCTCCCCAAAATCGTATTGGCAAACTTGCTTGAAATCTCAAAGATCTTGCCACATTGATTATATGCTGGTGTTTTCTCTCAACTCTTCCATTCTGTTGAGGTGTACCTACACACGATGTCTCAAAGACTATCCCATTAGTCTTAAAATAACCACGCAATGCATTAAATTCAGTTCCATTATCACTTCTAACAATTTTGATTTCTTTGTTAAACTGCCGTTTTACTAGAGCAAAAAAATCACGAAATATTGATTCAACCTCAGTTTTGTTTTGAAGCAAATAAATCCACACGCTTCTTGAAAAATCATCTACTATTGTCAGAAAATATTGAGCTCCACATGATGAATGTATCTTATAAGGACCCCATAAATCTATATGGACTAACTCAAAAATACAATTTGATTTACTCAAACTACTAGAAAAACTACTTCTACGATGTTTTGCTCGTGGACAAATATCACAAGCATCATTATTATTCTTTATTAACCTACTCACTCCTTGTATCTTTTGTAAAACTTTCTCTGAAGGATGTCCCATACGTCGATGCCACAGCTCATATGTATCTTCACTCACGGCCATAACTTCAACTTGAGGCACACCACAGAAAATATATAGTCCACCTTGTCTCTCAGCCACTCCAATCATCCTCCTCGTCAACCGGTCCTCTATAAGACATAAACTGTTAGTACATTGGATAATACATCTCATCTCATCAATAAGTTGTGTAACTGGAATTAAGTTACAGGTTATCTGAGGTACGTAAAGAACGTTATCAAGTATTAATCCACCAGGAAGAATCACAGTTCCTATTTTCTCAGAGTACGCATATTTTCCATCAGGCAATCCGACTGAACATGCCCTAATATCTCTTACGTTTATCATGTCAAGAAGTTCACACGTGACATGATTGGTTGCTCCGGTGTCAACAATCCAGGATGTTTCATTCTTTTTACCATGTAGATGAGAACTGGACTTTCGTGAGTTCAAAAACTCCATCACCTGCTGAACCTGTGCTGTTGTAACTCCCACCAGTCCTGATCCATCAGCTGTCGACGCGCCACTAGTTTGGTTTGCTACTGATATATGCAAGTTATGTGCACGAACAGTGTTACCACCTTGTCCTCTGCCTCCTCTTCCGTTTGCATTCCCAGCACCAGCACGTCCTCTTCCTCCAGTTCTACCTCCTCTTCCATTCTTTAGTCTGTCTCCCCACCATTCAGGGTATCCAATAATCTTAAAACAACCATCATCAGAGTGTCCTTGTCTGTTGCAATGTTTGCAGTATTTGGTTGGATCATAGGTGTTGTTGAGCAGTCGTTTATCATCTTGCACCTTGAAAGCCATGATATTCTCTTGCACATCTGTAGACACACCTCCATCTCCAATTCTCAGAAGTTCTGAGTTGACAACCGTTTGGTATGCAAGGTCTATTGATGGCAGTGGTTCCCTAGCTAGCAGTTGTTCACGCAAAGAACTGTATGCAGAATCCAGGCCAATTAGAAAATAGTGTAAGAAATCTTCTTCTCTTAACATACTTACCTGAGTCGTAATATTACAAGTGCACTGTCCACACTTGCACTGAGGTATCTTCATATAAGTCACCATCTCATCCCATATTTTGTTCAATCTTCCATAATATACAGCAACCTCCTCCATTTTTTTTGTTTGCAATCACTTAAAGATGCTTTTAGCTGGCATATTCTTGTTCCACTCACAACACAGAATCTTCTCTTAAAGTGTGCCCACAACAGACTCGCATCATCATAGTCTCCCAGAGTTGATCTAACTAATGCTTCTAACGTATTACTAATCCATGAAACCAACATTGAGTGAACTGCTATCCATTCTTCCAACTGATCTGGTTCTACAGGTTGTTTGATTGTTCCATCAATAAAACCAATTTTTCTCTTGGCTATTAACGACCTTCTCATGGCTCTAGCCCATTCTTCATAATTAGTTCCTTTTAGAACAATTGGCGTGATGACGATTCCCGGTCCATCACTAAATCCCAGATGATATACTGGGTTCTTCTTCTGTGTATCATATTCCACCAACTTCCCTTTGGATGATTCTACTTCACCAACCATCTTTTAGGGTTTGAACGAGTTTTTTTTTTTTTCGTAACTCGCTCTTGATGCCATGTCAAGAATTGATATAATAATTCGGTCTAACCCTTCTCATTAATCAATCATCTATTTATACAAGACCAATACTTGGGACTCAAGAAATAATACCTTTCCTAATACAATTCTAAGACCTACCATACGGGTCTCAAGATTAGATACCAACTTAATGGGTCTCATATATGGCATATACCATATCGGTTTCAGTTGCTTATCAACCTCGTTGGTGCTTTATGAGACACTTTCCATATCGGTCTCGGTTACGTGTCTTAATACCTATTTTTTAATTCTTCAGCAAAATCCTATGTATTTTGCTAATTTTGGTTTAGATTCTTTTTTAGTTTTTAATTTACTGCTTACATCTGATCTTTATCTGGAACATTAATAAAAGAATTATTATCAACTTGTGTAAAAGTAATATGAATTTATGCGAAAAGAAGAAGATATCATATTTTAGGGAAAATATCGATAATTATTCAATACCCAATAATGACCGGGTTTTTTAGTGGTTCCGGCTCAGGGACCAATTTTTTTGCAGCCAGATCCGAACCGTTAAGAATCAGACCCAATTTTTATAAAGAGGGTCTGGATCCGCATCCAGTGTTATCCGGGGAGAACTCAGACCCATAGACGACCTTTATGTTTGTCGCCCTCCTGGAATTTACCTAATTTGGCGCTTACCTTTTCTTTTCACATGATAATACTTTAAAAATGATCGGCGGATTGAGAAAAACCGGCTATTACAATTTTGGAGGTCGATATACGTCAAGGAGATGATAATTCGAAGGTCGTAAAACAATTTTGGAAAGCACGTTTAACAGATACCAAACACACCCCAAATCTAAGATAATTGTTGTCGAGGAAATTTATGTTTCTTTCTTGCTGATGATAATAATTCAAATTTATACCCCAAACCGCGAAGATGTTGCTCGTTCTAGAGCACAAGAAGCTCGATATATTGCAAATATGGAGAGCAAAATTGAATCCCTCGAAGCTGAAGCAACATATTATCGTGTTGAATTGCAGCTACGGAGGGTATATTCTGTATGATGTGCATATTTTTTAGAAACACTACCTGCATATAATTATCTGCACGTAGTGACGGAGAGAGGTCAGGGCATGTAGAGTCATCTGACTTCACACACCAACAGGTAAATAGTGTTTCGGTGTATACAAAATTAGACTTAATCAATTTCTTCATTGGTTTTGTATTTTGCAGAGGAATTACAAAAAGGTCGTCATTGAGAAATCACTTGTTGAAATCCGCTTACAATTTGAAAAACAGGAGACAAAGATGCTTGAGGGTAAGCTTCATTTCCCTTGTTCGCGTCATATAATAAATTATGGGTATCGAGGGTTCATAGATCGGAAAACAGAAATCAAAGAAGACAATGTTTAAAGTGGTTCGGTCACTGACCTACATCCACTAAGAAACCCCGTAGGGTGAATTGGATTATGATCTCCAGAGATTGATCATTATGGGATGAGTTACATTTACATAATGAATCATATTTATAGGTTTATTGAATAAGCAGTAAACCTAGAGCAACAAACTATCTTGACCAGGTACACTATACTTATCTAGCTACAATACAAGATTATATGCGAGAGACTTGGTCTTCCGATTATCTTCACATACTAACTTCCAACAGATTCCAACACCCCCCCTAAAGTTGGACACGGAGAGAAATGAAGTGTGCAACTTGGAAAATATCTTGAAAAGAAACCTTGTAATTTAAACTTTGCATGACGTACTTCGACCATGGCATGGATGCTTCATTCACGTACTTGGACCGCGACAGTTGATCTTTATGAGCAGGCTTCCTTAGGTAACATAAGCCAGCAGTTTGATCTCTTATCTTCCTTAAGTGGACGCTGATATGCTCACAAATTGCTATTGATTAAGCAATTGGAGTGGTGTTCGAAGTGTACATTGTACCTTGAACTTGAACTTGCATTCTTCAAAAGAATCTGTTAGCATAGACTTCGATCTTCAAAAAAAACACAGATGAGCAAAATGACTTGAATGGGCTTGGTTGGTTATATTTCTAACCAAGACATGACATTATAGACAAACCAAAAACCTGGAGCAGATGATGGTCGTGAGAGATACCAAAAACTTGGTTGGTTACCGTCTTCTTATGTGCACATGCCTTGAGTGCACCAGAGAAGGGTAATACAATTTTTTTTTTTTTGTCTTACCCTAACAGACGTGAGAGATACTTCAATCCCTTTGATTAAGATTTGCAGTGATTATATCGATTTTGGAATAAAATAAAAACATCCTTCCAAAACGGATGATTATGAACGATTCTTGGAATAAAACCAACACCGAGAACATGAATACCATTTAGGTATTGATAAAAATAAAAAGAAATCTTGGGAATAATGGCAAGAAATCTTGATAGAAATTTTGTTGAAGCTAGAACTCGATAAAAACAATGGTGGTACAAAAACAGAAACCACCAAGTTGAGATACACAAGACTTGCCTGGAACTTCTCATCCTGTAGAGAAAGTGAAAGTTTCTGAAAGAACAGAACATGAATATCGCACAACGTATTCCCTGTTGATTGTTTGAGAACAGGGAGACCCGTGCACAAGCAACTTTGACGAAACTTGATAAAGATGCTGAAAAATTTGATTTAGATGGGTAAACCCAGATGTTGATACCCTTTGAAAATAGAAGATCTGAACATCCAAATTATATTTGGAGAATAGAAAGATATAAAACCTTTCCAAATATCAATCATCAGTAGATAATACAAGAAGTTGATTGTATTGTACCCACTACAATAGGGTTGGATTGATTCGAACTCAAGTTCGAAAGAAATTGATTGAAACTGATAAAAAAAAAAAAAAATCCCTGATAAAAATATGATCAGTAGATTATAATGTGATGATTAGGAAACCAAAGGTTCGTGATATTTAAGCCAAGTCTTGCCGTGAATAATGGCAATTTTTTTTTTATAGCATATTAACATATCTTGTTTCTCTCTGTATTCACAGATCTCAAGAGAATACAAAAGGATTCCAATAGATGATATGATCCGTTAGGTACTGAAGAGCATAGTACCTCATGAAAACTGAAGCATAAAACCTCGTTTAGATTGACAATCACTGAAAGTGATATGTACTGCATATACTCAAAATCATACGTTGATGCGATGTACAGTACAATAATGATAAAGATTATAGAACCCACGAATCTTCTATGCCAAAACGTGAGTACTATTCCACCTCTTTACTTGATACCCATTCTCATAACAAGGAAAGCAGATTTTATGAACTTACTTGTGATTTAAGATACTAACTCTAAGAAATCTGGGTAGTAGAGAAAGCACCATGTAAACATCAACATTAAAACAAAAAAGATGCCAGTAGATGCGGAATCGATGATACCCCATAACTATGAGAAAATCAATATGATAACAAAAAAAGTATAGATAGCGGAAGCATTTGAGCGGATCTCCCCGCTCTGATACCATAATAAATTATGGGTATCGAGGGTTCATAGATCGGAAAACAGAAATCAAAGAAGACAATGTTTAAAGTGGTTCGGTCATTGACCTACATCCACTGAGAAACCCCGTAGGGTGAATTGGATTATGATCTCCAGAGATTGATCATTCTGGGATGAGTTACATTTACATAATGAATCCTATTTATAGGTTTATTGAATAAGCAGTAAACCTAGAGCAACAAACTATCTTGACCAGGTACACTATACTTATCTAGCTACAATACAGGATTATATGCGAGAGACTTGGTCTTCCGATTATCTTCACATACTAACTTCCAACAGATTCCAACATCATACATTTTTAATAATCTCTTGAAACATAAGCTAATTTAGTTAATCATCATTTCATCGAAGAAATTCGCGTGAGGCGCGCAGCAGCTAATGCCTATGGTGTCTCAAGTATGTGTCCTCAGCAAAACCCACTAGTGAACTCAGCTCAGGCATCACCTTCTGCAACATAAGGTGAATCTAGCAGCAGCGATAACTCAGGTGATGTGAGTCTCCATGAAGGCTCTTCTTCGTCCAATCGACCAGCGAAAAGAGCTAAGCATGCACCGGTACTAGGAGGAAACAAACAAGGATGATATATTACTGCTACCCACCAAAGAAGATGACTTTTCTGAATCCTAGGGTTTGGAAATTGATTTTTATTTCTTTTAAATTGGGGTGTTAAAGCCTTTTGTTCTCTGTTCATGTAATTTCTAGACAAGTTTGTCTAAACTATGCCGAATTAACATTCCGCAGCAATAAGATACAAATTACTATATGTTTTTCTTTGCCAGACAACTTTTATAAACTTTAGAGCACAAAACTTAACCAATTAGAGTCGTCTATGGTTACAAATACCGATCGATGGGAAATTTACACATTTGATGGTACGAAAACTAAATGGAAAAAACTAACATGAAACTTACGAAGATTTTTGCAATCCATCAATATATTTGATGCACATTTTACATACCAATTCACCTAGGTAGATTCATAGAGAGAGTGATCATACTTGTCCCCGCCCTGTGTTGGCTCGAGTGACCGTCGACAGAACTCATTGGCATGCTATAGAGATCAGTTGGCTCTGATGCCAAGTTTGATTTCTCATTTTGCTGGTGGCGCCTGTTTTGATGATTTGAACCGGATGACTCTGACCTTTGCAAAACTTGTAGATCTGCTGCTATCTGTTTCATTGTAGGCCTGTCTTCGCCCCTTAAGCTGAGGCATCTCTTTGCAATCTCTGCTACTGCAAAAATCTCCTCCAGATTTCCATCAGGTGCAACTTTAGGGTCGATAAGCTGGGACGGATCTTTTCCTTCCATACAAGAAATGAAATATGTTGCAAGATTTCTCTGCGCTTCTGGTCTCTCAAGGCAGAGTGGTGTTTCACCTGTTAAGAGTTCTGCAAGAACTACACCAAAACTATACACATCGCTTTTATCAGTGAGTTGGCTTGTATTATAGTATTCTGGATCCAAATACCCTAAAGTCCCGTAAACGAGTGTATTTACACGGGTTTGGTCTAAAGGAATTAACTTTGACGCTCCAAAGTCTGAAACCTTAGCAGTGTAATTTTCATCTAACAATACGTTGGCAGACTTTATATCCCTATGAATGATGGGTGGAGATGCCGCGGAATGTAAATACGCAATTGCACTTGCAACCTCGGTTGCAATCCTCAAACGATTTTTCCACGTCATGGAAGACATTTCAGTAGAATCCTGCTTGTAATGTATGTGTTCAAAAAGTGTACCGCTAGATACATATTCATACACAAGCAAAGGAACTTCAGTTTCCAAACAACAACCCAACAGCTTCACTATGTTTCTATGGTTAATCTGTGTTAAAATAACAACCTCATTTATGAACTGCTCAACTTGGTTCCTATCAAAAACCTTGGACTTTTTTATGGCGACTACATGATTATCGGATAAAGTTCCCTTGTAAACTACACCATACCAGAATACTATAACACAAGCCAACTCACTGAAATTATAGTATTCTTCCGCTTGATTCACAATCTCTCTTTATATCTGGACTGCTGTTATCATCAGAATTGTCCGTCGCCCATAATGTCACTTCGGTAACATCGCATCCAATCCCAAATAAACTGTTTTTGGTATAGGACACAGCAAATGGAGTATTATTCAAGTTGAGACCACCATAAGGAGCACCATCTTCGTTGTCATTATTAACCACAGGGATACCTGAATTATTATATGCCTCGGTTACGTACAATAAGTAAAAGGAAGACAAATAAAAGAAAAAAAAAAGAACAAATCAAAAGGGAATACCTGAGTTATTGCTACAATAGATTCTTGTGAAGGAGTTTCTAATGCGAACTTCTGTATCTGTTATACTAAAAACTTCTAATTTACCGCCGTTTGCATTGATGAAGGGTTTATGAGGATTGTATGAAGTATTACAGAAGATGGAGTAGTCGACAATACCACCAGAATTACCGAACTCATCTTTCTCAATCCTAGAGCAACCATTACCTATACCAAAGGGGTATGGAATTGTAACATTCCCACATTTCGATTGGCAACCACGTTTAGATTGTGCGATGTCAGATGATTCGGCTGAGAATGAAAATGATAATACTGATATCATTAGTAACAAACGGAAGAACATAATATGCTGAAACATTTTGACTTCTTTTCTCTTTCTGTTTATGGTACTATTCTTGATGTATGAACTTAATTTCGTTTCTTAATTAATAGGATTTCACTTATGTTTAGTAGTAGTGTGTTGCACATCGCAATTGGACGGCAAATTTCGGGCACGATGTTGACACGTGAAACCACTTGCGTGACCTACCACAAAGTACTGGATTGCTAATAGGCTACCAATTAACATGGAGTGTGTACACGTTCAAGGGTACATTGTTGTCTCCCTCAAACCTGGTTTTCTCTACGGTTTTCTCCCCAGTGGTGAAACTAGGGTTTGACAGTTTTTTATTTTTGGCTTTTCATCCTCGCGGTTTTGGATTTTAAGGTTGATTACAACAATGGGAATTCGGTCTGGGGATCCTCCACGGAGTAATTATTTTGATGTTGTTACTGTAAGGTTATACGTTATAGAGAACCCACAACAGTTAAGATTGATACTTTGCCTCAACTTGTTCTTATTACCGGAAAATGGAAAGGAATTGTTCTAACGACTGCCTTAGAAGATGAAGCCATTGAGAGAATGAAGTTTATCTTGGTAGGCCGTATGGATACCAAGAAGATTAATATGAAGTTTGAGATAGTTACACAAAAGCTTTTAACACAATGGAAAATCAAAGATAGCTGTAGACCTATTCCGTTACCTAAAGGCTTCTTTACAATGACATTTCGGAATGCTGAAGACACAAAAAAGGTTTTAGAAGAAGGTCCATGTATCATTGAAACTATTGCTGAAGGTATCAAAATTATTCATGTAGTTAGAGTTCAAGAATGGTTGCCTGGTTTTGACCCTGAAAACCAAAAGGTAACGTCTTCATTGGTATGGGTTTGATTTCCGCGTTTAAGACAAGAGTATTGGACTGAGAAGATCGTGTTAGCCATGGCGCAAACCCTAGGTATACCAATAAAAGTCGATGAAGTTACGTTGCAGAAAGAATTTGGGTATTACGCATCAGTGCTTGTTGAGATTGATTTCTCAAAACATGTTGACAAAACAGTGTATGTCAAATCAAGATGGGATCCGGAGGGTTATGAACATTAGGTTTTAATTCCTAAAGCACCCGAATACTGCGAGCATTATAAGGTTCTAGGTCATCATCTCAGTCAAGGTAGGGAAACTTTAAAGACACGTACAAACCAGATGCAAGCCAGGAAAATAGCTACTGGAACGAACAATGTTAGGGGTGGAAGAAGAGAGAATAAAAACAGAGAATATGAGGCTCCAACTTAAGGTGAAATTAATAATAATAATAATAATGAGAAGCTTGGAAAAAACCTACAGATTGTGCAACATAAACAATTAAATACTCATCGCAGATGGGCGGACGATGATGATGAAGTTGAGGATATTAAATCGTTATACTATGGTAGATTTGATGCCTTGATAAATAATGAAGAGATGGAAACTGATCACGGAAAGGAAAAAGATTGTGAGGATGTTTATGATGAAACAACAGATGCAGGTATGACTATAACTTCAGTAGTGGACAATCCCACTATTACTGAAATTATACAGGGTGTTGCAACTGGTAACAAAAGACTCAAAAAAATGTAAACTTGGAAATAAATCTAAAGAGAATCTCACTGAAGAGGAAATACGCATGTGTAAGGAGATATTTGAGGAAGAATGGAGAAAAATGTCGAAGTTCGCTCAAAAAATTATAGACACTGCAGCAAATAATCTCATTGATGAATTGGCGGAGAAGGTGGCTAATGAATCTCTACTGGTTGATGAGAATGATGAGAAAGTTGAAAAAAAATTATAATGAGAGGATGGAGGATGATACTAACCGATCAGTGATTGTAAATTATATTCCATTGGTGTATATCTTAAACTCTTCCAGTATAGATAGTGCGTTTGACCCTATTGCGGATGAAGAAGCTCATAGAGTCTTGAACCGGGAAAATATGAAGAAGGCTACAACAAGTTGATGGAAATACAACGAAGAGTAGTAAAATTCGTGGTCCTTTACAGCCACATAAACCCAGTTTTAAATGAAATTTTAACGCTAGTAATCTATATGATGCTTGAAGTTCATGTGAAGATAATGCTTGAAATTTAATGGGAGTTATAGGTTTTTACGGTTTCCTGTAAGAGCCTGTTTTTCCCATTTCTTTTAAATTTTAGATATTTAGAGGTTTTGTCTGCCCTTTATTTCTCTAAAGGGTTCCGGACCATCGGGCCCCTTGGATAATTATGCCAAGTTGGACTGGTGCAGCGAAGTTGGAGATGAAACAAGGGAAATTCATGGCCTAAATTTATGCCGACGGTGGATAAATGGTGATTCAGAGACATGAAATAAGATGGAAAATGTACTGGAGGCATGTGCTTGGTGCTGTACTCGAAGTCTTGAATTTCAAAGGGATTTGGAGTTGGGAAATTGGTGATGTCAGACAGTCGGATATAAGGTGTTGTTGCCGGACTTTGTTAATTGCCTGTATTGGCTATTATGGTTGGCTATTCTGATTTCGGTGGTGGACTGGGCCCTACAATTCATCTGTTGGACTTTTGGACTTGCAGCAGCTATGTATGAATGATTTTGTTGGGGACTAGCTTATTTTGGTGGGGACTACTTTGTGATAGGAACGCCCATCCTATACTAATATGGGGTGTCCTAAAATGTGGAAATGATTAATTAATTTAATTTAAAACCAACCCAATAACCACCTATATACATATAACACATATACATATAACACATCCACCACCACCGCCGCCCGCCACCACCTCCGACTACCACCACCACCGTCAACCACCACCACCTCTATATATATAGCTTAATTTAAATCATTAACAAAGATATTATCACAAACTCATTACTTGTCATTCGTTTTTGATTGGAAAAATGAGAAGTAATCATCGAAAAAATGAGTTGAAAATGGAAGTTGTAGAGAGAAGTTCGGCTAGGAATTATGTGAAACAATTTGTCGAACTAGCCGAACTCAGCTTTAATGAAGATTTTTCTTTCAGAAAAAAGTTCGGTTACCTCGCAAAATTTTTTCCCAGCCGAATTTTTAGTTCGGTTACATCGCAACTTTTTTTCGTTTTTTTCCTAGCCGAACTTTTAGTTCGGTTACGTCGTAAATTTTTTCTCCTAACCAAACTTTTTTATGAAAATTTATATATTGAGTTCGGCTACGTCGAAAAAAAATTCCTAACCGAACTTTTAGTTCGGTTACGTCGCAATTTTTTTTTGCTAGCCGAACTTTTCTCTGAAAGAAAAAAACTCCATTAAAGCCGAGATCGGCTACCTGTGTTTTCAGAAACATTAGCTGAACTACTTGCAGAAGAGTTCGACTAACTGTTCTTCAGATGTCGTAGCCGAACTCTTTTAACCAAACCGATATCAATTTGTAAATTGTTCATTTTTAGGAATATTTTGGCCGATTCAAGCACCATTAACTAAATTTGAAGTATCCGTGAGTACCCAAAACATCGTATTCTTGTTGTGGCTCTTAAAGAAAAAGATCTTTTTTTTTCCTTCCAAAACTCTTGTCTTCATCTTCTTCTCAATAATTTTTTTTAAACAAAATCAACTTCTTAATTTAAAGTCACTAATCATTATAGTAATTCAATTAGTGGTAATTTTTGTACTAAAATAACTAATTAACTCACTAATCATTCTCGAAGAAGTTTCAAGAGAATACTTTTTCTTCTATACTTACTCTTCAACTTTGTCATATACGTCCTGCCTTACGTCTTTTACCCATAAAAATAAGAATATTTCATGGACACTTCGGGACCTCATAGGGGTTGCGGGCAAGATATTTGATGTCTATTTTTAGCATTGTCGGTTGCACGTATACTCTCAAAACCTGTAAATTTAGCATTTTCGGGTGCACGTATATTCTGAACACGTATTGAATATTACTTAATTTAGTTGTTGGAAATTAGATAACTTTGACTTGGTAAAATAAGTAGAACCTTTCTTTCTCAATGGGTATACACGCCTATTCTTTTCTTTTTCTTTTTGGATATCTACTAAAACAGATGGGTGTGATGCACGTAAAAAAAGTTGCTTTTAAAAACTATAATAACCCTTTGAATTCCTTTTCTTTCTTTCTTTTCTCTTCTTATAAGCTAGACACAACTAGCAACTAAAATTAGGGCTGCACATGGGCCGGTATAATCCGGATTTCTTATGAACCCGGTACCTGTATCTGAAGTTGACCGGTATCTCATTTTGAGGACCGGTCCCTGTACCTGGACTTGTAACACCGGTCCGGTACAAGTCGGTACCGGGTTTTTACCCACTACAGTTATGAACTCACTCAAAAAAAAATGCCCAAAATTACAAATCCCATTACAGTGATTAATCAACTTAAGAGATAGTTTTGATCAAGTATTGAATCACAGTGAAATAAATTCACACTTTTATGTGTATTCAACAATAACAGGAGATAACAAAATCCATTACAGTAATTAATCAATCCATTACATCACAAGCCCATCTATCCTCATCTCATGAACACCACAAATCCGTCTCCACCTGAATCAAATTTCAGTTTCATACACAACCCAACCTGTATTTCCTTCTTGACTTCAAATTCGTAGCCAAACTCTTCAATTCCATACACAACAACATCATTCTTCCATTGCAGCAACAAGCCAGCATCAACAAACCCCAAATATCCCAGAAATAGAATCACAAACCCTAACATGCGATTAGAGATGGTGAAGAAGAAAAATTGATCATAGATCTAACATCAATTGAAAATTTTAAATAGACATGCAATTAATTGAACAAACCCTAAATCAGATGAATAATTTTTACCTTGACTTGTTGTTGTTCATCGAATATTCAAGAGTAGCAAGGCAGTAATTGAAACTTATAGAAACATTTTACATTAGGTGATGAATATGCTGGTTCATATCGAAGTCCAAGTAATGACCAATTCGGTCATGCTTCTTCGGAGATATTAGATCTGGTATTAAACAACTCTCTCTTGGTTTGGTTGCTCGTGGATTCGGTGGTGGAAGAATTGATGTTTGATTGTTAAGGATTTTTGGTGGTGGTATCCATTCTGTGGAGAAGAATAAGGCGCTGGTTTATGACGAAGAAGATAGAAGGAAAAGAGATGAAGTGGGTGAAAGAGATATTTACTCTAAACCTAAAATCTTACAGCCCAGATTAATTTTCATAAATATTATCAACGGTTAGTATTGATCGGTTTTTTGGGTACCGGTTTTGCCGGGAATCATAGTGGAACCGGTACCTGTACTCCTTCTATACCGGTTCTGAAAACGAGAACCGTTCCCTGTACCTCCTCAGCCGGTTCCGGTTCGGTACCGGTCTTTTTTCACCGGTTTTGGTCCGGTTTTTCGGTTCTGGTTCGGTTTCTGTGCAGCCTTAACTAAAACCCCACTACTAATGCTTCATAAAAAAAAATAAAAAAAATCTAGAACCCCACTTTTCTAGCTAACTACACGCAAATAGGAAGTACCAGCTTTAACCCGGAGAACATGAATCTTTATTATTCCATCCATTTCAAATAATAGGATGATTTTTAGGTGCAATTTATATATGAAACCAGCCTTTTATTTCGAAACTGAGGAAGTATATCAGGTGTACCATACAACCACTGACCCTCAAGATCCATACTGCTAGCCAATTTAACGAGACAATCGATTACTTATTTTTCTATATTGGCGGTCGAAGACAGTACTTGTGAACTTAATCCTCAGCGAGTTTATATCTTCAATAAGTTTTTGCAATCTCCATGGTGGCTCGACTTTTGCATCACAAAGTTAGATGGTAGAAGTAGAATCATTTTGGCCTCAAACTTTTGAATAACCAAAGCAACAATAATTTTGAGACTGTGATGAACAACCCACATCTAAGCATCATTTTTTTTTGTGACGAACCAGAAAATTACTTTTAGCGTGTCTGGGCGCGCAGGCCATAACTCATCTGGTGCGCCACTCTGATGCTACTCAGTGGGTCTTAAAACTAAGAAAATGCACGTTCATTTTCCCTTTCAAGCATGCTCGTGGAGCATGACGCGAATAATTTAAATTCCACACCGTTCCAACTTACCCATATCCTGCGAAGGGATTAAAGCTATTCAGGATAAAGCCGATGCATTATTCCATGCATCATTGCCCTTTGATTCCTTTTTAGGCATAGAGCATGCCTTTAACTTACACATAGGCCATTACGTCATATTTCTATTTTCTTTATATTACTTAACTTAGGCACTGTTGAGAGCACGCATTGGTCTTGTTCATGCCAAGGGTGCATCAATCAGTCTCATATCATATTTTACTTAGGCTTATGCAAACTTCGCTAACTTGCATGTTAACGTAGCTTACTTTCCTGGCTATTCCCAATGCACAATTAGTGCATATGCCAACTCAGTGTATCTTGATAAAAAGTATGAGCATCCAGTGAATGACATGCAACTAGTCTCATCAAGTTTGACCACTATCATCTCTTGCATTGCAATACTGAGCCAGATGATATAAAAGCCAATAAGCCGCAATCATATTGCAATTAAATAATATGAGCGACTGTGTTGGACCAAAAATGTTGTAATGCATTGTGGCTTCCTACGTACCCTTCCCTACTCTAAAGGTACAAAGCAATGACCGTAGTTTATCCTCGAAGGGACAACAACTTAAGCCAAATCTTTTGCAAGGGCGTGGCCAAAAAATTATGGTAATGGCCTAGTCCGTGTAGGTCGTTCCACCAAAATGCTCAAAGGTTGGGCATTATTGGGTCTGTGGCATGACATAGTGATTCACATGCTTAATATGATCCATTAGAAAGGCTACACAACTATAAATGAGGCCTAAGCATCATTTATGCGGTTATGGCTAAGCTATCCATCTTAGTTGGTGAATAGTCCGCGTATGCACCTTCAAGAAACTACCCTTTTGTTCTGGCATTTTTACAACTTGAACTTGGGGACCAGATTGACATTCACCAAGTATCATTTTGAGGGGCTTGCTTCTACTATCCATGTAATTTTGAATAACCGCCAATGATTGTTATATTTCCGTTATCGCCCATAGACCAGTTTTAATATTACGCAAATCCATCTTGCTCTGGCATATTGCACAACTATTGTGCGATATTGGCTCTAGGAAAATAGCGGCATAATGCGCTAAGGTAGAGCTACAACGCTCAAGATCATCTACCTAGCTGTCCAAGACATCATTTGATGCGAGATCGGCCTTTGGCCAAAATGCCAAACATAATGCACCATTTTTGCGCAATATTGGCCTCAGGGTAATATGCCTCTTACTGCGCAACGAAAATTTTGGATGAAGCTTCATCTCAGGCCATGGCGCATCTTTAAACAAGGGGTGTTATATTTTCCATTGAAGCAGACATGTTCGAAATAAAAAGTGCTACAAATTTCCCATCACCATCTCTAATAACTCATCCAGTTGTTGGAATAACACAACAAACAGAAGCACCGTTAGTGTCTAGCATATGGAAATTATTACTAGCTAAGGAACCTCCTAGGAATGTGGATTTACTCATAACGATGATTATCTCCTTCCCCGCCATTAAAAACCTGATAATATTCTTTGGCACACCTTAAAGCCTTCGCAAGAACTTGCTGAGAATGAAACTTCGATTGTTCAAACAAAAATTTATTCCTGCAATCCAAATATTAATTAGGTCGGTGGTCGGGTTGTCATAGTTTGGGTTGTGCAAGGCGTAACAGGCCAAACTGGACAAACATAAAAGGAGATTTTCGCGCCTTCAGAAATGATGGATGTCGCCATTGAGAATGTTAAAAAGTGCGCTGCTCGTGACCTATTTGCTAAGACTAGGAACTTTGCAGACCAAATCTGCCGCACCTATTCAATACTCATGCCACGTTTTGATCCTCCTGAATTTTCTGATGATGAAGCGTTCCCAGATTCCGATAGTGATGACTATGATGAGAGTGAGGATGATGGTGTAGATCTCCCTTCCTCATAGGGTCGGTCAAAAGGTGATGAAGACGAGGGCAGACCTGTTGGGGATAAGAGGCCTGTTGTTGTGGAGCCTTTTGTTCAAAATGAGGAAGTTCCTCAAGTCAATATTTAATCTCTCGCTTTTATCCTTTGTGCTTTTATTTTGTTACTTTCCTTAGACGTCTGGGCGCTTCCAAGATTGGGGGTATTAACTCTAGTTGTTTCTTTCAAGCTCTACGTACCTGTTTCTCTATATTTAATTCTGCATACTTGTGTTTACTCAAGGGATCAAGTACAAAATATTCATGTTTTACATATCTTTAGCTATATTGATTAGTTAGCAACCAGTTGTGTTTGTGGCCTCTTATCCATCCGCCGATATGGCTTATGGTTATGAAACCACATCCTAAGTGGGATTTCTTGAGGACAGTGTACCGCGACGCCCTGATCGAGTTTCTGCACTCCTTAGGAGAGAACTTATTTCCTGAGTTTTTAATTCAGGAGTCTCAACTGGATAGGCTTTTGTTGCTCCCCAAATCTCCATGAATCGTGTTCCGGGTTGGAATTCCCTTCCCCTGAAGCATGCATTACTAGGTTTTCCCCAATTATGACGCGTGTTAGGTCTTATGTGGATGTGCCTCTTTCACATTATGCGAACTACGGTGCACGCCGCAATTGGATGCCTAGCCTTCATAGTTAGAGGTTTTAAGTTTATTGCCTCCTATTGAGGTCTTATTAAAAGGTCTTATTGTTGCCTCTGTCTTCTACTTGTATTTTTCTAAGATATCTGATTATCTGAAAATGAAAATTTTCATTCATTGAGCTCTTGTTACATTATCAACACCTTTTTTCATTAAAACATCTAGCTTATATTATTTCTGCTTCTTTTATTTATGGGTAATACTTCTTCAAATATATTCGATTCCATGGGCGATCAAGCTTATGCCCCATGTCTCTCCCTTCATTATCCACCAACTCATATGCTCGATTCCCAACGATCCTCTTTACGATATATGGTCCATCTCATATCTTCTCCAACTTCCCATCTTTCCCTTTCTGATATGGCGGTATTTCCCGCAATACTAAATCTCCTGATTGGAATTCCCTCTTTTTGACGTGTTTATTATATTCGCGGGCTAACCTGTTGTAATAGTTCTCCATACGCTGCAATGCAATTTCTCTATTTTCCTCTACATCATCTAACTTTTCCAAGATCAAATCTGTATTCAGGTTCTTTTCCCATGCTTCTCTTTTTGTGTGGGTAGTATCGCCTCTACTCCATAAGTCAAACAAAAGGTAGATATTCATGTATCTTCTCTTATTGTCGTTTTGTAGGCCCAAAGACCATTGTGAAGTTGTTCGCACCATCCTTTGTTCTGTCCTTCTAGTTTCTTTTTCAATATATCTGCAAGTGTTTTGTTTGTTGCCTCAGCTTTCTCGTTGCTTTGTGGGTACAGGGGGCTGAGTTTCCGCTTTGGATTTTGAATGCGTTAAACAATATCTCTGTGTTTTCGCATTCGAATTGTTTCCCACTATCCGAGACTATCTGAACGGGGACTCCAAATCTGCAGATTATATTTTCAAATATGAAGGAAAACACGTCACGATCTCTAATGTGTTGTGTTGCTTTCACATATGCCTATTTTGTAAAGTAGTCAGTTGTTACAATTAAGTAACTTCTTTGACCTGTTCTAGGTATAAATGGTCCAACAATGTCCATTCCCCATTTGGAAAATGGCTAAACACTTGTTGTGGAGTTTAGAGTCGTCCATGGAGAATGTATTCTTTCTCCATGACGTTGGCACTCTTCACATCTCCTTGACATCGCTTTTGCGTCTTCGTACATATATGACCAAAAATATCCTTGAATTTTAGTTTTGTATGCCAATGATCTCGCCCCGCTATGATTCCCAGCGTCTACATAATAGATTTCCTTTAGTATTTCCATACCTTGTTCTCGTGTTAGGCATCTTAATGAGGGCCCAAGGAATGATCTGTGATATAAGACTCCATCTCTTAATTCATAATTTATCGCTTTGCTCATGATTTTGTGCGCCTCCAATCTGTTTCTTGGTAGCTCCCCTTTATGTAGGTATTGATGAAGCGGGGTCCTCCAATCTGGTCTTCTTTCTTCCTGTTCATTTTCTAGATTTCCTAGGATCATATCGTCTGCGTCTATTTCGTCCTTATTGATGGAGGGGATGAAGAGCGTCTATATCTTTATGTACCTATCTTCTGGATCTACCATCATTGAGGAAATGAATGGCAATGCGTCCGCGAATCAATTGTCTTTTCTACAGATATGTCTCCGATTTATCTTTGGTGTCTTTGCTGAAAGATCTTTTATTAGTTGTTTGTACTTTTGTAATGATTGTTCATTTGTGCTGTACAAACCCTGTATTCGTCGTATTACTAGTTGTGAATCATTGGTTATCCTGATATCTTCTAATTTCATTTCGATTGCTAGCCTTAGTGCGTGCACCACCGCCTCGTATTCTGTTTCGTTAATACTAGATGCAAACTCCAATCTAAATGAGTATACCATTCGTGCTCCATGTGGGGAAATGAGAAAAATACCTATTTATTTCCCTTTACCATTTGATGATCCGCCTAATAGTATTTTCTATCTTCTCGGATTGTACTCTGCGAGTAAGTCTGTTGGATTTCCCCGCTCTTCATCGATGTCCATCATATCTTCCACGTCCGCATCTTCTTCTAGTGGAAATTCTGTTAGGAAGCCTGCAATAACTTGTGACTTATCCGAACATAAGATTTCATATTTTACTCCAAATTGCTCCACTTGTGCGTTCCATCGATTCACTCTTCCTAACCTTTTTGAGTTCTTCATAACATATTCAATTGGAATTTTTGTTAGTACTCCGATCTTGTGTGCCTGGAAGTAGGTGCGGAGCTTCTGTGTTTCATAAACTAGCGTTAGAATAAGTTTTTCAATCTTTGTGTAGTTTCTTTCCGCGGAGCTGTCAGTTTGGCTTATGTAATAGATTGGATACTCCACCCCTTCATCTAGACAAAACAATACTTCACTTAACGCGTAAAGAGTTGACGCCAAATTTATCAACAATTCTTCTCCCGGTTCAACTTTCTACAAAATAGTTAAATAATCCTTGATACTTTGGAGCGCTTGTTCGCATTCTGCGTATGTTTATCACTTTGGTTGGTTTAGCAGCTGCAAAGTTTGCTTTTGTCTCGCCTAATGGTGATGTTCTTTAATTTCACGCGTTGATTCTCCTTGTTTTTCCGAGATATCATTTGGTATTCCTCTTCCTTCTTTAGCTTTTACCATATAAATTCTTAACTCTTCTTCTTTTCTCACTTGTTTCTCCTTCCTCCATCGTTCCTTTCGCCTCTTTGCCCGTTCCTCATGATTCCGCACTTCTATTTGATTACAAGTTTTCGCGCGTTCAGTATCTCCTTTGACTTCTCCTATCACGCTTGGCATTGGGGAGCATAAGCATTGATAAAAGGTTGATGCCACGCCTTGTATCCCGTGTACCTATTGTTGCCCCATGAGCATGTTGTATGGAGACTCAATGTCTACTACGCATAATGCTACTTGCAGTTCTATCTCACCTAGGATTATCTGCATGATTATCTCGCCTTTTGGCTTTGTTATCGTCCTGTTAAAACTGTGTATGTTTTACTTTGTTTGAATTAATTTCGCGTCCTTGTATCCCATGCCCTTGAATGCGCGATAGAAAAGTATATCCACCAAGATTTCTGTATCTATCAGAGTTCGATTTATCGCCCATTCTTCTAACTTTTCCACACCTTCTCATTCACCACCTGACGCTCTCTTTACAGCTAAAGTAACAACTAGTGGATATGTTCGCCTCAAGCTCCCTTCTTGTACGTCCTTTACTGTAAGGTTGTCTTTTACTTTTTCTGTTCTTTTAAAGGTAAGACTTTATTCTCAGCCATGATTTTCTTCCCTTCATAGTCGCGTTTGTGGATACGCCCTGTAATGCCTGTATGAAAGTCCGCAACACTCACATATGTGTTAGTAATTAAGTTATCCTGTATATGCCGGCTCCCTTCTTTCGCCTTGATAGTCTTTGCTGATTTACATGATTCTATTTGTTTCTTTCTCATTTCTTCTCTCTCGTATAACTCTTTTTCCATCTGTTGTCATTCTTTCTTTTTTCGTAATCCTCTATTCTTCTTTTTTAATTTTCTCTTAATATCCTGAAACAGTAGCAATATCCACAAAGTGAAATAAAGGAGAAAATTTTATTTATGACGAATTTCCTCTGTTAGATCTTATGAAAATACTCAAAAGGCTTTTTGAATAGATCTTTTACAATCGACTACTGTTGTTGTATATTTTTGTAAAACCAACTTTTGATGATTGAAATAAGAAACACCTCTCTCCCACTGATCCAAGCTGTTTCTATGCGTCAAAATATAGTTGCAGGAAATCCTACAACCTACACCCTTACTAATTTATTAAGAACACACTAAGACATCATAAGAAATCTTACAAATACTTTTATTGGATTAATGGGGAAAACACAAATGTTGGAAGGGAAAACCCTAACTTGGATAAATATACCACTTTATCTCTCTAGAGTTTCTCACAACTACCCTAAAAAATAAGATCTCTTACTTTACAATGGCTTATGGTCCTTTTTATAGGGGTTACATAGTGGAGGACAACTAATGAATCCTTTATTTTCGGTATGTGGAGGGCGATACAATCGCCTCTATTAATGTTCTTTGCGTCACTACCGCGCTGGTGTTCACATGTTTGACGTGACTGGGTGACGTCATCGTAATCGTCATCAGAGATTAGTTGAGAACGTAGTATTCTCCTGAATGATCTTCACCGCATTCCTATCGGTTGTGCGGTAATTTTCTCCCACGTTATCCATAAACGCAGTCGTTTTCCCTCCTTGTTTACTTGTTTTATTTGTTGCAGCTATCTATTCCAATCACTGTTTAATGGTAAATGAAGGTATACAGATCCAAATCGATTACGAAGGGGTTATACTTTATTATTCATATGGTGTTGAAGGGTAATGGTAGACCTGGTGGTAGTGGTGGTAATATAATGGGACGGTGGTCTAAGATAGTTTGAGAAGAATATGAATTATGAGGCTGCAGCTGTTGTTCGAGTGAAGAGAGAAGAAGATCAATAGCAGCAGGAATTAGGGTTGGGAGAACAAAATGGATTTCTATTGTCATGATCAATGGCTCATATGAACCGTATATCAATGGCTATGGCTTTTAATCGTTCAGGTACTTACTCATTCGGTCGGTAAAGTGATGCACCCGAGTATAACATATTTTAGATCGGTTTTTGCAATACAAATACCGTTCAAGGTTTTCTGATTTATCGGGTTTAGGTCAGGTCGTTTTTTTTAGCACGGGTCGGTTGGGTCGGATTAGTGTGAACCCCTAGTCCGAGGGGTATCTTCATATAGATTTCTTCATCAACATCTCCTTATAGAAATGCATTATTTACATGTAGTTGATGTAAAGACTATCCTTTAATTGCATCAATAAATAATAACAAAGGTACAATGACTAGTTTTGCCACTGGTGCAAAAGTATCATAATAATGTGTAGCCTTTGGAAACAAGAAGAGCTTTGTATCTTTCGATAGAACCATCAGTGTTAAACTTGATTCTTCAAACCCATTTGCATCCAATTGTTGTTTTGCCCAGAGGTAGATCCACCATGGTCCAAGTTTTATTGGATTCTAAAGCCACGATTTCTTTGGCCATAGCTGCACGCTATTTTGGGAATTTTACTTGTGAGAATGTTTTAGACTCTTCCATAAGGAGAACAACAAAAGAAAAAAAACTTTATGAGAGCTTGAACTGATCAAAGGATAAATAGTTGGTAATAGGATAAGCTAAAGTGAACTTGCATTCATCTAATGATAAATAAAAGACTTTCAATTATGCAGGTGGATTTCTAACACGAGTTGACCGAGATTCAGTTGCATGGATATCAAAATCAGATAATATGGGAGTGTTGGCACATGACATAACTGTAAGAATATTTTGTATGACTAGAAATATTCCCTTGGGCCCATGTAATAATCTTTGGTAATCTAGATTATTGCTATACTTATGTCTGGTTTCCTTTATGGGATTATATTCCTAATATCTCTTCTTTGATGGACGGTCGAGATTTAATGTTAATACTAAACCCTAGGAACTTGGTCCTCCTTCTACCTATAAAAGGAACACAATATCCATCAGTATTGGGTTCCAGAATTTAATATTCATAACGTCAGAGGTGAAGAAGGAGAAACCAAGACCTCCACAAAGTATTACGGTTACCACCAATTGATCAACGACGGATTACGGATTAGCGCTATAAGGTTTTTTCTCATAAACTCTATTAATATATTATTATGTGATTATCATGAAGTTCACGATCCTGATTAAGTATATCTATAAATTAAAACTTATACTCGGCATCTAGAGCTATTGTTTAGAATTCATGATCGTCCGTACACTACAACAAACAGACGTATTTGTGACATTATGTTTGCAACATCATTGAAAACGTCATAAATATTAATTATGCGTGACAGTTTTAGTGTAACAAAAATATTGTGTTAGCTTAATCCCCAGAAATGTCAGAATAGGTTACTTTCTACACCTGCTATTCTATCGCAAATATTTATTTTTAAAATAAAAAATAAATAAAATTAATATGATTTTTCGCAACGTTTTTAAGTGTGGGAAAATTATTATTTTTTAACTTTTAATTTAAAATTACTATTATTTTCTATAATCGACATTTCAGAAATGTTACAAATAATCATGTATATTGTTAACACCAAAATCTGTCACAAATATCCAATTATTCACGACATTGTGTAGTCGTTGAGAATAATATATTTTTCCTAGCACTCTCATCCGTTGCAAGTAAGCTCATGTATTACTAACATTTTATGATGTTGGTAAAATCCTTTATTTGCCACTCAAAAATAATGTCACGATAATGACTTTTTTGCGCGCATGTATCTATTAGAAATACCTTTTTACATTGTCGATAATATAAAATGTTGTAAATACAACGGTTGTCCTTGACGTATATAATGCATAATAAATGATTTTTATTTTAAACGTTTTCATATGTCGTAAAAAGAAATAGTTTGTAGTTTTTCATGTTATAACTACAACTTCTTAGCTCATTCGAATTTATATGATTTGAGTTTTTCTTTCAAATTTTGTATCCACTACAATGCTTATTAGTGTTGTACAATTTTAACGATGCTTATTAATGTGCACAATTTTTCTATGACCGCTAGAATGGAAAATATTTTCTTAATGTAAAATTAGTTGTGTGGTGCATCTCCTTTCATACTCTGTTTTTTGTTCGTTTCTAGTATCTTCAATAATTTATTTACTATTATAGTTCAAAATGACAATTTTCATTCAAATAACAGGTCAACATATCCAAACAACTAGCAATCAAGGTCCTTTGCAAAAAGAAAGGAAAAAAGTGGTCTACAACACACACACAAAACACCAAAAAAGAAAAAAAGTGGTTGAGAAAAACAATTTTTTAATCAATATCACTCTCACCACTTGATATAATACCTTCATCTTCACTATCATATTCACTTAAAACACCACCTTCTCCTTCAAGTTCTTCTTCTTCAATATAGTCCTCGGAACCTTCAAGATCAGCAATAACAGTATCTATATCAACTTCTTCGGCGGCGACATCATTTCTCTTCCAACTTGAATTAGTAACTTCCTCATTGCAACTTGATGCATTTCCAGAATTATCTTGGACTATGTTTTCTGTTGTGAAGTGTTTATCTTGCTGATATGCCTCGTCATTGTTTGATTCTGGCCCAACCTCTTTCTCTAAGACATCATAAACATTCCGAGGCATTACATGCTGAACAACATACCATTTTCCGCGGAGTTTAAGGTCTTTAAGGTAGAAAACTTGTTGCACTTGGTCAACAAGAACAAAAGGATCGTCTTTGTACCATGTATGAGAGAAGTTAAGACTAGTGAAGTGGCTATCGGTGACAGTATTTTTCCTTCTCTTGTCGGTGTCCCACCAATCACATCTGAAAAGAAAAACTTTATTTCCATACAGGTAACTTAGCTCTAATACATCTATTAACACACCATAAAAATCAGCAACATTAGACTGGTGCTCCCCCTTTACTACAACACCACTATTCTGTGTTCGCAAGTTTACTTCCCGATCCCTTGTATGAAATCGTATTGCATTAGTGATACACCCACTATATCGCACTACGCGTGAATCAGGGCCAACTGCTAGTGAATACATTTCATCTGAAACATTAGGAGTATTCTCTTCTCGTAAACGATTCACCTACAGAATGATAAAACATTAATACTAGTCCACAAGAACCATACAGCATAATGACACTCAATTTTTAATAATAATTTAGGAGATACTCTTTAAAGTCCAGACATTAAATGAAAAATTGGCAGTTAATAATGTACAATAAAAAAAAATTGGCGACACATCTAGGTACTAGCTGGTCATCATTTTATTTTCGGATTATGTTTATATATCTTGGCTACACATATCTCATTCTCTTCATTATCACCAACGGTTCAAAAATTACTTGTTTCATCTAAATATACACAGTTAATCGAGATAAAAAAGAGTAAAAAAAGAGTAGACATTCTCAAATTACCTAAAATACTACTCATCCAACTAACACATCTATACACATGAATATACTAAGTTTCAGACTTGCATATTTTTACAACAGTATGCTACTTATGCTACTAATGACGGCTTCGAATGACGATAAAAACAACAATAACGTCTAGGTATATAAAATAATCTGATTTAGAACTTACCCGTTCTTCAAACCATTTAGCAAAATATTTTTCATGTCTCATATCCACATTCCGAGGGTCTTCCTTTTCTAGTTCTTCCATATGTTGTCTGCATATGCATAATATACAAAAATGTCATTCTTTTAATTATGCATAAGCATTATAATAACTTCATTCTAAAGTATATACACTTACTCAATGTATGGTAACAACTCTTTAGTATTGTTCAAAACACAAAATCTAGCTTTGGCGGTATCTTTCAAGTCCAACATCACGTTTTTAGCAGCTCCAAGAGGTCGAGCATCATTTGAGAAAACACTCAGCTCCTTAATTGGTTCTCCAGAGCCACCATCGTCATTTCGATCTTCCCGGTTGAAACGTGTTTCAATTCCATGTAGATACATAGAGCAAAAAGTAAGACATTCGTTGTTGAAAGACAATATAATACCTATTTCTTACATATTGCTTCAGGTCGTGCCTTGTTTCTTACATATTGCTTTAGTGTGCGTAAATACCTATTTCAAGATCAGACATTGATTCAATGAAAGACAATATAATAGAGAGATTCAATGTATTCAAAGTTACTTGTATTATGATCAAAAGCAAGACACGTCAAGTTTAGCAAAAGTAATAGGATTTGGAAAATTATCCAGTATGGGTAGATAGCGTTATCACCACTCTGTTTGATCACTTCGCAAAATATATCCATCTCTGGATGTATCTGATAACTTGTAAGAAAATGACATTTACAGACAGATCACCAATCAACTGAATTCAAAAAGACAAGCTACGGATGTAGATATTTATAATAGGTGGCATCAGCGTATTCAGAAACATGAACATCATCTGTATACTTGAGCAAAGTAGTATAACCTCAAAAAATGAGAGCAATTGTGATAGTAATTACCTTTCAATTGGGTACATCCAACGATATTGCACGGGTCCACCAAGGATAGCTTCATGTGGTAAGTGAACTATCAAGTGAACCATAATATCAAAAAATGCTGGTGGAAAAATCTGCTCCAACTTGCATAGTAGTACGGAAACATCCTTTTCCATTTTCTCTAGTACTTCCAGTCTTAGTGTCTTCGAACACAATTCCTTAAAGAAAACACCAAGCTCAACTAATGCACTAGATATATTTTTCGGCAGGAAACCACGCAGTGCAACAGGAAGAATCGTTGTAGAAATACATGACAATCATGGCTCTTCATTCCGGATACCTTACCATCTTTTTCCTTTACACACCGAGCAATGTTGAGGCATAGCCGTCAGGAAACTTCACGACTTCAACCACGCAAATATTTTCTCTCTGGAACGATAAAGTATAAGAGCAGGTGGCTTGATTAACTTGTACCTCTCTTAGTTAGATGCAGCTCCTTCTTCAAACCCAATCTTTCCAGGTTGCTCTAGATCTATCGTATTAGTTTTCTTCTCTATGTCCATCAGCGTCCTACAACACTATCACAAATATTTTTCTCCACATGCATAACATCAACATTGTGACGCAACTTATTAGTCTTCCAATATGGCAATTCGAAAAAAATACTCTTTTTTGTCCAATTTAACTCAAAATCATAACGTTTTCTCTTTTTGGTGTTCGGTGCCTTCCCAAAATCTTGTTTCTCTCTTCTTCTTGCTGTAATAACACATCATCTCCAGACAACTCCTTCGGCTTTGACCCTTTTTCGGCTTTTCCATCAAATAAATGTTTGTCCCTGTCTCTCCAAGCATGAGTTCGAGGCAAAAAACGACGATGACCCATGTAACATATCTTCCGTCCACTCTTCAACCACATTGAACGCGTATCTTTATTACAAACTGCGCAAGCTAGATACCCATGAGTACTCCATCCAGACAAGTTCCCATATGCAGGAAAATCATTGATCGTCCATAACAACGCAGCATGAAGCTGAAATACTTCCTTTGAATCTGCATCAAAATTCTTCACACCAATTTCCCATAACTCTTTTAATTCATCTATCAGTGGCCTTAGATAAACGTCGATATCATTTCCGGGACTGTTAGGCCCTGGTATTAGTAGAGTCAAAAATATGAAGGGCTCTCTCATGCATCTCCAAGGTGGCAAATTATACGGAACAACAATTACAGGCCAAATACTATGTGGTTTTCCGTTGAGGTCATTAGATGGAATAAACCCATCGCTTGCAATGCCAAGTCGGACATTACGTGAATCTCTGGAAAACCACTTGTGATTCTCATTGAGCTCTTGCCAAATTTTAGAATCTGCTGGATGCCTAAACACATTTTTCTCCCTTTTCTGTATCTTTTTCCAATATTTCATATCTTTAGCAGTCATCCTTGACATGAACAATCTCTGTAGCCTTGGATTGAGTGGAAAATAACGCAGTACTTTCTGAGGTATCTTCTTTCCTTTTCCCTCGACAACTTTATACCTCGGCTCATTACACTTGGGACAGTTTTCAAGATTCTCATTTTCCTTCCAGAAAAGTGCACAGTCGTATCTGCATGCATGAATTACTGTATAACCAAGTCCAAGGTTCCTCAATAGTTTCTTAGCCTCGTAATAGGTGTTTGGAAGTGTCTCACCTTCAGGCAATGCTGCTTTAATTAAATCAAGGATCATCTGGAATGACTTGTTATTCATGTGATTCATTATCTTGATATGCATCAACCTCATAACAAACTCTAACTTCGAAAAATTCTTGCAATTAGGATACAAAGGCTCGCAGGCATCCTTCAAGAGACTGTCAAACATATCTATGTTTTCACAACTGTCTTGTGTACCTGAACATTCATTGTTGTTTGCTCTGGCACACACATCTTCAAGAAGTTCACTAACCCCATTATTTGTATAACCTTGTGTTTCTTCCTCATCAACATCGTCATCATCAGAGACAATTTCATAATCTTCTCCATGGTGTATCCATAGTGTATAATCCTTGTGTATTCCAAAATCTTGCAAGTGATCTTCAACCACCTGGATGGGCTCCAAATGACCATTTTTGAATCTGGCACAAGGACAACGAGTCCTTCCCATGCTATCTGTGTGATCCCAAACAATCTTTATAAATTCATTAAGACCTCTTTTATATGCAGGATGCAACCTAGATTTTCCTTGCATCCAACTCTTATCCATATTGTAGCAGTTCCTGAACAACAAACTAATTAGACTCAACACTCCAATATTGTAGCAGTTCCTGAACAACAAACTAATTAGACCCCCTCGCACATCACACGCAGCCTCTCAGTTGTCACGCACTGGTAATTGAGTTAATCACATACCTACAAATTATTTTCTTGGAATTATTATGTTGATTTTCGGCAGACGCAGTATTATCTAACTCCCATATCTCTTGACAAATAGATCTGCCAAAGATTAACAAAGGAGGAAGAGGGGATGCTCTTAATGCAAAGCTTAATGATCACATAAGGAAAAAGAAAGAAAAGCCTACAATAACGATCAAACCAGGTAATAAGATTCCAACTGGGGATTGGGCCACTGAATTCCAAACTGAAATAGGAATCATCGTCGTCAATTGGAAAATCAGATCTGAAGAAATTTTATGATCTCATATTGGTAATCATATACTTATTTTTGAATCATTTTAGTGTCCCTACTGTTATGTTCTTCTTGCAAAGACTACGGCTTTGTTAATTAGAACTCTCTTTGCGTAGTTTCTTTGTTGCTGGTGCTAACAGAAATTTTTTTGGTGATTGTGAACTTAGGAAAAATTCACTATTGATCTACATGTAGTACGCATTCAGAAGGCGGTCAACACAATGCTAGCAAATGAGTACAGACAGTTCAGATGCACACTTCACAAACACTACCTGCAGTACAAACAAGATGGAACAGAACGGGAAAACCCGCATCATCAGGTTAAGCAGGAGGATTGGGAGAAACTTTGCACTTGGTTTGAGTCTGATGAGTTTCAGGTAATATTGGTGTTCGATCCTTATTGTATTTATAAGATTTATTTGTGGTAGTCATATTGGTAGACTTCAGTAGTAGTCGTATTTATGATATCTATGTAGCATCAATCTTCATTGAACTGTCTTCTTTGGATTTGAGTGCATACAAGTAGCACTCAAGGTAAAAAAAGTCGACAAGCGAATACAACCATTCATTGTACAGGGTCAAAACCTTTTGCCCGCTATAGAGAGGAAATGGTAATTGTGCTGTCTCTGTTATACAAGTTTATGGTTAATACTGTATCTAATTTTTTTTATGGGGAAACATGCAGTGTGATCCAGAAACAGGTGAAGTTGTTGAACAAATTGAATTCTACAAGTTAACCCACTGCAAAAATGATGTTTGGACGTGTCATACAGCGGAGGAAAACTATGTAATCTAAGGATTTTCGTTGTGATTTTCTTTTAAGTTTTTTGTTGAGAGTTATTATTTAGTTTTAGCATATGTTCTGCTATTTATTGTTAATTACTGTGTAGGGTAAAATGCTTGAACTCCGAGATGCGCCTACACCTGAAGGTTCAACACCCTTGACCGATGCTCAAATATGTGAGGAAGTGCTAGGTGTAAAATCCGGATATGTCAAGGGTCTTGGTCATGGGTATGAAAAACCTAGCTCGTCTAGCATCGAATATAATGCGGAGTTAGGCGAAGCTCTTAGGAGGGCAGATGACGCAGAGAAGAGAAATAAGGAACTTGAAGAAAGAGTTGATGATCAAAATCGCACAATACAGGGGCTAGTAACTGACACAATGGATATAAGAAGAATGTTGCTTGAAATGCAGGGAAACCGTCAAAGCACTCCTGAGAACAGTCAAAGTACTCCTGAGAACCGTCAAACCACCTCTTGAGATGATTGTTGAGGGACCAACAGTTGAGATCTGCATCTCTGTTTCTTTTTTTAGCTTTATGTTTCAACAAGTGGTATCGTTTTTTCTTCACTTTAGAATTAGCTTTATGTTTCTCTTTTGAAATTTGTAGTGGTATCGTTTCTTTTCTTCAGTTTAGAATGTTAAGTTTCTTAATTAGTGGTGTCATTTAATGAACAATGTAAATCTTTTCTATTAATGATTTGCTTCTTTTCGAAAAGATTCAGTAGTCTAACTTTCATGAATTACAATTTATGAGTAGTTATGAAAAATATGAAAACTACTTACCACTCTAACATCAACAATTTCTGAGTAGTTATGAAAAATATGAGAACTACTTCCCACTCTAACATCAACAAACGCGTTGAAAATGTGTATATATATTCCACGATTATAAAAGTGGCCCATATTATGTTTGTATCTACAAAAATTACGCGTGGAAAATATAATTCTTATTCGACATAATAATACGTAGCATATAATTATTATTCATGATGTTTTACGTGTTGAAAATAACATATATAAGCGATGGGTGTACCCGTAGCTTATGCGCCAATTTTATAACGCATTAATGCGTTGAAAATAAGGGTCGTTTGTGACATCTTCAACCATCATACATAAGATTTATTACCGACGGGTGTACCCGTAGCTTATGCGCCAATTTTATAACGCATTAATGCGTTGAAAATAAGGATCGTTTTTGACATCTTCAACCGTTATACATAAGATTTATTACCGACGGGTGTATCCGCCGCGTATGCGCCAATTTTATACGCATTAATGCGTCGAAAATAAGGATCGTTTGTGACATCTTCAACCGTTATACATAATATTTATTACCGACGGGTGTATCCGCCGTGTATGCGCCAATTTTATACGCATTAATGCGTTGAAAATAAGGATCGTTTGTGACATCTTCAACCGTTATACATAAGATTTATTACCGACGGGTGTATCCTCCGCGTATGCGCCAAGTTTCTACGTATTAATGCATTGAAAATAAGGATCGTTTGTGACATCTTCAACCGTTATAAATACAAACTTTTTGTTACATACACGAATGTCACATAAAGAATTTTTCAGTACAAATGAAAAAAACAGTATTTGTGACGCTTTAAGCGTCGGTTGGATTATTTGCAACACCTGTTGTTATAACGCACTGCCCGACAGCAAAAAAACGTCAGAAAAATATATTTGTGACATAAAATCAAATATTTGTGACGATATTTTTCATTGAAAAAACCATGTTTTGTTGTAGTGGTATGCAATGTTTACATAATTTTTGATCGGTTTTCATTCTCATGTTTTGCCCTCATGAACCTCCATCTGACATCATAGATTTAGTTCGGATCATGACAAACAGCGGCACATCATGAACAAGTAGTACCTTCTTTTCTATTTTATTTTGTGGTTCCAATTTATGTTTGACTAGGATTAAATTATTATAAACCTAGTTTAACTGGAACTAACTGACAGTTAGAATTCATTTATGAATATAATGTGTATTTTTAAGAAAAGGGTCTTCTGTAAACAAATGAACCCATTATTATATGCTTCCGCTCAATAATAAATAGAATCGATCAATAATTAAAACTAATTTCTTTAATGGTGTTAAGAAATTATGAAGTGAATTTTACTAACGAAATAAGATCCTATTATTGTGCTTCCGCTTTATAGAAAACTTTAATGTATACATTTAATTAAGACGATTTTATCGAATGACTTTTTGATATACGATTAAAGTTGTGTGTGCATTATGATATGGTTTGTGTGTGTGCTTGTGCGTTATGGTATAGTTTCTCTCACATTACTATTTTTCTTTAAATTTTATGGGATTATACTTAAAATTATTATGGGACTCTTTAGTTACCACCACAGTGATACTAGAGTGTTATATCTCAGTATAATCATAATGTTATTATAAGCATGAATTTGCAAACCGTAAAGTGTAGGTTTTGCAATTATCGACATCATGTGATAATGACAATGTTTTAGTTGATTGGCTATCACCACAGTGACGTCAAATCACTTTTGGTCATGATCACAATTTTTGTCAAATGCTTGTAATCTTGTTTTTCTTTAATATATCAGAATAAAATTTACCCGCAGGAAATTGGAGTTCACATATTTAAGAAAACACTGATTGATATGATTGTTGATCATATGGATATGAATTGATTTGAATCTTGAGGGTGTCTTGTGTCATTATGTTTCACTTTTCTCCCAATGTTGATGATAATTTCAAATGTACGTACAAAATTATTGTGCTTAAGATTCTTAGGTCATAATTCTTTAGCTATCACCACAGTGATACTAGAGTGTTTTATCTTAGCAATAATAAGAATTTTATTGTAAGCAAGAACACGCCAAGCCGTAAAGACACGATTTTGTAGTTATTATGGCATTATTTTTGAGTTGTTTGGCAATCACCACACTGATGTAAAATAATTTTTCCAATCATAATCATTATTATATCAAGTGCTTATAATATTGTTTTGCTTAAATGTATTAGAACAACAATTACCCACAGGTAATTTGAGTTCACACGTTTAAGATAACATTGAAGTGTACAATATCTGATCATACATTATGATGATTAAATAATTGGCACATGATTTTACGTTATTTCTTAAAAGTGCATAAAAGAAAATTTACATAAATTAACTCATTATCGAGTTGAGTAACCTATTACGAATTTTTTATATTTTCATGAATATTTTTATTATGTTGTCCAAAACTCATTGCATCCTCTATGAAATTGAGGTTTTATTTTTGATAAATTTCTCCATATTTCTGAAAATGATATTCATTGACTATTTAACACCTTTCATATTAATTAATCATATATTCGTTATTTATCATGATCTTTAAGTTTGTATTATATTTAAATGAGTGATGCATCAAAGAATTTTTCTTCAACGAAATTTCATTATTGAATTATACTTTTAGACTTGCTTAATACTAGATTTTGTTTTACGAAAAGTTCATTATGTTTGGACATTTCAATTAAAGGGTGTTATTATTTTTACAATTTATGTATGATGACATGCCTTTGAGTAAAGGTTTATGATTAATGTTGGGTTACTCATAATTGTTTATAATCGACTAATTTTATGATCAGATCAAGGATGTCCATATCATTGATTAGGACTGTGCAATATCACAAGAAAAGTTAGTGTGATATTTGCAATTCTGCATGTTTGCTGGATAGTTTAGTTATCACCACAGTGATGCTATGCTCTTATCTGGTAAGTGTTGTATGTTGTGAGTCCTCTTAGTTTGATTTAACGATTAGAACAATGCTTCTCACAAGTAGTTTTAGTTCACAAGTTTAAAAAAATAGCATTAAGGTTATCTAAATGTTTCATATACAAGTGAAAAAAATAGCCACCCACAGGTGACTACAATTCACATTATATTAGGTTGAACACATTTAGAATTATTGGAGTTTGTTAATACATTTTAGGACGTGAGTTTCCACAGGTGATTCTGGTTGTGGTATTAAACAAACATAATGTTGTATGTATTAGAAGGTAAAATATGTATTGATTTTTTTCATGTCTCACATTGTTCCTTGATAAGGTTTTACCCACAGGAAAATCTTATTGAAGGTATGAAACTATTATAATCTTAATTGTCATTTATCTCTGTTATAAATTTCATCTTTTGTTCTTATTAATTGTTGATTATGATTATTTTGTAGAATTTTAATGTTCCGTTTTTTGGAAGATAATTTTTTTTTATCACCTGATGATTTTTCGCGTTATTGTGTACGTCTATCAATTGCATTATGAATCTCAATCTGTGGATGTTTTCTCGAAGATTCATTATTAAAATTGAGAGGCAATTATAGAGAAAGTGAAAATCATAAAGTCTGATAAAGGTGATGAATATTGTGAAAGGTATGACAAAACAGGATGATATCCTAAATCTTTTACGTAGTATCTCCAAAAGTTTGGATTTGTTGCTCAATACACAAGGCCAACTTATCCTTGGAATAATGGTGTATAACAAAAGGAAAAATTATACTTTTATGAAAATGGTTAGAAGCATGATGACCACATATCAGTGAATGTATGTTCTTTCAACAACTGTGTAATTTAAATAGATTTCCCAGTAAAGCAGTTTCAAAGACACACTTTGGACTAGAATGGCTGGAAACCTAGTTTAAATCACCTTTATGTTATGGTTGTTCAGTTGTAAGTGAGGGATTACATTCCAACGAATAAAAATTGGATTTGGAAGCCATTATTGGTTCATTGGTTTTCCTAAATAATCCAAATGGTATTCTTTAACGTTCTAACCATAGTATGAGACTTATTGAAACCGAAAATATAAATTCGTTAATGATGGCATAACCATAGTATGAGACTCATTATCGAGTTGAGTAACCTATTACGAATTTTTTATATTTTCATGAATATTTTTATTATGTTGTCCAAAACTCATTGCATCCTCTATGAAATTGAGGTTTTATTTTTGATAAATTTCTCCATATTTCTGAAAATGATATTCATTGACTATTTAACACCTTTCATATTAATTAATCATATATTCGTTATTTATCATGATCTTTAAGTTTGTATTATATTTAAATGAGTGATGCATCAAAGAATTTTTCTTCAACGAAATTTCATTATTGAATTATACTTTGAGACTTGCTTAATACTAGATTTTGTTTTACGAAAAGTTCATTATGTTTGGACATTTCAATTAAAGGGTGTTATTATTTTTACAATTTATGTATGATGACATGCCTTTGAGTAAAGGTTTATGATTAATGTTTTAGGGTTACTCATAATTGTTTATAATCGACTAATTTTATGATCAGATCAAGGATGTCCATATCATTGATTAGGACTGTGCAATATCACAAGAAAAGTTAGTGTGATATTTGCAATTCTGCATGTTTGCTGGATAGTTTAGTTATCACCACAGTGATGTTATGCTCTTATCTGGTAAGTGTTGTATGTTGTGAGTCCTCTTAGTTTGATTTAACGATTAGAACAATGCTTCTCACAAGTAGTTTTAGTTCACAAGTTTAAAAAAATAGCATTAAGGTTATCTAAATGTTTCATATACATGTGAAAAAAATAGCCACCCACAGGTGACTACAATTCACATTATATTAGGTTGAACACATTTAGAATTATTGGAGTTTGTTAATACATTTTAGGACGTGAGTTTCCACAGGTGATTCTGGTTGTGGTATTAAACAAACATAATGTTGTGTGTATGAGAAGGTAAAATATGTACTGATTTTTTTCATGTCTCACATTGTTCCTTGATAAGGTTTTACCCACAGGAAAATCTTATTGAAGGTATGAAACTATTATAATCTTAATTGTCATTTATCTCTATTATAAATTTCATCTTTTGTTCTTATTAATTGTTGATTATGATTATTTTGTAGACTTTTAATGTTCCGTTTTTTGGAAGATAATTTTTTTTTATCACCTGATGATTTTTCGCGTTATTGTGTACGTCTATCAATTGCATTATGAATCTCAATATGTGGATGTTTTCTCGAAGATTCATTATTAAAATTGAGAGGCAATTATAGAGAAACTGAAAATCATAAAGTCTGATAAAGGTGATGAATATTGTGAAAGGTATGACAAAACAGGATGATATCCTAAATCTTTTACGTAGTATCTCCAAAAGTTTGGATTTGTTGCTCAATACACAAGGCCAACTTATCCTTGGAATAATGGTGTATACCAAAAGGAAAAATTATACTTTTATGAAAATGGTTAGAAGCATGATGACCACATATCAGTGAATGTATGTTCTTTCAACAACTGTGTAATTTAAATAGATTTCCCAGTAAAGCAGTTTCAAAGACACACTTTGGACTAGAATGGCTGGAAACCTAGTTTAAATCACCTTTATGTTATGGTTGTTCAGTTGTAGGTGAGGGATTACATTCCAACGAATAAAAATTGGATTTGGAAGCCATTATTGGTTCATTGGTTTTCCTAAATAATCCAAATGGTATTCTTTAACGTTCTAACCATAGTATGAGACTTATTGAAACCGAAAATATAAATTCGTTAATGATGGCATAATCAGTGGGAGTACGTGGATATATCTGTTAAAGAAATCATATTAATGATCCCTTTATTTAAGATTTCTACAAATATTGTAAATCTTCTCATTATCAGAATGTTAGATAATGAAAGACCACAAATTACTGATCCAATACTCCATAATAAAACTACTTCCAATAAAGAATTTTTTTGATAAGAACATGAACCAGCATTAAGAACGTATCAACAGAGATTAAAAAAAAGTTATTCATGTTGTTTCAGTGATTTTCTTACAAGAATTTATTACATTTTGATATGGAATGGCAAAGACTCGGTTTTAGGTTCACAAATATTATGTGTAATAATTTTGATTAATGGATTGATGATATGTGAGCAAAAATCATTGGTTGAAAGTCAAGTCTCTGATATTGTTTAATTGTTCGAAAGACACAAATCAGTTGTATGAAAGTGGGTCTTTCTGAACTAATACGACTGTAATTGGAATTTTAAACGGTATAAAGCAAGACTTATTTCCAAAGATTTTACTTTGAAAAGATGCATTGATTATAAATAAGTTTTTCTCTCGTGTCAAAGAAAGAATTATTCAGAAATATCATAGTATTATTAGTAGCTCAGTATGACCTAAGAGTTGCATTAATTAAATGTGAAAAATAGCCTTTGTTAATGATAAATTTTAGTCTACAAATTTTACAAATCAAAGTATGAAATCTAAGCAGCCTCCCATAATGGTACATGAAACAACAAAACTATAGATGTTTCAAGTTTATAGATTATTACAGATCCGTGGAGAAATTCATACTCTTGGTCTTGTATGTTAATACATACTACCTACGAGTAGTGATCTTGACTATATGCATATCTCTATAGTTTTCGGAAGTAAAGGATATGAATGAAGCTTACCATGTGATAGTAATATAATATGGATTAATAAAGCTCTCTTATAAGGCATATATCGAATATTCAAAGAATTTTGAGATAATAACATATTTAACAGATTTTATTTCATGTTAGATAGAAGATATAAATTAAATCTTCATTACGTCTTAATTCTGATATGAAACTTATAACAAGTTGTTGATATGTTAAAGAACCGAAGAAAAAATTACAGGAAAGCTATCAAGAGTTTTGAGATAATATTTTAATTTATGTCTTATAATTAGTTAGCAAACCCAACAGAGTTGATTGGGTTTTCTGACTTCACTTTGTGTGGATGTATTGATTCTATAAAGGAAGAATCCATTAATATTAATTCCACAATTGAGATTGAATATTTATGATTGCGAGACTTAGAGATTTAAGTTTGTCTCTACATTGCTGAAATTTATCGTCTTAGTATCGCAGTATTAAAGCACGATATGATACAAAAGGACCAAAACACATGAATCTTGAGTATATATGCGTGAATCAAGAAATTCAGAAACAATAGTTGTTCATGTATCAGTTAGAACAATTGCATTGAGAGATGTACTTATTGAAAAATTACATTTTAAGACCTCTTAAGAAAAGAATAAAATCTTAGGTCTGTGGGAGTAATTGATCTGTGAGAGTAATTGATTATTGAATTCAGCTAATTTATGTGCCTGTTTTTTGAACACTTTATGAGCTTTTATTAATGTCGTTCTGAATTATTTATGTATCCATGTTTAGTATACACTTATGTAAACGAATGAATGTTAACAGAAATTGTCTTTCTTTTGAAGAAATCACTGGACCATTATGATATCCCAATTTAAGGCCTAATTAAGTAAGTTATTTGTGTTGTGGTACATGGAAGGGAACATGTTGATAACAAGACAATGTGCACCCGCTATGACCCGCATGACTAGTTTGCTTGATCAAGGTATTATGTTTAACCATTAATAGCAAATATGCGCACTTATGTTTTCTATGATTTCATTAAATCGATTATCACATGGACCAGTGGGAGAATGTAAGAATATTTTGTATGACTAGAAATATTCCCTTGGGCCCATGTAATAATATTTGGTAATCTAGATTATTTCTATACTTATGTCCGGTTTCCTTTATGGGATTATATTCCTAATATCTCTTCTTTTATGGACGGTCGAGATTTAATGTTAATACTAAACCCTAGGAACTTGGTCCTCCTTCTATCTATAAAAGGAACACAATATCCATCAGTATTGGGTTCAATAATTTAGTATTCATAACGTCAGAGGTGAGAAAGGGGAAACCAAGACCTCCACAAAGTATTACGGTTACCACCAATTGATCAATGAAGGATTACGGATTAGCGTTATAAGGTATTTCTCATAAACTCTGTTAATATATTATTATGAGATTATCATGAAGTTCACGATCCTGATTAAGTATATCTATAAATTAAAACTTATAGTAAAATCTTGAGGTATATGCATAAAAAAAACATGAACATTAACACCAGAATTAGAAACATGAACATTAACACCAGAATCAAACCACCATGATAAAGAAGATTCTTTAATAGTCAAATTTGTTTCAAAATAACTTACGAATCCCAAAGGATGACCTTTCTTTTCGAAACATTTTTGACGCTTAGTGCAATCTTTCTGAAAATGACCAGGTTTCTTACAGAAACGACACTTATTGTCATCTTTCTTTGCCTTCTTCTTTAAAGGTTGACCAGAATTATTCTGTGGTGCTCCCTTATTTCCCTTTGAAGGCTTGCGCTTATTGTTCACTCCTCGGTTGACAAAATGCGCTTGATTAAGACCTTGCGGATTTAGCCTAGCTTCCTCTTGAACCAACATGTTTGCCAATTCATTTGCAGTCCACTTTTCCTTAATAGTGTTGTAATGCACTTGAAAAGCAGCATATTGGGGTGGGAGCGAGTTGAGAATGAATTGGACAAGAGAGTTCTCATCCACAGTTAATTTCATCTCAGTAAGCTTAGCAGCAATGCTACGCATTTCTATCACGTGCTGGTGCATTGACCTGACACCGATATACTTCATGGTTGTCAGACCAACCATCAACTTCCCAGCTAGAGACTTGTCTGCTGTCTTAAAGAGTTCCTTTACGATTTCCATAAATTCCTTAGCATTTTTAGATTCGGGAAGCGATCTTTTAATATTTGCATCAATGTGCATTCACATCAGCTGTATGCTCATCCTGTCACTTCTCTCCCACTTTTTCAGGAGATCCTTATCTTCAGGGGTACTCTTATCATTCATAATTGGCTTTTCAATTAGGGGATCAAGGTCAATATCTTGCACACCCAAAGTGAACTCAACATTCTATTTCCATTCTGAGAAGTTGGTGCCATTGAAAAATGGGATAGAAGAACTATACGAATGCAAAGTCTTAGAACTATAAGCTGTAAAATATGACAAAGATACACAAAGTCAAATTCACACATATACAAATTAAGAAACTCTTGTGGGTAGAATCTTAATAAAACAACAATCATGTCATAAAGTCAAAAAAAAAAAACATTCACATATATATAAGCAAGCAAAGACAAACATCTGTGGACATTATGCCTTTCATGGTTACATACATAAACATTCACACATATATAAGCAAGCAAAGACAAACATCTGTGGACATTATGCCTTTCATGGTTACATACATAATCATAATATATATTCAAACATGTGAATTAGAGTTAGCTGTGGGTAACTTTTCATTCTAATATGTATGACTAAATAGTAAATTTCTTTATGTTTATATATACAAACACTTGAACAAACATCTCCCGTGGGTGATAGTTATTCTTATGTGATTGCACAAAACGATGTAGACTTACAATGACATGCTAATATAACATAATACTTTAGTATCACTGTAGCGATAGCTAAAGAGCATACAATTCAAACATTTTGGTAATTTAAAACATGTTATAGTTATTACCATACAATAGAATTCTACACATGTTCATATTAAAAACCAAAATTAATAGTCAAAGCCAACATGTGAAAGTCAACAGTCAAAGTCAATGATTAAAAATCAACATGTGAAGTCAAACAGACAGTCAACCGTCAAGTCAAAAAGTCAAAAATAGTTATGCGGAAGTCAAACAGACACATAAAGTCAAACAGTCAACTCAGAAGTCAAAGTCAGTTATGCTGAAGTCAAATTGTCTAGTAGTCAAAGTTCTCACTTCATGTTAAACAGACTTCACGTCTAACCACTGAAAAGCGTTCGTACATGACCTATTGGGCCAAGCCCAAGTAAACTTAACAACACATTATACTGAGCCCAATAAACTTTCATAAACATCATAGTGAGCCCATACACATAAACTTTCATTTTTCATAGACGTTTCATCTTCACATAACCGTAGCCGCATACTTGGCATATTAAACAAACGTTTTACTTTACACATGAATCAAACAAAACAGACTTTTTATTCATGAACTAATCACGTCATCATGTTATACCACATCTAGCAAAAATCATACAAAATCATATCATTTTCAATCGGATGATACCAGAACGATTTTAAATCATGATTTTATATTATTTTAATCTTTCGTGATTTTTGTGAACGTAGATCTTTGTCACAAAATCATAAATGGCTTGTTTGTCGTTTTTTTTTTTAACTTTTATGTGTTTCTCTTTCCTTAAGATCAAACACCGCAGATAGAAAAATAAACGATTTAGGTTAACGTATCAATGACATTTGGGCCTGTGCTTCACATATAACTATTGGGCTTATTTTTTAATGGGACTAATTACCTGTCAGTATGCTAGCATTTAAGTTGTTCTTCTCTCAATTTCACGTAAGGTTTCAGAAATGTTTGCTTCTTTGATCGAAAGAATCCATTAATATTAATTCCAAAATTGAGTTTGAATATTTATGACTGCGAGACTTAGAGATTTAATTTTGTCTCTACATTGCTGAAATTTATCGTCTTTGTATCACAACATTAAAGCACGATACGATACAAAAGGAACAAAACATACGAACCTTGAGTATATATGCGTGAATCAAGAAATTCAGAAACAATAGTTGTTCATGTATCAGTTAGAACAATTGCATTGAGAGATGTACTTATTGAAAATTACATTTTAAGACCTCTTAAGAAAAGAATAAAAACTTAGGTCTGTGGGAGTAATTGATTATTGAATTCAGCTAATTTATGTTCCTGTTTTTTGAACACTTTATGAGCTCTTATTAATGTCGTTCTGAATTATTTATGTATCCATGTTTAGTATACACTTATGTAAACGAATGAATGTTAACAGAAATTGTATTTCTTTTGAAGACATCACTGGACCATTATGATGTCCCAATTTAAGTCCTAGTTAAGTAAGTTATTTGTGTTGTGGTACATGGAAGGGAACATGTTGATAACAAGACAATGTGCAACCGCTATGACCCGCATGACTAGTTTGCTTGATCAAGGTATTATGTTTAACCGTTAAATTTTGTTTAGAAAATATGCGCACTTATGTTTTCTATGATTCCATTAAATCGATTATCACATGGACCAGTGGGAGAATGTAAGACTATTTTGTATGACTAGAAATATTCCCTTGGGCCCATGTAATAATCTTTGGTAATCTAGATTATTTCTATACTTATGTCTGGTTTCTTTTATCTGATTATATTCCTAATATCTCTTCTTTGATGGACGGTCGAGATTTAATGTTAATACTAAACCCTAGGAACTTGGTCCTTCTTATACCTATAAAAGGAACACAATATCCATCAGTATTGGGTTCAAGAATTTAGTATACATAACGTCAGAGGTGAGGAAGGGGAAACCAAGACCTCCACAAAGTATTACGGTTACCACCAATTGATCAATAACGGATTACGGATTAGCGCTATAAGGTATTTCTCATAAACTCTATTAATATATTATTATGTGAATATCATGAAGTTCACGATCCTAATTAACAATCTATAAAATTAATAGAGTTTATGAGAAATACCTTATAGCGCTAATCCGTATCCAAAAGAGTTTATAGGCTCATCAACTGCGTCTCTTATAGAGTTTATGAGATAACCTTAATATCATAGCCAGTGATGTCTTCAAAAGAAAGACAATTTATGTTAACATTCATTCGTTTATATAAGTGTATACTAAACATGGATACAGAAATAATTCAGAACGACATTAATAAGAGCTCATAAAGTGTTCAAAAAACAGGCACATAAATTAGCTGAATTCAATAATCAATTACTCCCACATACCTAAGATTTTATTCTTTTCTTAAGAGGTCTTAAAATGTAATTGTTCAATAAGTAAATCTCTCAATGCAATTGTGCTTAACTGATACATGAAAAACTATTGTTTCTGAATTTCTTGATTCACGCATATATACTCAAGGTTCATGTGTTTTGTTCCTTTTGTATCATATCGTGCTTTAATGCTGCGATACTAAGACGATAAATTTCAGCAATGTAGAGACAAACTTAAATCTCTAAGTCTCGCAATCATAAATATTCAATCTCAATTGTGGAATTAATATTAATGGATTCTTCCTTTATAGAATCAATACATCCACAAAAATTGAAGTCAGAAAACCCAATCAACTCTGTTGGGTTTGCTAACTAATTATAAGACATAAATTAAAATATTATCTCAAAACTCTTGATAGCTTTCCTGTAATTTGTTCTTCGGTTCTTTAACTTATCAACAACTTGTTATAAGTTTCATATCAGAATTAAGACGTAATGAAGATCTAAATTTATATCTTCTATCTAACATGAAATAAAATCTGTTAAATATGTTATTATCTTAAAATTCTTTGAATATTCGATATATGCCTTATAAGAGAGCTTTATTAATCCATATTATATTACTATCACATGGTAAGCTTCATTCATATCCTTTACTTCAAAAAACTTTAGAGATATGCATAAAGTCAAGATCACTACTCGTAGGTAGTATGTCTTAACATACAAGACCAAGAGTATGAATTTATCCCACTGATCTTGAGGTATATGCATAAATCTGTAATAATTTTATCCAAAACTTGAAACATTTACAGTTTTGTTGAATTTCATATACCATTATGGGAGGCTGTTTAAATTTCATACTTTGATTTCTAAAATTTGTAGACTAAAATTTATCATTAATAAAGGCTATTTTTCACATTTAATTAATGCAACTCTTAGGTCATACTGAGCTACTAATAATACTATGATAATTCTGAATAAGTCTTTCTTTGACACGAGAGAAAAACTTATTTATAATCAATGCATCATTTCAGAGTAAAATCTTTGGAAATAAGTCTTGCTTTATACCGTTTAAAATTTCCATTACAGTCGTATTAGGTCAGAAAGACCCACTTTCATACAACTGATTTGTGTCTTTCGAACAATTAGACAATATCCGAGACTTGACTTTCAACCAATGAATTTTGCTCACATAGCATCAATCCATTAATCAAATTATTACACATAATATTTGTGAACCTAAAACCGAGTCTTTGCCATTCCATATCAAAATGTAATATAATGTGGCAAAGACTCGGTTTGTAATATTGAGGTATATGCATAAATCTGTAATAATTTCATCCAAAACTTGACATTTATATTTTTGTTGAATTTCATATACCATTATGGTTGTGTGCTTGTGCGTTGTGGTATAGTTTCTCTCACATTATTGTTTTTCTTTAAATTTTATGGGATTATACTTAAAATTATTATTGGACTCTTTACTTATCACCACAGTGATAGTAGATTGTTATATCTCAGTATAATCATAATGTTATTATAAGCATGAATTTGCAAACCGTAAAGTGTAGGTTTTGCAGTTATCAATATCATGTGATAATGGAATTATTTTAATTGATTGGCTATCACCAAAGTGATGTCAAATCACTTTTTTCCATGGTCACAATTTTTTCAAATGCTTGCAATATTGATTTTATTAAATATATTATAACAGAATTTACCCACAGGAAATTGGAGTTCATGTATTTAAGAAAACATTGACTGATATGATTTTTGACCATACATTATGAATATGAGTTGATTTGAATTTTGAGGGTGTCTTGTGTCATTATGTTTCGTTGATGATAATTTCAATTATACGTATAAAATTATTGTGCTTCAGATTCTTAGGTCATAATTCTTTAGTTATCACCATAGTGATAATAGAGTGTTTTATCTTAGCAATAAAGGAAATGTTTAGTAGTTATTACGGCATTATTTTGAGTTGTTTGGCTATCACCACAGTGATGTCAAATAATTTTTCCAGCCATAATCGTTATTATGTCAAGTGCTTATAATATCGTTTTGCTTAAATGTATTAGAACAACAATTACTGATGAGTGCCAAATAATGTATATATTTATCCCTTTTTATTAGCATTTAACTCATCTTTTGTGCATTAATTCTATATTTTATCCCATATTCTGTATTTTCATTGTTTTCAAGAATAAATATTTTTCTTACTTAATTTTGCATTTTTAGGTAATAAATAAAGTCTGGATGACTTGCGGAGCGGAAAAGAGCTGAAGAGTGGTGAAAAGCCGGAAGAAATTACGCAAGGAAGCCGCGAAGAATGGTGCGCACAAGACCAAAATGCTAGAAGTGGGCTCAAACAGGAAGAATTGTGCTTAAAGAAGATATGGGCTTGGCATACCCAAGGCCCAAAACCCTTACCCAAACCCATTTTCTATATCCATACCCGCCTCCATTCTCAGCCGTTAGATGGGATTAAATCGAAATCCAATGGTCTCTTCAGTAGAGTGGATCAAAATCCGAGGTTCTTGTCAAACACCATAGTGCTTAAATTCCAAGTCTTCAGATTAGATTGCATTTGAATCCTACGGTCGCTCCTATGCATGTGCATCAAATATCGATACTTCCGCTAAACACTACAGCACCGAACCTCGATCTTCGCCGTTAACTTCGTTATATCAAGGCATCCGACGGTCGCTACCAGTCTCTTCACTTGGAGACATCCGATCAATCCATCATTTTCACATCCCACGGCCCATCTCACAAAACATCACCACTTGATGTCCCCGCTTCACACCGTAGAACCCGATACCCTATACCCAAACAAACACTTCCTTTCTCCCAAAACAGTCGAGCTTCTTCCCCTTCTCCCAAAATCAGTTGCAGAACCACCACCACCTCCATGCCCTGTCTCTGAAAACTGTCACTACCTCGCCTTCTCCACCACCATCACTTCTTCCCCGACCGTAGCAGATACCACCATCACGTCCCCTTCTTCTCTAGCCATCTATTACATCAACTTCTCAACCCGAAAACCCTAGTTTAGAAGTTGATGAAATAGGTGAGGTTAGAGACAGAAATTGAAGCAGCCGAGAAGAGCAGGAAGGTCAGAGGAAGCATGGGTCGAGACTACATGGAAGAAATTTCCTCGATTTGGGTGAGTATCACTAACCCTAATTTCTCTGTAATTTGGGGGTTTCTCTAGAAACCCTAATTCATGTTGGGACCGTACCAGGAGAGGATTAGAGTAGGGAAATGGGCTCAATTAGACCCATGACATTAGAAAAACAGTAAACCTAATTATACTGTTTTATTTTGGGATTTTGGGAAAATGGGTGATAACCCTAATTTGATGTTTTGGGTATAAATAGAACTGGAGGGTGTGTGTGAGAGAATATGCTGGAATAGCCAGTGTCCAGAACTTAGTTCTGTTAAATGTTCATTTTGCTGTTCACTGTTTATCCATTTTAATGTTTTGATTTTCTCCATTTTATGTCACTGTGATGTTGTTATGTGTTGTTCCTGTTATGAACTCCACCGTTGTGTTATGTTTGTTCTTTCCTGTCACTCCCATATTTCTGTTATGTTATGTTTATGCAATGTTTGTATCATGTTCTGTAATGTTCTTGTTATGTATGTTCTAAACCTCAAATGCTAGGACTAGATGAAACCATGAATCAATAAGATAGTATTTATCATGTGCAGCTCATGTTCAGTGTTGATAAGCCCTTAGACTAGTTGTGCTTTAATCAGACAATTAGCACTTTGGTAATTTTCTTAGCTGTGAGTAGAATATCCCTTAGGTTAATGGTGGATTCAACATCCTAGTGTTCTTTCATCACTCTTGTTTACTGTTTTGTGTGAATGTTAGGCTAAAGCCTTTGAAGCATTGAATTGATTGAGCAGTGGGGAGAAACTAGTGCTCACTAGTGACTGTGAGCAAACTGGTTCTCTTCCCACTCTAGTTGTATGCCTAGGCTCCCAACTTTGCCTTTCATTTTTTGTTCTTTCTCACCTTCACCATCTCCCCTGCCCTTGGCTTAGGCCTTGGTTCCATTGTTCTTGTTTAGTTTCATTGCACTGTCACTTTTCCACCATTACTTCACTGCCATCTCTTCTTTTCTCCTTTCCTTTTTGCTCATTTCTTCTCACTATCTTGCTACTGTCTTGTTACTTTTTGTTCACTTCCCAAATTCAGTTTAATGTTCTGTAATTTTGTGCCCACTGTAATCTGTAAAGCAAAAGGATCAAAGCCCAGCTCATTACTAGGTTACCAAGCCCAGTTCACAGCTCATTGTTTGGTTAAATCAGAGGCTTAGTTCACTTCACTGAGCCCAAGCCTAGTGCACTTCAAAAGCCAAAGGCCCAGTTCATTCCCAAAGAACTCAAAGGCCCAAAGAAATTCATCAAAGCCAACTGAATCCAAGACCATTCCAAAACCAAAGCCAAGCCCACTGTGCCTAGAAGTTACCAAAGCCCAATAGCAAATTAGAGCCCAAAATAGCTAAACACTACGAAACACCCCCAGTCTCTGTGGATCGACCCGTACTTGCACGAGCTACAACTGACGACCGTGCACTTGCGGTATTACTGTAGGCTGTCTTTTGCTCTTATTTTATACATATCCCAAAGCCTACCAATTACCCACAGGTAATTGGAGTTCACATGTTTTAGATAACAATGAAGTGTACAATATCTGATCATACATTACGGTAATTAAATAATCGGCACATGATTTTACGTTATTTCTTAAAAGTGCATAAAAGAAAATTTACATAAATTAACTCATTATCGAGTTGAGTAACCTATTACGATTTTTGATATTTTCATGAATATTTTTATTATGTTGGCCAAAACTTATTGCATCTTCTATGGAGTTTGAGGTTTTATTTTTTGATAAATTTCTCCATATTTGTGAAAATGATATTCATCGACTATTTAACACCTTTCATATTAATTCATACTATATCCTTTATTTATCACGATCTTTAAGCTTGTATCAGATTTAAATGAGCGATGCATCAAAGAATTTCCTTCAACGAAATTTCATTATTGAATTATAATTATAGACTTGCTTAATGCTCAATTCTGGTTTAAAGTTCAATACGTTTGGATATTTTTCAATTAAAGCGAGTTGATATTTCAGGGTTACTCATAATTGTTTACAATCGACTAATTTAATGATCAGATCAAGGGTGTCCATATCACCACAGTGATACTAGCTTGGAATCTCACAAGAAAAACTAGTGTGATATTTGCAATTGTACATATTTGCTGGATTGTTTAGTTATCACCACAGTGATACTAAACTCTTATATTGTAAGTATTGTATATTTTGAGTCCTTTTAGTTTGATTTAACGATTAGAACAATATTGCTCACAAGTAGTTTTGGTTCACACGTTTAAAAAAAAGCATTAAGGTTATCTAAATGTTTCATATACATGTAAAAAAAATAGCCACCCATAGGTGACTACAATTCAAATTATATTAGGTTGAACATATTTAGAATTATTGGAGTTTGTTAATACATTTTGGGACGTGAGTTTCCACAGGTGATTCTGGTTGTGGTATTAAACAAACATAATGTTGTGTGTATGAGAAGGTAAAATATGTACTGATGTTTTTCATGTCTCACATTGTTCCTTGATAAGGTTTTACCCACAGGAGAATCTTATTGAAGGTATGAAACTATTGTAATCTTAAGTGTCATTTATCTCTATTATAAATTTCAACTTTTGTTCTTATTAATTGTTGATTATGATTATTTTGTAGACTTTTAATTAATGGTCCAATTTTTGGAAGATCAAATTCTTTACACCTGATGATTTTTCGCATTATTGTGTACATCTATTAATTGCATTATGAATCTAAATCTATGGATGTTTTCTCGAACTTTCATTATTGAAATTGAAAGGCAATTATAGAGAAAGTGAAAATCATAAAGTCTAACAAAGGTGGTGAATATTGTGAAAGATACTAAAAAACAGGATAATATCCTAAATCTTTTACGTAGTATCTCCAAAAGTTTGGATTTGTTGCTCAATACACAATGCCAACTTATCCTTGGCATAATGGTGTATAACAAAAGGAAAAATCATACTTTTATGAAAATGTTTAGAAGCATGATGAGTTATGCATAATGACCATATATCAGTGAATGTATGTTCTTTCAACAACTGTGTAATTTAAATAGATTCCCAAATAAAGCAGTTTCAAAGACACACTTTGCACTAGAATGGCTGGAAATCCGGCTTGTAATTAAACTAAGGTCGATAAACGACAAAATAGTTAAGGTTGTGGCAGTAACCATGGGATAAACGACAAAATAGATAAACGACCTTAGTTTAATTAGTAGTTTCCGGAGTGACCATGGGATATAGGAAGTAACGAGCCATGATGAGTCTGTGGAAGTGACACAGGTTGTGGCAAAGACGGTGGTAGTGGAAGTGACACAATTTTTGGCAGAGACGCAGTTGATGAGCCTGAACTTAAATCAGGACTTACTATTTCACAAGGAAGTTGTGAATGAGAACTAAGAGAATGAGATATGATATTAGTCGAGGATGAGGTTTTAATGGATTTAAATGACGGATAAAAAATAGAATCATACGTAGCAAACTCAATTTATTGTTGTTGTGTATGAATTGAAACTGCTGGAGAATCCGATATGTCATGAAAAGAAAACACAATTTCATGGAATACAACATCATGAGAGGTGTATATAGATTCAGATTCAATATCATAAATCCTATATCCCCTTTGACCACAAGGATATCCAACAAAGGAGCCTGGCTTGGTCCGTTGGTCAAATTTATGTAAAATTCTAGTATTTCTTTTAAAACAAAGACATCCAAATACTCGCAGAGATGAGCAATCTGGGGACTTATGCAACAATACTTCATGAGGTGACTTATGAGCCAAAATTGGAGTTGGAAGTTCATTGATGAGAATAATTATTGATGAGGCAAGAATTCATTCTCCCCAAAAATAAATAGGTAAATTTTATTAAAAACGTAATGATCTCGTTATATTGAGCAAACGTTGATGCTTTCGTTCAACAATGCCGTTTTGTTGCGCAGTGTAAGCAAAAATGGTTTGATGGAGAATGTCATGTTGATGAAACCACGCCTGAAGTTCATCGGATTTAAACTCAAACCCATTATCCGACCTAAAATTCCGTAATTATGGAATGAGTAATGTATGAGACGAGATTGTGGATAGTTTGTGACCAAACTGATTTAGCACAAAGACAAAACAATATTTAGAAACTTGAGAGTTTCTGATTTGACTTCCATGAAGTAAACTCAAGTACATCTAGAGTAATCATCCAAAATAGTGAGAAAGTGTTTAGCATCAGTAGGTGATGAAGTCAAAAAAAGACCCCAAATATCAGCATGTATTAACTGAAAAGGATGTGTAGAAATTTCTTTACTTCTATTACACTTAAGACGAGGTTGTTTTTCCCTTGGGCATATATCACACAAGTGACTGAAAGGAGAACAAATTAATGTAAGCAAATTGACTAGCAAAGAACTTATCACAATCCATATTTGGATGGCCCAAACGTAAGTGCCATGTATCAAGATGCTTATTTTCATTGAAAGATAAAACACAAATGGTTGAAAATTGAAATGGTAGAGACCAGCAACGCATCTACTCCATCCAATCTCCTTGTTCGTGTGACCCTGAAAGATGCAAGAGACTCTTGTGAGGATGAGAAACAACAATTTGTTGTGGTGGTCAGTTGACTGATCGAGATCAAGTTAAACTTGAAACTGGGAATATGAAATATATTAAGAAGTGCTATGGAAGATGATAATACAACACGTCCAATATGTGTCACAGATGTATGTGATCCATCTGGAAGTTGAACTGTGATTGGTTTATGTTGAGATTATTAGTTCCACATTGTCTGGGTTATCTAAGATCCTGCGGTTTATAATCTATAGGGACACTCCACTCATTGCCAATTGGTTTTGAGTTGGATGCCCGTATTCTAACATGATATCAGAGCAGGCTATTTGCGACGAGTCATTGACCGCGCCTTTGCTCCGCGTCACCCGATTTATTTTCCACGTGTTAGACCCAACGAGTCTACACGTGAGGGGGCGTGTTGAGATTATTAGTCCAACATTGTCTGGGTTATCTAAGATCCTGCGGTTTATAATCTATAGGGCCACTCCACTCATTGCCAATTGGTTTTGAGTTGGATGCCCGTATTCTAACAGTTTAGAAACCAAGGTATATGATGAAAAAAAGAAAGTAAAGAATAAATATGATGTGTAGCACCACTATCAACTATCCATATATTATTTGAACATGATAAGGCTGAACTTGCAAAGTTTGCATATGGAGCTACATCATGGCCTTCACTGTCCGGTTCAAGCAAAGAGAGTAGGCGATCATAAGCAGCGGAAATATTGGGTGCAACAGGTGCAGGAGCAGTTTCAGCAGCAAGGGTGGAGATTCAACATCTCTCAGCTGTGGTAGATCTTTAGGATAGCCATTCAATTTCCAACAGGTGAATTTTGTGTGGCCATGCTTATTGCATGTTCACCGAAAGGTCAGGGTCTCTTATTGCTGTTGTTATTGGTATTTGGGGCAAAGGATCTCTGATTTCTAGGATCACTACGAGACACATTCAAAGTTGAAGATTCAACTGAAGGAATAGAAGGAGAATTGATACCTTATTGTTCTTCTTCTTGTCTGACATGGTTTGTAGACCGTTGCAGAAGATAACATAGGTTCTATAAGAAGAATCTGGTTACGCAGTTGGGAGAATCGATCATGCAGTCGTTGAAGAAACTCCATTGATCTGTCTTGATTATGGTTACCATAAATCTCTTGGCTGCTCCACAGATACACGATTGAGGTGGTCGAAAAGAATCCAGTTGATCCCACAATGATTTGAGCCGAGTGTAGTACATGTCGATACTTAAATTTTTTTGTGTAAGTGTTGAGATTGACTACTTCAGGGCAGACAGTTTAGAAGCATTATGAGGATAGAATCGCGTCTTGATTTCAAGCCACATATCATGAGCAGAGGGGAAGTTCATGACGCTTGGCCTGATTTCTGGATCGACAAAGTTTGAAATCCAGTTGCCAACTAAATCGTCACAATGAGTCCAGTGTGGGAGATCTATTGCATCTGTTAGTGTCTTGATCGTGCCATCGCTGTAACCTGTCTTTCTCTTTGCACTGAGAGCTGTTATCATTCCTCGATCCCAAATACAATAATTCTCACTGTTGAGCAGAGGATCAAAAATCACCAATGTTGGATTATCAGCCGGATGAACATAATAAGACTGGTTGGAGAAAGACTAGAATCCTCTTCAGAAACCATTGAAGGGTTAGGATCGCCTTCGCCAGTCAATGAGATGAAGATGCAGAGAAAAACAAATTAAACCTAGCTCTAGTATACCATCTTGAAATAATGATATTTTTGTTTTGTTTCTCACACAACCGTGTTGAGATTGATTTCATTGAGTAATATATACGGATTACATAAATGTAGAATTCTACATGGATTAGAATGCATAACAGAAAGGCAAAAGAATAGGTATAGCTAAAGAATAGAAGGACTGAAACCTAATGAGCTAATGAATAGGGAGACTAATAGTTGTTACAACAGAAGAATTAGAAGACTAATATATGTTACAACAACATGTACGTGTGAAAAGTTTATCAATGGACCGATAAACTTAATAATGGTATCTATCCCTTGGCACCGTTTTTGTTTTTGAAAGAGTGAAATATTTCATAACAAACAGAACTAAGCCATCCATCCCTTAGCACCTTCAGTTTTTTTCATAGAGACGGTATCTCTCTCGAAATTTGTCGCAAATTTTAGACCAGAAAATTGGTGAACAAAATAAAATGTTTGGGGAGAAATTTGTGCAAATAGGAAAACAAACCCACTTTATAAAAGAACAAAAATAGACTACAACTAGATCCTATAACAGATCTTCCCAAACGTACAGCTGAAATCAAACAACCTAACGAAAACAAAGTTTACATTCTTTCACAATTCAGATATTTGATGCAATTTTTGGAGATGCAGTTCACCTTGGGATATTCATAGAGAGAATCATACTTGTTACAGGGAGAGTCGTACTTGTTACAGCACTGTACTGGCTTGAGTCACCGAAAGAACTCATTGGGACACTATAGAGATCACTTGGCTCCGATGGTAAGTGTGACGTTCCACTCTGGTGGCTTGGTTGATAATTTGACCCGAATGTGTCTATCCTTTGCAAAACTTCTAGATCTGCTGCTATCTGTTTCATAACAGGTCTGTCTTCACCCTTTAGTTTAAGACACTTCCATGTGATCTTCGCTACTGCGAAGAGATCCTCGGCTTTCCCGTCACTTGTAACTTTAGCGTCAATAAGTTGGAACACATTATCTCCTTCCTTTAACGAAGAAAAATGTGTTGCAAGACTTCTTTGTTCTTCTGGCTTCTCAAAGCAAATTGGCAGTTCACCCGTTAAGAGTTCAGCAAGAACTACACCAAAGCTATACACATCACTTTTATGTGTCAGTTGGCTTGTGATGAAGTATTCCGGATCCAAATATCCTAAAGTCCCATGAAATAGTGTATTTACACGAGTTTGATCTAAGGGAATTAACCTTGATGCTCCGAAGTCTGAAACTTTAGCTGTGAAATTTTCATCTAGTAATATGTTGGTAGACTTTATATCTCTGTGAATGATGGGTGGAGATGCCGCCGAATGTAAATATGCAATTGCACTTGCAGTTTCAGTTGCAATTCTCAGACGACTTTCCCAGGTCATAGAAGGTAACTCAGTAGAACCGTGCTTGTGATGGATATGCTCGAAAAGTGTACCATTAGATACGTATTCGTACACGAGCAAAGGAACTTCAGTCTCTAAGCAACAACCCAACAGCTTCACCACATTTCTGTGGTTAACCTGTGTTAAAATAAGAACCTCGTTTATGAACTGCTCGACTTGACTTTGGTCAAATACCTTGGACTTTTTTATGGCGACTACACGATTGTCGGATAAAGTTCCCTTGTAAACTATTCCGTACCCTCCTTCCCCGAGAACTTCACTGTCATTAAATTTTTTAGTTGCCAATTCTAATTCTTCAGATGTGAAGATTCTTGTTGACTCTGTGCCGTTTTCGTTGGAAGATAAATGTTGTGTTAGTGACAATCCACCATTTTGTTTAAAGAATTTCTCTCTAAGCTTGAGTAGCTTACGTTTCCGGATGCTTGAGTTTAAAAGGAAGGCGCAGAGAATGAAAATTAACAAACCAGATCCGATACCTGAATTAACAATGTTAACACAATAATAAGTTCAGGCAAAATGAACCGAGAATCACTCACTTATTCTATTGCTAATTGCGTAAGTTATACAAGTAAAGATTACCGATAACAACCCTCATCAATGGAAATCCTGCTTGGCCAACAGTAGTACTGCAACCAAGTCCGTCCTTCTTCCCATCACCACTCATGCCTACTGGACAAGAACATTTGTAGCTTCCAAATGTGTTGGTACAATTTCCTACGCAGGGACTGTTGATCTTATCTTCACACTCATTCACATCTGTTGAACAAAATCCAGCTTTTGATGTTATTTAAAAAATGGATAAGGGTGTCAATTACAATAAACAGCGGTATTTAACCAAAGAAAATGTTTGTCCTTGCCGTACACCCTTAGTATAAAGAGGTATAAGATTATAAGTTGAAGCAATGCTTATATAGCTTGGAGAGTTTAGAGAAACACATACCTTCGCATCCAGGTGCAAGATAAGGGTTTCCTTCGAATCCTGTCTTGCAAGTGCATCGATATCCTAGATTACTCAATGCTCCTTGTTTTCCCCGGAATTGTATTGTCTCTAAACAATCACTATTTTCCTGGCATGCGTAAGCTTTATGGTTTTGTCGTGCTTCATCACAAGTAGTATTAGACCCTACAGCCCAATCAAGCACCACAGGAATGACTCTACTTTTATATGTGCTAATTAAACCATCCATTGTAAGATCCAATGGGTTGAACGAGTACTGATCTAGCTCAGCCAATAAGGCAAAGGTGCACATATTATCATCACTCCATGTGAAGAATATTTCACTAAACAACGGTGCCGCTCCAAAAAATCTCTTCAAACCCTTTGGAATTGCTGTTTCGCAACAAATGTACCCTCCAGTGCTGTTGCAAGATGTGTTTATCCTTTGTTCCTTAGTCGCACAGCTTGATTCACACTGTCTTTTCGATGCTAGTGTTAAATCACCATTGATATCTCCCCCAAGTTTATAAATTGACACCTCCCTAAGCCCGCATCCAACCCCAAATAAATTGTTTTTGGTATGAGACACAGTAAATGGAGTATTATTCAAGTAGAGCCTTTTATAAAGTGTACCATATTCAGACTCACTTTCCAACCATGTCCCAGATTTATCAATACACGTTTACTCTGTGAAAGAGTTTCTAATGCGCAACTCTGTATCAGATATGCTTAAGACTTCTAATTTGTCGCCGCTTGCATTAATGAAGGGTTTAGGAGGATCAAATGATGCATTACAGATAATGTTGTAAACAAAACCACCAGTATTACCGAACTCATTTTTATCACTACTCATGGAGCAGCCATCACCTATACCAAATGGGTATGGAATGGTAACATTCCCACATTTTGTTTGGCAACCAGGTTTTGCTTGAAAGAAATCCGAAAATTCAGATGATGTTGATGATGAAAATGATGAAATTGATATCATTAGCACCGCAGAAAAAATCAGAACATGCCGAGACATTTTAGTTTTTCAGGGCACTAGAAAATTTGATCCAGTTTATGCTGTTTTTCTTGGTGAATGAATTTTTGGGTAGATCGAATTTCCATGTAAAGTAAATCAGTGTGTTGCATATATGTTGAAGACATTCGAATGATTACTTTTAACAAATATATTGATCAAGTTGTAGTATTTTAGCTATTAAAAATTAATTAGTTAATCATTGATTCAACTTAATCAATTAAGCAGAAGTGTTCTTGCTGATCATGAACACCGCAGACTTTTAAAGGTACAAGATGTGCATACACGTCTGGTTATAAAATGGTATTTTTTTCCTCTGTAGGCAAACGAGTGCGATGCACATCGATCCTTACGGTATGCTCGGCTTTTAATAACCTAGTGAATCCTCAAGCATCATCCCTTTGGTCAATGTGAAGAACCCTGTAGATTTGGAGTCACGAGACAAATGATCAAAAAGCTGATTTTGGCATGAACTTTTAATTTCCATGTGATTAAATTATAGTCGACGATTCAAAATTTTCTTTTCGATGATAAAATTACGTGGTTAAAATGTTGGAAAAAGGGTTCAAATAGAGATGAAATAAACGCATAGAGCTTATTGTACTCCTGACTTTCAAGACTCGAATAGATTTCTTTTAGAAAATTATTTCTATCCACCCAATATTAATTGACGATTATAACAGGTATGCGAATTAATGTCTTCAGGATACGATGAAAGCCCTATAACAGAGAAATTTGATTCAAGGCTTGCGCCCCTTGACCCAATCAAGAACACACGAGAAAGATTTCTGATGATGCTTAAGATAGAGAGAAAACAGGCTGAATTGATTGTTTAGAACGGGAGAATACCATAACTACTTATAGGGATATTCATGCCCGTTAGTAATGCATTTTCATCACCAACAAACACTTCCAAAAGTCGCCATCCATTAATGGAAAGAGACGCGACTGTAGAAAATTCTGCAAACCAAATTAGGTTTTTGAATTTCAAAACCAGAAACTTTTTTACGAGACGTTGTCTCGCACTCTGCTAGGAGGCACCGCCCCCTAGATTTTTGAATTTCAAAACCGAATTAGGTCGAATACAGACGAGAGGGGATTCGCCTCCCGGACCCCCGGATACCGACAAACAATATTGAAAATATTCAACATAAAATTACGTGTTTTTCCTTGAATCCTGCTATTTTTAGGTTGTACTATATTTGTACCCATGCTACGATCTGGTACTTTTTTTATTTAAATCATATTTTGACTTGTTGTGCGCGGGGTTACACCACACCCGGTGGTGATGCATTTTTAATTTGGTGCAGCGAGGTGAATGCATTAAATAGGTGAAGAAAAAATATGAAATTTATTTATCTTTTTGTTTTACTATATTTATGCCGTGCTACGTACCATGTACTTTTCTAATTCAAATCATATTTTTTATTTGTTGTGCGCGGAGCTTCCCCCGCCCCATGCTGATACATTTTTGATTGGTGCGGCGGGACGAATGTATTAAATAGATGGAGAAAAATATGAAATTTATTTATCTTTTCGTTTTGTTTTCGCAAAAAATCTTTTTTCTTTTATGTATTAATTTGGAAAAAATAGTCTTAATATATTAGGTACTCGATTTCCAAATTGAGGTTGGACTTCCATAAAATTCTAAACACGGTAAGTTAATTTTCTCTTTTCCATTAAATTAAGTTAAAAAAATTTGAAGTAAAATTTAGTATTGGAAAAAAATTGGTCATAATAAAATTCTAAACAGCATTACTAACGTACAATTAGGCATTTGGTATAAACAAGGTGTAAGAAAATTAATTAGATTAAAACTCTCACGGAAGTGTTGTCCACCTTTTTTTTATGCCAAATATCCTCACCATAGTTTCTAAATTAAAAAGGACACATTTCGATCGATAAGAGATGAGGGTTTTATCACCATGTGAGAACTTATTTTGTCAAGAACTTTAACATGGAAGATACTCCAAACTTTTATGTTGTAAGTACTAAAAAAACAAAATGGGGTCATTTTATGTTGTAAGTACTTAGAAAACAAAATAGGGTCATTATTAAATGGTAAAACTCAAAACCACTCATCAGAACAATTTTAGTGTTGTTGCTAGAGCTGACAAACAAGCCGAAAATTCCCAGATTTACCTTGTCTGTCATGTAGAAATTCGCACCCGGTTTGGCTAGTTGTCTAAACAAACCGGATTAGGATCGGAGAAGTGCCGGCTAATTGGATAACGGGTAAACTCGGACAGGCCCGTAAATCTGCGGGTTTTAACCGGTAAATCCGCAGTTCCATTTCTCAAAACACGTGTCCCCTCAGGCCCTCCCCTTTAGTCCAGGTGTCCAACATATAAAACCGAAAAAGAAAAACCCTAGCGCCCACATCTTTTCTCTTCTTCTTCCTCACTTTCTCCATTTGCCGCAGCCGCAATGCTCTTCGTCTGTTGTGATTCTGTGAACCAAGCTATGAAGTGAAATCGTAGATTTGAGATAGAGAAACATGAAAAGATTAAGAAAATAAAGGATGGGTTTAGCCAATTAGTGTTTAATTGTTGTTCCATCGCTGTATAAACATGGAATTTGAATTTTCCCATCCATGATTATCAAATTGAATCAGCTGTTATATTATTATTATTTCTTTTCTTGGTGCTTATGAAATTCTACATAACTTATGTATGAGTTTCTCGATTTTTATGTTGCTCTGATTAGGGCTTTAGTCTAAATCGATGTGGGTATCTTTAATTGTTAGTAAAATTTGATGGATCTATTAAAAAAAGGAGGTTTATTGGAATGGTAAGTTCATATTCGAAGCCATTAACTTCAAGTAATGTTAATTGTAAGGTATGAAGATTTGTTATTAAGCCCGATTTTCCAACTTTGTTTAGCAAAATCGAAATATGCTCATGTTCTACAGTATCTCGAAATCTTGGTTGAATCTGGTTTGACCAGACAAAAGATCAGATTTCCTAATTATATAATTTCTGAAACTAAAGACTAATTTTCGATTTATGAATTTTTTATCTGTGTTTCTTTCTTTCAGTTCTTTTATAAGCATATAAATCGTGAGACGAATGACCATAAAAGATGTTAATGAACTTCATTGTTTAGATATTATTGTAAGATCTGTTTGTAATTTTTCTTACAATTTTTCACAAATTAAGATTTAATTTTTAACATTAATTATACAGGCTAACCCGGAAACTCGAAAGTTTTACCCGCTACGAACGCCGGTTGAAGAAACGACGACTCGTGAAGATTATCCGCCCGCAAGTTTCGTCTCGTATTAACTCATAATGTGTGTAACCCGTAACAAGTCAGTCCCGCCCGTTTTCCAGCTCTAGTTGTTGCTATAAGCTGTGTTATAAAAATAAAATCCTAATTACAGTTTATAAAAATAAAAAGAAATAAAATAAAAAACAAATTGAAATAATAAAAAAAAATACTTCGACTTCTTTTTGTTCTTTTTTCTTTTAGCTCTAGCTCCGAGTCTTATATCAAATCGCCAAACTCTTTGCCAGTTTCTTTGTCTTTTAGATCCAAGCTTCAAGACCTGTAGGACCAAAACAAATACCTAAAGAAACGTAAAAAAGAACAAAGCAAAAATAAATCTATAAACTCTAAGTCTAAAAAAAAATCCGTGTCGGTGGCGCTAAAAATTGATGTGATTTTTACAGTGGTTGTAGTAATGAGGTTCAAACTCTCGGACTTGAAAAGATTAAAGTTTCTAAGAAAATAAAATTATTTATAACAATGTTAACAAAGTTGGCGAGAGGTATTGTGACTAAGAATTTCACCAAATTTCATTCATGTGATTCAAAATTATTTCTACACAACTATAGCTGGTATGATAACAATTTGTTGACTCTAGTTCCTTGCCTAATGTAGATTTTGAGAGCAATGAATGTAAATCTAAACCATGAGACATCAAAACATTTTAGCTAAGCATGACCCATCAATTGAAATAACACTCATTCAATAAAAATCATAAATCATTGAATAAACAGTGCAAGTAGTCATAAAAGAAATTAATTTATTTACCACAATGACGAAAAATGGACATCAAAACATTTTAGCTAAGCATGACCCATCAATTGAAATAACACTCATTCAATAAAAATCATAAATCATTGAATAAACAGTGCAAATAGTCATAAAAAGAAATTAATTTATTTACCACAATGACGAAACATGGCTCCAAACTTCGTCCCAGTGTTGGGATTTAACTTCTCATATTAGTTACTTGCTCAAAATACATGTTTGATGCTCAAATTGATTAATATGATGAAAAGGTATAAAACAACGAATGAATGCCCCACAAAAAGCATCACAAAGGAACGATAAAAGCGTAGTGCTGCTGTCACTGTAGCAGTATGACCCTCACCTATATTGTCGTTGTCATTGTTGAAGAACGACGGTTTCTGGCTGTATGTTCTTCTTGTTCTTCATGTTCTTCAGCAGGAGCAGCATCAGAATCTGTGTTTGGGAAAACTCGAATTTCTTCCTCTCTAGCTCTCCTCACCCCCCAGACTCTCGACACCAATTTATGTGATTCTAGAGACTCTATTTATACCCAAAACAAGCATTGAATCTCCTCCATAAATCCCGAAAAATCCTCCATAACTCGGCATTGAAGAAAAATATTTTCTTTCCATTTTTACCACTGATTTTGATTTTCACGCATCTGCAGCTGGATTAACTTCCTTATAAATTTTCTTTACGTACCAGAATTTCGATTAAGTCTTCCAAGCACGTGGAGTACACGTTTAAATTTTTCACAATTCGTGTAAAACCCGTGAAACTCATGGTAACTGTTTTATTTTCCACATAATCATTCAGCCAAATTTAATCGATAAGATCACTCATACTAGCTTTATTATGGTATATCACATCTACGCATGAAGTTTCAGCCATTGAGTCTACCTCTAACCCATCCAAAATCCGATTGAAAAATCTGCCATGAGTGTTCTTCATTTTCCGGCCAAAACCAGATTTTAAATTTGAGAAAAAGGGTGTCCCTTATCCAATGGTCACCCCTTATCCGTTTGCGGAGTACGTATAACACATGTCCCTTTGGGTGCACTTAGACAACTTTTCGAGACGATTTATCCAAAAATATTTATTGACCAAAAATACCTACACACGCATAAAACACCATAATAACTATAAAATCGAGTACCAAAAATACAAAAAATTAAGGACAATGTAGACACAAAAATGTGTTTATCAAAGACCGTCTGGAGCAGCTTTACTAATCATTTTATATAGTATTTCAACTACCATAATGAAAATAAAAGGTGAAATGGGATCGCCCTGTCTAATGCCCTTATGACTTCTGAACATTTGTGTTACTTCTCCATTGATAAGAACCGAAAATATAACTCGTGAGATACACAATTTTATTTAACCTCTTCAAACATTTCAAAAACCAAAACTTCGAAAAAAATATCTACACAGTTCCAATTAATATTATCAAAAGCTTTTTAAAAATCGACCTTACACACCAATCCAGGATTATTCTCACTATTTCTTGAGTTTATTAACTGAGCCTCAATTAAAATTCCACCACTAATTTGTCTTTCATGATTGAAAGTTCCTTCGAAATCAGTAATAATGGAAGGGAGATCCAATTTCATCCTTTCTTCCTAAAATTTTGACATTATCTCCACCAATAAATTTATAGGTCTAAAGTTACGAAGTGAAACAACATCATCACATTTAAGAAGAATTTTAAGATTGGTGCAATTGATTCTCCAATGAAGAGATCCTTTAGATTGAAATTCTTTAATTACCAACATCAAATCAGAATTTATTACCTCTCAAACAGCTTTAAAAAACTCCATAGTAAAACCATGCGGTCCCAAAGCCTTATTTGTTCCAAAATTTCAAATGATATTTTTTACCTCCTCCCAGTAAAAATTTTTTCAAGAGAAATACTTTCATGAACAGATAAGGAAGGTTACTCAATACCTCATGCTCTTCAGTGAAAAATGAAGTATAAATTTTTCGCTTCCTTAACAATTTTCTCCTTATCATAACACCTCACACCATCTATATTTAAACGATCCGGCTGTATTTTTAAAAACAGAAGACCATGGTGCTTTAGAGTAAGCTTCATTTCCCTCCTTCTGTGTCATTCAATTCTTAATCATCTCTTGGAATATAAGCTTAGTTAACCATTATTTCATGAAAAAAATTCGCGTATTTCGTGCAACGGCTAATGCCTATGGTGTGTGAAGTATGTGTCTTCAGCAAGACCCACTAGTGAACTCAGCCCAGGCAGCACCTTCTGCAACAGATGGTGAATCTAGTGGCAGCGATAACTCAGATGATGTGAGTCTCCAATAAGGCTCTTCATCGTCCAATCGACCAGCAAAAAGAGATAAACATGCACCGGTACTTGGCGGAAGCAAACAAGGCTGATATATTACTGCTACCCACCAAAGAAAATGACTTTTCTGAATCCTAGGGTTTGGAAATTGATTTTTATTTCTTTTAAATTGTGGTGTTAAAACCTTTTGTTCTCCGTTCATGTAATTTTTAGACAACTTTGTCTAACCTACGCCGAATTAACATTCCGCAGTAAGAAGATACAAACTATTCCCTCCGTCCCCAATTAGATGAGCTAGTTGGTTTTAATCTTTGTCTCATAATAGATGAACTATCTCATGAATCAAGGGGATATTTCTAAAACTACCTTTTTATTTATTATTGTTATTATGAGAAATATGTATAATTTGATACCCATGTTTATATTCATTACGTAGATGTTTTAAAATGTTTTTCAACGATATAAAGTTTATGAAAAACCGTGATATGGTTTAAGAGATAAATCATTTCTAAGTTTTATTATTTATTATCCATAAGGGTATAATTGTAAAAAAATAGTTAAACATACTCCCTTTCCTCCTTGCCTTAAGAATTTTTGCACGCTCAGCGTGTCTGCCTGGAACGGTTTGTCCGCGGTGCTCTAATCTCTCTTACCTTAATTGGTTGAGTTATCAATGCTACTATTGACGACCGTTGTTTGGAAGACAATACGTGTTGGCGTATGAGTGGTGTTTGGTTCTCTAGTGCTTGTTGGCTCTCCGCTCTGTGCAGGGAACAACAAGCCCGATTACCTCTTCAGTCTCGTCCCATGTTTTCCTTCGAGAAACACCCATTTGGTTACTTTGACAGTTGAGCGTTAAGGCTATCGTGACGGAGCATCTGATGGATCGAGGTGTATACCTGAATTATTCTCAAATATTAAGGTATATGCGGACATCCATGCAGGGTCACACCAGGGCCGGCCCTGAGATTTTGCTGCCCCGAAGCGGCAGTAAGATTGTTGCCCCATTTCAACAGTACGTAAAGGAGTAAAATGCCCTATTCAGTTCATGCTGATAGATCAAATAACGCGAAAGGAGTAATTCATATGTTAAGAATAAGTGTTTGTGGAAAGTGTAAGGCTAGTAATAAGAATCAGCAAAACACATCAAAATTCAATTTTTTTCTTATGCGTCTAACCAAAAGGAAAAAATGAATTGCTTTTGTTTTTTTGGATGTTGCTTGAGAATACAAGAAAGTTCAAAAGACAAAAATTGCAGAACCAACAAAAGGATACAAAGGATGAATCGGATTCCTGAAACAATAACTGTAGACTTGTTATATATTTAGCAATAAGCCATCAAAGCAATCTCTTATTTGCATTACGCCCCTAAATCTCTTAGAAATATGTTCTTTTATTTTTTATCAATCACTGTTTAATCCTTCCTTTTTTTTCAACACAAAATCACCCCTGGACAAAAAACTGGTTTTACTGCCCCCTTTCCAGCGCTGCCCCAAAATCAACCTTCGTTGACCTTGCCTCAGGGCCGGCGCTGGGTCACACACTCTGATGGCTATACCTTCAACATGCGAACATGTTACACCATCCGCTAGCATGTTTCCTTGCTAGGCCTCTCGGGGCCGGGAATGTGGGTATACCACTCTAACGGTCGTGAATACATGAACCCAACTAGAGTGGATGCCAACCCTTGTTTCATAACCGATCCGGCACGGAATGTGTCAAAGATTTTTTCCTACCATAGTGTGGGTTGTGCAGGGCGTAACAGGCTGGTGTCAAAACTATGTTATATATTTATGAGATTTTTCTCTAACCTATCCGGTACTTATTATTGGAAAAAGGCTTTGGTTTCGGTTTTTGGAGTATATGTTTTTCTTTGCCAGACAACTTTTCTAAAATTTAGGTTACAAAACTTAACCAATTAGAGTTATTCTCGTGTTACAAACATCGATTAATGGTATCTGATGCCGTACCTGCATTCGTGGCACAAGATATTCGCGTTGAATGTGATATGGGACGTATCTTTGGGATTCACCTGCATTTCCAGATATGACTAATATCTTGGATATATCTTTGTTTTAGTATTTCGTTTGTTAGGATTTGCTTTATTCTGTTATTGTCAGTCGTCAGTCTAATAAGATATTTAACTCTAGAGATAAGCAAGGAGTTATCATGAGTCAAGGAGGAGTTTTCTTTTTAGTTCAGAGAAGAAGTTTTCTTCTGAGTTTCAATGGAAGATTTGAGAGGAGATTTGGTGGTCTTTAGGAGGAGTTGTCTCGATGGTTGTAGCCTGGTATCCATGGCTAGTAATGATGATTCGAATCGCACCCTTCAAAATATTCTATCACTTGTTCGTCAGTTAAAACATTATGCTCGTTCTCTGGGGTTCAACGGTGATGCGATTATACTTCCAGTTGTTTATTCTAGCAAAGAACTAGGCGCAACGTTTCAAGGAGGAGATAGGATGATGAGAATCGAAGCAATAAAAAAGCTACTGATGGATACGCTTTCATCTTTAATTATGCCTGCAGGCAAGACAGGATTGTATAAAAGTTTGTTCATAGAAATTGCGAATCTTTGTGATCGCTTATTGAGGCTGCAGAGAAGAGGATCAGAAGACCTTCCATTGTCCGGATTAGATGGTACAATAACTAGTCTTTATACAATAATCAGAATTCAAGGTCTTGACGGTTTGGAGTGCCTTATGACACGAGGAACACCATCTAGTTTTGTACAACCGCGCGAAGAAAAAGAGAATGCGGCTTCAAGAGATCAAACGAAACCTGTAAAACACTCTTCTGACAATGACAAGGTGAAAATAAAATCAGAAGGAGATGAAAACAGAAAGTGTCCGATTTGCCTAGAGATTATTAAGGATGAAAAAGATGAGAAAGGTACTGCTAGTCTGCCTAATTGTTCTCATCGGTTTCACTTCCATTGCATATTAAAGTGGATGGAAAAGAAACAAAACTGTCCAATTTGTAGGAGCGTGATTAATCCTGAGAAATAAGTAGAAGGCGAAGATATGCAATAAAAGGCTATTTGGGGATGACTGATGTCCCTTTATTAAGCCTCTCTCAAATAAATTTTTTTCCCCTAGAGCCTGGATGTGACTTCATTATAAAATATTTGAAAAGAAGCTATTATTTTAGCCAAATTTTCGCAATAATAATAATATATTATTGGTTAGTGATTTTGCTGATTGTTTAGGGTAGAATTTTGTCAATCTAAAAGTTTTTTCACTTACTCTGTTAGCGAGTTCAGAATTATATGTTAAGGATATGTGATGAGCATGACAATGCTCACACGTATGAGGCTTTAGGCTAAGTATTATGGGCTAGTTTCAACTATTAAATTAGCAATTAAGTGTTGCAGTTCAAAGAAAAAGTGTGGCATATTTGTTAACACTAGTTTTCTTTCCTACCATTTGCTCGCACTTGAACTAGCATGCTAGATTGAAGCGCGGAATGGTTTGGCGCTGAGAAAATCACTTCTACGTCGAACGATCCAGCGCTGAGAGATTATTTTTAATATGACGGCTGAGATTTATTGCTCCGAACCAAACGACATTGGGCAGTGGTCCCAGCTGACGTGGAATGCTAATCTAGCTGCTAGATTAGCACTCCCATAGCACTTAGAAGATAATCCTAGCTGACGTGGACTGCTAATCTAGCTGCTAGATTAGCACACCATATGGCTTAGCTTTAGCTTCAAGTCCAAGTATTTCTTTAATTGGATTCTCCTTGTTTAGTATTTCTTTGCATCCAAGTTTGTTTAGTATTTCTTTGCATCCAAGTTTGTTTAGCTTCAAGTCCAAGTATTTCTTTAATTGGATTCTCCTTGTTTAGTATTTCTTTGCATCTAAGTTTGTTAAAATTTGGAAACTCTGTAACACTCTTGATTATAAATATACGATTCTCTACGGAAAGATGTAGGGAATAAGAATTCTTTATTTATCATGGTATCGATTGGTTCCGGTCCTCACTCCTTTTTCTTTTTTTTCTTTCTTAGTTGTTTTCTCTGTTCTTTACTAGACATTATATTTGTTATACAACCTTGTTCCTCAATGCTTCCTCTTCTTATTCTTTTTCCATTATGACTAGTACAACCAAGATACAACACCTTGTTTGGATAAAATTTGATTCTAACAACTACCTCATATGGCGTGCTCAATTCGTAGCTTTCCTCCGCAGTTATCGGCTCATGAAATTCGTAGATGGATCTAATCCTTGTCCTACAAAGACCCATAATGTTGTTACTCCATCCGATGATGTTAAATCCCAATCCACAATGGAAGACCCAAACCCTGAATATGAAATATGGCAACAACAAGATATGACCATCGTAAGCTGGATTTTCTCTACTCTTTCTGACCCAATCTTAGTCTTGGTAGCTCGTCTAGAAACATCAGAAGAAATTTGGAAAGGCATTGAAGGAAAGTTAGCGTCAAAGTCTCAAGCTCGGATCATTCAACTTCAACGCAGTCTTCATACAATCCGCAAAGGTGAGTCATCTATGAGTAATTACCTTCTTAAAGCCAAAACCCTAGCCAACAACCTAGCTACTACAGGTGATCCCGTCTCTGATCATTCCTTTCAACAAATTATTCATGATGGCTTAGAAACATCCTATGATCCCATTGTCACCACCTTAACTTCAACCATAGATAACAAACTACTTTCTATGGATGATTTCCATGCACATCTCTTAGCTTTTGAGCTGAGAATAGAGGCTCAAAATTCTGTCCTTTCACCTTAACCCACTGCTAATATTACCAATTCATCTTCACCATCCCAATATGCCCAACATCAACCACAAAACCGTTATCATAACAACAATCCAAATCCCCGTAATCCTTCTTCATCCCCATCTCCATCCCCATCTCGAAATCCATTCTCTACTCCGTCCTACAGAGGACCCCCTTGTCTACTGTGTGGTCTTAGTAACCACCATATCACTCGGTGTTGTCCCCGCTTTGATCAAAATTTTAAGAATCCTCAACAACGTTCATATCAACCTCCGCTGTTACCCACTCCTTGATAGACACATTTTTATGTCTGAATTGTTCTCGGTGTCTATATTGTTAGTGCTAGATTTTATTCTTATTATGGTGTTTTTGTCTTTGTATAGGTCTTTATAGAGAAATACACTTGTGTGGAAAAAATTGCTCGAAAAGTGCTATTTGGACCCCTGGAGAAAATTACTGAGGGCACCCCATGCACTCAGAGGATGAAGGCACCCGAGTTTTGGATCAGGGTACTTCATCTTCAACCTTTCAAAAAACCAGTTTGGCGGGAAAACTGTGAACAGTACTGGCAGAATTTCGATTAACCTTTTGGACGTGATTTCATTAGACTAAAAGGCTGAGATTGATTGGATTTGTTCCTAGGTCCTAAAAAGAGATGGTAATGTTCTCTGTTTCAGTTAAATTTGGCTGGGTAATCAACGATTGATGAAAACAGCAAGAACTGTTTTGGCGGGAAAAGTTTGTTTAAAACTGGCAGAACTTTGGGTAGATTTTTGGCTTGATTCAGCGAGACTTAGTGGCTGGAATTGAATCAGAATATCCTGTTTTGACTAAACAGGACTGGTATAGAGGTTAGAATCAATTAAAATTGGCTGATTCATCGTGTGGAGAAGAACATAGCAACACGGCTTTTCCTGAGTCGTGTTTGTGCATGTAACAGGTTTTCAGACAACTACAACGTGTGTAACCACTTCTTGGATGAGGACTGAGCGTGTTGGGAGTGTTTCAACACGAGAAAACAGCATGAGAAGATTATTTTAGGAAGAAAATATCTCCAGAATATTTTCTTTGACTGCCGAGTAATGGGAAGATTTTTTGGATTAATGAGAAGTTATTCTTGGTCCAAAGGTGTATAAATAGGTTTCTGGGGTCGATTCGGTAGTTTGGGGGAAGCTTAGGAGAGGTTTTAGAACGCTAGAAAAACCAGTAATCAAAGTCCCAGAAATAACTACTGCTGCTACAACTAAGAACATGAAGAACATTTGATGCATCAGAACCGTCGTTCTTCAACATATATGTGGCTTAACAGAGAGATTTCAATTGTCCATAATAAACCGGGACAATCTGTCCATCTTATCTACATCTTGCAATATATGAACTTAACTGCAGTAATCTTGGTCCATAACCGACTGAAAAATGTTGTTTCAAATAAACAACGTGAAACAACAAGCGTAGAGTTAACACTCCACCAATTTTCAATGTATACATCTTCTTCGCTTGGTTGAGTAAGTTTTCCATGCACATATTTTTCTTCTGGCTCAAAAGGCATTCAACATCAATCGGGACCATTCTTCATAATCATCACCATTCAACTTCACCGGAGAGATCAGCATACTCGTATAATCGGAATGATGTAGATAATATGGTGAAGTAGAATCAACTTTTCATTCAGCTTGAGAAGATGATTGTTTCCCAATCATAGTGAAACTTTTTTGATTTGATTTTACTTAGGTTAAATCGAACTTGGCTCATATGCCATGAAACAACAAGGTAGATATGATGAAGATTTCTTATTATGAAAGCTTGAGGATACAATTTGATTCTTTGTGACTAAATGGAGAGCAACAAATTTACTCCCAAAATAAAAAAATTCCTAACTAAAATATATCCTAATGATATCTACCAAATACAATATATACGTATCTCTCAATATCAAATCATTATCACAATAGTGATAGCTCGACATTATCACTATGACGAGTTAGGGTAAGCTTATGCATCATACTTATTCCTTGAGAACCATCTCTTCAAACATAAGCTAATTTAGTTAACCATCAATAGTTGAAAAAATTTGTATGCACAATTATGAAGCAAGAAAGGGAGGAAATTCTAAGGCCAAGCATTACTCTTGATGGGTTTCTCAAGTATGTGGCCTCAGCAAGACTCAGTAGTGAACTCAAAGGCAGTACCTTCTGCATCATATGGTGAAGCTAGCAGTAGTATTAGCTCAAATGATGTGAACCTCGAAGAAGCCTCTCCGTCACCCATCAACCACTGAAAATAGCTAAACATGCACCTCAGCCGAAACATTAGATCCTCAAATGTGCGACAGTGCACGTGATCAAAACTGATCTATTTCTACTGCAGATGAATTTTTTGAATCCTAGGGTTTGGATTTCGAATTTTTAACTCCCTCCGCCATATTTTAAATGAAGTGGAAGGTGTTTTCACACATATTAAGAAAAAAGAAAGAGACTGTATATTTCTCTAATCTACCCTCATTAATATCTCCTACAATATTTAAATTATTAGATTATTTAAAAAAATCTATTTGATTATTTAAAAAAATCATTAGGGAAATTGAACTTATATTATACTTTATGTTTGTATATGATTCTAAAACATGGACAAATCAGGAAAGTTCATGGAGAAAATATACAAACCTTCAGGTAATTTGGGACTTAAAAAAATCCCTTCCTTTTCATCTAAAATGGGACGGAGGGAGTAATAGTATATATTTTTTTTTCAGTTCATGTATTATGTAGACACGTTCGTCTAAACTATGGGGAATTAATATTCTGCATCCAAATTATAGGTTGGGTTTTTCTTTGCCAGGCAATTGGAGTTAATCTCATGTTACGTTAATCGAATGATGCATGCTTTTCTCACTTAATTCCATTCATTGATGCCCAAACCTGCAGCCGTGTGCACGTGACACCCTTCAATGCATCTGTCGTCACCGCTGCAGGTACGGGAACACAACTGAGTTGCTAAGATGACCACGGGACGTAATTTCCCTAGACCTTTTTTCCAGCGGCCGGAAGGAATATCACTTGGTTCCTGATCTAATGAGTTACTATATATCAATCCTTTCCCGATTCCGTAAAACATCTCTAACTATACCCGTGTAGCTTTATTCCAAAGCAAGTAAAGAGAATCTAACCCTATATATATATATATATACACAAGTTGCTGTAGCTTTCAATCAAGAAGATCAGAGAATTAAAGAAGGTTTTCTTTTCCTTTTCAAGTTTCAATCAGTTTCTATGGAAGTTTTGAGAGGAGAAGTGTCGATGTTTAGGAGTGGTTTCGATAGTTTTCGTTTGCCTCCAATAACAAGTTTTGAGTTAATAAATCATCCTCTTCTAAAGATTCAATCACTTGCTCATCAGTTAGAAAATAACGGTCAGAACAATGAAATTTCGATAGCCCTAGTTGTTTCTGTTAGCAAAGAAGTAATCGCAGGTTTTAACGGAGGAGAAAGAATGATGATAATCGAAGTAATAAAAAAGCTACTGGTGGCTACACTTTCGCCTTTATCTATGCCGATTGGGAAAACAGGATTTTATAAGAGTATACTCGTTGAGATCGTAAATCTATGTGATGGTTTATTGCGGATGCAGAGAAGAGGATCAGAAGACTTGCCCTATTCCGGAAAAGATTCTATTATTTCTACACTTTGTGAAACATTAAAAGCTCAAGGTCTGATAGGAATACCACCCGGTTTGATAAAACCGAGAAGACAAATAGTGAATACGGTTTCAAGAGATCAACTAACACCTGCAAGACACTCTTCTGGAGATGAGAAGTTGCAAAGAAAATCCGAAGGAGATGAAAAAAAAAATATTTGCCCGATTTGCCTAGAAGTTATCAAGGATGAAAAGGATGAGAAAGGTATTGCTGCCTGGCCAAATTGTTCGCATCGGTTTCACTTACTTTGCATATCAAAGTGGATGAAAAAGAAACAAAACTGTCCACTTTGTAGAAGCGGGATTATTCCTGAGATAAGGCCAAGTCAATGAAGAAATTAAACAGAAGACGAAGTCGAAGATACGTGATAAAGAATATGTATATATTGGTTAGAGGGCGTTTGATCGTTTAAGGGTGTCAGTGGTGCCAACCTAGTTGGGAAGATTGATTTCCCTTTGCGGTTCCTCTTCCTAGTGTTTTTTCTATTTCTTTTTTGTTTATATAGCCTGGATGTGGCTTTATTGTAAAATATTCAAATAAACATTAAAAGAATATCCTTGGCTATTGATTTTGTTAATTGTGTCAGTTTACTACTTCTTCAGCAAGAATTGAGAGATGATCGTGCAAGAGTAAATTTCGTATAGGTACTAACCATGGGACTAACTAGCTGTCTAGATACGAAAATAACTAGTTAAGTCTGGCTGTTTGCGACAGATGCGACACCTGACGGTTTAGAAGTACATATACTTATTATTTCACTTTGAAAAAATAATATTTATAAGAAAACACTCATTTTAATTGTTAAAAGTTAAAATAGTCTGAAGAATAATCATTCCAGGAAGTTCAATGATCAGATTTAAAAAATAGAAAAAGAATTGATGTAAAACTAAAGATTATCTGAATGAAAATTTATGTAAATAGCATTTCCTCCCTCAAACAATAATGAAATAATTACGTTATTTATACTTTCTTGTCTCAAGGTTTGTAGGACTGCAATGTGGACAAGTCAACTGACATCACATGCCAGACAGCACATAATGTTTCCGCTGAATATCAACTTAGGCTTAATCTATCTCTGCATGGGTTTTATATTTTGCAGAGAAATAAGTGAAAGCTCATTAATTAGAACGCAGTTCTTGACATCCGCAGAGGATTACGTAGGAAAGAAGTCTATGATGGTCGAAGGTAAGCTTCATTCCTTTTTTCTGCATAATACATTCCTTGCCATCTTTCCAAACATAAGCAAAACCTTTAATCGTTCAAAATATGTATACACTAATGTTGCTTTGCACAATTTGGACTATGCAAGAAACCGAGGACATTCAAAGGCAAAGGATTGCTCTCCGTTATAAATCAGGTTTGAGTGCAACAGCTAATGCTTATGGTGTCTCAAGTATGTGGCCTTCTGCATCAGATGATGAAGCTAGCAATAATTGGTCGACCCAATGGAGAACTCTATATAGTTACTTCAGTGTTATTTGTCAGTCACAATAACTGTACAAAAAAACCAAAATCAGCTTTTCCCTTTTCCAAATTTCTTGAAATTCATGTTCATATTCACATAATCAACTCAATTGATTTCAAATTTCCATCAATTAACAATTAAAGAAACAAATCACATGTTCAAAGATCATTACAATATTCACTGATTCGAACGCAATCGATCCATTTTCAGTAACTTTTTCATTAGAAAAAAAAAAATTCAATTCTCAAACAAAACCTAATACCAGGAGTCAGTTACAGATAAATCGACTTCAAATTAATTCAAAGACAAAATTATAGTCCCCATTTCAGTGATCAAACCTTTTAATTCTTCTTTAAATTCGAACAGATTTGCCACAATTAAAATCAAATTTTACTGAGTACTGAACCTGACTATGTCGAGAACACGACGAGTTATTTATGGGTCATTAGTTAGTAGAAATTCGTGATTGTGGTACTACTATGAGGGGAGAGGAAGAGAAACAGAGGGTGAATCTACTGTTGTTGATCGATATTGAGACTGAGGGCTCAAATGGAGAAATAAAAACCTTAAGGCCGTCGCTAATATAATAGCCGGAGATGGCGGTTATCGAATGAAGGAAAAATAAGAAAGATGGTAACCTAATATAAGTTGAAAATGTAAATCACTAACGTATCCTCCACATTTAACAAAAGAACTTCAAATATCCGGTAACCATGCATTAGGGACACCAACCAGTTTACACATGGAAACAACTATGCACCTCTGGGCTATAATAACACATTTCCAAGTTTTTTTGCTCATCCGAGAGAAGTACACGTCTACACTTTACTTTTACTCGTAGTCTTGTACCTTTGCTTTACTTTCTTTATTTTACTTTTTTTTTTAATCCTAAAAATTCCAAAAGTTGGCACAAATAGCATGGGCCAAATAAGAAATAATCAATCCAAACTTTAGATCATTCTTCTCTCCACCCTTATATCAGTCCCCCAATAATATAGTTATTTCTTTCTCCACCATTTATATTGTGTCATATCTTGTTCCAAATCTGGACAGTCCTTGTTGTCCCGGTTATAGTAAAGTCGTTTTTATTAAGACATACAAGTACTCTAACCAGAGATTTTTTTAGATTCATATAAGATGATGTTTTTTAATTTTATATGAATTTAGGTATCCTTCTTGATAAACCGATATCCTAATGAACAACCACGTATATAGTGGTGGCTACACGACTCACAAAAACTTCCCGCTAGACTAACCTAACCCGCTTTGGATTTCAAACTTCACATTAACATAGGATTTTAAACTTTATATTGATAAGCTATGTTCCAAGTTGGAATAATCCAGGGATATGAATCGGTTGACGATTTTTTTCTCTTTAATTAGAATTTTGCATGGGACTTTTAATTTTTTTATGTGCAAATTACGATTTTTTTTTGTATAACTGCGATCTCAATCAGGCTAATGTTTTGTGGATCTTATTTGTTGTCACAAGAGGCTTGGACATCCTATGTTACGCACAATTGGATGTATAATGCATACCTGGAGAATAAATTAGATCTTTGTGGAAAGATTTCTCAGTCCGGTGAAGTTGAAAAAATTTCTCACTTCAAAAGGTGTTATGCGTTTTTCATGTGAAGTTGGAGACTGGCCTTGCTATGATCCACTTGATCATTGGGTCAATGCCTTTTCTACTGCTGTTTATTTGATTAATCGCATGCCATCATCTAACAATTTTGCTAATTCTCTTATTTACAAACTCGATCCAGATTATAATTTTTTGCTTGCGCACGTTCGGATGCCTTTCATGTTATCCAAATTCGCCAGAGTCTTGGCACAACAATTGTTTCCCGACATGTTAAGTTTGAGGAGAAATTCTTTCCATTTAATTTACCAGGAAGGAGTACCCAAATGAAAACTAGCCATCCTAATGTTAGCTTAATTACCACATCTACCCACTATATCATCTAGCAGCATAAATACTTGAAGCATTTCGAAATAGACTCCTACCACTGACATTTTCTACTCGGGTACTAATCATCATGAGCATATCTCTCGTAAGTAAACTCCTGTCACTGAAATTTTGTTCATGTTTACTTCCAGAATGGATTTTTCATGGAGTTCAATGGGATTATGAATATCGATTAGTTTAATTTTTCTAATCCGTTAGCAATTTTTGAGATTTTCTTGTCTATTGCCCCTATGATGATGGCACTTGATTTGAGTTATTCAGTTCTATAGTTGACTTTCGTATCAAAATGTGGAAATTTGTACCATTGCGCATACTAAGCTTTCCTAAGCCTCCAAATTCTCAAAGTTCTCCCGCTATGATTTTTTATGGCACTCTTTCTGAGTAAGGGGGAACATGCTGATGAACAGCGGTGTATTAAAAACAAGCCCGGTAGGAAACATAAAAAGCTTTCCTAGGCTAGATCTCCTTATATGCACGAGGGCCATTCCACTCATCGCCAATTGGTTTTGAGTTGGAAGCCAAAATGTTAATAAATATGATCTTGATTTTCTGCTTTTCATTCTTCAAAGCAATAATACCTATTTTGGTTCAAACAAGGGTTCTCACACCTTGTTCAACATCTAGTTTACATTTGATATAAAGACAGATTAATGATCTTTCATGTCTTCTTCATTTTTGGCTAGTATAGACCTGTAGAATTCATCACAAGTGAGTTCAAATAACATTCAAAAACAGGTGTATAAAAAAAGAAAATCTGCTCTGACGGAAAACATGAACCTATACTAAATTAAAATCATGAGATGAAAAATCATAGTGTGACTCATTTTCTGGTCTCTGTGATCTCCATGGTATCTGTTAGGCTTCCCATGCTAACCCAAAATTACACTCAAACATTGCGAAGGGGTAGGTGGTAATCCAAGGATGAAGTCCATACTCACATCAACCCAAGGAGCTTGGCAAAAGGGTGTAAAGACCAGTGTTTTGAATAGTACCGTTAAAACGTAAACAAACCATGCATTTTTGAACAAATTTCTGTACTGGTCTCTTCTTATAAGGCCAATAATATCGCTTTTCAACTAAAACAATAGCTTTATCACTGCCAAAATGCCCAGCAAGACCAACCATCAACTTTTTCAAGGTATTTCTCATCTCCCTTGGACGAAAGTTTCGCTCAATCGGGGCTTTAGTTTACAGGGCCAATACAAGAATACCAATTTTCCCGGGCTTTACAAAGTTCTATGTCATTGAACACCAGATTCTGGACGCGTATGCGTTATAAACTTGAAAGCTGGAGCTGGACCCCAAGGCCGTCTTATAGAATTGGGGTACCCTAGGCGAACTAATAATATGGGGCTTCTTTTATAAGTCACCAATTTAGGAATAAAGCTAAAATTTCTTTTAAGAAGAGATAAATTAGTGTATCTAAACAATAACTTGGAAACTGGTATAAGGCCGCCAATTTTTTTTCTAGAATTTGGGTTAGGTTTCGGGTTATAAGCTTGTATTTTTCCAGACAAATACTCTCAAAATTGGTTATTGATTTCGCAAAATTAAAAGTTAGTAGTGCCTATAGGCGTTACATGGTATTTTTTAGCAATTATAACTGTTACAATTATCTGCAAAGTCATTAACTGTGGCAAGATGTTTTAGCAACTGTTTATAAGTGTTACAAATTGATCATAATAAGAAAAGAAATAAAAATATTTGGACCCCCAATAATTTGGGGCTCTAGGCACCCGCCTATACTGCCTACATCATAAGCCGGCCCTGCTGGACCCCTTAACTTGCAGCCATCAACTTGAAACCATTATCGAAGAGTGTTATTACAGATAGTAACAGATAGTAAAAGACGGATTATCTAGTGGGCAACTAGATACTTCTGATTATAACACGTTCAAGATGCTTATCTTCATTCTGACTCTCATCGTGCACTCAGTTAATAAGATCTCTGAAAGTCAGTGTGCGGTAGCTATCAAGTAATGCTGGAACTAATACATCGACAAAGATGATTAGAAACTAGAGAGACTTTTGTAAAAAGTACATTCATTCAATTTAAAAGTCCTAAGCAATAAGAGACAAGAGAGACTTTTTTTTTGTAGAGACTAAAGGAGAAATGAATTGATCAAATATTACAGAAAGAGACAACTCTCTCTTATTATAAACGATTTCGCTAGACACACCGATACGCTGGGCACCGAGAGGGATGTGATGGCCCCAAATGCTGCGTTCTCAGCATCTGTCGGGGGTGGGCAGGCGTGGGGCCCAGCCCCTCCCACACGGTCTCCGCCACGGTAATCAGCATTTTGTGTATCTATCATTTTCCATAAATATAATATAGAAGGAAGATAAAATCTTTGTAAGAGAAGGATTTTTTTTGCCTAGTATTTTTAGAGTGTCCACAATGGACGACTAAACCCAAATATAGTGTCCAGTGGATAGGCATAGTGGGACGGACCATCGACCAAAATTTGATCAAAGACTAAAATCCAGACCAAATTTGGTCGGGGACCAAGACCAAATCCAAATATAGTCGGGCGTTTATATAGTGTCCGCCTACCTAACAGGCGTAGGTATAATGTCCGCCAGTAGCCGCGCGTTCGTAAAGTTAACGCCTGATGCAGGGCGTTGGTATACCTTACGCCTGGATGGAGCGTTGGTATAATGTCCGCCTGGATGGGGCGTACATAAAGTTAACGCCCCTTAGTTGGGCGTTGATATTCTTTGAGTTGAAGACCAGGCGTTGATATACTTTGGACCAAAATGAGATACATCACATGGGGCGGGCTTTATACCTCCGCCCCTTTTTTTTTTCTTTTTTTTTTTTTATTTTTGTTTGAATTCAGTGGGACGTAATCTTTATTAACGCCTGATTTCAGGCGTAATCTTTACAAACGCCCCATTTCAGGCGTTATCTTTACCAACGCCTAATTCCAGGCGTAAACTTTACCAACGCTCGATGTCCAGGCGAACTTTATATCAACGCGCGACCAAATTTACTCTTCTTCCTCTACGCCACACGACGGACTAAACCCAAATTTGATCTTTTTTTTTTAGTCTTTGGTCTTTGATTTTGGTCGCACCACTGCAGTTGCTCTTAGGGACCATCCAAAAGAAATTAGGGCTAATAATAAAGCAAAATAGGGTCACCCATATCTAAATTGAGTTCACCCCTCATCCTTTTTTTCGTAATGACAAAATTGCCCTTCAATAATCGGAAATTAAACATGAATTCGGTAGTTATTATATATTTAGTTATTGTTAGCAGAATTATTTGAAGTTTTTTTTTCCCGAATTTTGGTTCTATCATAATCGGTAGATAAAAATCTATTTAACCTACCGATTATCGATGATGTTCTTGGATTTACACGAGCAGAAACATAATCGGTAGATAATAATCGGTAGGTAAATTCATCGTTATCTACCGGTTATTCTTGATTCAAAAAATTCAATTTCTCTGTACTAAAATTTACACACAATCGGTAGATAATGAACACCATTAACTACCGATTGTGAACGTTGAAAATTTTAAAATTTTATTAAATTTTTAAAATTTGAATTTGGGGACATGAACACAATCGGTAGATAATAAGCATCACTTATTAACATAGTTTACTACCGATTATGGTAGTGTTAAAACTCGAAAAATGAATACATTCGGAGGTTAAAGTAAAACACTTTACTACCGATTATGGTAGCACCAAAGTTCGAAAATTTAAAGATTTTGGCAATCACATTTTAGGGCCAATATACATTCGGAAGTTAAAACTACTACCGATTATGGTAGTACTAATATTCGAAAATTGAGTATATTCGGAGGTTAAAATAACACACTTTACTACCGATTATGGTAGTACCAAAGTTCGAAAGTTTTAGGATTTTGGCAAAATCTCATTTTGGGGCCAATATACATTCGAAAATTAAATTCACTACCGATTATGGTAGTGCTAAAATTCGAAATTTGAATACATTCGGAGGTTAAAATAACACACTTTACTACCGATTGTAGTATTAACTACCGATTGTGGAAGCCGCAATTTTTCCATAACGAAAAAAGGATAAGGGGTGAACTCATTTTAGGTTTGGGCGACACTATTTCGTCTTATTATTGCCCCTAATTCCTTTTGGATGGCCCATAAAAATGCTAGGTTCTTTAAAATGCATGAATCTTTCTTTAACTACGTACGTCGTGGTGGATTTTTCACCCAGGTAACAGTAGATTGAATTAAGTATAATTTTACAGAAAATGTTCACATACCCAGAATTATGCATTTCCATAACCAATCTTTATCCTAGGGTTTTTAGGGGCCATCCAAAAGGAATTAGGGGTCAACAATAAAACAAAATAAGGTCACCCAAATAGACCCAGAATTATGCATTTCCATAACGAATCTTTATCCTAGCGTTTTTGGGGACCATCCAAAAGGAATTAGGGGCCAACAATAAAACAAAATAGGATCACCCAAATCTAAATTGAATTCTCTTATTATCCTTTTTTTCGTAATGGCAAAACTGCCCTTCAATAATTGGAAATTAAACATGAATTCGGAAGTTATCCCACAACTATTTCAAGTTTTTTCTTTTTTTCCCGAATTTTGGTTCTACCATAATCGGTAGATAAAAATATATTTTACCTACAGATTATAGATGATGTTCTTGGATTTACACTAGCGTATACATAATCGGTGGTAAATTGATCGTTATCTACCGATTATTCTTGATTCAAAAAATTCAGTTTCTTTGTACCAAAAGTTACGCACAATCGGTAGATAATGAACACCATTAACTACCGATTGTGAATGTAGAAAATTTTGAAAATTTATTAAGTTTTGAAAATTTGAATTTAGGAACATGAACACAATCGGTAGATAATAAGCATCACTTATTAACACAGTTTACTACCGGTTATGGTAGTGCTAAAATTCGAAAATTAAATACATTCGGAGGTTAAAGTAACACACTTTACTACCGATTATGGTAGTATCAAAGTTCGAAAATTTAAGGATTTTGGCAAAATCACATTTGGGGCCAATATACATTCGGAAGTTAAATTTACTACCGATTATGGTAGTGTTAAAATTCGAAAAATGAATACATTCGAAAGTTAAATTTACTACCGATTATAATAGTGTTAAAATTCGAAAATTGAATACAATTGGAGGTTAAAGTAACACACTTTACTACCAATTATGGTAGTACCAAAGTTCGAAAATTTAACGTTTTGGAAAAATCACATTTTGGGGCCAATATAAATTCGGAAATTAAATTTACTACCGATTATGGTAATTTTAAAATTCGAAAATTGAATACATTTGGAGGTTAAAGCAACACACTTTACTACTAAATATGTGTTGGCTCCCAAATGAGAACCACCATGAGCCTTGGCATATAGGGATTCGGAACCACCATGAGCCTCCTCATATAGAGCCTTGGCACTACTATATTCATAGGTTTATATTGTTAATCGAATCTCCGAATATTGAATGGCCCAAAAATCAGATTTTGGAAAAAATACTCAATTTTTCGAGTTTTATACTAGTCATAATCTGTAGTAAATTGTGTTACGTTAACTTCCGAATATATTCGATATTCGAATTTGTGGTACTACCATAATCGGTAGTAAACTCAGCTCATTATCTACCGATTGTGTTTAATTTTAGTGCAGAAAATTTAAAGCAGTAGCAGGAACATAATCGTTAGGTAAAATAGATTATTATCTACCGATTATGTTTCTGCTACTGTAAATCCTAGAAAAAATTTTGATCAAAATTTTGATTCAAGCAATAAAATCCTAACTTTGGATCACAACTCTACTATCATCTACCCCTTTTGTTTGTTTAACTCGTTTTTTTTCTTTTATGTTATAAGTTTCAATTTTAAGGTCAATGAATTTTGGGTTTTAATTTTAAACAATCAATCACAAAATTAGGTTGATCGATGATCTTTGATTTCAATCAAAATTAAAACGATGAAATTTTTTTTCAATGAGTAAAAAGGAGAAGGTGAAACGTCCGATTGTGCGCCTACCTCCCGGTTATATAAGGGAAATTTACCATTAAAAAATATGCGAGATAAGTGGTGACTCAATTTAGATTTGGGTGACCCTAATTTATTTTATTGTTGGCCCCTAATTTCTTTTGAGTAGCCCCTACAAACGCCAAGATCTTTATCTCCTATAAAGGAAATTTTAACAAAGTACACCACCGTGGGATTAATAAAATACACCCTCCATCCAAAATTCTGTCAAGGCTCGCCATCTTGATTTAATTCACATCTAACCCTACGTTTTTTGAAACTGATTAATGGCTAAGATTTATTCTAAATATGAAAATTACTGATGTGCCCTTAGGTGACGAACAAAAAGCTTGTGAAGTCATTGAATCATTGATACGGGACGTATTTAGGGGCTCTATTAAGTTGAGTCTTGTGTCCAGTCCAGGTCATTTCAGTTGTTGGGATTTGTTAGCTTTTTAGTTGCAAATTTAATAAGATATAGGAACATTCAGGATAAGTGAGAACGAGTTATCCTCGAGTATCTTTAGTTAGATAACTTGTTAGGATAATTTCACAGGAGTGTGAAGTTCTGATCAGTCAAAGCTTTTTAAGGGTTTAGTTAGATAAGTAGTTTATGTTTCTTTCATTGAAATCAGCTTGCGAGATCAATATCTCTTAATATTATTATTGATTGGTTATAACCATTGTCTATTTTAACCCTTGGATTAGAGTTGTTACCATTCTAACTCCTAGATCGGAGTTCTTTTAAAGATCAAGGAGTGGATCCTTCTGCGTGTTACGTTACTAACTATTTCCTTCCGCTTGTGCCATATCAGGTGTTATCTAGATCGAGTAGGGTTTCTCATGTTGCTCATCTTTGACATCTATCTAAGAAGCCGTCGAGGAGTCTCGTATTATCTAAGGTTTTCAGAGAAAATGACGATTACCGAAGGTGGAGAAAAGAACACCGCTAAAAATATTATGTTGGTGATGATTGAAGGTCAAGATAAAATCATTGCTGAACTAGGCGATACCTATGTTGTAAAAGGGCCACGGGGCACAGGGGTCGCCTAGGAGAAAATGCGCCTTTTTGTTTTGGAATTTTTCCTCCACGCCTATATCTGGTGCCTCGCCTCGCCTGACGCCTTTTACAACATAGGGCGATACTCTACTGTCACATACAAAAATCTTGAAGGATATTCAAGATTCAATGAAGAATTTTAAGATTGGGAAGTTAGACCATGCTGAGTATAACCAAGAAGGAGAACGACGTTCTTTTAGTCGTACTAAAGGTTTCATTCCAGGGGCATTGACAATGGAGATCTATATGGGTCAAGAATAATTTTCAAAGGAGGCCCAAGTCGCACGTTAAATGTTTTTGAGGAGGCTGGTGATACTGGATTTAGAGGAGAAAATCCTGGACGAAAAACTGTTTGAGAATATGCCTTCGCTCTTGATAGCTTTATGGATTTTGAAGATGTGGATGATTTCGTACAGAGAAAACCTATGCAGGATTGAACAGTGATGACAAGTGACTTAGGATTGAACAGTGATGACAAGTGACTTCCGTCGTCCTATCCAGGACAATCGTAATTTCATGTGACGTCGTCTTAGATATGACACAGTTTTGGGAGACATGGACGACAAGACCTGAACGAGTGGGAAGAAGAAGACTTTGATGTTAATTTCCAGTATGAAGATGCATCTCAAGTTAATGCAATCCAGAATGGAGTTCATGAAAAACCAGCATACAAGATGAAGTTAGAAGTGCAAACGTATGACAGTAAGATCGATATTGAAGGTTTTTTGAGGAATTTTTTGAATGTATGAAAATTCCTCGATCCCAACAAGTCAAGTTGGTCTCCTATAAACAAAATGGAGGAGCTGCTTCATGGTGGAGACGAAAGAACTGGATCCGCGTAAGAAAAAAGAGGAAGTTCTAAGTTTTTTTTTTCTTTTGCTTTTATGAGAGAGGGAGGATGAAAAAAATTAAAACTATGAAATAAAAAAGTTGGTGCTCAGACGGTTTGTTTTTTATTCCGAGTCAGTGGTTAGTCCGAGACGCATACTCGTTGGAGTCAGGTAATAAAGGATCCTTGACTCATGGGAACAAATCATTGACTCATATTTTTGAGTTAGATGAGTCAGATCTGACTCAAAAAACAAACATATCGAGTCAAATTCAGATGAGTCAGGTGATGTTAGTCAGATCCAGACGAGTCAGATGTTCCAGGAGAAAAAACAAGGTGTAACTTGGAACCACCTAAAATAGGACCAATTTGAAATTTCAATCGAAAAATTGAAACCTCTAAAAGAAAAAGTTGACCTCCATAATTGGGTGCAATGTTATTTTTATGATTAGATTTTAAAATAGTACGTAATTATGAATTTTTTATATACAAAATATTTATGATGGGTTTTTAATATAGAAAAAAAAACTTGACTAGAAATAGATTTTTTCCCTTCTAAAACAGATAACACGACCAAAAATGTAAAGTTGACCAGAAAGGTACCATCTATGTTCCTGAAATGATGATATGTATGACTGCGTTATAATTACGGTAAGAACAATTTTTGGAGTGCACTTCCGTCCCCAATTAACTATTGGCTGTTGTACTAAATCAACCTTACTATTCCCATCCTTGACCAGTCAACTAGATATGGTCAATATTACTTTACTTCCCCTCCTTAACCAGTCACATGAACTCTAAGAAGACTCCGTTAAAATTTACTCGTCCATTGTAATGCACACATCATATATGTAATTCATGTCAATTATTAAATTATTCTCTTTCCGTTATTTTTTAATAGGCCAGTTTTGTTTTGAACGAAATTTAAGGAAATTAAGAGATCTTATCATTGAAAGTGGTCCTCATGACACTTGTCAATAAAAAAAGTGAAATGAAATGGTGTCCATGACACTTGTTAGCAAAAGAAGTAAAGTGAGTGGTCCACATGACACTTGCCATCAAAAGAAGATAAGAGAAAAGTGGTCCCAAAAAATTAAAGTAGGAATTACCAATAGGTACCATTATAGTGTTCTTAATTAGTAGCAGGTCCACCCATTAAAGCCCACTAATTAGAGGTCCATAATTAAAAGAAAACATGAAAATGAACCAAATTTTTTAAGCCCAGGTCATGTACATGTACGAAATCAGGTATACGTAATTTGAAAATACCAAAAATAACCTTTCATATTTAACAGGTTATAAGCACGAGAAATCTTATTTATATTTCAGATCTGTTTTTTCTTCTCTTTCCTCTCACCGCTGCTGCAGATTCAGATGGAGATTTTTCTTCAAATTTTTTGGTTTCTACCGATTAAAATGAAGAGTGTTCTTTTGTAATCTTTATTTTAGGGTTTTCACGGTCTAATCGTTGTTGTGTTTGATTAAGATTTTGATCTCCATGTTTGATTTCTTGATTATTTACTAGATCTAGATGAATAATCACGTTTTTGGTTCATTTCGTTATTAGATTTGATCATACTAGTTACATTTTGTTGTTTTTAGATTTTTTTTTTTGCATGAAACAACAGTACGTATATCCTGTACTGACAGAAACCTAGCTTATTTTGAATGAAGAAGAAGAAGAAGATGCATCGTTATGACTTACGACAAGAAGATTGGTTGTGTTTCCAGGTATGTTTTCTAATCATCTTCTTTGATTTTGAAGATGAAATCGATTTTTATGACGTTTTTATGTTTTTAGGTTTGTTACAGTTTGTTTTTGTGTATGAATTGACAATACATATCTGGTGTACTGATATAAAATTCTTTTGATTATGTTGGTTCAGTATTTTTCCACTTTTTTTTTGGTTTGATCCATTAGTACATATGGGTAATACTGAAATATGTTTATGAATTGACAGTACATATATGGTGTATTGAGTTTTTTTTTGTGTAAAATTCTTTTGATTTTGTTTGTTTAGAGTTTGTTTTTGTGTATGAATTGACAATACATATTTGGTATACTAATATAAAATTCTTTTGATTCTGTTTGTTCAGAGTTTTGCCATTCTTTTTTTTTGGTTTGATCCATTAGTACACATGTGTAATACTGAAGTATGTGATTTGATTCGGTTATATTCATGGATTCATCACTTCTTCTTGACATACAGTTGACTTTTTAGTTCACGAATATGCAGTACGTATATGGCGTACTGATATAAACTTCTTCTGATTCTGTTTTATTTGGAGTTTTACCACTGTTTTTGTGTTCGATCCATGAGTATGTATGTGTAATACTGAAATATGTGTTTCCATTCGGTTATATTCATGGATTCATCACTTCTTCTTGACATGTAGTTGATTATTTTGTTCATGAATACGCGGTACGTATATGGCGTACTGATATAAACTTCTTCTGATTCCGTTTTATTTGGAGTTTTACCACTTTTTTTTGGGTTCAATCCATGAGTATGTATATGTAGTACTGAAATATGTGCTTTGTTATGTTATATATTTATTATTCATGGATTCATCAATTCTTCTTTATATGCAGTTGATTTTTATTTCATGAATACGCAGTACATATAAGTGTGCTGATAGAAACTTCTTTCGATTCTGTTTTATTCAGAGTTTTGTCACTTTTTTTGTTTGATCCATGAGTACATATGCGCAATACTGAAATATGTGCTAGTTTTGTATAGCTTTTTCTGTGTTTATCGTGGATTTGTTGGTTTTTCTATTTTTCTTCTATGATTTAATACTGTATTGAAGAAATATTATAGATTAATTTGTATGATCCTACAATACATGTGATGTAATACATTTTCTAATTTATTTATAATTGATTCTAACAGATATGTACTTTACCTGGAAGCGGTGCAACATATATGTACTCGAATTGTAAGCAGCGGATATCTACTCGAATTTGTAAGCAGTGCGACAGATATGTACTCAGATTTGTAAGCAGTGCGGCATATATGTACTCAAATTTGTTAGCAGATATGTACTCGAATTTGTGAGCAGTGTACCAGATGTGTACTCAAATTTGTAAGCAGTGTAGACACACACGTTTGGTAGTAGGGAGTATTATGGTCATTTATATGTTTTAATTAATTTTGGACCTCCGGATAAAAGAAAATTCTGGTTGGACCTTACTATAAATAACTATATAGGCTTTGGACCAATCAACAAATTTTACAAAATTAAAATAACATTTGACTTTCCAAATTAGAAAACTTGCCTATTTTTTTGAAACTTTTATTTGTAGAAACTGGCCTATTAAAAAAGAACTGAGGGAGTAATATCTAAAGAGAGATTATAATGAAAATGATTTTTCAACAGGTTAATGTACGGCAAATTCATCTCGAACACGTATGTATGCCATTTTGTATTAACGCCGAATCACGAACTATTGACCGAATTTTTTTACCGAAATTAACTTTTATGAATCTGTATAATACCCGTACATATCCCACTCCTAACGTTTCCCAACCCCTGAATTGCTAACCATGGTTTAGTTTCACGTTCTAGAAATGTATTAGGATGAAAATAGTTAAAGAGACTAGCAATTTGGGGTTGAATATGTAACACTGGGTCATGGTAAGCTGCAATAATAGACACACCAGCGATATTGAATGCTACAGTACTTTAGGCCATTATCAGTTTTATTTTAATCGAATACAAAGAAGAAACTAGAGAGGAGTTAATTAATTAATGATATCCTTTTTAAGTGCAGTGCTTTGATAGCTTAACTTCTTTCTTCACTCTCTTCTTCACCACACATTTGAATGTTAAAACGTCTGACACGCTGCTATACCCATCGAGTAATGATGAACTTTATCTTCTTCGCAGACCTATCATCTCCGCCCTTTTAGCTTCGTATAAAGCTGGTTACTCTGTTATAGTGGTATTTACGTCTGATAAAGAAACTTGCTCATACGTCATTTGGGGGACCATTGAATCGAATTATTGTTATCAAAATAAACAGACGCCATTAGCATTTACTATAAATCTACTTCATTTTCCTTGCTATGAACCACAAAGGTGTGGTTAAGAGTATGACTTCATGTCCATCAATCGGGTTGTTCATAGATTTTGTTAATCATCCAAAACATTTTCTTGTTATACCTTTAGTCATCACCTTGGTTGTAGGTTTTGTTTTCATAGTCACCGTCCCAAAAAGGTATTTCGCTAAGGGAACAACCGGAAACAAGAAGTTGCTGTCAACAACTTATTTAACTCCTCCTGGTAAAGTTCTTTTATTAACTATTAAAAAAAGAAAAAATACATCCCTAATTTAGTTTGTGGTTGTGAAATTGCTGCAGTTGTTCCTGGATTGCCGTTGATAGGAAATCTACTGCAGCTAAAAGATAAGATAATTCACCAGACTTTTGCAAACTGGGCAGAAATCTATGGACCCATTTACTCCATCAAAATAGGAGCTTCTACTATTGTTGTCCTCAATAGCACTGATGTTGTCAATGAGGTTCGAATATAACCATATTTATATTAGTATAAGAGTACTTTAAGAATGAATTCCGTATCCATGCTCATGTTGAATATTTTCCTTGAATATTTACAGGCAATTGTGACTAAATTCTCATCCATTTCAAAGCAGAAGCATACGTACGCAATGAAAATACTTACACTTAATACTATCGTAACAAGTGACTCCAATGAATATCATAAGATGGCAAGACGACATCTAGTCACTCACATGTTGGGATCCAGTGCTCAGAGACAACATCGTGCACACAGAGACACCATGATGGACAACATAGTTATTCGCTTACAAGCTCATGCAAAGGAAGATCCTCTTAAACCTGTAAACTTCAGACGGATATTCCAAACTGAAGTGTTTGGTCTAACTTTAAAACAAGTAAGCTCGCTTCTAGCCACCTCTTAAATTGTATACAAACTCGATAGTTTTATTTGTGTAATCTTGATGGAAATCCGCGGGAAAATTTTAGGCATTCGGAAAGGATATAGAGTCCGCAAAATACATTGAGGGGCTTGGGGAAACTTTGTCAAGAGATGAGATTCAGAAGGTTTTGGTCTTTGATCCACTGTCGGGAGCAGTAGAGATGGATTGGAAAGACTTTTTTCCATACATGAGATGGGTTTCTAATAGAAGTTTTAAAATGCACATTCAACGAATGGAAACGCGCAGGGTAGAAGTGATGAAAACACTTATTGAGGAGCAGCTGGAAAGGATTTCTTCCGGAGAGGTATACTGCTCGTTCCATTTTCCAGTCTACATTTGTTTGCATTAGTTAATTATGTTACAATTCGAACAAATTCGTCAATACTAGTTTCGGAACAGGGAATAAACTGTTACCTGGATCGGTTGGTGTCCGAATGGAAAACTCTTACAAAAACACAACTGACTACGTTGGTCTGAGAGACAATGGTGGGTACTGGAACAACTGTTGTGGCAGCAGAATGGGCCCTGTATGAACTTGCAAAAAATCAAAAACATCAAGTAAGTTTTCGCAACTTAATCGTCATTCATCAAATGAGTGCTAGTTACAATCTGATGGCATTTTCCTGTTCACCTTTATCCGTCAGGATGACCTCTACCATGAAATTCAGAAGCGATGTGGGAACAACAAATATACGGAGGAGCAATATTCAGAAGTTACGTGTTTAAGCTCCATTTTTCATGAAACATTGAGAAAGTACTCCCCTTTTTCTATAGTACTACCTCTGAGATATGCACATGAAGATATTCAACTGGGAGGGTATGACATTCCTGCTGGAACTGAGGTGATAGATCGTAATAATGGAAACCCAAGAATGAGTATTCATCTATTTTGTTTCAATTACCATTGCCTAATTTTATACGCCATTTTTCTATGCAAATACAGATTGCGATCAACATCTATGGCTGTAATATGGACAAGAAGCAATGGGATGCACCGGAAGAATGGAAACCTGAGAGATTTCTAGGCAGTAAGTATGATCCAATGGATTTTTACAAGACTATGTCATTTGGAGGAGGAAAGCGAGTTTGTCCAGGAGCTTTGCAGGGACTTTTGATTACTTGCAGTGCTATTGCTAGATGCATTCAAGAGTTTAAGTGGAGCTTGGAACCAGGAAGAAAGGAAGAAAATATGAAAACAGCTGACCACACCAGTCAAAAGCTCAATCCTTTGTTAGCAATCGTAACTCCAAGAGATCATTGATGGAGCCGAGAATGCTTTTCTGTCCTTATGTGGGAAAAACGGAAATTTTTCTCCTCTAACGTTCCTAGATCAAAGCTCTATGCCCAATCATATAGTTGTTTTTGGCGTCAGCAAACTGGGAGATATCCGCTGTTAAATTCTTGTTAGAATTATAGTTGACCATTGGGCTAAGCAGAATTATTGTTCTCTTCTTGTAGTTGATTTTTTGATCAAAATAAAAAAAAAATTGGCACGAGGGAGTATAAATATTCTCTTCAATCTTTGATCAAAATTTTCTTTTTATTTGTGACCATGTTTGTAGTCCTTACAGCTTAAAATGGAGATAATGTGTATGAGTGGTCGAACATATTTTAAAACATCATAGGGCTGCACAACGGTAGGGTGGGCAGGATAAAGCCTATTCTGCCACCCTACCTGCTGAATAGCGAATAAGAAAAAATTTACATGTAACCCTACCCGTCGTTAAGTGGATAAAATTTTACCCCACCCACCAAATGGCGGGTCAGGTAGGATGGGTAATGGGTAACCGGTCTTCTTTTATTTTATTTTATTATCTGGTCACTGCCCTGTAAGCTTCATATACAAAATCTTGCTTAAACGACCAAACTAAAAGCCAGTCTACCTAAATGTACTCAACGCTGCTGCCAATGTAACTAGGTAAAATTGAACAAAAGCAATCTTGTTAGGCACAAAGCCAAATGTAGTCTCAAGAAACAAAAGTTATGTTCTTTTCAAAATCTAGAGGGGGTAAAGCAGAACCCAACCAACAACACAGATATACAAAAAAAACTCCAAAGGTGGAAAGCACTCCACAGGGGTTGATGCTAGGATAAATCCCATCATAAACCCATGTTCTTCATGTAACCTTATTCTTCTATCGCCATATACGATGATGAAATAAGTTCTAAGATCACCAAACAAATATGCAATACAGGAAAATTCTCAATAAACATCGACACCAAAATTCAGGAATGCTATCTACATGGGTAAGAACATAATTAATAGCACATTCTTGAGCATAAGTGAACAACATAAGAAATTCATTTATTTTTGCAGAGGGATCTTGCCAAGATGAAAGAGATTTATCAATCATATCAGGTGCGTCAACAAAAAGCTGCTCACCTTGAGGAAGTTTATAAATCGACATAACTACCAAAATTGCATATCTTCTGATAAAAGTATGGCGACGTCCCAAAATGCCAAAATTGCTTATCTTCTGATAAATGCACTACATGTCAAAGCCAATCATTCATAAGTTCTGAGTTCAGTATATTAGCAATTCAGTAATTGAAAATTAGCCGAAAGGGTATGTGATATCAACAGATAATAGTGCAAGAAAAGACGCTGAACTTGTGTTCTAATTCCACTAAGCACAACAACAAAAACTGTTAGAGAAAATGAGTTTATATATATGTTTGGTTTTGGTTTTGATTTTGGTGGGATTGGAACTTAGGTTCTATTGGTCATTAAGGACACTAGCTCATTTTCACTATTTGTGAATGAATCTTTAGTCCCAGATAGGGGAAACTAAAGATGATATCTCTCCATAAGTATTGAATTTTTTGATCTTAGAGTGGCCCTTGGGTCATACACATTTTTGTGTGAGGGAGAGGACTTAGGAAATGGGCTAATTGATGCAATTACACATTTCACACATGCGCGGTGCTTCGCAGCGAAGCACGCACGCCGTCCGGGCGTGGGTGTGGGCCAATCAAGACTTATATTTTTGGCAAAATTTCTCTGGAATTATTTCCCAAAAGATTTTAAACGAAAATATATTTTCTCTTAATTGTGGGGAGGCGCATGACCTGGGTGAATTTATTCTCTTACCAAAAACAGATTTCTTAACGTATTTATTTGCATGGATGTCGACATTTTCTTACCGTTTTTTGAATTATGATGACAAAATTATTTCGACATCATGGCAGCATTATTTCGCATGCAGTACTGATTCGCACATTAATGTGCATTGATTTCACCCTTTCTGTTTGCCTATAAAAAGAATTCGAAACTGTCATTCTCATTGTGTCCAAAAGAGCTACTACCCTCTTCTCTTCGTCTTTCTCCCTCTGTGTGGTCTTTATTTCATTCCGTGCAATTGTTGTTGGGTTCGTAAGAGTGGGCCAGTACTGTAGTGCTAACAGTGCTTGCAACGGACAGTTTTATCCTGAGGCATCACTCATTCTTGAGGCGTACCGCTCAACTATCGTGTTAAGGACAACATATTGAACACGTGACTATGTCCTCTGTTTACTATCTTTGAGTGTCTTTAAGCTTTCTAGAAATTTATTTTTCAACTTTGTTTCTTGAGTTTTATTGTTACAGTTCCAACAAAAACTACCAACAGAATACAATTTACTCATGAGCATCTAACTTGGAGAACTCATACAGAAACTGGAATGATAAACCAGATGCTACTGTACATTTCATTGGCTAAACTAAAATCGACATCAATAAGCGCTTATATCATCTCCTACTACACAGGCGTGTCAAAACATCCTATGTTTGAGATCCTAGAGGACCTTTCTATGGTATCACAATGTACTTTAATATGGGGAGGAAGTGGATAGCTTGTAGCGTACCAAAGCAAGAAGGGAAATATACGTGGAGTTCAGAATAACACAAAAATGCTTATCTTACAAAGTGAGAAGAACTAAAGTACTTCTAATCAACTAAGAAGCCATCCACCATAATTAAGAGGCATCAAACATATGACACATTTGGGTGCAGGATAAGGAAAAAGCTTCGCTTACCCCCGTTCTTTGTTGGTTTAGTCGTCCACTGGTTGCAAGCAGATAGCCATTTGACTTGTGCTCACTTAAAACACCTAAATTCATAACAAAATTGTCAGGACACTTATTAAACACAGTCTATGCCAACAACATCAGAGTTTTAATTTCATGGACTTGCCTTGGGTGACTGTTGAGCGCCGGACTCTCTCAACATCAGAGATTAAAGATGAACGATTCTGGTTTTCAATCGCCGGAAACATTAATCTCTCTCGCGGGACTCTCTCTCTCCAAAATTTTTATTATTTTTATTATTATTATTATTATTATTTTTTATTATAAAAGAGAGCCACTAAGGCATTTATTATTATTATTATTATTATATATAAATTATTTATTTAGCTTTTTGGTTATATTATTGCTTTGTTGTTTTCGTTTTCGAATAGACGGCTTTTCTTTTCTCCCCTTTTTAGATGATGTAGAACGTGCCTACTCTCCACCCACTTTTTGCTAGGTGGAGCGTGGATCTCTGCGTGATTCTCGGTGGGTTGAGCGGTCGTGGTATTTAAAACACGTCTACTCTCCCTTTTTTAGATGGTGTAAAAAGTGCCTACTCCCCCTACTCTTTTTTCGCTAAGTGGGGCGCGGCTCTATACGTGCTCTTGGTGGGTATAGCAGTCGTGGGGTTTAAAACGCGCCTACTCCCCCCCTTTTTTTAGGTGGGGCGCGGCTCATTGTGTTCTTGTGGTATTGATAGATTCATCGGCCGATCGGGTGTCATTGGCTGCCCGTGGCCTAAATCTATTTGGCGATTTACTAGGTTCCTGAGCATCTCGTAACCTTCTATCAATTCATCGGCCAACCGCGTGCCATTGGAAGCCAGTAGCCTAAATATTATTCGTTATTCGACCAGGTGCCTTAGCATCCTGTAAACTTATATCAATTCATCGACCGATCGGGTGCCGTTGGCAGCCCGCAACCTAAATTTTATTCATTGGTCAACCATGTGTCTGAGCATCATGTAACCTTATATCAATTCATCGGCCGACCGGGTGCCATTGACAGCCCGTAGCCTAAATATTATTTGTTAGTCGACCAGGTACCTGAACATCCTGTAACCTTATATCAATTCATCGGCCGATAGGGTGTCGTTGGCAGCCCGCATCCTAAATCTTATTCGTTGGTCGACCAGGTGCCTGAGCATCCTGTAACCTTATATCAATTCATCAGCTGACCGGGTGTCGTTGGCGACCCGTAGCCTTTTAGCAAATTGTGAAGCCAATCTCTTCTCCATTGTAACGAATCTTATCTTTTATTTAATAAAAAAAGGGAAACGCAGCTTGCTTTTAGTTACGCGACGGTGTCACCTATTGCTGAGTATGTGATGAACAGGGTGTGGTACCATCATTCGTTAAGTTGCTTCCTTCCCACTTTTGCTTGGTTAGGAACTCAGTGGTGGGGAAGAGAGTCGTGTTAAATTGCTTGCCTCGCTATTTCAATTTCTCCAGCCGCATGTTTGCGATCGAAGATGCTTCTAAGGGAGAGGCATGCCGTATTCGGATGGCCCGGCCTTTGATGATGATGATAGTATCTGGTGGTGTTCTTATCTATCTTGTTGGTATCCAGCACAATCGGAGGTAATATGATTTCCTTGTTATCCACCCATTGTTCTAAGATCTCTATCATCCGTTCCCGACTGCAAGGTAAGGGTGGTGGAAGGTTGACCTCTTGTTCCCCCCCCTGGGTTTTCGTTGACGGTTTGATATGGGTTCTTTCTTCCTTTACCAGTGTCGATCCTTACATTGCGCGTCGTATCAACTGCGGCATCTGCTGTGTGGTACCATGGGCGCTCTGTATGCGTTTCTTCAATACGGTCGGCAATCCTTTCCGCTGCCTCCTCTAACTCGACGAAACTCTGAAATCTGAAGTTGATTAATCTCTTTTTGAAAGCAGCTATCATTCTCCTTGTACAAATATCTACTAGCGTTTCCTCGATGAAGTCTTCGTGGCAGTCCAGTGCGAGACGGCGGAACGGAGATATATTTTTTCCTACTTCCTCCTTTGTCTACTGACTGCACCTACTCAGGTCATCAATGTTATCTTTCTTTTGGCCGAATAAAATTTCCTAAGGAAGAGTGCGGTCATGACTTTCCACGAGTCTACACTATCCTATTTCAAATTGTCATACCAGATGAATGTCGTGTATGTGAGTGACTTCGGGAATTCTTTTAGACACATTTTTCCCGTCACAATATTTATCATTCATTGTTGAAAGTAACCGGCTGAAATTTTCTCGCGCATTCCCTTGTCCATCATATACCTTGAATTTTGGTGATATGTAATTCTATGGATATCGGTATTCACTTACACTCGTCGGGTAGGGGTTGCTTGTAGAGATGAAGTTGTCCTGCTTTATCACTCGGTAATTAGTCTCTAAATATACTGCCACAACTTTTCGTGACATTGTTTTTAGTTAGCTATCTTCGCCCTTTTCAGTTGTTATTGTTCCCTCGGTGATGCTTTGGTCCGCGGATGCAGCTTTCTCTATCCACTCCTTCAGTTCTTGTTCCCTTTGTGTGCGTTCCTTCAACTCCTTCTGCATATTCTATAGAATTGGTGATGTGACATGCGAGACCAGGGTTGCTCGTTATATGTTCCTTCCCTGTGTTGTTCCTTCCTCTCTCTCCTGAGGTTTGCGGGTTAGCTGCGTGATCTCGTCTCGTATTAGTACCTCATCCTCGTTGTCCTCGTTTTCTTCCTCTATTGTTACCTCATCACGGTTGGTATGTGGGGTGTTAGGTCTATTTTTTAGTTTGTCCGCGCTAGTGCTTCCTTGATGCGTCATGGTGGACTATGCACGAGCTTCCGGTGTGGTTGTCAAATGTTGAGAGGTGATTTTAATGACAACACCTTCTTGAAATAATAAGAGAGAGAACTTGCTTTCCATTATACTATGTACCTCCTTTTATAGACTTTTCCAAAAATCTTTCCTTTTATGACCTCGTACCACATGTCTTAAACCCCCTTAATTACCACTATTTTCATCCCTTCACAAATACAACCTCTTCTTTTTCCCTTAATCCCTTCCTTATCTTTTTCTAGTGATGGATACCTCTTAGTGGACTTGAGCCTTAGTATCCTTTGTCACATGTTGGGTTTGGAACCCTCTTAGGGGCTACACAAGCCCTATTAAAGGGGTAATAATTTTCATGTATCTACAAGCATCATTCGCCTCGGCAGTTAAATTGGACACATGCTCCCTTATATCAGCAATAACCTGCTCAGACTTGCAGTACTCCTTGGTTTGAAAAAAGCGATGACCGAATTCCTAGAAAAACACCAAAAAATTAGAATTAAGGCGAGAATAAATTAAGACTAGCACGAGAATAATCAAACCGTACCGCGGATTCAAAGGCGATAAGCCTGTGCGCCTAGACAGTTGAAACGAATCATAATCAACTTTAGGGGGCGGGATATCAATGGCGCGAGAAGCCAACTTGGACCATTGAGAAGCCTCAACAATTGTAGAAGAGCCTTCGTGAAGAGCCTCTTTCGCAAGAGGAATATCTGTCGCGAACGTGGTCAAAATCACACACGAAGACTGGACGGGAGAAGGAGCAAGAGAGGAAATGGGTCATGGAGAGAGACTAATGGACATCTCGCTTTCATCGTGGACAATGATCCCAAGATCGACAATGGAATTACACAGGAAACAAGGGCCTTGCGACGCATAACCTTCTTCTTCTGGGGCGAATCCTCATCATCCTTAACGGCCATATCTTGTGGGAGGTTCTTTCTGAAAGAATCCTTCTTCCCTTCGTAGCCACCCTTCGATCACTAGCATAGGCTGCAGAGGTTTCGAATGAGTACAGCTAGGGTAGAAACATAACATTTGGGAATAAGCATGGGAATAATGTAAACAGACAGAACACCAAGAACAGGGGAAATGAAAGAAACCTAAACATCTGTGCAATGTTAAAAACTCAAGCAAAGAAAAATAACCTAGATTCAAGTAATACTTACCAGGGAGATGATTCAGTAGTAGAAATAATGAAGGATTGGCTCGACTTGACTGGATGATTTAAGTAATATTTACTCTCGATAATAAATATCTCATAAAACAAAACTCTGAAAAAACAAGACATGCCTTTCTAAAACGGAGAAGAAGGAGAGATAATAGGGTAAAATGAACAAATCCGTTTCCTCAAAAGTATTTATTTGGGCAAGTGATGCCTTTAAATACATGTTTCGACCCATGCACATGCGCGTGTACCAAGCACCAAGTCCGTGTCTACTTGAAATTATTTTTTGCAAGTTTTTAACTTGATAAATAATTTATTTAAGAGTTTTATTTATGGAAAAAAATCCTTTTTTGTGTTTAATTGTTTTACAAGAAACAAAACTCGTTTTATACTTTCAAAAAATACATGTTTCGACCCATGCCCATGCGCGTGTACCAAGCACCAACACATTTTTACGTCAACATTGTCCTCAATTTTCTGTATTGTTGGCACTTGATTTTGTACTTATTATGGCATTTTTTTTTATTTGTAGGTATTTTTGGCAATAAATATTTTTGAAAAAACCGGCTCGAAAAGTTGTCTAAGCACCCAGAAAGCACATGTTATTCGGAATCTCACTACTGGATAAGGGGTACCAAATTACTAAGAGGCACCCAAATTACTATCAGCACACAAGCAACACGATAAGGGGCACCTTCATCCCCTTCGTTTGAATTTTACTCTTGGCGGGAAATCTGGTTCTTCACAGGCAGAGTTGGGTTTGATTTTTTGGACGGGATTTAAGCAGATTCAACGGCTGAATTTAATTGGGTTTGTTCCTCTGGGGTTACCAGGTGGTATAAACAAGGATTTGGTTGAAGTTTGGCTAGAATTCGAGATTGAAACAAAGCAGGGATTTCCGGTAACCTACATAGTTTCAGGGATGATTTTGGACTTTATTTTACATAACTTTTTCGTGGATTTGGTTTGGTATGATCCTGTTATGACTAAACAGGGAAGGTGTGTAACTTGGATTAACTTAAAAAGAAGATTTCCACGTAAAACAGAGAAAGAAATATTCTGGGGATTTTCCGAGCTATTTACGGTAACTGCGTGTGACCTGAGTATGTTGTGATCAATCTGTTACGTGTTTGGATGAAGAACAAATTAGATTGGAGCGTGCCAACTATATGAAGTCGCGTGAGAATGAAGAGAATAGAAATATAAGGGAATAATATCTCAGAAAATTGCAGAGAGTGAATGCAGAAGATTTTTTAGTTGTTGTTGATTTTTGGAAGACCTGTTGGGTTATATAGAGTCGTGAGATGTCATAGATAGGCTGTCTAGAGTTTGGGGTCGAGAGGAGAGAGTTTGGGGACCGGGGAGAAGATCAGAGGAGTTGCATGAATTATTTTTCTGCTGGTGTAGAGGAAGACACACAAAGAACAACGACCCGTCACAGAAAGTCGTTGGAAACTGTCGCAAGTAAGCGACGGTTTGCAAAACCTTTCTAGCTACTGTGGAACAATGATTATAGCACTTCCTTTTCGTTCTTTGAATAGTGATTCTGCAATGCTTTTCATGCATCAAAAAATCCTGTTTTTAACCATTTTCTCCGATTTCATCATTTGTAAACCACTTTTGAGCAATAATAAATATTTTGAGAGCATGTTTACTATGATGACCTAAAACCCAACACTAGGATGACGGAGGAAGCCCTATTTCGCGCATGTGGTAATTTTAATAATTCTTTTTTTGAGTATTTATATTAATTTTAAATGATTTATGGTTTTTATTGAATCAGTGTGATTTTGTTTGATGATGTATGCTTTGTCTTTGTATTTTTGATACATCATGCTTGTGATTTACATTCATTGTTTTTCAAAAATTTACTTTTGGCAAAGAATAAGAGTCCATGTTTTTAATATTTGAGCTATAATTGTATGGAATTATTGTTTGAATCACATGAATGAAATTTGGTGAAATCCTTAGTCTCAGTACCTCTCAGCATTGTTAATAGTCTTTGTATATATTTATTTAGTATTTTTAAAAAAACTTTAATCTTTACAAGTCCGAATGAATTACAACCGTATATACCACTATCTAAAATCACATCAATTTTTTGAGCCGCCGACGCGGACTTGTATTTAGGATAGAGTTTTTAGATTTATTTTTAGGTTTGTATTTCTTTTTTATTATTTTTTTTGTTCCTTTTTACGTTTTTGGTTTTTATCTTTTGTCTACAGGTTTTCGAATCGTAAAGAAAGGTGAGCCAAAGAATTTTTGATTCGTAAAGACAGCGAAAGATTAAAGCCAAAGAATGGAAAAGAAGACATATTTTTTTAGGGTTTTTATTATTTTGTTTTATTTTATTTTTAGTTTAGTTTAAAAAAAACTATATTAGGGTTCTATATTATTTCGTAATTTTTCTTTTCTTTTTGGACTCTGGACATTATTATTTTATTTCCAAACCCTATGGAATAATAGTTTTAAATATAAACTATTTGCAGGAAAGGACGAAGATTACGATATCGTCTCGTCCCCTGGGGTCGCACACTGACACAGGAGTCAATGGCCTGACTCGACTAAAACCGATTCATCCCCCTTCTGGTGCGGGAGGTAAGCTTCTAAACACCCGTGAATCCCCTGTGAGCGAGTTTACTGTCTTCCTTAAGGTGCATATATGTTGAGGCTTTGAATACGGACTTTAATTTCCTAGTAAAGGGCAAGGTCTGGAAAAATTAAGATAAGGGCTCGGATTTCATCACAGTTTCCTTCTTGCCTGTCTTATGAAAACGAAACCTAACGCGAACTTAAGCCTTAAAATTTGTACTAGAACGAGACCGATAGGGTAACTATCTATATATAAAAGTCGTTCAAAAGGATCGTATTAGGTATCTTGTTATCCTAAGTCAAAGTTCAGGAAGATTACTGTAAGTCGATTAGAGCCGCCTTGTAACCCAGGGAATCGTTTCCAAAGAGGTGGGGGTATCAAAGATCATCTGAGCTTCCCTTACTTCTCTTCGACTTACTTTATTCGGATCGTTCTATAGAGGTTTGCTAAAACTATACCTAGTTTCCTCTTGGAATAATATAAGATAGTCTAGAAACAATCTAAGGGAGCCATCATGCTTGTTGTTTGCTAGATTTTATAGGTTTGATTTGGTCGAGTCAGCCTTGTTTGGGATTGTGTTGAATTCCCTTGCAATTAAGAATGTCGAACTGGTACGATAGAAGCCAATACAATGAGTATCGACTTAAATTTGAATATGGGCATCATCATTTTTATGACCATGGTGGGAATAGTGGTTGGGAACGCTAAAACTTTGAAGGTTATAGTCCATACCATGATGAGCCCAATCACTATTCCCATACTCATCAGTCATACGAGCAAAATTCTGATAATTCATCTTTACTAGAGTCGACACGTAAGTTAGCAGAAATGAATAACTTAGATATGGATGAAAGGAATGTAACAAGTGAACTTTCTTTACCTTCTTTCCTAGATTATGTCAGGAAGTCATGTGAGTCGACCCAGAAGCTTTTGTTAGAGGCCTAGAAAAGAACTGCTCGAAGTAATCTAAATTTTCAAAATAGTGTTTCCAATTTTACACTTGATATCAATGGTGAATATTTTCCTAATTTAGAGGAAGAGGTTAGAATAAAAGACACTACTTATTTAGATAAGGTTCAATCATCTTCGTACTATTATAATGATGAGGATAGTAATGATGAAAAATCTAAAATATGTAGGCATAATGATCACGAATCTAGTAATCTAATTGAGCTTTATAATGATTATATTATTTCTAGTTCAAATCCAAATAATTTGAATGATTATTCACCTATTCAAAAGGACGAGGAATTGACTAGGGATACCACCGTTTTAGACGATGTAGTATTTCCTTTTGATTACGAAGACAATTGGTTTAGAGGAACAAGTTTACTCAAAAATGTTATTTTAGAGTCCAGCGACTTAAAAACAATAGTCTTAGATGAAGATAGACTCGTAGAGATGAGTAAAAATGCACTATCTGATAATAACTTAGAAGAATCAATTGACCATTTTCAAGAATCTGATGATCTAGAAATTAGGGAGATTGTGACTAGTCTATCTAGAGACATTGGAAACTCTATATTTTGGGGTGATTATCAGTTTCCTAGTGCCTTACCTTTAACTCTCAGAAAGTCCCCTCACTTAGGACTTGATATATGTGCCTCAACCATTTTACAAGATTACCTTCATACTCGTTTTCCCGAACCTAATGATATCCAGGAAGAAGTTCAGTCGTTAAAAACCCATCATATGGTTGATGTGGTTTTCCCAGGCTATGATACCCAGATTGACTTTGTTTTCCCACCAAATAGTTTTCTTCCAAATGTGGGAACGTTTGTATTTCAAATGTGTCGAATATTAAGTTGTGATACTAAACCTAAATGCTTTAGGAAATTAGAATCGACACATTTTCTTAAGAATGACCACTACTCTCATTATGGTCAATTATGTAAGTCAAAACTGATTGACTTAGAGGATCCTGAATTATTTAGATTATTATTATGTGCTTCTAAGTTCTTACTTGAGTTTCGACAGACTATAGGACCTAATAATTTGGATCTAACTTTGAGGAAATGCATCCAATGAAAATATTTTATTTAGACCCTTTCATAGAACCTGAACTTGAAATACAATTATATATAGATATCTTAATCAGGAAATTAGGTAAGGGTTTGCTAGTCTTGTTCATTTTCTTGGTTTATTGTAGTCTCATTTGGTCATCTCTATTTGGTTTTGAAGACCCACAGTTATTCCGGATACTTTTATACGATTCGAGGTGACTAATCCTTTTCAATGTCTGGCTGAAGACTTTAAACTTATCACTTCTTGGGAGGTAACCTATTCTCATGCAACACAGTAATATCTTTCCTTAACTCTTTTGCTTCAAATGGTAACAGTTTCTCCTTGTTCATGCTTTTAGTTTCATATTTAGAACATTGAGGTCAATGTTAGATTTAAGTTTGGGGGTATGGGAGAAACTTTTTAGTTGCAATAAATAAACTCCAGAGCCTAGAAATTTATGCCTATTAAGGATGGCACTAACCGATCTAAGTGGATGGAAGCATTTTGGTTTTAGGAGTTGAGGGACCAATCTGATTAGATGGAAACATCTAAAGAGTCTATTAATAAAAGCAGAGAGCTCATGTGTTAGAAATAACATGATAGTTTCGCCATATCTCGTTGAGTCATTTTCACTTATGTTTTTATTTTTTCTTTTTAAAATATGTTTCTGTAAGTGATTAGGTGGGGCACACGAATCAAGTTGTTACCACTGCTAGGGTGAAATAGAGTGATTGAGATACAAAAAACAAAAAATATTACGAAAAAGAAAAGAAATTGAGACCAGACATTAGACCAACCAGAATAAAATTCAATAAATTCGACCACTAGTACCCTTGTAATTGCCAGTTGTGTTGACCTAGAGTTAGGATTATCGACCACTTGTTCCCTTGTATATGCTAGTTGTGTTGATATTAGTCAGACTAGTATCTCAGTCATTTAGGATAGGTTCATTTTGGCAGTGGCATTCAGACAAATATGGAAAACACCGTTCACCTTAGTTAACATCAAAACCATCTATGTTTTTCTCTATTTACATTTTCATAAACTATCAATGTGATTTGTTTGATTCCGTCAATAGTGAGAATATCTGAGTAGAGCTCTGTCACTTATATATGAATTTAGTATGCTTGAGTGAAAACTCGTGTAAAACAATTGGAATTTTGCATCAGGGTACTTCCTACCGTAATCAATAAGTATGCCAACCAAGGAGGTTCTTTAGTGCCATTTCAAGGTTCTGCATAGATAGATAGGGTCTGGAGTAAAGGTTTTGTGGGTACACCTCTGGTAAAACCTTCTGAGACTATAACTTGGTCACTAGGGGATTTTATTTTCAAGATTAATTTTGCTCGAGGGCTAGCAAATAATAAATTTGGGGGTATTCGATAGACACATTTTTGTGTCTCAATTGTCCTTAATTTTCTGTATTGTTGGTACTCGATTTTGTACTTATTATGGTGTTTTTTGTGTTTATAGGTATTTTTGGGCAATAAACATTTTTGGAAAATCGGCTCGAAAAGTTGTCTAAAGCAACCAGAGGGCATGTGTTATTCGGACACTCACTACTGGATAAGGGGTACCAAATTACTAAGGGGCATCCAAATTACTATCGGAACCCAAGCAGCAGGATAAGGGGCACCTTCATCCCCTTCATTTGAATTTTACTCTTGGCGGGAAATTTGGTTCTTCACAGGCAGAGTTAGGTTTGATTTTTTGGACGGGATTTAAGGAGATTCAACGGCTGAATTTGATTGGTTTGTTCCTCTGGGATTAACAGGAATGGTATGATCAAGGATTTTGGTTAAGTTTGACTAGAATTCGAGATTGAAGGAAAACATGGATTTTCGATAACTTGCATGTTTTAAGGGATGATTCTGGACTTTATTTTACGTAACTTTTTCGTGGGATTTGGTTTGGTATGATCCTGTTATGACTAAACTGGGAAGGCGTGTGAATTGGATTAACTTAAAAAGAAGATTTCCGCGTAAAACACAGATTGAAATATTCTCGGGATTTCCCGAGATATTTACGGTAACTGCGTGTGACCTGAGTATGTTATCATCAATCTGTTACGTGTTTGGATGGAGAAAAAATTAGATTGAAGCGTGCCAACTATACGAAGTCGCGTGAGAATGAATAGAAGAAAAATATAAGGGAATAATATCTCGGAAAATTACAGAGAGTGAATGCGGAAGATTTTTGAGTTGTTGTTGATTTTTGGAACACCTGTTGGAAATATATAGAGTGGTGAGATGTCATAGATAGGATGTCGAGAGTTTGAGGTCGAGAGGAGAGAGTTTGGGGACCGGAAGAGAAGATCACAGGAGTTGCAAAAATTATTTTTCAGCTGGTGTAGAGGAAGACACACGAAGAACAACGACCCGTCACAGAAAGTCGTTGGAAACTGTCGCAAGTAAGCGACAGTTTGCAAAACCTTTCTAGCGACTGTGGAATAGTGATTATAGCACTTCCTTTCTATCGTTCTTTGAATAGTGATTATGCGACGCTTTACATGCGTCACAAAATCCAATTTTTAACCATTTTCTCCCATTTCATCATTTGTAAACCACTTTTGAGCAATAATAAATATTTTGAGAGCATGTTTACTATGATGAGCTAAAACCCAACACTGGGAAGATGGAGGAAGCCCTATTTCGCGCATGTGGTAATTTTAATAATACTTTTTTTTTTATTATTTGCATTAATTTTAAATGATTTATTATTTTTATTGAATGGGTGTGATTTCGTTTGATGATGTATGCTTGGTTTTTATATTTTTGATATATCATGCTTGTGATTTACATTCATTGCTTTTTAAAAATTTACTTTTGGCAGAGAATAAGAGTTCATATTTTTAATATTTGAGCTATAATTGTATGGAATTATTTTTTGTAATACATGAATGAAATTTGGTGAAATCCTTAGTCTCAGTACTTCTCACCATTGTTAATAGTCTTTGTATATATTTATTTCGTATTTAAAAAAAAACTTTAATCACTACAAATCCGAGTGAACGACAACCGTATATGCCACTATCTAAAATCACATCAGCAAGCAAACCGGCTACAACAGTAGCCGGTCAAAAGCAGAAACATCGATGTGTCAACTAAAAAGAGACGAGTCACAACAAGTGGAGATAATCATAAGGAATACACAGAAAAATATCGAATAAAGGAAGACGAAAAGACAAGGCTAGTGCGGAGCTTGATCAAGATTCTCGCATTATTCTACTTTCAGAAGAATAACGTGAGAAGAGGAAAAATGTATGGGTGAAATATCCCACAAGACAAACATACGACTTCGCACTAAATAAAACATCCTTAAGCACGAAGACATAATGATCACCAGAAAACAAGGCGAAGAATAGCCACGCGGAAGTAAGAAAAGAGCGTGAATAACAGTCACGCGATAAAGGTAACGTGATTACTAACCCCATCAGAAGAAGAACGAAGAACCAAGAAACAGTGCGACAAACAAAGACAACTTCCAAAAGTCTGACGTGTAAGACAAACTAGAAGAGAATGAATCAGCTATGATCTTGCACATGAATCATACATGGTTTTGTTCAACTGATAAATTTTCCTATATAAGTATGAAGAAATGATTGAGAGAGGGGGATCGGTTAAGAAAGAAAACCGAAAAAGTTCTCAAGTTCATCGTAGAATTTAATCTATATCTTAGTACTTCTCCATTGTTATGTCATAAGCTTATCTTGAATCCACTATACGAACTTTTCCATTTTTATGTCATAAGCTTATCTTGAATCCACTATACGAACAATATACATTCATCATAAAGAGTTTAGAAAGATCATACATTAGTGGAAAATGGGGTTTAAATGACCCACATCAGAGACCCTTAGTAACTGTAGCCGATACGTGATCATAGATGGCCGTCTCTGATCAGGTAAAAAAACGCAAAAATTTCGAGAGCCTAATAAGCCGTCTCTGAATTAGAAAATTTATTTACTATTTTTCCATCATAGAACTACCGATGTAACGACCCTCAACACCCGATTCAGATCTGATGGGCCCCACAATTCAATGGTCACGATTTGCGCTTGAAAAGAACGGCCGGATGGTAACAATTCTCTCTCGGTTTTATCGCTTCCCCTCTCTCTATTATAACCACAAAAATCCTATCCACTATTCTTACTTCTCCACTCGCACAGCCGAACCCATCCCTTCTCCCTCCCTATTCTTTCTTCGCTCACTCCGCCTGCACCTTACCACTTCCATCACTACCACATACAACAAAATCACCATCCACTACTTCCATCACCAAAACAACACCTTCTTATCCATCTTCTCCATTAATTTAGTTAGTATTCTTTAAAATCAACGAAACCCACAAGAACCCTAAAAACCCACAAATCTGAATTGTTTATTACTTCACAAATTGAATCTTAATGTTACAAACAAAAGCTTTATCATGACCCATATCTCAAAATCAAAACCCATGTATCAGAAGAAATCAAGAGGAGATTTTGTAACCAGATCTAGTTGTTTTGCTCTTGAAATCACCAGGGTAATATCAATGTTGTTCTTGTTTCATAAATTTGATAAATTTTTAGGATTGTAAACTATTTAATTCTTTTATTTTTTATCGTTTTTGCATTAAGGTGTTTCCGTTTCTTTTTTTCCTCACGAGATCTCTCATCAAGGTTGTAGAATATTTCTCCAAGTGTAAGAAACAAAACCCATAAATCTAATTCTGAACGTATAAATTTATTTTGATCTTTAACCCTAACTGTAGTTTCATGATTCAGTAGTTATTAACCAAATTGGTAATACTGGTGATGTTAGATGATTTCTTATGATGCAATAATTTGATTCTTAGATTTGTTGCTAGATTGGATAAAATATTATCCAAGCTTTCAATTGGATTGGATAAAAGTTATATTCTAGTTCCTTTAGATGTTACTGTGAATCTGTGTTTCAATCATTGATTTCTAGATCTTTTTGTAGGCAAGAGAGTGCTGTCAGATGCTTAGCCTTTGGATACAGGACAAAAACCATTTAGGTGGATGAATCTCAATCCTAAAGGCGATACACCTTGTGCCAGAATGTAAGGCAACAATTAGTCTCTTTTTTGTCACAAGTCCTTTACTGCTTTTGTCTGATCACAAGTAAGTGGGTATGCTGGTTTTTTAAAGGTCATGTAAGAACCTCAGGCTAAGTAGTTCTTGGATTCAGATTGCATATTGTAAATGCATGATGTTGTCCGATTTTAGTTAGACCTTTTTGAGGTTTTATGTTTGATTGCGTTCATTTTCCACCTTATTTCTAGGTATGCGACAGCTAGTGCCCACTCTGATGGCATGTTTTTCTCTGTGGAGGAAGAGACACCTCAGGCACGGTATAATCTGTTCTCTCTGAACTTGATATAGTCAATTCTGTAATCTGTACCAATTATATTGCATACCACATTGTTTGCAGCTACTTGTGTTACATTTCCTGTTATGGCTTTTCTACACTAGCAAATTGGAGTGATCGGATAGAGACATAAATACGCATCACTGCTTATCTCTTTTGTTTGTGTTCTTGTATGCATCATGCGTTTGTGGCAGATCATTAATTATTTGAATGTATATAAAGTCGTTGTCTGATGTGTATGGACTCTTGCACCTGGGGTGTCTCCTTTCCCTAGTTACTGATGCACTTTTAAAGTAAGCACAAGTTAATTTTTAATATTGTCTAGTTATCAGAACCTTGCACCTGAATTGTGCAGTTGGCATCAATGAGTATACAAGGAGAGCTGCAATACGAGGAGAATATAATGAGAGCTCCAATACGAGGAGAATATAATGAGATCGGCAAACGAGTTCTTATAACATCACAGGTTAGTGAACTATAAAGGAATTGGATTCCTCCAAATGGTTTAGTTCTATTTTTTGTCTCCATTTCAGAACCTTGCACCTGATTTGTGTAGTTAACATTAAGGAAAATAATACAAGGATGTGGGAATAATGGAAATGCTTGTGCTTCTTGCCTGGGTATGATCCCTAACTATAGAGCTGAGATGATTAAACTGCAACATCTGGCTTACTTGAAAGATAAGCATTTGTTTACGTTACTTATACCCCCATCTGAGTTTTATTACTAAGACCATTAGCTGGTATGCTGCTTGTGAGTGAAAGCATACAAGTTATTTTTGATCTGTGACATGTGAAGTTCGATACTAATAAATGAGCTCACTTATAATCTTTTACATCATAACTTAACTTGACCAGGTAATAGGCTCACTGCATAGATTTTCGAGTTTTTTCAAAAATTATTCTCAATTCCTGTAGCTCATTTGGACATAACTTGTCTTGTAATTCATCTGGTAATGTTGTTTTCTATTACACAGGACCAACTATTGATCCAACTTTTCCATGGTGTTTATTGTGAAAAGTTCTGTTATCGAACACTTAGTTACACTGTAAATATTCTATTAGATTTTTTTCTCTCTCTGTATCTTTTTCCTTGCATGATTATCTGTGTTGGGTATACTCCCCTAGTTTATATTGACACTAGTGGTTATGCTTTTACTTAATCCACTTGCCAGGGTGTTCGGGTGCAAAGTTCTATGCTATACACATTATCCTACAATCAGTTTAGATATGGTCTCTCGAGTTCGACAGCGAGATCCAATGTATAATACTGACCCTCTGATCGCAATGAGGTATCCTTCTCAAGCATAGTTTTGTGAATTCTGCTGTATTTTTACTTTTTGTGTGATTCAAACACTCAGCCTTGTGTGGCCTGATTATTTTGATGACCAATTGGGTTGCTTGGATTCATTCCAACCAACGTTGGAGCAGGAAGCTCCAGTATGAGATACACCCCCTTTACTGCAGTGTCATTTTTCTTCGTTTTCATGATACACAATAGTGTCTTTTGTAAATTGAGTGTGATGACAGTAGCCATTTTATAATATTAGTGTGATGCGGGCAAGTTATTGTCTTGTAGGCTTTATATGATTCATATAATTAGGTAATTTACTCTCTCTAGGTGCATGCCACTGTTATCATTATTAGTCGTCGTGATGATTTATATGTTATTTTACATGATGCTTAATGTTTTCCTAATCTATTGTGATCAAACACCTTATGTTTATCCCCTTGTGGCAGCATTTGGCTATCCCGTTGCAAAGTCATCTAATATACACTTTTTAGCTGGATGTACGGGTTTGTCGGTTCATGCACTCACCTTGCAGTGGTAAACTCCTCGTGGACGCAAGATCATATAGTGAAACTTTGGGGGATTCCGAGACGTACGAAGAGAATTTACCCCCCTTGTGATACTAAAGGCCTTCAGGTGTGTTAATGGTTTGGATAACTTGCGTCGACTTTGATTGGCTTCTATTTTGTTTCATGCAACTCATTTCAGATTTTGTTATATTGCTGAATTCGTGCAATTTTTAGTGAGACGTATTAGATATTATTCAAACAGGAGATTCCACTGGAAAGACCTATTAATACACCAACAATCATTTCTGTCGCCCAATTTCGTTTAGAGAAGGTGGGCATCATTATACAACCAAGATATAAATTTAGAAAGAAGTATTTTAGTTGTAGATCTCTGATTTGGTAACATAGTATAAGACTGCTGAGTTTTTCGTTCTTCATTTCATAATATATGACAGGCGCATATTCTTCAACTTGATGCATCTTCGGTTGCCATAGAAAATCTAGATCCAAATTCACCTAGACCCAAGCTTCAATTTATGGGTAGCTGTAGAATCAGGAGGAAGAACAAAGATTACAGAAGTTGAAAGAAATATCTATTGAACTGAAGGTGGAAAAGGATGTCGAATTCTATAGGAATTTTCTGTACAGGTATAATTTCAATTATGACATCCCTAAGTCCATATTACTTCTCCTCAATCTTGAGATTAATTTTCTAGATGCATACATGGCTCAACATTCTGGTTGATTGTGAAAATTTTGATTTCTTACCTGAGATCATACGAGCAGGTGTTAAATGGAGGTCTCACTTTCATCTTTTTCTTTAAAACTCCATGTGCCACCCGGTTAGTTTTTGTTTTATGTCCTTTACATCTGGTAGAATTCCACTATGAGATAGGATTTAGTAAGACTACTGGGTGGTGCCATTGCCGGAATCCACCCCATGGTAGATGAGATTTATCACAACAATTGTTTTTTCTTTATCTGTGACTTATGATCTGGCTTGTAAATAAGCTCATATAGATTCTTATTGCACCGCTTAATCATAGAGCTCTTATACCCCATCTTCCCTACCTACCACTGTTTTTGTTACCGAGCAACAAATTTGTTTAAACATCCAAGTTTTTTACTCTCTTTATGAGTTTACTTCCCTGTATGTTATGTGTTGGGATTCTCCCACATAAGTTATTTCCTTGGAGTTTCTCTTAAGAATGTGTTAAGAGTAATAATCTTATTGTTCATTATCTATTTCAGAATTGCTTTTACACTTTACACTGCTTATTGCTTTGGTGAGACGATGCAACAGATGACTTTATGATCAATAGGGAAAAATGTTTGTCAACATATACAATAGGTGAGATCACACTCCAAATACACAATTTCCTAATTGCCATTCTTTGTTTGAGAACTAAGTGAATGATGATAAGTGATTCACTGTGCTATTATTAAAATTGAATCGTACTGTCTAAGTTTATTTTGGTCAACTGATATTGAAACCTTTTTTGTTGCAGGTGCACCAAAATTTAGGCTCATCATCGGATGAGCTTACCGATTTTTTGTTTAATCAATTGTCTATATTAGTTTAGCAATGTTGTTTTTGATCTTAGAACTTACTAGCTAGCTTGGACATGTATTGTTCAGAACTCAGAACTTCATCCTTGATATCATTTATGAAGTATTGGCTAAGTTCATCTTCATCGGAGGAGCTAATTGTTTTGTTGTTTAACATGTTTTTTTTTAGCTTATTGTCTATTAGCATCTTGTTGTTAGAACTTAATTACTAGCTAGTTTGGACATGTATTGTCTTGAACCAGAATTTCATCTTTTTTGTGTAATTTTAAACCCAATGGATAAAATGAATGAATATGGAATAATCAAATTTGAGTTTAAATTTGAATTTCAGTTTGGGTTCCATTTGACTTTGACTTCGACTTCCATTTGACTTGACTTTGACTTCGACTTCCATTTGACTTGACTTGACTTTGACTTGACTTTGATGCAGTCAGATTATTTCAGATTTAGCCAGGCATTTCAGCAAATCTGAATCTATATTTTTTTTTATATTATAATTTAAATCTGAGACCCACGGTTAAGGGTCTGTACCTCGTTACTCTTATAATCAGTCGTTATTCTGAGACCCATGGCTTTGGGTCGTACCAAACATTGATGCTTTATCAGAGACCCTAACAGAGACAGTTAAAACTGGCCGTATAACTCGTATATATGACTTGTCCTGACAGTCGCAGAACTGCTGTTTTCCAGTAGTGATATAAGTGTCAAAGTGGTGAACTACATCATTAATGTTTGAGTTGAAAATGACTTAGATTTTGTGTTATTATCATTATTGGGTGTAGTTGTGGGATTTTCTACCACTACAACTGTTGTTCTTTTCTCCACCATTTCTGTAGAAGATCCCGAGCAATATCTAATTTACGAAAACTATTGTTCCGTTTTCCACAAAATATCTCTAATACTAAGACACCAAAACTACAGAGAATTCATCATTCATTATATATTCTGGAGCCATGTAGCCAGTGCAAATCCCAACACCCAAACAAAATAGGAATACCACAAATTTGATTTGATATAGTTATTTTATAAACAAGTGTTGGAATCATCATGTTACTCAGCAAATGATTACCCAATCAAAAACTAATAAGATAGTATCAAGAAATAGTAAGAAAATTTATTAATGAAAAACTGATTAATAGCGCGTTTGGATACAAATTTGTTTTTGGTTTCTGCTTCCCCGAAAATAAAAGTAAAAAAATACAGAAATCAGAAACAAAAGACAGAAACGAAACTATTTTACTTTATAAGTTCTCAAACTGATTTTTTATTTCTCGACTTTCGTAAGCAAAACACCCTGTAAGCAAAACAGGGAGCACCGCTATTTTCTACCCAAGTCGATCCGTTAAGTTGACTTGGACTTTATGACTAAAGACTTGGAGAAATTGAAATGCAAAGGGGCCCACGAAACTACAGTGCAAACTAACTCTACCGTACGCTGAGCTAACTTATCTGCTGCATCTGGAATGATTTCAAAAACAAAAATTCAATACTCTTATGAATAAATTATCAAGTTTCATTGTTTAATGGGACTTCAGCTGCCGGATTTTGTTTCTTCTTGATCAAACCTCTCAATAATCTGATTTTCGTAAATACTGCTAATACTATTGGTGCATCAATAACTTCCTGACATTGGCGGATTTTCTCACAATTTCTCAAGATCTCGGCCAAGGCCCAAGATATATTTATATACCAAGGCGGCAACACTAATCCTAATTGCAGCATAAGGTAGCTTCCAATTCAATACAGACTAAAAGCACGTTTAACTGCAATCAATTAAAGAAGTATCAGTGTGAGAAATGAATCTCCGATTCTTAAATGAACAATTATAAAAATTTATGCGTTGCCAAAAGATGAAGAAGAAGGTATGGAGTGCCAACTAACATAGAAATAAGAAATAAAGAACAACAACATTATATGCTCTGCCAATTTACTGGTGTATCGTCACCGAGGGTCTAGTTCAGTAATTGTAACTTCATTCACGCTCCACGTCGCGCGCTCACTGATTGTCTCATCCTTTGAGATACTTGTCTCATCCTTCAAGCTTCGTTGTTCTTCACTGTAGGTTGACTTGGGATCCATATGTATAGTACTACCAGAAAAAAAAACGCAGGTGCTGAAGGTAAACCTGGAATGGACGCAGAATAGCTGCTCAGCATTAGGACAACCATCGGCATTGAGGGTCTATATGACCATGCAGCATATACTCCAAGGCTATGTCTTCCGATGCCTCTACTTCTTCCGTTCTTTCAATCATGCTCAACTCCTCTCAATCAATGATGGCTTCCTCTGTATTTTCTCAACCTCACCACATCATCACTATCAAACTTGATGACACAAATTATTCTCTCTGGCGTGCTCAGTTTCTCCCATATCTCCAAGGTTATGAACTCGATAGTTTTGTCACTGGTGACAATCCATGTTCGTCTCCAACTCTTCCCAACAGTGACGCACCTAATCCGGCGTATGCTCCATGGCTGAAGCAAGACCGTATTCTTCTTGGCTGGATTTTTTCCTCGCTAACCCCTGTTGTTCTTCGTCAAGTTCATCGTCTCCAAAGTTCTCATGCTGTTTGGTCTTCTCTTGAATATCTTTTTGCCTCAAAATTAGATGCTCATATTCATCACTTGCAATGTGAACTTTGGGCTTTACGAAAAGGATCTCTTTCTATGCGAGATTATATTGATCGAGCTCGCAACATCGTTGACAAGCTTGCTACTGCTGATACTGTTGTCACTGAGTCTGAGTTACGTCACTGCATTCTCGCCGGCTTAGATACTGCATATGATGCCATTGTTACCTCTCTTACAACTTCCATGGGAGCCATGAAACTAGAATATTTCATCACCTATCTTCTCACGTTCGAACTCCGTATTGAAAACCAAGGAAATTACTGAATTCCCAGCCTGTTGCCAACATCGCAGCACCAAGCCCAACTCGTCCGTTTGCTTCCAGTTTTTCTCGTTCTTCTGCTCGGCCTAGTGCATCTTCACCCCAACATTTTTCCTCTCTGAAGAGCCCAGCTCGTCCCAGTGCACCTTCGGCTAAGAACCATTCTTCTCTTCTCTGCCCAGCTCCGTCTCAGCCTCACAACTCACGTACAGATGCGCGTCTACCCTGTCAGTTATGTGGTCGCAAAAATCATGAAGCTATTGATTGTGGGAATCGATTTGATCGCACTTTTCGTCCTCCTCGACGTCAGCCACCAACCTCTGCTCCTCGTGCTTATGCTGCTCATACTGGTTTGTTGTCTACTCCTCCGTGGACTCCTGATATTGGTGCTACAGATCATATAACGAATGATCTTTCTCATCTCCAATTTTCTAACGAATATACTGGTCCGGATCAAATTCAAATGGGTAATGGTTCTTCTATTCCAATCTCCAATGTTGGATCCTCTGTTTTGGAACTCCCAACATTAAGTTGTGGCTTTGTAATGTTCTTCATGCACCTCAAATTTCACATAATCTTTTATTTATTTCTTGGTTTACTACTGACAATAATGTCTTAATGAATTTCATCCAACCTTTTGTCTTGTGAAGGATCGATGTACCGAGAAGGTTCTTCTTCGCGGTAGTAGGAGGGGTGGTCTCTATCAACTTGATGATTCGTTTCAATCTTCTAAAGCCTACATATGGGAGCGTGCTACCTTACAAGATTGGCACTTTAGATTAGGACATCCAATGATGCGCACAGTGCGTAAAGTTGTTTCCCATTTTTCACTTCCGGTTTCTAATCAAACTTTTAAGTTTTGTTCATCTTGTCATGAAAATAGGAGTCATAAATTACCTTTTCATTCTAGTAAAACTACTTATTTAAATCCATTAGATTTAATTGTCTCTGATGTTTGGGGACCTTATCATATTTTGTCTAATGAAGGATACAAATACTATGTCATCTTTATTGATGTTTTTAGTCGCTTTAATTGGATGTTTCCTATGTCTCAGAAATCTTATGTCTTTTCTATATTCTTTTTGTTTCAAAAGCATGTTGAAAATATTTTTAATCGAAAAATCAAAATCTTTCAATCTGACAATGCACTTGAGTATCGTAAACTTACTCCACATCTTCAGCAACTTGGTATTTTTCATCATTTTTCATGTCCGCATACTTCTGAACAAAATGGTTTAGTCGAACGTCGTCATCGTCATATTCGTGAAACTGGTCTTACAATTCTAAACATGGCTTCTGTACCATCCTCATATTGGTATGACTCTTTTTACACCGCTTGTTTTTTAATGAACCGTGTTCCGTCTACTTCTATTCATAATTCCTCTCCATATGAACTTCTGTTTGGTCTCTCACCAGATTACACTTTGCTTCATGTGTTTGGTTGTTTGTGTTATCCTCACTTACGTCCATATAGATCTCATAAAATGGAGCCACTTTCTTCACCTTGTGTTTTTATTGGTTATAGTCCATCTCAAAAAGTCTACAAGTGTCTTCATATTCCTACAAGACGGATATATGTTAGTCGTCATGTGTTTTTGATGAGACCACTTTTCCTTTCGCCACTACATCACATCCTTCTCCGGTGTCGACTATTTCACAGGTAACTTCTTCTACCCCCTTAAATTTTTCTTTACCTCCGATCCTGTCCACTGCTTCTGTGCCTTCTTCTTCACGGGACCAATCATTAGCCGCCAGCAATCATTAACCGTCAGCAATCATTAGCCGCCAGTAATCATCTTCAGCCTCCAGCAATCAATCATCAGCCGTCGGTAATCATCAGCCTCCGTTAGTAATCATTTCTGGTAGTAATCATCAGCCGACATCACCAATCATAAGCCGTCAGCAATGATGATCTCCAGCCGCCATAGCCGCCGACAGTCCCAATTAATGTGTCGGATTCAGCCGCCACTGATTCTTCTTCACTAATTCTTCATCTACAGTCTCCATCTTCTGTATCTGAAGATGTTCCGTCAGCTCCTGCTTCTACTGTTGTCACTCATCCAATGGTGACAAGGGATAAAGATGGTGTTTTTAAACCAAATTCAAAATATGCCTTGGTATGTGATTCTCTTCTCGAACCTACTTGTATTTCACAGGATCACAAAGATCACAAGTGGCGTATGTCTTCCGATGATGAGATTAATGCTTTACTTCGAAAAGGTACGTGGTCGTTAGTACCATATAATCCTTCTATGAATGTTATTGGATGTAAATGGGTGTTTCGTATTAAACGTAATCCTGATGGTAAGATTGCACGTCGAAAGTCACGTTTGGTTGCAAAAGGCTATAATCAGCAAGAGGGTATTGACTACTCTGAAACGTTTAGTCCGGTTGTTAAACCATGTACTATACGTATTATTCTTACATTGGCTTTGTCTTCCTATTGTCCCATTCATCAACTTGATGTGCAGAATGCCTTTTTACATGGAGAGCTTCAAGAAGAAGTGTATATGAAACAACCACCTGGCTACGTGGATCCTCGTTTTCCTACGCATGTCTGCAAATTGCATCGATCTCTTTATGGTCTCAAACAAGCACCCCATGCGTGGTATCACAGACTTAGTACTTTTTTGTTGCAAATTGGCTTTGTCACTTCGAAGTGTGACTCATCCTTGTTTCTCTACACCGGTTCTTATGGTACTATCTATTTACTAGTCTATGTGGATGACATTATTTTTACAGGTTCTAACTCTACGGGTATTAAATCTATCCTTGATCGTCTACAACAAGATTTCACAATTAAAGATCTTGGCTTCTTGTCTTATTTTCTTGGCGTTGAAGCAGTTCGTACATCCTCTGGTTTGTTTCTCTCTCAACAAAGGTATGTTCATGATCTTCTTATTCGTGCAAAAATGGATGGTGTTAAGCCTATTCACACACCACTTACTACTTCTGGGGACATATCTTCTGATCATAGTACTTTGTTGACTGATGCTACTGAATATCATAGTATTGTTGGAGCTTTACAATATTTGACCTTTACTCGTCCGGATCTGACATATGTTTTCAATAAGGTTTGTCAATTTATGCATGCACCTACTGTGTTTCACTGGGGCTTAGTAAAGCGCATACTTCGTTATCTTAAAGAAACATCTACTTTTGGTATACTTCTTCGACCATCTCCTTCTCTACAATTATCTTTCAGTGCATATACTGATTCCGACTGGGATGGTTCTCTTGAAGATCGACGTTCAACCAGTGGTTATTGTGTATTTTTGGGTGGTAATATTATCTCTTGGAGTGCTCGTAAACAGAAAACCGTGTCACGTTCTAGCACTGAAGCAGAATATAGAGGTCTTGCTATTGCTACTGCTGAAATTATGTGGATTCAATCACTTCTATCAGAACTTCGAGTTTCTACTCAATCACCTCCAATTCTATGGTGTGATAATCTTGGTGCAACTTATTTTACTGTTAATCCTATATTTCATGCAAGAACGAAATATATTGAGATTGATTATCATTTTGTGCGTGATCAGGTTGCTTTGAAACTTCTTGATGTCAGGTTTATATCTTCTAAGGATCAAATTGCAGATATTTTCACAAAATATTTATCTAAAGATAGGTTCTCTCTCTTAAGGTTCAAGCTAACGGTTCAAGATCACCCGTTACGCTTGCGGGAGGGCATACAATATGTGTGTTACTTAACACACGTATATCTTGTTAAACAAGTCTTTTCTCTTTAGGAAATTACAAGTCTTTTGTATTTTAAGAAATTGGTTTAGGTTTGGAAACCATCTTACCTTGTAGTTCAAGGAAGACTTTGTATATATATATATGTCTTGTAAAAACCAATTGATATGTATGAGTTAATAACAAAACAAGTTTCGTTCTCTTCTTCTAAGTTAAACCAAAACCCTAGTTGTTCTATCTAGGGCTTCATGAACCTTCGCACAACAACCGGATAAGAAACAGAGACAACAATATTGTTTTTTCACAAAGGAAAAATAAACAAATACAGAGTATTTCTTACTTTCTTGTTGTGTGAAGATTTCCTTTTATGAGATTCGTCACTTTCTATAACCACAAGGGGGCTTAGGGTTTGAAACCCTAACCACAAGTTTGTTAGATGAGAAACTTTTGCTGAAACAAAAAATAGTATGTGAATATGAAGAACCCAAGAAGAACAACAACATCAACAGAAAGAAGAACATAAGTAAAACAACGGCAGCAACAGAAATAACAAAAATAATCGACGATCTAAAATGAAATAGAAAGAAACGAAAATCTAAGTAAAATAATGATGGAACATGAAAGACCTACTAACCTGGAATGATCCATGAATTGATGTAGAAGGGAGCTTGGAAAGAGGGAAGATGATGACTAATATGAGGAAGAAGAATTACAAAAGAGAAGAAAGAGTGAAAAAATTCTCTCTCCTCCTAACAGTTATTGAAATAGGAAAAACCGCTGAAAAGAAGTACCCAGTCAGAAGGAAAAATGTGTCAGTCAAAATGATGAATAATCAATACGTGTAGAAGGACCTGTGGAAAATCCGGAGAAGTGTCGGTAAATCTGAAGAATACGAAGGGTTAGGTTGATGCAGAATAATAAAACTTCTCATATCGTTCTTTTTTTTGAGAGAACAACACGAGAAGAGGCAAAATGTGGGAACAAAATACCACGCAACCAATAGGAACGACAAAGATCATTAGTAGCAGGCGAATATGACGCGCCCAATATATCTCTGCTGACGAATGCAATGACGTCACTAAGGCACACCAAACATGTGAAGATCAACACGGTATTAATGCGAAGTTCATTTGTAAGGGCGATTATGTCACCCTCTTATTTCCGAAAATAAGAGGTTTATTAGCTGTCATCCACTATGTAACCCTGTAAAAGGGACCATAAGCCATGGTAGAGAGACAAAGATCTGATTTCTAAGAGTTGTGTTGAGAAATTTAGGTGAGAGAAAGTTGTTGTGTTCTCCAAGTTAGGTTTTCTCTTAATTCATTTGTATCTTCCTCTAACTTTTAATAAAAACACTTGTACATTTCTTATCATGTCTTAGTTTGTTCTTGCTTAAATCATAAGGGTGTATGTTGTAGAATTTGCTGCAATTACAAAAAAAGAAAAGAAGAAGGCAAATGAACAAGATTGTATTGTCATCGAGGGTGCAGTTCAGTAACTGAAACATCATTCACGCTGTACATTGCTGTATCTCTGATTGACTCGTTTTTAGAACTTCCTTGTGCATCTCTGTAGTCTGAATATAAAGTCGACTTGGGTTCCATACGTTTAATACTACCAGCAAAGAATGCAGGCGCTGAAGGTAAATTGTGACTGATTGAAAAGTATCTGTTGAGCATTAGGATAACCGTCTGCATTGAGGGCCTATCTTCAACATTTTTTTGAACACATAATAATGCTACGTGGATGCATCTCACCGCTTCTTTTCTAGAAAAAGTGTCTTTCAAAGTTGGATGTAATATTTCTATAGCAGATCCATTATTCCAATGCCGCCATGCCTGCATCAGTTTCTCCATCATTTCAGTATCCATCGTGTAAACAAAAGTAGACAAAACTGGATGCAGATAATGTATAACTCATGATACTCACATAGCTTAGAAGGTCCCCAGCAATATCTGATTTATGAAAACTGCTGTTCCTCTGTCCGCAAAGTATCTCTAAAACTAAGACACCAAAACTAAAAACGTCTGATTTCATAGAGAATTCACCATGCATTATATACTCAGGAGCCATGTAGCCACTGCGAATCCCAACTCCCAAACAAGGAATATCAAAATTTGTTTTGATAGAATTATGAACAATTAAATGTTTAACGATTCTAAGTTTACACTTACTATGTTCCAACTATTCTGTTTGTATTATCTTGAATTTGGTGAAGGCAAAAAAGCCTAGCCATGCCAAAATCTGCAATTTTTGGATTCATGTCTGCATCCAATAATATATTGCTAGCTTTGAGATCCCGGTGGATGATTTTCAGTCGAGACTCCTCATGGAGATAGACAAGTCCTCTTGCTACCCCTCCTATTAACTTGTATCGTCTTTCCCAATCCAGCTGTGTACATTTAACTGGGTCTACAAATTCATCCGACCAAAAAAATGCAAACTTTTAGACCACCTATGAATCCAACCATGCTAGCTGATAGAATAAGAATAAACAGACACCAAACGGGAGGCAAACCGAATAGGATCTGGTCAAGGCTTCCATTTGGCATGAATTCATAGATGAGCAGTTTTTCTTCACCAGCTTGGCTGAAACCAACGAGCTTCACCAGATTTCTGTGCTGAAGTTTAGCTACTAAGGTAACTTCATTCTTGAACTCTTGTTCACCTTGTCCTGAATTTTTTGATAGCCTCTTTACGGCTATTTCTTGCATGTCTGAAAGTGTACCCTGCTCAGGTCATGAAGCGAAACCAGAAAAATAAGGTTCTTAGTTATCTAGAAAACTTCAAAAGAACAATTGCCTTTAGGGATTATATTCTATAATTCAATTTACAAGGATATCATATACTATTTGTACCTTGTAAACAGAGCCAAATCCACCTTGTCCAAGTTTATTAGCTTCCGAGAAATTATTTGTTGCAACACATATAGTACTGAAGTTGAACTGTAAAGATTCTGTTCCTTGAATCTCATCGTCGACATCTTCATGAGGAAACAACAAGAAGTGCAAACCTTTAAGCAAGAGACATCAGAAATTTATACTGTGCATATAAGTGTCATGTTTGAGAAATAGGTAGCTACTTACCATCAAACTTTTTTCTCTGTGTTTTTTTCCTCCCAAAATAGAAGAAACCGAAGGCAATGGTGAAAAGTACTGCGATAACGAATGGAACAGCTATACGGATGGTAAGTTTGGATGAGTTGTTCTTATTTTCTGCATGAACATGAACATTTCTCAATTAGGAACAGAATCCAAGTATGAACAATTTGTGTTTTCTTATGAGAAACAGGCAAACAAGAATCCTGACAAGCATAAATATACACAGATATATATCATAACAATGAGATCCTGAAAGTGTTAGCCGACCTCTAATTCGCCAAGTGTGTGAAGTTCTAACTGGATGACCGAAAGTAGTCTTTCTATATCGTGACATGGAAGGAAAAAATGAAAATTGAGATTTTTTTGAATGTACTGGTAGTAGTGTAATTATTTCCTAAACAAACATGATATACATAATTTGGTTGCGCAGTTGTGATCAATAAGTTAGAAAGAGAAAACAAGTAGATGAAGAAGAAGATAAATCCAAGAGTAAAACAACCCATAATGTTTTTGTTTCTGATGATCATGTATTCATGTGTTCTTTTATTTTTGTTTCCTAATAAGCGTCTAAGTACCAGTCATATTAGTGCAGCAGACTAAGTCTAGCAGGTAATGAAGCGTTTTCACATGGCCAAATCAAGGGGGTCCCAAATTAAGAAAAAACTGTCGCAACTAATAAAGTTACTTTGAATTTTGAGGGAAAATAAATGTGACCACAAATCAGTTGTTCTTCCAAATTGAGTCCTGTTCTGATTTAAATGTTACAGCTGATATATATGGTAAATGGTTGCCCACGTACATCTGTCATTTGTTTCAATAACCAGTACGAGGGCACTCTCTTTATTAGTATATACCTTGGATATTTTTGATCTCGGAACTGATAATCCCCCAAAAAAGGTGTATCTCTTCACATTCCTAGACTGTCGCAACTAATTTATAGATATGCCTAAACACCAAGAGGGAATAATCCCGCCCAAAAGGATTTTCTTTTGGTTTCATCCCGCCCAAAATGAAAATGTTAGGGTTTAAATCGAAAAAGAATTGACCTAAGATTATTCCTGCTAGATGTTCTTTTTTCACTACTTCCCAATATATTCCTGTTTTCATCAAATTTTCATCCTATGATGATACAGAAATATTTCCAAAATTTCAAACTAAATCTTCTATGAATAACCTCAAATTCCCCTTTTCCTCTAACAAACTTTCCCTAATTTGAACCCAAAATATCTCCCAAAATTTATCCTAGTTATCTCCGGTTCTCTCTGCAACTTTGTTTTGGGAAAGAAAAAGAAAGTGGGGATTATGTCACTCTCGTGTGATAGTTAGGTCAGACTAGGTGTAAACAAGGTACAAAAAAAAAATATTAACATTTTGAATTTCGTGAGATGAACTTCACGGGATGGCTTCTTTGTGGGTACGTGACTTCTTTGTTGGTACGTGGGGATTATGTGCACCAACACGATGGCTTCTATACCCTTTGTTTGTACCACGGATTTGGCGCAATTAAGGGGATACACTTTTCCACGGATTCTTCAATCAAAAGCTTTACGATTTGGCGCTTGCTCGGCCGAGGTGATATTGATTAAGAAGAGAAAGATGAGGAAATGGATAACTACAATTGGAATCATTGTGTTCCTCAACTAATGATTACCCAATCAAGAATAACTCTTTGCATACCAATAAGAAAAATTTAGTTAAGAAAACCTAGATGGATGAAGGCAGTATTCAAGCAAACAGAGACCAACGATATTTTCCACTTTCCCAAGTTGACACGATAAGTTGACTTAGACTTTATGACTTGAAGACTTGGAAAAATTGAAAGGTAAGGAAGCTCCCATGAAACTACAGTGCAAACCAACCACAAAGTGATTGCTGTGAGAGAACCAACGACTTTTCTTTTTCTCAGATGGATTGTGATTTTTAACTGCAAAAATGATAAACCCAAGAGAAATCTTGAGATTTCTCGCTTGGGTTAATCTGACCGTTGGCTGTGAAAACTGGTCTCTCTCTGAACACATGACTTTCACAACAAATTTCACATCACCAGGTCCAGACACATATTTTTCCACGAAACCAACTTAAAGATCTATAAAGATTCCACATACGAAAAATATAAGTTACAGAGTTTTTGAAAAATCGAACGCCACTCAAAGTGAACACAGAGAGGACAAATACATATGAAAGGAATCAAAGATTTTTTAGTTAGATTGATTAGTATCTGAATTGACAAGTCAAAAATCAGAGGAGGAGAAACTGGGCTGTGCGGATTATTTGGTGCAAGAGTACAAGGGCAACGTGTTGTGTAGTTAGTGGTGGGACTAACAGAGGGCGATTTTGTGGGTATGAAAGGTTGTATTTTCTAAAGGATTGAGAAGTGTAGTATTTTGATTAAACCAAACAGAAAACTGTCCTATGCAATCAAAAACGAAGAAATTAGCTCGGATGGATACCTTAGTAGATGTAAAATTTAAGGTGTTGAGACCTGGGTTCAAAATTCATCTGCAACCTAAAAGGTAATCAAGAGAAAGAAACTTGGCATAAAATTACGAACATAACAGTTGAAGAAAACTATACCGCATTTTTGTTGATATGGTCCATCCTTACAAAAACACACGACGACACCTTTCTCATTGACTCCACAATATCCACCGCTTGCTTGGCACTCTGTACATGGTGATTTATGCCATTCCAAAGTGAAACCTTTTTTTATTAACGGCATATAACCGTTAACCTGACCTGTTTTGGAGTTTGACTCCACTTCTACGGGAACATGAACCGATAACTGGCATGATAACCTATCATAAAGCGATTCCCCCGGAGGAACAAACCCGGCGAAAGAATAAATCTTGCGATCGTAGGAAGTTACACAATAAGTATTCACTGGATAAATGTAATTCTCATATAACTTACGACTGAAATTGGTGCAAATGTAAAAGAACGTAAGAAGCTGAACTCCGGAACCAAATTTGAAGGGACTTTGATCATTGAAAGTAGAATTTATAAAAGGAACAGGACAGAAACTATGTGCAACTGGATTCTCCACTCGGAATGATCTACTGCCGTAATGGATATCTCGAATTATGTAATCATATCCTTCTGCATATAGAATAGGAACCTTATTCTTACAACTAACATTAAATCCTGGATACCCACAGTAGTCTTTTTCAATCCAAAATGGGTAGCTAATATTTAATCCGTTTCCGCAATCTTTAGGCTTGCAATCTTCGAACCGATGGTCGAGTGTTAAAACTGCTTCAATTACGTTTAAGGCGATAAGAGTACCAACTAGCAGGATCAGATGAACACTGATGTTTATATTCATTTGAAAGAAATGAATACTAATATTGAAAGAGAACAAAGAAGAAGAGACAGAGATGGAAACTGTTGCATAACTGGGATGTGATGAACATGTTCTAAGGAGTGGTATTTGACTAGTCTTTGCCACTTGTATTAGTCTAACTTATCTCATTTTTTAATAAACTTGATTACTTCAAGGCTACAAAGTCTTACGGTTGAACATCATAGATGTGACATGTGAACATGATAACTTCTAATGAAAGATACTGTTAGTAAAATATTACTTGGAGGGGTGAGCTTGTGCATTGGGAGATTCTTATAAGAATAGTGCATAAATGGCTCCTATTTTTGGTTGAAAGGAAGAAATATTGAAAAGGAGAGCAAGAAGTACTGGACAGTGGACACCTTACCAACCTATCCCATCCGGAGTCGAACTCTAACTATATAAAAGTGCTCCAAATTGGTAGGGGGTGTCAGGGAGATAAGGAGGAATATCTCCTGTCCAGGAGTTGACATTATCATGCTCATATTATAGCTAGGAAACATGGTTTATGCCATGAAAAGAGGATGGTTCATGAAAAAACTGGGGACTGACTAACTCGACGTCAAAATGGAATACAGTTTCCCTTGTTTAAATTTTTCAGGTAACAGAAAGGGTGACTTAATCAGTAAAAACCAAACTCCAACTGTAGAAGAATTATAGAACAATATGCTAAGGATTTAGGATTATACGATAAAGGAGATCCTAAATTCCTAATACCGTGAAACTGCAGTTAGGAATGACAATTTGCTTCAGCATAGACTGCAGTGGCATTAGTTACTAAAAGATGCTATTTTCCATTGGGGGATATTTGGAAAATGGTAATATTCGTCAGATGAACACTGATGTTTATATTAATTTGAAAGAAATGAGTACTAATGTTGAAAGAGAACAAAGAAGAAGAGACAGAAATGAATCCACAATATCCACCAGTTCCTTCACACCCAGTACACGATGCTTTATCCCATCCTAGAGTGAAACCTTTTTCTAGCAAAAGCATATGATTCTTGTCCTTCAGGCCTCCAGTTCCTAAACCGGGATCTCCATCCAGTTCTACAGGTACTATGACTAAAGACTGGCATATCAATGGATCCATAAGAAATTCTTCCGGAGATAAAAGAGTAGCAAATGAAACAAGGTTATTATCAGAGGAAGACCTTGCACAAGAACTAGTCACAAGAGAAGCGAAGTTGTCATACTTTGGATTATAATTCGAGCAGTTGTAATAGAATGTAAGATCTCGAACACTCAAACCAGGTTTAAAGGGAGTTGGATCACTGAATGTCAGAATTTTTCAGAGGGACAGGACACTTTTCATTGGATACAACCGAATTCTCCACTCGAAACAACTTGTTTACATAGTCGATTTCTCGAATTATGTAATCATACCCCGATGTTAATAAAATGGGATCATTGTTCTTACAAGTAACTCTAAATCCTGGTTGCCCACAATAATCATCTTGAGTCCAAAATGGATATCTTATTTGTGGACCACTACCACAGGTTTTAGGCTTGCAAGATTCAAACCGAAAATCAGCTGATAGAACTAGTTGACCTGAGGTTAAGAAGATAGCAATGTGAAGTATTAAATGAACATTGGACATTGAATCCATTAGGAAGAAATGAATACTGATGTTGAAGAATAAGAGATAAAAGGAAGACGGGTTCGAACATCCTCTTGATAATTTGATTTCTTTGTAGTTTTATTTTGTTTGTGCTTTTTTAAATTGGAGGGAATAAATGTATTTCCTGGTGATTATAATCCAAGTTATCAGTTAATAAATATTAAGTCTTTTGTTTTATATTTCCGGCTATTGCCGAGCAAAATTGGCAAATTCAACTTAGCGCTTTTCCATCAAGCCTGATCTAGATTACATATATAAACCTACTTCATCCAAAAGTGTTATACCGGTCTGAAGCTCTTGAATTTGAATTACACGGTTCCTTTTTTTTCGCACTAGAAGAAAGACCATGATGTATGTAGTAGGTTAGCAAGATTTTTTCCATCAGAACCCATAAGATCGTTTGGAGGATCAGTCATGTTGAGATTATTAGTCCCACATTATTTGGGTTATCTAAGATCCTGCGGTTTATAACTCTATGGGCCGCTCCACTCATTGCGACGAGTCACATGACTGCGCCTTTGCTCCGCGTCACCCGATTTATTGTCCACGTGTTAGACCCAACGAGGCTACACGGGAGGGGGCGTGTTGAGATTATTAGTCCCACATTGTCTGGGTTATCTAAGATCCTGCGGTTTATAATCCCATGGACCAATTCATTCATTGCCAATTGGTTTTTGAGTTGGATGCCCCTATTCTAACATAGTACCAGAGCAGGCTATTTGTGTCGAGTCATTTGATCGCACTTTTACTTCGCATTACCCAATTTATTGTCCACGAATTAGACCCAACGAGACTACACGTGAAGGGGGCGTGTTCAGATTATTAGTCCCACATTATCTGGATTATCTAAGATCCTGCGGTTTATAACTCTATGAACCATTCTGCTTATTGCCAATTGATTTGATTTGAATGCCCACATTCTAACAAGTCTAAGTCAAGACCTTAATAGATTGTCATGTGTCTCCAAGTTGCATATATATATATTACTGGCTTGACTTGCTAATATCATGTTTTAGCATTCATCATGTTCCAATATATATTACTGGCTTGACTATTTCATCAGTGTCATACCTATCTTTGGTCTAAATATTTCCTCCTCGCTAACATCAACATGAGGAATAAGAGGGTGGTTAAACATATTGTATTATAGTATGACATAATGGTCCCACGGAGAGTGCCCTATACGTGGGGGCGTGTGAAGGATAATAATCCCACATTGCTAGTATCTCGTTAATAAATTTAAAAGATAATACGGAAGGATCATTCTACTCACTGTTAATTGGTTTTGAGTTGGATGCATGTAAATTTTAATGCCATAAGAGGGGATGGAATAGATCGTAAGAAAATAAGATACTCCATTAGTATCTCAGCCTCGCTATTCAAAAAACAAATATATATATATATATATATATATATATATATATATATATATATATATATATATATATATATATATATATATATCCTATATCGGCCAATATAATCGAACAACAAAGATATACATAACAATATTATAAGCAATGAGTTCAAAAACAAGATTAAATGGACAGGAAGAATGTTACTGGCTTTTTGCTTGCGCTGGTGATGAGTTATAGTATTCATCGTGTTCCAATATCGATGGAGCCTCTGATTATGAGAACGACTGTTGTGATGGAATTCGCCGCCAAGGTTTTCACCAAACTTGTTGGCGAAAGTCGGAGCAACTTTTGTAAAACACGAACATATTGTACAACCCTAAAATTTAACCTGATATTTCATCGGGATCGGCCGGTTTTATACTGATGCAAGGGATTTAAATCCAGAGTAAATGGATGAATGATTTTTTGGGCACTACTCAAAAATGGAGGGGGACTACTCTTCATTTTTTGAGTGGATATTAGAAGTAATTTTGAGTCATCCCTTATCTAAGTTTTTTTTAATACCAAACTTGTCTTTGGTAATAAAGTTAGTTAGTGTAATGATTAGTGAGATTAAATAATCAGTAAGTTAATTTTTTTCAAAAGAAGAATTATTAAGTGGGAGAAGAAGAAAATGATAATGAAGATGAGGGTTTTGGAAGAAAAGTTAGATCTTTTTTTTTAAGAGCCACAACAAAAATACGATGTTTTGGGTAATCACGGTAAAAAAGTTCGGCTACGACATCTGAAGAACAGGTAGCCAAACTCAGCTTTAATGGAGTTTTTTCTTTCAGAGAAAGTTTGGTTAGGAGAAAAAATTTGCGACGTAACCGAACTTTTTGCGACGTAGCCGAACTTTCTGCGACGTAACGGATTTTTTGCGACGTAACCGAACTTTTTGTGACGAAACCGAACTTTTTGCGACGAAATCGAACTAAAAAAGTTCGGTTTGGAATTTTTTTTTGCGACGTAAACAAACTTTTTGATGAAGAAACCGAACTTAGTAAAGCGCATACTTCGTTATCTTAAAGAAACAACAACTTTTGGTATACTTCTTCGACCGTCTTCTTCTCTACAATTATCTTTCAGTGCATATACTGATTCTGATTGGGCTGGTTTTCTTGAAGATCGACGTTCAACCAGTGGTTATTGTGTATTTTTGGATGGTAATATTATCTCTTGGAGTGCTCGTAAACAGAAAACCGTGTCATGTTCTAGCACTGAAGCAGAATATAGAGGTCTTGCTATTGCTACTGCTGAAACTATGTGGATTCAATCACTTCTATCAGAACTTCGAGTTTCTACTCAATCACCTCCAGTTCTATGGTGTGATAATCTTGGTGCAACTTATCTTACTGTTAATCCTATATTTCATGCAAGAACGAAATACATTGAGATTGATTATCATTTTGTGCGTGATCAGGTTGCTTTGAAACTTCTTGATGTCAGGTTTATATCTTCTAAGGATCAAATTGCAGATATTTTCACAAAATCTTTGTCTAAAGATAGGCTCTCTCTCTTAAGGTTCAAGCTAACGGTTCAAGATCACCCGTTACGCTTGCGGGAGGGTGTTTAGGCATACAATACGTGTGTTACTTAACACACGTATATCTTGTTAAACAAGTCTTTTCTCTTTAGGAAATTACAAGTCTTTTGAATTTTAGGAAATTGGTTTAGGTTTGGAAATCATCTTACCTTGTAGTTCAAGGAAAACTTTGTATATATATATGTCTTGTAAAACCAATTGATATGTATGAGTTAATAACAAAACAAGTTTCGTTCTCTTCTTCTAAGTGAAACCAAAACCCTAGTTGTTCTATCTAGGGCTTCATGAACCTTCGCACAACAACCGGATAAGAAACAGAGACAACAATATTGTTTTTTCACAAAGAAAATATAAACAAATAAAGAGTATTTCTTACTTTCTTGTTGTGTGAAGATTTCCTTTTTATGAGATTCGTCACTTTCTATAACCACAAGGGGGCTTAGGGTTTGAAACCCTAACCACAAGTTTGTTAGATGAGAAACTTTTGCTGAAACAAAAAATAATATGTGAATATGAAGAACCCAAGAAGAACAACAATAGCAGCAGAAAGAAGAACATGAGTAAAACAACGGCAGCAGCAGAAATGACAAAAATAATCGACGATCTAATATGAAATAGAAAGAAACGAAAATCTAAGTAAAACAATGATGGAACATGAAAGACCTACTAACCTGGAATGATCCATGAATTGACGTAGAAGGGAGCTTGGAAAGAGGGAAGATGATGACTAATATGAGGAAGAAGAATTACAAAAGAGAAGAAAGAGTGAAAAAAATTCTCTCTCCTCCTAACAGTTATTGAAATAGGAAAAACCGCTGAAAAGAAGTACCCAGTCAGAAGGAAAAATGTGTCAGTCAAAATGATGAATAATCAATACGTGTAGAAGGACCTGTGGAAAATCCGGAGAAGTGTCGGTAAATCTGAAGAATACGAAGGGTTAGGTTGATGCAGAATAATAAAACTTCTCATATCGTTCTTTTTTTTGAGAGAACAACACGAGAAGAGGCAAAATGTGGGAACAAAATACCACGCAACCAATAGGAACGACAAAGATCATTAGTAGCAGGCGAATATGACGCGCCCAATATATCTCTGCTGACGAATGCAATGACGTCACTAAGGCACACCAAACATGTGAAGATCAACACGGTATTAATGCGAAGTTCATTTGTAAGGGCGATTATGTCACCCTCTTATTTCCGAAAATAAGAGGTTTATTAGCTGTCATCCACTATGTAACCCTGTAAAAGGGACCATAAGCCATGGTAGAGAGACAAAGATCTGATTTCTAAGAGTTGTGTTGAGAAATTTAGGTGAGAGAAAGTTGTTGTGTTCTCCAAGTTAGGTTTTCTCTTAATTCATTTGTATCTTCCTCTAACTTTTAATAAAAACACTTGTACATTTCTTATCATGTCTTAGTTTGTTCTTGCTTAAATCATAAGGGTGTATGTTGTAGAATTTGCTGCAATTACAAAAAAAGAAAAGAAGAAGGCAAATGAACAAGATTGTATTGTCATCGAGGGTGCAGTTCAGTAACTGAAACATCATTCACGCTGTACATTGCTGTATCTCTGATTGACTCGTTTTTAGAACTTCCTTGTGCATCTCTGTAGTCTGAATATAAAGTCGACTTGGGTTCCATACGTTTAATACTACCAGCAAAGAATGCAGGCGCTGAAGGTAAATTGTGACTGATTGAAAAGTATCTGTTGAGCATTAGGATAACCGTCTGCATTGAGGGCCTATCTTCAACATTTTTTTGAACACATAATAATGCTACGTGGATGCATCTCACCGCTTCTTTTCTAGAAAAAGTGTCTTTCAAAGTTGGATGTAATATTTCTATAGCAGATCCATTATTCCAATGCCGCCATGCCTGCATCAGTTTCTCCATCATTTCAGTATCCATCGTGTAAACAAAAGTAGACAAAACTGGATGCAATAATGTATAACTCATGATACTCACATAGCTTAGAAGGTCCCCAGCAATATCTGATTTATGAAAACTGCTGTTCCTCTGTCCGCAAAGTATCTCTAAAACTAAGACACCAAAACTAAAAACGTCTGATTTCATAGAGAATTCACCATGCATTATATACTCAGGAGCCATGTAGCCACTGCGAATCCCAACACCCAAACAATATAGGAATATCAAAATTTGTTTTGATACAATTATGAACAATTAAATGTTTAACGATTCCAAGTTTACACTTACTATGTTCCAACTATTCTGTTTGTATTATCTTGAATTTGGTGAAGGCAAAAAAGCCTAGCCATGCCAAAATCTGCAATTTTTGGATTCATGTCTGCATCCAATAATATATTGCTAGCTTTGAGATCCCGGTGGATGATTTTCAGTCGAGACTCCTCATGGAGATAGACAAGTCCTCTTGCTACCCCTCCTATTAACTTGTATCGTCTTTCCCAATCTAGCTGTGTACATTTAACTGGGTCTACAAATTCATCCGACCAAAAAAATGCAAACTTTTAGACCACCTATGAATCCAACCATGCTAGCTGATAGAATAAGAATAAACAGACACCAAACGGGAGGCAAACCGAATAGGATCTGGTCAAGGCTTCCATTTGGCATGAATTCATAGATGAGCAGTTTTTCTTCACCAGCTTGGCTGAAACCAACGAGCTTCACCAGATTTCTGTGCTGAAGTTTAGCTACTAAGGTAACTTCATTCTTGAACTCTTGTTCACCTTGTCCTGAATTTTTTGATAGCCTCTTTACGGCTATTTCTTGCATGTCTGAAAGTGTACCCTGCTCAGGTCATGAAGCGAAACCAGAAAAATAAGGTTCTTAGTTATCTAGAAAACTTCAAAAGAACAATTGACTTTAGGGATTATATTCTATAATTCAATTTACAAGGATTTCATATACTATTTGTACCTTGTAAACAGAGCCAAATCCACCTTGTCCAAGTTTATTAGCTTCAGAGAAATTATTTGTTGCAACACATATACTACTGAAGTTGAACTGTAAAGATTCTGTTCCTTGAATCTCATCGTCGACATCTTCATGAGGAAACAACAAGAAGTGCAAACCCATAAGCAAGAGACATCAGAAATTTATACTGTACATATAAGTGTCATGTTTGAGAAATAGGTAGGTACTTGCCATCAAACTTTTTTCTCTGTGCTTTTTTCCTCTCAAAATAGAAGAAACCGAAGGCAATGGTGAAAAGTACTGCGATAACGAATGGAACAGCTATACGGATGGTAAGTTTGGATGAGTTGTTCTTATTTTCTGCATGAACATGAACATTTCTCAATTAGGAACAGAATCCAAGTATGAACAATTTGTGTTTTCTTATGAGAAACAGGCAAACAAGAATCCTGACAAGCATAAATATACACAGATATATATCATAAAAATGAAAATTGAGATTTTTTTGAATGTACTGGTAGTAGTGTAATTATTTCCTAAACAAACATGATATACATAATTTGGTTGCGCAGTTGTGATCAATAAGTTAGAAAGAGAAAACAAGTAGATGAAGAAGAAGATAAATCCAAGAGTAAAACAACCCATAATGTTTTTGTTTCTGATGATCATGTATTCATGTGTTCTTTTATTTTTGTTTCCTAATAAGCGTCTAAATACCAGTCATATTAGTGCAGCAGACTAAGTCTAGCAGGTAATGAAGCGTTTTCACATGGCTAAATCAAGGGGGTCCCAAATTAAGAAAAAACTGTCGCAACTAATAAAGTTACTTTGAATTTTGAGGGAAAATAAATGTGACCACAAATCAGTTGTTCTTCCAAATTGAGTCTTGTTCTGATTTAAATGTCACAGCTGATATATATGGTAAATGGTTGCCCACGTACATCTGTCATTTGTTTCAATAACCAGTACGAGGGCACTCTCTTTATTAGTATATACCTTGGATATTTTTGATCTCGGAACTGATAATCCCCAAAAAAAGGTGTATCTCTTAACATTCCTAGACTGATTTTAGGGTTCAATTTATAGATATGCCTAAACACCAAGAGGGAATAATTCCGCCGAAAAGGATTTTCTTTTGCTTTCATCCCTCCCAAAATGAAAATGTTAGGGTTTAAATCGAAAAAGAATTGACCTAAGATTATTCCTGCTAGATTTCTTTTTTCACTACTTCCCAATATACTCCTGTTTTCATCAAATTTTCATCCTATGACGATACAGAAATATTTCCAAAATTTCAAACTAAATCTTCTATGAATAACCTCTAATTCCCCTTTTCCTCTAACAAACTTTCCCTAATTTGAACCCAAAATATCTCACAAAATTTATCCTCGTTATCTCGGATTCTCTCTGCAACTTTGTTTTGGGAAAGAAAAAGAAAGTGGGGATTATGTCACTCTCGTGGGCTAGTTAGGTCAGGCTAGGTGTAAACAAGGTATCTCTCCGTTTTTTTTAATAGACCAGTTTTGTTTTTAGCGAAATTTAAGGAAATTAAGAGAACTAATCATTGAAAGTGGTCCTCATGACACTTGTCAATGAAAGAAGTGAAATGAAATGGTCCCCGTGACACTTGTTAGCAAATAAAGTGAAGTGGTCAACATGACACTTGTCATCCAAAGAAGTTAAGAGAAAAGTGGTCCCAAAAATTAAAATAACATTCGACTTTCCCAATAAAGAAACTGGCCTATTTTTTTGAAAATTTTATTATACAAATTGGCCTATTAAAAAAGAACTGAGGGAGTAGAAAAAAAAATTAAAATTTTTAATTTCGTGAGATGAACTTCACGGGATGGCTTCTTTGTGGATACGTGACTTCTTTTTTGGTACGTGGGGATTATGTGCACCAACACGATGGCTTCTATACCCTTTGTTAGTACCACGGATTTGGCGCAATTAAGGGGATACACTTTTCCACGGATTCTTCAATCAAAAGCTTCACAATTTGGCGCTTGCTCGGCCGAGGTGATATTGATTAAGAAGAGAAAGATGAGGAAATGGATAACTACAATTGGAATCATTGTGTTCCTCAACTAATGATTACCCAATAAAGAATCACTCTTTGCAGACCAATAAGAAAAATTTAGTTAAGAAGCCTAGATGGATGAAGGCAGTATTCAAGCAAACAGAGACCAATGATATTTTCCACTTTCCCAAGTTGATACGATAAGTTGACTTAGACTTTATGACTTGAAGACTTGGAAAAATTGAAAGGTAAGGAAGCTCCCATGAAACTACAGTGCAAACCAACCACAAAGTGATTGCTGTGAGAGAACCAACGACTTTTCTTTTTCTCACATCGATTATGATTTTTAACTGCAAAAATGATAAACCCAAGAGAAATCTTGAGATTTCTCGCTTGGGTTAATCTGACCGTTGGCTGTGAAAACTGGTCTCTCTCTGAACACATGACTTTCACAACAAATTTCACAACACCAGGTCCAGACACATATTTTTCCACGAAACCAATTTTAAGATCTATAAAGATTCCACATACGAAAAATATAAGCTACAGAGTTGTTGAAAAATCGAACACCACTCAAAATGAACACAGAGAGGACAAATACATATGTAGGAATCAAAGATTTTTTAGTTAGATTGATTAATATCTGAATTGACAAGTCAAAAATCAGAGGAGGAGAAACTGGGCTGTGCGGATTATTTGGTGCAAGAGTACAAGGGCAACGTGTTGTGTAGTTAGTTGTGGGACTAACAGAGGGCGATTTTGTGGGTATGAAAGGTTGTATTTTCTAAAGGATTGAGAAGTTTAGTATTTTGATTAAACCAAACAGAAAACTGTCCTATGCAATCAAAAACGAAGAAATTGGCTCGGATGGATACCTTAGTAGATGTAAAATTTAAGGTGTTGAGACCTGGGTTAAAAATTCATCTGCAACCTAAAAGGTAATCAAGAGAAAGAAACTTGGCATAAAATTATGAACATAACAGTTGAAGAAAACTATACCGCATTAGCTCTGCCTCTGTTAAAGGTAATCAAGAGAAAGAAACTTGGCCTAAAATTATGAACATAACAGTTGACCCACTAGCCTTTCCTTGGATCTGCCTCTGTTAAATATGGCACCAAGGCACTTATGGAAAGAGATGAACTATAGGGACAAGTGATTGTGAAAGGAATGGACCAAGTTTCTCTAGTATCGCCTTATGCCTCTAAAAATAGAATGCATTTGAACATTTAAAGCAAAATGGTTAGGCATAACCTCATGTTTATGCAATGAAAAGCAAAATGGTTCATGCAAAATTCTTGCAATAACAGGGGATTATGAAGTTAGAATTACCATGTTTGCAACTTTTCGAATGAGATCCTTCAAGGCAAAAACACACGAATTTGGTGTTTTCGAAACTGCAACGTCCTCCGCTTCTTTGGCATTCATGGCACTCACTCACTGATGAATTCCATGTCAAAACAAAACCGTTTTTCACGAAGTCGGAGTATTCCGTTACCATCAAAGTATTAAAATTTTCCCCTTCTTCCATCTCAATTGGAACACCAACTACAGCCTCACACTTCTCTGAGATAGAAAATAAATTACCTCCTTTTTGATGGATGATTGTTGCATAAGAAGTAAGACTCTCATTCGAAGTTTTCGAGCAAAGAATAGGAAATACGAAATATTCTTTAGGAGCCAAACTACAGTTATAGAGGAAATATAGATCAAGGTGGTAATCAGAAAGCGAGAAAGGCGAACCAATGACGGTGAAGTTCCTACGAGGAATTGGACAACTTGGTTCGTCATAAATTGCAGCAGCATTGGTCACTAAAAGCGAATGGTTTTCGTAAGAGATATCCCGTATAAGGTAATCTCCGTCGGATATACGAAGAATAGGAATTTTATGATCAGTACAAGATATCTTAAAGTTAGGGTGACCACAGTAGGATTCTTGTTCATCATCAATCCAAAATGGATAGCTTATGGTGAAATTATTATTGCCACATTTCTTGGGTTCACAAGCTTTGAATTTCGGGTTTTGATTATTTTGGCCTAAAACAGTTTGTAGTAGGTAAATGAGAATGATAAGATTGAGTAAGAGTGGGAAGAAGAGTTCATTGAAGAACATTTTTGCTTTCATACGGAGGAGAATACTGAGGCACTAGGCTTTACAGAGTGAGGGAAATGGAGAAGAAAAACATGAGGAAGTGGTCGTGGTTGATATTTATACAGTAGGTTTTAATGTTGAAATGGGTGTTGACGTGGCGTGTGGATTCTTGACTTGGTGGTACAAGAAAGCAGCCCGAACAACTTTCGAATGGCCCATTCGCGAGATATGTAATACTTATGCCATCCTATTGTGAAGGACAAATATACCCTTATTGCACAACTAAACACCACACTGATTAGTGGAACAACAAGCTCCCTAAAGTTTTGAACCACAAAAGGTTTAAGATTACCATATCGGAACAAATCCTTCTACACATGTTAAGAGAATCTTGAATGTCTTCTAGTAAATGCTTTTTCGTGATGTTGTTTAAAACGTCTTTCTTAATGCCTATGAAGACCCCGTATCAGTTTCGGCCATCCTGACGATGCCACTGTACTAGTTTTTCATGTACTAGATTACTGTAGTATATAGTGATTCGCAGTCCGTCATGCTAATAGTAAAACCGCCGGAATTGATTTCAGTTTATTTTATTTTATTTGAGTCCCCCAATTCTGAACAAATGATGATAAAATTTTAAGTATTCCCAGTGAAAACATAGTATAGAGCGACGATCAACTTACAAAAGAAAAAATAAAACAAGAAGAGGAATGAACAAGATTGTAGTGTCATCGAGGGTGTAGTTCAGTGACCGAAACATCATTCAAGCTCATTGTTGTTTCGCTGATTGACTCGTTCTTTGAGCTTCCCTGTTCTTCAGTGTAGTCTGAATATAAGGTCGGCTTGGGCTCCATACTTCTACTACTACCAGCAAAGAACGCAGGCGCTGAAGGTAAATTGTGACTGATTGAAAAGTAGCTGTTGAGCATTAGGACAACAGTCTGCATTGAGGGTCTATCTTCAACATTTTCTTGAACACATAATAATGCAACATGGATGCATCTAACCGCTTCATTTCTAGAACACGTGTCTTTCAAAGTTGGATCTAATATTTCTATAGCAGTTCCATTATTCCAGTGCCTCCATGCCTGCATCAGTTTCACCACCATTTCATTTTCCATTCTGTAAACAGAATTACAGAAGATTGGATACAAAATATACATAATTGACACTCACATAGCTTAGAAGATCCCGAGCAATATCTGATTTACGAAAATTGCTGTTCCTCTGTCCACAAACAATCTCTAAGACCAAGACGCCAAAACTAAAAACATCTGATTTCACAGAGAATTCACCGTGAAATACATACTCGGGAGCCATGTAGCCACTGCAAATCCCAACACCCAAATACGAGTATCAAAAAGTGATTCAATACAATTATACACACAGGTGTTCAATGATTCAGAGTTTATACTTACTGCGTTCCAACTATTCTGTTAGTACTATCTTGAATTTGGTGAAGACCAAAAAGCCTAGCCATGCCAAAATCTGCAATTTTAGGATTCATTTCGATATCTAATAATATATTGCTAGCTTTGAGATCCCGATGAACGACTTTAAGTCGAGACTCCTCGTGGAGATAGACAAGTCCTCTTGCTATCCCTCCTATTATCCTGTATCGCCTTTCCCAATCCAGCTGTGTACATTTAATTGGATCTACACAATATAACAAACTTTTAGACCCCCATTTTAGTCTGAAAGAAATATCTATGCATCCAACTATGCTGATAATAATAAGAATAAACAGACACAGAATGGGAGGCAGACCGCATAGGATTTGGTCAAGGCTTCCATTTGGCATGTATTCATAGACGAGTAGTTTCTCTTCACCAGCCATGCTGAAACCAACAAGCTTCACAAGATTTCTGTGTTGAAGTTTATCTACTAATGTAACTTCGTTCTTGAACTCTTGTTCACCTTGTCCTGAATTTTTCGATAGCCTCTTTACGGCTATTTCTTGGCTGTCTGAAAGTGTACCCTGATCAGGACAGAAAACGAAACCAAAAAATGAAAGGTCTTAGCTATCTAAATAACATCAAAAACAATCACCTAGTAGCAATTCAATTCTAAGTTTAAAGTTACATGCATTTAATATGTATTTAGTACCTTATAAACAGAGCCAAATCCACCTTCTCCAAGTTTACTAGCTTCGGAGAAATTGTTGGTTGAGGTACTAACTATTTTGAAGTTAAATTGTAAGGATTCTGTACTTGGAATCTCAGCATCAGCATCTTCATGAAAAACATACCAATAAGTGGGAAACAATTTTGGAAAGGTAGCAAACCATATGCAGCAGCATATATCTTTAGGTGTCATGGTTGAGGGATAGCTAACTTACCGTCAAAATACTCTGTCTTTGTTTTCTTTCTCTGGAAACAGAAGAACCAAAAGGCAATAGTGGTTAGTACTCCGATAATTGAAGGAACGGTGATACTGATAGCAAGTATGGATGAGTTATTCGCATTTGCTGCACGAATATGAACATTTTCAAATCAGGAACAGAGTGACAGTATGGATAACATTGAAAAAATTTCTGAAAAGCAACAAATTGTAATCATGAAATCTTGGTTTTCTATGAAAACTCTTAAAATGCTACATATTTGGAATCATATATGACATAACAAAGGAAAGGAGTACTACTTACAGTTTGGTGTAGTCGTATTCGTCGCCGATGGTGGTGATACGGGAGGAGGTGGTGATAGGAGAGGAACAGGTAATGATACTGAAGGGGGTGAAGGAACATTGATGTATTGAAGTAGAAGAAAGGGATACAATTCATATCTAATGTTACAACTGGGTCTAATAACTCTTCCACCTTGTTTCCCATCACAACAATTTGGTAATTCAGATATAGCTCCAACAAGACATCGACTACAATCATCTGAAGGTATATCCGGACTACACTGGACTAATCCATATAATATTCTACCATTAGTGAGATTTTTATCTCCACTAGCAAAATTAGAAGAAATAGACTTTTGTTTTTCTAATTCATTCATAAAATTACCTAAAATTTGGTTAAACTGCTCCGGATTAGAAATATTATTTGTTTTCCATATATAAACTGCTGGACTAACTTGCATAATATTAAAGTAATACTCATTTGAATACCTTAGCATGCATGTATCAAACCAAATAATTGCTTTTTTAGAATTCGGACATCTATCCTTGATATCTTGAGTACCAAAATCAAGACAACTTTGACAAGTATCTAATGTAACATCACCTCTACACTGTATAGACCCGTAAACAATATCCGGATTTAGGCCAACTGTGGTGTTATCGTATCTATTTCTGATGGTTGAAGGAAAAAGACGGTTGAGATTAGCTTCAAACGTACTGCCAGTAGTGAAATTATCTCCGTAACAAAAATGATAAATATAATTTGGTTGTGCAGTTGTGTATTGTATGATGATCAGTAAGCTAGAAAGAAAAGACAAGTAGATGCAGAAGACAAATCCAGGATTGAAACTACCCATGATTCTGTTTCTGATGATCATGTGCTTTCTATTTTTGTTTTCATGATAAACGCGAACCAGTTTGGAAGGGTGCATTGGGTGGTTTTGCACTAAAAGTCCATTATGAAGACTAGAGAAATCAATTCTCTCCACAGGCTCAAAGATTTTGGCAGCTTATCACTAGTCAATAGTCATATTTTAGTGCAACGCAAGTGTCAACCAGAAATTTTCATAATTGGGTCCCAACTTAGAATAATCTACCGCAACTAAAAATGTTTCTTTCAACTAATAGGAAGGTGATAGGGACAAATCAAGGGGATTCCATTCAGTGAGGTATGAATACGAAAGAATAAAACGGTTCTGTAGCTGGCGAAATTTGACGGTTTGTTGAAAGTTTATCGATTCATGTTCACAAAGTTATATACTGTATCACCCTTGATCTATCTTGTAGGGAGTATCATTATGCCACCAAAATAATAATAAAGCATATTCACAGTGAGGCATATTAACAGTCATGTTATAAGCAGACTAGTCAAGCATTTTCTCATATAGATAACAAGCATGCAATTGGATTTCTAACACTCAGATATCTAAAGATTTCCTAACCAAGAACTAGAAAGGAATTGAACTGACCTTTTGTTACCTCAATCAAATATGAATCTGAAAGAGTGTTACTGAAGGATTTGATGTTGATACAGAGAGCTCCAATCAATCAAATTTATCATCATCCTCTCACTTCCCTTCCTCAGAATCGCACTAATCCCTGTGTGTAGTTTCAATTGATGCCTCATTCCAAAATAGCTTGGCCGGCGGGTGGATGAACTCGAATGTCGAAGGTAAATAAACCAAAGTCCAAACGTAATTCTTGGAATTCAGTAATTATGAAGTTTGACACACTTCCATTGTAATGTAATCTGTACTCTGCAAAGACCCATAAAAAGTACCAGGCTATCGCCACAATAGTGTCCGTGAAGCGTCTTGTTTTTTCGATAGGTGAAGATAATATATAGGAGGCATTTAAGGTTAGATAATAGGAAATGTGCTAAACTACTGACAGCATTTAAGGCATTGAAGATAATAATTTTTGGCCACAATCTAAAAGGCGCTTAAGCGTAGGGTTGGCGCCTGGCAAAAAAAAAAAAAAAGGCGCCCAGGAGCTAAATTACCTGGAGTTTTTAGGGGCCATCCCAAAGGATTTAGGGGCCATCAATTTATACCCAGCCAAAGACCCTAGTTAAGGGGTACCCTATATGATATTGAAGTTACATAAATGCCCTTATGGTAAAACTGTATAAAAACCAAATCAAAAACAATTCTACTCATTTCAATTCTTCTTCTTCCAGTTTCATATTATCTTCCGATTGTGGAAGAAAAAAAAAATTTCCACTCCAAAGTCAAATGGCCCCAATTAGGTAAGAATCTATCATTTTTGGGGTTTATTTCGCTTTAATTCGACGAATCGAGAAAAAATAATTCTAGGGTTTTCGGTTATTTATCCAGATTCGGGCGATATTCATGCTCCTTTACTTCCGAATGTAGTCGTGTTCTTCATTTCTCAAGAACACCGACAGTATTCGGGAGAAATATTTTATGGTTATCGGCCAAATATTGTTGGTCATATCTTCCTGGATACAAACTGGTAATAATCGGTAGTTTAATGAATTTTTTGGCTTCCGAATATATTTAAGTAGACACACAGTATTCGGAAGTACACTCACTACCGAATATATATATATTGAAAAAATCTCAAAATTTCTGATATAGGAAAAATCCCATTTTGGGGCCAGTATTTATTCGGAAGAAAATATAATGTTATATACTTCCGATTATTTCAATTTCAAAATTTGAAAAGTATAAGTTTTTCCCAAATTCTGATTTTTGGGCCATCGTACATTCGGGACTTTACAAAACAATTATCCTCCGAATGTAGCAAGTTCAAAACAAACCACGCCTTGGCTCTAGGTGGTTCCAAGGGCCAATATAGAATGTTACACAACCCATATTCGGAAGTTTGGGTAACTAATTATACTTCCGATTATTTCAATTTCAAAATTTGAAAAGTATAAGTTTTTCCCAAATTCTGATTTTTGGGCCATCGTACATTCGGGACTTTACAAAATAATTATCCTCCGAATGTAGCAAGTTCAAAACAAACCACGCCTTGGCTCTAGGTGGTTCCAAGGGACAATATAGAATGTTAGACAACCCATATTCGGAAGTTTGGGTAACTAATTATACTTCCGATTATTTCAATTTCAAAATTTGAAAAGTATAAGTTTTTCCCAAATTCTGATTTTTGGGCCATCGTACATTCGGGACTTTACAAAACAATTATCCTCCGAATAATATAGTCGTGTTTAGAAATACCAACTTAATCGGTATATAAGAATTTAAGTTTGCCAACGAATGTCATATTCGGAGGGAATACGTGTATCGTTAACAACCGATTGTAGTGCACCAATGATACGAAACCTCAACGGCCATATTTTCAGAAACCTCAACGGCCATATTTTCAGAAACCTCAACGGCCATATTTTCAAAAATTAGATCCGTTGGAACTCTAATCTATATAAGGAGGGTAACCCCTCTCAGTTATTATTGAGTAACAAATCTGAATGAAAAACCTTTTCAATGGCAAGTCCATCATCAATCGACAACATACTTCGAAGATGCAAGCGAACAACTACATCAATTGCAACAAGGGAAGAAGAAATACAAAAAAGGAACAAACAACCCAAGAAAATTAAACCATCGTTAGTGGCAACGGAGGAGGAGGAAGAGGAAATCAAGGCTAAGAAGCGAGGTCAAGAACAATTCCATCATAGAGAAAGATTAAAACAAGTTGAGGAAGAGACCGAATGGATAAAAAATTATTACATTGTGAAAGATCTACCCAAAGAACAGCAGGACGATCGTATATTTTGGATTAACCTTTCATTGGGTCCTTTTGTTGGTAAGTACAAGAAGCCACGCCAAAATTATGAACCATCCCATGTTTCTTCAAGGGTGCACCATGTTATAAAATTGTGCACCGAGTACAACCGTATTCTTGCTAGGAACAGAGACGACAGGTTTGCCGCCCAAGATGCTTATTCCAAGTGGAGAGGAGAGTCGTTTCTACATTTCGAAGCCGCGTTGATTGTTGCATCTCGGACTGGGAAAAAAGAATAACATGTGATGTTTGAGTGCTGTAAATTCAAATTTTTAATATTAATCGGCGGTTTGATAAAATATGGAATTCCCGAATATGATTAATCGTATTGAAGTGTTATAATATTGTTGTTCCGATTACATAGTTTCAAAAAAAATTATAATCGTGCCTCGAAAAAAACGATCAAACATCGTCATCATCCGAGGGGATCAATTCGAGTAACTCAGCGGGAAAGTTGTTGTCCATAACACGATCCCAATCAACCATGTTGGACTCATATTGTTTCACCCAATCCTTGCAATGGTTCATCGGGAAGTAATCGTGCCACTTACTCAACGGAGGTAATGGACAATCTTTCTTTACTCTTAAACCGATAAAATGCATTTCATTCACAAATGCCATTACGATTCTTCTATCTTTAACCGACTCGTCGCAAGCCGTTCTTGTGGGTGCAAACGTCATGCTAAGTCCATACATAGGAGGAACAAAGAAATGTACCGCGCAATTCAAAACGTCCGCTAGGAGATATCCAAATTTAGGCATTGTCATCCAATACTTGGATCCGATTGTCTTCAATCCCTTTCGACACTTCACACGCGCAACTAAGTCTTTGAACTCTTGTTCTTTGTCGTATCTATCTCCTCGCCTCATCATTTCCATATAAAAACCCTTGTCCTTCACTAGTTGTACCGCCATCTTATTTCTTAAATATTGGCATTGGGTGACATCTTCGATATCCGCCTCTCTAAAGTAACCCATTTGTTCCGTAGCAACGTGAAACCCACAATTTCCATCCCCATCAACCTCGTCGGTCGACAAAACAAATGGAATGATAAGTGGAAGGAGTTGTTCCAAATACTCTTTGTAAATTGTATATGTGGATCGATTTGGTCTTCCATTAAGATCTCTAGGACAACGAAGAGTACCTTTGTCCTCTTTTATAGTAAGAATTTCCATTGGTTGGGTTTGTTGCGAGGCGTTCATTTGCTCAACAACTTCTTCGACAACATTGGGTTGACTTACTTGAGAAGGCTCTGTAGAGATCTTTAGCCTTACTTGTTGGGTGGTTGGTCCACTTTGATCATTTCTTGGACGACCTCTTTTCTTAGGTTTCGGCTCATCTTCAAATTCGGCTTCCAAACACTCGTGCCTAGACAATATTCTTTTATTAGACAAATACTCCTTCAACTCTTTTCTTTGGATGGTCCTCGACACTTCGGTGTTCGTCCTACCGGTGTTCTTTTTCTTAATAGGTTCATCAACCTCCCTTAAACAAGGGTGAAGGGCTTCCTCCAAATTATGCATCAATATTTGCTTTTTGGGGCCGTTTGATGTAGCGTAACGCTCGGCTATTCGTGCATACAATTCCGACTCGGAGAAAGACGGACCATCAACTACCGGGGTGTTCGGAGTGAAATTTAATTGCTTCCAAAATGGGTGAATATCATCGATGTCAATCACTTCAACATACCTACCCAACTTATGACGACATGGGAGTCCAATACCTATCATATCCTTGCAAACACAAACCGTATTCTCGTCATCATAAGTTTTATATAACTTCAATTGTTTCATCATGCAATTTATTGCCCATCTTGAAACTTTATGAACAACTCCCCTTAGAAGCAATTTTTCCTTAATATGTTCCATCGGGAATTGGTGTACACTGAATTGCATACATTTCCTAATCTTTACGAGATCACGATTGGTGAATTCATGGATTGCTTCTTGGATCTACACAACTCCATTTGACTACCAATTAGTATTTTCTTTAGTCGACCATGAGACCCCTCCGCAATGCTTGTCGCCTCGTTCTTGAAGTTACGATATTCATATGTCCATGCAAACACAAACCTCTCTTTAATCGTTAACCATTGTGTTTTACAATACTCAACCGGTTTTGGGTAGTCCATGCCGTATTCATCCTCAAATTTCTTCAAGTTACATTCGTAAATTTCCTCGGTCATTAAATAAGTCAAACTTCTGAATACTTTATATTCGGAATCCTATCGGTTACCCAAAACACCCGATTTATGCAAATGAATGTACACAGTTTACTGAGTGCAAAAAATGATATAATCGGAAGCTAAAATATATAGTAAACCAGCCGAATATAAATAACCGGGAGATAACTTTAATCGATAAACATCCGATTTTCAAGTTTTCAGAAATTTTATTTTGAGGCCACTGTTATATTCGGCAGTTAAATAATGTTAAACTATTACCGATTGTAAAGGATAAGAATACTGAGTTTTGAAATTTTCTGAGGAATTCGTTTTTGGGGCCATTCGGGGGTAAATAACTCTACATAACTACCGAATGTAGATATTTTTGGAAAACCAGTTTGGGGTTTTTCTCATATTCGGCAGTAAACTAGTATCTTGGAACTACCGAATATACATATTTGGTACTCAGTGTGTTATATTTGTAAGTTTAATATAGAAATTATCTACCGAATCTGGGTAGTTCATGGCATTCAATGCATGCAATAATCGGTTTTTCTTGTTTACAAAAGCACACAAACGCATGCAAATCGAGTATTTGAGTTTCTTAACACAATACCTGTGTTTTACATGCATCGTTAGCTTCAATATCGGGCGATTCTCCATTTTCTTCCATGAAAGGGTCGTCTAGGTTTTCCTCTCCACAAAAGTTTGGATCATTCAACATATACCCCAAATCGTCTTCTCTAAACGGTCGTGAACCCTCAACATTTTGTTCTTCGTCATGATTCTCACCTTCTTCTTCATATCCATCCATTTTTGTAGTGAAAAAAATGGTTTTTCCCTTTTTTCCTTCAACCTCTTCTCTATAACTCTAATAACTCACAAATGCAAAAGAAATGAAAAAATGAAACAAAAATCATTCTAATACTGCACCGACCACAATCGGAAGTCTGGGAAATATTTTGGCTTCCGATTACAATCGGAGGATAACAATGTTATCATATCTTCCGAATATATAAGGGTAATTTCGCCATTACGAATTACGCGAGATAAGGGCTGGCTACATTTTCCCTTTGGGTGACCTTTTTTGTTTTATTGTTGGCCCCTAAATCCTTTTGAGTGGCCCCTAAAAACGCCAGGCTAAATTATACTTAATTATGGCTTTTTCTAAATTTCAGGTGTTGGGATTGGCGCTTCGCCTTGCCTAGCGCCTTTTACAATATAGCTCACATAACTCAGAAGGTTCCGAGCAATATCTGATCCATGAAAAGAGCTATTCCTCTGTCCACTGAGAATCTCTAAAACTAAGATACCAAGGCTGAAAACGTCCGATTTCACATAAATTTTTCTATGCATTATGTACTCTGGAGCATAAAAATAACAAACTTTTAAACCACCATTTTAATCTAAAATAAGTATCCATAATATTCAACTATGTTGATAGCATAAAAATAACAGACGGGGAATAGGAGCCAAACCAAATAGAAATTGGTCAAGGCTTGCATTTGGCATGAATTCGTAAATGAGTAGCTTTTCTTCACCAGCTTGACTGAAACCAATAAGCTGCACAAGATTTCTGTGTTGAAGTTTAGCTACTAAGGTAACTTCATTCTTGAACTCTTGGTCACCTTGACCGATAGCCTCTTCACGGCTATTTCTCGGCCGTCTGGAAGTGTGCCCAGAGGACATCAAACGATACAAATAAGAGAATAAGTTTGAATTTTCAAGCCATCTGGAAAGATTTAAAAACAATCACCTATTAGAGTTTTTATTCTAAGTTTAAATATGCATGTGATATTAGGGGTTTTAGTACCTTGTAAACAGAGCCAAATCCGCCTTCTCCCAGTTTATTAGCTTCAGAGAAATTGTATGTGGCAGCAATTACTGTACTGAAGTTGAACTGTAAAGATTCTATACTTGGAATCTGATCATCCACATCTTCATAGCAAAAACAACAAAAAGTGCGAACCAAATAAGTAAGATTAACGAATAGGGGAAAGGTATCCTAACCCTTAGTGTCATATTTAAGGAATAGCTACTCACAATTCAACTTCTTTGTTTTTGTTTTCTTTCTCGAAAATCCAACTTATTTGTTTCTCGAACGGCTGGCCGTTGGATCAGAAAAAAGCGGGGTCCAATTATGAAGAAAATACTAGTATTTTATTTGTTCCTTATTTATTCAAAAATATTAAAGTATCTAAATTATTTCTTCTCTTTTATTTACTTTCTTCGTCACCGTTTCTTTTTGTTTTTGTTTTCTTTCTTATTTATTTTATCTTTTTTCTTAACATTAATAAATAAATAAAAAATAAAAAATGAAATATTTTTCAAAATATAAGTCGAAAATTAATAAATTTTATATACTTGGAAAGGTCTCGTCGAGATCTACATAACGAGTACCCATTATATTATGTTTCAAATTTTTTATTTTTCTTTGGTGTAATAGTAGTTCATATCCGAGAATGAAGACTATTTTAGAACATCGTAATTCATTATAATTCTATCAGTTTATTTCGTAGAATGAACTCGTATATGCTAGCAATTTGTTTTGTAGAATGAACTCATAAAAGTAGTTCATTATTAAGAATGAAGTCGCAATAGTAGTTCATTATTATAGTTCAAATTGTAAAATGAACTCGTGATAGATGTCTTATTGTCGAACAAACTCTTTCTCCCAGATACCAAACCCCTCTTTTCGATTCTGGACTGTAAAAAACAACTCTACGCATAGAACAATTAAGAACATCCCTTGCAACAACACCATCATACTGAGAAAACTCAATATAAGGGCAAACGACGAGGTTATTGTGGCTTCGAGTCATATGATGAAGCCTCTGTACAAAACTGGAACTCGCGATAGCATTGCCAGTTTTCCTCGCTAAGTTGTTCGAGACGTACATTTCCAACATTGGAAATTTAGGGGAAGGGTCTACAAGGATTGGAGTACCAATACATAAGTAGGCATACCACCAATACTGCAAATTATTTCATAATTTTAATATATTTTTTTAATCAACGTTTGCTCATAAAAACCATCTTTCCGCTAAAAATAATAATTTTGATATTTACCTCTATGATGCCCCAAAAACCAGTGAAGGTACCTCCTCCAATGGAAGCTACATCCAGCCCATAATACACTTCTGCTAAAATTACAGACCCCAATTCATAATCTGGTGCTTTGTCAAGATCTTCAAACGCTTGAAGCCAACCAACATGAGAAACAAAATTTGAGTTTGGAAACAATGTCTGACCCAGTACCCATAAGATAAACCCCTTTCGAGTTCAGGATAGTCATCTACATGATCTGAATTTCTGTCTTGGTGTTTGTGGTGAAAACATCTTCTGCAGATTTTGGTAATTTTGCGTGTGTGTGTCTGAGAAACGAGTCTAGACACAAAAAAATATACTGCACGGGAGTACTTTGATTCGAGAGATCAATCTGTACAACCCTGGCCTAAGCCAAGAAATGGTTGTTCCAGGTTTGCTTCAGTCATAAAGTGAAGGAGAAGGGTTGGTCTAAGGAAGGGAAGCGAAGTAAGTGTTGAGACCAGGATAGTTGGTTGTGAAGGTGTGGTTGCTTTACGACTTGTATCAGAAAGTAGAACTGGCTAGCAAGTAGAAAGCTATCAGGTGATTTCTGGATACTGCATTGCTCCTAGCCAACTTGTTATTTGGTGAAAAATAGGTGAAGCCTATTTATACAAGTCATAATGAAACGTAACCTGGTCTCGTAGGAAGTCGAAACGGTGGATGGAAGAGTGGAGTAACGTGTAACGTTAGAATTTATGCTTCCATGATGAAGGAAACGTTTATTCCATTACTTCTTGTCATTAATCACCGCCTCACTTTATAACACTTTCTTGTAACGGGAATATTGCATGCCATATGCTATAAACCGCCAGACTAATACCCTAGTGAGTATCCCCCAGTTTGTGATGTGTTTGATGTCTCGAGTGTTTTCATGGAAATTTTTTAACATTTTGCTATGTGTGGTAAGCCAAAGTTAAGAGACTTTCCGTAAAAAAACATCATGTGATGCTATTAGATTCGGAATGTTGCGAGCATGGCCAAGGAGTAAAGCAGCGGCCATGTCCTTGGAGTGGAGCGGCCATGGCATGCAGCGGCATGGCCTTGGAGTAAAGCGGCCATTGCATGGAGTGGCCATGGCCTTGGAGTAAAGCGTCCATGGCATGGAGCGTCCAAGGCATGGAGCGGCCATGGCATGGAGCGTCCAAGGCATGGCGCGTGCATGGCATGGCCAAGGCCTGGAATGGCGTGGTGGCCAAGTTATGGATTGGCAATGCCAAGGCTTAGAATGGCTCAGTGGCCAGGTTATGGCTTGGCAAGGCCAAGGATTAAAATTTCTCGATGGGCATGGCTTGGTGAGGCCAAGGCTCGGTGTCTAGGGCTTGTCAAGGCCAAGGCTTAGTATGGTGTTGCACCAAAGTTAGGTCTTGGCAAGGCCAAGGCTTAGAATGGCGCTGCGACCAAGTTAGGGCTTGGTAAGGTCAAGGCTTAGAATGGCGCGGTGAGTTATGGTTTGGCAAGGCCAATTCTTAGAATTTATATTAAGCGGCTATAGGCAATGCGCCGAAATTTACAGAACGCCAGTTCTGGATAAATTTCATTACAATATATTGAACGACTCAATAAATGTGTCAGTGGAGAGGATTTGCATCCATGGTCGCACTTCCTTACAGAATGACGTCACATTGGATGTAAGGATTTTACGATTTTAATCCTAAGCTAAAAACCACCGTCAACACTTGGGTAAGGAAAGAATTCAATGCCGCACATTTAATCTCATGTCCTTTCAATTATTTTGGACTTGCACTTGCGAAATCCAAAAACGAGGGAAAAAGATTCTCTCATACGATTTGATACCCATTCGTCTTGGTTGAATGACGGCGGGTCTCCCACTCCACTTGGGATCCCACAAATGAAATCAAATCAAGGGACGTAATTCCTATTACAAGTATTAAATCAATTATGTTTTAGTCGTTTGATTATGTAATAATTATTTAAAATATATTATATTATTTAAAATATTTATATTAAGTTAAGTAACGAGCTTGCTGATTTCAAAATCCAAAAAATGGAATGTGTGCGTTGTCGGCCACCATCTTTCTATTACTGTGTTTGGAATTGTGTTGTCGTGTCTTACCGATTGCACTTATGTAATTTTCGTGTTACTTCATAACAATGTAACATCAATTCCAGAATATTACATTCTAAGGCGTTAGAGAATAGACTCCAAATTAGCACATACGAAGGTTCCATTAAGTTCTAGTAGTTGGCAACTAACTCCCGATCAAATGCGTTACAAGGACTTGTGCGACTATTTTGCAGAGCTTGCAGATGTATCCTTCATAAATGACGACAAGTGCAATGACATTAGGAAATGGATATCTGAACAGTTGGAAGCAATAACTGAAAAAAGATCAGCTGCCTCCACGAAAGTGATTAGTTCTATAGTCAATGAAGCAATTGAAGTTATCGAAGATCCTCCAGTAGGTCCTAGAAAAGGCAGACCAACTAAAGAAAGATCGAAGATTTGAAGCCTAAAGAATACAAAAAAAAAGGCAAAGAAAGGAAAAGAAAACATTGAGGTAACCTACTGACTACTCTTGATACATTTGTATAACTAGTTTTGGGTATTTGTTACTGATCGCATTTTTGTGTTATAGATTACGCAAGAAATCGCGACGCAGCAAAGCATGTTTGGTACAGTTCAAGCCAGAACTGTCAACGTTACTGGTGAATATCATCAACTTTTGGTGAGCATATATGAATTCTAATTACAAGCTGATCGATGGGGATTTTCTTTTATTTTGGACTATGAAGTAGACTTTATGACAGAGCAAATTTTATTTTAAATCTTTCCTTCGGAGTATGCAGCTTGGAGTATCACAAAATTATGGAGATGGACCTTTAGCAAATTGCATGGTGGGTGTACCTCACATTTCACCTTACTGGAATGTTGTTAACGCACATGGAGCACCTCATCGATGGGATTATGGGTGCTACGGACCAACATACGGAGGATTTCAATTACATGGACCATCTCATGGAGCTAATTTTTGTATCACCTAACTTTAAATCTGGACCATCATTGCAGGATAATTTAAGAAAAGGGTTTTCTCATAATGGAATTTTAGGTGAATTTTATGTGTTAAAGTTTACTTCCGTTGGGAATTTATATTTTTTACTACTGCATATTTTTTGGGAGTTTTGGATTTCCACATGATTATGTTCTTACAATGGGGAATTTTTGGTGATGGTGGTTGAACATTATACGTTTCAAGTTAACCATTACTCTTTAGAGTTAACAATTACTCACTTTTTTTCTTGCTATTACCATGCTTTAAAGACCAAACTGCAGTTATAATCAACTAAATTTAAATCATCATACATGCACACTTTTACTACCACTAGGTTGTGCCGTGGACAAATAATATTACGGCATAAAAGAGACAATTCTTGAAACTTCTATTTTTGACGTCTGCAAAAATGGAAAAATTAGTTGATGTCAATGAGTTAATGCATGAAAAAAATATCTTCATGGCTTTCTCTGGTCAGGAGAATTCTAATTGTGAGAGAGAAACAAGAAGAGGAAAAATAAAAGAGAACTTACATCTAGATCCGATGGATCAGAATAATTCCTTATTATTATAATTAAATGGATGACTGTAATTGAACAAACAGTTTTTTGTGTCTTACTGCAAAACGACAGACATGCTTTTGCTTTTTATCCTCCACGTAGCTTCCACACAGGATGTTGTTTTAATATAATTTTTTTAGCGGTACGTATAGAATTATTGTAAATAAATATGGTGACTCGCAAGATTAAGTGACAAACCATGGATAAACTCGAGAACTGCCAAAAAGAGAAAAATAAAGAAAAAAAAGAGGATAAAGAAATCAAGTCTGGAAATGTAGTAGTAATATTTCATCAAGCAGGACACAGTTTACTAACAGGAACTTTATCCATGTTTCAAACATAAATTTAAGAGGCATTATATAATGGTTTTTATATAAAGATGGAGGTAAGAACCCTCTACCTATATAAAGTAGAAAACAAACATGTTATTGGCAGACTAGCTAGTTAGATTAGTGCAACGTACTAAGTTGCAACAGTTTGGCTAGGGGACAAATCATGGAGGTCCCGAATTAAGAAAATGATCCTTTGAATTTAAAGCCTAAATAAAAAATTGCATTTAATTTTATGTAGAAAAGAGTACGTGAACATCAGTTGGATGAATGAGTAGTTACGTAGATAACCATGAACCACATAAAGCTGTCCTAGACTCCTAGCTAATTCAGTTGTATGATTGATACTGCTCACCTACAGTCACTCGGTATCAAAATCAAATTTTGGGAGACAACTGAATTGGGTGGGTCCTTCGTTGTCACTGATAGATAGTGCTGGACTAACAATGCTCGGTTGGCCTACGGGTCGGTGCCTATCAGTTCATGAAGGTAATGTGCCTAGTCGATCGGATGAAGATAGTCATTCAGAGTTTGTACAGTTGGAAAGAAAAGACCAAACAGAATTTCTGGTACTCGGTTATGAAGTTGAAACACTTCCAGCGTAAGGTATGTGATCTCTAAAAATTCCATAAAAAGTACTAGGTGGTTGACCGAATAGTGTCTGTGAAGCTTTGTGTGTTCTTCCATGGGTGAAGAGAAACAAAATAGAAAGCATTTAAAGTTTGATGAATATGTACTGCTAGCATGGTGTAGTTGCTTCCAGAACGTAAATGATATAGGCGGATTGTTCGTAACATGATAAAATTGCAACATAATGGGCCAGAATATAATCTGGATCACCATTTAGTCGTCATCCAAACATGTCAACCATCCAACCAACGCAACCTGTGTTACATAAAGTGAACGACCAGTCGATGGTCAAAGTTAACGACGGGTCAACCAACATGGTCACTAGTCAAAGTCAACTGTCGGTCAACAGTAGCAGCCAAGTCGTGCTCCCAACCAATTTCCAGCCAGGTTGTCAGTCACGCTGCCAACTAGTTTCCAGGCAAGTACTTAGCCGGCTGCCAGCCAGCCTCCACCCATGTTGCCAGTTATGATGTCATCTAGTCTTTAACCAAGTCTCCAATAAAGGTGGTCTTCCAGTCAAAGATCGATAGTCGCATCACTAGCGAAGGTCAACCTTGCCGGTCAAAGTGAAGGTCGTTGGTCAAACCCGCAATTTCATGTCGATTTGATCCGTTTCCAACGATCCAGTGTAAAAACCCTGAAAGAAGATTCTGGAAGTTTTTAGATAACTTGCTGACCAAGCTGCAAAGAAATCTCTGGAACATTCTAGATATCTTCCTAGCCAAGTTACTTGCAGAGGAAGTTTATCTCGAAATTATGATCTAACCCATGTATTCAAATGTATAAATAGAGGGGAGTCTCAACCCTAAAAGGACACACCCTCATAGAAGAAAATACACCAGCAAACCCTAAAAATGATCAGAAAAATATCTCTCTCCCTACGAGTATTTGTCAATGGATGTGGACAAAGCTTATCGAACCACGTTAATTCGTGATTTTCTATTTATGTTTTTTTTTTGTGTAAAACACTAGTTCAGATCATCATCATTTGTGTTCTGTGTCTGGAAATATTTTTTGTTACGAACACTGATATTCACACAGTTCCACTAGACTTTGGCCATGATTCATATTCTAATTAAGGCGACAATTTTCTAGTCAGCAGTTTAACATAGCTGACAGATTCATTAGAAACTAAAAACAATAACTTTCTGCAAAATGCTATTTTTAATCAGAATCGAATCTCGAATTCTTGAATGAACGATGATAATTATTGAAGTAGTGGAATGTCATCGAGGGTATAATTCAGTAGTTGAAGCTTCATTCACGTTACATGTTACTGAAATTGGCCCGTTTGCATTTCCTTGTTCTTTAATATAGCCTAGGTTTAAGTTCGACCGAGGCTCTATATGTCTCGTAGTACTACCAGCAAAAAATCCAGGTGGTGATGGTGATTCGTGACTGATCAGAGAACCGTTTAGCATTTGGACAACCATCGGCATTGTGGGTCTATCTGCAACATTTTCTTGAACACATAATAACGCAACATGGATGCATTTTGTCGCCTCACTTCTTGAACATGTGTCCTCCAAAGTTGGATCTAATAATTCTGCTGCAGATCCATTTATCCAAAGTTTCCATGCCTGCATCGGTTTCTCATCTCTTTAAGCTATTCATTGTATAATAAAAAAATATTAGAGAAAATAGGTGCCAGAAAACATATTATTCGTACTCACATAGCTCAGAAGGTTCCGAGCAATTTCTGGTCCATGAAAAGAGCTGTTCCTCTGTCCACTTAAAATCTCCAAGACTAAGACACCAAAACTAAAAACGTCTGATTTGGCAGAGAATTTTCCATGCAATATATATTCTGGAGCCATGTAACCACTGCAAAACGAAAACCAAAGAAGTATCTCCTAATTTTGTTTGATATTTACAGTTATGAACTAGCACTTACTACGACGTTCAACTCACTGAGTTCCGACAATTCTGTTTGTACTAGCTTGAGTCTGGTCAAGCACAAAAAGCCTAGCCATACCGAAATCTGCAATTCTAGGATTCAAATCCTTATCTAACAATATATTGCTAGCTTTGAGATCCCGATGGATGATTTTAAGACGAGATTCCTCATGGAGATAGACGAGTCCTCTTGCTACCCCTCCGATTATCTTGTATCGTCTTTCCCAATCCAGATATGTGCATTTAATCGAATCTACACAGTTATCCGACCCAAAGCATAAACTTTTAGAACAGACCACCATCTAAATCTAAGATAAGTATCTATATATCCAACTATGCTAGCTAACAAAATAAGAATAAACAGAGACAGAACAAGATGCAAACCGAATAAGAACTGGTCAAGGCTTCGATTTGGCATGAATTCATAAATCAGTAGTTTTTCTTCACCAGCCAGACTAAAACCAACAAGCTTCACAAGATTTCTGTGTTGAAGTTTACCTACTAATGTGACTTCATTCTTGAACTCTTGATCACCTTGACCAGAAGATTTCGATAGCCTCTTCACCGCTATTTCTCGCCTGTCGGGAAGTGTACCCTGGGGACATCAGAAAAGAAACACCAAATAAGGATTCATATTTTAAGTATAAAGTTACATGGTTTTTATACAATTTTAGTACCTTATAAACAGATCCAAGTCCACCTTGTCCAAGTTTATTGGTTTCAGAGAAAATATCTGTTGCAGCACTTATAGTACTGAAGTTGAATCGCAAGGGTTCTGTACTTCTAATCTCATCATTGACATCTTCATGGAAAAATGACATTAAGTTTAAACCAAACAGTAAGAATATCAAACTTGGGAAAACTAACGGACTTACTATATGAACTACTCTCTCCGTTTTAGAAAGACACGCTTGTTTGGTTTTGCACTGAAGCCACCTTTTCATCTTTTTTCCAAGTGTATCCTTCGTGATAGAAGTGGTCTCGTTGATATTTTAAAGAGACAAAGAGGAGAGAGAAATGTTCTCCACATTTATTAAGAGATAGAGATGTAACCTTTTTTTGGGTGGTTAAAACCTTTTGTACCTTCTTCTGTTCAATGAAATATTTTTTCATCGATTAAAAAAAAATAATCCATAACACGGAAAAAGGAGTAAATTTATAAAATTTAACTCTCCATCAAAACAAGCAAGTCTATTTTTTTTTTTTTTTTTTTTGAGATGCCCAAAAAATAAACCAAATTTATCTTTTTGAAACGGAGAAAATAATATATATATATAAGCGTGAAGTTTGATGGATAACTACTCACAGTCGAATTTCCTTAACTTTGTCTTCTTTGTCCAGAACCAGAAAAACCACAAGGCAGTGGCAGAAAGTACCGTGATAGCCGACGGGACGGCTATACTAATAATAACAAGTTTGGACGAGTTTTTGCGGTTTGCAGCTCGATTAGGATCTGTTTTCAATTAGGGATTGAGCAAAATTAGTACGAGTAAATTGATATGAGAACAACAATCCTAACTAGCACAAACATAAACTGATAGCTCTCCTCTAATATCTATGCTCATATCTTCATGGTGCTATCTTGGCAATATTTTTTTTTTTTGATTTTTATAAAATTCTTCAAAAACAAAATAAATAAAATAAAAGCTCTTTGAGATTTATTGTCACGAAAAATGAATAGAAAAAAAAAAATCCAAATTCGTTTTGCGTTTTTGTTTCAGTACTTACCAGATGAAGAATATATAATCACTTAACTAAGATAGGAACACTACTTACTATTTGGTGCAGTTGTTTTTGTCGACGATGGTGGTGAAGGATTAATCTTAGATTTGAAGAAAGGATATGATTCATATCTCCAGTTACAAGTAGGTGTAATTAATCTTGCACCTTGTCCCTCATAATATGGTATTTCAGCTATGACTGCTAAAAGACATTGATAACAACTATTTGAACGTATGTCGGAAGTACACTGCACTAATCCATATACCCTTTGAAAATCATTAAGCATGGCATCTCCGGTAGCAAAATTAGTAGAATCCGCTTTACTCACAATTTCTCCTGCTATACCATACAGTAAATTACCTAATGCTGGACTAAACTTGGCCGGATTAGTAGCAATACCATGACTCCTAAAATAAAATCTTGGTAGCTCATGCAGCAACCCGAAGTAATTTTCATTTGAATAACTTATCCTACATTCATCATACCAAATAATTGTTTGTTTAACATGTGGACATGTATAATTTTCATTCATCTCTTTAGTACCGACTTCAACACAATCTTGACAATCTTTCAATGAAATATCACCTCTACACTGAAAGACCCGTAAACGATATCCAGGCTTCGACCAACTGTGGTGTTATAGAATCTATTCTTGATGATTGAAGGGTTGGCTGATGAAAGTGAAGGAAGAAGAATTTTGAGATTAGATTGAAATGTACTGTTTGGAGTATTATTATCTCCTAAACAAACATGATAAACGTAATTTGGTTTTGCAGTTGTGCATTGTATGGTAATCAGTGAGTTAGAAAGACAAAACATGATGATGAAGAAGACAAATCTAAGATTAAAACAACCCATGTTTTTGTGTCGCATGATCAACTCAAGTGTTTTCCTAAGCATCAAGAAGTCATGAAGGGTGCGCATTGGCTGGTTTTGCACTCAAATATAGAGAAATCATGTTTATTTATAAGTTCGAAAATTATAGCCGTGTATGACCAGAAGCGCGTTTGGATACACATTCACAAGTGGGTTTTCAATTTCTGGAAACTAAAAAATCAAAAATCAGTTTGGTAATAATATTTTAGAACGATTTTTAGAATTAGAAAAGTCAACTTTTTGTGAAGCAAAATAGTTTTGAATCTTATTTCTACTTCTGACTTCTACTTCTAGAAAAATAGAAGTCAGAATCAGATTTGTACAAAACGCGCTATAGGTCTCTCAGTAGATTGGCCATTTTAAAGTAACAGACTACTAAGTCAGCGTATGAGTCTATCAGAGTAAGCAGACATTTTCATATTGCAACTTCCAATGGGTCCGAAACTAATGGAAAAGCTTTCGCAACTGCGAAACGAAAGTCATTGAAAATTTATGGTAAGATGAAAAGGCCAATAACGGGATCCCACCAAAGATGCTAGGTTTACCGAGTATTAGCCAATAACGGGATCCCACTAAAATCTCACCACTAACATAACATAGGACCCACTTTCACCAACTAATAATGCATGAGCCATCCGATCCGTATCGGGATCTTTTTGAGGGAGCAAGTGTCGGTAAGTGTAGTACTCCTCGGATCCCACTGCGTACGGCGTCTTACACGTTCTCTTATATGTGATTAATCAATGCAGTAGGTATTACCTACAGGTTCTCTTATTTATATGTGATCAATGTAGGTATTATCTTAATGAATTATATGGGATCAATGTAGGTATTATCTTAATTAAGAGAGCAAATTAGTGTTTAGGCCGTAAATTTTTGGTACATTTTAGTGTTTGGCTCCTATGTTTGTCGGTTGATGGATTTGAGTTACTTGACCGTGAATTGACCGGTCAATAGTTAAATTGTTTGAAAATTTATTCACACCAATGCCATTCTGTCTCTTAAACTTTCATTGTCTAACTTAATTTCGTTAATTTTTATCTTTCCTTTTCAAAGAACTCTCCCACCTTCCGACCACCATACCTATAAGAGGTTTACCGTCAATCTCTTCATTTTGCCATTTCCACCGTAAAGCAACCATTCGACGTGACCATCAAGAGTTGGAATTAACCACCAGAAGCCCAACCGAATATAAATAGTTTTCAAATCCTAAGAACTTTCCTTTCCCTAAATATCAGCCATCAAATAATCCTCTAAGTAGGAAATACTAATAGGTTCTAGAAATAATATACCAGAACTAGTTTGGTCCAGTTGACTGAGTCAACTGTCTGTTTGGTCTTTTTTGAAAAAATATATTATAGTTTGGTCTTAAAAATTATAGTTTGGTCCTACGATGACGTCATGGATGATGTAATTCTCATTATGGTGTGACAGAAATATCCTTTTGGGACCACATATATAGAAAAAAATCCTAGAAAAAAATATCTTATTTCTCAAATTTACATTATCTCTCTTCCTGTTTTTAGATCTAGTTTTTTTCTCCCCATTTCTTTTTTCTATTTCTTTTCTGCTACTGTTTTTTTTTTCTTCGATGATGACGATGGTGATTTAATCTATTGTTGTTGTTGAAAAAAGACGATGGAGATGATGTTTTCGATGAAGACAATGGTGTTGTTGTTGAAAAAAAATGATGGAGATGATGTTTTTTGATGTTTCAGATCTACTTTCTCTTCTTGTTTTTCTTTCTCTTTTTTGATGAGATGATGGTTTATATAACGATGTTTTTCTTTCTGTTCTTGTTGAAGTTGAAGAAGATGACGAAGATATTGTTGTTTGTTTACGATGTTGTTGTTGTTGTCAAAGAAGATTAAGATTGAAACGAAAATGATGAAGACAATTTGTTGTTGTTGTTAATGAAGATTTGATGTTGTTGTTGCTGTTGAAGTCGATGAAGATGATGAAGAAGATGAAGATTTATGCGTTTTTTTAGGTTTTTATATGGAGTTCATTTTCTGGAATAAATTCTGCTTTTTTAGGTTTTTATATGGAGTTCATTTCTGGAATGAACTCTGTTTTTTTTTTAGATCGAGACATAGACTTCATTCCAGAAAATGAAGTCCAGCAATTAGGTGGAAATGTAGACTTCATTCCATAAAATGAAGTCCAACAATTAGGTGGGAGATGTAGACTTCATTCCAGAAAATGAAGTCTAACAATTAGGTTGAGATGTAGACTTCATTCCAAAAAATGAACTCTGTTTTTTTAGGTTTTTATATGGAGTTCATTTATGAAATGAACTCTGTTTTTTTAGGTTTTTATATGGAGTTCATTTTCTGGAATGAACTCTGTTTTTTAGATTTTTCTATGGAGTTCATTTCTGGAATAAACTCTGTTATTTTTAGGTGGAGACATAGACTTCATTCCAGAAAATGAAGTCCAGCAATTAGGTGGAGACGTAGACTTCATTCCAGAAAATAAAGTCCGTCAATTAGGTGGAGATGTATACTTCATTCCAGAAAATGAAGTCCATCAATTAGGTGGAGATGTAGACTTCATTCCAGAAATGAACTCTGGTTTATGCAGGAGTTCATTCCAGAAATGAACTCTGGTTTATATAGGTTTTTATCAGGAATTCATTCCATAAATGAACTCTGGTTTATACAGGATTTTATTCCAGAAATGAACTCTGATTTATCTAGGTTTTTAAATAATTATTGACCACCTAAAAAAGTTGAAATATTAAATTGAAATTAACACGGAAAGGCACTTTGGTCCATTTAATATTTTTAAATAATTATGGACCAAATGGAAAATGTAATTTATGAAAGGACTAAACAGACTTAGGACCACCTAAAAAAAGACCAAACGATTATTTTCCCATCCTCTAAATAGTTGATCGACAAATTAGAAATCCCATTAAATTGATTAACTTTCCGGTGATTTAATATGTCAGCCATCAAAAAATCCTCTAAACAAATGATCAACAAATTAGAAATCCATTAGATTGATTAACTTTCCGGTGATTTAGTATATTTCGTCTTGCCTAAGAAAGATTGCGAGTTTGGGTGTAACTGTGTTTTTGTTCAAGCAAAAGAAGACGGTGTTGGTGCTTAAAATGACGGATGGTTTTCTCGTTAATATGTGGTTACAATATTTGAACCTTCACCAATCAATCCACGGTCAAGCGACCCAAAAAAAACCACGTGTGAATGTGGATGCCGGCCATTTTACGTGGATCCCACTCTAAGTGACATGAAAAGACACTAAAGCATTTACGTATCATGTACTAGCTAATATAAGTGATGACTAATCGCTTATTAGTTTCCTATAAATACCCAACGACGGGTTAATTGTACAGATGAGATTAAGAAGATAAATGAAATACGGAACCCAGTTCCCTTCTCCCACTATTATCCGTTCTTTCTTCTTCTTTTATTCTAACCAAACAATACATGATAAGAGTAGCCCTTATACCCGTAGAAGCTAGCATCAGTAATTGAGTTACTGATGTGATTCCATGAACATATAAAACGTTATCAGCACGAATTGCTCGGAAGACTAAGATGCCACCAGAAGTTGGCATGACAACCCGCCACCAGAAGTTGGTGTGACCAAGATTGATAACCTTTAAGGTTCTCTCACTTTAGTCAGGGGGAGAAACGTCACCATAAAAGGATGGTGCAAATTATGATAACTTAAAAAGGGTTTTTCCCTCCTTAACCAAGGGGGGAAAGACTGCCACCTAAAGATGGCATGTATTATGTCGACAAAATTTAAGGGTTTTCCCTTCAAGTCATGGAGATGACAGGAACCACCTAAAGGTTGCAGTAAACAATGTCGACAATTGAATATGTTATCTGACTAAGTGTTTATCCTGATCAAACAAAATTTAGTTGCCACTAGAGATTGGCGTGAAACTATCTCAATTTGTTTTCTCACACCAAGGTATTGAATATAATTGAGGTGTTGGAGATTACTCATGATTAAAACAAATAACTGCAGTAGCTCTGGGAAAATATTGTTGGTCACTTGCTTGAGGATGCAGACACGGGAAGTTGTCTCAGCAGGTTAAATCATGCATCTCGCAGTGACGAAGTCGTGTGTTAAAACACGCTTGAGGCCTGAATAACTGCCTCATATGTGCCTCTTAAAAGAGAGTCCAATCACCTTTCTAATATGTAGTGCTATTGAACAGAGACTATAGATAGTGCTCATGGAGACTATCAAAATATGAACCACATTCTCTAAATTTGAAACTCCTTATTGAAGATGAGGAGATGATAATGCCCCTGAAGTGGCGCTTGTACCAGTCTATGAAATTTTCATGAATGTGCATGCACTAGAGAATGTGTTAGATCGTATATGATTATCGATTACTGTTTACAATAATGGTTGTGCACCCCTATGCAGAGGAACATCGGCATTATTATTGGTAGGCATATGACATGTTACCTCAAACTAAGGTAGAAAATGGAATCTCTCGAAAAAGCACAATATTCGAATCCGACTCACACCGTAAAATCATTAGGCCTGAATAATACAGGTTTGTGTTTTTGATGAAGCGCAGAGAGAGTAATATAATCGCTCAAGGTGCGATTTTAGAGTTTCCTGCTGAACCTCAGGATTGGTTCTGTAAAACTAAAAGTATTCTCCTAATATTGATGCACCTTAGCGTGGTAGTCTTTGAAGGACTCTAATTGCATCTTGCTTTGTGATTATATTTGAGACTTTGAAGGATTCGACTTTTCCTAGGCCAGGCAGCCACCTGACTTTGTGAATTACGTCAGGTTTGAAATTTAGTCATAATCACAATCTTGAAGAGGAGAAATTTATGAACAATCCTTGTGTATTTTATGTTCTTGGTATAAGGTTAAAATCCGGATGAAATGATGATATCATTTTTGGCTTCTGAAAGAACCCTTAGTAGCGCTAAAACCCACGCTTGAACTAGATTTGGTAGATCTCGCTGAGATCGAAATATTTTCTCGACCTGAAGTTCGAGGACATGATGGCATAATAAAACTTGTATGTATATACCAGTGTATCTAGTTTTAATAATCGTAATACTTATCGTGCTTCTAAATTAGCACCATTACTGGGAAGTGTCGACCTATCTGATACGTATGTTAAATTTATGATCCAGAAGTACCATACATGGATATAATGCATGCATTATCTTGTTTTTCCAACTTTTCTTTTGCAGGTTAAACTTTTAGAGGCTGAAATTGATTCTACGGTATTTATGAGTTTACAAAAGGCCTTTCATGGTTATGCCTAAATTTAAAGCGGAAAACTGAAATTGGTGTGCAATGGACTAAGGATTTAAATACGAGGTGTACAATGACGATTGTGCACCCGGCGCAAGACCTGCAGTCAATCCTCCATAAACTACAAGTGGTAAATCGGTTTTCTGAAGTTTATATAATGTTTGCACAAAAAAAAGTCATGCTTCAGGAGGAGTAAACTCGTAGAATCTTTGGCTGGATTAAAACGCGTTGTACTCTTTTTCCTTTGCCAAGGTTTTGTCCCGTTGGGTTTTTCCTTGTCAAGGTTTTAACGAGGCAGCATATGCGTGTTCAGCACCATTATCAGGCTACGTCCGTTGTACTCTTTTCCTCTGGTCTGATTTTTCCCACGTGGTTTTCCAGACGAGGTTTTTAACGAGGCAACATTAGCATCGACGTCAGCATTATTATGAACTTTGGGCACTCAGGTTTTGTCCCAAGTGGTTTTCCTGGTGCGGGCTTGTCCCAAGTGGTTTTCCTAATGCAACTTTGTCAAAGAAAATATTCTGTGGCGACGGCCACCCTCGTTCTAAGCTCAGGTTTTGTCCTAAAAGATTTTCCTGACGCAACTTTGACAGAGGAGGTATTTCATGGCGATGACCAATCCCACTTCAAGTTCAGGTTTTTTCTAAATGGTTTTCCTGACATGTTTTCGGCGACAGGAAAAGATATGTGACTACCATCATCATTTTACGTCAACAAATGTTGTACTTTTTATCCCTTTGTTTCTTTTTTTTAGGCAAAGTTTTGACGAGGCAACGTTTTAGAATGGTGGCATACAAGGGGAAGCGTTATAAACCACGTGTGAATGTGGATGCCGACCATTTTACGTGGATCCCACTCTAAATGACATGAACAAGACACTAAAGCATCTACGTGTCATGTACTATCTAATATAAGTGATGACTAATCACTTATTAGTTTCCTATAAATACCCAACGACGGGTTAATTTTACAGATGAGATTAAGAAGAGAAATGAACTACGGAACCCAGTTCCCTTCTCCCACTATTATCCGTTCTTTCTTTTTCTTTTATTCTAACCAAACAGTACATGATAAGAGTACCCCTTATACCCGTAGAAGCTAGCATCAATAGTTGAGTTACTGATGTAATTCCATGAACATATAAAACTACCAAAACTTAGGATCTAAATACTATTTTGAGGAAGAAATTTTTTAAACTAGCTGGTCTATGCTATCAGAATTTCTTAGTGAATCGTGGGTTTAAACACAGTTAACTCTTCCCTTTCATGACCAAATAACCAATGCAGCAGATAACATACAACAGTACAAATTAGTGAGGCCATTAAAGCCTTTGGACTTTCGAGATAGTACTTCTCATGGTTTACGGATGCCGTCTCCCAAGATACAACGATCACGCCTTATAGTAAATGGCACTACAATACTCATTTGATATGAGAGAACTATATTGACTAATGCCTTAACCATTGTTGATATGCCAGCCTGATTAAGATTAATACTTTTCCAATGATCTAGTCTTCTTTCAAAAGCTACAGAAATCTTTCAAATGACTGCACTTTAGATCTGCAAATGAGAAGAGGATAAACAAGGTATTTCTCCTTCTTGTCCATATCTTTAACTCCAGGAATATTGCTGAGCATTGCACATGCTGTTAGATCCAGGTTAACACTGAATAGTATGGAAAATTTGGCAAAATTAATGACTTGACCAAATTGTGAGCTAAAATATTACAGGACTTGTAAGAGATTACACACACTGGTTAACTTTGCATGAGTAAAGATTAGACAATCATAAAAAAATATGAGATGGTTGATAGGAGGAGAACCTCAAGCTGCTTTCATACCCTTGATCTGCTTTAATTGATGTGCTAAAGTGAGGGTTCAAAAGAACCATTCCATGGCAAGTATAAAAAAAGGAGAAAGGGGATCTCCTTGTCCAATTCCTCTAGAAGGATGGAATTCAACACAAGGAGACCCATTCTGAAGGACTGACATGGAAGTGGTACTTATGCATTGTTGAACAAGCTGGATCCAATCATCTGATAAACCAAAACAATGTCTGTATGGAGGTTAATACTGGTTCTAAAATAAGAATATGACATGACTCCTGGATCATCAATCTTCACACTAAACCAATACCCTCTCAACCTGAACATTACAACTTTGTTAATGTCAGTGAGCTTATTATACAGGAAACTTCTTCATGGAATCTGTATCTTCTCAATACTTTATTCCCTCCAAAAATTTCAGGACAAATTAGTAGAATGCCAATAAATCTACAGGAAGAAGATATTGTCAGATGGAAACCAAGTAATAAGGATGGATGTTTCACAACGAAAAGTGCTTAAAATAAACTGTCTGAGGATAGAGTTCAACATCAAATTTCCACCGGTCTTGTTCCTAGGGAGATTTGGAAGGAACTGTGGAAAATTAAACTTCCCCATCGTTTTCTATTATTCATCTGGAAATAACTCAAAGAAATTGTCCTAACAAGTTCAAGATGTCTCATTGGAACAGAGAGATTGATACTTCTTGTCCAATATGAAATCATCCAGAGGAGTCTATATTGCATATGTTGGTCACATGCAATCATGCTAAAGAGGTCTGGAGCCTGCTAAACATTAATATTTCGCAAGTTGCGGCTACATGTACTTCAATTAGAGAATGAGTTATTTCTTGGTTCGCTAATCCCCAAAATACAACAATCTCAAAGAATAAAGAATGGATGTACATACTGATGGTTTGAAGTTGATTTATCTGGAAGGAAAGATACAAATGCAACTTTTCAAAACAAGAACATAAATCATGTTTCCATTGTCTATAGGATTAGACATCATCTCATCAGCTTTACTCCTCATGCTCATGATCCACTTAGCATTAATGCAGTTCCTAGAATTGTTGATCATACAACATATAACATGTAGGCAATATACGTAGATGCATCTTTTGATTATTTATCTAATTTTAATGGTATGGGTATGGTGTTACTGTCTATAACAGGTACTTATGGAGGTGTCAAAGGAACCTATGCAGACGGAGTGATTGATTCAGACGTTAGTGAATGTTTTGTTATTCTGGAAGCGGTACGATGGGCTAAATCATTACATCTTCAAAGTGTCCACCTGGTAGCAGAGGCATAAGTAGTGGTGCATTCTATCAATACTTCCAACAGTCAAACGTGATTGGAGAACAATAATCTCATTAAGGATATTAAAATAATCTCTTCTTCTTTTGAAATTTTCAAAATCTCCCATGTTGAGATATAGAAATAATATAGCTGATATATATCTTGGAAAGTTAGGATTGATAAATTATGTTTAGAGGAATGCATGGATTATAGTCCATAGGTTAACTCTATGTAAAGAGGCATCCGCTGTCTGAACCTTCTTAATACTCAATATATTTTATTCCTTTATCAACAAAAAAACAACCAACTATTCAATCGCTTCCTCAATTTCATGCTGTTGAGCTTTTCTCAAAGGATTGTTGATCATATAGAAGATTTTCAATAATAAATATTTGCCTTTGAATCTAGTCTTCCTAAATATTTTTTGCAGCAACACTTTGACAATGATAACGAAACAAAAAAAAATCACATATATATCAAATATGTAAGATAATTTTTTATATGATAACTATTTTTATTGGGCCCATATGAGAATCTGGTTATATTTAGGATATTGCTAATATCTAATATATGGTTTATATAAGGAGTTAGTATCTTATTTATGCTCTTCCTCGATGGACGGTCGAGATCTCATGTCTAATACTAAAACCCTAGGAACTTGGTGCTCTGTCTACTTATGAAAGGGAAACAATAACCATTACTGTTGTATTTAAGGAATTACTCATTATGCTTAAGGTCAAGAGAGAGAAACCATGACATCCACAAGATACTACCCTTGTTCCAAATTGATCGATCACAGACTAAGGATTGCGCTATAAGGTATTTCTCATATACTATTCTAGCATATTTATTGTGTGATTATCATGAAATTCACGATCCTAATTAAGTATATCTATAAAATAAATCTTATAAACTATCCCTAATTTCTACAAAAAAAATCGTTATCAATTATCAAAAAGCTTATCATAAACCCTGTTTAGATTAAAACAGTCCATAAGGTTTTTTTTTTAATTTTAATCAACTTAAAAATTCACGGTTCAGATTTTTTTAGAACCAAATCCAGTTTTGATGAAAACAGTCCATAAGGGCTTTTTGAATTTTAATCAACTTCAAAATTCATTGATCTTACTTCAAAAAAAAAAACATCATTGTTCCTATTTTTTTTTAGAACGGAAATTAAGTGGAGATGTCGAAGAAATTGGAATAAAAATAGGTTGTTTTACTTAACAATTTCCTCCGATAGGGAGGAGAGAAATCTGCATCCCGATTTTAAAGGGGTGCACAAATTTGGACTCGGTCGGAACTATATGACCGTCACTGATAACGTTTACACCACGGTGTCTTTGTCTGTTTCACACATTGATTTCTTGTTTAGTTGTGGTTTGAAGAAACTGAAGACGAATTTGATCTGTTTAGATCGATTTGATCAGGTGACTTGGGACTTTCAATATTTGATTATTCGATAAATTTAGTAAAAGAATTATCAATATTCATCATATCATTTTACAAGCGGTATTGTGAAAAATTGCTCCTTTACGAACAATGATAGAAAAAAGAAGGTATAGAGTGATAAATAACTTAGAAATGAAGAAGATTAAAGAACAAGATTGAATACTCTATTTTTCTCAACAAAAAAAAAAGATTCAGATGTCTATATTGGCGGCGCACAAAAAGTTTAAGAAGAAGTAAAAATCAATAGGTATAAAAAAAAATCAAAGATAACTAAAACAGATTAACTAGATAATTGAACCAATGGAACGGAATAGTTATACTGTTTAGCTCTTCCTCATTGATAACCCTATGTGCTAACCTCCCATCATTCTCCTATCTCTTTCAAAGAAACAAGTGTGTTCATATGAGGAAATACTTGAGGGAATAAACCACAAGTATTGCGGTAGTAGGCACTGGAAGATATGTTTGGAGTAGAATTGTTAGGGTCATAACAGTAGATGTAGATTGGTTCTGACTTATCGGATGAATATTTATTGATCCATAGAAGAACTTCATTGCTCTCTGTAATTGCGAATGGCTTGTACGACTCTGTGGATTCGTATGGTATACTAAAACTCCTTATTCCAACTCCACATATTTTCGTAATACTCTTGTCCGCCAACAACTGTGGGAAAGAGTACTTTTGTACCATTCCCTGCTTTCTTGAATGCCCATATATCTAAGCTACAACGATAACCACGGATATGGTAAGAAACAACACACAGATTTCTTCCCAACAGTGCGAGATTTCTAATAGCATAATAATACTCCCATGTTGGTGATGGGACAAATGTAAACTTCTCATCAGCCGAACCGAAAGCCACTATCTTATTCTCCCATACTTTGATGGATTCTAGCCAATGAATAGATCCATTAGCAAAGATACTTACACCCTCAAATATGTAAAGGAATTCGTCTTTGATGATTCTCCAATCAACGCCACTGCCAAGAGTATACACATGTGTTGTCTTCCTTTTGCAATCGATTCTTACAACCATATACTCATTGGTGGAGTGAAGGTAACCAAATCCAAATTTTAGATCACTCCGTTTCGCATCTAGTATTCTGTCGTATCTTTGTAAAAAACGTATTCACCGGTTATAGGATTGCAAATAATAAAGTCCTCATAGTGACCTTCTGCTGTGTTTTGTGACAGAAAACAAACTAAGCCATTGCATGAACCAACAATGTATTGGTTGAATACAAGTGATTGTATATTTAATCTTTCTTTTGAGTTGTCTAAACGGTTTGTTAGTGTCTCACGGGTGTCATACTTCTCTAGGTCAATTTCATGACGAATACGATCAGCATAGAAGAGGTTCTGTAGTTTTCCTCGAAACTGGTGTTGGTAGGATGGTCAAGGACTAGATTAGGAAATCTAGTTGGTTAAGGAAACCAAGTACTTGTGTCCTAAGTATAGAAGCTTAAGAGGTTTGTTCTTAGAGCTAAGTTAGGAAACCCTATATTTGTAGGAAAGTTTTCCTTGTTAAGGAATGTGTCCACTCCTATTGATGTGTATAAATAGCCATAGAGAGAACTAGAGAAAACACACCAGAACTAAGTAAGAGTTCTCTTCTTCTCGTCTAAAGGATTTGTATATTCCAACCTATACGGTGATATGTAAAATTGCTTATTCCTTCCGGAGGATTAAACCTCGTTAAATACTTGTTCTTCTTGTGTATGTGATTGTGTTCTTGGCGATATTGAGATACCTCGTAGTAGTGTAAACCTAACGCTTCCGCAGGCTTTGGCGCAACAATTGGTATCAGAGCAAGGAGACGCTCTTGGATACGAGTACTCAAATTGAAGTTGAAGTGAAGGTATTTTTTCTGAAGATTGCTTGAGGTAATACTAATATCAAAGGTTCTGTTTTTTATCTATATTTGGTTGTTTAAGAACAATGGTTGACGGGGATAAACCAGTTGATCCGAAAGATCCTTTAGGAGAACATTCGGAGTCCAAAAGTAAAGATAAAGAAACAAAAGAAGAAATACTTCATTCACATAGATCACAACTCAAGGTAGAAAAGTTTACAGGAACCATTAACTTTGGTTTAAGGAGAACAGACGTCATGGATGCTCTTGTTCATCTTGACCTAAAAGAAGCTCTAGAAGGTCAGCCAGTGGAGATGTGGTGTGAAGGGAAAAGTAACCTACAAACTAGCCTGCAAGTATACAGGGAAGTTGAAGCAAGAAAGAGTAAATAAGGGTTTGTCCACAGGGACTTGGAGGATTTGCTAAAGTTCTCTTTGGGGAGTTTCTAAGGTTTTCTGAGTTCAAGGGAGGGTACTAAGGCTTTTGATTCCACTACCTGACCCTAGGCTAAGGAAATTGTGATGCAATGTATGTCTTGTTTTTTTCATGAAAGATTACAAAGAAGGATAGAGTAACTAACCTAGCTAAATGACCCCTAGCATCAGCTGTCTTTCAACAGCACAACTGATCACAAGTATTTAGCTCAACTAGCTAACTAAGCTTGATGCAGTCTCTCTAATGGATTAAATTCTCACACACTGACCTAGCTGCACTCCTAGCATCAGCTGTCTTCTAACAGCACAGCTGATCACAAGTGAAGTAACTCAAATGGCATTTCATTAATCCTAAGGCAGTTAAAGCATTTCAAGACAATACATATACATTTACTATCCTAGCATATGATCAAGAGCTTCCTCTAAGCCCTAGCAAAAGAATTAGAACATGAACATGCTTATAATCATGATATTAACACATACACACATGCTCCACATGATAACAACACACTTCACAGTCAATTTTTGTGCATAACCAACATTCCACATGAACTAAAAAATGTTACTGATATATGAGGTAAAATGAAAACTAAAACATGTGTTCACTGGCTAGCCCAGAGATGTCCACAGTTACAACCCAACAATACATATTTATACCCAAATCCCTAAATTATACAATTAGGGTTTATAGAAAAATCCCCAAATTCCAACAGTGAAATTAACTCACCTAATCTTCAAATTGACGTCGACCCATCCTTCCTCTGACTCTCCTGCTCCATTCCCACGCGCCAATTGCTACTCTAGACTCGCCTAATCGATTGATTTTTCTTCTAGGGTTTCAGAGAAAGGTGAGAAGAAAAATCAATCAAATAGGGGGCTAGAAAGAGGGGGGTGATGATAGTAGTGATGGGTTTAGGTTTAGGGTTGGTTTGGTGGTGTTTGGTGGCGGTGTGGTGGTGGCAGTGGAGGTGAAGAAGGTGGTGGTACGGTTGCAGGGTAATGGTGGTTTGCAGCAGGGTAATGTGGAGAAGAAAGGGGCTCGATGGTTTGGGAGAAGGGTGGTGTTTGGTTAGCTGGTATAGGTTCGGTTGCTAGAGTGTTGAGCGAATCCATCGAGTCTTGATGTTCTGTGACTCTGAGCTGCGAGATGCGAAGCTGGTAGGTGGATCGGATGGTTCCTCCTGATGAGGTTGGTAGCGACCGTCAGATTTTTTTATACAACGAAGTTAACGGCTCTAGATGGGGTTAGGTGTTGTAGTGTAAGGCGAAGATATCAAACGTTGATGAACAGCAAGGGAGCGACCGTTGGATTCAACTACCATCTAATCTGAAGGCTTGGAATTTCAGCGCTGTGGTGCTTGGCAGAGACTTCAGATTTTGATGCTCTATGAAGGAGCGACCGTCGGATGCTTCTGAGAACTGATCTGATGGCTGAGAACGGAGGCGCTTTTGTGTGTAGAAAATGAGGTTGTGTGCACCATTCTTCGCGGCTTCCTTGCGTAATTTCTCCCGGCTTTTCACTACTTTTCTGCTCTTTTCGCTCCGCGACTCATCCGAACTTTATTTATTACCTAAAAATGCAAAATTAATTAATAAAAATATTTATTCTTGAAAACAATGAAAATACAGAATATGGGATAAAATGTAGAATTAACGCACAAAAGATGAGTTAAATTGCCAACAAAAAGGGATAAATATATGCAATATTTGGCACTCATCAAATACCCCCAAACCTGAATTTTACTTGTCCTCAAGTAAAACAAAACTAAGGAAATCCTAACTATACCACTGTCGCTGGTCTCTCGAATGCATTTAGCGTATGCACTAAGCCTTTTAAACCACTAAGTGTCCCTAGTGGACGATTTAAGTCTCGTGAAGGTTTGCTTAGAACGTACCTACAAAGTTCTAGGTCAAAATATAAGCTCAGATTCCATCAAATGTGACATGTGCAAGTCAGTTTAAGCTCACAGCAAAATGGAGATGTCAATCTAGCTATCAAAGGCACAATCCTAGCACTGATAACAAAAAAAGACATGTGATAAGAGTGTAAAGTGTATCTACACATGTGTAAAGAAAGATCTGAAGTTATGACTACTAATCACCAAGAGATAGTTTCTCAGGCTAAGAACCAAGGTCGAAATCTAGCTAGCTGTCCGGACTTTACGAGAATTGTGAATGAGTTGGAGGTATTTCACAATTACTCGCGTTGTACATCAATGGCATACACCCTTCCTTGCTTATTACAATGAAACAACAAAATGACTATTTACATGACTCTTATTTACATTGACTACTCTCTTTTATTTTTGGAACAAGAGAGAATGGAATTGATAAATACTTGATTTTTTTTGTATTTTTCTGATATATATATTTTTTTATTTTTTATTTTTTTTTGAGAACTGAAATTGATTTTTACATATGGTAGCTCTTTTGATACATAACAAAAAGAAACAAAAAATTACATGACACTTTGCAAGAGGTAGCCCTTTTTGATGCACCCAGTTAAATTCGATGGTTGTCTTTCTTAATGTAACCTCCACCTTCTATCCCAACCAACCAAAGAACAAGCTAGTCAAGTTTCGTTCAGTATTCTAAAGTGATTGGCAATCGTAACTTCCTATCAAACACCTTGAAGATCGAGGCCATACATGTATTGGTAGATCGTGCGCGTGCCAATTTCTTATCACTATGTGAATTGTGCTAGAATCAGGGTGCCTAAATATCTAGACTAAGACTCCTAATAAAAATACATATTTGCACAAGAGTCAACATTTCAAGGTAAATGAGCTCCATTTTTATGATTTTTTAATTTTTTAATTTTTTTCGAATTTTTGGTTTTTCAATTTTTTTGGAATTTTTCAATTTTTTTCAAAAAGATGGAGTTTTGTTTTCAATTATAGCAAATTATCATGGCATCTACTCTATACCCCCAAACCTAAACTAAACATTGTCCTCAATGTTTCAAATCATGGAAAGAATTATAAAACAATATATGAAGAGGAACATGCTGAGTAGAGTAAAAGGAGAGAGAATACCCGATTGTACGGTGGTAGCTCGATTAAAACTCCGTTATTTCAAGGCAAAAATCCATCATATTAGCAGTCACAATGGATGAGCACAACATATATACAAAAGGAAATTTAACTAACACATTATCTACAAGAAAATTTGGTTTTTAATGGGATTGGACTTTTTGGAAAAAATTTGGTTTAATTGGGAAAAAGACAAATTTTGGTTTTGATGGGAAAACAAAAATTTTTGGTTTTTAGGGAAAGATTTGGAAAACTTTTTTGGTTATTTAGGGAAAGAGTGGACCAGTTTAGTCCACATAGACCGGGTCCTCCAGGTTGGTTGTTTCAATGTCGGGTGGAAATGGCTCAAGGAATGGCTTTAATCTCTGCCCGTTGACTTTGAAAACGTTCTTGTTGGAGACATCCTCCAACTCTACAGCTCCATGAGGAAAAACTGTGCGTACTAGGTACGGACCCTTCCATCTGGAACGCAGTTTTCCCGGAAAAAGATGTAATCGGGAGTCATACAGCAAGACTTTCTGACCAGGAGTGAAGGATTTGCGTAGAATACGCTTGTCATGAAATATCTTCATCTTTTGCTTGTACAGCTTGGCATTGTCATAAGCCTCATTTCTCAATTCATCCAACTCGTTGAGTTGAAGTTTCCGTTGAATTCCAGCTTCGTCCAGAGAGAAGTTCAGCTCTTTGATTGCCCAGTAGGCACGATGTTCTAATTCCACAGGTAGATGGCACGGCTTTCCATACACTAGACGATAGGGGGACATGCCAATTAGTGTCTTATAAGCTGTTCTATAGGCCCACAAAGCATCATTCAATCTCAATGAACAATCTTTCCTGGACGGGTTGACCGTCTTCTCCAGAATGTGCTTAATTTCCCTATTAGACACTTCCACTTGTCCACTAGTCTGCGGGTGGTACGGAGTAGCAACCTTGTGAGTTATGCCATACTTGCGTACTAAAGACTCAAAGTACTTGTTACGAAAATGTGAACCACCGTCACTGATGATAGCTCTAGGGGTACCAAAGCGTGAAAATATGTTCTCCTTTAGAAATGAAAGTACCACCTTGTGGTCATTTGTTCTGGTTGCTATGGCTTCTACCCACTTAGAAACGTAATCAACTGCAACTAGGATGTACAACTTGCTGTCAGACATAGGAAATGGATCCATGAAGTCTATCCCCCAAACATCAAAAATCTCCACAATTAAAATGGGGTTCAATGGCATCATGTTTCTCCTCGAAATGCTTCCTAGCTTTTGACAGCGTTCACAAGCAACACAATAATCATGGCAATCCTTGAACAATGATGGCCAATAGAATCCACACTGCAGGATCTTTGCAGCGGTTTTCTTGGCACTGAAATGGCCTCCACATGCTTGGTCATGACAGAAAGATATCACATCTTTCTGTTCAGTGTTGGGGACACATCTCCTAATGATTTGGTCTGGACAGTACTTAAACAAATATGGGTCATCCCAAAGGAAATGTTTGACTTCAGCCAGGAATTTAGAGCGGTCTTGTCTCGACCAATGTGATGGCATTCTACCTGTAGCAAGGTAGTTAACAATGTCGGCAAACCAAGGAAGGTTTGAGATAGACATCAGCTGTTCATCTGGGAATGATTCTCTAATCAGCTCGCAATCATCAATAGACTCTAAAGTTAATCTATACAAATGATCAGCAACCACATTCTCACAACCTTTCTTATCACGGATTTCGAGATCGAATTCCTGTAATAAGAGTATCCATCGAATAAGGCGAGCTTTAGCATCCTTCTTGGAAAGAAGATACTTCAAAGCAGCATGGTCTGTGTATATGATGATCTTAGACCCTATCAGATAAGATCTAAACTTGTCTAATGCGAAAACGACGGCAAGCAATTCCTTCTCGGTAGTTGAATAATTGAGTTGAGCATCATTAAGGGTTTTGCTAGCATAGTATATCACATATGGCAGTCTATCAACTCGCTGTCCTAAAACAGCACCAACAACATAATCAGAGGCATCACACATAAGTTCGAACGGAAGCTTCCAATCGGGTGGTCGGACTATAGGAGCGGTGGTGAGAAGGGTTTTTAATTCCTCCCATGCATTCACACAGGCAGCATCGAAATTGAAGGCAACATCTTTGGAGAGAAGACTGCACAGAGGTCTGGAGATTTTGCTGAAATCTTTGATGAATCGCCGGTAAAAACCAGCATGACCTAGAAATGATCTGATCTCCTTCACAGAGCAAGGTTGTGGTAGATGTTGAATGAGGTCAACTTTAGCTTTATCCACTTCAATTCCTTTCTCTGAGATGATGTGTCCTAGAACTATTCCTAAATTCACCATAAAATGACATTTTTCCCAATTTAGAACAAGGTTCTTTTCTTTACATCTGGATATCACGAGGGCAAGATGCTTCAAACACTCGTCAAACGAAGAACCAAAAACAGAGAAATCATCCATAAAGATCTCGAGAAAACTATCTATCATGTCAGAAAAAATGCTCATCATGCAACGCTGAAAAGTAGCAGGTGCATTACACAACCCGAAGGGCATACGTCTATAAGCAAACGTCCCAAATGGACACGTGAATGTAGTTTTTTCCTGATCTTCTGGAGCAATGTGAATTTGGTTATAACCGGAAAAGCCATCTAGAAAACAGTAGTGACTATGTCCAGACACACGTTCTAGCATTTGGTCAATGAAAGGAAGCGGGAAGTGATCCTTCCTTGTTACTGTGTTCAACTTCCTGTAGTCGATGCATACTCGCCATCCTGTGGTTGTACGTGAAGGGACTAACTCGTTCTTTTCGTTCCGAACTACAGTAATGCCTGACTTCTTAGGCACAACTTGAATGGGACTAACCCATTTACTATCTGAAATCGGATATATGATACCCGCATCAAGTAGCTTCAAGATCTCACTCTTAACAACGTCTCTCATGTTAGGATTAAGTCTCCTTTGCATTTCCCTAGATGGTTTGGCATTCTCTTCCAGATTAATGTGATGCATGCAAATGGTGGGGCTTATCCCTTTGAGATCTGAGATGGTCCATCCTAAGGCTTCTTTCTGCTCCTCACGTACTCCTAAAAGCTTGTTTTCCTGTTCTATGTTTAATCGTGAAGAAATGATAACAGGTAAAGTATCAGAAGGACCTAGAAATGCATACTTCAAAGTATCAGGTAATGGTTTCAATTCCTGTTTGGCCTTAGGAGACTCATCCGAAGATATAACAGACTTCTCAGAAAGTGGGAGTTGTTCCACTGTAGTCTGCCATTTGGTGATGTCCATTTGAGGTACAGATTCGAGCAAAGATTGGACTTCACTAATGTATTCATCATCATACAACTCCAAGTTAACATCTTCCAAACATGCTTGCCAGGGATCTTTTGACATAATGCCAGTCAATGAATCTTGTATCAAACTCTCAATCATATTGACCTCATGTACATCCTCATCATCAAGATTCACATGCTGTTGACTAACATTAAACACATTCAGCTCGACAGTCATGTTCCCAAAAGACAGCTTCAACACTCCATTACGACAATTGATGATCGCATTAGATGTCGCCAAGAAAGGACGTCCTAAAATGACAGGAATGTGACTATCCGGGTTTTGTACAGGTTGAGTGTCTAAGACAATAAAGTCTACAGGAAAGTAGAACTTATCAACCTTAATTAAGACATCCTCAACTACACCTCGAGGGACTTTGACGGATCGGTCCGCCAATTGGAGAGTTATGGGTGTTGGCTTTAATTCTCCAAGACCTAACTGCGCATAAACAGAATATGGCAGGAGGTTCACACTTGCACCTAGATCTAATAAAGCTTTACTGACCATGTGGTTTCCTATAGTGCAAGAAATTGTTGGACAACCTGGGTCCCTAAACTTAGGTGGAGTTTTGTTCAGAATGATGGAACTCACCTGTTCAGCTAAGAAAGCACGTTTGTGCACATTGATCTTGCGCTTCTGAGTGCACAAGTCTTTGAGGAATTTGGCATATGCAGGGATTTGCTTAATTGCCTCAAGAAAAGGAATGTTGATGTTGACTCTTTTGAACAGTTCTAACATCTCATTGTAGTGGGTGCTTATCTGTTGGCGAACTAACCTCTGAGGATATGGAGCAACATCAGCATTAGGAGTTAGAGGGGTATTCACAACAGTGGGATTGTCGGCTTTGCTAATGTACTCAGGTTCCTTTTCTAAGTTGGAGGTGTTCTTTGGTGGTGTAGGCAATGATATGCTTGGCTCAGACTCATTTGATTGTGGTATGCCTACATTGTTCTCAACAATCTTACCACTTCGGAGAGTGGTGATGGAATGGGCTTGATCGGGTGAGGTTTCATTGCAAGATGATGTTCCTGCTTGAAATATCCTCTTTGGATTTTGTTGGGGCTGGCTAGGAAGTTTACCCTTTTCTCTTGTATTCAGTGCATCGCAAATTTGACCCATCTGTAGTTCTAGAGCGGAGATTCGTTGATCAGTTGCTTTCTCATTCTTCATCAGATGTTGGGTCAATTGATTGATACTCTCTTCAATGCTAGACAATTTCTTGTCAGCAGTGTATTGAGGGTACGACTGCTGTTGAGGATTTTTAGGGTATTGATAGCCTTGATTGTTTTGATAGCTTTGAGTGGGTTGAGATGGTCCTCCTTGGATGGGTCCTTTAGACCATGAAAAATTGGGGTGGTTCCTCCATCCTGGGTTGTAGGTCTGAGAATAAGGGTTATGCTCTTGTTTTTGAAACATAGCATGTGCCTGTTCTATCCTAGATTCTTGGAATGCATGCATTTCCGGACAATCACTGACCTGATAGTCAGAACCGTTACATATATCACAGATAGCCATTTCGACATGTTCACAAAAAGCAGTGGTAGAAGGTTTTACGTTCTTCTGAAGTTCTAATGCTTCTATTCTTCTTGCTAGTGCTGCCATTTTTGCATTTTCCTCAAATTTAGACTCAATTCTATGGACCTTATCTACAGGTGTAGTCTTTCTAGGTTCACGAATGGACTCCCATTGTTGAGTTTTTTCAGCAACTTCAATTAGGAAAGCCCAAGAGTCATCAGCACTTTTATCTGTGAAGAGTCCATTGCACATAGACTCTACAATTGTTCGGGTGGAGACATCTAAACCTTCATACAAAATTTGCACAAGCCTCCATTTCTCAAAACCATGATGGGGACACTTAAGAAACAATTCATTGAATCTCTCAAGATATCTAGCTAAGGTTTCACCTTCTAATTGTACAAAGCTGTTCAGATTTTGACGAATTGTCGCAGTCTTGTGGTTAGGGAAGAACTTTTTGAAAAACTCTTTTGTGAGGTTGTCCCATGTCCTAATTGACTGTGGATGTAAGGCATACAGCCATGACTTGGCCTTTTCCTTCAAAGAAAAAGGGAATAGTCTCAATTTTAGGGTTTCGTCAGACATCTGAGTGAAACGTATAGTTCCACAAATCTCCTCAAATTCTCTCACGTGATGGTAAGGGTTTTCATTTTCAATTCCTCTAAACACGGGAAGCATTTGTATTGTGCTCGATTTTAGCTCATAATGACCAGTGGCTTCTGGTAAAACAATGCACGAGGGTTGGCTTGTCCTTGTGGGGTACATGTAATCCTTGAGGCTACGGGGTTCTTCCATTATCTCAGGTTGGTCTGGTGTGTTTTCCTCAGAGGATGTGGGTATGTCAATTGGGTCTATTGGATTGACTCTAATTAGTCGGTTTGATTGGTCTCTAAAGGTCACAACCATATCCTAACAAGATCATTGATCGACGAACTAACATCTAACAAGCCCACAGTCAAAAAACACGACCTAAAATTTGGTTTTGGTTGGGTTTTGGTTTCACAATGGGTTTAGAGAAATTTTGGATTAATTGGGACAAAAAGCCCAAACAACTAAAAAAAAGGCTTTTGGTTCTTGGTTTTTTTTTTTTTTGTAAGGTTAGGAGCCCAATGATTGGGGTATAAACCTATAGTCCAAAATAAAATGCAAGCCCACAAAAGAAAAGAAAAATAACAACAAATAATTACAAGCATATAAAAGAAAAAGAAAAAGAAAAAGAAAAAGAAAAAATTATTACAAGCCCAAATAGAAAATAAAGAAAAAGAAAAATAAAATTATTACAGGCCCAAATATAAACACTTAAATACAAGCCCAGATAAATTTAATGAGGCCCAGTTGGGTTAGCTCATGGGTTAGGCTTACTTGATTTTTGGAGGGAGCCCAAATTTGGGCTTTTTATCCCTTTTTAGTTGCACAGGCCCAGTTGGGCTTTAGGATCGTCCTAAGCAGCTCACGTCCAAGCCCAGCAGCAGAAGGTGGAGCAGAGCCCAGCAGCAGAGAGTTGGCACAAGCCCAGCAGCAGAGAAAGCAGGCTTTGGCTTTGGCTTTGGCAGCAGCAGCAACAGCAGCGGCTGCACAGCAACAGCACCAGTAGCAGCACTTGCAGCAGCAGAGCAGCAGCACTTGCAGCAGCACCACAGCAACAGCAGCAACACTTGCACACCAACAGCAGCAGCACTTGCACTTGCAGCAGCACTTGCAGCAGCAGAGCAGCAGCACTTGCAGCAGCAGAGCAGAATCTGCAGCTTCACAGCAGCAGCTTCACATCAGCTTCAGCAACACTTGGAGTTGCAGCAGCACAGCAGCAGAACTTGCAGCAGTGCAAGGTAATGCAAGGCAATGCACTTAGTGAAGCAAAAATAAGACAGAAAACAGGAAACAAACAGAAAACAAGCAAACCGCTACCGAGTCCCCGGCAGCGGCGCCAAAAACTTGGTGTGAAGGGAAAAGTAACCTACAAACTAGCCTGCAAGTATACAGGGAAGTTGAAGCAAGAAATAGTAAATAGGGGTTTGTCCACAGGGACTTGGAGGATTTGCTAAAGTTCTCTTTGGGGAGTTTCTAAGGTTTTCTGAGTTCAAGGGAGGGTATTAAGGCTTTTGATTCCACTACCTGACCCTAGGCTAAGGAAATTGTGATGCAATGTATGTCTTGTTTTTTTCATGAAAGATTACAAAGAAGGATAGAGTAACTAACCTAGCTAAATGACCCCTAGCATCAGCTGTCTTTCAACAGTACAACTGATCACAAGTATTTAGCTCAACTAGCTAACTAAGCTTGATGCAGTCTCTCTAATGGATTAAATTCTCACACACTGACCTAGCTGCACTCCTAGCATCAGCTGTCTTCTAACAGCACAGCTGATCACAAGTGAAGTAACTCAAATGGCATTTCATTAATCCTAAGGCAGTTAAAGCATTTCAAGACAATACATATACATTTACTATCCTAGCATATGATCAAGAGCTTCCTCTAAGCCCTAGCAAAAGAATTAGAACATGAACATGCTTATAATCATGATATTAACACATACACACATGCTCCACATGATAACAACACACTTCACAGTCAATTTTTGTGCATAACCAACATTCCACATGAACTAAAAAATGTTACTGATATATGAGGTAAAATGAAAACTAAAACATGTGTTCACTGGCTAGCCCAGAGATGTCCACAGTTACAACCCAACAATACATATTTATACCCAAATCCCTAAATTATACAATTAGGGTTTATAGAAAAATCCCCAAATTCCAACAGTGAAATTAACTCACCTAATCTTCAAATTGACGTCGACCCATCCTTCCTCTGACTCTCCTGCTCCATTCCCACGCGCCAATTGATACTCTAGACTCGCCTAATCGATTGATTTTTATTCTAGGGTTTCAGAGAAAGGGTGAGAAGAAAAATCAATCAAATAGGGGGCTAGAAAGAGGGGGATGATGATAGTAGTGATGGGTTTAGGTTTAGGGTTGGTTTGGTGGTGTTTGGTGGCGTCAGGGAGATGACAGGGGAGAAGGTGGTGGTGATGGTGGTGCGGCAGGGTAAGGTGGTTGCAGAGGGGGGGGGGGGGGGGGGGGGGGGGGGGGGGGGGGGGGGGGGGGGGGGGGGGGGGGGGGGGGGGGGGGGGGGGGGTGATGGAGGAGATGGTTCGATAGAATGGGAGAAGGGTCTGTTTGGTTGGGGTGTAAGTGCTCGGTCGCTAGGGTGTGAGGCGGGTCCATCAAGAGGTGATGTTTCGTGAGATGGGCCGTGGGATGTGAAGATGGTAGGTAGATCGGATGGTGATGCGGAGGCAAGCGAGGAGCGACCGTCAGATTTTTTGATACAACGAAGTTAACGGCTCTAGATGGGGTTAGGTGTTGTAGTGTAAGGCGGAGATATCAAACGTTGATGAACAACAAGGGAGCGACCGTTGGATTCAACTACCATCTAATCTGAAGGCTTGGAATTTCAGCGCTGTGGTGCTTGGCAGAGACTTCAGATTTTGATGCTCTATGAAGGAGCGACCGTCGGATGCTTCTGAGAACTGATCTGATGGCTGAGAACGGAGGCGCTTTTGTGTGTAGAAAATGAGGTTGTGCGCACCATTCTTCGCGGCTTCCTTGCGTAATTTCTCCCGGCTTTTCACTACTTTTCTGCTCTTTTCGCTCCGCGACTCATCCGAACTTTATTTATTACCAAAAAATGCAAAATTAATTAATAAAAATATTTATTCTTGAAAAACAATGAAAATACAGAATATGGGATAAAATGTAGAATTAATGCACAAAAGATGAGTTAAAATGCCAACAAAAAGGGATAAATATATACAATATTTGGCACTCATCAAGATGTCTGATAAGCAGTGGAACAAGATGAATAAATTATGTCTTGCTTCGATACGAGGGTGTTTAGAAACTGCAGTAAGAGTTAATTATCAGCACGAGACTTAAGCTAAGGATCTCTGGGAAAATCTAGAGAAGGAATACCTTTTGAAAAACGTGGCCAATAGGATACATCTTAAAAGAAATTTGTATCGCTATAACATGAAGAGAGGTGCAACCCTAACCGATCACCTAGATTCATATAATAAACTTCTTGCTGAGTTGGTTAAATACGATGAGAAGATCAACGACGAGGATCAAGCTTTGTCTTTGATAAGCTCACTTCCTAAAAAGTATGAACCCGTAATTAAAGCTTTAATGCACGACAAGTATAAGATGACATACGCTGAGGTCACTACAGCATTGCGTAGTGAGGAGTTCAGGAAGATGGATCTTGAATACCTTGCAAGTGAAGCTAATAATGATTTGCTTGTTGCAAGAGGTCGTTCATCAGACATGAGAAAGAAGAATGGTGGTTATGGTAAAGGTAGAGGACGTTCTAAGAGTAGAACGCGACTGCAGAAAGATGAGTGTGCTTGGTGCCACGACTTTGGTCATTAGGCTAAGGATTGTACCAAGCGTAAGGAAAGATAAGGAGATAATAGTAATACCGAGGTGAACATTGCTAAAGGTAATGAAGAATCAGATGATGCTTCTGATTTCTCACTAACTGTGACACCATCAGCTTGTACTATTACAAATGGTATATGGGTATTAGATACTAGAGCAACGTATCATATATGTCCATATCGGGACTGGTTCTCAAGTTTTGAAGAGCTTGATAGAGAAGTAAGTATGGGAAACAATCATACCTGCAGGGTGATTGGGATTGGTAGTGTTCGTATCAAGATGGATGATGGTATGGTTAGAGAACTGAAGGAGGTAAGATTTGTACCTGCCATAAAGAAGAATCTGATTTCACTCGGAACTTTAGAAGCTAAGGGCTATAAGATAGTCGCTGAAAATGGTGCTCTAAAGGTAATCTCTGGATCTATGGTAATCATGAAGGGCACACGTCATCATAACTTGTACTACTTGATTGGGAGTACAACAACAGGGGATGTGTCTATTTCTGAACACATCAAGAGTGCAGCTACCGAGAAGAAAAAGCTATAGCACATGAGACTTGCACATCCAGGTGAGAATTCGTTGCATAGGTTGATTCAACAAGACTTTTTAAAAGGTGTTATTGCCTGCAAGTTAGCATTTTGTGAACATTATGTTAAGGGAAAGAAAACAAGAACAAGCTTTGGCACAACTATCCACAATACTAGTGGAGTTCTTGACTATGTTCACTCAGATGTTTGGGGTCCTTCCAAGAATGCATCATTGGGAAGGAAACATTGGTTTCTGTCGTTCATTAATGATTATTCTAGGCGCGTACGGGTGTACACCATGAGGCATAAGGATGATGTCCTAAAAATCTTTGTGAGGTGGAAAAAGGAAACTGAGACTCAAACTGGCATAAAAATCAAAGTACTACGTTCGGACAATGGTGGAGAGTACAAGAGTGATCCATTCTTGCAAGTATGTCAAGATGAGAGGATAAAGAGGCACTTCACAGTTAAGAAGACACCACAACAGAATGTGGTAGCTGAATGCATGAATTGTACTTTGCTGGAGAAGGTACGATGTATGTTATCTAATGCTAGATTAGGTAAGGCGTTTTGGGCTGAGGCAGTTACGTATGCGTGCTTCCTCATTAATAGGTTGCCATCAGCTGCATTAGAAGGTAAAACTCCTATGGAGAAATGGTTTGGTAAACCAACTTATGATTATGACTCACTTCATATCTTTGGTTGTCCTGCTTGGTATCATGTTAGTGAAAACAAGCTTGATAGCCGTGCCGTGAAATGAAACTTTGTGGGTATGAAGAATGGAGTAAAAGGGTTCAAGATTTGGAATCCAGTTGAGAAGAAGATAGTCATGAGTAGAGATGTCACATTTGATGAGATGTCTATGGTAAAGTCTTGGGGTTCTCGGCAGGTGGAGAACAGAAGCACCAGTACTAGTGAGCCTTTGCAGCAGGTGGAGATTGATGCAACTCCACCAATTCCAGTTAAGTCTGTATTTATCGAGAATACTTCTGAAGACATTGGGTCCGCAAGAGAAATATCTACTGAAGTTCCAAATGATAGTGACGTTGTTGAGGAAGAGGAACAAGAGTCAGTAGAAGATACAGAAGCTACGGTCACGGAAACCATAGCAACCAGCAAACCAAGAAGATCAACCAGAAAGCCTGGTTGGATGAATGATTACATTACTTATGCATTACCAGTTGTTGAAGATAGTACTCCTACTTCCTATTTAGAAGCTGTACGTAGTGCAGAGTGTAAAGAATGGGAAGGTGCAATGCAGGATGACATGGAGTCTCTTTACAAGAATGGCACATTGATTCTTATGAAGCTTCCGAACGGTAAGAAGGCCATAGGGTGCAAGTGGGTATATGTTAATAAAGAAGGATCTTCGGTGAATCAAGTTCGCTACAAGGAAAGGTTAGTTGCAAAAGGTTATGCCAAAAGAGAAGGGATTGACTACAATGAGGTGTTCTCTCCGGTGGTAAAACACTCATCAATCCGTATTTTGTCGGCCTTGGTAGCACAATATGATTTAGACCTAGTTTAGCTAGATGTTAAGACGACGTTCTTACATGGGGATCTAGAAGAGGAGATTTATATGACTCAGCCGAGTGGGTTCAAGGTTGATGGAAAAGAAGATTGTGTATGTAAATTGAATAGATCGTTGTACGGGAAAAAACAGTCTCCAAGAGAATGGTACAAGCGATTTGATCAGTTTATGATAGGCCAAACATACACAAGAAGTCACTATGACCATTGTATATACTTTAAGAAGATATGTGATGGGTCTTTCTTATATTTGCTCTTGTATGTCGATGATATGCTGATTGCATTGAAAAACAAGAAATACATTGATAATTTGAAGAACAAGTTATCATATGAGTTTGAGATGAAAGATCTGGCACAAGCTAAGAAGATTCTTGGCATGGAGATTCAACGTGACAAAGAGAAGGGTAAAGTTTGTTTGTCTCAAAAGGAATATTTGAATAAAGTGTTACAGAAGTTTGGTGTCTACGAAGGAACTAAATCTGTCAGTACTCCCTTTGCTCCTCATTTTAAGTTGAATGCTCGTATGTCTCCCACTACTGAACAAGAGAAAAAGTATATGGCCCAAGTCCCATATGCTGAAGTTGTTGGTAGCTTGATGTATACGATGGTATGTACAAGGCCGGACATTTCACATGCAGTTAATATGGTCAGCCGTTATATGCAGTGTCCTGGTAAGGGACATTGGCATGCTGTGAAATGGATTTTGAGGTATCTTTATGGTACGGTTAATGTTGGCTTGGAGTTTGTGAAGGATAGAAGTAACTATCAGTTGTGTGTTGGGTATGTGGATTCTGTCTATGTTGGTGATTTGGACAAAAGACGTTCAACTACAGAGTATGTATTTACCGTAGCAGAGGCACCAGTAAGTTGGAGATCAATCTTGCAGTCTACTATGGCGCTTTGAACTACAGAGGCAGAGTATGTGGCAGTGACTGAGGCATTTAAGGAGGTTATATAGTTACAAGGTTTGCTAGATGACTTAATAGTTGTGCAAGACCAACTGCCTGTGCATTGTGATAGTCTAAGTGCAATTTATTTGGCTAGGAATCAAGTGTATCATGCTAGAACCAAACATATGGACGTACGATTTCACTTTGTGAGAGAAATTCTTGAAGAAGATGACATTCTACTTGTGAAGATCAATACCAAAGACAATCCATCTGATATGTTGACTAAAGTAGTATCTGGGATCAAGTTTCGACATTGTTTGAAATTGATCCACATCCTTCCAGTTTGGTGAAAGGCCTTTTTTGGGGTAAATGTTCTTATGAACCTGGTGGAGGTCTTCTAGCAAGGCCATTTAAGAGAACTATGGTTGGGTTTGATTCCTATTGAGGATACGTAGGCAGCCAATGATGGTTCAATCAACGTTGGAAGATGGAGGTAATTTTGTCTATTGATCGTCTCATGCATGAATGCATGATCCGAGGTGGAGAATTGTTGGCAGGATGGTCAAGGACTAGATTAGGAAATCTAGTTGGTTAAGGAAACCAAGTACTTGTGTCCTAAGTATAGAAGCTTAAGAGGTTTGTTCTTAGAGCTAAGTTAGGAAACCCTATACTTGTAGGAAAGTTTTCCTTGTTAAGGAATGTGTCCACTCCTATTGATGTGTATAAATAGCCATAGAGAGAACTAGAGAATACACACCAGAACTAAGTAAGAGTTCTCTTCTTCTCGTCTAAAGGCTTTGTATATTCCAACCTATACGGTGATATATAAAATTGCTTATTTCTTCCCGAGGATTAAACCTCGTTAAATACTTGTTCTTCTTGTGTATGTGATTGTGCTCTTGGCGATATTGAGATACCTCGCAGTAGTGCAAACCTAACGCTTCAACGGACTTTGGCGCAACAACTGGAAAAGCAGACCGACTTTACTTTTACGGATGACTGTTTCCCAAGTTTTGCATACCCTCGTCTGCATTGTACAGTGGATAGAGAAGGCAACCGAGAGAATATGATTTCTAAGATTTCTATAGGAACACTTTCCATTAAGATGATCTCTTCTTCTCTACATAAATTTTAGGGTTAAGAAGAAAATCATCTATTACGGAAATCCAGATTTAATAGACACTTTTAAGCGGACGAGTGCTGCTATCGTGTACTCAAGTGCAAAATATCATAATGAGTAGACACTTTTAAGCCATCAACTTTTTAATCTATTTATATTCCTTTTACACCCTCCATTTTCACCGACCTTACGCGAATACCCGGGGATCATTCTTGACTCACTGGTTGGAAATTCTCGACAGACTTCCAGTGTTACTTATGGGTTATGTCGAAAGACCCGGAAAGGTGAAGTGTTGTGTGAAGATCGAGGTACAAGATAGAAGGGAAACAGATTTTCCTCAGTTCTTAAGACTTTGGCCCCAACTCATTTACTAGGCGCCAATTTTCCAATCCGCAACTAAGTATAGCTTACAGATTAATCTAACAAAAGTCTAATTCTCTGAAAATTGCATATCATTTAATTATAAGCAGTATTGTGAGAATTGCATTTCCAATTCTTGAATCAATGATGAAAAAATATTTAGGTAATGCCAAAAAAAGAAAAGAAAGAACCAATAGACTATGCATTCTGAAAATGTAGTGGTATATAATTATCGAGGGTCTAGTTCACTGGTCACTGACTCGTTCTTCCAGCTTCCTTGTTCTTCGATGTAGTGTAAGTTCGACAAGGGTTCCATATTTCCGGTAGTCTCACCAAAAAATGCAGGTGCTAAAGGTAAACCGGGATCGGTCGCAGAGTAGCTGTTGAGCATTTGGACAACTGTGGGCATTGTTGGTCTATCTAAGACACCTTCTTGAACACATAATAAAGCAACATGGACGCATCTCATTGCTACGTTTCTCGAACATGTGTCTTTGAATGTTGGATCTAATATTTCTATAGCAGACCCGTTATTCCAATGTCTCCATACCTGCATTAGTTTATCCTGCGTTTTTATTATCCATCGCCTAAACAAAGTAGATTCCAAAGAAGATATTATTAATATTACTCACATAGCTTAGAAGGTCTTGAGCATTATCTGATCTGTTGTTCTTTTGTCCAGAGAGTATCTCTAATAATAGGACACCAAAACTAAAAACGTCTGATTTCACTGAGAAATGACCATGCCTCATGTACTCTGGAGCCATGTAACCACTGCAAATTAAAACACCCAAACAAAATGGAAATATCAGCATTTTTTTATACGGTTATGAACAATTAGGCGTTCAACATTTCGAAGTTAATACTTACTACGTTCCAACAATTTTGCTTGTAAGCTCTTGAGTTTGGTCATGAACAAAAAGCCTAGCCATGCCGAAATCTGAGATTTTAGGATTCGTGTCCATGTCTAATAATATATTGCTAGCTTTGAGATCCCGATGGATGATTTTAAGTTGAGACTCCTCATGGAGATAGACAAGTCCTCTTGCTATCCCTGCTATTATCTTGTATCGGCTTTCCCAATCCAGTTGTGTGCATTTAATCGGATCTGCACATTTATCCGACCCAAAACCAAAAACTTTTAGACCACCATTTAAATCTAAAATAAGTATCGACACATCCAACTATGCTAGCTAATAAAATAAGAATAAACAGAGACAGAACAAGATGCAAACCGAATAAGAACTGGTCAAGGCTTCGATTTGGCATGAATTCATAAATCAGTAGTTTTTCTTCACCAGCTAGACTAAAACCAACAAGCTTCACAAGATTTCTGTGTTGAAGTTTACCTACTAATGTAACTTCATTCTTGAACTCTTGATCACCTTGACCAGAATATTTCGATAGCCTCTTCACCGCTATTTCTCGCCCATCTGGAAGTGTCCCCTGAGGACATCAAATAACACAAAATGCAAAAAAGGTTCAAAAACAGTCACCTTCTCAGAGTTTAATTCTATGTTCCAATGTGCATGCGTTTTGTAAGTTCTAGTACCTTATAAACAGAGCCAAATCCGCCTTCTCCGAGTTTATTAGTTTCAGAGAAATTGTCTGTTGCAGCACTTATCGTACTGAAGTTGAACTGTAAAGATTCTGGTGTTGTAACTTGAGTCTCATCATCCACATCTTCAAGACCAAAACAACAAAATGTGGGAACCCATTAAGCAAGCTTAGAGAGACATATGCCTGGATGACATGTTTGAGGGATGGGTACTTACAGACATACTTCATTATCTGTGTTCTCTTTCTCCAGAAACAGAAGAACCCCAAGGCAATGGCAAAAAGTACTGCGACAACCCAAGGAACCACTATACTGATAGTAAGTTTCGATGAGTGATTCTTATTTGCTGCAACAACATTTCCCAATTAGGAATTATGAGTAATTTGAATATATGTATGAGAAACACCAATCATCCTGACATGAATTTTGAATTTGTTATTCACAGAACAAAAGAGTACAATACTACTTACCATTTGGTACAGGTGCATTCGTTGACGGTGGCGGTGTAGGAGAAGATAAAGGAGGTGGTGGTGAAGGAGTAACCGTAGACTCAAAGAAAGGATATACTTGATATCTAATACTACAACTAGGTCTCATAACCTTTGCACCTCGCTTCCCATCACAACAAATTGGTATGTGAGATATAGCTCCGGCAAGACATGCATTACAACTTTCTGAAGGTATATCAGGAGTACACTCTACTAATCCATATACTTTTGTAAAATTAGCAACAGGTCTACTTCCAGCAGCAAAATAAGTAGAAAAACTAGTCACAGCTTGTTTTGCTAAATCATCCATTAAATCATTTAAAACTGGGTTAAATTGATCTGGATTTGAAACATTATTACGATTCCACATAAAAACTGCTGGAGTTTTTTGCATAGAATTGAAGTAATATTCATTAGAATACCTTAGCATACATTTCTCATACCAAATAATCGCCTGTTTAGAGTTTGGACATCTACCCGTTTTGTTGAAATCTTGAATAGCAAAATCAACACAACTTTGACACTCATCTTGTGGGATATCACCTCTACACTGTAAAGACCCGTAAACAGTATCTGGGGTTTGGCCATTGGTGGCGTTATAGTATTTATTTTGGATGCTTGAAGGAAAAAGAAGGTTGAGATTAGTCTGAAATGTACTGCCTCTAGTGTAATTATCACCGTAACAAATTTGATAAAAAAAATTAGCCTGTGGCTGTGCAGTTGTGTATTGTATGGTGATCAATAAGTTGGAAAGAATAAACAAGTAGATGAAGAAGGTCGAGCCATTTTCGATCTTTCTGTTTCCAATGAACATTTTTCTATTTTTCTTTTTTTTTTTAATGTTACACCAACCACAATATTTATGGGTACATATACATGGGATATTGGTTTGACTCTGAAGTCTATGTTAAGTTCAAGGGTACATGTACATATGAGTGCAGCAGACGTCAATTATGAAGATTGAAGACTGGAGACATGTACACATGGCTGTAAAGTAAAGTCAATTATGTGTGGATGCGACTGACTATGTCACGGTAGACTAGTCATATGAGTTCAGCAGACGTCACGAATAGAAAGAGGACATCAAAAACGCGTATAATTCAGAAAAAAAGATAAATGACCGAATCAAGGCGGCCCAAAATGAAGAAAAAACTGTCGCAGCTGAAGATGGGTAGGTCTTGAAATCATTGACTGGTTTAGCTCTGAAGTCTATGAAGAACCCACAAGTCTGAATAATGTGGATGTGTATGAATCACTCTCAATCTCAGTGGAATAGTCATGGTTCCAAAGACTCATGAGTCAACAGTCAAGTTCTCAGTACCTTCAGAAGGGTGGTGAATATAACAATCTCATTCTACTGTTACCACCAGTAATAAAAAAAGGGTAGGTCAACTACTAGATATTACGATAGAACAGAATTGTATTATTGAATGAGACGATTTACATTGAGAACCCATAAGGTATATATAGCGACACCATAACTTGGTATGCAGGACTAATACTTGTAAATCAATTCATACTAAATATATCAAACTCTAAATACTAAAACTTTCCATATAATATTTGTATACTCTAACACCCTCCCTCAATTTCATGGGGATTGGAAAAACCGCATGAGATTGGCCATGAAAGTTGTTGATAAACTGCGGTCCAATAAATGCCCGAGAAGTATAAGAAGAAGCGCGTCACCATTAAAAAGAATACCGATTCGGAGAACCGCCAAGCGAAAATAACATAACCGTTGATGGATCATATAAGAACCACCAATAAGAGAAAAGAGAAGAAAAGTTGACAAAGAATGGATATGATGGGTGTTGGTTAGGCCTAAGTGGCTGTCGGGCTCGGGGTCTTGGAAAATGGGGTTTTGACGTTTAAGACGGAGTGGACGGTATAATGTGGTGGTCGGAAAGATTAGAGTAAGACAGAAAAGATGTGCTTTGTTTGGTGGGAGCGGCTGATAGTGCAAAGAAAATTAAGGAAGAAAAGGTAGTGAACGGGATAGTAGTAAGATGGGAAATTAAGGGTTTGTTAGAAAACTCACAGATGTATATGCTAGGCTTGGACTAATGGCTATAGGAATGACTTACGTTTCGGGAACTGGTGGGCTTTGTTTAATGGATGGGCTTAGAGGATTTGGTGGGCTTGGTTCGGTAGTTGGGAACAAAGAACAGTAAGACGTTTATGGTGGTGGAAGAGAGAACAGATGAGATTAATTAAAGAAGTTGGGTACTGTAGAGGAAACAGAAGACGTGATAGGAGTGGAGGACGACGAGATGTGTTGGAAACAGAAGATTAGAAATAACAGCAGAAGATGTGTTGCTCGTATCGGTGATGGCAACTGATGCAGAGGACCATAATGCAGAGAAGGGTATTGGATTGATGAGTTGATAACAGCAGAAAGAGATGGAGTACGAGCAGAGTTGGTGGTGGTTATTTCCGGTGAGATAGTTTGCTGGGATGATAGCTCCAGAAGATGAGACAATCTTTGTTCTACGATGGTTAAGAAGGTACTCGAGCCGGGAACTGAGGTGATAAGGGAATGAAGGAGGTTGAATGATGGATGGGGTTCGGCAGTGTAATGAAAGATGGAGATGTTGTTATTGATCGACTTTGGCAGTGACTGGTGGATGGACGGAGGGTTACGGAGTTGATCAGTGTCCCGAGAATATGAAGACAGTGAGATGATGCTGTTGAGGTCAGCGGTGATGAAGTCCGAGGGAATGAGATTAGTGCTGGGCAGAGAAAGAAGAGGGTCCGGAGCTGAGATACTGCAGATGATGGATAGCTCCAGCCAATGGAGATGTAGTTCAGTTCTGGCAGCGAGAGTTTGAAGACAAAACAAGGATTGAAGAGAGGAAGTAATGTTGCTGCTTCCATCGCAGCGTATGATGATTGAGAAGAGCTCTAAATGAGCCAAGACAGGGAAGTTATGACGATAATGGCTTGCTGACGTTGATGAAGATAGTGAAGATAAGATGGACTCGACTGTGGTTGCGGTCATTGTTGATCGCAGCTCAAGCTAGTGATGGGTCTGTGTTCGGAAGAGAAGATGAAGGTGGCAGTAATGATGTAAACGAGCATGGAAGAACAGGAAGATGATGCGAGTGACTAGTAATGATACCGTGACGCTGTTGCTAGCAGTAATAGAGTTTGGATGGATATGCTACTGATCCATGGAAGATTGAACGAGATAAGAGTATGTGCGGATGCTGCCATTGACGATGAAGTTAGGTGTTGCTAAGAATTAGGGGGAAGAAGTCGAAGTTAAGAAGGTCACGGAGCTTGAGATAGAGTACTTTGGCATGTAAAAGGACTCGAAAACTTCAACGAGAAGAACAGGGAAGGCAAGGTTTTGTAGATGATGAACCTAAAAAATAAAAAACCTAATAAGAAAAAACTAATCATATTGCAGCGGAGGAAAGATCTAGCGGACGGTAGCATTGAAGGCTATCGCCGCCGGTTAGAAAAGAAAACGAGGTGGGCAACAGGTCCGGATCGAACGCTTTGATACCAAGATAGAACTACTAGATATTACGATAGAAGAGAATTGTATTATTGAATGAGATGATTTACATTGAGAACCCATAAAATATATATAGCGACACCATAATTTGGTATGCAAGACTAATACTTGTAAATCAATTCATACTAAATATATCAAACGTTAAATATAACTCTAAATACTAAAACTTTCCATATAATATTTGTATATTGTATATTGTAAATCATTCACCTTCAGTGAGACATACTCACAGTCACTTTACAAACATAAAATCAAGGACTAACTCAAAGTTTTAACGATAAAGAAATGTCAATCAACAAATTCCTGAGAGAGACAGAAATTAAACAAACTCCGTGATTATCCATCCACATTAAAACAGAAATAAGAACAGAAACCAGTACTGACTTTCTGTTACTTAACTCATTTCAAAGCTCATATTCGTGTTCCTGGAGGGTTGATTGAATCAATTATCAATGAATTACTTAATGGAATTAGTACCCTTTCGTTCTATCCCTCTTATGTATCTTCCCCAACTTTTCATGGATAAGCAATACTGAAGCGATTCTAATTCTAAGGACGTTTATGAGTTCCTGTACAATTTCAAATCGCACATTTTATCAGTGGCCCATAGTCTTAAGCGGCGTCAATCACACTGTTAGTAGGGGTGAGCATAAAAACCGGAACCGCGGATTTGACCCGTATCCGTCCGCAAAATTGCGGATTTCACCCAAACCGCAAGACGTATGGGCCGGACACGGATGGGATTCTCAAATCCGCACGTTTTAGCGGTTTGGCTGCGGTTGAATATTGAAAACCGCGGATTCAACCGCACCGCATTTGGGTCACTAAGACCAGCATTGTTTGAGTGTAGCTATTTGGACTTTGGAGGGCTCAAATAGTCACAGTGGACCTATAACGTGTATAGCCTTAACATGGGCTATTCCTTCTGGACCTCGAATAGATCTGTAGACCAAAAAGCTGTTGTTGCATCGGTGATAGCCATGATTATTGATTAGTGACTCAAGCAGTGGACAGTGAGGTGTTGGCACTTGGCATTTTGGCAGTGGTTTTTTTTTACCCATAATCCGTGGTTAATCCGCAACCGGTCCGTACAATCCGCTGATCCGCAAAGGTCAAATCCGCGGATAATTGGGCCGATCACGGTTCAATTTTCCAAATCCGCAACTTTGACGGTTTGGTTGCGGGTGACCCCTAATCCGCAACCGTCCGTCCGTTGCACACCCCTAACTGTTAGACATATGATAAGTTGCCCTCCTACGTTGGGCCCGAATATTGGGCCCGAATATTGCCTAAGCCACCACACAGCTATCATCCAAGCTTGTCATCCAGCTGACTGATGCATCCCACCGGCCTGCTAGCAGGGAATAATACGTTCTAGTCCAAAATCCCATTCAAATATACTATTTAGTCCTAATGCCTTCAACTAGGTACAAGTTAGTCCTTTTGTATGGAAAGTACACAAATAACCTTCCTGTTTACAATTTAGTCCAAATATTTGTAATTTATTCCAAACTGACTCATGATGATGTCAGCAATTTTAAATAATAAAAAAATAAAATAAAATCAATTTATCTTTTGAACCGTTTGCCCAAAAATCGCAAAATTTATATATTCGGAAAGCTCTTTCCGAGAGCTACAAAAAGAGTACCCATATGACTATATAGTTTTCATTTTTAAATTTTTTTAATTTACATTGATGTGTACAATTATGTACACCGCTGCAAAGATCCAGAAAATCCAGAATCTATGATAGCCAAACTTCCACCCTAATCTGCACAAACTGATAAAAATACCAACCACGCCAAGCTCCAGTTGGATAACATCCAGATTTGCAGAGGTAAGTTTAGCAGATAACCTGCATCGAGGACAAACCAATGAAAATAAGGAATCACAGCTTGAAAAGAAAGTGATTATCCTTTCACCAACATCCACATAAGAAAACAAACACAAGAAAACGATCAAAATAAAAATTTACTCAATTTATGGTCAGAGACACAATCCATGTGGGCATTACTACACAAACTTAATATGGCTTCGAAACATCCCAGTACAGTGATTCATTGCACTTTACCAAAAACGAGATTACTAACATGCACAACAGATCAATCAATCATGCTCACACCCAGGCCTACTTTTTCATGAAAAGTATATTGGTACATCAATATATTCATCTCAGTGAAACATTCCTAAAGCCGATCATTCATAGCCACAAACAAACCTACTTTTCATTGAAAATACACGGGGGCACCAATGTGTACACCCCTGTAAAACATGCATAAAATCGATCATTCATATTCACACTTTGGCACACTTTTTCATGGGAATTACACAGGTGTACCAATGTGTACACCCCTGCAAAACATGCAGAAAAACGATCATTCATAACCACACACGAACCTACTTTTACATGGGAATTATAGAGGTGCACCAATACGTACACCAATAAGATTAAGGAGTCATTATTTTCGCATGTTTACTAGTTTGTACACTTTAGTCTTGCATAGATAAGCTTATGGAGTCATAAATTTCACATGTGTACTAGTTTGTACACCCTAGTTATTTATTCAAGCATAAGCTTGTGGAGTCATTATTTTAACATGTGTACTAGTTTGTACACACCTATAAAACATGAATGAAATAAAGTATTCGTACACATAAACAGGCTATTTCTCATAGGAAATAGGCTGATGCACCAGTTTGTACACCAGGCTACTTCGTACCATGGATTCCACCTACAATATCATCACCATTTTAACTATGTACACATCACAAAAACCTAGAAAATACAATATCTTTGCCCATAAAACATGTCGTATGTTAATGAGACAAAACAATGTGCACAACTATGTACACATCACAAAAACCTAGAAAATACAATATCCATACCCATAAAACAGGTCGTATATCAATGAGACATGATAATGGTATACAACTATGTACACATCTACAAAATCCTAGAAAATTCCAAAAACATGCAAAATATCAAAGAAACATGACAATGGTGTACATCTGGTAATCAATAGGTGTACAACTATGTACACATTAAGAATCAATAAGTGTATGACTATATACACATTAATAATATGTGTACACATATGTGCACTTTAACGATTAACATGTGTACAGCTTTGTACACCCAATACATGTGTACAACTATGATCACGTTTGCAAGGTTGAACATGTGTACCATTATGTGCACATTACCAATCAATATATTTACAACTATGTGTACATTAAGTATCATGTGTATCACTATATCCGCGTTAACAATTCAAAATCAAAATCTGAACAAACGGGTGAGCCAAGTTTTTAGAGGAGTTTTCCAAGTTCATAACTTTTAAAAACAATTTTGAATATAAATTGGTTACCCAGGTCAAATTACTGTGGTAAAAACATTTAAAAGCCTCCAATAAAATTATGGACACTGTATAGGTGAATTATCAATGAATATTTAATATCGACAGTGCTATTCAACTCCCTATTTTCCACCTCTCTATTTTCCTCTCTATAATCTAAACCCCACATTAGGGAAATGGTGAACCCCACCTGAACTTGAATGCGAATCTCGATATAAATATGAGGCTTAGATTATAGGAGGTGAATAGGAAGGTGGAAAATAAGGAGCCACATAGCATTTACCGATTTAATATCAAACTTAAAAGCCGAAAGTTGATACTAAATTTTGAATTCCCGAAGCATTTCATTATAATTACAGATGCAAATATAGGAAATGACATACTTACCATGGGAGTCGTGGGCTTAACATGGGAAGAAAGTTCCTGCTTCACCGGCCTGCCAATGTGGAACTCATCACTTGGTGTGGCTTTCCAAAAGCCAACAGGTGGTTTATTGCATATCGAACCACGAACCTTATTATCTTTATTTTCAAGATGAGTACTGGTAGTACTTGTCGTCAACCTGCTCAATGTAAAATACTGCGATTAGTTAGTACTTAATAACACTTTTATTATCATTGTCAGGGAAATGAAGTACAGAAACGTGGACGTCCATAGTACAACTGTTCTGTTATCAATTGATTAGCGAGAACCATGTGAACTCTAAAAGTGTACAATTATGTGCACACTGAAAATCAACAAGTGTATAACTATGTACACCTAAATAATCAACATGTGTACAAACATGTACACATTAAAAATCAACATACTATACCAAAAAAAAAAGAAAATAATCAACATATGTATAACTATGTGTTTAGTATAATCTCATGTTTATAATTAACAATTCAGACGTAAGAAACAAATAAGTGAAGCTCATACGTACAAGAAACACTACACAAGTGGATCAACAATATGGTTGTTCATATATGATATTTAAGACAACAAAATGTCAAATTTTTCTAAGATCACTTTACTAAATATATTGTCTATTCTCATTCTTTGAGTTATTTTTTTGTACTATATTTGGTCATTAATGAAGTGCTTTAGTTAGTCAATCCGGAAAAAGGAAGAAGGTGAGTTCACACAAAATCTGTTTAATGCATCACCACCCCAATACCTCAATTATTAAAACATTTCCCCATGAGACAATGCAAACAACACTGTTAGATTGCAGAACTCAACTAAACACAGTGCAACAGTATCCGATTGATGTTATTCTTTTTTTAGCAAAGTCACAAGAATAATTACAAACTAGTAATAGTTTTGCACATTTTTGAGGCTTATCTACCTAACTGTCTCGCCTGCATAATTCTGAAAAATATTCAAGGGACAAATTCTGTATTGCTCAAATGAATTTAACCTACCCAGTAGCGTAATTCCAGTCACAACCTAAAACGCTCTAATCATGAGAGGTCATTGAAGCAGACATATGTTAATTGATTATCCACCAAACATTTCTATACTACTTGCAAACATTTCAAACAAAAAAATCAGTCGTTGTCTACCCGCAGACGGCGTCAGCAGGTTTTGTTTCAAATTTCGGTCGCCTCTTACAAGCCTTACTTATATTTAAGGAAAAAAAAAAATTATTGTGCCACTTCCACCTGTTTTAATGGTTTTTAGTAATGATTGATTTTCAAGAATATCCAACAATATGAACTCTATCGTGCCATTGTTAATTCACTTTATAATAATCGATCCAACAATAAATAATTTAAAGCATCAAAAAAGCTAAAAGCTTTACTGTCTGACCCACTCATAGGCAAACCAAAAACCATTCATTTGCTCAAAATATCAAATTAAAAGCTCAACTTATTTCCTTCATGCAACCGTTGGCATTTAACGTAAACAGGAAAACAACCAATCTCAGTTTCAGGCCCAAACATCATATTAGCATGATATGATCGACCAAAACAGACATCTGGAACTGATGTGCGCACATTTTCGCTTTCGACTTTCTTATCATGTTTGGAAACCTACATAGGGGTACATGAAACTCAGAGATTTACAGAGACAGGTTCTGGCAATGTTTCAAACAAGAAAATTAATCCACTAGTATGAGCATGATCCAGTTCAAAGCGGAAATGAATCTTAGTGTAATATTTATCTGCGATTATAGACCTGTAATGGTTTTTAGATAGTGGCTTACATCTTCTTGGGGCACATGCGAACCTAAAAAAGTAAACTATGAAATTAGAAATGACTTTCTTTTCTAGACCTAGGAAATGCAAACCTCAGGCATTTTCTTAGAAACTAGAACATACTAACTCACACCTTTATATAGAGCATAGGAAAAAATTGTACCAGTGCAGAATATTGTTTTCTCTAGTGACCATCTTAACTCCATCCATATGGGTTGATATTCACTTCCCAATTACTTGCCATCATAGACTCCAAGAAGTTTTCCGTCAGATTAGGAACCACAATAACATGCACCTACTTCTTCTTATCCTGTGTTGATGATTCAATATTACAATTTCAGTCTCCTACCAGATTCCACAATTTCAAAGTATAACATACTTAAAGTACTACTCAGAGAATGTCGATAACATAAAGTGATTAGTGAGTACAAGAAATGATTCAAGATGCCTGAATTAGTAAAAAGGCAGCAGCAGATACATGAACCTATATGTGAACAATACACAAGTAGAACCTAAATAAAACTACTGTTTCTAGACAATAATCACCAAGATGCAGAACAACAACATTTGATGATAAATGAATCTTGAAATGAATATACACCCAAAATCAGAAAAATCGGAAATTAAAATACAAGCAGTAAGAGATTTGGTATGATATGTGATTACTTGTGCAAATCCAAGACGAAAAACGCGTTTCAGAGATAAGTAGATCAAGATGAAATGACTATAGATCTAAACTTTAATCATTAATCGCATAAAAATTTCTGAAATCGATTTCAAAATCCATAAATTAACAGTGGCAATCAAATCTAATGATAAAAACATATTCAAGTTATCTTTCAAATCGCCTTCAGTTATGAAATTACCGAAACCAAATCTCATCAACTTATATTTCAAATCACCTTCGATGATGAAATCCCCTTAAACTAAATATCATCAATTATTCCTCTCAATTTCGTCTTAATCTTAAAGAAGATGAATTAATGATGATGATTTAGGTTTTTCAAGTTGCAGGACTTCCATTGGCGCGGTTAGAATATGTTTTGCGATTTTCTTCTTCACTGCTTCCATGAAATGAAAATGAAGAACGAAAATTGAATCACCGACAAGTAAAAATTTAGATGATGGGTATTTTGGTCATCAAGAAAATCAATTCTGGACTGAATCGTGCAAAAATGGACTGACTCGTCCAGGATTTGGTAAATTTGGACCTTCTGGTACTAGGCCTGAGAGGGTAGGACTAGAACGTCCAAAGCCCAACAGATTTGGGACTAAACGTTCATTTCTACCTGCGCTAGTATTACATAGGTTCAACGATCAATGGTCAAAGTCAACGACCGGAAAATGGGCAAAATCAACAGTCGGTCAACGGTGAAAGTCAACCGTCGGTCAACTATCAAAGCCAAGTTGCCAGTGGTCCTGCCAACCAGTTTCCAGTCATGTTGCCAGTAGTGTTGCCAGTTAGCATCCAACCAAGTTGTCAATCATACTGTCAACCAGTTTCCAGGATAGTATTCACCCGGCTGCCAGCCAGCCTTCATCCAGTCTCCAGCCATGTCTCCAGTCAAGGCAATCTGCCAATCCCAGATCGATAGTCGAAGTCAATAGCGAAAGTCAACCATGCAGTCAAAGTCAATGTCGTTGGTCAATGCCCGCAAGCCCATGACGATTTGATCCGTTTCGACCATTCCAGTGCAAAACCCTTCGGAGAAGATTCTGAAAGTTTCTGGATGACTTGCTGACCAAGCTGCAGAGAAAATTCTAGAATATTCTAGATGTCTTTCTAGCCAAGTTACTTGTAGAGGAAGTTTATCTAATTTTATATGCAATTGTATAAATAGAGGGAAATCTCAAACCTAAATGGAGGCCCTGAGAGAGAAATATACAAAACAAACTAACATCTATATGAAGATTCCTTGCAAGTTCATAGATCAAGAAAAAGTTGTGAAGATTCCTAGCAGCTAAAGATACTAAAGGTAGAGGCGGATCCGCACATTTGGTTTTGTTTACTTACTACTTTTTATTCTACTGTTAGTAAGTAAAAGAGATTTAAGAATGAAGGATGACCTGCTTCTGCTGGCACATACTATTTATAGGACATGTGAGAGCCATACATGAATATTATTAAACAATCGGGCATTTAAAACTGCAGAACATGAGTTAATGATGGTACCTGATCAAACCAGCACCAACAATAAGTGCTTTCAAGCATTTTTCTTCGAAAATGACTCCGTTGTTTAACAGTTTCAATGACCTCGGATATCTCGGTCTCCTCTGCTATCTGAGTTGTCAATGCAGCATCTCCTTCAGTTAAACATCAAACATCTTCTTCGCATTGTGGTCAACCAAATCTAACATCCCTTCCTTGCTGACAAACAAGCAACAATCACAAACACATATATGTCAACTTCAGATCCACTATAGTAGAGTAAACAAATAATGTTTCCAACATTAAAAATAGTAACTGCAAACAGGAACGGTTCTCCTTGTCATAAAATAATCCAGTAATCAAAAAATTTGAAGGAAAATGAAAACGTTAAATAAGACTAAATGGATGATTGAGGAGGTGATGAACATGCCCGTTTGCAGCTTATATTGTATTTCCCTTTTCTTATATGACGCGCAATAACGACCATCTTGGTGATCGGGGAAACCACCACATTCCGATTCCATTAGCCAAGTATAATACTCCTCAGGGATAATCACAAAAACTAATAAGTTGTAATCATCTCCTATTTTTGTGATAGCACCAAATACATACAGTAAAACATTTATAAAATAATAGGCTTAGCATCATCCAAATCCTATTATTTTAAAGAGATATTATTTAATCGAAAAGAAATTGGAGCCCAGCTTGTTGCTAGATTGGCAACCAAAAGTTTGTAATTCTTTTTTTAAGAAAGATATTACTTAATCGTTTAATTAATAAAATAATAATTTATTATTATATACATATAATAATAATATATTCATTTAAAGAATATATCGTAATTTAAAAAAAAAAAACTTTGGAAAAAAAGAGAATTTCCATATTAAAAAATAAAAATAAAGTATCTTATGATAAATAATGAAAATTGATTTTTAAAGGTGGAAAATATAGAAAAGGATAAAAAAACATTAACGGAAATAGTTTTAGAACATCATGCATTTGTTTTTAAAGTAACAAATCTTATTAATTTTCATAAAAAATGTTTTTTATAAATTTTTTTTTTGTATTTAACACACAATTTACAATTCGATTTAGTCACGAACAATACAAGCTTCAAAATCACTAGGATGTCTTATTGTTTCTTTGATTTGAGCTGCAGAGAAAAACAATACAAAATTGGTTAAAAAGACCAAAATCAACAATTCCTATGTGAAACGGACTTGTAAAAATATAATACCGTTTAAATGGACGAGAATGTAAAAATAGTCAGGATATAAACAGTTTCATCCTACCCGTTTTCAAATATTTTTTCTTATGTTTAATTTATATCAGGATGTATCCAGTTTCATCCTCACAATTTTTTAAGTTTAAGCCAGGATGAAACCAGATTCATACTTGATATTTTCTTTCGTCCATTTCATTCATACTAATTTTTACTCGTCCATTAGAACCATATTTTAAAACTATTTGGACAATTGACCCAACTTCCCGAAAAACAAACCAACAATGAATAATATTTTGAAAAACTTTAATGTGTATGAAAATTAATTTTTTTAATGGAATTATTATTATATATAATATTTGGGACTTATTAATGTTTAAGGAGAACTTTTGAAATGTATTATACTATAATTTTATTGAATTTATTATTTTAACACTAAGGACCCGAGTCGGAACTGGAAAATTTTGTTATTTTAGCGAAACAATTATATTATCGAGTATATTTTAAAAAAAAATTATTGTACGCGTACTAGGCTGAATACTAAATAGCTTCAAATAAATTAAGAAATGGCAAAAACAAAAACAAAAACAAAAACAAACTGAATTCATATTTTGAGCGTTGGGACTTTCAAACAAAACCCAAGAAGTTATTGTTGACAAGCATGATAGACTTTAGAAGTTCACCCTTGTCCAGTACTCTTCTTCCAAGTTTCCTTTTGTTCATTCTTGCTTATTTATTAGACCTTCCTGCTCTTCTCCTCATCCGCCTATAAATGAAATATGTGAAAAGGGTTCAGCTTAGGAGTATGCAAAAAAGAAAATATCATAAATGAAAAAAAACAGCAGAAAAAAATATTTCGTAACTGGACTGGAATGATCTACCTCATTGTGTTTATATCATAAAGGTTTCAGCCCTTAATTAGAAGAGGATTAAGTGGAGGAAGTGTTTCCTCTTCTTTGCTCCTTAATACTTCAATCTGATCAAACAGAGCAGCGTTAGAATTTAAATATGCACAGTGCCCAAATATTAGCCAGTAACATAATTTAGTTTCACCGAAATTTCAGGAAATCTGAAATTAAGGTTGCACATAGAACAATCAAGCTCACCGTAAATGTCTGATGCTGGTTAGCAGAACCATAACTTTCTTTTAATATACGACCTGGAACAGTTCTAGTTCCAAATGGTGGTGGGGGGAGTAGCACTCCTAGATGTTATAATAAAAGGCAGTGTAATCAAATTACAAAACAAGCAGGAAAATTAAACGCCTTTGGAATCCATTAAAAATCTAATTGAACCAAAAGATATATAGCTTTGACATTTTGTGTAGTTGCAGGTTTCCCTGCAACCACACCCTAGATATAATCAACATAATCAACAATCAACACTTAAAAGAACTCTCCAAATCTTTTATTAAATCTTTGAATGTTTTACAAGAATTAGATAAGAAAACCCTAACTCTAGGATTGAAGCCAGACTTTCTCTCTCCTATTTCTTTCTCAACACTCCAAAAAAGATCTCTCTCACACGAAGCTACTCGGTTCCTTATATAGGGATTTACATAGTGGATGACAGCTAAGAGAACCCCTATTTTCGGATATAATGTGTGCCGCTTTCACACACCTTCATTGACTCTTTTCGCACTTACTCTACAATTTCGCAGGATCTTTATACTTTCCTCGTGACCAAGATGATGTCATTCGATATGTCATTCTACTAGCCGTATGCAATGGTCTTCGCATATGTTTGATGATTAACACTTCGCACAATTAGTGATGTGTGACATTCTGTATCTACATTTTACCTCTTCTCATGTCGTTTCTGCGAAGAAGAGAACGACATAAGAATCTTCAACCTACAACTTCTCGCCCATTCATATTTTCGTATTCTTATCTTCCGACATTTTTCCGTAATTTAAGCATGACCGTTTACACGTATGTTTTTCATTCCCCTTTTACCGGCACGTTCAGATTTAACCGGTCATTTTTTTTTGTCTATTTAATGACAGGATTTGAGGAGAGATAGTTTTCTTTTATTTACTTCGTCTTCTCCATCTCCAAGCTCTCTGCAAATTTTCATCTCTTTCATATTTCTTCATCTTCATATCTTCATCTTTTAAGATCCCAGTTTTTGATCATGTTGCTGCTTCCATGGATTCCACCCAAAGGTTTGATTTTGGTTCCACTTTTCTTTATGATTTTGCTAAAACCGATCTCATTCTGCTAATTTACTGTTATATTAATTTCCATACTTGTTCTGTTTCAGAAAAAGCTCCCCCATTAGAAGCACCAAGTTTACAGTTCCGAACCCTAAGTAATCTTCAAACTCGCCAGCCAAAGAATCTCACAAGAGGAAGTCTTCGCATAACAAAGGAGTAAGAAACGCCTTTTCTCTTTTTTAACAATATTGTTGCCTCTGTTTATTATCTGTGTTGTTATTCGCAGGGTTCCGAAAGTGAATCGATGGGTGGTAAGAAGGTAGTGACTAAGCGAGCTCGTAAGACCTCAACAATCAACACTAGTATTGACCTCCTTAAATTTGCACGCAAGGAAGCCAAGGCTGTTGTTGACGCGTCCACGCAAAATTTAACTGCTTCGACTCATTTTAAAATAACTGCTTCCCCAAGAGAGGTTATCGCTCCTAAGACTAACGTTTCAGTCGAGCATGTGGTAGAAGAAACTCTTGCTTCTCCCATTGTAGATGCCTCAACAACAGATACAATTGTGTCTATCCTTTTGAATCCCCCTCAATCTACACCTGTGGAAAATGTCACTTCTACGAAGAATGATGTTTCCCCTGCGTCTACAATCATCACTTCTCCGCCTCAGTTCCTGCTAATAAACAAATTTTGGAAGGGGTTGGTGCTTCCTCTCAGGTTTTATCTAGAATTCTTGATGATGTTCGACTGTCTTTTATTGATCCTCTCAAACTTCGCGTTTGCGAAGCTCTGAGTAAGTTATTGGGTGAATCCCAACCCAACAAAGAGACAAGGAGCGAAATCTTCGCAAACATCGATCAAGCATCCATCTTGGTCTTGATCATTTGGTGAATTTCCTTATCCATATAATTTTTTCACTTAAGTCGCTTTATCATTTATTCATGTTTCTAATTCTTCTTTCCTTAGGATCATTTGGATCAGACTACCTCAATTTACTTATCTGTTTTGACTGTTACTTACATATTATTTTTACGAAAATTTCGCTCCATTTATAACTGTAATGCTTCTGCCTTTGTAGGGTCTGAGAGGGTGCATCAATCTACTATCTCTAATCTGAGATCTGATTTGGCCAAAGTTCGCAAGGAACGTGCGAAACTCTCTGATACTCTCACATCTTCTCGTGATCGGTCAGAAAGGATATATTCATACCTGCAACTCTTAATGGAGATTGAATCAAAAAATTCTCAAAAGGCCCTCACTCGTCAAGCTCATACTAACTCTCAGATTTTCATGAATGAAATTCTTCTAGAGAATTAACTTCCTTTGGCGGAGATTTCGCCTCTTGAGATAAGTGATGATGAGTGTCCTCCTGAAGCTGATAGTGATTATGACTACATAAGCGAAGAGGAAGAAATCTTGGAAAATGAAGGAACTGATGAAGATCATGAAAAAAAAGGAGTCAACGAAGATCATGAAGGAGAAAGAACTAATGAAGTTCAAGTGGAAGAAGGAGCTGGCGAAGGTCTTCCCATAGATCCTAATAGATAGCAAACACTGAAGCTCCTATAATTAATCAAGCTGATTAAGCTACACCTTCCAATGGTTTTTAGTTTTCCTCTTATGTTTTCATGAATGTATTTTGGTAAACTGAAAACATATTTCTTTTTTTAATCATTCATTTGTTGGCGAGGAAGATAATATATTTCTTGTATTAATTCCCGCACTTGCCTCTTATTATCTTCCCGGTAAGAAATTGACGTCTTATTTCCTTTATCCTGCAAAATAATATTAGTTAGAAATTTAATCTTTTCATGTTTATTTTTCCTTCTTAAGTAAAGGTCTTATTTTTCCTCGTATATATTTGCATATTTGTGCGACGAAATCGTAGGACGTCTTTACACTTTGGTGCACCGAACCATTGATCTCACCTTATCATTTTCTTGTATTATTGACTCGCAGGATTTTTGCACAAATACGACAAGCCTTAATACTCTTGTGAGTAAAAATCATCATGATATTTGCGTCTTTGACACAATTCAACTCCTTAATGGAGGGTGTCGTCCTTATCTTCCTCCTGATTGCCCCTTCAAGGAGGCGTACCCCTACCGGGTTGGAGTGGGCTCCTCCCATCCATATATACAACAACCAGTTGTTTTCGCGGCCTCTTATCCCTTTTCCGATATGGCTTATGGTTACGAGACCGCACCCTAAGTGGGTTTTTTTCGGACCGAGTGCATCATAGCCAAGACTTGTCAAGAGCGGTCAGGTACGCTCCAGACGCCCCAAACACTCTTGACTCAACTGTGTACCCTGGCGCCTTGATCGAGTTTATGCACTCCTTAGGATAGAACTTCTCACCTTGGTCTTCCAATCTAAGGCGTAAGCTTAGACTGAAAATTTAAGGCGCCTCTCCTTGATGGATTTTCATTTTACCCCCAATCTCAATGACTCAGGATCCAGGGTCGGTGTAGCTTTCACCTGAGCCATGCTAATAGGTTTTCCCAACTATGATGCGCGTTAGGTCTTACTTTTGCCTCTTGCGATCTTCGCGAACTAGGGTGCACGCCACAGTTGGATGCCCCTTTTCTGTTTTCGTAAGTTCTGTTGCCTTACTGTAAGGTCTTACTTTTGCCTTTTTTAATCTGCGAAATCTTCGTATGTATTCATACATTTTAATAAACATCTATCTTTGAATCTTTATAAATTCACATCCGCACTTCACATGCTTTGATTCTCAACTTCATAATTAATATTCTTTTCTGTTTGGGTGCGACCTTCGCTGCATGATTTATGGATAGTATTTCTTTAGATATAATCTGTTCTACGGGTTACCAAGCTTGCGACCAGTACTTTTCCCTTCAGGTTCCATTAACTCATATGCTCAATTCCCATCTATTCTCTTTATGATGTACGGTACATCCCATACTTTCTCTAATTTTCCATATTTTCCCTTTTGATAAGGCGGTATTTATTGCAACACTAGCTCTCCTGGCTGAAATTCTCTTATTTGAACATGCTTGTTGTACTCTCGAGCAATTCTTCGTTAATAATTCTCCATGTGTTGCAAAGCAATCTCCCTCTTTTCTTCTAGATCATCAATCTTTGTTAAAATCAAATCCGCACTTAAATTTTTCTCCCATGCTTCCTTCTTAGTTGTAGTAATGACAACTTCAGTTGGTAACACTGCCTCAACTCCATATGTTAAGCAGCAGGGTGACATTCCCGTAGCTTCTCGCCTGGTTGTATTGTATTCCCAAACTGCATTGTGAACTTGTTCGCACCATCCTTTATTGTGCCCCTCCAATTTCTTCTTCAGCGCTTCTGCGATGGTTTTATTAGTTACCTCTGCTTGTCCATTACTTTGTGGGTATAAAGGAGTGGATTTTCCACTTTTTATTTTGAATGTATTAAGTAGCATTTCTATGTTCTCCCCTTCAAATTGCTTTCCATTATCAAAGAACAATTGTGCAGGAATTTCAAATCTACAGATGATGTTTTCAAATATGAATGTGAATACGTCCTTATCTCGAATACGTTGTACTGCTTTTACCTCTGCCCACTTCGTGAAATAATCCGTTACTACTATTAGATATCTTCTTTGTCCTGATCCTGGTAATAATGGTCCAACGATGTCTAGTCCCCATTTTCCAAATGGCCACACACTTACTGATGAACTTAGTAGTGCTCCTGGTGCATGTATCTTCTTTCCATGTTGCTGACATTCTTCGCACCGCCATGACACTTTCTTCGCGTCTTCATGCATGTAAGGCCAATAATACCCTCGCGTATTCGTTTTATATTCCAAAGAATTGAAAAACCCAAATTAGAAGCAACATTCTTTATAATTTATGTAGATAATACCATCACCATGATGAAAACGATTATTATGTTGTTCTTCTTCTACTAACGATATTGACAAACCAGCACTGATAAAAGGTTTTATTAGGTTTTCATAAAAGGTTAGGGTTTCTTTTCTTAAACGAAGAAATAAGGAATACAAGAGCAAGGATTCATAACAGGTAAGGTTACTGTGGGCAGGATGGGTATTTTAAACATATTTACTTATTATTGTTATATCTTACTTTGACCACACGTTTACCGAAATTTGGCCAAAATCTTTCTCTTCTCATATCCATTCTTTTCCTCCTAATAATAGGAATCAAAATACTTCCTCCATCCCCAATATAAAGGCGGAGATTTGAATTTTGGATGTCCCTGTAGATAGGCGGAGATCTATTTCCAAGATGGATTTTTCCATATATTACCCTTATTTATCATCTCTACGAATCACCACAATTAAGCTAATATCTCTAGTATTCGACGATAGGGTTTGTCTGCGACTACTTTCGTCCCGTTTCAGAAGAGGTGATACTTTCACCTCGTTTCATAAAAAGTGATACTTTCGTCCCGTTTCGGAAAAAGTGATACTTTCGTCCCGTTTCGGAAAAAGTGATACTTTCGTCCCGTTTCGGAAAAAGTGATACTTTCGTCCCGTTTCGGATAAAGTGATCCTTTTTCTGAAACGAAGCGAAAGTATCATTTTTTCCGAAACGGAGCGAAAGTATCAATTTTCCCGAAACGGAGTGAAACTATCACTTTTCCTGAAACGGAATGTGAAAGTATCACTTTTTGTGAAACAAAAATTAGTCGATCCATAAATCAAAATATGGTTGCATGATGTGTTATGCATCCTTTGTGGTGGTTTGCATAATGGTTATGCATTCAATTTTCGAGAATTGTGCCTAAAATGAAAGTATCATTTTTCTTGAAACGGAGGGAGTACATCGTTTTATTAGTTGCAACGGAAAATTAGTTGATGCATAAACCAAAGTTTTGATACATTAAGTATTATGTTTCCTTTGTGGTGGTTTGCCTAATGAACATTTAATTTTCTAAAATTGTGCCTAAAATGTTAAATACCTCCGAATTTTTCGTAAAAACTCTAAATTTGATATTGTTACTTGTATTTGTTGCATAGAGTTTTTATAACATTTCCAACGAGATAAAATTTGAAAAATTCCAAGACACGGATTTTTAGATATGTTATATTAAAGTTTTCTTTCCAATTATACGCCTGAAAAAAATAGGATACACAATAATTGAACTAAAAGGGAGAGATATTTTTGGTTTTTCATCCCTAACCATTTCCAATCTTTTTGTGTCAATTGATCACTTACATTTACAAAAAAAGAAAGTGGCCATATAAAAGTCCTCACTCGCTTTACTCGGTCGGCCTAATAAAACAAATATGGCTATCCACAAAATAAACAAAGGTTAATCTAGTTAATCTATACATACATCGATCATTATTCTTCTGACAACCACTATTAAGCAAATAATAATGAAGCAAGGAGATAGACATGGGGACAGACACAGTGCACAAGAATGAATTATGTTAAGAAAATAAAAAACTAGGCGATCACTGCGGAAATCATCACATACACAGACGAGAAACAAGGATTTATAGCAATCATCATAAGACACATACACATAAGGCAAACATGGATTTACTGTGTATATTATAAGCATATGCATAATATAGGGATACATCAAAACAATCAATCAATTACTAGTTACTATATGCATATGAAGAGAGAAATAGGACTATGGCATAATCAATCATCATGGTCATAGATCAACGCGTGAACAGATGCAACAATTACAAAATAAACACAAACTTATACCCACAAAGCACTAGAAAACAAATCAAATATTTTATTATTAATTAAATCTATTTTTCTTTCCTATTATTATTATTATTTTTAAACAAATTACATAAAGCAGAGAGACATTGGAGAATAGGAAAAAAAAAAAGTATCAAAAGGACATAGCAGATGATAGGATGACCTGACAATTAAGTTACAGTTTGTCTTGGGTATTTGGTGCCCATCGAATTTTGAAATAGAATTTGATTGTATTAAAAGGTTGTGATTGTATTAAAAGGAAATTAAGTTACAATTTGTCTTGGTCATTTGGTGCCCATAAAATCTTGAAACAGAATTTGATTAATGAAATGTCTTGGTCATTTGGTGCCCATAGAATCTTGAAACAGAATTTGATTAATGAAAGAAGGGATTACCTGGTCCCATATGTTAGTTGATAAGTTTTCTGTTTGGTTTTCATCCGCTGCATGATTGGCTAACCCGTCTGCCGCCTGGTTATCTTCTTTGTAGATGTGTTGGATAGTCGTTTGAGGGATTTGCTGAAGTTTGTATTTTATTTCCTCTATCATACTTGACATGTGCCAGGGTGGTGGTTCGGGTGATGTGATGAATCGTAGGAGGTTCTTCGAGTCTGTTTCAAAGATAATTTTCGGCCATTGTCTTTGTATTGATGTTCTTGAAGCTAATAGAAGAGCCCAAGATTCTGCTGTTAAAGCCGTCGTGATTCCCAATGGTTGAGCGAGGACCATTAGGTTTTGAGCGTTCGAATCTCTCCAAATAAAAGATGCTCCTGTAAATCCTGTTGGCCTCTGGCTGCTCCATCTGTATTGATACAAGGAAGCCTAATACAATCACCAAAACAGACAAAATCAAAAGTCAAAATCCACATGGGTACATAACACATGGAATGAAGATGGCATAGGCATTATATCTACATCAGACAAACAAGACATCACGTCAATTGTTTTTTTGTTTCTTTTTTTCAGGAATGCCACACCGGGGCTAGGCCGTGAAAATCGCAGCGTTTCACAGACTCTGGAACCCATTGGAGCTTGTAGGGGTGGGTTTAAGGATCCCACTGTGGATCCCCTATTTTCTGCGGTGATTCCACCGTGATTTTATCACGGTGGATCTAGACTTTATGTTTTTTTTTCTTCTTTAAAGTTGTCAATCAAACAAACATGCAAAAACGGCACAAGATATTGACAACAAGGTATCTTCGATCAAATCCACCAAAAAAAATAAAGAGAAGTTTAGTCATATCGAGATCTGGTGCGAAGAAAAGAAAAAAAAATCTAAGCGCAGGGAAAAACTTGTGCTCAAAAATAGTAAAATTCATTGATTCCGGATATTGCACTTGTACGTAGTACGGTTGATTGATTAGCACTCGAGTTGATGAAAAAATAATCAATAGGGCAGAGCATAATCTTCTGGAGTTATAATTAAGTAAAACCAATAGAAAAAGAAAGGGAAATTTTTTATTGAGAGAAGAGACAGAGGTATTACATAGGTATAATGTTCTTTATATATAAAACAAATAAAAAACCCTAGATATCTAATAGACCGCACATCCATGAACCGTAGGACGTATTACATATTATTGTTTGTATTCATACATTTTTTGATAACCTTTCCAACGAGATAAAATTTGTAAAATTCTAAGATGCATATTTTTAGATATCTTATATTAAAGTTTGGTTACCAATTATACCCCTAAAAAATAGGATACATAAGAAATCATAATACAATTTGACACTTAAGTTTATTCCCCCTTCCTCTTTGGTTTATTTATGCAAATGTCTAATACCCATCGGCCTTCTTTTTTGATTTATTTACTAAAATGTCTATTACATATTTCCCTTCCTCTTTGGTTTGTTTACAAAAATGTGTAAAGAAAAAAAAGAAAAAAAATATGATTTAAAGGGGCTTTTCGACATTTCATTGTTGATTGAAAATGGTTTAGGACACCAAATCCAATATTTTTATGTTAGTTGATCACTTATAATTTACAAAAATATGGCCACATAAAGCTCATTCCTCGCTTCGCTCGGTCGGCCCAATTAATAATTAAGTTCAAAATTCGTCAGCACTATCAAAATTTTGGGCCATTGAGAGAGGTGAGACCACTTCAATGGTCTCCGGTCCACTGATATTTGTTACGAAATCGACCAGTTTCTCAACAGTTCGGCCAGAATTCTATATAGTAAGGCGGCTATTTACCAGTATGAAGCATAATATAGCTTACAAATCCAATAGAAAGTAAAAGCAATTCTAATTTTCTGTAAATTGCATAGGTATCACTTTATATGTATTCAAAGTATCGCCAACTAACTGGATACGTGATTTTGGAGGTGGGTTCGTGCAAGGAAAATGCCACCATGCAGGTGGACAATTAACAGCAAAGGAAGCCGAATGCAAGCCATACATTGGGCTGAGGAATTGGAACTTCAACATGTTATCTTTGAGATGGATGTTAAAGCAGTAGTGGAGGCAGCAAATGGAGATTTCATGAAGGTGGCTCGGGAGAATCAATCAATAGCTTTAGAAATAAACACTAAGTTAAAAACTCAATCTTTCTGGACTTGCAAGTTCAATGGTAGAAAGTTAAATAAGCCAGCAGATAAATTAGCTAGGCACGCTAGAATTTATAAATGTTCCAAAGTTTGGTCAAATCATCCTCCAAGTTTTATTGCAGGTGCAATATTGGAGGATACAAACAATGTCAGTTCTCTTTTCTAAGTAATATAATTTTATTTGCATCAAAAAAAAAGTATCGCCAACTAACTTAGAAAAAAGAAGAGGACAAATGAACTTCACATCGTCATCGAGGGTCTAGTTCAGTAATTGTAACTTCGTTCACACTCCGCGTTGCTGCTTCACTGATTGACTCGTTATTCGAGCTTCCTTGTTCTTCACTGTAGCCTAAGGTCGGGTTGGGTTCAATACGCATAGTACTACCTGCAAAAAATGCAGGCGCTAAAGGTAAAGCAGGATCAGTCGCAGAGTAGCTGTTGAGCATTTGGACAACTGTGGGCATTGTGGGTCTATCTGCAACATTTTCTTGAACACATAATAACCCTACATGGATGCATCTCATCACTTCACTTCTCGTACATGTATCCTTCAAATTTGGATCTAATATTTCTATAGCAGATCCGTTATTCCAGTGTTTCCATGCCTGCATCAGTTTCTCCTCCATTATACTATCGTCTATACAGAAGTAAAGAACATTGGGATGCAAGAAAAATATAATTGATACTCACATAGCTCAAAAGGTCCCGAGCAATATCCGATCTGTGAAAAGAGCTGTTCCTCTGCCCACGGAGTATCTCTAAAACTAAGACACCAAAACTAAAAACGTCTGATTTCACAGAGAACTCCCCAAACATTATATACTCTGGAGCCATGTAGCCACTAGAAATCCCAACACCCAAACAAAATACGAATATCACAATTTGTTTTGATACTGTTAGAAGTTAAACGGTTTGAGGTTTATATATACTTACTGGGTTCCGACTATTCTGTTTGTACTAGCTTGAGTTTGCTCAAGCAAAAAAAGCCTAGCCATGCCAAAATCTGCAATTTTAGGATTCATGTCCTTGTCCAATAATATATTGCTAGCTTTGAGATCCCGATGGATGATTTTAAGTCGAGACTCCTCATGGAGATAGACAAGACCTCTTGCAACCCCTCCTATTATCCTGTATCGTCTTTCCCAATCCAGCTGAATACGTTTAATTGGATCTACAAATTTATCAGACCAAAAACACAAACTTTTAAGCCACCACTTTAGTCTAAAAGAAGTCTTTCTATATCCAAATATGCTGAGTTAATAAGAATAAACAGACATGGATTGGGTGACAAACCGAATAGGAATTGGTCAAGGCTTGCATTTGGCATGAATTCATAGATGAGTAGTTTTTCTTCACCAGCCAGACTGAAACCAACAAGCTTCACAAGATTCCTGTGTTGAAGTTTAGCTACTAAGGTCACTTCATTCTTGAACTCTTGCTCACCTTGTCCGGAATTTTTGGATAACCTCTTCACGGCTATTTCTTGGCTGGATGAAAATGTACCCTGAGGACATCAAACATAACAAAAGAGTAAAAAACTGAACAATCTAAAAACTTTAGAAACACTCCCCTAGTAGAATTCAGTTCCAGCTTTCCATTTACGTGCATTTAGATGTTTTTAGTACCTTATAAACAGAGCCAAACCCACCTTCTCCGAGTTTATTAGCTTCAGAGAAATTATCTGTTGCAGCACTTACTGTACTAAAGTTGATTTGCAAGGACTCTGTATTTTGAATCCCATCATCGAAATCTTCATGAGCAATAGAATAAGTCAAACCAAATAAGATTTTCCAGTTTGGGAAGGTATCAAACTAGTATATAAAGCAGCATATATATACCAATCTGCCATGTTGTAGGAATAACTACTTACAATCTAGCTTCTTTGTCTTTGTTTTCTTTCTCCGGATACAGCAAAAGCAAAAGGCAATGGCAGAAAGTAGTGCAATAACGGAAGGAATGGCTATACTAATAGCAAGTACGTATGCGTTTTCCTTGTTTGCTGCACGAATATGAACATTTTTCTATTAGTAACAGGGTGAAAATATGGATAGATTAGATAAATTTAACGAGAATCAACAATCCAAACCAGCACAAACTGTAACATTGATATCTTGGTTGCCTAAGAAAACCCCTAAATGCTACTTTTCTGAAATCGCACTATCGTGGTGTGATAAACAAGGACCCTTGGACAAATACAAAGCAGGAGTACTTCAACATACTCCTCCAGATCAACTATTATCACTAAAATGAAGTTGAAAATGAAAGTGCAATAAGTTTGTTCAAAGCATAATGAATTTTGAATCATTATTCGCATGAAATTTCGCTAAATGGCTTTGGTATTCATAAGGATTATCAAAACTTTATTACCGCATAACAAAGGAAAAGACTACTACTTACAGTTTGCTGTGGTCGTATTCGTCGACGATGGTGGTGATACGAGAGGAGGCGGCAATATGAGAGGAGGCAGTGCTGCGAGAGGAGGAGGTGATAGGCGAGGTGCAGGAAATGATAATAAAGGTGGTGAAGGAGTATTAACATATCGCAAGAAGGGATACATTTCGTATCTTAAATTACAACTAGGTCTAATAACTCTTCCACCTCGTTTTCCATCACAACAAAGTGGTATATCAGATATAACTCCCATAAGACATCGACTACAATTAGTTAAAGATATATCTTCTGTACACTGTACGTATCCATATAATTCTGTTTGATTAGTAACACTTCTACTTCCAGAGGCAAATTTAGTAGACAAACCAGATGTAGTCTTTTCTACTAAATCATTCATTAAATCACCTAGAATTGGGTAAAACTGATCTGGATCAGTAACATTATTAACATTCACAAGATAAACTCCTGGATTCTCTTGCATGATATTAAAGTAATTCTGGTTTGAATACCTTAGCATACATGAATCATACCAAACGATTGCTTGCTTAGAATTTGGACATCTTTCACTTATGTTGATATCTTCACTTGCCAATTTTACACAACTTTGGCAAGCTTCTAATGTAATATCACCTCTACACTGTAAAGATCCATAAACGCTGTCAGGGTATTCGCCAGCGGTAGTCTCATAGTATCCATATCTTATGAATGAAGTGCTGGCTGAGTAAAGTGAAGTAACAAGTTGGTTCAGATTTGTTTGAAATGTGCTGTTGGCGGTGTAATTATTTCCCAAACAAAAATGATAAACATATGTTGGTTGTGCAGATGTGTAGTGTATAGTGATCAGTAAGTTGGAAAGAGAAAACAGGTAGATGAAGAAGATTGATACTAGATCAAAACAACCCATGTTTCTGATGATCATGTTTTAGTATTTTTGTTTTTCTAATACCACCTCATAATTCCTCAAGAATGCGTGAACTGGTTTGCCTCTAAAGTTTCTTTGTTTTGTTTTCTTGGTTTTGACACATTCAGCCTGATTTGTCTCTAAATTCTATGAAGACTAAAGAAATCATTTTTATCCACAAGTATAAAGCTTGGGGCTGCGTATGATTAAGACTCAGCGGATTAGTCACATTAGTGCAAAAGTCTACGTAATTTGGACATATTTCTATTTTACTGTCATCTAGTAAATTCTATAAACAGAAGCCAGAATTATCATCTCATTCTACTGTCACCACCAGTAACAAAATAAAAAAGGTAGGTCACTAGTGAGACATATTCACAGTCACGTTACAAGCAGTAACTCGGAGTTTTACATATAATGGGTAAAAGCAGTATTCTAAGTTGTAGCGATAAAGAAACGTCAATCAATAAATCCCTGAGAGAGACGGTAATCAATAGAAGAAAATTCATAATTTGAATCAGCACAATTTGTTTTTGAAATAAAGCATTCAACAATACATTAAAACAGGAACAAGAACAGAAACCAGTACTGACCTTCTGTTAATCAACTCATTTGAAAGCTCATATTCGTGTTAATTGAATCAATTATCAATGAATTACTTAAAAATAGAACTAGAACCCTTTTCGTTCCATCCCTCCTATTTATCTTCCTCAACTTTCATGGACAACGAATCCAGTAGGGGCTCCAATTTTAAGAGATTTCCTGTACAATTTCAAATCGCCATTGATGGAGTATAATCTAAGGTTATGGTTACCCATAAGTCTTGCGTCAATTACACTGTTAGACACATGACGAGTTACGAAACTCACGTGCAGTTTCATTCCTGCTTTTCTAAACGTTATCCTGCACCACTACATTTCCTTATCCTGCACCACTGCTATCAGCTGCTCAAATAATTTTCGTAAAAAATAAAAACCAATCTTATTCGGGCAATGCAGTGTATTCGTCTCTTTTTTTGATCCACTTAAACTCTTTAGGTATTCCAAAATATTCCCTGATATGAAGATTGGATCAAGGTAAATTGGGATAATCCAAACTTTATGGATATGAACACGTTGGTTATGAAGCCTTTTAGTCCTACTCAGGACACCATTCTTCATAAAATGTTTGCTGTTATTGAGAAAGAGCACTGGAAGCTGCGATCTAGCTTTTCTACTAAGAGAGTGGAAAAACCTCGATATTCAAGTTTCAAAGTCTCTAGTTGTCATGCAACACCAACCAACCTCTTTGCATGATCCGGAGACATTGCAGTGCATCCATCCCCTGCAAATTTACGCGTAAAATCTCTCCTGGAGCCGACAAGACTCCCCTTGACATCTTTCCCTTCAAAAATGATAGAACACTTGCAACTCTGCGGCACTTTTGATCTTCCATTTCTCTAGCTATATTGGCATTCAACTTAAAGAGAATGGAGAGAATTATCACTCCAAAGTGTACATTCCAAAAGCCCAGGATAAAACCCAAGTGGAGATTGATTTAAAGGATATTTTGGTAAATCACAATTTTGTGATGTCCATAAAACAAAGTTGTAGAAATATAAGGGAGTGAATGGGTGAGTGTGTTGAGAGACCAGTGCGGCCGCCGCTGTTGAAAAGAAAAAAAAAATCTCAGAGATCTGATCACAAAAATGGTTTGTTATGAATGTAAATTTGGGTTTGCACATACCCTGGTGGAGATCAGAGAGACCACCACACAATGATATCTCCTCTCATGGTTTTAATATGATCTCCGTCCATCCCCGCTCACAAAAATGTCCACAGGTTGGGAACCTCTGCCTATGGATTCTGAGATTCGAGCTTTGCTGGTACGTTGTCTCTCTATACAGATTCTGAGATTGACTCGATGACGCGTTATGTTTCTTGTACCAAGAACCAAAATCCTTTTTCCAGTAGCAAGTACCGGGTTTGGGTAGGAGACAATGTTAGCTCCCAAATATAGGACATAGTTTTTACGCCGGCCTGACCAAGCCTTGCACAAACCGTTATGTTTCTTTTACCATCAGCCATAAATGCATGCAGGTGATGAAGGTAAATCATGACTGGTACTGACTGAGTTGTTAAGCATTTGGATAACTGTAGGCATTGTAGGTCTATCTGAAACATTTTCTTGAACACATAATAACGCAACATGGAATCATGGATCCTTCAAAGTTGGATTTAATATTTCTATATCAGATCCATTTTTCCAGTGTCTCCATTCCTACACAAATTTCTCCTCCGTTTTACTACCCATCGCATAAACAAAAGTAGAGAAGAATGGATGCAAGAAAAAAAAAGCTATTATTGATACTCACATAGCTTAGAAGGTCCCCGAGCAACCACTGATTTATGAAAACTGATGTTCCTCTGTTCACAAAGTATATCTAAAACTAAAACACCAAAACTGAAAACGTCAGATTTCACAGAGAATTTCACCATGCATCATATACTCTGGAGCCATGTAGCCACTGCAAATTCCAACACCCAAACAGATTAGGAATATCACAATTTTTCTTCAGAGATTTATGCAAAATTATATGTTCAATGATTCAGAATGTGTGCTTACTGTGTTCCAACTATTCTTTTGGTATTATCTTGAGTTTGCTCAAGCACAAAAAGCCTAGCCATGCCAAAATCTGCAACTTTAGGATTCATGTCCTTGTCTAACAGTATATTGCTAGCTTTGAGATCCCGATGGATGATTTTTAGTCGGGAATCCCAATTTTAGGATTCATGTCCTCTTGTTATACCACCAATTATTCACAAGGTAATTAGATTATACACTCAGTATCTTGAAGAATGCATGGACTGGTTTGGCTCTAAAGTCTATGAAGACTAACGAAATCATTTTCTAATCCACAAGTTTGATTAACTTGTGATTAACTCTCAGTGGAATAGTCATATGAGTGCAAAAGACTCTTGAGTCAAGTAATTTGGACATATTCCTGCTTCACTCTCCTGCAGTTATTCTAGAACAGAAGCCAGAATTATCATAAATATGAAGATCTCAGTACCTGCAGAAGAGTGGTTAATATAACAATCTCATTCTACTGTCACCAGAAGTAACAAAAAAAAAGGGTAGGTCTTGAAATCATTCTTTATTCAAGTTTAACATCAGTTAGGCATATTCACAGTCACCTAACAAGCAGAAAATCAAGCACTAACTCGGAGTATTCCAAGTTCTAACGAAAAAGAAATGTCAGTCAACCAATCCCTGAGAGAGACAGTAATCAACGGGAGAATTTGAATTAGCATAAAAAACAATTTCATAGAAAAAGTCTAAACAGCACAATTTGTTTGGAAATTAAGCATTCAATTGGAAATAAAAACCAATTCCATGATTATCCACATTAAAACAAAAAGAAGATTAAAATATCACATATTGACCTTTTGTTACCTCAATATTCTTGTTCCCGGAGGATTGATTGAATCAATGAAACCCAAATAGAACTAGAACCCTTTCATTCGATCCCTCCTATTTATATTCCCCAACTTCCATGGGCAAAGTACTCCTGAAGGGGTTCTAATTCTAAGGATGTTCCTGAGTTCTTGTGCACTTTTAAATCGCCATTAATGGGAGCTGAAGAATTTTGTAGTTTCAGGCACCACTTTGTAGTTTGTACCCTGAACCGTTGCCTGCCTGGTTAATATAGTAACTGTTGATCTGAGTCACCCGACTGTTATATAAACTTAATAGTAGTCCTACTTGCATAGTCTTAAGCGTGCAGTTTCATTCCCCATTTTCTAAAGGGATATTTAGACTTTAGGTTATGTTTGGGAGCTTGGAAATGAGATAACATAGCCCAAGATAGTGTATCTTAATTTGATTTATGATAACCTTGATATTGATCAGTTTTAGTGTTGTTTTTCTAAAATTATATCCGATCTTAGGTTAACTCAATTTGTGTTTGTCTGACACTCAATCCAACAATATATTAACTTTGAGATTGATCATTTTTAGCTCTAAGGGAGTTCCTGTACAATTTCAAATCGTTATTAATGAGCCGCACAACTTTGTTATAGTTTCAGGTTACACCCTAAGTCTTAAGCTGTGGCGAGTACGCTGTTAGACACGTGAAGTTAGAAAAACTACGTGCTTTTCTAAACGGTATCCTGCAGATGAACTCTGTTGAAGATGAAGACGACGAAGTTCATCAAACAGAATGAACTTATGTTGAAGATGAACTCGTATTTGATGAAGATGAACTTTGATTTTTATGTTTTTTTTTGTGTCCATGTAAAGAATGAGCTTTGTTTTTAGATCTTGAATTACTAGGTGTTCATGTAAAGAATGAACTCGTGTTGAAGACGAGCTTTTTTTTTTTTTGTGTTCATGTAAATAATGAACTTTGTTTCTTTTTGTGTGCTTATGTAGAGAATGAACTCTAGGTTTAAAATAGTTAGTTTTTGATAGCTGTTTACTTTGTCGAATGAACTCTATTTTCTTATAGGTTCTATCAGGTGTTCATTTGAAGAATGAACTATGTTTCCATATGGGTTTTAATAGGTGTTCATTTGAAGGAATGAACTTCGGAGTTCATCAGACAGAATGAACTGCTACAAAAAATAAGTAAGAAATTTAGTTTGGTTTTATTAGGTGTTCATTTGAAGGAATAAACTTCAGAGTTCATCAGACAGAATGAACTGCTACAAAAAAAGTAGGCATGTAGTGTAGTTTAGTTTTATTTGGGGTTCATATGAAGGAATGAAAAAAAAAAGTTCAAATACTTATATATTTCTGCTTTTGGCTAGAGTCTAATTCTTTTTATTATTCCATTATTAATGTACTAAATAAAGATTAAATGTAAGAAAAAATCAGAAATGAAATAAAAATCAAAATCAAAACTAGCAAAATACTTGTAATTTTGCTAAAAAGGGGAATAAAATGATGAATAACTGGGTACCCATCGGGTCCTAACTTGTTAATGGGTGGGCTCAAAACCAGACTCTATTGGATCGGGTCTGTTTTCAGTTCCAGGTAATGGGTATCCATTGACAGCACAGTCCCAGGACCGCGGTTGATCTTCTTGACTGTTATAAAAACCTGTTAAACAGTGAAAACACTAACTAAAATTAGGTTTTTGTTTTATGTATTGGTTTTGTCGTTTTGTTACTGTTAGACACGTGTGAGGTTGAGAAAAACCTGAGATTTATATATGTGAGATAGAATTACTTTTATCCTAAAAACTAAAAGTCAATTTTCTATGGTTTGGGGATGTACAAAAATATTGTGTTTTAGGTATTAAAGCAGACGATTCACTAAAATTGATCGTATAGATGTGTGAGAATGATTTTTTTCTTTTTGTAAATAAGGCATTTCATAAAAGGAACTAGGATTCAGGGTGAGCCGAGATAGCAATAGGAGTAGAGCCATCTAATCTGGAATGTTGAGAGTTCCCAAGATTAGATTTATCTATTAAAAGTTGTTTTAATTTGCAAATGGGGGGAGATGTTTCCCATTCTACTGTTGAATTTAAAGTCCTAACAAACTTGGCCAAAACATCTGCAACTTGATTTCCGAATCTAGGAACAAAATGAAATCCCAAAAAGTTATTACAGAGTTGAGTTATTCTGTTTTCTTCGTCGAGACAGACTTTAGCATGCCAGGAAATATCATAATATGCCCATAAAAATAGTTGAAAATGCTTTCGCAGTCTCCTTCTATGATGAATCTCTGAATCTGTTTCTCCTTAGCCCAAATTGTCGCTTGCAGCACTCCTATAGCCTCCGCTTCTTGTGGATCTGATCCCGTCGACTGTCCTGCTCTTCCTCCTTCACAATTTCCTGCATCATTTCTTAGAATTAAATCATAGCTGGATGGTATCTCTGATATCTTGGACGTATCCACATTTATCTTTAGTGTATCTTTACTAGGAGCCTTCAATATTTGATATTGTTTACTCTTTTCCATTCTCTTGGGTTTAGTAACTTTTTTATTTCCTTCTAGACCAAAATTCGATGTGTCTCTGAATCTCTAAAGCTAAACTATTAGTAGACTTAGTTTTATTTTCAAACACTCTGTCACATCTTTCTTTCTAAATGAACTATATTTTAGTTAGAAGTAATTCTATGGGTATATTTGTCGTGGGTTAATATAATCATGCATCTTTTGCAGAGATCTAGAATCGTACTTAAATTATCTAAGGATAGATGAAATTGATTGGGATCAGAGCCATAAATTTCCTTAGCATAGGGACAATGAAATAAGAGGTGGTCAGTGGTTTCAGTTTTACACAAAGTACAATACGGCACAACATATTTACTTTTCCAAAGAGTTTGGCATTAGTTGGCAGCGCATATTTGAACATTTCCATAAATAAAGTTTGTTTTACACATGTGTGAGAACGATTGATTCAAATTTCAGTTTGATTTGTTCGGTTTCTTCGGTAAGGAAAGTAAGTTGAAATAAGTTTGTTCAGATTTAGGAGTTTTCTTTGATTTGTTGTTTATGAGTCTTGTTAGAGTAGAAACTGTAATTTAAGTGGTTCATTTTGTTTTTCTCCTTGTTTTGTTCCATAAATTTTTTATGCTTCCGTTTTGTTTTCTATCTTTTATATTATCTAACAACCTTATACTCATTGGTGGAGTGAAGGTAACCAAATCCAAATTTTATATCACGTCGTTTCACATCTATTGCTCCGTCGACTCTTCGTAAAAAAACGTATTCCCGGGTTATAGGATTGCAAATAATAGAGATCTGCTGCTGTGTTTAGTGACAGAAAACAAACTAAACCATTGCATGAACCAACAATGTATCCGTTGAATACGAGTGCTTGTATGCTTAATCTTTCTTTTGAGTTGTCTAAATGGTTCGTAAGTGTCTCGCCGGAGTCATACTTCTCTAGATTAACTTCATGGAAGCGAACACGATCTGTATAGCAGAGGTTCTGTAGTTCTCCTCGAAGCTGGAAAAGCTGACCGACTTTACTTTTACCGATCCAAGTTTTGCATACCCGTCTGCATTGTACAGTGGATAGAGAAGGTAACCAAGAGAATATGGTTTCTAAGATTTCTTTCGGAGACTCTCCATTAAGATGATTTGATATCCAAATTGAGTCTTCGTATGTTCGTAAAAATATAAATAAATTAGGGTTTTGATTCGTTCGAAGAAATCATCGATTACGGTACTCCAGCTTTTTTAGACTCTTAAATATCTATCGCCGAAAAGTCGTGCAACATAATTACGTACCCATCGTAATTACGTAATGGGTATGCATTTATAAGCGGTCAAATTTTACGTTCATATAAGCCGTCAAATTTTAAATCCATTTATTCCCACACTTGCGTGGGAATGTTATAAATATCCTCTATTTTGACTGACCTTTCACAAATACCTCTAAAATGTTTTTGGTAGTCAAACAGTACTGGATCGTTCTTGACTCACTGGATGGAAATTCTCGACACACTGCCCGTGTTACTTATGCGGTATGTGGAAAAGACCCATGAAAGGTGAAGTATTGAGTGTTCTTGATAGGTGAAGATAGCTTAATCATTAATCCAACATAAATTAACAACAAGTCTAATTCTCTGTAAATTGCATATGATTTTATAAGCGTTATTGTGAGAATTGAATCTCCAATTCTTGAATGAACGATGATAAAAAATTTAAGAAATGCCAAAAAAAGAACCAACAATGCCTACTAACATAAGAAGAAAAAAGAAGACAAAAGAACAAGATTAAATATATACTGGAAATGAAGTGGTATATATCATCATCGAGGGTCTAGTTCTGAAATTGTAACTTCATTCACGCTCCCGGTCGCTACTTCACTAGTCACTGACTCGTTCTTCGAGCTTCCTTGTTCTTCGCTGTAGCCTAAGTTCGACTGGGGCTCCATATTTACGGTACTCCCAATAAAAAACGCAGGTGCTAAAGGTAAAGCAGGATCGGTCGCAGAGTAACTGTTAAGCATTTGGACAACTGTGGGCATTGTGGGTCTATCCTCAACTTCTTCTTGAACGCATAATAACGCAACATGGATGCATCTCAATACTTCAACTCTAGAAAATGTGTCTTTCAATGTTGGATCTAATATTTCTGTAGCAGACCCGTTATTCCAACGTCTCCATACCTGCATCAGTTGCTCTTACATTTTATTATCCATCGCCTAAACAAAGTAGATTGCAAGGAAGATAGTATTAATATTACTCACATAGCTTAGAAGGTCTTGAGCACCAGAGGATTGATGAAAACTGCTGTTCTTCTGTCCACAAAGTATCTCTAATATTAAGACACCAAAACTAAAAACGTCTGATTTCACTGAGAAATGACCATGCATTATATACTCTGGAGCCATATAGCCACTGTAAATCCAAACACCCGAACAAAATAGGAATATCAAGATTTTTTTATATGAACAGTTAGACATTCAAAAAATTTACGTTGATACTTACTATGTTCCAACAATTTTGCTTGTACGCTCTTGAGTTTGGTCATGCACAAAAAGCCTAGCCATGCCGAAATCTGCAATTTTAGGGTTCATGTCCATGTCTAATAATATATTGCTAGCTTTGAGATCCCGATGGATAATTTTTAGTCGGGACTCTTCATGGAGATAGACAAGTCCTCTTGCTACCCCTGCTATTATCTTGTATCGTCTGTCCCAATCCAGTTGTGTGCATTTAATGGGATCTATACATAATACATTTATCCGAACAGACACACAAACTGTTAGACCACCATTTAAATCAAAAGTAAGCATCTTCCTATATCCAACTATGCCTGATAGAATAAAAATAAACTGGCGCAGAAACGGGGTACAAACCGAATAGGATTTGGTCAAGGCTTCCATTTGGCATGAATTCATATATGATAAGTTTTTCTTCACCAGCCATGCTGAAACCAACAAGCTGCACAAGATTTCTGTGTTGAAGTTTAGCTACTAATGTAAATTCATTCTTGAACTCTTGATCACCTTGACCGGAATATTTTGATAGCCGTTTCACGGCTATTTCACGCCTGTCTGGAAGTGTACCCTGAGGACATCAAAAGGTACAAGTGCAACAAAGAAAAAACAACCTTTAAACATCCGGAAAGATTTAAAAATAATCATCTGCTAAGAGTTTGATTTTAAGTTTCAACATGCGTGCGTTTTATAGGTTTTAGTACCTTGTAAACAGATCCAAATCCTCCCTCTCCAAGTTTATTAGCTTCAGAGAAATTATTTGTTGCAGCGCTTATTGTACTGAAGTTGAACTGTAAAGATTCTGCTGTAACTGGAGCCTCATCATCCGCATCTTCATGACCAAAACAACAAAAAGTGCGAACCGATTAAGCAAGCTTAGAGAAACATTTGCCTTGATGTCATTCTTCAAGGACAGGTACTTACAGGTATACTTCTTTATCTGTTGTCTCTTTCTTTGGAAACAGAAGAACCCAAAGGCAATGGCAAAAAGTACTGCGACAACCGAAGGAACCACTATACTGATAGTAAGTTTAGATGAGTTATTCCTATTTCCTGCAAGGACATTTCTCAATTAGGAATTATGAGTAATTTGAATCTATGTATAGGAAACAGCAATCCTGACATGAATTTTGGTACATTTCTCAATGAGTCACGGAACAAAAGAGTACTACTTACCATTTGGTACAAGCGCATTCGTTGACGATGGTGGTGTAGGAGAAGATAAAGGAGGTGGTGGTGATGGAGCAGATTCAAAGAAAGGATCACCTAATTCATATCTAATATTACAACTAGGTTTAATAACTCTTCCACCCCGTTTCCCTTGTGGTAATTCAGATACAGCTTTAAGAAGACATCTATTACAATTACTTGAAGGTATATCTGCAGTACACTGTACTAATCCATATAGTTTTGCTAAATCAGTAATATTTCTATTTCCAGCAGCAAAATTAGTAGAAGAAGTAGACGTAGCTTGTAATACTAATCCATTCATTAATTCTCCCAAAATACGGTTAAACTGATCCGGATTAGAAACATTGTTAACATTCAATAGAGAAATTCCTGGATTTTCTTGCATCCTATTAAAGTAATATTCATTAGAATACCTTATCATACATTTCTCATACCAAATAATCGCTTGTTTAGAATTTGGACATCTACCGGTTTTGTTGAAATCTTGAATGGCAAAATCGACACAACTTTGACACTCATCTTGTTGAATATCACCTCTACACTGCAAAGACCCGTAAACAGTATCCGGGCTTTGGCCAACGGTGGCGTTGTAGTATCTATTTTGGATGCTTGAAGGAAAAAGACGATTGAGATTAGCTTGGAATGTACTGCCGGTTGTGTAATTATCTCCTGAACATGATTGATATACATGATCTTGCTGTGCAATTGTGTATTTTATGGCGATCAATAAGTTAGAAAGAATAAACAAGTAGACGAAGAAAATTGAACCATTTCCGATCTTTTTGTTTCTGATTACCATTTTTCTTTTTTGGATGTTTTTTGAGTTACACCAACTACAACAATCTTCAAGGGTACATGGGATGCTGGTTTGGCTGTAAAGTCTATCATGAAGACTAGAGAAACCATTTTTATCCACACGTTCAAGGGTACATCAGTACATGTACATATGACTGCAGCAGACGTCAATTATGAAGACTAGAGAAATCATTTTTATCCACAAGTTCGAAGATTGTGGATGCGACTGACTATGTCACATTAGACTAGTCAAATGAGTTCAGCAGACGTCGTGTACAGAAAGACCACAAGAAAACTGTGTACAGTTTAGAAAGAACGTGGAATCCGGGATATAAAAATTAATTGGGGTATGAATTACTTTCCTCAACCCATAGTATTTGGTAAGGGTGTTTTAGAGCATCCACAGTGGGCGAGTATAACCAAAAATTTGGGATGAGATCGTAACACGGTGGGATGGAGTAAAGATCAAATCCCAACCAAAGATCAAATTCCAGACCAAATATGGTCGCGACCAAATCCCAAATTCTAATATAGTCGGGCGTAAATTTAAAGTACGCTTGTTGCTGAGCGTAAATTTAAAGTACACTTGTTAACGGGCGGAGATTTAAATTACGCCCGATGAAATTTTAATTAAATAAAAAAAAAAAAAGAATGAGGCGGGCTTTTAAAGTCCGCCTGATGAAAGTTACAAAGAATGGGGCGGACTTTTAAAGTCCGCCTGATGAAATTTTAAAAAAATGGGGGGGAATTTTAAAGTCCGCCTGATGAAATTTTACAAAAAAACAACACGGACTAAACCCAAATTTTGGTCTTTTTTTTGATCTTTGATCTTTGGTTTTGATCGCACCACTGCAGTTGCTCTTAGAGCATCCACAGTGGGCGAGTATAACCAAAAATTTGGGATGAGATCGTAACACAGTGGGACGGAGTAAAGATCAAATCCCAACCAAAGATCAAATTCCAGACCAAATATGGTCGCGACCAAATCCCAAATTCTAATATAGTCGGGCGTAAATTTAAAGTACGCTTGTTGCTGGGCGTAAATTTAAAGTACGCTTGTTAACGGGCGGAGATTTAAATTACGCCCGATGAAATTTTAATTAAATAAAAAAAAAAAAAGAATGAGGCGGACTTTTAAAGTCCGCCTGATGAAAGTTACAAAGAATGGGGCGGACTTTTAAAGTCCGCCTGATGAAATTTTAATGGGGCGGACTTTTAAAGTCCGCCTGATGAAATTTACAAAAAATGGGGCGGACTTTTAAAGTCCGCCTGATGAAATTTTACAAAAAAAAAATGGGGCGGACTTTTAAAGTCCGCCTGACGAAATTTTAAGCATGTACCGTTGCGTCACAACACGGACTAAACCCAAATTTTGGTCTTTTTTTTGATCTTTGATCTTTGGTTTTGATCGCACCACTGCAGTTGCTCTTAGGGACAAAAATATTAAAATACCCTTCCCTAAAAAAAAAGTTAAAAATCTCCCATTTTTATTTTAACTGACGACATTTTTGTTAGGGTTAGGGCTTTGAAACCTACATATTCTCCACTTTGAAAACAATTTTGTTTTATTTATTTTTTTACATTCTGAAGTGATGAAGACTATGCCGTAAAATGGTGCCGGCATGCTTGGTAACTAACATTCAATGTCGTAACTAAATGCTGGCATGCTCGATAGAAATCTATCAATACCGTTAGTCAAGTGAAAAAAAATCAATTATCTGGATACTTTACATCATGTGCCGACAAAGAAATTTAAGCAACCTACTATGCCGTTAGCAGTACCAGCATGCTCGAGAATCAACTGACTGTGCCGACAGTGACTGATTAAAACAAGAAAATTTTCAAAATGGGGGATATTGTTGGCCGACATGGACGTAGTATGAATACATGTCAGGAATGCTATTGTCGGCATTGTATTCATACTACGTCCATGCTGGCACCGAGCTATTTCAGCTGCAACAATGGTGGATTCAAAGAAAAAAAATCAAATTTTCAACAAATTGACACCTTTACCTGAGTATTGGAGTGCTTGCACAATCATCCTCCATTTTCATCAAAAAAAGTTCCCTCTAAAAAAATTTCCCTTATTCTACTCTCACCTAACCCACCCAAATATAAATAAAAATACACACTAATCATTTATCAAATAATCTTATGATTTTCCTAATTATAATTAACCACTAAACCTGATTAGTGAGGGATAGATTAGGAATCAATTAAATAGATAGATAAGGGATGACTCTGGTTTGATATTTAAATCCAGTTTGTCTTTTTCCTCTATCCCCAATTGCACGTTCTTTTGAAAGAAAGGTAAAAGGACCAAATCAAGGAGGTCCCAAGACTATGAAGAAAAACTCTATGACGACTTAAGAAAATTCTTACGAAGAAACTTCGTAAGATGAAAATTCAAAGGTTTTTTCTTTGAATTGCATTTTTCCAAAGTCAAGTATTGAAATTAAGAAATTCCAAATTAAATAAGTGTGACCAAAAAAAAGCAAAAAATGACCATAAAAATATGGTCTACGTTCCTGAAATGATGGCTTGCATGACTACAATAAATGCATTAAGAATATTTTTGGAGGGAATTGATAATGTGTTGGGTCAGTTAACTGGACTCAATGTTACGCACTGAGCCAATATTACACAGTCAACGGTCAACAATACGTTCAACTGGACTCAATGTTACGCAGTTAATAATATATTTTGGAATGTATAGTAGGAGTGCATCCACGTTGTCAGGGTAGTTAACTGGACTCAATTTTACGTGGCCAATGGTCAAAAATATGTTTGTTGTAGGAAATTGGACTCAATTGGTCCTTGTTTGACCGAAACCTATGAAAAAAATTCATGGTGGAGGGTAGAAAAGCTATAATGCGGTTGTTAAAAGTCTAAAATGTCGTTTTTAAAATGTTGAGCCCAAACAGCACGTGCCCGGAATATCACCATCTTCTAAGTCCTTTCTCGCCTAACAGCTCTTGCTAGTACCATTATAAAAATTATACGATTAATTTATTTCACTTATTTTAGTCGTGAATACGAGATATATTTACTGTATGCGAAATCTCTATTTTGATAGAATTTTTCTATTTGTGTTGTAACAGATAAGTACTGTACGTGAAATCTCTATTTTGATTGAATTTCTCTATTCGTATTTACAAGTTACAACAAGAGGTGTAAGTTGGGCTGTGCCAGCACGAGCACAGCCCAGCATGCTAAAATCTGACCTAGTGTAAGTCACTATGTGATTTAGTCCAGTACGGTTCAGCATGTAAGTTTCATGGACTGTGTTGGGTTATCCTAATCGGCACAGTAGCACATCACGTGGCTCATCTCAGCCCAGCATGTTAAGAAAAAACGTCATAATATGCACAAATACATCATATAACAAAGCATAATGCATTACGTTTTGTGTATATTTCACAAAAAAGTCACTATTCTAGCTAGTTTTTTACATTTTATGTTGGCTTATTTTTATAACAACACATATAATACCTAAATATTTGGAAAATATATTTCAATATCGTTGTTATACTGTCAATGCCTGTATTTGACTAGGACATTAATTTACATTACAATGATCTAATTCCATATCTGATGGACTATTTCTTTTTATTTAATAAACTTATTAATTTTACATGAAATAATTTCTGAAATAATGACAAATGATATGTAATCTATTTAGATTCTCCTGATAATGTCTGATTTAATATATACCATAAGTGATTTTAAATTGTTTATAGCACGTGTGTCAACATGGCACAACTCGTTTATTCGTGTGATGTGCCGTGGACTGTGCTTTGCCTGGTTTTTGACTAGTAAAACACAACACGACACATCACGTTTAAATCGTTAGCACAACACAGCACGACACATGGCACGCGAAGCACGTAACTTCATGTGCCGGGTTATGCCGGGCCGACATGTTCTACACCTCTAGTTACAACTATCTTATATATTATGATAGAACTGACAACAAGAAGTGAAAATAATTACTAGCAGAATAACGATTAGTAGGATGATTGTTTATACTTCATAACAAGAATCACAGTTATGCAGTTGTGCATTTGTATTGCAAACAAGAAGATCGAAACTAAATTAACGTACTGCTACCCTTGTTTTTGTATTTTCCATTAATTTTTTTTTCTTTTTTTTATTTGGAAAGTTTCTGGTTTACGTACGTACATACATACATGGGGCTTGCTGGTTTGGCTCTAAAGTCTATTCCGAACACTAGCGAAGTCACTTTTAATGGGTTTCGTAGGTGAACTTGGTTGGTGTAAGTTTGACTCATAAATAAATATAGTAATTCGACACACAAGCCATGGGTAAAACTAAAAAATTGCCAACCAATAAAATAAAAAAAGAAGAGAAAGAAAGAACGAAAAAAAGGAATTGGCAATCAACTTCGAAAAGAGGAAGAAAAGAGGTTTGCGAATGTAGTAATGATATTTCATCAACGAGGGTATAGTTCAGTAACTGAAATTTCTTTTGCGCTCCATGTCGCTGCTTCACTGTAGCTTTGAGGTTCTACGTCTCTTACTGTCATGTAGATACAAAATACCGCACATGCATAAAAAATACATCAGCGCCAAGATATATGTTTGTTATCAGGCGACAACGACACGCCCAACATATGAGTGATGACGGAAGAGATGATGTCACCAAAGTCACACCAAAAGTGGGAAGATCAGCGCGACAGTTATTATGACTAGGCGGCATTAACATCACAAGGCGGAGTTTAACACGCTTCATATCCGAAAAGGATGGATTTATTAGCTGTCCTCCACGATGCAACTCCCCTATATAAGGGACGAGAGACCATTGTACGAAGGGGAAATCTTTTTGAGAGCTAAGCATAGAATTCTGGAAAGAGAAAGATAATTTGTTCTCCAAGTTAGGGTCTCTGAACTACATCTCATGCTTATTGTATCTTTATTAATGAAATAAGATCAAATTCATTCATCATGTCTTACTTTATTTGTTGATAACTAAGTAGGGTGTAGGTTGTAGGATTTCGTGCGACTGCATTTTCGGGCTAGAAACACTTTGGACAAGTGAAGATGACAAGTGAAGATGATGATAGATGGTGAAAGTTTTTGGAGTGATTTTTAAATAGTTATTGTTCTTATCTTCAACTCGAAAATTTTGTTGCTGATCGTCAAAGTTAAAAATTCAGAAGTTAGAATTCTGTTAAACAAACCAAAAAATTTCATCTAAAGAGGATTGAAAGAGGATTATTTTCTTTGTGAGTGTTTTTCGGATCTCAAAATTTATTGTCAAGAACAAAAGATGGTAAGGCAGGTATCCATGGCAGAAGATACGATAGCTATAAGGAGAAGTAGGAGAATAGAAGGAAGAAGAGTAGGTGATGTTGCTGGGATGGGGGAAGAAATAATCAACATCAGTGAATCCAATCACAGATCCAGAATATTCAGGAAGAGAACAACAACATTGATTATGAGGCAATAAGTGTACACACTACAGATACGGATACAACAGAAGAAAATGAAGAAGAAATGCATGTAGAAGGGCGAATTGTAGACAGTAAAGAGAATATGACAATAGCGGAACGTAGACCGAGAATGGCGGATGAAAGAAGAAGACGATAAGAAGCGAGAGCGAATTTGACGCGTCAAAATGATGAATTAAGAGAAGAAATTATCATAATGCAAGAACATAGATCCGGAACCGCATCCAGGGCGACACGTATGACTTCAAGATCGAGAACTAGTAGAAGTACATCAAGGCGAAGCCGATCAAACTTTGTGGACCACATTCACGTGGGCGATAACATGCAGGGAGAGCGCGATGATCATCGCATGGAGCGACATCAAAGGGATGATCGATATGCGCATGAAGGTGAACGTCACTCCGTTCACCCAAATCTGAGAGTGGAACAACATGATTGACAGGACGAATATAACCGCGTATTGACATAGCTTAGAAGGTCTTGAACAATGTCTGATTGATGAAAACTGCAGTTCTTCTGTTCACTGAGAAATGACCATGCATTATATACTCTGGAACCATGTAGCCACTGCATATCCAACACCCAAACAAAATAGGAATTTAAAAATTTGTTTTGATACAGTTATGAACAATTAAACGTTCAACACTTAGAAGTTTATACTCACTACGTTCCAGCTATTTTGCTTGTACGCTCTTGAGTTTGGCCATGCCGAAATCTGAAATTTTAGGATTCATGTCCATGTCTAATAATATATTGCTAGCTTTGAGATCCCGATGGATGATTTTAAGTCGAGACTCCTCATGGAGATAGACAAGTCCTCTTGCTATCCCTCCTATTATCCTGTAGCTTCTTTTCCAATCCAGTTGTGTGCATTTAATCGGATCTACGCATTTATCCGACCAAAAAGACAAACTTTTAGACCACAAAGTACCCTGATAGAAAAAGAATAAACAGACAGAATAGGAGGCAAACCGAATAAAAATTGGTCAAGGCTTGCATTTGGCATGAATTCATAGATGAGTAGTTTTTCTTCACCAGCTAAGCTGAAACCAACAAGCTGCACAAGATTTCTGTGTTGAAGTTTAGCTACTAATGAAACTTCATTCTTGAACTCTTGGTCACCTTGACCAGAATATTTCGACAGCCTCTTCACGGCTATTTCTCGCCCGTCTGGAAGTGTCCCCCTGAGGACATCAAACCATACAAATAGGAGAAATCAGTTTTAAGCCATCTGGAAACATTTAAAAAAACAATAACATATTAGAATTCTTATCCTAAGTTTCGATATGCATGTGCATATATGGGTTTTAGTACACCTTGTAAACAGAGCCAAATCCGCCTTCTCCCGGTTTGTTTGCTTCAGTGAAATTGTCTGTTGCAGCAATTATTGTACTGAAGTTGAACTGTAAAGATTCTGTACTTGGAATCTCATTGTCCACATCTTCAAGACAAAAACAACAAAAATTGCAGAAATTAATTATTGAATCGCGCAAAGTTATCAGACTATACGAAGTAGCATATATACATCGACCCCTAACCTTGAGTGTCATCTTTAGGGTCAGCAACTCACAGTTGTGCTTATTTCTCTTTGTTTTCTTCCTCCGGAAACAAAAAAAACAAAAGGCAATGGCGAAAAGTCCAGCGATAGCCGATGGAACAGCTATACTGATAGTAAGTTTGGATGAGTAATAATTCCCATTTGCTGCACGATTATGAGCAATTCACAGATGAGGAGTAGTACGAGTAGAATATGAGAACAACAATCTTATCTTGCACAAACATAAACAGAGTTCGTAAGATTGAAACCTTTGTTGTGTAAGCAAACCCATAAATTAGCTACATATCAAAGAGGTAATAAACATACAAAATAGGAATATTGCCTCTCATAAACAAATTGAAAATGAATATATGTTTTCAAGTAGATTCAAACTTGAATCCATTTTAAACAAGAATATTTACACTTTTATTTCTATTGGGCTGAAGTAATGAAACGAAGATTAGCACAGGACAAATGAGTATTATTTACTTACAGTTGGGTGTATTTGTAATCGTTGACGGTGGTGGTGATACAAGAGGAGGTGGTGAAGCAGTAACTGTAGAATTATAGAAAAGAGCTGATTCATATCTAAAATTACAGCTAGGTCTAAGAACTCTTCCACCTTCTTTTCCATCACAACAATTTGGTAACTGATCATCTATAGCTCCCAGAAGACATCTATTGCAACTACTTAAACTTATTATATCGTCCTTACACTGTACGATTCCATATACTTTTGTGGATTGGTTAATATTTAAATCTCCAGTAGCAAATTTGATAGAAGTAGAATCATCATTAAACACAATTAATTCTCCTGCTAAACGTTTCAAAGAATCACTTACAGCTTGTGTAAACTTGTCTGGATCAGAAACAGTATTAACATTCGATAAATAAAATTGTTGTTCGTCTTGCATTATATTAAAGTAATACTCATTTGAATACCTCAGCATACATGTATCATACCAGATAATTGCTTGTTTAGAAATTGGACACCTATAATTTACTATCTCTTCAACACCGATTCTAACACAACCTTGGCATTCTTCTAATGAAACATCACATCTACACTGAAATGACCTGTAAACAGTATCTGATGTCTGGCCAACAGTAGCGTTAGAGTATCCGTTTTTTTATGGTAATTGAATTGTTGGCAGAGGATAGTGAAGGAAGAAGAAGATTGAGATTAGTTTGAAATGTACTGCCAGAAGTGTAATTATCTCCTAAACAAAAATGATGTACATATTGTGGCGGTAATTGTGCAGTTGTGTATTGTATGTTTATCAATAAGTTTAAAAGGGAAAGCAAGTAAAAGACGAAGAGAAATACAGGATTAAAACAGCCCATATTCTTGTTTCTAATGATCTTGTCTTTTCTAGTTTTGTTTTTTAATATAAACGCCAACCAGTCTAGCTAGAAGGATTTTGCACGCAAGGTGACGAAGACTAAATAAACCATTTTTCTCCAAAGTTCTAAGATTAATGTGTCCGGGTATCAATATATGTCTCACTAGACCCACTAGTCACTAGTCAATAGTCGTGTTAATGCAACGTACTTCACACGGCCAATTCAACAATGTTGCTGATAGGGGTACTAATTTGCTAGGAGGCGTACCAAAATCCAATGGTACCCAATTATCAAGAGGATCCCACACAGTAATCTAAAGGGTTCTATATCTGGAATTTTGTTTCTGTGTTCAGCCTTGATCTATCTTGTATTATGACACCAAAATAAATAAAGCATATTCAGAATGAGGCATATTCACAGTCAAGTTATAAGCAGAGAGTCAAGCATTTTCTCATATACATAACAAGCATGGAATTGGACAAAAGAAGATAAATACAAGAAAATTTTCTTAATCAAGAAGTAGCTAGAATTTGGACTGACCTTTTGTTACCTCAATCAAATTTGAGTGTAGCCAGAACATTCGATAATTGACCCAAAGAGCTTCACTTAATAAAAAAAAACCCATCATCATTATCTGACTACCCTTTCCTCCTTCCTGTGTTTCCCTTCCTCCGCCTTCATTCTATCCATCCCCTATCAATTTTCATGGGTTTTTCTTTAAATCTTTTAAAATCGCCACTAGGAGCACAACTTTTTGTAGGAGGTCTAGTTCCAGACCTCTGTTGATCACAATTTGGGCGGTCTTAAGAAACCAACAATAGGACACGTGCCAGATGAATATGGGCCTGACAAGTGCAAATACTCAATCAATAGAACTACTAGTCTACTACTCTACCGAAAACTACCACCACACCCATTCTTCGGATTTTCTTCACTGTCAAACGCAGGCTCACAAAAGTTCACACCCGCACCAATTTTCTCGGTAAAAATTTCTCCTATACCCAAATTTTTTTAAATTATGTTATTCCGAGATTTCTTCTCTTTCTGCATAAAGCGAGAGGAAAAAAGAGGAATTAAGAGGTCGGAGATCATCATCTACTGTTAATTTTGAAGATTCAATATCCTTGGAAATGATCATAAGAAATATGACGACTAGAACACCATAAAAACATCTTTCTTTTGATATCTTTCTATCTAATTCAATCAAAACCCTAGAAAGTCATAACCTAAAATTCAATTCAAATTTTTTTTGTTGCTTCAGATTTTGATGATTTGGTTGTTGTCGTGTTTGTTTTCTTCAATTTGATTTAGACCGGGAAAATATATGATTTCGAAATAGGGCAGAAATTGAAGAGAGATTTTGGAGAAGATGGAAGAAATCTGAGATTGTTTTGCGTTCAATTACAAATCAGTTGGAGTTGGGAATGTTTTTGTTGTTAAAGATAAAATTTAGGTGTTGCTTATTGGTTACTGAGAGCTGCAGGAATCAGTTGGTGTTCTTGTAGTGAATGGAAATGGGTGTTAACACTGATAGATGGAGTGTTGCAGTTGCAGTTACATAATTTGTGGATGAAACTCAACTAGTTTTCTCCACTAATTTTATTACTGCAGTAAATAGAGCTGACAATACTCATGGAGGACTTTCTATAGTGTTGCTAATGGAGTTGTTGTTGACAGTGGTTGATGGATGGTAATGCAGCGGTGATGCTGTTATGACTGCATAACATGTCATGCAGTCGAGAAAATGGATGCATAAACTATTATGCAGTCGAGAAAATGGATGCATAACACATTATCCGACATATATTCTACTAGGCATGAAATTGAAACTTGTTGCATAACTTGTTATGCAGTCGAGAAAATGGATGCATTATGCATCGAGAAAATGGATGCATAACCTGATATGCATCCGTAAATAAGGCTGCATCATGCATTATGCATCAATTTTTTATGTACGCACTAAAATCAACCAAAACAATAGCTAAATAACTTGTTATAGATGCATAAAATTTGTTACGCAGATGCATAACTTATTATGTAATCGAGAAAATGGTTGCATAATTCGTTATGCGTCTGTTTTTTCTGTTGAATTCCGGCATATGCAGCGTTTTAGTGGCTGCATAACCAAAATAATAGATGCATGAACAAAAATATTGTTGCGTAACGTGTTATGCATCGTTTTGGTGTATGCATATTGTGTTATGCATATGTTTTTGAGGCTGCATAATGGATGTGTAGTCAGTTTTCAAAAATTTTGTCTAAAATGATGATCACCTACGATTATTTCGTGAAAAACAAAATTTTATATTGTTATTTGTACTCGCTGTGTAGATCTCTTTAAAAGCTTTCCTAAGAGATAAACTTTGTTAAATTTTAAGGCGCGAATTTTTAGATGTGTTATATTCTAATTTGCTTACAATTATACCCCTGAAAAAATAGTATGTATAACAGTTATGTAGTGATTTTTAATAATTTCAGATAATTTTGGGTGTCACGGAAACAAAACTTAATCGTGGGACTGACAAAAAGAATATTCTCTTTTGGGCCTTAGCCTAATTTCCCCAGTGAAGAATTATGTTGTGATGCTAAAACTCTTGTTCTCACTTGGGCTGGTGCTTTTAATAATATGGTTCATTTAAACTTTGCTTACACAGTTCAAAACCGAAATATTGTTCTTAATTGATTTTCTCATACTACCACCGGTAGTGTAACCACACCAAATCCAGGTTTGGCCTGTTTTTTTTCAGGATATATAGGCCTGTTTTTTTCAGGATGACAACTATAGGACCGTTTTTCTGAAAGTTACAAATCTAGGCCGGTTTTGACCGTTTTATTGAAAAACGGCTAATGGTGGTTATCCACCTTTTTGGAACCGTTAATATAAGATAAAAAGACTTATAAGTCCTTCAGCTCACATTTAAGTTCTTCAACTCAGTGAGTTTCTTTTGCTAACTCAGTTCGGTCGGTATCTCAATGTACAGTTTCTGTCCACGTGGACTATGTACACATCACCACTTGTCGACACGTGGTACTTCAAAATGAGATATCAGATTCAAATGTATGGGATCATTGCACATGCAGTTATTCATCCGCAACAGCATCAACTTACCACCAGGAAACCAACATAAACTTACCAGCATCATCTTACCACCAGTTTTACTCATTCTCTAATCAACATCAATTCAATAATAAAGATTATAAAGCAAGACAATTCAATCATTCAGCTTACACATTCCCTGGAAGAAAGCACCAACACCATGCTGCAACTGCAACGACTCCATTAATGCAAACAACCAACCAGGGCCTTTAGAAACAATACTGCTTTTCATGATTTACAACTTCATGTTCTTGACCATGACCAACAGTTCATCGGCATCTCTTCCAGAATCTTGTTTATCAGCATCAAAAAAACTGTGGCCATTACTGCAACAACAAGCAATCCACAACAAACCCATGAAACCCTTCCCTCAAATCACCCACACTCTATAACCTACACCTGTTTGCAAATCCGTTACAGCATCACCATCCCACCAACTCAACAACACAAATCCACTGCAACATAAACTAACTTGTCTAGCTGCAACGACAACTCTGTAGCTTCAGTTCATACTCTTATCAGAGGAGAAACATACATCTTCTCATCCCATTCCAACAACACCAGTGACATCTTCTATACCACCTCACGCTTCATCTGCCAGCATCAACAGATTCAACCAACTCCATGTTCATCACCACAAATAACCAACTAATCCGCATCTATCATCTTCAATTGTTTGCAACAGATAAGACTTCAACAAGCCCCAATTCATCTCAGGACAACTCAAACCCCAATTCTCATTATATTAATAGCCAGAATCACTGCCACAATCTTCTCAGCAGAAATATAACATCAATATGACCCATAATTTCCACTTCCGACACAGATCCGTGCTCTAACTTATAAATTCAACACGACCCACAACAACAACAACTCAATCTCGTTTATCCCTGTCCCTAGCTTCAGAAATCATCAAGAACCCTAATTTTTCTTCTGATTCACAACAACCACCTTCAATTACTTTGAAATCAACATCTACAACCAAAATTATAATCGAAATAGCAAACCCATGTTCTGCACCACCAGCCACTCCATCGGAACAACAAACCACTGCAACCAAATTGCACACAAACCCTAAACTTTAGATTCTTCCTTCAATTGAGAGTTTGAATTCATCCAAAACCCATGAATTCAACACACACGACCTTTCTATTCCGGATTTAGATCTCATCAAAACACTTGAATCGGAAAACACAAGATCAATTCCATCATCTTCACAGCACCAGTACAAACCCTAGACTGTTAACAATTCGACCTAAATCCATGGAAGAAAATTTCATGTCTTAACCATGTTGCTTCTCGATTTCACCAACCTTTATTTGCTTATTGACCTCATATTCATGTCTTACTCGATCGGCAAATACCCTTTTTCTTTAAATTCTTCTCCGCCACTTCTCAAATCGATGCATGCGATGGATAATACATCAACAAAAGTGGGACTGCATAGTGAAAAGAAAACATAAAAGGGAGTAATTTTTAATCTAACCCGTTGATTTTTTGTGGGATTGATATTAGAATCTGATCAAACACCGAGATGATTACACGTGTATAGAGGGAAAATGAGTAATTTGAGTATCATTAACTCATCTCATCTGACGAGAAATTGACCATGTTGATCGAGAAATTGACAAAAGTAACGGATTTGGATGGAAACATGGATGGAGGCCTATATTTGCAAATTTGAAAAAAACAGACCTATGGTTGTCTATCGGGTTGAAAATCAGACCTATATCTGTTTATAATCCTTTGTTTTTTTAGGGTTTTTGTAATGAATCAAATTGTTGTTTTTGTGTTGCAGATTTTTGGAATAGCTCTTTCAATATGAGTTTCACATCAGTATACAGATTATTCCAAGAGATATTCCCACATGTATGATATGAAATCCTATCTTGTTATAGTTCGTTGGGTTTGTTAAAGCAAAATTGAAGTGTGATTTTTTTTGTTCTTTTTGGATTTTTTTTAGGTTGATTTTCGTTTATTAAGGGCTGTTGCTGTGGAAAATCTAAATAATCCTGATGTAGCTGTGGAAGAGGTTGGTATCTCTACCTGGTTCTACTAGTAATCAGGTTGTTAACCAACAATCTGGGGACAGTCTAGTACAGACTCCTCTCAATGACAATGTGAATAGCGAGCATGTGTTGACTGGAGAAACAGGTAATGGTTTCATGATTGATTCCTTTCGTTGTTGTTGTTTTTCTTTCTGGTGTTTTTTGCTGCCTTGTAGTTTGCTGCACTTGTTCACAATTTAGATGTATGTTGTTCTGTCCAACTTCTTTTTTCACTACTATCTTTACTGTTTTTATTTTTCTTAAAATGTGTAATTTGTTTAGTTTAAAATCCTGTTTATTAAACACAAAAATGTAGAACGGCCACCCAAACGGTTCCGTACGGACTAACAACTGAAGGATATGCTTTTGAAGTATGACACCCTGTATTTTTCCATCTTAAAGTTTTTTTATTCTTCGTACAGGCACTCTTGTTTATATCATATCACGCTGACAGGAACCTACCTGTAAAGCTTATATATGAACTTTGTATTCGTTACAGATAGCTTTCCAAGTTGCACATCCCCCGGATAGGTGCTTAATAAATGATTTCCAACATGGGCTACAGGTCTTGTTGTTGCCCTGTGCCGCACGTGCATGGCTCCATTAGTATTCTCTCTGGCCCTCTCTCTGGAAACCAAAAATACAGACAGGAGGTCCTAATGCTGGAAAATGAGATTGTTTTTGACAAAGCCATAAGAGATGTTCAATCAAATATTAGGAAAATACATGATCTCTGCAGGGACCTTGCTGTTCTTATTCATGATCAAGGTTGGATACTAAAGACTCAAGACTTTTTTTTTTCTTTTCGTCGCCCTATCAATTGTTTTATATTAAACAGCCAAGTTGGGTACAAAACGATTTACAAAAGATACCCAAGAATAGGGCACTGACGCCGAGCATGACGGGTACACCTCTATATGTTTTTCCACCGACCAAAGCAGAATTCCCACCATTTTTTCATGGACTCTTAACACTCCGTCATGATTTATTTACATGACAGGACATTGGAAGAACATAGAAATTTGCGGAGAGAATTCCGAAGTGTATCAAGAAGCGATGACTGAAGATAAAGATGCTGGTATTGATTACAAGTGCCCAGAAGTTGTAAGAAACATATTATTTGCTCTGCTATTTTTTTTCTCTGTTTTTTCATTTCATTAGGATATATAGATCGAAAGGTTACTTCAGTGATCTACTAGTCTATTTTCTTTTTGGATTCAGCAACTTATGTCAAAATTGTTATAGAAACATTGCTTTTGGTATTTACTAGTTTGGGAACCTTACATGCAACCTATTGTGCTTGATCAGTATATTTATTTCAGTGAAGTAACCTGTTGATCACCACTTCACTCTGCAAGATCCAATTCAAAGTTCAATATAACCTGGCTTTAAGCTTTGACTTGATCCAGTGCATTTAATTTTCCATTTCAGCAGTAGGTGTTTGCTTTTATGCAACCTTGTTTTTACAGGTCGGGTAGTGTCAAAGTTGTTCCAAAGAAGATCAATTTTAACGAAGATTAGGACTAAAAGGGACATTGTACAATTTGTGCCTATGCATCAAGGGTAGAGTGAGTGTAATAAATACTTCTAAGATGAATCTTTTTATTGACATCGGTATTCTGTCTGCAGTTTTTAAGTCCCCATGACCCAGATATGATCTTTCTGTATTTTCTTAGTTTTGTGCAGGGATATTTTTTACAGTTCGAAAGGTCGCCAAGGTCCATCAACACAGGCACACATATCTTTGAATTTTGAAATTGTATATAAGACCAGTGTTGAGGCTCAATGCAAAGAACAGAATTACAGTTGATGTTCTTTGTAGTACAGATTCAATGTAAAGCAGCAAATGCTTTTTGAGGAAATCAAATATATTAAATTTTCATGTTTTGTTATTTTGTTTTCTTAATTATTTCTTTAGCTATTTTTTTTAAATCTAAAAATATTTCCACAACTTTTTTAAAATATTGTGGAGGTTGCATCTTACAACGGTTACTGCAATGGGAAATAATTGTTGTCATTATGTTCTTGAATGACAATGAATCAAACCCGTTGTGGAAATGGTGATGCCTTTCACAACACGCAGGTAGACAACGTCTGGAAAACCGCTTACCAATTCGACAACGGTTTTCCTGTGTTGTTACTGGGTGCATTTCTTGTAGTGCCACTATTTGGAATACATCCCAAATGTGCAAGTCTAATCGTGAAAATCTTCAAAAAAGGAAAAAAGAAACATAATGCTAAGCTACTCGATTAAATCCAAACTCATGACATAGGAGAACCTATTGATTAGTCTATCGGGGGTCTTTGCAAATATGTGAGTTGGAAAGAAACTACTGATCCTACCCGGATGTTTCAAAATGTGAGTAGCAAATGATATCTTTTTACTCAGCTTTTGGATATGAAGAAGAAACATTATGAGTTGCTCGGTTTTGAGCTATATAAGTATATGAACAATCAATAGGTTCTCCTATGTCAATGGATGGATGTATGGTAGTCAGATAATAAAATAGGCTTATAGAAAGCACTGATGAAAGTCTTTGTAAATCTAAAAATATCATTTATTGTATAGATTTTTTGAAAGTCTCTAAAATTATCATTTATTGAATTTGGATTTTCAAATCAATATTTAAAGTTTGGAGAGAATTTTAAAGGCTTTTATGATAAAATATACCAAAAAAAGCTTGAAAAATGTCTATCAAAAAATAGGGGATATTTTTAGAGATTTTTGTTTAATTTTTTCTTTAAGGATTAAATATAAATACGTAGAAGATCAAATAAGTCCATGCTAATAGAAAAATTTATGTAATTTTCGGAAAACCCCGTATGCGAGATTCCAAATCATGCCTCGTAGTCATGTTCGATTTGGTTTAATTTTTTTGGTTTTACAATTTCTAATAGGCATGCATAAATTTATGGTTTTTCATTGAATATTTACGTATTTTTTTTATAACATGAATTTGTATAAAAATTCTTTTTTCTTGTTTGGTACATGTAAGGTATAATTTATATATATTTTTTTTGTCTTTATAACAACTCAGACTAAGAGTGTCCTCCAAAATCAATAGACTCACAAAAATTCCTCCAAAATCTCTTACATTAGGATTATCTTAATATCTCTACAAACTCAATTGGCTAACCCCTGTAAATGTTTTCCGTTACTGAGAAAGAGTACTAAAAGGTGCGGTCTAGCTTCTCCCCTGAGAGAGTAGCTTACAAATTGTTGGAAAAATATGTTCTAGATTTCTCGGAAATCATAATCATGTGAAAAAAAAAATACTAACAAAGAAAAGAGTTACAAAGACTTATCAGATTGGTTGATCGACGTGAGGAACTCCTCTTTCCTTAAAGACTATTCATCCGCGCATACTGCTCACGGTTTACGGATGTCGTCTTCTAAAATACAACGATCAGTCCTTGTAGTAAGTGGCACTACAATACTCATTTGATATGAGAGAACTGCATTGAATAATTCCTTAACCATTGTTAATATGCCAGCCTGCTTAAGATTAATACTTTGTCAATGAGCTAGTCTTCTTTCAAAAGCTACAGAAATCTCTCCAAATGATTGCACTTTAGATCTACAAATGAGAATAAGGTAACCAAGGTATTTTTCTTTCTTGTCCATATCTTTAACTCCAAGAATGTTGCCGAGGATTGCACATACTGCTGGATCCATGTTACCACTGAATAATATGGAAGATTTGTCAAAATTAATGACTTGACCAGATTGTGAGCTAAAATCTTGCAAGACTTGTAAGAGATTATACACACTGGTTAAATTTGAATGAGTAGAGATTAGACAATCATCAGAAAATAGGAGATGGTTGATAGGAAGAGCACCTCTAGCTGCTTTGATACCCTTGATATCTGCTTTGATTGTTGTGCTAAAGTGAGGGTTCTAGAGAACCATTCCATGGAAAGTATAAAAAGATAAGGAGAAAGGGAATCTCCTTGTGTAATTCCTATAGATAGAAGTATGGAATTCAACACAAGGAGACCCATTCTGAAGTACTGATATGGAAGTGGTACTTATGCATTGTTGAACAAGTTGAATCCAATCATCTGAGAAACCAGAATAATGTATGCATGGAGGTTAATAATGGTTCTAAAAAAAGAATATGGTATGACTTCTGGATCATCAATTTTCACACTAAACCAATACCCTCTCAAGAGGAACATTACAGCTTTGTTTATGTCACTGAGCTCGTTATACAGGAAACTTCTTCATGGAACCCATATCTTCTCAATACTTTATTCCCTCCAGAAATTTCCGGAAAAATTAGTAGAATGCCGATAAATCTACAGGAAGAAGATATTGTCGGATGGAAACCAAGTAAAGATGGTTGTTTCACATGAAAAATGCTTACAATAAACTGTCTGAGGATAGAGTTCAACATCAAATTTCCACCAGTCTTGTTCCTGGGAGATTTGGAAGGAACTGTGAAAAATTAAACTTCCCCATCATGTTCTATCATTCATCTGGAAATGCCTCAAAGAAATTGTCCCAACCAAGTTCAAGATGTCTCATTACAACGGAAAGATTGATACTTCTTGTCCAATATGCAGTCATCCAGAGGAGTCTATATTCCATCTGCTGGTCACCCGCAATCATGGTAAGGCACTGTGGAGCCGGCTAAAAATTAATATTCAACAAGTTGCAACTACATGTACTTCAATCAGATAAAGAGTTATTATTTCTTGGTTCTCTAAACCCCAGAATACAACAATCTTAAAGCATAAAGAATGGATGTACATACTGATGGTGGGAAGTTGGATTATCTGGAAAGAAAGATGCGAATGCAACTTTCAAAACAAGAACATAAATATTGTTTCCATTGTCTCTAGGATTAGACATCATCTCATCAGCTTTAGCCCTCCTTCTCATGATCCACCTAGTATTAATGCGGTTCCTAGAATTGTTGATCATACAACATATAACATGTATGTAATATATGTATATGAATCTTTTGATTATTTATCTAATTCTAATGGTACGTGTATGGTGTTACTGTCTATAATGGGTACTTATGGAGGTGTCAAAGGAATCTATGCAGACAAAGTGATTGATTCAGCAGCTGGTGAATATTTGGCTGTTCTGGAAGAAGTACGATGGGCTAAATCATTACATCTTCAAAGTGGCCACCTGGGTAGCAGACACATAAGTAATAGTGCAGTCTATCAATACATCCAACAGTCAAGTGCGATGGGAGAACAATAATCTCATTAAGGATATTAATATAATCTCCTCTTCTTTTGAAATTTTCAAAATCTCTCATGTTAAGATGTAGGAATAATACAGCTGATATATATCTTTGAAAGTCAGGATTGATAAATTATGTTTAAAGGAATGCATGGATTAGTCCATGGGTTAACTCTATGTTAAACAAGCATCCACTGTCTGAAGCTTCTTAATACTCAAAAATATTTATTCCTTTATCAAAAAAAAAAAAAAACCAACTATTCAATCGCTTCCTTAATTTCGTGGTTTGGAGCTCCTTAACTACTAAATCAATTGCAGTGTATTTGGAATGATATCAAAAATTGGCTTAGACTTGCCCATGCATCCCCTAAGTTGATACATTAAGTTGACCAAGACCTGGACTTTAGGATGAGGCAGTGCATTTGGAATGATCTAAAAAATTCAGTATTCTTTGATAAAAGTAAAAAAAAAAAAAATACAGTTTAAACCAAGGGTTAAAACAGTGATTTTATTTCAATTAAGAATTGACCTATTGTTACTCCAATCAAACTGGGGTCGGTAAGATCAATTCGAGTGTTTGTAAAATTTGATATTGATAAACATTTCTGCATGTTACCCGCAGTTTCTCAAAGACTTTTCCCAAATTACCAATTAATTCAGTCCGAATTACTTTTGACTAAAACGCTTGTATTTTGCGACATTCATCATTCGAGAACGATATGACCGTCACTGATAACGTTTACACCACGGTGTCTTTGTCTGTTTCACCCACTGATTTCTTGTTTAGTTGTGGTTTGAAGAAACTGAAGACGAATTTGATCTATTTAGATCGATTTGATCAGGTGACTTGGGACTTTCAATATTTGATTATTAGATAAATTTTGTAAAAGAATTATCAATATTGATCATATCATTTTACAAGTCGTATTGTGAAAAATTGAATCTTTAAATCCTTTATGAACATTCATAGAAAAAAGAAGGTATAGAGTGATAAATAACTTAGAAATGAAAAAGATTAAAGAACAAGATTTAATACTCTATTTTTCTCAACAAAAAAATAGATATTGATGTCTATATTGGCGGTGCACAAAAAGTTTAAGAAGAAGTAAAAATCAATAGATATAAAAAAAATCAAAGATAACTAAAACAAATTAACTAGATAATTGATATCCTATGGAACGGAATAGATATACTTTTTAGCTCTTACTCATTGATATCCTATGTGCTAACCTCCCATCATTCTCCTATCTCTTTCAAAGAAACAAGTGCGTTCATATGAGGAAATACTTGGGGGAATGAACCCCAAGTATTGCGGTAGTAGGCACTGGAAGATATGTTTAGAGTAGAATTGTTAGGGTCATAGCAGTAGATGTAGATGGGTTCTGACTTATCGGATGTATATTTTGTGATCCATAGAAGAACTTCATTGCTCTCTGTAACTGCGAATGGCTTGTACGACTCTGTGGATTCGTATGGTATACTAAACTCCTTATTCCAACTCCACATATTGTCGTAATACTCTTGTCCGGCAACAACTGTGGGAAAGAGTACTTTTGTACCATTCACCGCTTTCTTGAGTGCCCATATATCTAAGCTGCCTTGATAACCACGGGTATAGTAAAAAACAACATACAGATTTCCTCCTAACAGTGCGAGATTTCTAATATCATAATAATCCTCCCAAGTAGGTGATGGGACGGATTTAAACTTCTCATCAGTCAAATCGAAAGCAACAATCTTATTCTCCCATACTTTGAGGGATTCTAACCAATGAATAGCTCCATTAGCAAAGATACTTAAACCCTCAAATATGTAAAGGAATTCGTCTTTGATGATTCTCCAACCAACGCCACTGCCAAGAGCATACACATGGATTGTCTTCCTGTTGCAATCGATTCTAACAACCTTATACTCATTGGTGGAGTGAAGGTAACCAAATCCAAATTTTAGATTACTCCGTTTTGCATCTAGTGCTCCGTCGTATCTTTGTAGAAAAACGTATTCCCTGGTTATAGGATTGCAAACAATGAAGTCCTCATAGCGATCTGCTGCTGTGTCTAGTGATAGGAAACAAACTAAATGATGCAGGGCGGAAGCGTCGAATAAAATTAAAATCTAAAACCACATATTTCCGAGATATCACTCTCAAGGAAAATACTACTTTTCAATTAATCAAAATCTTCTCCTCTAATATGAAAACATGGAGCTCTTTATATAGATAACTTCCAGACAAATAATCAAAATACTTATTCCTTAAAATCCGAGATTTCTAAACTAATATATAAAATCCCTAAATAAACAATTATATTTCTAAAATATTATTAATAAATGAAAACATCTTAATTAATTACAATATATCTTTCTAGATAATTAAAATATATTAAATAATAATGAAAATATCCAAGCATATTTTCATCCCATGAATACTCCACCATTCTCCCCCTTCTCAGAAAAAATTCGCCCTCGAATTTTGCCAGTATTAGTTCTTGTATAAATAATTCGTCGATGAAAATATTTATAATCCGTCGACTTAAATAATCTTGGCATAATTGCTATTGGACTCAAAAAATTTTGTGCTTTGAAAATGTGAAGTTGATGTCGTTGATCCACCTGACTACATACTACTTTTAGAGAGTATGAATCAACATAACTAGAACATAATATGATCTCATCATCAGGATAAATATCATAAATTGGTGGTAGATTCCAATCCACGGCAACATTATTTTTCTCAACCACAGAAAAAGAAAAAATGCCATCAAACCTTGGGATTTCAAGCTTTAATCCGGACTCCAACGAATCTCGTGGATCATGTGCAACTCCTTGAAATCCTTCTTCCTTGTCGCCAAGGAAGTTTTTTTGTTCATCACCGGTCACTTCCTCCAATCGCTGTAGGCTAGGACCATGATGGGGCTCTTGTTGATGATGCATTTCAGCCAATTGGAGGGTGAGCGCCTTAACCTTCCGTTCTAGATCATCTATTACCGCTTGCTCTTTCTCATCGCTGAGAGCGTCTCTTCGAACAACATCATAATTTCTTCCTCGAAACATGATGCAGGAGCGTTGCCTGTCTCTGAACCAACTGATGCAGGGCGGAAGCGTTGAATAACATTAAAATCTAAAACCACATATTTCCGAGATACCACTCTCAAGGAAAATACTGCTTTTCAATTAATCAAAATCTTCTCCTCTAATATGAAAACATGGAGCTCTTTATATAGATAACTTCCAGACAAATAATCAAAATACTTATTCCTTAAAATACGAGATTTCTAAACTAATATATAAAATCCCTAAATAAACAATTATATTTCTAAAATATTATTAATAAATGAAAACATCTTAATTAATTACAATATATCTTTCTAGATAATTAAAATATATTAAACAATAATGAAAATATCCAAGCATATTTTCATCCCATGAATACTCCACCACTAAACCATTGCATGAACCAACAATGTATTGGTTGAATACAAGTGATTGTATACTTAATCTTTCTTCTGAGTTGTCTAAACGGTTTGTAAGTGTCTCACCGGAGTCATGCTTCTCTAGATCAACTTCATGACTAAAACGATCTGCATAGCAAAGGTTCTGTAGTTTCCCTCGAAACTGGAAAAGTAGACCGACTTTGCTTTTACCGATGACCGTTCTCCAAGTTTTGCATACCCGTCTGCATTGTACAGTGGATAGAGAAGCCAACAAAGAGAATATGGTTTCTAAGATTTCTATAGGGAGACTGTCCATTAAGATTATCTCTTCCTCTTTTCATAAATTTTAGGGTTTAGAAGAAAATCATCGATTACGGTAATCCAGAATTAATAGACACTTTTAAGCGGACAAGTCATGCTATCGTGCACTCAAGTGCAAAATACCAGTCATTATTGCTACCTCGCATCGCAGCTCCAAACACAACACCTGCAGCATACAATCTTGGATTCAGTCGACACATCCATACCTAGCCAAAACTACTACATGGCACTCAAAAGATATACCCAAGCTTGCGGCCTCTCTACTACCAGCATCAACTCGGTTGCCCCACATCATATGAGAACCATGGCAACCCAGTACTTTGAAGCTGTTAAGAGAGAGCTGCCGACCAAGTTTACCATGACACCAAGGGACACAATTCTGTGGCAGTGTAACAGGATGAAGCATGCTTTAGATTTTTTGAAAGCCATCCCCATACCAGGTTTGAACCAGTCACTTGGTCCACGTCAGTTTCGTGCCGTGACACAGTATAGGCTTGGCATTCCTCTGTTCCCCGATAGAGGTACTTGCTCCTGTTCTGGACGTCATATGGATATCTTCTGCGATCACGCCCTACACTGCGCAAGTGAAGTCGGTTTGAAATTTCGTCATGGCTTGGTAAGAGATGTTCTCTTGGTCATTTGCTACGGATCAGGCGTTGCTGCAGGAAAGGAGGTCCGTCTAGGATTTTTTTCCGATACGGACAATGACCTTAGACCCGCTGACATTCTTATTCACAATTGGGAAAACGGCCAGGACACATGTTTCGACGTGACTGGTGTTTCGCCTTTCACTGGTGCTCGTACCTTCACACCCGGTCATGCCATCTCGTCAGCAGTCACTCGTAAGCGCAACAAATATCTGGAACAATGTGAATCTCAAGGATATCGTTTTCATGCCTTAGCATTTACCATTTAGGAGAGCTTGGAGATGACCTTGTTATTCTGCTCAAGAGGTTGAAAAACTGTTTGACGAACTACGATGTGAACAACAAAGTAGGTGGCTTACTTTTCCACAGGTTAGGTTTGGCTATCCAGAAGGGTGTTGGTGTACAGATTGTCGCCCGACTCCCATCCATTCATGTGTAATTAAGTCTTATGTTTTTTTCAATTCAACCCCGTGGTGGCATCCTTTCAGAAAAAAAAAAATATCATTGTTCCTATATTTTTTAGAACGGAAAATAAGTGGAGATGTCGAAGAAATTGGAATAAAAATAGGTTTTTTTACTTAACAATTTCCACCAATAGGGAGGAGAGGAATGTGCACCCCGGTTTTAGAGGGGTGCACAAATTTGGACTCGGTCAGAACTATATGACCGTCACTGATAACGTTTACACCACGGTGTCTTTGTCTGTTTCACACACTGATTTCTTGTTTAGTTGTGGTTTGAAGAAACCGAAGATGAATTTGATCTGTTTAGATCGATTTGATCAGGTGACTTGGGACTTTCAATATTTGATTATTAGATAAATTTAGTAAAAGAATTATCAATATTGATCATATCATTTTACAAGTCGTATTGTGAAAAATTGAATCTTTAAATCCTTTATGAACATTCATAGAAAAAAGAAGGTATAGAGTGATAAATAACTTAGAAATGAAAAAGATTAAAGAACAAGATTTAATACTCTATTTTTCTCAACAAAAAAATAGATATTGATGTCTATATTGGCGGTGCACAAAAAGTTTAAGAAGAAGTAAAAATCAATAGATATAAAAAAAATCAAAGATAACTAAAACAGATTAACTAGATAATTGAACCAATGGAACGGAATAGTTATACTGTTTAGCTCTTCCTCATTGATAACCCTATGTGCTAACCTCCCATCATTCTCCTATCTCTTTCAAAGAAACAAGTGTGTTCATATGAGGAAATACTTGAGGGAATAAACCACAAGTATTGCGGTAGTAGGCACTGGAAGATATGTTTGGAGTAGAATTGTTAGGGTCATAACAGTAGATGTAGATTGGTTCTGACTTATCGGATGAATATTTATTGATCCATAGAAGAACTTCATTGCTCTCTGTAATTGTGAATGGCTTGTACGACTCTGTGGATTCGTATGGTATACTAAAACTCCTTATTCCAACTCCACATATTGTCGTAATACTCTTGTCCGCGAACAACTGTGGGAAAGAGTTTTTTTGTAACATTCCCTGCTTTCTTGAATGCCCATATATCTAAGCTGCCATGATAACCACGGATATGGTAAGAAACAACACACAGATTTCCTCCCAACAGTGCGAGATTTCTAATAGCTTAATAATACTCCCAAGTTGGTGATGGGACGGATTTAAACTTCTCATCAGCCGAATCGAAAGCCACAATCTTATTCTCCCATACTTTCATGGATTCTAACCAATGAATAGCTCCATTAGCAAAGATACTTACACCCTCAAATATGTAAAGGAATTCGTCTTTGATGATTCTCCAACCAACGCCAGTGCCAAGAGTATACACATGTATTGTCTTCCTTTTGCAATCGATTCTTACAACCATATACTCATTGGTGGAGTGAAGGTAACCAAATCCAAATTTTAGATCACTCCGTTTCCCATCTAGTGTTCCGTCGTGTCTTTGTAAAAAAACGTATTCACCGGTTATAGGATTACAAATAATAAAGTCCTCATAGTGATCTTCTGCTGTGTTTTGTGACAGAAAACAAACTAAACCATTGCATGAACCAACAATGTATTGGTTGAATACAAGTGATTGTATATTTAATCTTTCTTTTGAGTTGTCTAAACGGTTTGTTAGTGTCTCACCGGTGTCATACTTCTCTAGATCAATTTCATGACGAATACGATCAGCATAGAAGAGGTTCTGTAGTTTTCCTCGAAACTGGAAAAGCAGACCGACTTTACTTTTACGGATGACCGTTCCCCAAGTTTTGCATACCCTCGTCTGCATTGTACAGTGGATAGAGAAGGCAACCGAGAGAATATGGTTTCTAAGATTTCTATAGGGAGACTCTCCATTAAGATGATCTCTTCTTCTCTACATAAATTTTAGGGTTTAGAAGAAAATCATCTATTACGGTAATCCAGATTTAATAGACACTTTTAAGCGGACGAGTCCTGCTATCGTGCACTCAAGTGCAAAATATGATAATGAATAGACACTTTTAAGCCATCAACTTTTTAATCTATTTATATGCCTTTTAGACCCTCCATTTTCACTGACCTTACACAAATACCCTCCGGAATCATTCTTGACTCACTGGTTGGAAATTCTCGACAGACTGCCAGTGCTACTTATGTGTTATGTCGAAAGACCCGGAAAGGTCAAGTGTTGAGTGAACTTGATAGGTGTAGAGGTAGAAGATAGAAGGGAAACAGATTTTCCCCAGTTCTTAACACTTTGGCCCCAACTCATATACTAGGCGCCAATTTTCGAATCCGCAGCTAAAGATAGCTGACAGATTAATCTAACAAAAGTCTAATTCTCTGTAAATTCCATATCATTTAATTATAAGCAGTATTGTGAGAATTGAATCTCCAATTCTTGATGAAAAATGATGAAAAATATTTAGGTAATGCCAAAAAAAAAGAAAGAACCTATATTCTATAGAGTGCCAACTAAGATTAAAATAAAATAAAAATGGAACAAGATTATGTATTCTGGAAATGTAGTGGTATATATATAATTATCGAGGGTCTAGTTCCGTAATTGTAACTTCATTCGCTCCCGGTCGCTACTTCACTGGTCACTGACTCGTTCTTCGAGCTTCCTTGTTCTTCGCAGGTGCTAAAGGGTTCCATATTTCCGGTAGTGCCAACAAAAAATGCAGGTGCTAAAGGTAAACCGGGATCGGTCGCAGAGTAGCTGTTGAGCATTTGGACAACTGTGGGCATTGTGGGTCTATCTGCAACACCTTCTTGAACACATAATAAAGCAACATGGATGCATCTCATTGCTTCGTTTCTAGAAAATGTGTCTTTGAATGTTGGATCTAATATTTCTATAGCAGACCCGTTATTCCAATGTCTCCATACCTGCATCAGTTTCTCCTACGTTTTAATTATCCATCGCCTAAACGAAGTAGATTCCAAAGAAGATATTATTAATATTACTCACATAGCTTAGAAGGTCTTGAGCATTATCGGATTGATGAAAAATGTTGTTCTTCTGTCCACAAAGTATCTCTAATATTAAGACACCGAAACTAAAAACGTCTGATTTCACTGAGAAATGACCATGCTTCATGTACTCTGGAGCCATGTAACCACTGCAAATTAAAACACCCAAACAAAATAGAAATATCAGCATTTTTTTATACGGTTATGAACAATTAGATTTTCAACGTTTCGAAGTTAATACTTACTACGTTCCAACAATTTTGCTTGTAAGCTCTTGAGTTTGGTCATGAACAAAAAGCCTAGCCATGCCGAAATCTGCGATTTTAGGATTCATGTCCATGTCTAATAATATATTGCTAGCTTTGAGATCCCGATGGATGATTTTAAGTTGAGACTCCTCATGGAGATAGACAACTCCTCTTGCTATCCCTGCTATTATCTTGTATCGGCTTTCCCAATCCAGTTGTGTGCATTTAGTCGGATCTGCACATTTATCCGACCCAAAACCAAAAACTTTTAGACCACCATTTAAATCTAAAATAAGTATCGACACATCCAACTATGCTAGCTAATAAAATAAGAATGAACAAATAGAGAACGGGTACAAACCGAACAGAAATTGGTCAAGGCTTGCATTTGGCATGAATTCATAGATGAGTAGTTTTTCTTCACCAGCTAAGCTGAAACCTACAAGGTTCACAAGATTTCTGTGTTGAAGTTTAGATACTAATGTAACTTCATTCTTGAACTCTTGGTCACCTTGACCAGAATATTTCGATAGCCTTTTCACGGCTATTTCTCGCCCATCTGGAAGTGTCCCCTGGGGACATCAAATAATACAAAAAGCAAAAAAGGTTCAAAAACAGTCACCTTCTTAGAGTTTAATTCTAAGTTCCAATGTGCATGCGTTTTGTAGGTTCTAGTACCTTATAAACAGAGCCAAATCCGCCTTCTCCGAGTTTATTAGTTTCAGAGAAATTGTCTGTTGCAGCACTTATCGTACTGAAGTTGAACTGTAAAGATTCTGGTGTTGTAGCTGGAGTCTCATCATCCACATCTTCAAGACCAAAACAACAAAATGTGGGAACCCATTAAGCAAGCTTAGAGAAACATATGCCTGGATGACATGTTTGAGGGATGGGTACTTACGGTCATACTTCATTATCTGTGTTCTCTTTCTCCGGAAACAGAAGAACCCCAAGGCAATGGCAAAAAGTACTGCGACGACCCAAGGAACCACTAGACTGATAGTAAGTTTCGATGAGTGATTCCTATTTGCTGCAACAACATTTCCCAATTAAGAATTATGAGTAATAATTTGAATATATGCATGAGAAACAGCAATCGTCCTGACATGAATTTTGAATTCGTTATTCAAAAAAAATGCAGTACTACTTACCATTTGGTGCAGGTGCATTCGTTGACGATGGCGGTGTAGGAGAAGATAAAGGAGGTGGTGGTGATGGAGTAACCGTAGACTCAAAGAAGGGATATACTTGATATCTAATACTACAACTAGGTCTAATAACATTTGCACCTCGCTTCCCATCACAACAAATTGGTATGTCAGATATAGCTCCGGCAAGACATGCATTACAACTTCCTGAAGGTATATCAGGAGTACACTCTACTAATCCATATACTTCTGTAAAATTAGCAACAGTTCTACTTCCAGCAGCAAAATAAGTAGAAAAACTAGACACAGCTTGTTTTGCTAAATCATCCATTAAATCACTTAAAACAGGGTTAAATTGATCTGGATTTGAAACATTATTAGGATTCCACGTAAAAACTCCTGGATCTTCTTGCATAGTGTTAAAGTAATATTCATTAGAATACCTTAGCGTACATTTCTCATACCAAATAATCGCTTGTTTAGAATTTGGACATCTACCCGTTTTGTTGAAATCTTGAATAGCAAAATTAACACAACTTCGACACTCATCTTGTGGGATATCACCTCTACACTGTAAAGACCCATAAACAGTATCCGGGCTTTGGCCATTGGTGGCGTTATAGTATCTATTTTGGATGCTTGAAGGAAAAAGAAGGTTGAGATTAGTCTGAAATGTACTGCCTCTAGTGTAATTATCACCGTAACAAAATTGATAAATAAAAATTGGCTGTGGCTGTGCAGTTGTGTATTTTATGGTGATCAATAAGTTGGAAAGAATAAACAAGTAGATGAAGAAGGTTGAGCCATTTTCCATTTTTTTGTTTCCCATGAACATTTTTCTATTTTTCTTTTTTTGAATGTTTTTTTCGTTACACCTACCATATATACAAGGGATATTGGTTTGACTCCGAAGTCTATATTAAGAAGACTGAAGACTGGAGAAATCATTCTTATCCATAAGTTCAAGGGTACATGTATATATGAGTGCAGCAGAGGTCAATTATGAAGACTGAAGACTGGAGACATGTACATATGAGTGCAGCAGACGTCAATTATGAAGATTGAAGACTGGAGACATGTACATATGAGTGCAGCAGACGTCAATTATGTGTGTGGATGCGACTGACTATGTCACAGTAGACTAGTCATATGAGTTCAGCAGACGTCACGTATAGAAAGACGACAACAAAAACACGTATAATTTAAAAAGAAAGGTAAATGGCTGAATCAACGCGGTTTCAAAATGAAGAAAAATCTGTCGCAGTTGCAGAAAGTTCTTAGGAAGTATATTTGAGAAAGTAGGAAATATCATATAGTTCTAGATATAATATATTAGGATGAGTGTAGTCCAGTTGATTCAGTCAACCCATGTTTAGTCGTTTTTGGAAATATAAATTATAGTTTGGTCCTAAAAATTATAGTTTAGTCCTAGAGTGTACGATATCTACGCGGGATGATGTCATGGATAATGTAATTTTCATCTGTGAGTGACAGAAATACCCTTTCAGATCCAAATATATAGGAATTTATTAACAAAAGAGAAATCATTTTCAGATTTCCTTTCTCTCTCCTAATTTTCAGATCTAGTTTCTCTGTTTCTTGATTTTCTTTTCTCTGTTATACTGCTAGTGTTTAAATTTGATGAAGGCGATGGTGTTGAAGATGAAGAAGACGATGAACATGAATGCAACTGAGTATGTTTTCTCCAAGAATCAAACGACCAAATGAATAAGACAATCCAAAATTGCTCATTGATGGAGTACAGATTAAAAGTTCCAAAAAAAACATTTCACAGAAATCTTTATTATAGTAACCTAACTTACGGTAACCAACCATTTCCAAATACAAAGAGCTGTTTATTCCTTTGTTCCCAGTTTTCAGCTGCTTGACTCTTTTATTACTTTAACTTGGTCGTCAAAGATTCAATTTCATTTGCATCATCTAATTTCTTCTTTTGAAACTCACCAAATAATTAATTGCTCATACTAGTTTAATATTCTTGAGATGTTTTCAACAGTTCAAGTTCACGTTCCGGACTCGCGGCTGCTGTAATTTCAATTGGAGGAGGTGGAACGATGAATATTTGTGCGTTTTTTTTTGTTTTGTTTTTTTGTTGCTGCTAGTGTTGTTGAAGATGGTGGAGAAGATGAAATGATGAACGATGAAGATTTGTGGTGGAGATTTTTGATTAAAATGAACTCTGTTGCTGGTGCTTTGAAGATAATGAAGACGATGATGATGGTGAAGTTCATTGATTAAAATGAACTCTTTTTTCTCTCCTCTGTTTGTTAATGCTGTTGTTGAAGAAGACGAAGATGATGAAGATGTTTTTAGATTTTCATTGTTGTTGTTCTTTTTTTATATGGACTTCATTTCTGCAATGAAGTATGTTTTTTAGGCTTTTATATGGACTTCATTTATGGAATGGAGTCTATTTTTTTAGGTTTTTATATGGCCTTCATTTCTGGAATGAAGTCTGTTTTTTAGGCTTTTATATGGACTTCATTTCTGGAATGAAGTATATTTTTTTAGGTTTTTGTATGGACTTCATTTTCAGAATGAAGTATTTTTTTTAGGTTTTTATATAGACTTCATTTCTGGAATGAAGTCTGTTTTTTTAGGCTTTTATATGGACTTCATTTCTGGAGTGAAGTCTGTTTTTTTAGGCTTTTATATGGACTTCATTTCTGGATTGAAGTCTGTTTTTTTAGGCTTTTATAGTGACTTCATTTCTGAAATGAAGTATTTTTTGTTAGGTGATTTCTGAAAAAAAAAATAAGTAGAAATTAACAGGAGTTCATTTTGAAGAATGAACTGTTACAAAAAAAAAATAGAAATTAACAGAAGAAGAAGCAGTTTCTGATGAAGAGACTCAATAGAGAGAAAAAAAGATATACCCATTTTTAGGAAGTTATTGTGTTTAGGCGATAACGGCTAGAGGAGGGTATTATTGACAGTTTGGTATTTTTTAATAATTATGGACTAAATGGTAAAGGTGATTTCTAAAAGGACTAAACTGATGTGGGCCCGGACCTAAGAGGACTAAATGATATTTTTCCCTTTGAGAAATTCGGTCAATTGTCCAAATATTTTTAAAACATGATTCTAATGGACGAGTAAAAATTAGTATTGCTGAAATGGATACCAAAAGGATACATAATACTTTGTGTAGCCATATTTTGGTTTATGCATCAACTAATTTTCTGTTGCAACTAATAAACGATGTACTACCTAAGTTTCAAGAAAAGTGATACTTTCACTTTAGACACAATTCTCGAAAATTGAATGCATAACCATTATGCAAACTACCACAAAGGATGCATAACACATCATGCAACCATATTTTGGTATATGGATCGATTATTTATGTTTCTGCAAAAGTGATACTTTCACATTTTGTTTCAGGAAAAAGTGACACTTTCCCTCCGTTTCACGAAAAGTAATACTTTCGCCCGGTATCAGAAAAAGTAAAACTCTCCGTTTCTGAGTATCACTTTTTCAGAAACGGAGCGAAAGTATTATTTTCTATGAAACTGAACGAAAATATCACTTTTCTGAAACGGGACAAAAGTAGTCATGGACAAACCACACAAACATTGACTAAGGGGAAGAAATCTAGCAATTGGCTTTTTAAAGAGTAAAGCATTGACTAAGGGGAAGAAACATATCATATGATGACTGTAGTTATATGTACTACACAAGAGAAATAACAAGGATATGTGGATTGAAAATCTACCTATCTCACCTTTAGGGGGAGTATTAGCTTTGTATTTAAATGTCAACAACGACATTTTATGGATTGAATATATGCAGGGTATAATGTTGTTGAAACTTGGAATCAAGCGTATGTGTAATGAGTTGGTGTAATTTGTTTATCCATATGTATTAAGAGTTTTGTCACTAAAATTGACAAAGCAGGAGATTGTTAGAGCAAAGCTCAGTTGAACTCACTAAGCATTGGTATGTCCAGTTTGGTTGTCATATTTTAGTGAATCAAAACTCATTTAAAGAGTCGCTTGATTATGTACTAGAGTCAACTTCATATAGGTTAAACTAGAAAGACTAGGATTTTGATACATAAAATTATTACTCGGAGACTTGAAGAATGTGAAGAAGTATCAAGTTACAACGGAAACATCATCCTTCCTCTTGAGGTTAGTAATATTTTGACTTGAACTGTTTCAATCCAAACATAACTTTCAAGTCGTACTAAATTGAAAACATAATTGAGACGTTGTGAATGATTATACTCCAGTAGTTAAACATTATATTAAGGAATTAGAATATGAAGTATAATGTTTATCTTTTGAACTTTGTATATAAAACATCGACATAATCGTTTGAATGCTATTGTGATTATGTGTATGAGTAAAAGTGAATATTTCATCCTAGGAAACAATGTTTATATTTGTTTAAAGGAAGTACATTCATAAACATGGTTTGTGAATCGAAAAGGAAATGGCTAGGCTTATTGGTATTGTTATTCATTACAAATCTTTGCATTACCAATATGTGTGAGTTAGTTGAACCGATCATGACTTGTTATGTATCTTGGTATAACTAATCACAGTGCATGACTTATGTATTGGTATGATTTTAATTAGTGTAACCGATCCTAAGTAATCACCTTAGATGGTATGATCGATATTTGTAATTGGTATGACCGATCCTAGTAATTGGTGTAAACGATCCTAGTAATTGGTGTGACCGATCATAAAAGAGTTGTGTAATCGATCCTTGTAATTGGTGTAACCGGTCCTAGTAATTGGTTTAACCGATCCTGGTAATTGGTGTAACCGATCCTAGTGACTTTTCTAACCTATCACAAGCAATACCATGAGTATGTGGTAACTGGTCCTGGTAATTGATGTAACCGATCCTGGTAATTGATGTAACCGGTCCCAGTAATCATATGGAGGTAGAACAGATCCTTGTGTTTGATAAAACCGGAAATCCATGAATAGTGAATTGATATTTGATCAATAACATAGTGTCTTGGAATACAGATGAACCAATTCTAATATGTTTGGAATTGTGGTATAATCTGTTCAAACATTGTAAATATGAAAGAGGATTTACAAAGAAAAGATGTCGACATACTTTGAACATGATCAGTAACTCTTATCTTTTATTCTTCGTTGATATTCCTTAATAACTCAAGGAGATCCCGAAATGAAATAAATTAAGAATCTTTTTAAGGTTGTTAATTTATATATATGCTTTTAATTACCAGCAATTAAATGCGTATCTCTGGAAAATAAATATTAGTAAGGTGCATTTTGCTAACTGAAGATTTTCTAGTTAGATTTCGGCAATATTGGACAGTGCATTACAGGGATATACGAAAATCAATTTTGGGCATTTTTTGCGTATCTTGAGAATATTCGGTTTTGGAAATTCCTTGGTGACCAAACTTCCATGGTCTATCAATACCCAAGTTTGCATTTCTAGCAAACTATCCTAAGAGATAGGAAAACTACTACTTTGTGTTGTTACTGGTAGAGACGTCTATTCGGGGAGGAAAGTAACCTACTTAGGCGAAATCTCTTACGACCGCTTATTTAAAGACTTCTTTGGGATCGAGAAGCTCTACGAGTGCCGTGGGTGGCAAACTAAATAATTGAGTGTTATTAGTTTTCGATTTTATTTGATTAACTAACGGTTGTTGAACTTTGATTTCACCTAGTTTGTTTATGCTTGAGGATCTTTTCTTCTGATATAAGATTCACTCAAACTAGATCAAAGTATCGACGGAATCTTTAGAAATGTTTTTAGCTCTAAAGACATCTTGTGGTAATCCATTATTAACAGACTCCGTTATGTGCATGATTGATAGCAAGATATTCAAGTTGTGGTGTGCAGGTGTTTATTGAAGATCTAAGAAGATTTGAAGAAAAATAAGATTTCTTATTGGTTTCATAATCTTTGGTGTGCAAAAAAATTGATCGGCTGAGATCCAAGTACAATCGGTTTTACCCGATTGATTAGTCGCATAAATCGGCATCACTTATAGTTTCTTGGTAGAACCTATATTTGATTGTATAGTCTAAACTCTACCATTTCGGTAGTTGATTGAATAGACTGATCTAAACCCCGAAAAAGGAGTTTATTGGGATAAACGGAATAGCCTTTGTATAACTCATATAACTGAGGTTGAATAGAGTTGTTACCGAACACATTTGTTGTTCCTTTACTGTTTAGATTATGAACCAAAGGAATTATTTCAGCGCGTGCACTTAACTCCATAATTACTTGATAGTGATCATATAGAGTTTGGTTAAGTCCAAACCTATTATCAAGTAAATCACACTTTATTTGGTGTATTGTCTCGATCTCGAATGCATAGACGATCACACAAAGTGTGTATACAGATTTTTTTGTATTGTCTCGACTCGGTCCATCGACAATCACTTTCGGTTAAAGAACTTATAGGTGGAAAAGTTTTTAGATTAAGGTATGTTTGGGTACCCTCTCTTTTCAATTGGTATCAGAGCAGAAAAACACGAAAAGATCTAACAATCTGTGTTTGGTGCGTTCCAACCTATAAGAAATGAACTCGATTTCACATGAATCGATTTCAGTTAACGTACCGCCAATATTTTACGGAACAAATTATCTATGATGGAAATCTTATATGATATACTTTCTTTAATTAAGAGACTTTAATACTTGGCTATTAGTCGTCGATGGTTATAATCTCCCAAAAACAGAAATTCGGAAACTGAGTTTAAACGCTTAATGGATTATTCAAACAAAGAAAATGCTTTTGCAAAGCATAATTCCAATGGTTTGAATGTTATTATACATTCTGTAAGTCGTTATCTACAATATCATGTATCAACATGCCAAACTTCAAAGGAAGCTTGGGATATTCTTCAGATCATATTCGAAGGAAATACATGAGAGAAAGAATCTAGACTTCAAACTCTTACGTCTGATTGGGAAAACCTTCGAATGGATGACAACGACACTTTTGAAGAGTTTCATATTAAACTCTCTGAGAGAGTTAATTCTTATTTCTCACTTGGAAAGATTATTTATGAAAAACATATATTGTGCAAAATTATCAGATATTTTCCACCTAGATACGAGTCCAAGAAGCATGCAATCATAGAAGCAAATGATCTTCACTCTCACGAAGCACACTCGTTGGAAAGTTAAAAGATTTTTTTATCATGAATCATAGTCTATCCAAGCTAAAAGAATTTCTTTTAAGGCTGCAAAATTTCCAAAATCCCCAATGGAGAAAGAAAGATTAATAGATAATTCTGATGAACTGATTGCAGGAAATTCTGATGATGAAATTGAACAATCATTATCATTGATCACTAGACAGTTTATCTATGTGGAGCATGTTTATACCTGTTAGTATCATGATTACAAGCATGTCCATGTTCTAATTCACTTGCTAGGGTTTAGAGGAAGCTCTTGATCATATGCTAGGAATGTTAATGTATTTGTATGTTCTTTTATTGAGCTGAATTGCCTTAGGATGAATGCTTAGCCATTTGGGCTACCTGCTTGTAATCACCTGTGCTGTTAGAAGACAGCTGATACTAGGAGTGGAGCTAGGTCTTTGGCCAAGAATTCAATCCACTAGAGAGATTGCCTTAAGCTAAACTAGCTAGAGGAGCTAAATGCCTGTGATTAGTTGTGCTGATTAAAGACAACTGATGCTAGGGGTAATTTGGTTAGGATAGTTAGTAGAATCCTCATTGTAGTCTTTCATGAAAGAACAAGACATACATTGCATCATAATTTCCTTAGCCTAGGGTCAAGTAGTGGAATCAAAAGCCTTAGTACCTTCTTTTGAATTCAGATAACTTTAGAAATTTAGAAAACTTTAGCAAATCCTCCAAGTCCCTGTGGACAAACCTCTATTTACATTCTATCTTCATCAAGACCTTGTACACTTGTAGGTAAAACATAGGTTGTAGTTTTTAGGTCTCATTCCTTGAGATACCTAGTTTTTGGCGCCGCTGCCGGGGATCGAACCCGGGTCAGAAAGTTTTGTTATACGACTCTCGGCTGCATCTTTTTCCAGGAAAATTGTGGTCCCGATGGACCGGCCCGTTCCTAGTACGCACGGTATTCCCTCATAGAGTTGTGGAACTTGAAGATGTCTCCAACAAGAACATTTTCAAAGTGAATGGGCAGCGATTGAAACCGTTCCTTGAACCACTTCCGCCTGACATTGAGGCAACTGATCTGGAGGATCCCGTCTATGCGTCCTGATTGGTCCACCCTTGTACATAAACCAGGTTGAACGTTCCATTTTATTTTATGTTTTTCCTTTTCTGTACAGTTCTTTCTTTTGCACTAATTAAACATTGAGGACACTGTTTAATTTAGGTTTAGGGGTGATAATCAGTATATACCCTTATAACATGCTATAATTGAAAACAAAACTCCTCCCTCTTTTTGGAAAAAAAAAAAGTCATAAAAATGGAGCTCATTTACCTTGAAACGTCGACTCTTGTGCAAATATGTAATTTTTAGGAGTCTTAGTCTAGATATTTAGGCACCCCTGATTCTAGCACAATTCACATAGTGATAAGAAACTTGCACGCGCACGATCTACCAATACATGTATAGCCTCATCCTTGAGGTGTTCTATCGGAAGTTTTAGTTGCCAATCACTTTAGAATACTGAACGAAACTTGACTAGCTTGTTCTTTGGTTGGTTGGGATAGAAGGTGGAGGTTACATTAAGAAAAACAACCATCGAATTTAACTGGGTGCATCAAAAAGGGCTACCTCTTGCAAAGTGTCATGTAATTTTTTGTTTCTTTTTCCTTATGTATCAAAAGTGTTTCCTTGTTCCAAAAAAATAAATAAAAAATAACGATGTATATATTCAGAAAAATAAATAAAAAAATCAGAAAAATATAAAAAAAAAATCAAGTATTTATCAATTTCATCCTCTCTTGTTCCAAAAACAAAAGAGAGTAGTCAATGTAAATAAGAGTCATGTAAAGAGTCATCTTTTTGTTGTAAATAGTCTTGTAATAAGCAAGGAGGGTGTATGCCATTGATGTACAACGCGAGTAATTGTGAAATACCTCCAACTCATTCACAATTCTCGTAAAGTCCGGACAGCTAGCTAGATTTCGACCTTGGTTCTTAGCCTGAGAAACTATCTCTTGGTGATTAGTAGTCATAACATCCGATCTTTCTTTACACATGTGTAGATACACTTTACACTCTTATCACATGTCTTTATTTGTTATCAGTGCTAGGATTGTGCCTTAGATAGCTAGATTGACATCTCCATTTTGCTGTGAGCTTAAAACTGTCTTGCACATGCCACATTTGATGGAATATGAGATTATATTTTGTCCTAGAACTTTGTAGGTACGTTCTAAGCAAACCTTCACGAGACTTCACTCGTCCACTAGGGACACTTAGTGGTTTAAAAGGCTTAGTGCATATGCTAAATGCATTCGAGAGACCAGCGACCGGGGTATAGGTAGGATTTCCTTAGTTTTGTTTTACTTGAGGACAAGTAAAATTCAGGTTTGGGGGTATTTGATGAGTGCTAAAAAGTGCATATTTCTATATATTTTTCTTGGCATTTAACTCATCTTTTGTGCATTAATTCTACATTTTATCCCATATTCTGTATTTTCATTGTTTTCAAGAATAAATATTTTTATTAATTAATTTTGCATTTTTAGGTAATAAATAAAGTTTGGATGAATAGCGGAGCGAAAAGAGCAGAAAAGTAGTGAAAAGCCGGGAGGAATTACACAAGGAAGCCGCGAAGAATGTTGTGCACAAGACCAAAAGGCTAGAAGTGGGCTTGAAGAGGAAGAATTGTTCTTAAAGAAGATATGGGCTTGGAATACCCAAGGCCCGAAACCCTCACCCAAACCCATTTCTAATATCCATACCCGACTTCATCTTCACCCGTCAGATTGGATCATCTCAGCATCCTACGGTCGCTTCATCGTCGTGCATCGAAGTATGAAGCTCCTGTCAAACACTACAACACCTAACTTCATCTTGGACCGTCAGTTTTGATGTATTCCATATCCAACGGTCGCTCCACATCCATTTACATCACATCGTTCGATCTTTCCCTCATCCTATCATCCTACGGATTCCCCTCACAAAACATCAAGATTTGATGAGCCTGCTCAACACCCAAAGAACCAAATACCCTATACCCAAAACAACACCCTAGCCAAAACCCATCGAGCCATCTCCTTCTTCCCCTCTTCTGCAAAAGCGACGCTGTCTCCATCACCACCACCATAACCACCAAATCACTCAACCACCGCCACTCGAGCCATCATCACTTCTAACAACCAAGACCTACCTTTCTAGCCACTTATAACATCACCTCCTAATCGTTTCATCTCACAGGAACCCTAGGTTAGGAGTTGATGAAATAGGTGAGGTTAGAGGATAAATCGAAGGCATGGGTAGCATCAGCAGACGAGAAGGAAGCATGGGTGAGAGCTATCAGTCGTTTTCAGAGATTAGGTAAGGATTTTTTGTAAAACCCTAATTTCATAAATTGCGGATTTTTGGGGGAAAGTTAGTGTACGTCTAATTAGGGGCATGGATGAAAGTTTTCGAGTAGTTTTCAATGTATTAGGTGATTTAATCTCACTTTTTGTCAGAACCCTAATTTCACTGATTTGGGAATTTTGGAATTTTTTTGTTGTAACTATAAAAGGGTGTTAGGGGTTGTGAAATTCGGCATCTTTGGGCTAGCCAGTGAACAATATTTGCAGTTCAATATTAATTTCAAAATTCATTTTCAATTAATCCATGTTGAATCTCTCTTATGCATAAAGGTTGAATGTGAATTGTATGCTGTGTAATGTGGAGCATGTTTATACCTGTTAGTATCATGATTACAAGCATTTCCATGTTCTAATTCACTTGCTAGGGTTTAGAGGAAGCTCTTGATCATATGCTAGGAATTTTATTGTATTTGTATGTTTTTTTATTGAGCTGAATTGGCTTAGGATGAATGCTTAGCCATTTGGGCTACCTGCTTGTGATCACCTGTGCTGTTAGAAGACAGCTGATACTAGGAGTGGAGCTAGGTCTTTGGCCAAGAATTCAATCCACTAGAGAGATTGCCACTAGTAGAAAAATGATGATCCATAACAGTTAAAAACTGTTACTGTATTATTTCCGTAACAGTTTTAGTTTTTTCTGCGGTGTTACTAAAGCCCCTGTTACGGAAAGTTTATAAAACCTGTTACGGAAAGGCTATTGAAAAATGACCTGTTAGAAGACAGCTGATACTAGGAGTGGAGCTAGGTCTTTGGCCAAGAATTCAATCCACTAGAGAGATTGCCACTAGTAGAAAAATGATGATCCATAACAGTTAAAAACTGTTACTGTATTATTTCCGTAACAGTTTTAGTTTTTTCTGCGGTGTTACTAAAGCCCCTGTTACGGAAAGTTTATAAAACCTGTTACGGAAAGGCTATTGAAAAATGACTCATAAATTCTAAAACTATTACTGTTGGTAGTTTTCGGTAACACTTTATAAAATATATGTTACTAAATAATTTCTACTGTAACTATTTTACATAAAACCGTTACCGTTAGCAGTTTATTGTAACATGTTTGGGAACAAACTGTTGCTATTGTTTGAGTAACCGTAACAGTTTTTATTGAAACTGTCATAAAAACTGACAGTTTTTACTGACTACAATCACCTCCACCACTAGCGCCACCACTACCTCCACCACCAGCACTGCCACAACCATCAACACTAGCATCTCCACAACCGTCACCACCATGTACGCCGCGTCCACTACCATGAGTTGATCTTCTTGGACATGAAATATAAATTCTATAAAAGTACACTTCACAAGATTCGACCTTGAGACCTATTGCATTAATTATAACTCTTGAACCTCTCTTCCATGTTTTCCTTTTGTTTAATGTTATCCAAATAAAATATTTACTCTTATTAGACAGTAAACTATACCTCCACCACCTTCGTCGTCACACCGCACAACAACAACACAATTTATATTTTTAATATTCCTACATATTTTTACAACTTGTTTATTATTTTGTATTATATTCGATTTTTTTCTCAAACCTTAGGTAACCATCAGTACGAGCCATGGCTAGCTCTCGTGCTTAGAACTAAATCAAAAGATGTTAAATTAATGTCAGTCCATAACTAGTTATTTTTTTGAACCGGATACCCAAAACTAGTTATACAAATAAATAATTTACAGAAATGTCACGATAATGTCAACTATGGTAACATATTAAACATGTTGCAGTAACATAGATATATAGTAACATTTAGTTTAAAAAATGTTACGATAATGCCAACTACGGTGACATATTAAATATGTTACGGTAACATAGGTATATAGTAGCAGTTGGTTTAGAGAACTGTTATGGTAATGTCAACATACAAAATATGTTACAGGAACATGGGTATATAGTAACACTTCCTATAATAACAATTATAGTATACAATCTGGATGACATTATGTAACAGTTCTTACGAAAAGTGTTACTGTTATTTAACTATCTAACATTTAGTAACAGGCATTTTACGAACTGTTACTTTATAAAAGTTTGAACTGTTACTAAATGTCACTTTTCTACTAGTGTGCCTTAAGCTAAACTAGCTAGAGGAGCTAAATGCCTGTGATTAGTTGTGCTGATTAAAGACAACTGATGCTAGGGGTAATTTGGTTAGGATAGTTAGTAGAATCCTCATTGTAGTCTTTCATGAAAGAACAAGACATACATTGCATCATAATTTCCTTAGCCTAGGGTCAAGTAGTGGAATCAAAAGCCTTAGTACCTTCTTTTGAATTCAGATAACTTTAGAAATTTAGAAAACTTTAGAAAATCCTCCAAGTCCCTGTGGACAAACCTCTATTTACATTCTATCTTCATCAAGACCCTGTATACTTGTAGGTAAAACATAGGTTGTAGTTTTTAGGTCTCATTCCTTGAGCTACCAAAGTCCTTGATCCTTGAGGATGCTAGGAGGAGAGACTTGAAGATGATAGAAGAGACATGAGTCACTTACTGGTCTGGAAACTTTTAATGTTTAAGTTTAAGATCTGAACTTTAAAGTTTAAACTTTTATTGTTTAAGTTTCAGACTTATGTAATTATGTTTATGGTTTGTTTTTTTAAGTTATTATCAAGAACTTTAGTAAGTACTAAGTAGTTTATTTAAACAGTTAAACTTTAAAAGTGATGTACTGATGTGTGATGTGTGAATGATTATTGAATATAAAGCGGGTTTAAACCCAAACCCGCCCAACTCGCAATGGACCGGTAACAAAATCCATCCGTTGTTTGTGGGTGCGGGGTTGATTATGAAAATAAAAATCCGCAATCTGTGGATCCGAGGTTGGTTTTAGCTGATACCCGCCCATGTGCATCCCAAGTTACGAACAAACTACAAAAGTTTGTACAGTCACTAAGTTCCAACTACTCTGCTTGAGATTGATCAAGCACAAAATGTCTAGCCATGCCAAAATCTGCAATTTTAGGATTCATATCCATATCTAATTATATTGCCAGCTTTGAGATCCCGATGGACAATTTTAATTCGAGACCCTTCATGAAGATAGACAAGTCCTCTAGCTACTCCTCTTATTATTCTCTATCGTCCCAATCCAGTTGTATACATTTAACTGGATCTAATATTCCTCGGACCAAAAACTAAAAATTGTTAGGCCACCTTTAAATCTAAATGAAGTGTCTATATATTGAACTATGCTGATTAAATAGCACACAAAAAAGGCACAGAATGGGATATAAACCGAATAGAAATTTGTCAAGGCTTGCATTTGGCATGAATTCATAGATGAGTTGTTTTTCTTCACCAGATAGGCTGAAATCAACAAGCTTCACAAGGTTTCTGTGTTGAAGCTTAGCTACTAAGATAACTTCATTCTTGAACTCTTCTTCACCTTGTACGGAATTTATTGATAGCCTCTTTACAGCTATTTCTCGGCTGTCTGGAAGTGTACCCTGAGGACATCAAATAAGCCAGGAAAAAAGAAGTTCTAAGCACTCTGAAGAGCTACAAAAAAACAATCACTTATTAGGAATTATATTCCAAGTATCAATTTACATATATGGATTTTATATTATTTTAGTACCTTGTTAACAGAGCTGAATCCACCTAGTCCGAGTTTATTAGCTTCAGAGAAATTATCTGTTGCGGCACTTTCTGTACAGAAATCGAATTGCAAGGATTCTGTTGTAAGGTCCTCATCCTTGACATCTTCAGGAGGATAACAACAATAAGTTCAAACCAAGTAAGCAACGTTATCAAATTTGGGAAAGGTATAAGACTATATGAAGCAGCATACACATATACATATAGCTAAATGTCATGTCTGTGGGATGGCTACTCACAATTGAACTTCTTTGGTTTTGTTTTCTTTTTCTCAATTGCGGTTCCTTTTTTTATCCATCTTATATTCATTTTTGTTCTGTTTTTATTTATTTAGCCGTTCTGTCTATGTAAGTATTTTTTCCTTTAACTATCAAATATATTTTTTATTTTTTATAATCATAAAACTATTTGAGGTAACTTTTATTTCCCCCCTCTCAAAATTGTTAATTTGCATTGCCTCTCCGATAAAATTTAAATTAGCCAAATCTCCGTTCGTTAAGTGTTCCATCTATTTCGTGATTAGCTGACTCAGCAGCAGTGTCCACATGACAAAAACAAAAAGAATTATTACGACCCACCAAAAATACCCTTATTTCTTCCCCAAATTTTTGTTGAAGTTCTGTAACAATGGCGGATTAGTACCAAAAATCAACTAAAGCCAAAAAATCGTCTTCTCTTCATAATATTTAAACTCTTTACCGGTGATGATTTCAGATCGTAAAGGAATTGTTAGAGAGGAGAAAAATATAGTAAGCTTAATTCAAATGTTAGATCCAAAGAATGAACTATCATCAGTTCGTAAGATCACCGGATTCTGAATTCCGAGCCTATCAACTACTGATAATACAAAGACAATTACATGAAGGGTAATTTTGAAATATATGTCTTTTTTTTCTTCCAAAAAGTGCTTAATAGAAAGTCAGACCAGTTAAGTCCAGGAAAGTGACTTAAAAGTCCTTTGAATCGCTAAGTTTTCACTCCATCATGGATCTGACACTGTTCCACATGTTGATGTGAAATTTTGACACGTTATCTCTAGTTGCTACGTGGTAATTCAATAAATGGGTGACACTTAAAACGAAATCTATCCTCTTTCACAAACATTTTATTTTCTTCTCACCATAAATGCGCAAGTAATTTAATTTAATAAAAATCTTAAAATGTAACCTGCAGATCCATGTAATAAAAACTGAATATTTTCCATTCAATATGTAGATAAAGTTCAGTAAGAAAAAGGTAGATGTAACCTGCACATAGACTAAATATTGAAATTCATGATTCTAACATGTACACAGTCAGATCCATAGTAAACGTAACTTGTACATCCGTAAACTATCATAATAAAGTCTAAGAAAAAAAAGAAAAGAGAACCATTCTCAAGACACAATCGTAGTTTCATGAACTTCCTTCCCTTTGGATCTGGCGCTGTAAATGTGACTTTGTTATTAACAGTACCAACATGTGAGAAGTTCTGATTTAACATAGGCCCAGAAGAAGATGTCGCATTAGCCTGAGCCCCTTTGCCTTTTTGAGACGTTGCAGTGGGTTGAGAAGAACTACTTACACCTACCTTAGCCCCTTTGCTTGTTCCAGACCTAGTTGCAGATGGTTGCGAAGATTCACCAACATTGCTAGTTGTTTTTCTCTTCATTCCACCCCTTGTTGTGCTAGTTTCAGGTGCAGATCCAGTTGCAACATCTACCTTCTTAGTGTACTTCCTCTTTTTCTTTGGTGTTGGTTCTTTAACAATTACATTATCTCCACCAACAAGTGTCCTAGTTGCAGATCCCTTTGGATTAGCTCCAACTGCTCCTCCCTCACAATTCTTTTGGCAGTGACCATATATCCCACATATCTTACACTTTCTAGACTTCTTCTGACTGTTTTTCTAATCATAAGACTTCATCCTTTTTCCTCCTCTTGGTCTCCCTGTTTTCCTTATGATGAATGGATGCTTTATTAGTTCTACTTTCTCTTTTGCTTTCTGAAGAAGAAGAAACAAGGTAAGAGAAAGGAGTTATGTTATAAGAACAAACCCTATAAGAATCTTTATATAATATTCCTTATGATCTGACTCCACCCTAGTGTACCACTCTGGAGGTCCATTATCAGCTTCACTAGGCCTAATATGCAAATAGAATCACCTTCTTTAAGCCCACTGCCACCACAATCACCTTCTTTATGCCCACTACCAACACCTTCTTCATCTTTATCTGATTCACCTTCTTCATCTTTATCTGACTCATCTTCTTCTTCTTTGTCAGATTGCAATAAGTCCCCATAATGGTCCTCTTCATTGTCATTTTCAACCTCGACTTCACCATATGTAGGATCACCATCAATGATAGCTCCCAATCTTGTACTCTTCTCTGAAATTCATTGTAAGCCTTGTCACATTCCTCCTCACTCTCATACCCCTTTACATTCTTCAAATCTTCATCAGGGACATTCATCAGGTTCTATGTTACTAAATTGTAACACAAACTCATCACTCATCATATACTGTTGACTATTCATGTAAGAATCTTCAATTGTACTTGCTGTTACACAAGCTTCAACCCAGTCAGGATACGAGGGGGTGCATGTGGAATCACATGCCCCCCATAAAATTTCAAAATTTAATGGATACCTATATATTTTCTGTTGTTTGTATTTTAAACTAATCCTATTGGCCCCTATAAAATCTTTGAGAATATAAAGATACTGAATATATTGTGTAATCCTAATTTCATTCCATCCGTTCTTTTTAACAAAAACCTGCTTATAATCAAGGAATTTTAGCATATTTTAATCCCGTTTCAGGATAAGACCATGATTATTTTTTTTTTACTTTTGTTATCTTTTTAAAGTTTTGTGTGTTGTTTAACAAAACCTATTGGTTCATCTTCACCAGGATTTCACTTCAATTCAATTTCAGCAAATATCTTTTGGACTTTTGTTTTGTTTCAATTTTATTTGATAATGTATTGTGGGGTGTTTTAATTTGTATGAGCTTTGAAACAGACTTTTCTATTCGTTTCTGGGATTTTTCTCTGTTACATTTTTACTTATGGTCTTCAAGAAGGATACATGCCCCAATAAGATTATTGCTCTAGATTCGTCACGGAACCCAATATTCATGATTAAACACTTCATCACTGTTGTAAACAACACTTGCTTGGGTTGTTTGTGGATCTTCAGGAATATAAGATTCACCATCTTTAAGATCAACAAAATAAATTTTCTTCCGGCTAGTTGAATACTTAGTTATTCCACTCTTAGCTGCTAGTCATGGACTTCTCCTTGTACTTTCCATTTGACTCTTGGAAACCTTTTTCTTCACAACTGGTGACTTCCTTGGGGTTAAGTACCTATGTGGCATAAAAACTTCTTCGACAACTGAAATTGTGGCATTGTCATTCATTTCTACCTTGTTCCTAACTTGCATGCATAGAATAAGCCAGCCTTTATCATCCACAACTCTATTATGCCAAAAATATATAAATTCAGTATCATTATCGATATATTCAAGTGAACCATAGTCCTTTACCCACCATAAATCCACGGTCTCAATAGGGAACAACCTCAAGTTAGGCTTTAACTTGTTTATTAACACAGCAATAGTTGTTTGTTCTTTTTGCAAACCTAGGTACTCAAAACACATCTCTGTTCCTGCTACCTTAACCTTAATATACGTACACTGAAACTTTTCCTTCACAATACCTTGCCTACAGTAAATCAACTGAGGAAACCCTAAAAATCAAAAACATATGAAAACTACCAAAGAAAATCATTTAAATATTGTATAACATACATCTAAGTGGTGGACAACATCAACTGATTAATAGTTTTACATGAAATCAATTTTCCCCAAATTTGATTTTAGGGTTTTTTTGTTAACACAATCAAAAACCCAATAACGAGTTGAAATCAAACTCATAACAAGAAGATACAAATTAATCTCACTTATCTTTGGTAGATACTCCATATTTTGGTAGATACTAAATCAGTTTTCCCCAAAACTGATTTTAGGGTTTTTTAAGGTAACAAAATCAAACCCAAAAACGAGCAGAATCCATCAAACCCATAACTTAAAAACATGTATCAGTCACGAATTCAAAAAAAAACTAAGAAAAATAGAAAAAATATCATTTAGGGTTTCAGATTTACTGACCTATCCGGTGGTTTCTTCGACGTCGTCTTCACGTCTATACCCAACTCGAGCACTTTACCCTTTTTAAAATTCATTACTGTAATCGAATGAAAGATCGAGAAATACCCAAAACAAAATAAAAAAACCAGAAGAAATGGTCGACTTCTGGCTCTTGAGTGTGTGAGTAAAAAGCTTAAATTATACCAGCCGTATATTTTGATCGAAATGCTGTAATCAGAGATTATCGATTATGAACTCTCCACGTGTCTACTATCACACGTGTAAGATGCACCCATTTTGTCTAGAACCTTTTCATACATCTACACTGTAAGATATTCCATAGATCTCAACTATGAGATGGAGAAGTAATGGCCATACACGTGTCTCTTACACATGTATTATCTGCACATGACATTGCTTCCCCTATTTACAGAACGGAAGGGTAATTAAGTAAACAACACATCAAAATTTCTTATGGTCAATGAGAAGTTGACCACACTCGTGAGATATTGACCTAGGTTAATAGAAATGATGGAAAAGTGGAAACATGCCTCTATTTGAAATATTTTAAAAAAAAAAAAAACAGAGGATTTCAAACTGACAAGTATTTTTCAATTTCTCTTCAATGAATTTGGAGTGTACGATTAAAATAGCTCAATGTTACAGCTTTACAACAAACGACCGGTTGACTTCAAATGAATTTGGGCAGAAGACGAGGGAAGGTTAGGCAGTTTTGCATAATATTTTTTTGTCTTTGTCATATGGACCCTGCTGCCGAGTCAGCTAATCATGAGACAAACAGAATACTTGACTAGAGGAGGTTTAGTTAATTAAAATTTTCTAAGAGAGGTTTTGGAAATGAGCAATCTTTGGAAGGGAGCAAACACCAAATACTGCAAACTATTAATAATATAAACTCAATCTAAAATCTTAAATAGCATCACAACATATAAGGGAAAAATATCTATTCAATATCTTTCATATTAACCGTCATTTTCTTTTAAAATAAAATATTTATATGCATTTATAAAAATTCCTAATAAAGTTTCTAGCTACATAATAAAAGCAATATACTTTTTTTTATTTTCTTAAAACATTTCTATTATCCAATTTTTAATTCGTTAATACATGAAGAATTTTCAATACAGATCTCAAATTAGTAATACGAACTATTCATGTACGTATGACGTTCCAAATTGGAGCAAAATCTTAACCCGTTGACCGGACTTTTGACTGAATTCGAATTATCAAAATCTGTATAACACTCGTACGTAAGGCTGCACATGGATCGGTACAGTCCAGGTTTCTTATGAACCCGGTACATGTATCTAGAGTTGACTGGTACCTCATTTTGAGGACCGGTACCTGTACCTATACTTGGATGTGTACCGGTACGATGATACCATCGGGCTCAAAACCGGTACCCGGTTTTTCCCTATCTCTGGTCTCGAACAAAAATTTTAAGAACAACACAAAACATGCCTTCCTTTTCAACTTTGGATAATTATGTTCCAACGAATTACAGTAGAACACTCATGAATCATAATCTGATTAGAAAGAAATTAAATAAAAATAAAAAACTTAACAGCACTTCCAGTGATTTCAGTACAATGAAATATTTCAACAGACACTACAAAAAAACTGACCAAAGGCTACTAAATTTTTGCAACAGCAGAGAAAATTTAGTTGCTTAACAGTTTAAGCCACTAGGGAAGGCAACTGGGGGTGTGTATTGATTTAAGCCACTAAACGGTAAGCAACTACAGTTTCTAAAACCCATTAGAAATAAGTATGCGCCAACTAAACGAATGCACTAGTATCTTGAGACATTCAACCACTTGGAAAAAACAACGACGGCATATTAGTTGCCTAACCCTCTATTCAGCCACTAAAGTAGCACAACTACCAGTAAACCTAGCTGATTAAACCTTTGGGAATTAACCATGCCAACTACAGTAGGCATATACATTGAGCTACCTTTGGGAACCAATATCTTAGTAGCTTCACTTAAGGGGACTAATTAATTTAATGAGGGATTGATCTATTCAAGTGAATGTGATACATAATTCAATGAAAATTGAATTATGTATAATTATATAATTTTCGGGCCGAATCCTTAGTGCGATGTAAGAAGACTCGAGTTGGCTAGTTAAAGTAGTAGGCTTGTGCACATGAATTCTGATTGAAAACTCTATTGTCATTCGTCTAGTCTAAAGGCAATTTTTTGCATGATGGAGGTTACATAATTATATTTAAGTTTTTGCTGCCAAATAAATTTTATTCAAGGGTTAAGAATGGTTAAGCTGGAGCATCAAGTACTTAGCTGGCTATTTTGGCTATTAAGAAATGATCTGAAAAGGGGTTGTTTATGGCTAATAGTGGAGCTCTGAGATGGAACACTGACTGCAAATGCTATTATTTCTTTTTAAAATTGAAAAGTTATATTGAAAGAAAAGGCCAAGCCAAATACAAGGTTACATCATAAACAAAATCCAGTCTCAACAGACAAGAACTGGGACAAGGAATGAGACTGCAAAATAAAAACAAGTTCTGCAGGTGAAAGCACTACGCTTCCGACCAACAAAGATTTGATATACATTAAAACCCCACTCCAAGAATGTGATCATAGCGACTGCATACCAAATACATGTAAACTGCAGCAGTTTGCAGTGGGCGAACATGCCTACATCAATCTGGAAATCGCTGCACAAATAGAAAACTCATTGTAGATGTTCAGAATCGTTATGCAGACGCCAAGATCAGTATCACCTGGACTACAGATCACCAACAGATAGAGACTACAGCAGTTTACAACGCATGAAGTGACTGCATAACCAAGCAACCACTGCAGGATTGAAGACATTTCCAGTAGTGCAATTCTAAACCTACTTCATTGCCAAGAGAAAAACAATGACTAAAAGACATGAATGAGCCACTGTAATATAGTTGCACATACCAAAAATATAGTTAAAAAGTTCCATACAACCAAAACAAAACGGAAAAAGGTTGAATTCCTCGTAAACAAAAATAAAAACTTGACTACTGTATACACGTGAACAGCGCGCATAAACTTTACCTTCCCCAAATGCAGACTATTAGAATCCTATATCGCCTAGTTCAAAGTCATCGTCTTCGTCAGTGGTGCAAACTGCGTCACTATGCAGGCACCATTTCATTTATAATCCTCATCCCCAATCACAGTACCAGTAGACGTATAGTCCTCCTCTTCACCCTCCCCATGGTATATCCAATGGGCATATCCTTGCAGAAACCCTTTCCACATTATATGTCCCTCCACTACACTTGGTTTAAGTAAGTTTTTGTTATTGCACATTATACACGGACACCTTATGTCCTCCCCTGGTTCTAAGTCGCGACATGAAAATTTGAAGAACTTTTTGACACCCGCTTGATAGTCGGGATGATTTCTTGGCAGTTCCAACCAACTTTTGTCGATAGTTTCATCTTCTAGGAAATCCATACTGAACGCCAGGGTAATCTCTTTAAATCCAACTAATCTGGGCAGCAGCTTACAAATACACTTTAGGAGGACCCCTGGAAAACAATAAAGTGAGATTAGTAAAAAAAGTGCTTGTAAGAAATTCAAATTCTCAATCAAGTCATTCCACTTCCCATACATATATAATTTTATTCATCGACATAGACGATGGAAGAGGCTAAGACTAACTATAGCAAGTATTTATATTCTACCATATATCCTTTTACTACTCTTTGCATCCTTATCAAACAAGAAATATATTTGAAACTCAAGTACCAACAATAATAGAGGTGATATTACAAACATGTTATATGCATAAATACATTCTCCAGTGGTGCACAATAAGCCTTAATTCAAACAAAACCCAATATTACTAACCATACAAACTGACTACCTAACACGATTCGATTTGATAAACACAAAGTCGACATACAATGCAGGTATCACATGCTTTATTATCACATAAATTAAAGTTTAATCATTCAAATTCTACAAAAAAATAAAATAATAATATTAATAAAAACATACCTGCTCAGTTTCCTCCTCTGCTTTTTGATGTTTGTTCTCAAGTCTCAACACTCAGCAAAATAGTGAATTGGGGCAAATGAAATCCTAAAAAAAGAAAGGAAAACAATGGAGGGAAAACAAGGCGGAGAATTAGATGCAAATTCTTGAAAATCCATAGTGACACTTAGGTTATCTCTTTAACCTAAGACAAACAAATAATAAAACATTGATAAGAAATCTGGTCGAAAGCAATAATCTGGTTAAACACAAAAGGAACACGACTTATCTGAACCCCATTGCAGGTGAGTACATTAAAATTTTAAGCATAAGGAACAAGAATTCATCTAAACTGTCACCTAGCTAGTTCAGCAATGTAGGGATTAAAAATGGTCTTCACCAATACAAATCGAAAAACAGATCATAACCAACATAAAAATGCACAGATCAAAATATGCACCAGATAACTTGTAACAACCAAACTCTACAAAACTAGATGACCACGGGAATACTCTCTTATGTACATTAAAAAGCAAAATTATAAGACATGTCCACCAACAGCAAAAAGAACTACACAAGCACCAAAACCATTTGCAATTACTTGAGTCTACGTAGCACAACCAACAATAAGTTCATTAGTAACATTAAGTTCATTGAACCAAAATCCTGCTAGATATGCTAAATTCTTATAATGCCATGATGACAAGATTTAAAGTTAATAATTTATTACTTGGTTATGCAACCAACCAATCCAAGTCCACTTTTCTTCTTGACATAAACAATTCCAAACATAATAATAAAATCAGAAGCTCCAACACAAAATTCATCTAGCCATTTTGTCAAACACCTGTCTAGCATCAGCAATTGCACCACCCTTTCAGTACATGTGAATAATTGAATTTTGAAGGAACACATCTAATTGATAAACAATCCATGAACAATTCTCCTATTACGAAATCTAACATAAAATTGTTTTTTCGGTCCAAATAGACATGATTAAAAGATTTAATCAAATAATTGCAAACCGTAAATCGTTTATTTAGAAATAAATCGAACTAGTACATCCTTTAATCAGATAAACTAGATGTTTTTAATAGAGAAAATTGAAACCCAATTGAGAATTGAATGTTCTTTTCTTTTTTTCCTTTTTTTTTTTTTGAATGAAAACGATTATGAGATTGATTTTCTTTTCGCCAACAATAGTTACTTAAACAATTAGATAGCATGTTTTCCAGCAACAATAAAACCAAAAATCCTAACTTACAGAAATTGAATCAACAAAACCAAAACGAATTCCTAAAAAGGTTTGCAGAATCCTAACCTTAGCTATGAAGGCATATCTGAATGAATAACCAGAAAAGGTTTGTTCTTGGGATGGTGAGAGGATGCGATGGATACAGAGAAAAGTTTAGAGATTTATGCAGCATTTCTTTAAGAGATTTTCAGATAAATTTTAGGGGATATCGAAAATTGGCGGGTTAATTTCGCGGGATATTTTGAGTGTGATTTTTAGAGATGATTTTGCTGAGATTTTGTGCTGAAATTTTCTAGATATCTTTACAAAAATAGATCTAGGGAAGGAAAAAAAAAAAGGAAAGTAAGTGGAGATAAAAACACATGCGACTGATAACATCCTCCCACTGTTTCTTTGTATCGGTTCTTCTGCCCCGACCATGTGACAATTTTTTGTTGAAATCAAAATAAAAAGTACCCATCTTTTGTGAAATTATGATGAGTAAAAAGTATGAAAAATGTAACAAGCTGGTTTCACCAGTGAGATAACAAAGAAAATACAATGCCGGACGAGTGGAATAAAGTTAATAAAATTTTAGCATATGACAGCAGTGAAATTTATTTTCACAATGGACACATATTTTATCAGGTAGTCATGGTACTTTGATTATTACTGTAACGTGTATAATAAAAAAATCGGCAATTCCTGGAATTAATCAGGGGATATTATACAATTTTGTCTCTACAAATCACATAAAATTTCTACAAGACTCATTTTCTTGTCCCTATAAATCTCATTTTTTTCTCTGCACAAGTCACAAAGACTGTATAGATTTTCAAAGAATCTCTGGGAGTCACTCAAATTAAAAATCTATGAAAGTCCATAGAAATCTCGTTTGACTACCCACCCCCACCAATTAATATTTATGGGTGGTTGAGTCAAAAATGAGATATCTATTAATCCAAGGTCACTGGTGAGATATCACGGAGTTATAAGAATAGCCTTGACTAAGAAATCTCTTAGATGACTTTTGAAGTTCCTTGGTGAATTCAAGTTTTGAGTGTTTGTACTATAATCAGATTAACTATCCTCATAAAATCAGGTTATTTAATTATCACTTATTTGTTGAACAAGGTATATTTCCTGGACCAATACCTAAATGATCATCAATTACAACGTAATCCAACATTTGATATTGGTATTGATCGAAAAACATAGTCGAAACTTAAAATCTCACTAACGACTTTTGAAGTTCCTCGGTGACTTTAATTTTCGAACTTTTGTACCAAAATCGGATTAACTATCCTCATATAGTCGGGTTATTTAATTATTACTTATTTGTTGCACAAGGTGTATTTTTTGGACCAAGATCACCTAAATGATCATCTACCGCAATGGAGTCCACATTTGATATTGGTATTGATCGGAAAACATGGTCGAAACTTAAAATCTCATAGACGACTTTTGAAGTTCCTCGGTGACTTCAGTTTCCGTACGTTTGAACCAAAATCAGATTAACTATTCTCATATATTCAGGTAATTTATTTATTACGTACTTATTTGTTCCAGAAGGTGTATATCTTGGACCAAGATCACCTAAATGACCATCTATCGCAGTGTAGTTCAATATTTGATATTGACATTGATCGGAAAACATGGTCGAAATTTAAAATCTCAAAGACGACTTTTGAAGTTTCCCGGTGACTTCAATTTTTGAACGTTTGTACCAAAATCGGATTCTGCAGAAGGTGTATCTCCTAGATCAAGATCACCTAAATGATCATCTATTGCAACGTAATCCAACATTTGATATTGGTAATGATTGGGAAACATGGTCGAAACTTAAAATATCAAAGACGACTTTTGAAGTTACTCGGTGACTTAAATTTTTGAACGTTTGTACCAAAATCGGATTAACTATCGGATTTTGCAAAAGGTGTATCTACTGGATCAAGATCACCTAAATGATCATCTATTGCAATAGAGTCCAACATTTGATATTGGTAATGATTGAAAAACATGGTCGAAACTTAAATATTACAGACGACTTTTGAAGTACCTCGGTCACTTCAATTTTTGAACGTTTGTACCAAAATCATATTAATTATCCTCAATTTACAAACAGATCCAAGAAGCAGCATTTTATTTTATTGAGAGTTATTGTTCTTTATCATGAACCCTACTAATGGTTGGACGAATAGAAGCAATTTCAAGAACCTCTTATCTTACTCTCTCTGACAGTGTAATAACGCTTTCGTTTATCTTGCCACCACAACCTAAAACATAACAAAGGTTTTTCTTTGTATATATTAGATCTTGGCGCATGCGCGATGCCTTTATCATAAACAACCTCGAGTACGTTTCGTTTTTGAAACGAAAGGGTATGAGTTACTACTTTACATCACGTCTATGCATCATACGGATACTAAAAATAAAATTAATTCAGGATAAAAAAACTCAAGTTTCAAACATTGCGGTCTGGGCTAGAGACAGATCAATGAATATGTAAGTGGTAGCCTGATAGAGAAGGGATTGGGGTCCATGATTTTTTTTACATATTTCTTTTTCTATTTAAATTTGTAAATAACGAAAATTACTAACATTTCACTATACCGTTGTACGAGAGCAATACGTGAAAGCGTAATTTGCAATTGCTCCGAACTTTTTATCTGCCTAATTCTCTTTATGTAAATGAAAAAAAAAATCTAAGCGGACTAATAAAAATAAAAATAAGGCATTGTTGTGTAATCACCGGCTCACGCAGCCAACATATCATAGTCTAAATGAACATACTAAATTAGTATAATACAAAAAAAAAAAGATAAAGAGAGAAATGTGGAACTGTATTACAATGTTTTATATTTATTTCCCTCGACCTCAATTAAGTCGATACATAGAAGGTTCAAGACGTTGACTCGTGTCACTCATGGGATTCTAAAGAATCCTTAAGGATTAAAAATATCAGGTGTGCTAGACACCATGAAATCACCGCAAGAGAGAAACTCTTGGGATCCACCTTGAGACAATAGGAAGTGGCCTTTAGATTTTATGTGGTACCACATTTTTGTGTTTCACATGGTGATTTCACCATGAAAAAATCACGGTTTGTCTATATTTATAGAAAAAATAAACTCATTTATCTTTATCTTGAGTAGGTGGTCCCTACTTTGACGAGTCAATGCTTGTGGTATTATCCACCAAACTTTCTCTATGTAACAGGCACAACAAAGATTTGGGCGTGTCCATCACCGAGATAATTAAGGAAGGAAAAACTTTCGTTACCGAGCAGAGCAGAGCAGAGCAGAGAGAAAATTAGGGAAACTAATTAGGGAAGAAAGGAAAAAATTTCAGAGCAGAGATAAGGAAGGACAAAATTACAGAGCAGAGCAGAGATAAGGAAGGAAAAAATTTCGTGGAATATTTTGGCTGAAAATTAGGGAATCGAGAATTCGTTAGAGAAAAAGGGAAACTTTTCTAGATTTTTGGAAAGAAGATATCTAAGAAAAAAAATTCAATTTTTTCTCAGTTAACCCTAAATTGTTTTGAGCGGGATGAAACTCAATCTGAAAATTTTTTGGGCGGGACTTTCCCGCTTGATGTGAATCTGTTCGGCTATATAAAGATCCCTAAAATCATGAAGAGTGCAATCCAATCTCAGCTCCATCTTACGAAGGTGTATTTTCTTTTCAATTTTCTCTTCAAACCCTAAGCTTGATTTTTTGTATCAAAACCTAATTGATTTTTTCTGTATTTTTTTTCGACAGGGAACTTATCTAATTTGGGTTGTTGTGTTCTTACTGGTATGTTTCTTTTGAATATTAATCTTGGAAGGAATATCTTCGTGTCTTCTTTCTTCATGTTTTGGGTTAAATTTTTCTTGTTTTGATACTGTCATGAATTGAGTTTTACGCCTCAGTGTTATAACTTGTTCCTTTCATGAATTGAGTTTTGCGAATGGCTGGGTATTAAAAAGAGTTACTGGTATAATGGATTTCAATATGTATTTTAGTGGTTAAATTGATTTTATCAACATTTTGAGGATTTATCATACGGATCAAATGGTTGTTGAATTGTGTGCTTAAATGTATATATCTGTGGATTTGTTATTCTCAATAATTTTTAGGTGTTTTTATTTCATCAGATATGGCTCGAGACCTATTTTTTGGGGATTCCGCCTTGCGTCGAAAATACGGTAAATTAAGAATAAACCTTATGATTTAATGAAAGCATAAACTTCTGTTTGTGTTGTGTGTTGATTAATATGCATGGTTGTTTTCTAGAATCCACTACTATAAAACAAAAAGAACAGAAGCGAAGAGCTAAAGCTTCCTCAACTGCAATTGCGAATCCCATGTACACACGACAGGGAGGAAATCCAAGAAATGTGCAGCAATCTCAATTTATTGGTAACCAATAACCTTCTTAATAACATTTTCAGTTTTGAACAAGTAAACTGAGTTAGAATTTTACATGCCATTTTCTGTATAATTTTCAATGACAAGTAATAGTACACAGTGTAGTGTTTGCTGATTGATGCCCAATAGAGTGCTGGCAATTTTTCAAATGTTTCTTGAATTCTGCCTTATAGAACCAATAACCGATGTTGTGTATTGTTAGGTAATTTTAGCAATTAATATGTATGCCTTACTTAAATGTCATACTGCATGAGACAAAAACAAGGAGGGACAAGAACACCAATTGAATGACTTTAGCAGTCGCTTGCAAGCAGCTCAGTCAATGGTGCACGACGGAAATGGAGTTGGAAGAACAGGTCGGGCGCTGCCAATCCATGCACCAATCGAGTCACCAGTGGATGGAGGAAGGGGAGGTGGAAGAACACGTCCTGTGCTGCCAAGTCGTTCACCAATTGAGTCACCTGTGCTTCAGAGAAGTAGGGATGGTGGAATATCATGCGCGGTGCATCCAATGGAATCACCTCTGAACAATGATTTTATGTTAACTCCAAGGATATCCCCTAGAGAACATCGCACAGGAGTACACAGAAATCTGGAGAAGGAATACAATGGTCTACATAGACCTATGAGAAGTCAAGGTCGTCGTTCTGTACCACCTCCCGCAGAGAATGAAATACAACAACGTTCAAATCAATTGCATAATAATCGAACACAAGCATCTCTTCATCCATCTCGTCGGTCAACACAAAAAGTTATTCAAAGTTCAACATCTCATCAATCACAGCATAATGCTCTTCGAAGTTCATCTTCGCAGCAATCTCGCCGATCACAACAGCGGAACAATCTACATGATTCTCCAGCTGAAAACCATAATTTTTCGCAACCCAACCGATCGCGATCAGCGTCTAATTCTCCTGTAGCAAATAATGAAGAAGTTGGCTATTCACTGCAAGATGGTATATTTATGTGAGAGGCATTTTGTTTTTTAATGTTGTTTTTTTCTGGCTAGCTAATAATTTCCATGTATGCTATCTTTGATTTCTTAAATAGGTCGAACACAACGTACCACAAGAAAGAAAACGACTAATCTTGCGGTTGCCAAGAGGGGGAAGGAGAAAGTAAGCGTGTACGTTTTTAAAGAAAAATTTTGTGGTCACTATAGACATGAGCTTATAAACTCTATTGGGTCGTGGGTAAGGCAAAGGGACAATTGCCCACTAACATATGATAAATTTGATGATATGCCTGAACAGAAGATTGCCCGAGTGATCCAGAATGTCCGGGTATAAATAATTTAATGTTACTAATTTTATTCTTAGTTTAGAATTTTTTTAGTTGTTATCTCTAATAAGTTGTTTTCGGCCATATAGGACCACTTTATTCTCGTTCCTGATGATGAAGGGGCTGTCAAAGTGATCAAAGACGTGATGAGAAATGCCTATAAGGCATACAGGCACAAACTTCGTCTAGCATACATAAAAGCTGGGGGTGATGGGTTCGTTGGATCAGATGGCCACCTGGAGGCTTTGGCACACCCTCCCGAAGATTTCCCCAACAAACGTGATTGGGCTCACATGTGTGAGCACTTCACCACCGATGCGTTCAAGGTATATCTATTTGCTTACTGTTTACATATGATGTTTTTTTTAAGTCATGGGAGTGGACAATTAGGTATGATATGTGGAACTGGAAAACACTATACAAGTTATCTTTTCTTTTTTGTCTTAAAAATGCACTTCATTATTGGTTTGAAAACAAGAATGCACTGCCAAGGGCACTCTTATACAGCTGAACTCAATTTTAGCAAACCCTTGCTATCATTTCTTGTTGTATTTTTCGTTTAGAATATAATTTATATGTGGATGTAAAGTAGCTTACATCATATACAAGAGTTTGGTTTTGGTTATGGCAGATTTTCCATAAGGTTATATATATAGATTGAACTTGAAGAGTTCGGGTGGGTGATCTTTTATTAACATTTTGTCTTATATTTGTCTGCATTCTTACACTTAACTTCATATTAACTTACATTTTACCTCATGCGATAGAAAAATTCTGAAAGAGGACGTCTTGCTGCTGCTGCGAAGCAACTCAACGGTATCAACCACAGTAATGGCAACAAAAGTTTCACTAGTATCGAATACGAGTTGGTATATATTATGCCTGCTTCAATTGTTTTATTTAATGATATTGTTTACGAGTCAGATGTGTTTATTACATGATATGTTGTTTTATATGATGATGTTTTCCATTTCAAAGCTGCAAGCCGGAGAGCCTTGTGATGCAGTGACTTTCTTCCGACGAACCCATGATCCTGAAAAGAAAATCAACGCCAAATGCAAAGAAATGAGTGTAAGAAATAATCCTTCATTGATGAAACATGTTTGATATGTATCTATTTATAGATTATTATTTACACAATCATGATTTGCACAGATAGAATTGCAAAATTATGCTATGCACTGTTGTGCTCATTCTGCCAAAAGTTAAGTGAAGAAAAATATGCAGCATTTTTATATCAGAGTTTTGAGTTTCTTATCATCGGTTAAGTGAAAACTGCTCCTGGTAGAATTTTTGTGAATAAGTATGGTTCTTTATTATGGGAATTTTTGTGAATAGTGGCCACATTAAGTACGGTTCTTTATTCTGGAATTCTACTTTGTAGTCAGTATTTCTTTTTTTCCTTCAACCTGCTATTGCCTGGCCAAACTCATTTGATTCTGGTTGCCTACTTTGTGATTAATTTGTGTTTTGAATTAATGTGCAGGAAAAAATGAAGGCCATGAAGGAAGCCGCAGATCGGGGAGAAACTAATGACACTCCAGAAGAGATATTTAACAAAGTTCGTAATGCTGGATGTTCGGGTAAACGTCGTCGCAAGGCTCATCCAACTAACTACAGTTTATACCAGAAAAAAGAAGAAGAAATGGACGAATTGAAAGTAAGAATGGCATCCTTGGAACAGGAAAACAAAAGGCTTAAGAAAGAAACAGGTCCGAACGCGACAAAGAAGTGGTTGAATGAATATCTTGTTAAAAATGGCATGCCGACTATGGAATTATCATCTGAAGATGAAGCGGAAGATGCTGATGTGCACGGGAGTCAAATTCATGAACATCGAGATGCCTTTGAAGGTAGTGATATGGAAGCTGAAGAGGAGGATGTAGAGGCCTTTGCAGATGGTCAAGAAGAAGATGACGAGGAGAATCCGGACAGGGAACTCGAAGAGGATGATGAAGAAGAATATGTTGAGGTTTAGATGCATTTATTATTTCTGTTATTTAGAGTCTCTTTTTAGAAAGATCTAGCTTAGATCTTAGAAGAACTTTCTCTTTTTTTTTTGGTCTTGTGGTCCTGATATTTCGGGTGGGATTACGATATTCTTAATTTTTTTGTTTGGAAACTTCTTTCTTTTAACGAATGCTATTAAATAAAAAATTATTTTTGGTATATCTCTTTTTTAGTATTTATTGTTAATTATAGAAATTCAATTAATATTTATTTATTAATATTTGGTAATGCATTAAATTTGGGAAGTTATTTACGGATGGACTTTTTTTCCAGGTCTGGGTCCGTAGCACCGGTCAAGCCCAGATCAGCCCTCTCACCGGTCCATTGAGATGTTAGTAGCATTACCTATTTAAAATCTAGAGAACTAGTGGCTCTTTAAGTTTAGGAACTCCGAAGTTGGTTTCATGTATGAGTTGGCTACTGTTGTTGCTGCAATGGTAGTAGCTTTTAGCCATCATGGCTACTAGAGATTATTAGAGATACTTGTAGCCTAAAAGATTGGCTACTAAAACTTAGTTGCATATATATTTTTGCAAATGCATGAAATAATTTATCCGTGACCTATTGAACAACTAGACAAGAACTAGTGTCTTAAACCACAACTAGACAAGAATTAGTGTCTTAAACCATTAGGCATATGAAACGACTACTACAAAAGCCATTGGTTTTATGTTGTTGGCCACTAGATGAATCTCTAAATGCAAAATCTATTAAACAATTAAAAGATAGTTGTTGCCTTAATATTTTCGCTAATAACCTGACAACTACACAAATTAGTGACTTTACCTATTAGGTGACATCTGTTGGCCAACTAGCCAAACTAGTAGCTTTAGACATGGGGACCAACTAACCAGTGCGAACCTGTTGCTTTAAACATAAAACAACACCTTCTTACGCCACTTCGCCTGGGCAACTAACATTAATTGCATAAATTGTTATGCAACTAAAGATTTGAATAGGCCACTACCATTGGTCAAGTAGCCTTTGGTTGGTTTTTTTGTAGTGAGATGCCTGTACAATTTGAACTATCAATTGAAAAACGGATGTGTTTGACTTCCGAATCTCAATACTAGGTCACTACATCAATTCCGCACTTTTAAAAATTGCTACTGAATCAATCAAATTAAACACAACAATTAACTAAAAAGACGATTCAATCTATAAACCGATCTAAAAAAGAAACCCTAAATCAATTTATAACCAAATTACCCAACATATACTCTCTCCGTTCTTAAATAATAGGTTGGTTTCATGTATAAAATACACATGAAACCAGCCTATTATTTAAAAACGGAGAAAGTATTAGATAAATTACAACCTGTAGAAGAAAAAGAACTAAAGAAATGAAAAAAAAGGAAGCAGGAGAAGAAAAAGATGATGAATAATTGAAAGTGGTTACAAAACCGAAGAAGTTATTAAATAATTGCATGTGATGAACCGCTTAGTAATACAGCTAGTATTGAAATTTATAAAATACATTTTACTTCAGGTGATGAATTACCTCTTGCTGGTTCAAATACAAGTCCAAGTAATGAAACATTCAGTCGTGTTTTTTTGGGACAAAATTGGATTCGGTACTAAACAATTCTCTCTTGGTTTCGTTGCTCGTGGACTCGGTGATG